>NC_073732.1:9445028-10645028 GCF_023634155.1 Falco peregrinus | reverse complement strand
CACATGGAAACAATTATGTATAGATTTCTTTTAGATGCACTATCTAATCTGCAGAGATCTCAGTTACTATATGGGCAAAGACTTTAATCAAACTCTTCTCATAATCATCACAGCGTGATCTCTGGGTTAGTCATGTATCTATATTAATCATCTGCCTTCTAGAGACCATTAGATCAGAGCTAGAAACATATCTTGAGTCAAAAGGTGGAAATAATACAGTGAAAGGAGCTAATTGAAATCATCTGTCTGACACAGTTAGCCTCCCCTGCTTAAAAAGACTTTATATCTTACAGAACTGGCCACAACATGTAGGATTTGTTTCTGCTTTGGTTTTTAGACACATCATTTTGTGTACTTGCAGAGAGAATCACTTGTGATTCTGAGGGCTTGTTTTAGGCTTTTCTTAATATTCATGTTGTCCATTGATACTATGCCCATAGCCGGCTCTTCTGAAAGACCATGCTGTGGCCACTGACCTAGCATTTATGTACCAGTATGCCCTGTTCTGCCACCCTGAATTCCTATCAGAGCTTTTTGCTTTGCAGAACATGCAATCATTTTGAGACTTGTTTCCAAAAGGAACAAGGTTTCTAGTCTTTCCTACTCCCAAGTCCTAAACTTCAGGAACAGCACCAAAATGTTGATTTTTACTTGTTTTTAATTAATTTATAAAACCTACTTAATATTAAAAACATATTTCAAAATAGAAAAACACCCCAACATTCCACTTGCAAAATAGATCATAGGACATACCAGCATTGATGAATTGCTTTGTATTTTTAAACAAACCTAGAATTTTCTCATGTTTCGATCTAAAAAATAATAATAAAGACATCTAGACAAAAGACTTCTGGCAAGAATTTTCTGATCAACTGTGCTTCCTATTCTTTGCATTTATCTTCCTGGTATGTTCTAACATTTATAATATGCAAAGAAGTTTTTCTGGGCCACATGGTATTGTGTTCTGTAGTTAAAATTGTCCCTCTTCCCCCAGTGAAAATGGAAGGCAATCAAATGAATATTTTCCTTAAACCCAGTGCTGAGTAGTACAGTAATATCAGACCACAAAAGGAGTAAGAGATGAGCCTGACCATTTATCATACTACTGCTAATCAATCCAGCCTGGAGCAGATGTGAACCTCCTTTCCTGCACAGCCACCAGTGATGACTCTACAAGCCTGACAGGCACCTCCAAGCACAGAGTGAGTGCTCTGGGCCATCAGAGGTGCAAGAGATGGTACTGATACCCTATCCACTGTACACACTTAGCTGTCTGTTTCTTCAAAACTGTGGTGAGCACCTCTCTGCTTGTAAACTGTATTTTCAAAAGATCATTTGCTTTAGGAAGTATGGCAGGAATAGTCATCTGACATTAATTAGTTATGCAAATGCTCTCTATCTTCTTTTCACTATGTAAGCTATAAGGTTAAGAAGACATGGAATATTTCATTTTTTACAAAGTCCTAAAATGACAGAGATATAATCATTTTTGGAAGGTCACAAGGCTTTTTTTTTTTTTTTTTTTTTTTTTTATAATATAAAGGCTGTGGTGAATGTGAGGCCTCGTGTTTCAGATATAGATGACCATGAAGAAGCCAGAAGAGGTGATGGAGAGCATGAAGGAGGCACACGGTCCCAACAGAGGTAAGACCTGTGAATATGAGGGCTTTTTTGCAGAAAGAAGAACAGCATTATTCTCTATTCCTACTCTGATCCCATGAAACTGTGGAAACTCCGTAAATGAGAGGCTTGTGAAGACCCAAGGTATTCCAGTTAGCACATTCTAAGATCTGTGTCACAGTATTTCATATTTGTGAGTAAATATTTTCACCATTTTTTAAAGAAAATAATCTAAAACACTGTTTTAAAATAGAGCCATAGAATTTACTGTTTTAAGATTCTGATGCTTGGATGAATATTGCACTAAACATACATTGTTTTGTTGTACATTCAGTATTGGTTAAGTGTTCCCACGTGTTCTTAGACCACAATAACACCCTCTAGTTAGGAGTTATGAGGAGGGCTATAATGTAAGAAAAATCAATAGTGTTATTTTAAAATGTTCTGCTGTGAAAGAACAATCAATGATTGAAAAGACCAGAAACAATTAATTTCAATGAGCAGTTAATATTAGGTAACAAGGCAGCACAGAGATAGGTGAAGATTAAACTGGTAGGAAAGAATATTTAAAGCATTAATTACATACACTAGAGCTTAATGCCCCTCAGAAGAGATTCCAAAAGAAGACTCTTACAAGTTTCACATTCCATTGCAGAATTACATCAATCAAATAGCACATGACTAATGTGACACTGAAAACTATTTTCTTTTAAAACAATTATAATTTGTTAAACTGAAGTATATACTGCTGGCTGGATTCTGCAAGAGCACGTAATGACATTTCTTTCTCCCTCTGAAGGTAACATTGTACTCTCCAGAGGAAAGTTACTTACATGCCTAAAGTAAATATGTGCCTAAATCTATGGCAAAGTAAATGACATCTTCAAATTAAGAGCCCAAGCTGGAGCTGCCATAACATAGTATGAGACCTTCTTAATGTGAAAGACATGAACACCAAAAAGGTGTTCTTGTTCAGAAGCACTTGGAATCGGTATCCATTTTGTTTTTAAGATATATGTACATACATGAATATAATTTTGTCATGGTTTAATACCAGCTAGTAACTAATTACCATGCAGCCACTCGCTCACTCCCCCCTCACCCAGAGGGATGGGGAGGAGAATTGGAAAGGAATGTAAAACTCGATGGTTGTGATAAGAACAATTTACTAATTGAAATAAAATAAGAATAAAAGAATATGATAAAAATAACAGTTACAATGAAAAGGAGGGAGAAGAGGAGAAGAATGAAATCCAAAGGGGAGGGAAACAAGAAAAGTTCTGATGCACAGTACAGCTGCTCACCACCTGCTGACCAATGCCCAGCCAGTCCCTGAGCAGCAATCACCCCACCCTGGCCAACATCCTGCCCAGTTTATATACCAAGCATGATGTCCCATGGTATGAATACCTCTTTGGCTAGTTCAGGTCAGCCGTCCTGGCTGTGTCCCCTCCCAACTTCCTGTACCACTCCAGCCCTCTCGCTGGCAGGGCCTGAGAAACCAAAAAGTCCCTGACCACACTGTTCCCACACAAAATCCAAAACACAGCACTGCAGTAACCACCAAGAAAGAAATTAACTCTATCCCAGCCGAAACCAGGACAATATGTGGTGTCCATTCCTTGTCATGGCAAACTGATTTGTTCCTTCTTTCTCCTTTCAAAGATTTACAGAGAGTGTCAGGAGATAGCAACATATCGCAAGACTTAAACCCACAAAACCCAAATAAAAAAACCCCAGAGCAAACTAGCTAATAGCAGGAATCTGGAAGGCATCTATAAGGTGCACATTGTAGAAAATGGGACTAGATTTAAAAATGGGGAGGAGAGGTAAGGGAGTTCTCGAGGCTAACATCTCCGAAGTTTTAAAATGTTCTCTGAAATACAATGAGATAGGTTGACACTGGGACTGCATTAAGTCTTTGATTTACCTTTGACAGGATCAGACAGCCAATAACAGTCTATCCAAAGATAAATCAAAGGTGTATAAAATATTCTCAGCCCAGGGTAAATCTAAAACGGTATTTCTCTATGCTAGCACAGCAGTAAATGTGCCATTAATTATTATTCTTGGTTGTACTGTCTAGTGCTCTTCAGTGGAGATACAGTTTGAAGGACAGAGAACACTTTGTCACAAGCAAAAATCCCAAGTCAGCATTTTGTCTGATTTCCTATTAGTTGGTCATGGGAACAATATAAAACTTTCCTAAGATGTGCCTTGAACTAGCAGAATATGTACATTAAGTGCTATATTTCACCATACCAAGACACTAAACAATCCTTTCCTCCCATACATCCATTAACCTCACTTGACAGAGCATTCATTTGTCTTGTGGACATACAGAGAAAGAAAAACCTGAGCAAAAAGCACTACATATTCATTCTTTCTCAGAGAGAGGACAGAAAGTGATTTATATGTGGTAGAAGTTTGTTAAGATAAGCAATTGTATCTCTGTGGAAATTAAATAGGCACTAAGAAAGCTTTCTTATGGAAGTACAGAAAGCCTGGGCTCAAACTTACTTTTCTGTGTTCCTGAAGGGGAGATTATGCTTACATTATGCTCATATGGATTGATACTCATCAAATTTGAAATTTCTTTTTGATACCAAGTCTCAAAATATCACGTGTGTTTGAACTCCTTACCCAGACGGAAAGTAAAGGAATCTGAAACTTTTTGCAAAAAAAATATTCTGAAGTGTTACTTAGTTCATTTCAAAAAATGTTATTACGAAGGGGTTTCAGTATCTTTCAGACATATGTTCCGAGTATTAATTCAGACATTGTACTGGAGATTTGTACTTCTATGTCTACAAAAACAGACATAGTGATGAAACAGAGGGGAACTTCCCAAGATAAATGAGATGCAGCAAAAGCACAAGGAAAAACACATGATAACTGATTAAATTCACAGCCCCTGTCAACAAGATCATTCCAGCATTGACTGTGGTAACTATGTGCGGTACCTGTTTCTGAAGGGCTTACAGTGATAGCCTGATCACGCATGAAGACACACACATGCTTGTGGGAGTGCCTACAGTGGCAGGGCAGCCTCTGACCTGGTGTTTGGCTGAGATGCCTGTCTGGGCTTTCACTCAAAGGATACCACCTTTCTGCTCCTCAAAGTAATGCTGCAAGCCCAAAAGAGTGCTGCAAGATGCTGTATACGGGGTATTCAGGGACTCAGGTAAATTTAAATTACCATTCTAGGTGTTGGTTTTCAATCCTTTGACCCTTTGTACAGTACTGCAGGTTTTCCCCTATTGACCGCTACTGCCCAAGGAGTAGAAGTCTAGTTTTTGTTGAGGCTGATGGTGTTGCTTGCAACCTTGAGTACCCTGAACAGGCTGGATTTCAGTTTGGAAATTTTCTCTCTTATTCTGTGGTATCACCAGATTAGATATCTTTTAGGAAGTCAGGCCAGATGTTCTGTTACCATGGTCAGGGAGAGAGATGACCAAAGCACAGCAGGGAAGTCTTACTGGTGGTAAGTGTGGAAATTGTAACTGAAGCAGTTCAGAGGATGAAGCAGTACTCCCACATTTATGTAGTTATAACAGCACAGCAGCAATGTATACTGGGAGGACCAGATGTTTTCCTGTGGTGCAGTCATTCTTCCAAGTCAGTCTGTAGTTTTTATTCCTGCTTGACTTGCTTAAACTGCTTGGAGAACACACAAGAGAGCACTCATGACAAAATGTTCTGAAACTTCTTGCTCCTCATGTCTGCCTACCCCAGAAACCAGCATCCAGGGATGATGACACACACCTGGGAACACACAACCTTGCAGACTGCCATAAATTAATTGTGACAAAATTTTGCTAGAGAGGTGATCATGGCTCCACTCCCCGGTCTCGTTCCCAATGACACCGCGTGTCCCAGTACGCTCCAGATTGCCACAGCCACCTGCAGTGGACACCGGGGTGCCACCATCCCTCCTGGAGCTCACTTGCAAGCTACTCAAGAACCCAGGCAGTGCCCAGCCAGTCAAACACATACCATGGAATAACTCATCTTGTTACCTTATTCCATATACAACTTGTGCCACCATATTTCACACACAGAGTAAGAGCCAGGGAAAGAAAGTGTTGGTTTCAGACTTCCTAGGTGGGTCACATATTTCAACAAACATTGTGACAAAATTGTCAAATGCCAATGGACCTAAAAGCCAGGCAGAAAGTGAATATTTCTGCCTGCTTGGCCAAGGACACACTAGAGAGTCAGTTGTGTTTATAAGAACAGTAAAAAACCCAAACCAAACTAAAACAACAACAACAACAACAAACCACATACCCTTCCCCCCCCCCTCCCCCCCAGAACCAAACCTGAAGAACTTGGGAAAGAAAAGAGCTCTGGTGGGAAGCAGATTCCACAGGAATTATTTTGAATTTCCTCAGCCAACTGGAGCTGGGGGAAGGTTGATTTTCCACTGCCCTGCACCTTGTAGAATCATTTACACTTCTCAAGCAGATGTAAAAATGTTACAGACACTAACAGCACCATTTAACACCCACTTTGCAGAGGTGTTAATGTCTAAACAAAGTATAAGGTCATAGAGAGTAGGCATATTCAACTAAGAGCGACTGCTGAGGAAGCACAGGCTCCTCTCCTCCAGGTCACTAACAGCCGGGGTGCTTCCCACTGCTTCTCCAAAGAGAAGCCTTTATGTGGGGAAGCTCTGGCATGGTTACCAAAAAACTGTTTGTAGGAAATTACCTTTTGGTGGGTGTCGTGTCCTGGAGAGCTATGTCCCTGTGACCTCCCCTCATGCAGAGAAGCACCCCTGAGATGACCTGCAGTGTTCTGTCTGCTGCAGCCCAGCCAGCCGAGGCCTCCATCCCCACAGGGTGCCACCATGCTGCTGTGCTCTGCTGAAATGAGAGCAGGGGAGAGAGGTTATGGCAGGCATGACTGACCCAACATGAAGCCTCTTAGCCCAAAGCCTGACAGGTGCACCTGAGCAAGATGTGGCACTGGATCAGCCCAAGGAGCTCAGCTCGTGCCAAGTGCTGGACTGGCCAAGCCATGACCTGGTGAAGTGCTGGTTTGCCAGCCGGAAACCAGAGATCTGGCTGCCGCCTCACCTCAGTGACCTCTGGATGTTTCTGCCTGCCCCGCCATGCTGTGGCATTCTCTGAAGGAATAGGGCAGCCTTTTGGGTGCTGAGCCCTGAGGGAGGCTCCCCCAGGGCAGCTGTGCAGTGCGGCCATGCTGGACGCAGCTCCCTCAGGGGAGAGCGGGTCGCTGAGGGGCAGAGAGTGCCGGCTGCAAAAGTGGCGGGAAAACCCAAGAGGCGCTGGCCCTCGTTTGGGAAATGGGCCCCACCTGGAGTACGCAGAAATGACCCAGCTCAGGGGCACTGCAGCCTGGCCTGGCTGCCTCAGGGGCTCCCTCATACTGGAGACTAAAGTTTGGCATTTACCACCAAATATCCAATCATTTCTCTTTCCCCAACCCAACTGGCATTCTCTCTCACCCCTGTGGCGTGTGGTGCAACACGTGCATCCCGCCGCCTGCCCGGCACCTCAGAGCAGGCATGGAGGTGAGGCAGCTAGCAGCCACCAGCCTCTGCCCTCACACTGGGACTTCACAGGCTTGAAGCCTTCTCGCTCAGCCACAACTATCAGGAGGCTGCTGGAGACCAGTCTGGATTTTTTCCTCTTTTCTCTTTTAAATTAATACTCCTGATACAAAAGATCTAATCAGGTATTGTTGTTAGATTTTGATCAAGTGAGGCTGCTGAGTGCCAGCAGCAGGTGGCCTCCAGAGATCAAAAACAACCAGCTCCCTCAGCCGTCAGACCCCAGGAGCCTGTCCTCTCCCCAAAACCTGGCCGATGGCACCACAGTTTTGGCCTGTCTCTGGAGTCCCTCTCCCCCTGTCCCTCTGCTCCCAGCTGGCACAGGGACATCACCCACTTTTCCATGCCTGCTCAGGAGGGCTGGATTGGCCCTTGGGCATGACAGGAGTTTTCTGCTTCTCACATCAGTGTGTTCCCTTCTCACAAGCTGCTTTCTCCCTCAGCAGCAGTCACATTTTTCTGGACGCTTTGTCCTTCGCAGCCTCCTCCTGGTGCCCCAGCACCTGCGTGCACAGCTCCTCTGTGGCTGCTGCAAGCTCCCAGCAGTCTTCCCACCCCCATTCCCACTCCCTGTTTCACTGTCTGCAGCTCAGGGGCCAAGGCAGGTTGCAGGAAGGGGGCAGGTCTGCACCGGTACCTTGCCAGAGTAGGGGAAAGCTCCTGGTCTCTCGATTGGCTTCTCTGGGGCTTGGGGAGGTCAACAGAGCTTCTCATGAGCCCTTACTGTAGGCTGCATGTGGTCCAGGAGATACACAAGACAGAAGTGAAAGCTGAGGGAGAAGGTTTGTGGGAATTTTGTCTTTTTGTTTTAACACATAAAATTAATTTCCTCCTGGCCTGGGCTGATGTCCTGCCAGCTGCAGTCAGGAAACCTCTCCCCTGGCACCACTCTTTCTATTCCTCCACACAAAGCTGGTTTGGGGGCAAGGGTATTTGGGTCCAGGAGGGATGTGGGCATCAGCCCTGGCTTTGCTGCCCACCAGCTGCAGCTGTGGCCCAGTCTGCAGCTTCTCAGTACCTCTGTGTTTTATCAACTCTTTAGTGATTCCAAATCCCTCCATGAAACTTGCTGTGTATACACCAAGAACAGCATTGATAAATGCTATCCTCTAAAATAAAATCAATGGAGGTTCCTGCTCCTGCTCTCTTTGCATGTTTTCGTGAGGGTTAGAGAGTGTAGAGCCAGCAGAGAACAGAGGAAGGAGAGCACAACATTGACAGGAACAAAAGGCAACAGGAGAATTCTCATTGTACCTACTAATATATTTCCCAAAGCACATCATGAAAGAAAGGATTGAGACAGAAAGAGAGAAGGGGACAAAGGAAGATGAAAATATGCCACAGGCGGGGAGAACACTAAAACCACCACCCACCCCAGTGCCAAAAATCTCAATTAAAAGGTGACAGGTATGTAATTTTGTTTTAAAGGCAAAACCGCACCATAAAAGAGATGTTGGCACATTTAGAAAATAAATGCCAAATGTGTTCAGTCTTGCTTTTGAGCAGTGTTTCTTTTCAGTTGTCTTTTGTTTTTGTAAATTTTATTTAGTTTCCTGCTGTTCCTTTGCCAGCTTTGTCAGCGCTGGCTGTAGATCTGAAAGATGTTGGCCCATCTCTCCTCTAACGGCTGCCTGACTTCTCTGCTTTGCTCAGGGCAGGTTACTTGTTCCCAAGGAAGACAAAACGCTGTGTGCTTTAATTGCTTCGCAGCCACTCTGGCACCAGCTAAGGTCACTGTGAGTGACTGCAGCAGAGAAACACAGTAATTCCAGCCAGTGTTATTGTGACGATTTTTAAAACTCAAAAGGAGAGAGACCCAAGATGGAGGACTGCAGGCACCTTTCCACTTTTAAATAAACTTAGAGCAAATACAAGTGTAAAACTCGACCATTGCTTTTTATGGTCTTGTCTCCTTTTAATTTAAACCTCTTCTGTTTAAGAAACAATGGCACATTGTTTTTGCAGTGGCAAAGAAAGCGAATACACAGATTTCAAATGGGGAAAAATTTGAATTTACCCCAAATTTATGCTTCCTGCTGCACTTGCCAATCCTCCCTTTTTGTTCCTTCTCTGGTTCTGGTGCTGCTCTCTCCAGCAGCAGTCAGACATGGCATGGGGAGTGAGGTGGATGTTGGAAGTAATCCTGGAAAGTCTTTAGAAATAAGCTAGGACACAGGACTTCATAAACTGTCCCATTGAAGCGTACAGACAACAATCTGACTTTTAAACTGACAGGATCTCTTTTCCTCTTTTAAATCTGGAGAAATCCCTGTAAAACCTTGGGTTTGTCCTGTTCATTTCTAGTCATCCCTGTAGGATTTCCCTATGAAACATGGAGAATGGGACAAAAGGCTGGAGTTTGTTTAGGAGTAATTCACTCTGAACACCTATGCCAGGGGCTGGAGAGAGGATGAGGAGCTTAAAGAGGTTACAAAGCTCTTCAGCCATTATATGGGCCTTGGCAATGGGGTTACTGCTGAGGAAAGAGAGGCTGTGCCTCAGGAAAAGCATGCAGCTTGGGCTCCTGAGGCAGGGAAGCCCTTGGAAAGCACTTTCTGGATCATCTGCAACCTGCCTCGGATCCAGCTCCTGCAGAAGACAACCAAAAGATTCTCACTGGCTCAGTTCTGCATACAGATCCATACAAGCATGGATAGCACTTTTTTTGCACATTAAAGGCAGCTTCTTCCATGAAGGGAGAGAAATTTGGTCTCAGTGCTATAAGCAGAACATTACTGTTCCTTTCTGGGTTCTTTATTTAACTACTTGCTTATTTGCTCTTGGAAACCTTTTTAAATTACAAAATGTGTTCTTAAAAAAATTAGAGGAGAGGTTATCTCAGTCACAGAATCTAGGCTACAAAACTTCAACAGAAAACAGAGTATTGAAAAATTGAGCACAGGAAGATCATTATCAATTGCACTTGTTGTACAGGTCCTTTTCTTCCCCCACAGCACCTGTCCCGTCCCCTCCTCCTAAGGTGGAATTCCTCTGCAAGGACTGGGTTTTACATACCAATGGGAGTAAAGCTTCTGTCTGGAAACAGGACTTTTAAAAAGAAACAGATCTTTTTCAGGCTTCATGGAGAGCGTGATGGGCCCCTCTCCCATTTGTGGATATTCTGCAGAGATCTTTGAAAGGGGGTCTTTGAAATGAGCATCTTCCATCACAAACTGTTCACAGGTACCTATACCAAAATTTCTGTCTGCTCTTTGGAGAAATCTTATCCTAAGGATTTAGTTGAGGATGGCACTCATGGCATTAGATGCAACCAGGCATGACTTACAAATACCAACCTATTAAAGCAATTCATTCATTTCCTCCAACAAACGATATGATTAAAAATGTGCCTAGGGAATATTATAAATATACAACTATGACTTGACTTTTCTTCCCAGGAATCTCTAGCTAATCCCTAGTAAATAACCCAGCTCAAAGCTGAAACCGTCAAGTGAAAATGAACAGCCAAATATTTTAAACTATTGCTTTTTATTATAATTACACCGGAGCACAAATAAATAAGCACTAAATTATTGTAAAATATTGTCAATGCACTAAAGAAAGCAGAATTGATCTTCAAACAACATCTTATTACTTCAGAAGTATCAAAGTACATTTAATTACATCTTACCTAAAAAAATCAAGTACAAAAATGAAAAGAAAATTAATATGTATTTATACTGTGTATATAGAAACGGCTAATAATATATGATTACATTTAGCCTCTAGCTACTCCTTACTCCTACACAATCTCAGGCACGTACCTGACAATTTCTAATGAAATATGAAAAAAAGCAACATGACATTCAGTTTCAAGATATTGGTAAAGGTATTACATTGGAATGAACACAGAATGATTTCATTTTATTTAAAAACCCTGTTATTTAAAAACATAGTGCCATTGTCCACTTAAAAATAAACAACCCAAACTGAAAAACCCCATACCATTTTATACCATTTGCTTTAATTTGTCAAAAGGAGCAATAAAGTAGACATACATTGGCTAATATACGTAAACACATTTTTAGTGCAAGAATAACAAGACCTGTGACTTTACTGTGCTTTCTTGAAATCACAGTGCACTTTACACAAATTGCTACACTATAATGTTTAACTTCAAGAGTTTAAAGCAAAATAAGTGCATACCAAACAATTTCATATATACAGTCTTCGTAAGTGTGTGTATATATGTGATCTGTATGTATATACAGATTGCATATTTATACAGACTACAGCTTTAATGACTGTGTGTAACTAAGCACTTGTCATTCACCCTGTGACACAGAAACTGCTGAGACAATAGGTGACATAGAAAATGTTTAACAGCATTTTGATGGCACACTCTCGGCAGTACGATGCACCTTTTACTCAAGCATTGGGGTGGGCCAGCAGTCGTGGGACAGGACAGTTTATCTTGCTCTGGCTCTGCCCGTGACCTTTGGAAACTACTCCACCTGAGCCTCACTTCCCTCCTTTGTAAAATGATTCTTGCAACTGTGAGGTTTAGTTCACATTTCTAAAGTGCTTTGAAGGTAAGTGCTAAGTTATATTTTACTTTTTCATGTACTGTCGCACTTTAAAACGAAAAGCCATTGTTTCCATGGGATACAATGGAGGTCTGGAAGCACATGAACAGTTATTTAGGAAGGACAACATAAACAGTGTTGAGCGTTACAAGCGAAACAAGGAGTGGTTTTATGGTGGGCAAAATGTACAAGCAAGTTTGCTTAGGACAAGAATGCTTCGATTCCCTGATCATTATTCCTATTATGTATCGATATGGAAAGGACACAGTACGAACAAACACTATTAAACATGTAACTGTTTACATTAACATTTGCCTTCCCCCAGAGGGCCTGGCACTGCAGCCCCCGTGCGTACCCACAGGTCTGGACTGCAAAATTGATGCTTCAGTAGGACAGGTTTTAAAGTAATTGCTCTAGGAAGAGACCAATGCAGAGATGGAGTATCAAGACTGACTGAACACCGGCTTCCGTTTTGTCACCAGAGACTTTAGTGCAGCTGGGAGAAAGGGTTGAGCTGAGTATTTCACACATGGTTATGAAAAATACTTCTCTTGCCACATAACAAGGAAGACAAAGCATAAACACTTTCTGAATAATGAACCTGTTATCTCAACAGATTTCTCACGACCAACAAGTCGTCTTCTTTCCAGCAGATTCTGGAACTTTGCGAAATCTCTGGAGTTTTTCTTCTGCCATTTTCTTTCTTTAAAAAAAAAAAGAGAATAAGCAGAATATACAGTTGGTGTCTTTTGGATGTAACATGTATTCAAAGATTCCTTCACAGCCTCTGGCTTTTTTCATGTCTTCTGCATTTTGGCTGTGAGGGGCTCTTTAATTCTGCATTTCAATTGCCTACCCATTCCAGCCACTGTATATTCATAGCACACACCAATATTTAATGTATGTGGGTATACGTATGCACACAGCTATGAGTATATATAGAGATACATGCATATATACAAGTATATGTGTGTACAAATATGCATATATACATATACAATAATGCTAATATACATACACACATATAAACACACACTTTATCTTTTACAGAAATCTCAGTTTGGACATCAAAATATACATTAGTTAATTAGTTATAAAATATTTAAAAACTTTATTTCAGAGGCTGAAAAGAAACTACTACTGATAAAGCATTACTCAAACTCAAACTTTAGCAATATAGATTACAAAAACCTTCTAAAATTTGTTATTTTTGGTTTTTTTTGATCAGCAATTACAGCTGTGGCAATGCTGTCAATATAATTTCAAAGAAAAGCCAATACAGCAAGAAGTTTCAAACAACACACCTTTTCTTCTCGGCGAATATAATACTAAAATGATTGTTTTAAAGAGGGACTTTTGTGCTACCAAACTTCAAACGCATAGATAGAAATTTAAATATACAAAATATATGCCATAGATCTTTCCCCCCCCTACTCCACAGCAGTACAAGTTTCCCTCGCTCTTAACAGATCCTTTTGGAAGATATTTCACCACATGGATTTCACCCTCATAATCAGTATAAGCCATCTCTTTCTCCCGTTAAAACCAGGAGGTTATAATTCTTTGGTCATGACATAATATTCTGTTAAAATGGGTGTAATACATTACAGGATTGCAAGCCAATTACAAAAGCAGCCAGGAAGAAGAAAACGGCATACCCAGGAGAATGTATGGGCCTCCACTTCAAAACCATGTGAAATCAAGAGGGATTTCCCTACTGGCTTTCAAGGGGCCTGAATTCCATCCTTTATAAATAACACAGGGAAATCTGACACAGCGTAAGGTAAGGATGGGTTGCTGGGTTTAAAAATAATGAACACGTAAACAGATTTTGTTACCTTTATTTTCTGGACCAAAGACAAATGTGGACAGGAACCGTGCCTGCAGCGCCACTGCCTTAACCTGCTAAGTGACTGGGTCTCTCCATCACGGGCTGTACAATGCTTAGTCACAGTGAACCATGGTCTCTGCTAGTCAGCTGAATATAATGAAGTAAGAGTTTCTGTTGCAGGCTTTTCTGCAGAAAATTTAGTTTTCCGGCCAAATAATTTTAGTAACGGATGCATATAAAACCAGG
The DNA here is from genome assembly GCF_023634155.1 of Falco peregrinus. Classification (NCBI taxonomy): domain Eukaryota; kingdom Metazoa; phylum Chordata; class Aves; order Falconiformes; family Falconidae; genus Falco; species Falco peregrinus. The sequence continues at coordinate 10,631,227 of NC_073732.1, read as the reverse complement.
GGCAATATATCTGATTAACTTTATAGGAAAGCTGATGCAGAACAATTCATATTTTAAATGCAATTCAGGCATCCGCATTAAGCACTTTTATTTGCATTGCTTGCAGTTTTGCTGTTTCCCACCAGAACTCTCTCCTTTGTCCAGCCCTCCCCTCCCCAAAGATAAGGACCTCCAACAAGTACAACTCTAGGAAACTTCTACAGCCCTAGCACGGCACTGAGTTGTTTTGTACATTGTCCTCTTCAACAAAATGTACAACCACATGCTTTTGTACAGAGGCCACATCTAGGCAGGTAAGAGAAATAAAATGGTGGTGGTGGTTGTGGCGGGGTAACATTAGAATACCACATAGAAAATAGGTAATAAAACAGTATAACAGTAACATTATATAGTAAAATTCTTCATAAATTTTTGAATTTATATATATATATATATATTTAAACAGTGTATTAGTTTGGGTGTTTTCAATATATTGGCGAAATATTTACATTTTGATATCTTCTGGATCCAAAAAAATCCTGGATAAATATGTATGCCTCAATCCAGTTGGAAACTTAAATCTCTCTCTTGATTGACAGGTGAGCACTTATTGGTGTGTTTTTTCCTAGGAAGATCACCACCTGCAGGTAAGTCTTAGGTTAGAGCCTTTGCCTTATTAAAAAAGCAGGCTACCTGTGCACGATGCAACACAGTGGAGAGGGCATCCTCCACACGCCTGTCAAATTGCAGTGTCCCAGAAAACAGTTTGTTGTTTGGAATAAGGAGGAGGGCTGTATTTCTTGGTCCCAGTATTCTTTTTCCAACTCGGCAAAATAGGCATGCTGTCCTGTTTGCAGAGTCCTTTTTCTGATTTCTGTCGAGCTTTTATTTCTTTGCAGAGGCAACGTTTTTTCTCAATCATATCCAGCATTGTATGGTCCCCTTGCAACCACTGCATACATGTCACCTATTGACGGGGAGGGCGGGGAAAGAAAAGAAGGAAGAAGAAAAGAAGAAAAAAGGCATACAAATAACTATTTGGTCATTGATTTAATATATTGTTTCTTTGTAACATTAACATTAGTCTTATTTGAAACACTCCAGTTTCTTTGATGGACAAAAAATATCTATGCCAACAACAGAAACAAAGTTAGTCTTTACTTCTAACTACTACTTTAAGAAAAAAAAAAGGGTAGTAAAAGGTCCTCTTTTTAACTTCTGTAGAGCACTGAAAGCTAACAAAGATAAATGTTTTCAGCAAACTAGCACTGGTTGGATTTTAAATGATGCACTAGATCTTAAAAAGGCACATGGATGTTAACAACATCCTTAAGTTGTGGAAATAAAAAGTTCTATCCACTGAAACCCGTGTTTTATATTGCTTTCCAAATCTAACCTGTCACATTAAAAGCACAGTGTTAACACTTGTGAGTATCAAGCTAAATATAACTCTGTGTTTAATTTTTTTAAAAATACTCTAATGAACTCCATGCGAAGTATATGAATTTACCTACCCTATTCTGTGATGGTATTTAATTAACTGGAAGACACCAAGAGTTTAAGAAACTCCATGCTTTCATGCATGTAGAATATTTGAAAACATGATCCTGATTCATAAAAGGAGGTTAGCATACGTTTAGCGGTAAGTACATGTCACAGCCCCTCTGAAGCCTGAGAATGTGGCTTCATTTGGGTTTAGTGGGGTGCTCATGACTGATGTGTGTCTTCAAAGGCTTTTGATTGGAACCAAAATAGCTAATACTAAACTATCCTGAAAGGTCTTATTGTATTTGGATGACACACTGTATACCTGCAAATGAGAAAACTTCCTCTCAACATTTACTTTGCAAATTTGAAGTGATGTCTTGACTCTCCCACCATTTGTTTTCCACATTAGTCATAAACTGAGGATTTGTGTATAAGTAAACACATGCCATACATTCACAGGGGCTGTCCAAGTACATCTCTGATCTTGTCATGAAAATGCATATGTACAGTAATACTTTGGCAGCGTTTTACGATTCATGAAGGAAATGTATGTTTATTATTAAGAGTATTTGAGTACATTTAATAGTGCATATGCCTTTCATTCACAAAACTTAGAATGCCAAGTAAGGGCATATACCAGGTTCCTAGAACTGGGGACTGGTCTTAGAAACCAGTATAGAAACTTCCATTGATCTTGGTAGTTTTGGTGGTCAACTTGAAGCCTATTTAGCATTTATTGATAAATAGATAAAATGTTCAGATGTTTCATAGCAGTAAACAAAGCAAAAGGAATAAACATCAGCAAGCCTCAGAAAAAGTAATGTGATGTACTCAAACAGAAAAATAAAGACAATACAGTTTTTAAGAGGTGACACAGGATAAAAGAATTTCAGATAGAATTGCCTTTCTTTATACTGAAACAAAACTGTGCTTACCTTATCTATTAGATAGTACTTTGAGTAGAACAAGTTTAAACCACAACATGAATTTTGTTCTTGAATACTCTTGTGAATTTAGTATTACACAGGTAACATATCTGCAAAGTGTCCTTCCAAACAGCTCAGATAAGAGTCTTCTGGAAGCCTGTTGTGCCTGCTCTTCCTAATCAAATACTTATTTTTCATTTAAGGAAAAGTCTAACATTTACTGTGGTGCAGGCAGGTATGAGGCATGTCACCTGATACGGCTGTGAGACTTTCTCGCTTGTGTGTGCAGCCCTGGTCCAAAACTCACCGAACAAACCGGAGATACTCCTCCCTGCCCCCTGGCTCAACTTCACAGGTCTTTGGATGAGGCTGTACCTGAAGCAGATTTTCTGCAACTTATACTCATCAGTGACGCATTAGTACTTACACAGCAGTGTCTTCATTTTGGCTGGGTCCTCCTACGTGGGGTAGGACAGGGACACAGTCTTCACACAATTCATTACACAAAATATTCAGAACACACAGCTGCACACCAGCTTTTGGGCTGGATTTGATGACAAGAGTGTTTGAGTGTGGGTTTCCTCTTCTAGGCATTGGGAAATACCTTGTATTTTATAACCCATCATGTAAGTAAACAGAGCATGTGCCAATATCAAATCCTTACAGTATGCTGTGTGCTCCAGTCACCGTGCATCACAAGCACCATCTGCACCATGTACGACAGACACTGTGAGGGTGTTACATCCACGTCACCTCCACTCTAGCCACTGTACTACACAGAGTACCGTTGCCAACACAGTGTCTCCTGGTAGCTAATCTTCTTCATGGAATCCAAGGGGACTGAAGCAGGATTTTGACATGCTAAGCTCTAAAAAACCAGTTGCAGCTTCCCAAAGATAGAAATGGTGTTGCAAAATGTATCAGTTACACAGACACTCTGCCACCCCCTGCAAAACAGCCCTTAAAATAAACCCAAGTGTAGGCAGCTCCAAAATCCTTTTTTATACTGGCCACCATATTGTGTTGCAGTTAGTGAATCATTTATTATGAAGAATATGAGTTCTTCCACTTTCCCAGACACAGATTTTCAAGACTACTTGTGATTTTTTTAATGTTATTTTTGTTTTAAGGCTGAGTCCTTCACATCGGCATCTTCTTAGAAGTATCATCCACATGGTACATTCCTCTCCTGTAACTGCATTCAGGTAATGGTATGTGCAGCATGAACGTACAGAACTGGTATGTGCAAAGTCATTTGCTAAAATAGGCTAAGTGAACACATATGATGTTGAAAGGCTTGGGGGAAAATGCTTTGAAGTGAGAACAAATGATAGGGTTTTATTTGATAGTTTTTTCCTAGTTATAGTGTTAACGTGCAACAAAATAAAAATGTACTGAACAAGGGTGCATGCCTCTTGAAGTTGCAAGACAGACCTAAGAGGAAGTTACCACTCCATAGATCAATGAACTTCAGATATGGCAATAACCATGTTGCTAATACAAAATCCTAAAGAGTGTTAACTAAATGTTCAGTGTGTCCTAGACACATTACAGACATTAAGGCTCACAAGCCAGCACTCAAGCCAGCTGTTTAATCGCAGCAGTAACCCTCAATGATTTCAGCAGGGCTACTGAGGTGTTTAAAGCTAATGTGTTTAATACTGTAGACTTAGGCCTAATCCTTCCTGTGACTGGTGCTCACACTTAGTTCCAGTACTAATTTTTTTCATACCCTCCCTCCTTTCTGACTTCAGCCTGCTCCTCTGGTCATGTACCAGCTTGGCAGCATCACTGCTGTATCATAAGAAGGGATTTGTTCAGTATGAAAGGCACAGAAAATAATGATGTTACAACTTAATATATGGAAAAAAGTAGTGATCATAACATTATATAGCTATAATGTACACATTATACAGTTTTATATGGCTCTCCTATTCCTGAAAAACCCCATAGCGTGTAAGGAACAGTACACGTACTGCAGCATGTCAGAGCTTGGCTGCAGGTGTAGATGGAGGCAGACAGGCACAAAAAGCATCAGCACTGGAGGTAACAGCCAATGAGACACAGCACGTGAGAAGCAAAGATGGTTTTGACCAGAGCCTTGGCCCAAAGCCTGTTCTTACTGAAAAGGGAAGAAAGCAGCTAATAATGGAATTGTAAGGCGGGATCTCCTGGAAACTCCAGGATACGTATCAGGTACTAGGTCACATAATTGCCTTTGAATTATGGAATTTGCTGATTGTAAACTAATTTTTGTTTCAATGGAATTTTTACTCAGTAAATTATCTGGGGTCTAAGATACTATTTTTTTTCAAAATCAAGCAGAGCAGGAGAGTAAAGGAAAACATCTGCTGAAGTCCTAGAAGCTTGCACATTCACCTAGGAAGTGTTGGAGGCAGGCTGAAATCCTTGCTCCTAAGCAGCCAGTAAAAGCTGCATGATAACTTGCTGTGTAGGAACCATACACAAATATAGAGTGGTTGGATAAATCCTCTCACCTGAACATGACTGAGCGCAGATATAAATGGGGATGTCTCATGAGTTCCTGTTAAACACACTAACCTTTTGTTTATTCATTATTCTCTAGGTTTTTTTCAAAAATCTTCTTTAAAGCAAATGCTTCTTCCAAACTTGAACATCAACGACAAAGAGCAAGAAAATTCTTCCACTATACAAAACTGAATTCTTCTATAGAGTTTTAATCACCAGCTTTCCTGAAGGCCTTAGGAGAAACCACTCTATGTTGCCACCTTACTTTTACTATCTGGCCTTATTTTTCTGATACTTTTATTCCCAAAACATAGAAAATTAATTTTATTAAGGTCTGTTACATACTCTCAGGTACTATGTTGGCAGTGCCGCAGAACAAGAAGTAACAAAGCCATCTTACAACTGAGAAAAAGCAACTTTACACATCCTCAAAACAATGCAAAATGTTTTGTCCAAGAAAACCTAAGTAGAAAAAGATCTTTTCTTTTGAGTGTTCTAATGCTTTATAAAGATCTGAGAAACAAACTAGACAAACTAGTTCCCTTATCTGCAAAGCACAACCGGCATGTTTTGGTCTGTAGGTGCCTCCATGAGCAATGGGCCTGTCTTCATTTCTTCTTCCCTCACAGGACTGAAATTTTGAATTATTCCAGAAAGATAAGTAGCAGTCCCAATAGTTTACAAATAAAAATATTGCTTAAATTGGATTACCTGAGCTAGATCTCAGAACTGTCTTGGAGCAGAGGTTTGATGGGCAGAACATCTACAATTCAGTTGTTCTTAGAGGACAGGGCCTGGAGCCAGAGGTCAGTACATGCCATAGCTCTCTGCCACATCAGAATTTACTGAGCAAAGCTCATAATCCCATGGAAAACTCAAAACAGGCTTTGGGGAACAGACAATGGCTCACACTGCCAGGAACTCCCTGGTGTCACAGCAGACTATTTCTTTTTCTATTGCCCTGGCATGGGCTCTGCCCTGGCCCCAGGCACCACCACTGCTGCCCACAGAATGATGCTGGGCAGCTTCAGCCCACGCTGTGTCATGGCAGCCTGCACCAGCAGATTCACAAGAGTGGTCAGAATATGGGTGTTTAAAGCAAGAAAAAGAAATCTAAACGAGCAGAGTTCTTTCCCTGTTCTTAACTAAGCAGGGTAATTTGGTGTGGCAAAGAGAGTTATAGTTACAGATGTAAAAAGAAGAAATTATTCTCCAATATTACAATTAAGCAACTGCTGATGGATACAACTTTGCACACCTACTAGCTCTGGTCACCAAGTGCAGCAAACATCTTGTATTTTTCGTTGGTGACTATTCACAATATGAGATAAGACTTTCTGGCCCTTCAGGAACTGAACTTTCACCATAAGGAGCACCAGGCAATCATCAGTACAGGGCACAAGCAGGTCTGTATAAGTTACTGAACACATGTATGCTACTGAAAAGAATATGGTGATACCTCCAAGTTATATACAAACCAAGTGATCCCGTGTAGCATAGCCTTTCCAAATGGAAAACAGGAGCGGGTGAAAAGAAAAATCTGGGAGCAGGACTGAAAATATAGAGGGGAAAAATCCTCAGCACCAGGCTTGGGACCCTTAGGTGCGATAAGTTTTACTTGCTTGTGTGTGACATAAATAGCTACATAAATACATAGATAGATAATGCTCTCAGTAAAAAGACTTACATGCTACGCAAGTCCCACTCACATCCCCTTGTCTCAAATCGAGCCCGACATAACTTAATCGTGAGCCACTGCATACCAGGCAGGCAGGCACCCTGCACCCCTGCCTGCACCGGCATGAGAGAAGAGTAAGTGCCGGGAGCAATTCTGCTCCTCCAAAGTCAGGCCACAGGGGTGAAGTGTAGGTAGGATAAAGTCGTGCTAATTCCTGGTGCTGACAGGTATTTCAGGAAACAGCACTGAAAGGTGTGCTATAAATTTTCACACAAGTGCCCATGGAAATATGTGCTGCTAAAAACACCATGGGGAAGAAGAAATATTTAAATATTGTAGGTAGCTCGAAGTTAGAAAATGCTGTCAATTTTCATTCATTTTTGAGGAAACTTTTCTAACATTTGAATTGACTGTCCAATATTTCATGCTCTGAACACTTCTATGAGTGGGTTGGGTTTTGTGTGCTGTATGAACTTTTAATGACCTAAAAAAATATTTTCCACTGTAGTTTACATGAGGGCTTTAGACAACACCATGTCCTGTTCAGCTGTTTAACCTGATGACATCTTGGCTGGTAAGTTCTTGGTTTGCCTATTTTTCATGTTGCTAGTTTGTTTGAGGTGAAGTCAGAAGCTCTGGGCAGTAAGAGAGCCCCATGATTCAGTGCTGCTTCCATAATTTTTCCTAATACTATAGGTTCCCACTTACTGTGCTGAAATTGCAGAGGTTATGGGGCTGAGGAAGGTGCTGTTCTCTTCTGGCCCTTGTGAGTGCCTCCCTCTCCTGCTGGGTGGGCAGAGGGGCTGAGTCTTCATTTACAGGAAGTATGGGGAGAACCACATCACGGGTACGTGACCATGAATGTCACGTACAAATACCCTTTTCTTTGTGACAACTGTGTATCAACAGTTAAAGCGAAAGCTCAATAGCTGATGTGAGGCTACAACAAAGGGATCTTAAACCAATGCATAATACAATGAAATAAAAAATATCAGCAGCATTTGGAGGAGATTATTAAAAATGTCTCCTGGATCCGAACACAAAGCAATCTCTTAACAGTGCAATCTGTGTGCAGTGCTCACATCATTCAGCAGAGCCAAGCATGCTGGCTTGTTTTGGCAGGCTACAGTAAGTGAAGAAGAAAGGCTTTCTGAAAGCCACTTACCATCCTCTGGGAGGAAAAGGCTCTCCCTCCCTCTTGCCTGTTCTCAGGCAGGAGCTTCCAAACTCTCTTTCCCACCGAAACTCTTGATGGCACTTTCCCTGGTGCAGATGGGTCCCAGACATCTGGCTGGGTAAGGTATTTCCACTCGGGAGGGTGTGAAATCCCACTCCTAGAAGGCAGTCATGTGCCACGGGTGCAAGTGGTGGAGGGCTATGTTAAGTAACAACAGTTACTTCACGATCTGCTATCTGATACTCTTAGTTTGACGTGGAGGTCCTCTTAGCGCACGTTCACAAAAGGGGAGTTGTCCAAGGCAGGAGTTCAGCCAGAATCAGGTTTCAGAAAATCTTGAGTAGCAAGATCCTCACCCATTTGAAGCCAACAGGAATGTACCGGCTGACTTCATGAGTCCAAGAAATTACAGTTTGCTCAAACAAATAGTAAAGAGAAGCCTCAAATGATTTAAAAAGCCTTCAGAAGAGCACTTGGAAAATTACGTCGGACAAGATTTCTTTTGCTAACCATTAGCTGTAGTCATTGCACTGCAGCTGAATGCTGTTACTTACAGTGGCTGTGAAAGTCAGTAAGTGAGGATAGAACTACAGGCTAGATCTGCAGTCACTTCTTTCTCTCTGACAGAGATACTCTGCAATAATATTGACATGAGAGACAGCGTAATATGGCCCAGGATAGTAATTTACACAGCTCTGTACTGCTAACTCATTCTCCTGTTACTGTTAAATTCAAAACAACAATTGATTATTAATACAAAGGTGATTAAAAGTAAGAGTATGTTCAGGAACACGCAGGATGTGCAAGGTGAGCTGTGAAAGCAGACACTCTCCAAGCAATTCATGGTGCATGGTAACACTCCCCAGGGACACTGCATAACCTAACTGCAAATTCTTCTCTGAAAGTGTCTGAAGTGTTTTTTCTAGAAGGTGTCCTGCAATGCCAGCAGCCACATTAGAATGATCCCATGCATTCACATACTTGCATCACAAGCACAAGCACACGCAAGGTGCTAAGTAGTACTACACAAACTACCCTTTCCAGCCTTTCACAAATTCTTCTTTTTAAGAGACACAAGTAACATCTCTGTTTTCCCTCCAAGCACTTGGGAAAGATTTCCCCCAGCACACAGTCTTAATTTTGACAAAACAGTTGGGTGGGAAGGAGCCCTTTGCAATTTTACCCGTATGTTTGACATTAAAAGAATTCACTGACACCTATTTCAAGTTATGAAACTGTATATGCATCACATTTTAGGGCTATTGTATCGTTTGAATTGCTGTGTTTAATGTTTTGATTTACATTACTCTAAATTTCTAAACTTCTGGAAATATGTTTTCTTACAAATGTTACTACTACAGAAAAAAAATGAAAACTAAGGCCCCTGTAATCATGGTTCTACCTCTTAATTAATTATATGATGCACTATTGTAAGAACACTCTGGACACATTTTTTTCAAACAGGACTCACTAAAAAACATTACATTGTCTTGCACTCAATGGGTTGACTAATCCACCACTTAAAAACAACTGAAAAGAATCTTTGGAACTCCAGGAATTCCTGAAGATTCAAGATTATCAGCAATTAATAATTATCCTCAAATTAAATTAGCAAATGGCTAGTAAACCTTCAGCACCTCTGATTCCAGACCTCCAGTTTCATGATTCATTGCTTCCAATTACTAAATGTCACAGTTACTCTATACAGAACAGCCCTGCACATATTCCTATGCCTCAAGTTTTCCGGTAATCCTCAGATTACTGCTGAGGCTATCGATAAAACAAACTTTAAATGATAAATTCACTGTCCTGCTTTCCATTTTTATGCTGGCAATCAGTCTAGCTATAGATCTTCCTGACCTTGCATTATTATCTTATTTGGAAACATGTATTCTTCTCATCTAAGCTTTTTTTTAAAACATCCAACAACTGTCTGGAATCTACTGTTTGATCTACTGTTAGTGAACACATCCTGTAAATGCTAGTATGTTTAAAATAAGAGCCTCTAAAGTAACTCATATTATGGATACCGTGTAAAGTTGTCTCATGCAACTCATTTATGCAGTGGATCATCGCATAGTGCATTGCTATTGAGATTACTCATGAAAAATCAAAGCTTAATCTATGCCTTTGCTAAGCAATAAATGCAGAACTCAAGCAACCCACCATGATACATCTTGTCGCTCACTGTAAAATAAAAAGGAAAATTCAATATTGTATTAGGTCAATCACAGGAGGGACAAAGGACAGACAGAATACTTTGCTAGAGTTCAGCGATACAGGGATCACCTGCTAACTGCATTTTGCAGTACAACACCTGCAGGGTAACACTCTAATATCCTAGATTTCCTTGAGAGATTACTAACCCTGTCTCACCACCTCTTCTTCTTGCTGGAGGCTGCTGCTCCATTGCATGTGTGCCTTAACTGCCCACGAAGCAGACTTAAAACAGCAGGACATTTTGAGGCAGTGACCTCAATGACTGCTACAGCTAGCCCTGCCTATGACTGAGTAACCATATCCAAGTACAACACACCTGTAATTAGTGTGTCTCACTCTAAATCATGGTGATTTTGAAAAACTGCCATATTCTAAATGTCAAACTGAGACAAACAGCCCATCACCCTTTGCATTAAGATGTGGCATGGAACAGTGAGAGCTGCTAGTGAGCAAGATCCTTTCCTCCTCCCGTTCCAACCCCTGCAGACTGCAAAAACTCTCATGTACGATGGTGCTGAAGGCAGCAGGGTGCATGCTTTAGGTACTGCTTCTGGTCAAGTAACAGAGGCCAGGAAGAACCCAGAAACTGAACATGGAAGAATGAAAAGGAGTGGAAACAAGACCAAGACTTGGGGAGAATCAAGAACTATGAGAAAGCCAACATTGAGGCTAATCCTAAATTTACAAAAATGTGACATGTGGGGACACCACAAATTCCTTTACTTTCCTCATTTTTTTGGACTTAATTTTTTCCAAGCTAAAAACACATACATCAGCTTCAGCACTCTTCTTATTGAAGACAGTACTAGGACTTAAGATTTAACCTTTATTGCTGTAACAGCTGAAGAACATCAGCACACCAGTTTGCCAGCAAAGCACCCAAGTCTTTGTATTTCTCTAGCATTTTCAAAAAAAATGTACATAAGAATAGTTTTGCAATTTAAAAAAAAAATCAAAATAATATATATGGAGGTAGAATTTTCAACAATTTCAACATTGAAAGGACTGGTGCCTTCAGTTCCTCTTGTTTTGTATTGGGTGGGTGATCAAAATACACAAATATCTCAGTTACAGACTGTGGAGTTGTGTTACAGATGAGAAATTTTGAAATACGGTCTTACATTTGTCTTTTTTGATGGTGAAATTGAGGCAATGATCATTTTCTTAGATTAAATGCCATTTCTCAAGTATTGTACTGATTGTATGGGGGTGGAAATTTAAGAAAGCATGACTGAAAACAACACTGAGTGTACAAAGATGCTTATATTCTTCTAGGTGGTTGCATCTTCCTTTTTAAAGATGCATAAAAATATGATTAAAAGACAGAGATCTCCATTTATGATTATTTTCTGACTCCAATTTGAAAGGCTGTTAAAGAACATTTACTAGAGTTATAAAGCGTACTGGGAGTTTCTAAAGAATCCAGATATGTAAGAGCCTGCCTTAGTATGAGATGCCACATCTGCTCTATCCTTACAGCAACATCATACCGTTTCATTTATATCAGGAACTGCTAAAAAATGTAGTACCCAAACCTAATACAGACATTGTTTCCTGACACACAGAATAGCTGAGGAACAAGCAAGAACCTGAGACTGGCATCCACATGCTTTAGAAAATGGGATTCATTGGGTGCAGCAGTTCCTTGTACCTTGTTTCTGTTTTTCTGTCTAAGAGGCAATCTCTGGAAGGATGGCACTGATACAGCGTGTGACAGTGAATCAGCATTAACTCCTTGAGAAGGCTGCAACACACTAAACCATGAGCACTGGTCTGCTGAACCAGGGCTTTGCTCACAGGCTCCTGTGCATGGAGTGACTTGGCTTAGCCTACAACAGCAGCGTGGGTTGAATTCAAGTTCAGATATCCAGAGCAGGGAGGAAATTTTAATATCCATCTAAAAAGGAATGACTAATGACAATGCACGGCAAGCAAAATGTTCAGCTTCATGTTAACACATGTATCACCTGTAGCATAAGCAAGCAAATTGCCAGCCACCACAGAAGTGCTGTTTTTCTCTGATTAAGTTTGTGTTTTAAAGTTTGGTGCAGAAATCAAGTAAAAGCTATGATCTGACCAATATTAATTTTAAAAATGCATATTGCTATTGCCTTTTCTCACTTTTATTCTTTCCTATTGTGAATTATACAATCATGACTATAAACCTCATACAGTAAAAGTGCTTTTCCAAACTGTAAAAAAAGAGATGGCCAACCAAACCCAAGAGTCCACTAATTGCCACTGACTTGCAAAGGCTTAAGATCAGGCCACTGGCCCATAAACACCAAGCTCCGTTGGAGGAATATGTCCTTTCCCCATCCTATTTGTTGTTGAAAAAAAGCATTCCTTGGGAATTCATAAGTTATAGCTTATGAGTGAAATGGGAATTTACTGTTAACATGAGTGAGGTCAGAATTTAACCCTGTAACTTTAAATTAAAAAATGAAAAGGATTTTCTATTATGCCATTTTAATTGGGGTGAAGGCTCTTCCTAACAGTGGCACTGTCATCCTATAAGTTCCTTAGTATTTCCTGCATAAAGGTCTGTCTCCTGAGATTTTTCTGAGTAGCTAGCTGCTGACATTCTGCTGCAGTAACTTACAATGAGACTAGTCCAACTGGACAAGCTAAATACAATGATAAAATAACTGTAAAGGAAGCAAAGTTATCTCACCTAGGCCTCCCAGAGAAACATGTAAGATTATCATTGAAGCTCCAATTCAGTGAAAAACTTAAACACATGCTCAACTTGAAAATATGTATCTGTCATCCCCTTGATTTACAGGAATATTTTGCTATTTAAGGTAAACCAGTGTTTTGCTGCCTCAAGGCCAGAGAACTGAGCCCACATACAGTTTATGGTGATTAAGAATAATTTTACAAAGGGCTAATAAATGATTGTTAGCTGTTTCAATAAATGCCTGATCAACTGGCAATTATATGCTACTGTGGACTGCAAAGCACAAGATGTCTGACGAATAGTGTCTGTAACATTCCCATAAAACTGACTCATAAAGTATGATATTTTCATTCATTCCTAAGGCTCACCTGCACTGGAGAAATGTTTCTTTCCCACCTGAGGCCCTTCTACATCCAGCATTTATGTGCAAGATGTTATAGACATGGGTCACCCTCTAGATTTATTTATTGCAAGTCCCTTATGTGAATAGAGTTGGGATTTGCAGCACAAGAGTCCGGCTGGTTAAGGGCATTTCTAAACCTAGAAGCACCTGAGCAGCGTTAGATACAGAGAAACAAAACTGCAGTGTGGGCTGTTACCAAACATTTTTCAACCACAGAAAACTGTCATGAGAAACACAGATACCTTTGCAATTTTGGATCTGTTCAAATAATTTTTCTGAAGAACTGGAAACTTTTAAATTAGTAAAAATAATAACTTTTTAAAGTTCTCATTTAAAATACATGACATTTTTATTTTCATTGTTTAACAAGACAAAATGAGAATAAAAGTAGGTTATCAAAAGTGGGTGCTGGCATTCATATTTTTTTATAATCGGCATACACATAATGTATATGAATAGCCACACATTTCTAGTGAAAGACTATGAACACACATACATATACAGAGATATATAAACATACTATACATACATACATGAGTGAATATACATATTCATGTGCATACAGTATACAGACAAGATACTATACAGGTACAGTAAGTGCAATATACTGTATAAGGCTATACAAACACCGAAAGATTCTGGTGAAATGATGACAGCCATGAGAACAAAGCGTGGATGGTTTGTGACTTAACGCAGACGGTGGGGAAAACCTTGCTGTTCTGTGTTTTATGCATCAGGCACACAAAGTCCCAACAGAAACAGAAACAATACATTCAGTTCGTATACAAAAAATGTAAGGCAAGTGGGAGTGCATGGAGGTAACTGAAATGCATATGAGCAGACACATAAGGTTGTTCTACCTAGAATACAGAATGTTTGGTTCATTTACAGAGAATGCCTATATATAAACCCATGCTTTCATGAATTCATGCCACTTTTATTTCTATTTTTTCCTTTAAGAATATTATAAAATTCTTGCCCTGAGTTAAACATAAATACACACAGAAAGGGGGGGGGGGGGGGGGGGGGGGCGCAGAATTGCATGCTTCTGGGGTTTGTGGGTTTTTTTGAATATTTTTTTAACCAAGGCACAATGTCTTTGATAGTGGTTGCAAGACCATTTGAAATAAACTTAGCAACTGCTATTGTTCTGGTACTGCATCCTTCTTAGTATGACTAAACTAATTGTTTGCACACAGAAGTCTCAGAACAAGTTTTGAAGTGAATTTACAAGTTTTAGATGAGAATAAGTAAATTTATGAGAAATGCTCAAAGACAGATTCCCTGAAGAGGAAGGAAAGCCACCAAATTAAATTCCTATATAGGCAACTTACTGATATTTGGACTGAAATTATTTCATATAAATTACATTATATATATATTTGTTTAGTATTACTGGGAAGTTGTTACCTGTTTTTAGTAGAACCATGTACAGTGCTGTAAGAGCAGCTGAAAATGAGATGAAGAACTTCCAAGTAATTCTTAGTTTCTTGTTGTAGGCAGGGCAGGACAGTGATCTCACTGATTCAGGGTTCTGCAAGAGCTACAACTGAGGACACTTGTCCAGTGATGCTGTAAGGCTTTCAAGGCATCTATCTCCCCATCTCATCGACCTGCATAAGTCTTATTGGAAATATTACTTATTAACTTCTATGTATGTCATATTAAATGCTACATACCCGTGTCCAAGTCTGACTCTCAACAGAAAGGTCTGGGTGTGAAGGCCATGCTTGGCTGTTGCCCCCATGTCCAAGCCCTCAGGCTCCAGCAGGACACAGTTCTCACCAGCTTCCAGGGGCTCTGGAGGGTACCTCACCCTCCAGTGAACAACCACCCACATCGTGCTGCACTGGCTGCAGTACCTGTCTCCATGTAGTTCCCTGTTGAGGTGAGACTATTTTCCAAAGTAGTGAAACACACTGCCCCAATTCTGTAAAAAAACAGGCACCACATCACCAACCCCCTGAAACCACAGACCATGCAGATGACATCTTCTTATGCCTGTTCTACGCCTTTTAAAGAAATTGTAGCTCCCAACCTGAGAAACAACCAGGTAAAGACAGCCAAAAAGTGTTGAGAGGGAAGTGAAAACCCTCACAAGTGCTGTATTGCATTCTTTTTCAGAATATTGTTGTATTTGAAAGTTTCAACAACTCCTGTGAGGGAATTAGTCTCTTCCTGTGTACTCTGCTGGCAAGCTTACAAAGCCTGTGCAAGAACCAGAAGAGATCAGAGTAAGGGAATGGAATATTCTTCCTCCCACTCTCTCCCATCCCAGCTGATACAGCGGCATCCAAGCCAGCACTCGAAGGTGAGGAAAGGCATGAACACCAACCCTAGGTCTGGTGCTCAGAGGCTGGTCACTGCTACTGTGGCATTACTTCCACAGCTGACCTGCTCTCACCTGTCACTGCTCCTCCCTGAGACATCATTTCTGTGCCTAAAACCCATCCTATCGAGGTATGGAGGAGAAAAAGCCAAATCCCAAAGCCATGCTTGGGCCTTAGGACCTACCACGACTGTGGCGTGCGCCAAGGTCCGCCTCTGCCTAGCATCCCCCGTGCCCTGAACCAGAGCCCACTGTGGCAGTGCGAGGGTTGCCGAGCACGCACTCCCTCACACTCTTAACTCAGAGTGCTGGCAAAGCAGGAGCCAGCAAGGCAGTGACCTGCTTCTGCTGCACGACCAGTCCAGCTGGATGCTGAAGAAAAGATGTTGGGACAGCAGCAGCAGGGCTGTCTGCCAACAGAAGACAGCTTTGACACATTTGCTTCTCATGCCAATCAGTCAGGCATGCCTTGGAGGTGAGGGATGATGGATGTGGCAATTCCATCCACTTCAAGGTTTGCGTTTGCTTTTCTTTCTTTCTTTTTCAATTAATATTATGTATTTGTATATTTAGAAACGATTTGCACTGCTCGAGACCCATGCACTGATTATGTAAGACCAGCTTCAAGCTGAAACTCAACACAATGCAATGTTGAGCCATCCCTAAAGCATTAACATTCTTGTTGTTCCTCTCATCCAAAATGTTGACAGCATATTTAGCTGGACTGGCGACAGCAGAATTTTGCCTTCATGCGTGCAAGATATTTGTCCTTGCAGGGGAAAAATGGAATTGCTTAAAGTGATCCAACCGCTCCCTCTCGTGGCCCTGGGACTCTGCTGCACTTTGTAAAGGCACAAAAGCATCCTCGGAAATCCAAACTCTCACCGACTTCCAGCAGTGCAAACTCCCCCGATGGCTGTGTGACATTTCAGGACACAGCTCACGCCCCTGCACCTCTGGCAGTCAGTGCGGTGACTCATCCCTGACTCTTGTGAACATTCAGCCTGTACAAGAAGGCAAAATCCTATGGCTGTGTATGATTCAGATTTTTAAAAACACTGAGGCCACATGCTGGTCAAATCCAGGTGTCATCCCAACGTAAAGCTGGCCCATGTCCTGTCAATGAAGTGCTTGTGCCAGGGGTTTCTCATTGTACCCCACCGTGGGTTCCTCCATGCTTGTCCATCCTCCCAGCTAGGACCCCGAGGAGTTTCCTCCTCCCAGATACTTGCAAAACCAGCATCCACAAAATTCAGTCTATACCTACATTCATTTGTTTTCACCTACACAGATACTAAACACTTCACTGGAGGAGCAGGACTTCTCCATGAAAGGGCCATTTGAGAAACATCATTTGTAAAATGTTCCTAGGAAGATTTATCTGGTTTTCTCATTTTAGACATTCAAGTGCATTTCATAGTATTAGTGGCACATAAAACTAATTAAAATTACTGTCAAAGATACAGTAGATTGCACCCCAAATAGTTTTTGCACTTTCTAATTTCACATAAACCGAAGCTTAAGCAATTCCTGACAGTCACATATTTACCAATCTACTCCCATCTGCAACTGCTTACTTTCTCATATTTTACACTGAGTTACATATCCTTGGGGGAGAACAGTCTTTGTTCTACACACATTGTCTACCAACATGGGGACCTTATTTTTAACTGTGACTCTTAGACACCACCACAGATGTTACTGTGGTAGATCCTAGTGGCCAACATTAAGCAGGTTTTGGATCCAGTGACTATCCCAAACTTTATTAAAGGTGATGGTTAAACATAAGGAGTAATTAAGTCCCTTTAAGGAAATAGCTTCACAGGCAAAAATAGAAGCTACCATCCAAAACAATAAATAGTGTATAGAAAGTCCAGACCAAAACCCCATGGGACTCTGATTACAGAGCGAGAGGCATGGGACTGTTCCCACACTGTGGACATACATTTTGAATGAAGAAAAAGATCAAGTATCAAGAAGGAACAACCATAATCTTGGCTCCAGCAGCACAGAGACAGAGATCTCAGAGGCATTGCACTGGCTGAAGTGGAACACTTGGAATTTACACACAAGGAGGAGAAGAACACAATTGCCACATCCCATGAATTGTTTCATATGTTTTGCAATTCTACATCCAAAATACACAATAGACTTTCAAAACTTTGAAAATAAGAGGAAAAAAAGAGGGACAGAGAAAGTCATACCACAGTGGCAATTAGGACAGTAGTTTGATTTTCCCTTTGAATAGGAAATTGGGACTGTATCTCCCCTGAGATCTTTAACCAGCAGCCCAGGGGGATCCTTTTTCCCCTTTGGACAGAAAGGAAATACAACAGAAGTTGGTTCTTTTATTGCAAATCCTTCTGCTTTACTAGAGTCACAAAAGCAGAATCACTACAGTTTGATGCTAGTTTCAGACTAGCATGTGATTCACCAAGGAGTGCATCTAGCGAACATTTACAGTACTGAGCGATGACATGGGTTGATGCTATGTAGCAGCCATGAATCCTCTTACTAGCACACTTTTTGTTTGCTTGTTTTTGTTTTGTTACCATTTCCCTAGTGTTCAAATGGGATGAAAGAATACTTGAACATACAGAGTTCTGCACCCACCTGCAATGACTGTATTTCTGTCATATACGGGAAGTTAAAACCAGACTGCTGGGGTCTGATACGGAACAGTGGATCTTGATTTATAGGTGCTCATTTTTCAGCAGCAGAATTCATTAAATGCAGCAGTCAGGAGCCCAGCCCTGCTATGCAGCCCAGCGCCTACAGAGTGTTTACTGACTCCTTTGAACTCTTGTACAGTATTGCTGGGGAAAACGGCAACTTTAAGCTGAGAATAATAAAAGAGCACAGACGCTTTCTTTATGCTCACAGAGTAGCATAGATCCCATACGCTTTCAGATGCACATTTGCCAACTACAGCATGACGATGTCAATTCGTTGGGGAAGTACTTTGTCTACGTGCCTTCAAAAATAATTATAGCCATAATAGTAACAAACTACCTTTCTTGCATTCATTAACTGGAGGGCAAACACAGTGCTTACAAGGCACACAAGGGCTATAATATGCTTTGTATACACAGCTAAGGCTAGAGACATTAAGAGCTGGGCTTGTGGTGCATAGTTAACCCAGTACAGAGTTATTAACAAACTTAGGTATGAGACAAATATGTAGCTGCATTGCTAAAGAGTACTCAGTACTTGTCCAAATTCAACTCTAAATTATTTCTCTGAAGTTTTGTAAATTTCTTACAATGAGTTTATAGTGCATTTAAACCACATGTTCTAAGAATGCATGTGGAGAGCAGCTAAATCTCTCTCCCAGCTTCTCCTTTGTCGCATTCCCCTTCCTTCAGTCTTTTGTTTTAAAATGGAACGGTTAGAACATGTGCTCAGGATTTTGCAGCTACAGCACAAAACTAAGTAATAGTTGCCTTGAAGAGAAGGTCTCACACCAGTTTTAACGCTGGATTTTTTTCTCCCCACGGTAGACCGCACGTGTTTTAATTGGATCACCTAAATATTGAGTCTTAACCAAGACGTTAACCGCAGCTGCTGTGTGGAAGACCCCGGGATGCAGCAGGTGAGGCTGGTGCGCGCCTCCCCGGACCCGCAGAGCTGTGCAGGGCCGCAGCCCGGGAGCGCACTGCAGCTGGCACCGGCAGGGACCGCGCAGCCGCTCCTGCACCGGTTCTTGCAATTCCCTGATGCAGCACCCACCGCCCCAGCCAGCGCGGAGAGAAAAGCCACCGCAGCACACCCACACCACCCTCCTTAAACTCAAGAATTCCTCTCCTAGAAAATTCGGATGAAGCTCCTGCAGGACGGGAACAGGCCCCCCTCCCCGTGCGCTGTGCCCCGGCAGCGCCGAGCGGCAGCCTCGCAGGCCGGGCAGGAGCGGAGCGACCTGGCTGCGGGGTGAGCCCCGCTCCGCGGGCAGCGCGGCAGCGGCGCGGCCGCCCGCCAGGCGGCGCCATGGGCCCCGGGGCGGGGCGGGGCGGGCCCCAGCGGCGCAGGGCTGTAACCCGCTGCCGGGCAGCGCAGCGCTGCGGGCCGCAGGCAGCCCCCCGCCCCCCGGCTCGGGGGGAAATAAAGCTTGTCCTAATCCTTTTGGATTTTCCAGGCTGTTCATTGTGAACAGCCATTAAAGTGCATTTGCGTCCGGGACTTCTCCGGCTCAGGCCCAAGCAATACGGGGGCTATTTTCTCATGTTGTTGCCAAACACAAACCAGTGGCGTTAACCTATCTCTGACTAACCGGACAAGACAACGACAAAACCCCTTCCAGCGGCATGTGCAAAGCAGAAAATCTGCTTTCTACTTCTCTGCATACTTTAATGCATTTGAAAACGATGCTGGGAAAATCCTTGCCTCTTGCTTTCAGGACTCGGCAAATCTTGGACTGCCACCTCCTTACAACAGCTCCCTTGGCGAGGGCAGGGGTGAGAAGCCAGAGCCAGCCCACCCCCACCCCGAGCCCCGAGACACCAGTGCCAGTCCCACCCAGCCCCTCAGGACCAAGACACCAGAGCCAGCTCACCCCCCAGCACCAAGAGGCCAGAGCCAGCCACCCCCACCCCCCACCCCCAGCACCACTGGGCACACTCCCAGTCTCACTCTGCTCTGAAGCCCAGCAGGAGGGAAGATGCCCAAACCACGGCATTTCAAAGCTTAGGTAGGACCCAGCCATATCACCCATGTAGCTTCTCCACAACACTCAGCACCCATGGGTTAAGTCTGAAAAGGTATAAATGTCCATTACCTAGCGATGGAGGTCTTAACGGCTGTTACCTGCTCAGTCGTACATGTCCAGGAGCCTCTGACACACAGAGCAGGAATGATCCCAGCTGACTTTCCACAGCCAATAGAGGTGGTTAAATGAGGAGGCTAAACTACAGGGTTATCCCAGGTAAGAGATGTACAGCCCTGCACAGTCACTGAGGGTTTAGCTGGGTGAATCCCTCGGCAGGTGCCTCTCTTCATACAACCCACAGGGCACCTATATTATACCCAGCTTAGACATCTCAGAGGTAGGTAGGGTAGATCTCAGCTAAAGAGTACACATGGTCCTTCTACAAGTCTGTTTTATTATTTAACTACCTAAATATGAATTTAAGGAGCCAACCTGTACCTAAAATTCTTGCCTATCAAAGACACATGCTCAAATAAACTATTGATGGATTCACTTCATTTGGTGCGAGACAATTACGGTCAAGTCCATTCTGTGAATGGGAGGCCTTTCCCCTTTGCTATATTATATTTGGATAAATCATAAAATAAGTGAAAGGCTTCCTCAGTTTTGGAAGGTGATGGTTACTTCATCCATCACATGGCCTTTCTGTGTCACATTCACCGATAGGGTCATATGGGGGAAGAAAAATGCCATCTCAGCTGGCTGGGGGCTCAGGCAGATACCAGGCAAGTAACGAACTGAGTTGCTTTTTTGTTGAAAAAATAAGCCACAAAAAAATTCAGTGCTGATTCTGATGTATTTTCTAGCTTTTTCTTCATTCCTTCAACGCCAGTTGAGACTCCTTAATTCATAGCTGTCCTTGTATCTTCATTCCCCCCTCTGAGTTATTCCTTCTAATCTCAGCATGGCTTTTGGATTTTACTTTGATTATCACTGTAAAGTTTAAATCTTCTTCCCTTGCTTAAATTGGAGCTAGATATCTCTGCCCAGTCCTCCCCACAAGAAGACAACAGACCTTAAGAGGCATGCAAACCTTCAGAATTAAGATAACATACCTCAAGGAGGCAACAGTGAAGGACTGTGCTGTCTCCCCATTTAAAAGCCAGTAACAGGCAGCATGAGGAGAGACTGCACATCTGCAGATAAGGTACACAGTTTTGTGGAAATCTGTCTGAAAATAGGCTCTGCTTTGCAGAAAAGCTGAAATACCACACTGTAACCTCCAGTTTTGTTTTCAAAAACTGTCTTTTTCTTAGGTCATGGATCTTCATTATAAACACGCTGCTGTGCTGCTCTGCAGCTTAATACATGGGATTTTCCAATAGCTGTCTACATCTTAACAAAAACAAGCTTCACTTTGCAAAATTCATTTGCAGCAAAATATCTAGAGATAGTTATATTGGTTCCTTTTTCTTTCCAAAATCCAGTGGGTTTTTTGGTGTGCTGAATACTGTTTTGGAGAAGCCTGGCAGTGACCTAGAGATGATTTTATGTACATCAAAAACATGGATGCAAGACGCTTTGCTCTCCAGCAGAGGGACTTCCACAGGGCAGACTGCTTGAAACACTTTCTTCTTTTGTGACAGACATGCTCAGTGCACGTGCATCCTGCATGCAACAGGGATTTCTGAGTCCATCAACAGAGCATAATCCCTTGTTACCCTGAGGTGAAGATGTGGAGAACGATAGAACGCAGGGAAACATCACTGCATTGCAGTGATACCTGTGACTCCAAATCCTGCTTGCTTTACACAAGTGAACAATCTTGTTCATTATGGGGGTCCCCTGATATGACTCAGCATTTACTACTGCAGGGTGAAACACCTGATGACCATGCCCGCTTCAGAAGTCTCAGAAACCAGCACAGAGGCCCCAGCAATATGGGTGAATGAGTTAGTTATCAGCACATCCTTGGACCATGTTTATTCCACTTCATAAACCTCACGTGGTAATTAACTTCTACTGTTCTTTGTCCACTTGGATGGTTACAAACAAATGGTACTAGTTTTTATTTCCATATAAAGGCCAAAATCAGATAGACTTTCACTATTTAACTAATTTTATTCACACATCTCTTATCTCCAAGGTATAACTTACTGTACTTTCTAGAACATTTTTCCATTCTCTTGTTTAGGTTGGAAAAAAACCTTTAAGATCATCAAGTCCAACTGTTAACTTAGCACAGCCAAGTCCACGACTAAACCATATCCCTAAGCACCACATCTACACATCTTTTAAATACCTCCAGGGATCATGACTCACCACTTCCCTGGGCAGCCTGTTCCAATGCTTGACAAACCTCTCAGTGAATAATTTTTTCCTAATATCCAATCTAAACCTCCCCTGGCACAACTTGAGGCCATTTCCTCTTGCCCTATTGCTTGTTACTTGGGAGAAGAGACCGACTCCCATCTCGCTACAGCTGTCAGGCAGTTGTAGATAGCGACAAAGCCCTCCCTGAGCCTCCTTTTCTCCAGACTGAACAATCCCAGTTCCCTCATCTGCTCCTCATGAGACTTGTCCTCCAGACCCTTCACCAGCTCCGCTGCACTTCTTTGGACACACTCCAGCACCTCAACATCTTTCTCATAGTGAAGGGCCCAATGCTGAACACATCATTTGAGGTATGGCCTCATCAATGCTGAGTACAGGAGGACAATCACTCCTCTAGTCCTGATGGTCACACTATTTCAGATACAGGCCAGGATGCTATTGGCCACCTTGGCCGCCTGGGCACACTGCTGGCTCATGTTCAGCTGGCCATCAACCAGCACCTCCAGACCCTTTTCCACCAGGCAGATTTGCAGCCTCTCTTCCCCAAGCCTGTAGCCTTGCATGGGACTGTTGTGACCCAGGTGCAGGACCTGGCCTTTCTTCTTGTTGAACCTCATACAAGTGGCCCATTGATCCGGCCTGTCCAGATCCCTCCATAGAGCCTTTTTGCCCTCAAGCAGATCAGCCTCCCCCTTCAACTTGGTGTCATCTGCAAACTTACTGAGGGTGCACTTGATCCCCTCATCCAGATCGTCAATAAAGATTTTAAACAGGCCCCAGTACTGAGCCCTGAGGAGCATCACTTGTGACCGGCCACCAGCTGGATGTGACTCCATTCACCACCACTTTCCGGGCTTGGCCACCCAGCCAGTTCTTTACCCAGTACAGAGTACACTCATCCGAGCCATGAGCAGCCAGTTTCTCCAGGAGAATGCTGTGGCAAATGGTGTCAAAGGCTTTATTAGAGTCGAGGCAGACAACATATCCACAGCCCTACCCTCACTCACTGGGCAGGTCACCTTGTCATAGCAGGAGATCGGGTTAGTCAAGCAGGACCTGCCTGTCATAAACCCGTGTGACTGGGCCTGACCCCTGGCTGTCCTGCACGTGCCGTGCGATCGCACTCAGGATGATCTGCT
The DNA here is from genome assembly GCF_023634155.1 of Falco peregrinus. Lineage (NCBI taxonomy): Eukaryota > Metazoa > Chordata > Aves > Falconiformes > Falconidae > Falco > Falco peregrinus. The sequence continues at coordinate 10,607,742 of NC_073732.1, read as the reverse complement.
CCATGGTCTTCCCTGGCACCCAGGTCTGGCTGACAGGCCTGTCGTTCCCCGGATCCTCCTTCCTGCCCCTCTTGTGCACAGGCATCACATTGTCAAAGCTCCTGTCTTCTGGGGCCTCCCCGGTTAGCCGGGACTGCTGATAAATGACCCAAAGGGCTCGGTGAGCTCTTCCCCCAGCTCCCTCAGTACCCTCGGGTGGATCCCGCCTGGCCCCACAGACCTGTGTAAGTCTGAGTGGTGTAGCAGGTCGCTGACCGTTCCCCCTTGCGTTATGGGGGCTTCACTCTGCTCCCCATCCCTGACTGCTAGCTCAGGGGGCTGGGAACCCAGACAACAACTGGTGTTACTGGTAAAGACTGAGGCAAAGGAGCCATGAAGTACCTCAGCCTTTTCCACTATGCTTCCCCCTGCATTCAATAAAGGATGGAGGTTCTTCTTAGCTCTCCTTTTGTTTCTAATGTATTTATAGAAAGATTTTTTACTGTTTCTTATGGCAGTAGCCAGCTTAAGTTCTAACTGGACTTTTGCCCTTCTAATTTTCTCCCTGCAAAACCTCACAACACCCTTGTAGTCCTCCTTAGTTGCCTGCCGCTTCTTCCAAAGGTTGTAAATTCTCTTTTTTTTTAATCCTGAGTTCCAGCCAAAGCTCTTTTCAGCCAGGCTGGTGGCTTTTCTGGCCAGTTCGTCTTTTGGCACATGGGGATGGCCTGCTACTGTGCCTTTAAGATTTACTTCTTTCCTTCTTCTTTTCTTTTTTTTTCTTTACAAGGCATTAGATTCTGCGATATCTAGAACACTTCTTTGCTACTTACACTTGTCTCTTTATGATATTTATATTAAGATATGTATTTAGGAACTACTGCTATATGCCACTTTTGTAGCTCAAATATATTCCATGCTTCTGCCATATTGCAGTTCCAAGCTCCCCACTTGACTTCCTCAGCTGCTTCCTTAATTTCTTAAACTTTGTCCTTACACAGTTGTTAACTTCAGTTCCAACAAAAACTTCTGTTCATCTTTCAGATTAAATTGAGTCAATTCACAGCCTCATCCAAGGTTACTTCCTGCAACCAGTGCCCTCACTGTTTACCACAACTAAGTACAGACGACATGCTCTCAGGTGCTGGTAACTGCTGCCACTATGGTATAGAATTTTAAAGTGTTCTCCATCAGAGACCAGCCACATTATTCATCTCTGCTTGTAAGCTCTTTCTTTTTATTTATATATGATCACTGTAATGCTTACCATCAATACACCATAAATATGTTCCATGAATATTAACTGGCTAATCCTCACAATTCCTACACCAGTAAACAAGAAAATAAGGCATAGAGGAGTTAAATGTCAATAGTTACAGAATTAGCCAATATTTGATTGGAATTATAACATAGGCTCCCTTAGTTCAGACCTATTTTTAATTACTAAGCATCCTCACCGCTTCCTTGAATGATTCTGTATTAAAAATGATGGGCCTTGAGAGACCAGATGCAAATCTGACTTTTTTTCCCAAGGTAAATATTTTGAAAAACATCCATTTGGGATCCATGAAGATTTGAGAAAACTGATTAACAGTAATCTACCTTCTCCCAGATCCTGTATCCCTGTATGAATGTTAGCTGTGCCCACCTCATCAATAAAGAGATGGATAACAGGACGAGTCCTCTTAATCTTCTGGCAAGTCTAACTGCTGATTACGATGTGGTTAAGGAAACTAGTATCAATACAATCAATAGCCACAACACAGGAAAACAAATACCCTGTATGCCACAATCTGTCAGATTCAGAATGGGCTAACAACCCAGTCATTTCCAAACACATTTCGCCTGTCACAGATTTTTTGCACATTAAGATAGAATCAGTGTATAAAAAAATACAAAGTAATGTTTGTACCTGCCAGGGAGATAGTAAGATTTTTGTCATTCCATCATGGAGGGGAATCAGGGTCAAATCCACAAATTTTAAAAATTATGCCATCATAATAAATGACAACTTAATAGATGGACAGTAAGTAAGAGATTGACAACTTGAAGGGAAGACTTATGGTAGAGAAAGCTTTTACTGTTTTTTCTTGTTTTTCGTGAAGCCAAGTCCATACCATACATTATTCAATTAACAAGATCACCCTTTACAGTCACTTGAAAGTTCCTCTTATCATCTTTGTTCCTTTCTTCTGTATGAAGTGAGGTGGATTTTTCCTCTAGTTTCAGTGAACCCTGGCTGCAGCTTCTAAAAGGCTCATTATCTCTTCTATCACATCAGCTTCTGCTTTCAAGGCTTATTGTTTAGTTCTTAATATAAACTGAGAGACTAAAATCCCTTCAAAACACCCAAGGTGCCTTTGCCACTGAGTAACCAGCAAAGCATCACATCTGCTGTAAGACCCCTTTCATCAAAAATCATATACTATATGAACACTGGGACACTCAAAACCTTTGGAAGTACAGTTACCCTAATTTCTTCCTTAGATGAAGGAACACTTGACATGGTGTTTAAATGGGCTGTCATTATGGATCTGATTTTCTTATGTAAAATATGCTTTAGAAACGTGGAAGGTTTTGTTAGGCATTGTGTCCAGCAGGGTTCAGAAATCATACAATAGCATCACTTTTGCAGGTTAAAGTATTTTAACCTGTATGGACTAGGCTACCCACGTATAACCTTCCTAACAAGTAGCTGCCTGTCTGGATTGAGTAAATTAACCTTACTCTTCTCTATTTTGGTCAAGACCTTCTAGAAGCAACTCAAGCTACAAACAACTTAAATACATGATTATTGCAAAGCAGTCCTCAGGGAGTTTTCCACTCAAATCTCATTGAAATTCAATAGGATTATGGGCACTAATTCCCTGAAAGCCAATCAAAAATTCACCACCTAAATAAGGGTGTTTGTGTGTGTGCATACATATACGCATGTGCACATATATACATACATGTTTATGTCTCTTTGTGCATATATATGTACCCACACACGTACCCAGTGTTATGTAGGCCCGTACATGTGCATACAAGTAACACAATACTGGAGTGCTTTGAGCCTGACAGAAAGCATTCACATTATGTTTAAGTGAAACCTCTTCTCTCAATTGCCACTCTCAGCAGTTAGTTCTGTCAAACTAATAATACAGGTCTGCACAGCAAAATGATACAATATCAGTATTAGCATATAAAATGAAGGTAAGTATAGGTTTCCCATGTCTTTATTTCTTTTCCATTTTCTCACTAGTGGAGAAATTTGCCAAACCCAAACACTTTCATTCCTTTCTCAAGGGTCTATGTGGCATTTTTGTGTTTACTGAGGAAAAAAAAAAAAAAAGATACAAGGAGATATTACCCCTTTGATTTGGTTTTTGATTCCTAACAATGCACAATAAATATAACTACAGTGGACTATTTAATAGCCCTGTAAAGCATTACATGGCCTACAGCTGAAGAGAGTCTAGCTGCCTTAACTAAACACAGTAACTTGCTGTAAGAGCAGTTTTCAGGACAGTGATAAATCACAGTGTAATACAACCATGCACTAAGCTCAAAACAAATGTGAGACTGGCACAAATATTAAAGTACAACTGGGCAGAAGTCAGGTATGTACAAGTCATTGACAAACATTGGTGCAAGTGCTTTAGACAAGACATTTAAAAGAAATTTACATAAAAAACATAGATTAAATTTATCAAAGTTTGATAAATTTTAAAGACAGTAAAAAAGTACAGAAAACATGAAAAAATAAAACCCCCAGCCAATCCATACAGTACAGTTTTACTACATTTATATTACAGAATGAAGACAGAAAAGGATACAAGGAATTAAGAGCAAAGAAAATTCTGCTGGCTGTAGCCAGTGGAATTTCATTGCTGGTGAGAGATGCGCACACACAGATGCACGCACACGCACAGGAAATAAAGACGAAAACCAAAAAAATCATTTACTGTAACAAATGACAGACACAGAGGTGAGAAACATTTGGCATGTTGCAGCACATGAAGTCATTCACGATTGGCTAACGATGGTACCTGGCTCGGCTGAAGATCACTGGCTTGCCTGAGCGGAGTAACGGATGGAGGAGGCACACCTGATGTGGACGCAGACCGACCTAATCTGCAACTTGCTTTAGGCTCTGCGAAGGAAGAGAAGAAAATACATCAGTGAATGGGAGCTGGATTACTGCTGCAGTAAACTGAAACACGGTGGATCCAGGATCCCCTTGAAATGGAGACTCCGGGCTTGGTTTCTAATTGAAGTCTTGAAAATTTGGCTGAATCACGAACAGAAGTCGGGATCAGAAGAAAGGGGATTAAGACAGAACCCATTCCTTGTCCTGGTGCCTTTCCTCTTGTATAGCACCTCTGATGCTGAAAAGCATGATGCTGAAAAGCATAAAACAGCAGACAGATGGGAAGCATATAAAGGAGACCTTGTTGCTCCCTCCAATACCTTTTTCTACTCATAAAACAGAGCGGTGATTAAAGGAGTTACAGTAGCTGCTGGCTTCATTTCTCCATCCCGGAGCTGAGGGAGGTGGCAGCCCAAAGAGTGCCTGTGCTGAAGGAAAGCATGAAATGCCAGAAAATGAAGGAGGGAGTGTATAAAAGTGCTGAGGATACTGTCACACTTGGGGATTTGGAATGACACCAAAAAAACTTGGAAACCTGATATCAATGGCAGTGAATTGAGAGACAGAAAGCAGGAAGAAAGGAGAGCAATCAGAACATCAACAGTGGCAGATTCTCAAGTCTGTTCCCCAGAATCAAGGTGATTACAGAAGTAGAGGTTGCCTTGAGAGAAAGCGCTATTCCAGAGAAGCACTGCACAGAAATGACACAATTATTTCATTTTCCTTCTGCTCTTGTACAGGGAGGCATTTGTCAGGAGGCTCCCCGCTAATTTCCAGCACAGGTTATTACTACTAACACACTGATGCAACAGTGTGACCATGCAGCTTGGGAGCCCTGGGTGAAGGTTTCTGTGTCTGAGCCACTCCAAGACCAGGGTGCTACCCCACTGTTCAACACCCCCGGTCTGGTCTAGAAGAAACTGGCTTTTCCTGAGTAATGAGTCTGCCTGCCCTACAAAAATACATGTCCCTCCATCTCCTGTTTATGGCTGAGGATCTCTCAGCCCTTGACTTTTGACTCAGATGGACATGTGCATACTCCTTATGTTTTATAAACCTTCCTCCCAATCCTGCACCTGTCTTCTCTGTTTAGTGGGTAAACACTGAGATGAAGGGCGTTTGCACTCAGCAGACATTTCGTACAATAACACACTCTCAGTTTTAGTGTTGATAGTACTGCTTTACCATGAATAACAAGTAACTATAATAATACCATGCCCCCTTACAATGGGTTTAAAGAATTCCTCCTATTCAATCTCATGTTTTCAAGAAGAGAGGAAGGACCTGTGCCTTGTGCAATCCTGGTTTAGCAAGTTTGCTTTAGAAGCACATGTTTTCTCATCTATCATTTGCTTACATCTCTCTGAAATTTATTTTCGCGTGCCTTATTTACACTGCTGCTTTGTCTGTGTTTGGTTTACACGAATATATCTATTTCCTATGTGGCTCTCTAGTTTCATCACTAGCCACTGGTTGGGCCATTGTTTGAAAGGAATAAGATGTCCATCACTAGCATGTCCTTCGGGTCACCTGGCACGTCTTGGGAACTCGAGAACAGCCGGTACATTATGCCACCTACCAGCAACATGCTGAAATGTGTTCTTCCAATCTCACTGATGCTTTTTCATTGTCACCTTAAATGCTTATTTTCCTTAGATGTTTCAGAATTCAGTAGGGTACGGAGAAGAGCTATCCACTTAAGCTGGAGCACTTAGACCAATGAAAGCATCTGTATGGGTGAATATTCATCAACTAATTATTAATAGGTTGGTTAACATCCAGCTGGCTGAGCAGCAAAAATATTTATGCTGTTCAGCGAATGCATTATTCAATTCAGTCATTCCTAGTCAGTCTGTAAACATACTACGAGTCAACACGGCAATAAGCATTCAGAAAGGAGCAGACTGATCTCCTGCATAACCTTGCATTTTGTACATAATCTGTTGTTTTGCTTTTTTTGGACTTGGGCAGTTATTCTGAAGGTTTGATTAGATTTGTTTTTGTTCTGATTTCACACTGTCTGTGTGCCAGATTTCTGACTGTTTCTTTCAGTAATATAGATATAATAATGGATCTCATGTCTGTTCTGTCCTGGAATTTTGCTGGGGTTTCACAGAGGACAAGAATTGGGGGTTTTCTTGTTGTTCTTCACTACTGCTAAATAGAGACTCTGTTTTTGCTGTGACAAGCAGAATCAGACACCCAGCATATAAAAAACTCCAAGGCACTGTCTGCCATTGCTTCTGAATTGTTTTCTTTGCTTTGGGAAAGCAGAGAGAAGTGTCATAATTTCCAATTTGGATATATGTGCAACAACAAGAGATTACCATTTCCTCGCCAAAGAGACTCCTTTCATCTGGCATCAAAGAAATAAAACCTATCACACACAGATGAAGTATTAGTTCCTTTATCTCCCTGTAATATATGTTACAGTATTAAGGAAACTACTGCAATTTCCGTGGTGATCCTCTCCAAAAAAAAGGTTTCAGGGATGGCTCCATCTAGCTTTTCTTTTTAAGTTCGGGAACTTGGGTCATGCAGTGAAAGGGAAATGTTGGAGTTTTCTTAAATAACCATTCCATTGGTCTCAGTGGGAATGAATATTTTTAGACCAAATAAATACTCTATTCTACTGTAATTAGTGCTCTGAGTAACATCTTCACACTGCACACTACTGTGGGGGAAAAAATACCCATAAATGGTTTGTTGCATAAGTGATGCCCAGCTCACTGCTCTGTATTCTGCAGCACATCATTTTTCAGCTGTGGACAGCTTATTCACTGTGTTGAGGCTAACTGGATTTTGATCACTTTGGAATAGTAATAGTCATTTCAAATAATAACTTCTGCTTTGGGCTATCTAAAAAGTAGTAAAAGGTCTTCTTGCATAATTATGTCCAATCTCCAGCCACTTTCAGTATCTTTACCTCTCGGTTTTCATGTTTTAAATGCTCATTTCAGGTTGTCTGCAAGGCTTGCATATTGATACCGATTCTGGTTCTGGAATGAAAATGGGTTTTCCTCTTTACCGCTGAGAATCTTGAAGAACAACTTCTGCCAGCAAATCTCAGGGATGGTTTCTAGTGTTTGATTCATGCTTATCTCATGTAGATGGTATTGAGACAGCTCAGTATTAACATCTGCAATGAGCACTCTTGAGACGTCTTAAGAAGTCCTCTTTGTCATAGTAACGCTTGGTGTGGAGCAGTTTTATCAGCCAGCCTGATAAGCACACGGGAAAGACTCTGTGGATACTGTCCTCTGAGGAGGACGCATTTGCTCAGAGTCCACAACGCAAGCTAAAATACATCTAGCTCTGTACTGATAAAGTTAGCATGGCACCCCATCTCTGCACTGTGCTTCACTGCACGGGTGGATTCTCTGTTCTAAATCAAACCTGCCTGAAGGAGGTTTCCAGAGACACCACTCCAAGCACAGGACCCTCTCTGCATCCACAGGTGTAAAGCCTTTTAACACTGCTGTAAGCCACTCAAATGATGACAAGGGCTAACAGCCTACTACCAAGCTAGGGAACTCACAGGCATAGTTCTAAGTACTTTACTGGACTGGGGCCAGGGGATGCAGCACACTTGAGTAGCCATTGGAGGTGCCTGTTGCAATCAATGGGCAGCATGAGGTTACAATTCAACAGATCGTCCAGGGTAGCTAGAAAGCTGCATAACATATTTAGTTATGTTATGCACAAAAATGTTCATAAGATTTAGCTGCTATATTTAACTGATGAGACTTTGGTGGCATTACTTTGCACAGCTTCAAATGGTGCATCCCTCACATTGTGCCATATTATGAAAAGCGCACTGCTCTCTAAGTGCCTGAACCACCTCCAGGAGCAGATACAGCATGGTGCTAGCAGGGTATGGCAGGTCAGCCATGTCTCAGTCCACACATGTGTCACCCACAGCAGCCGTAACACTCCCAATAGCGCTAGTGATTGGGACCACAGCCACCTCAGCATGAAGTAAACTCACACATGTAGTCAGCTGCAATGGGAACAGCATTGTTGGGCATTCAGGTTTAGGCTGAGTCCTGACAATGCCAGTAGAATTACACATGGACATAAGCAAGCAGACAGCCCCAAAGGACAGCATTAAGGATGAGAATTTTAGGAGAAACTGTCCAACACAGAAATACAGGCTTCCCAATCACAAATACGATTGCCTTAAAATTGTGTACTCAGCGATGTATTTAAGCATCCACATAAATGACCTGTTTTGCACAACTGCAAGTGCTGTCATCGTAAATAAAGACATAGATGCTTTGCTGGTTGCATCTGGGGCAGAGGATGTTGCTGAGATTTTCCTCAATAAAGCACAATGCTGAAAAGCAACCAGATTTTGTGGAAATATGTTTGATCAGTTTTATACCAATGCGCTATGGTTTTCTATATTCTCCAGAAATATAAGCGCTCTGCATGATTTTTATTTTTGGATCTTAATGGGAAGAGCTCTTTTATTCATCCAAGGAAGGCTTCATGCTGCCTATCCTAATCTCAATTCAAAAAAAATACTCTGGCTGTCACTTACATTGGAGAAGCTTCTTACCCTGTCACAGTCTCTTCTTTGCACATGAAAAGAGAAATATCGCTTATTTGCTACAGCTGCCAAGAAGCACGTTTTGAATTAAACAAGGCGATGTGACAGGTTGAGAGTAATCACATGCAAAAAAAAGAAAAAAAAAAGGCAGAAAAAGAAAACATCCATAGTGGAAAAATGAATCACACCTATTATCATCATACTGGCCTGGCCATGTTGGTCTCCTAAAGAGAGATGAGTAAGTTGAAACATAACTTGAAATTGTGAAACCTTAAGGTGAAACACAGTATTCTGTTACTTTAAAATAAGTATTTAGGACTTAACCTGCAGAAGCCACTTAGTGCTGAAATAGCACCGCATGCGGCCTGTCAAGCTGAACTGTTTTCACAAAGGGAGCACTGAACCTGTGGAACACAGTGTTGCTAGATATCCATAGGTCAAAAGTTTAGCAGGTCTCAAAACCAGGTTAGAAAATGAGAAAAACTGTCTGCATTAGGTGGGGTATGTTTTAAATTAAGATTTGTTCTGAACTGTCATGTCTCAGGTCTGTGTCATTGACTGAGGCAACAAGGTAAGGAATAATCATGTCCTACTGGCAGGTTTTTTTTCCTTAAAATTTCTTGCTATTTTTCTCTGAAGCTTCTGGTATGGGCTACTGCCAGCCTTGGGGCTCTGCATCAAAAGGACAATTGTGCCTTGTTCCAAATAGCTGTAATGCCACTGCTGCAGAGAGCAGTGTGGACTTCTGCAGTCAGGCTCTGTGGCTACACTCGAGAGAGCACACACCCGGCTCCTGGTGCACTGGCTCGATGCCCTTAGTGTACGGCTCCAGTACTAATTTTAATTTAGGTAAAACTGCCGGCACTGCTAGGGGGGGAGCATGTATGTGGAGAACATGGATGATCAGCATAGGCAAGGTCTGGAAGTGTCACATCCTCATCTGGACCTTGTTGGGCAGGCTGCCCGGTAACATAAAACTCCAGCATTAAGTTGCCTTCGCTTAAAGAATCCTTGAGGATTTAATAGCACAGTGATGTTCTGATATTGCCTGTGAGAAGAAAATATAGGTGTTGGTGGGAGTACTCAGTCATCTTTGAGTGGAGCAGCCCTAGCTAGCACGAACTGGTACTTTGTCGCTACTCCCTTCTTGTACCAATGAATGCATCTTGCACCTTGGGCTTCCCAGGCATTGCTTCATTCCCAAAGAGCTTGAACTTAACTATTCACTACTTTTGCAAATCCACAGCGTTAGCCTGTAATTCCAACGAAGGGTGGGCATTTACCTTCTTCCTGATTCTCTACAATGTTTTCAGCCAGAATACTAACGGGCTGGCGGAGTGACAAGGTAACTGTGATTCAAAACCAGGACACAACAACAGAGTAGCTGAGATCTAAAAGGCAGCGCAGTGCCTGTCTCTAGCAGCAGGTGGCAATGCAAAATGCTTCATGGTTGCAGTCAGGAAAAAAGCAGCAACATTCCAGAAAATACTCTTCAAAGCTCCTGGAGTGAAGTTATCACAGCCTTCTGTTTCACAGATCTCGTTTGGCTGTTCACTACAATTGCGCTGACTTTCCTAAATGCCAGCATGCCCCCAAACCACTTCCACTGCTTTCCGTAAGAAACGCTAGGATGCCAAGAAACAGAAAGAAGCCTTGACAAATTGTGTGACAGATGAGAGAACAATCAGACATTAGAGGCAGTGATACCCACATGCACCTGACAGGCCAGGCTCATTTAAACAAAATGACCAGAAAGCTTCTGTTTGGAGATGGATCATTCCCCCTCTGATCTTCCTAGCAGGCACAGAGATGGGAAGAACTCACAAAAAATCAGTACTCTCACTCAGGTATTTACTCAGACCACTCCAGTACCTAGTTAATCTGTGCCTCAGCGGAGCTGCCTGTTGAGCACACAAGTCCTTTCACATCCTTTCTGTTTTATAGCAGAGCAATTCAACCCCATTTTCTTTAAATTATTCCAACACTGCCCTAATAAATGCCTGTACCAGTGTGAACTAGGAAGTAGGCAGCGAACTGTGGTGTTTCAAGGACATGTCTGCACAAAAAAAAGTAGCCTTTTTTCTCTTATCTCTGATGTTGGAAAGAGAGCAAAGGCAACTATGACCGTACTGGGGACTGCCCTGATTTTATTTGGTCCTGTGGTAAATATAAGTTCTAAATTCCTAGCACAGAATTTCTCTGACACCAGAAAGTATTTGTATCCATACATATGTATTAAAACTCTCTTCTTGCATTCTGTTACAGTTCTAATTTAATTGAGGAGAATGAACTGTTACAGTTCATGTTTAAGTTCATTGAGGAGAACTGTCTACAGCATTTTGAATGCAATGCTCCATCGATTAAAGGTAAAAGATGTTGCTCAGGCAACAGCTAGAGACACAGGGGAAAAAATATTCATGGCAGATGAGAGACTATTCATCAAATGAAATGCCATAAAAACTGTGGGGAAAGAAAAATCATAATCAGCTCTCAGATTTTAATCATAAAAAAAGGAGTTAAAATTCAGCCAATAAAATATTTCCATAATTTTTCTTTGACAGTCCTAGCTGTGTAAGACAAAGTCACAGCTAACTAAATCAAGGCATGATTCAACAACTATTACAGTTTGCTGATGCCAAATGAATATTGAGGCCAACATGTTTTGTCTGCTTTTGGAGACCAACCAACCCTTTGAAATAAAACTGATGCAGGAAGGTTGGACAGAAGTGCTATATTTTGCTAAGAACTTACTCTCTAATTTTCATTTCTTTTCCGTTCTGCTCCATACTGTCATCTCGCAGAAGTAAAAAGGTTGGTACACACCTTTGGTCTAATTATCAGATGTCCCAATACTTTGATGTGGTACCTTTAAACCCATCCTTTTTCCTGCATTAGCACAGATGACGCTCTAATACACTTGGAACAGAACTTTTAACAACGCTATGAGCTAATCTGGAAAATTCCTACCTACCAGATTGTTTTGTGAGAACAGACTCATAAGCAAAAGGCAGTACCACCCAAATAACCTGTGCTAGAGTAATAAGATTTGCAGATAAGTCACTTTTGCTGCCCCAGGAAGGACAATTTGGGGGGTCTTTAGCAAGAAAAACTGGACTACACCATTGCCGCAAATGACATGTCACATCAGCAAAGCCTATTCAAGATACATACTGAGTTTCAGGTGTCGTTTCCAGCAATGCGGGGAAAATGTGAGTCCTATTATCACACAGGGAAGCGATGCCCCAGGTGAGGGGTGAGCATCTCTGCTAGCTCGGCACTGTGAAGACTCATCTCTGCCATTGACTGCCCAGTGGATCTCTCATGCAGAATAATTTCTTGTTTGAGTAGCTCATTCATGGTCTTATGCTTACTGAACATTGACCATGAAGCTCCAGTACCACATATGCCAACTGTTTTTAAAGTAGATATTTTTCACAATCCAACCAATAAGCAATGAAGCTACTCTTTTAAGAGAACTGCCAAATCTCAAAAATTAGCAATGTAATGCTTATGCCAGGGATATAAATATCTGTTTATAGAAGACCATTCACGTATCAGTTCTGTTTGTCTTAGTCAATTTATAAACAAGGCTGCATCATTTTTCATCGTTTATGGCACTTCACTATTTTATATATATAAAATTTGATTAATGACATTGATAGGCATGAGTTTGACATTTCTGAAACCCATAGTCACTTTTCTAGAAATTTATGTACAAACATAAAGCAATGGCTGCCTGTGTCCACTCACTGTGCTGATCAGTAAGATGGCCCTGTTTCTGCATAGTGCGGTTTTGTTACTGTATGTGATACCTGAATTTATGAGCTTCCCTCTGAGGTGCCATCCTGGGGGTGTCTTTGCCATAGTGTCCCTTTTCAATGTCAAGTGAAATTCCTTACTTCTTTTAAAACAGATGAACGGCATGCTTACATGATTGTATCACCTGCCGCCATCCCAATCCTGTTCCAGTGCAGAGCACAAGCAGGCCACGCAATGCTTGTTAGTGCAGCAGTCAATGGGCAGGGCAGGTTCTAGAAGATATTTGGAATTCTAAAGAAGCCGGATACTTACCTATACTGTCTATCTTTAGAGAGCCTTCAGATCACAAAGGAGATTAATGAAATCATCCTTGCTCTGCTACTTGACATACCTGAGCTGTTGCTTCCAGCCAACATGGTGGGACTGACAGAGGATCTCCCCAGCCTGCTGGACACCACAGGCGGGCCTGGCGTTCCATCCCATTCCTGAGCTTTCCCTGGCTCCCTGGAGGAAGCTGTCCCGTGATGGCCTCCCCTCTCTTTGTTTTCCAGCTTTGGTAGTGGTTCGGTGCTATGACTTCTGATCTTCAGCTCATCTAACGGTTCTACAAAATACACAAGTGCACATTTTGTTATAGAGCGTCTACTAATTACCCATATCATGTAACAATGTCTTGCTCAATGCTCCATATATACCAATCATAAATCTTTTAAGGCAATTTACATCACAATTTTACTCAGTTTATGTAGGTTTCAATACCCTTTTTAATTATTAAAACCATACACAATGCAGCAGATGGATAAAATGTAATTTTTCTGTTACAACTTTTAGATGTCAGGAAAATATTTTTGAAAATAGGATTTTATTAACAAGTTATGGAAATACTTGAATTCTTCTCAGCTGTCATTTCAGTGGGAACAGGTTCTTCCTCAGATACTTCCTAAGGAAGCTCTCTCCTAAGGCAATACTGTGCAAACAACATATCTCTACTCCTCATAAGCTCTAATAAAAAGCACACAATCCAAAAAACTGTCCAGTATTCGTATTTTGGGTCTGCCCAGCATAACCAAGGGAATAAAATTTCACTTGGTTGGAAAATCCTTGGAGTCAGAAAATGACTTTCTGCTTGCAACACCATGAGTCAATGCAAGGAGGAGAAATTCAAAAAAACAATTGAAAGATTTTTCAAGTGAAGCAGAGATGTCTGCTTTCTTCATGGCTGGTGATTTTCTGGTCTTTTCTTGAGACCCTCATTTCTTGTCTTGCAGGTTGAGCAATGAACAGAGAAACAATTCATTCCTGATCTTTTCCATCTGTAGCTGTGAAAAATTCACATGAAAAAGTAGACACAGAAAAAACATGAGACTGCTTTTAGTTGTAACAGCTAATTACAGTGCTAGTCAGTTATTCAAAGCTTGCTGAACTGTTTTACCTCCTTTTACCCCTCCCCCCCCAAAAAAAAAAAAAAAAATCACATCTGAGTTTGGAACATTATACCTCATATTTAATCCCAAAGACATCCTTATGTGATACCCTCAGTTCTAGCCATTCAGGTTTGGTAAATCAACCCCCTGATGTACCTTAATTTCTGTATGTATCTACAGTCTTGGACAGAGATGGACAGTCCTCCCTTAAACCCTATCTCAACATCTTTTTTTGTGGCTACAAGGGACATCACAAGATCTGGGACAGCCAAGGAAAGGGAAAACACCAGAAGCCATTTGCATCTCTGTCAGGAGATGAAAAAAGCTCCCCATGGAACCCATGCAGAACACCAGTGGCTTTGCAGGACTGCCAGAGATGCAATGGCGAAATTTGTCTCAGCAGCCACTTCCTCTCCCAGTTATCCCCGCAGCCAGGAACTGGGACTAGCCAACAGTAATTGCTACTCAGAAGATAGAGTCCCAGAAAAAGAACTACATTCCAAAAACTTTAACTTGCGGCTCAGAAACCCACACAGTTTACCCTTGCTACTGCAAACAGTGGAAGGTGCAATATCAGATATGTCTATGATATGGTAGAGACCCATCCATGCACAGCAGAAACAAAATCTCATGTTGGTTTTGATTTCTTTGACATCCCAGTCTGCAGATGAACTTGATGAGCAACAACACAGTCAGCCTGAAGTTTCCTCAATGAAACATCATGCAGGAAACATGTAAAAATGTCTAACTGGATATGCAGTGCAATATGTAATATTAGTGTATTTAATAAGTTATTACCAGTTAATAGTAAAAATTAATGTTAAGGATATACTAGAACCTTAAAGATACTGGTTTTAATTGCTCACAGTAGTAACACTACATGAGACAACAATGAAACAACCCCAGTTTAACAAGTCTCATAAATAGGATTCAGTGACATTTTATGTGACAAAGACCTTCAAAAATCAAACCTCTTCCTTGAACTTTTAGGTCACTTACCTACTTTAATGTATGCAAAAAGACACTTTAATGAAAATAAAACATGTTTGCTTTTCCTAGTTGGTAACCCCAGCAGGGTACAAGGTTGAATAACAGTCTGTATCAATATAACATGACATCTGCCTTTCAGGGACCTTTGCTACGGAGTGTCTGTAACAAAGCTCTGTCTGTGACTGCACGGAGAGGCTTGCTAATACAGAGCTGTGCAGAGACAGAGAGCCCGAATTATGACTAAAACAGTTCAAAACTAGTTATCAACAAAAATACATTTATATTTTTTCTGAGCATTGATCTATCAAAAATAATGATGTACTTTTTTGCATAACAGCTACATGCAATCAGATACAATTTTTTTCTTTACACCAATAACATGCACTTCTTTAAGATACTGCTTATCTGGGAAAAGCAAAGATAGGAACCAAGTTCCAAAATTCTTTGGAAATGCACACAATACTTTTTCCTACTGATACCGGAGGCTGTCTAGATTGCAGATTTTCCTCTCCAGCAAAATGAATAAAAAGCCAAAAGAATAAAATATGCTTTAAAAAAGGTCAGAATCTGACCCTGCAAGTGTCCCACCAACTTAATGCATCATTCAATAGATTTAATTTACTATGTCATGCAGCTGCTACTGGAAAGGCTGTGATTACCTTGGTGAAAATCTTCTCTGTGTGCGCCTCATTGACACTACTTGACCACCACCCCTTGAAATTTCACACGTTCATGCAGTCAGCCCTTAGTTGCAGTGGAAACACTCTTGTTGAGTGTGGAGCTAAGGATTTATCCACTTCAGTTTACTTAACAGAGAAGCATTTGTACTTGTTGCCTGATAAAAATGATTTGTGCATTCTTAGTTTCATTATCAGCTGAATCAAAGTACAGCAGTTTTCTGCAACCAGCTGGAAACTATGGAAATATTCAGACTAAATAAAGATTTGGCTTATAGTCTATTTCTTTATAAGGTGAAGAAAATCACTTTTCAACTGGCTGTCTAGACTTTGTAAATTTGTATTCCACTATCCTTTCTCAGGGATTTTCAGTTCTCAGTTTATCTGAAAAGTAATATATCCTAAAAATGAAAAGCAGATTGAATCAGATTATAATGTAGATTATAATGTCATGTAACCCATCGCAGAGCCTGAATCATTATTATTTGGTGATCACTATCAGTAACATTGATACACAGTCAGAAAAACAACAAGTCAGTGCTTTATATAGTTTTATGTAATACTGCTTTCCTGCTCACTTGCAAATACATAAAAAATGAAAAAACAAAATAATGTCTCACTTTTTCTCAAACATTTTAGGAAGGGTTTTAGAATAATTTCAGCTGCCTTAATAAATGTCAGTAGGAATCATATTCAAATTCAATAAAAAACCCAAACACTGTGCTATCTCTTGCTCAACTGAAATTCTAATGTGCCTGTGACAGCTCCAGAAATGTAGAATGCTCCCCTCCCAGGTCACAGTGCATTACTGGGACTTTTTGTTGACTGTCCCAGTCACTTGGATGTTTTTATACTGTTAACTACTCCCTGCTGCAAATGTAGCTCCATGGAGCAAGCTCAGTGGCACAAATTACTGAATGTCTCATAAAAGCACAGTCATTGCTCCGTGTTTGCATTCCTGCAGTCAGGCATGAGGCACTGGCAGAAAGCAGAACACGTGTGTAGCTGCCAGCTATGGTTACCTATGGGGTGGTGACCTTATCAACTAAAAATCAAACCGGTGTATTTTAAACGGAGTAACTCTTTATAAAAGCTACAACAGGATTTAAATGACCACTTTATCCACATTGATCCTATACGGAAAACGTGAAATACAATCAGTTATATATATCTATCTATATATTTTCTGCTGAAATGTAACAGTAGCTTCTGCCCAGCTTTTTTTTTATTTTTTATTTGAGAAGTCCAGAAACACAGATGCGATCTAAGTTACCTCATGCTGTTAAAAACCTTAATTTGGAGTTAGGAGATATTGAAGCTCAGTGTTATGCTGGGAGCTTACTCAATCATATGATGTCCACAGGCAAATCTTTTCACAGTCAAGTGCTATATTTTGAAAGCTGAAATTATTATGGAAAGCATCTTTATTGTTCAATAATTCTTAAGCCAAAATAGTACATAAAAATGTAAATTTCAAGAAATAATTCACTGCTTTAAATATTTATGGATACAGTTGGTTGAACTGCCATAAAGGCGTTCAAATGTTTCAAGCACTTCCAGGTGTCATTTTCTTTCAATATTCAAAGATATGCATTTTTCTTATTTGTTTATTTTACCTGAATCTCAGGCTTTTCCATTTCAAGAATAAGATGGTGGCTAAAATCTCTGAGAGAAAACATATTTTACAAATAATTGACACGTACAATTTCCCTTCTATGCTCTACAAAAGGTCCCCTAAGAGCTGCAGACTACGCAAGGCTGGCACATGAGCTGTGGTACTGGAAAATTAATAAATGCTAAAGAAAGTGAGAAACAAACTGAGTGAGTCAGCTGTAACCTGGACCAAAGCAAACTGAAAAATACACCTATGGAGAACACCTTACCTAAAAAATCTCTTATTCAAATTAATGTATAATCTGTGGCCAGTCTGGCACACTGCTCTTAAGCACAAATTGATTTCAGTCCTGGTGACTTCTTAGCGTAATGCTAAAGTGATAAAGAGCAGAACCTTTATTACAGCTTGAGGTTTTGGGGGGAAGAAAGAAAAGCAATTGTCTTAAGGAACTTAAAATGAGGGTTGCTGTCTGCCATCTCTCTCAGCTGTGAGCTGAAATGTGTAAGCTAACCATCCATGCATTATTCATTTACTTTTTTTTTTTTTTCTGTGTGTTTGTTATAAACTTAAATAAATAATGCATGACTCTAGGCAGAACTCGCATACTGGGGGAAGCAAATGGTACTACTCACAGGGTCTAAAATTCAGTGTATGCATACAGGTGTAAAGCAAAGTCAGTCACTTGGGATGGAGTTTAGATGTGAATCAGATCTCCTGGTCTCCTCCAGTCCCGATATGTCAGACCTCACCTCATACAGCCACAAGGCAGGGAGCACAGAGTATCCCCAAGGGCACGCCTGGCCATCAGCAGGCGTGGCGACACAGGATTAGACAGCAGCCAGCACGCGTGTGTGACCATCAGAGCTACCAGAGACACATCCCAGGCTCCAGCTCTCACCCTTGTACCTGGGATGGAGCTGCCGAGCTGGCAGCAGCCCTGCTCAGCAAGCCATGCCTAACCCAGGGCCCTGAGCAGGGGCAAAGCCAGGCACAGCCCCACCAGTGTCCCTTGTAACACCGCCAGCGTGGCAGCAGCATGCCCCATCCGCTACAGCTGGACCACTTCCACGGGCATTGGGTGTAGAGCAATACTCAGCCCAGGAGGGAATCCCACGGCTTCTTCTTTCTGCACACCAGGGATTTTTATTTACCTTTATCACACATTTAAAAATTAGAGCTGCCTTTTAACAGCTTTCTTGACATGTGGTGGTTCGCCTGATCTACACAGCTGTAAATTTATCCCAACCTCTCCTAAAGAAAGCTAACAGGCTATTAAAACCACATGCAAGAAGCATGGATAATGCTCAGTACTTAAGCCATTTTTCCCAAAAAATAGGAGTATATTATACTGTCAGTGAAAGCCATTTCCTCATCTTTATTAACTATGGTGGTTTGTCTATTCTGACTTCATCTGCTTGCTAATTAAGCAGAAGTTTGCTTTGCATATCAATTTTTTAATACCCCTTTTTTACAGTTAAGTGAGACTTGCAGCAGCCAGCTTGTTCAATTAAAAGCAGCTCTGACCTAGTTCTATGCAAAATCAATAGAAATCCTCAAAAAGTCTCACAAACCATCTAACGTTTAAGGAGACATGGCTGAAATGCTTCTCAGTGTTCATTGAGCACATGTTTCTGTAAGCAGTGTAGGGTTTGTTTTGTTCTGACTTGTTTTATACAATGAAATCCAGTGGAGATCACATCTGCTGGCTACAGACAACAAAGGGAGGGGAAAGAGGGTTTGCTGAAGATGTGTGTCTGGTTGATTTTGTATGGCTATCCCAAAGCTGCTACGTGGGCAATCCTGGCTAGGAAAATAAGATAGGAAAACAAAAAGCTAACAATGCAATGTGGTGCAAAAGACTAACAAAAGAAAAGATGGATCTATACCAAAAGATCATACAAAACTTTAGAATAAAAATACTCAAGGAAAATTATGTGTTATAATCTGTTTGAAAAAAATAGAATAAAATTGAATTCTTTATGTTTCAATAAACTTCAGCTGGCATTATCAGTCACCTAAAAGATGAAATTTTAACAATTCTGTATAGTAAGACATACATTTAACATTGAAGTCCTAGAGTAAGAGAAAAAATCCTCTTGTATATTGATGATTGATTGAAATACAGGAAAACCTGGTTTTAGTCGTACATAAGGTAAGCCATTTGATCCAAGATGATTATATTTTGTCATATATTATAGAATGATGATAGCATGACGTGTTTCCAACAGGGCCATCATCATTTCTTAATGATGTCTTCTGATACTGTGATTGATCTTTCCAGTGTGCCTATTCTGCTGCAGATCACCTCACAGCCCAACTCTCTGACTGAAGAGGCCACATCTGGAAGATACACATTGTACAGATGTATTACCAAAGCAAATAAAAAGCAATGTCCTGAGATTTGCATCATTAAATCAAACAGCATTCTTGGAAAGGATGTTCTTTTGGCACTCTATTAATAGGTTTGCTGTTTACCTCAGACCAGTCACATAATTAAGCACAGCACTTTATTCTCTGATATTTACTGCATATTTTTCTTTTGTTTTCCTTTCAGAGCTGGCAATGTTGGGAACTGTTGACTTGCACTTCAGAGCACCTCAATAGAAGCCTCTGTGTTCCCCAGTGCCTTCCTGGGCCAAAACCTAAGTACAGAAATTCAAAGGGAATTCTGTCATTGACTCCAAAAGAGCAAGGGTTTTCCTTCCAGCAGTTATTATTTGGGGTTAGCTAGCTATGTTGATTCATATGACCATATAGCGCAGTTGGTCCTGCTGAGCTGCAAACATCTCTCTTACATAGCTTGTGCACCCAAATCTCCTGCTGATAATCCAGGCTGATCTTTCAGTCAAACAACTACATGTGTGTGCTTATGTTTCATACCCATCTACGGTACCCTACACAGTCTGTATCTGTTTGCAGCAAATAAGATTTAAGAAGGAGAAGAAGGAAGATGACTAGCCTGAGCAGTGTGAATGCACCTGTCTTGTGAAACTTCTCTCCCCACCTTCCTCTGCTGGCATCACTGACACTAGCCTTGGACTACTTAGCGACACGCATGTGCAACACAAGCATATACTGCCATCCCCACCCTAAACTCAACGCCGATCAAAGAAAACATGGTTAGATGGAATATGTTATTAAACTGTGGAAATCAGTGACTGTAAAAGGTTGCCCAACTGTTGCTAGCATTTGATTTGAAGAGAAGGTGGTGCCTGCTCTTCCTTAATTGCCTTCCTTCCCAACCCTGTTCATTTCACTGCACGCTCATTCAGGTTCTTAAATATACAGGCTTCACGTTTGGATGAAGAAACAATGGTTTGGTGGGCACTGCACGTCTTAGCACTGTATGGCAAGGGTAGGCCAAAAAAGCTAAAATATACAGGCACTTTCAGAAAAATGTTTTTGTTGAAAGTTCATGACCTTAAGTTTCAAAGCTTCACTTCAAAAATATCAATCTTTCACAGAAGTGCTGACTATATTAAACTTGCCAACATTTTTTTGGTCAAGTTTTCTGCTGAAAAACAGCCTTTGAACTACATCAGCATTTGAATGCAGGGGTTTTCCATTGTTTGACCACTTTAATTTCTTCTAAAGTGTACGCCTTCATCCAGCAGCAAATGAGAATCTTTAGTTAGTCAGAAAAGTGCAGAGATAGTAATGGACACTGTGAAAATGGGACAGAAACCCCCACTTTCATATTGTCACATACAAAAGTCAACTAGAAAGTTGGAGTGAATATGAATTCTTTCCTGGCTATTTTGTCTGTATTTTAACTACATTTATGAAAAACATTTCTATTAAGGCTTTTCTCTTTATTGACTGCATTAATGAATGAGAAAATTTGTCTTTCATTATGGGAACAAGTGTCCCATTTGTACAGCACTCCTACTACAATACCTTACCAGCAAAAGGGAATCCTGACACTGCCTTAACATTGGCTCTACCTGAATTTTGCTCTCGTTTTACAAAGCCAGGCACAAGCGTATGGGCTTTTCTGTGCAGCCTTTGTGACAAGCCTAGATGGGTCAGGGTCCCAGGCACTATTTGCTCTGCAAGTTCATGCTCAAGGTTTCTTACTATTGTAGAATGAAACTCGTATGTCATTCTGTCTTTCTGTTCTTTTTAACAGAACCAATAATTTTAGGCCTTCCCCACTTTCTAATCAGAGGTATCATTTTGTGAACTGGTTTTACTCTTGCCGACTAAGCAACCGTTAATCTGTGACAGCACAGACTTCAGATCCTCAGGAAATAAATAGAATTGCATGGCCTTATACAGCTCTGGCTGATGCCTGTGCTTGTAAGACATTACTATTATTGCTTCCACAAGTGTGCAGAGCAGCTAGTGGGGCTGGCTCAAGTGTCTCTGTATGTGTTAAAGCATATATAAATCAAACGTAAATTACGCAAACTGCCAGAGCAGTAAAATAGCTATAGATTTTCTGGAAGTAGGTACTTTTTGAGTTATGTATTTAAGTCACACACAAAAATAACTTCCATCTCCAGCAAAATTAAACATGCAGCTTCTCTGTTTCAGATGAGTAGTTACAAGAACAATGGTACTCCTTACTCATTCTTAAATGCCAGATAAAGCGCTAATTGCATGTTACTGTTTTAACAAAAAAGTAATTATTAGGGATGGATAATTCTCTTCAGAGGAGTAAAAGTAACCTGAACCCCTTCACATCAAATTGAATGCAAATGTAGCTAATTTTTTAATATGCATTATTATCCTGACAACTATTTCTTCAATGTTCCTGTACTTCTCACCTTATCTATACCCAGCATGTTTGTACAACCCTACAGTTTCATTGTTCAATATTTGAATCAATGTTACATGTATAATCCAAATAAAGCTATTTCTAACTCTGATTTCTCATTACCGATAGACTTCCGGAAGGTCCAGAGAAAACTTAAGGAGAAGCATATCCACCTTTTCTCAGTTCAGTCTGAAAATTTTTATCAGAATATTATAGGTAGATTAGATAATACACTGACAAAAGTGCGTAGCATATCATGCGGTCATCCACTATCTTTTCTTAGCCTTTATATTATTTACTGCCACATTCTGGGCACTTAAGTGTCTTGGTTTGCAGCGTGGTTTTGCAAGGAACAGCAGCCTAAGATAAGGAGAGGATTCCTTTTGCCATAATTTGTCATGGGATCCCTGAAATATGTCTTATCTTGTATTTCAAGGACCTTTGGATTGGACCTTAAGAATTGAGCTCCCTCTGCCAGGAATCAAATCAGACACGCCAAAAAAAGTATGTTTTTAAAAAATGGGTATATAAACCAATTAGACCAAGAAATTGTCAGTCTTTGTTACACAGATCAGTAAGGTACAGGCATTTTAAGAAATATCAAGAGGAGAAATAGCAGAAGTATTGGAGATTTTAGAACTGAGGGAGAAAACCTTGTTCATTCCTTTATTCCCCCAATGTTCTCACCATCTTCTCCTAAAACTGCATAGCTTCTACAGCTAGAGGTATGTCACTGTAAGTACAGATTAGGCATTTAATTAAACTCCATCTCTTGTAAATATAGAATGACAGCAGCTCAAAAGATCATGAGAACAGGTTTCAGATCATAAGCTGGCATTCAAAAGACTTTCTTTTAACAATGATCTTGAGCAGCTCCTCTTGGTATGATGTAGATATTCCAGTTTCTTGGAAAAAAAAGCATATTTTTGTTTGCAAAACTTTTTTCGCTCACAACAATTTTGGGGAAAGTGTTATGTTCTGCTCTCTCTGAAACTCGCACAGTATTTCACCTTCCTAAAGCCCGCTTGGTGATGGTGATGGGGTCAGGGGGACGTTGGTTGTTCTTCCTAAACAACACTGTGATGTCCTTCCCTGTGATTTAGTTTAAGCAAGCCTAACTGCGATCTTAATATACCTACCTGTGGCACTTGCCAAATCTGGTTCAAAGTGCTTTATGAACATCGTACTTCTTAAACAACAAACACAATAAATGTAGGTCTTCTTACTAACAGTCCCTAGATTTAATTTTAGGATTTAACAAACAATAATGCACTTGAATCCTAATGCAAAGAAAATCTGATTCTTAACTTAGAAAAAAATGCAATTCAGGGTCCAGTGCTCAGTTATAAAGGCAAGTCCTGAAAGATCTTGCATCTGCCTAGTTAAAGCAGCACTGTACTGCCAAAGCCAAAGGCAGGAGCACCAGCTGGTCCCACCCTGAAAGTCACTGCTTCAGCCAGTCAGCCAAGCCGAGGCACCAAAAGATGCACTACGGTCCCCAGCCACCCATTTGGTCTGCAGTCTCGGGAGCTTGCTTTCTCCATTCCATAAAGCTAACATGCACAGGTATCTTCTTCACATATGAACTGCAATTCCTGCTTAAACTGCTAACTCTCCAGTTGCTGCAACACATGATATGATTTTTGTAAGATGCTCTACAGAAGTCCTATAAACCAAAGCTGACACCCTACATTTCCCCCAGCAAGAGGCTCCATTTTATTTTCAAATAAATTATCTCCAACTGACACCAGGTTAGAGATAATCAGACAATCCTCTAACAGCTCTACAGGGTATAAAGTTTAAACATGTCTATGTTCAAGACAACCGTAGCAGACAGAAATAAAGCATGGCTCCCTTTCAAATCCAGCAACCCCAGGGAGAGGGCACTGATGGGAGTGCGGGGTTGGGACAGCCACCCACCCCGAGTGCCACAGCTGCTGCCCTCTGGGCATGGCCTCTCAAGCCTCTGGCACTGCCAGCCCAGCCGGCTTCAGCAACCTCCTGAGTAGAGGCTATGTAAATAAAACTGCACCATGCCTTTAAATCAAAGTAGTTTGATTCCTATTATCTTCATTTTCCCTTTAGATCTTTCAGAAAAGGAGGACCCTGATACCCTATGCTGATACCACCTTTCCTAAAAAACACAGTGAGAATTTTAAGAAATTCTGTTTAGCAGTTTCACTGAAGGTAATATGTACTTATGGAAAACATCACCAGATTAAGCATGTCTTACCATTATTACTGAGCACCCAGAAATTGGTCATAGATTGTCTGGTCCTGTTTGAAACAAAAAGACAATAAACTCTCCAATTCACCATCCTGCTGTATGACTACCCCATTTTGAATACAAGCTGTTCTAGTCACAAAGGACACATTTATTTTCTTGAAGCCAGAGACACAGATGGTGTAAACTGGAGTAGCTCTCCTGATTTCAAGTAAGAGGCCGTGATTTATAAGTGCTGAGGATTTGGCCTAAAGGTCAAGATATTTCTCTGGCTTAGAAAGCTCTGTTGGGGGGACGGGGGAGGGAAACAAAAATCAAAGGCACTTAAAACTCACAACCTGTTATCATTATTTACATCCTCAAGTGCAGCACGTGTTACTTTGCTTTGCTTATTCACAACACAGTGAAGTAGGTGCTAGTAAGTGAATTTAAGGCTTCCCCCCCCCCCTTTATTTTTAACAGCTTTCAGACAACTCACACGTTCCTGTACATTAAACCAGAAGAGAAAATGTCTTTTCTAGTCCTTTACCTGAAACTATCTTTTTCTTGAAATCTAACAAAAGGGAATAGCTTTATCTCTATTAATTTTTCTTTTTTACCCTGTACAAGTTTATTTCTTCTTCATAAAAGGAAATGTTGATTAAATTGCTAACCACAAATTCTATCAAGCAGTCAAGTAATATAAACAGGAGGAATAAATAAATCTGTATACATCAATCAGATAGAGCAGCTGTTTCCAGAAAAACCTGAGCAATTATTTATGAAATTATGTCTTCTTCAATGCTTCTGTATACCATCATAATCCCAGGAGGACCTGATTTTCTGATGAGCCTAAATTGCTGAATTAGAAGAGGAGACAATGTCATGGTACCAATTAGCAAAACCATTGCATATCATCCCAAACCGCGTGTTTTCTGTTTTAATAACTGCATGTAACAAAGACATTCCTTCATCTTAAAAATGGAGGGGACGTCCCACCCATTTGTGACTTGAGCGACTAAACACCCTTAAAACAGACATACTCGCTTTTGTGTGAGAGCAGCAAGACAACAAATGACATAGCATGCATTTCAATCAAGGAACAGATACCTACTGACATCCATTCGAAACAAGTTCTCAAACCTGGCATTATCCTTGGTGCCAGGAAAGAACTGAATTACTGGCGTGCAATGCAAAATGAGGCAGCGATGGCGCAGCTACAGCAGGGGACTAGCACCCAGGGCCATGCGAGCTGCCCCTGAGCTGCCATGCATCCTTTCACACATTTCTTCTTTGTACCTTTGCTTCCCAGCTCACTTTTTCCCACTTAAGAGTAAAACTAGGTGAAATGACGGTTTCCTGCCTTTTGTGTGCTTAGCTGAATGACCTTACTATCAAGTTATCATTTTTTCTTTCCAATTGTTTCCTGTGATTATTAATTGGGGAACACATGTCAGCTTCAACAAGTAAGAGGCTCCAGCTGGCCAGGGTAGCTGATCTGGATCAAAACTTGTAGTCCAGTGCCCACATCTTTTTGCTAATGAATCTCAGGATTAGTGGTAAAGAACAACCACAGGTATGGCTGAAGCAGCACTCAAGACTACTCAACTGCAAAATGAATCTTGTTTTTTCCCCAAAGCTTGGTTCCTGAAGGATGCTGACAACAGGTCTGGTCATCCCCATGTTTACACTTCAGTTGTTTTCAGTTTTCTCACAACATCGCACACTCACCCCAACAGGCATGTCCCTTAGTGAAGGGCAGAGTTCAAGAGACCTAACTGACACCAGCAGACCACCTGGCTCACGACCTGCGTGTGTGCAGGTGTATGTAGCTCTCACCCTGAATATGCACTCACAAGCGAGCACTTGGAGAAAGTATTTCTGATGCTGCCACTCCTTAGCTTGCTTATATCTTGATAGATAGTAATTGACAGGCAAGGACACAGCCTTCTTCAGGCTTTAACTAAATGCAATTACCTGTGGTAAGACCATACCCTTCCAGTGGTGAACAAGTGTCATTCTCTTCAAAGCTGGTGTTCTCTTACCTTCCCTCCTTTTCCTCTGGCGTTTCCCCCTGCTCCCTCCTCTAAGTCTTTTCTTTTAGATCTGCTTTCAGGACTGTCAGATGAGACATGACTGCTGTGATCTCTTTGTCTAATCTCATATATATCATGGGTCATCAGACTAGAAAAGCTAACTTCTAGTGAAACAGCTGCTCCACCTGTGTCGGAGGAGCCAATACACCTCTGGCTTAAAGGTTCAGGAGTAACTTCAGTTATACAGTACTATTTCTGTAAAGCTGTGCTATCTCATTAGATGAACACAGCATTCATAGTGCATGAAATCAATTGCTACAAGGCAGAAAAGGGCTGGATAATTAGGCTGACATCCCTTTATATAAAACTACAGAACATATATTTACCTAGAGGTTAGAAATTACATAGGCTTCCAAATTTCAGTCTCTGACACTGACTCCCAGCTATGCAGTAGTTGAGCAATGGTATGTAGTGGAGTAGCTATAATACTTTTTAGGGCCAACCTAGTCTTGTAGGGAAGCTCTTCCTCTTTGGAATCCCACAAGCTGAGCAGGTATCCAAATGAGAAGGTATGCATAGTTCAATAGCATACCAAGCCCATCCTTCTTAGGCCAGTGTTTTTCATCCTAACTCTATTAGAAATACATAAACTGAAATCCTGCCCTGTTTACATCCCTCATCCTGCATTTAATGCACAGAGGTGCTGGTTAAACAACCCAACAGACCCACATGGGGTGAATTTTCACTTAACTCATTTCCCAAACTCTCTTCTCCCCTATTCTATCGAACAGGGTGCCCAAAGCTGCTTTCTAGCTCCCTGGAAAGCAGCAGCAATTAAAAAAAAACAACAAACAACAAACAAACAACAAACCCAAAAAATCTAAACATTTCCACTCTAAATCCATATTTTCTTCATAGAATTATAGAACATCCCTGGTCAGAAGAGACCTCACAAGATCATCTGGTCCCACCTTCCATAGTAAAGGGAGCCTAGATAAGATTATCTGACACCTTGTTCAATCGCATCTTGAAAACTTCCAGCGATGGGGTCTCTACCACATCCCATATTTGAAGTCATACAAGGTATTGCATGTTGTGTAGTGTTTGTAGACACTACATGGCATGATTTAGAGACAGATTTTGAAAAAAAATTAACATAGCCAGTTCAAACCTGCATGCATAGCTGACTGATTCTGTCAAGGAAAGCAGAAGGAAAGTACATATATCTGTGCTTAGTTCTGTTTCATGGGAGCGTCTCAGCTGCCTGAAATCAGCATGAGCTCCTTTTTAACGAGTTGAGCCATCTCTGCACCCCTCCCCTCCCCACACTATTTGACAGTTTATGATAAAATGTTTTAGATTCCTAAAGCAGTGGATACCAGCCAGGAACAGGAAATGTTAATAATTATCCCGATTTTCAATCATGTTACCTGAATTTTCAAAGTAGCACATTCACAAATTTCCTCCCTGTATGTGGCTAGAAGCTGAAAAGTGAAACTCTCCATAGGCAAAAGTCAAAGCAGCTACGAAGCCCTGCAGAGCAGCTAAGGAAAAGAGCAAGAATCTGCTGTGCATTGCATGTCCTGATCTCACACCTCGTGCAGAGTCAGGGCGCACAGCAGAGGTAATGGTTACATTGTGCGGTTCGTTAGGATGAATATTTGCAATACTTGCTCAAAACAGGCACCAAGTTCCTGGGAAATTATGAGGAAACTGAAGTCTTAGCGAACGGAAACAACTGATACACAGAAGAAACAGCTGGTCTTAGCAAGGGTTTACAGGACCATTTCACCCAGAAAAAATGTCCTGCCTGGAAGCTGGAAGTGGGTGCAGTTCAGATGCACACCAGCAGCTTCTCCACTTTGCTTTTTAGGATGTGGGTATGCCTATAGGCACATGACTTCAGTTCTGTATTTTCACAGAGTACAGCATGTTTCTATGGTGCAGAAAAGACAGGCAGCACAACTCCAGAAAATCCAAAGAGCATTCCCTCCCTCTCTCCCTCCATAATTCCCTCTTTACTGAAGGATGTGGATAACAGACACGCAGTGCATATGCTAAAAACAAAAGGAATGTGTCTTCCAACACAGCTGGATTGAGTGGGCATACTTAAACACCTTCCCACTGTATTAGAAAAGGGCACTGCAGCAGTCCAAGGACACCAGGCAGTATTGGTGCCCCTTAAAGAGTTTCCCCCTAACCTCTGAGGACTGATGCTATATTTCACAAGGGTTTGCCAACTGTTAGGGTACGCTACCATGTCATCCCACAGAAAAGCAGGAAGGGTGAAAGAACAGTCAATGACAATTAATAATATCTACCTTTTCCACTTTCTCACATTTTTCACACTCTACATCTTTATTCAGTTTTCCGTAGAGGTTCTCTCCATCTTTTTGCTTTCCTTTGTGATCATCATCTACAATTTTTTTTTCCTTTCTGTTTTGGCCTTACAATTTATTTTTCTTTGTTCTTTTCTCCCCACTTCATAATTGTGCTGTAATGCATATTTAAGATGCTAACAGCGCACAAGAGAATTTTTAGAAGAAAACAGCACAATAAATGAGCTGCTTATAAAATCCAGATACAGACATAACAGCTGCAGCCGGTGGATGCTGAGTGCATTCAGCAACATGTCTGGTCTTCAGTGGAAGCTCATATCCTCCAAAAATGTGGCCCTGAGGTGACAGTCTCCTTAGTATCACTGATTTATCCCAGCTTCCCACTAATGCAATTCCAATGAACTCCATAAGGAATAAAATGGAGATACAAAAGCAAAAATGGCGAGAGTCAAGAAAATAATACAGAAAGGCTACAAGGGCAGCTTTGCTTGTATATTAAAGCAGTTGAATGGAAATAAGTTTTGTGCAGTCCCCCTCCTCAAAAAGAAACCCACTCAAGAATGCCACAAATTAGAAGCCAGCAAAATCTGAGTTTAGACTCACATGCCAAATTTCCACAAAGTCAGTTGCAGTAATAACAATAAAAATGAAAGAGAATTTTCTCTGTAACTGTTGCAATAATTTACAAATACACTCAGCTGAATGTAAATTTTAGTATTGTGCTTTTTTTTTTTTTTTTTTTTTTTTTTACTAGCATATGGCAGTGAGAGGTTCAGCCAAGTCACAGAGGGTTGAGTCCTGGAGGACTCAATGAGAAAGTTGCTTGAGATGTGCTCAGAATAATTTTGTATTTTAGAAACAAATATACTTAGATTGCTAGCGTGATTTCACAAGAGTCATATAACTTTTTTATTTTTTTTTGGGGGGGGAGGGTGTTATTATCCTCTAGATTCTGGAAATCTTTCTATCTGCTGAGAGCAAATTACACTGAAGTGACAACTATAAAACCATGGCAGTCCCAGTTAGTCCCATGCTATACATTTGCTCTCACATAGCTTAAAAAAAACCAACAACCACAACTGTATGAGTGTCTTAGGCTTTTTGTGTGATTTGCAGGAGCAAGATTTCCTTTAACAGATCATATGATTAGTCCAATCTACACCATCACTATGTATAAACACAGCATGTAAATGTGACAGTCCGGTCAGATTCTACATTCAAACCCCACAATGTAAGAACCTTTATGGTGGATCATTTTAATGTAGAATTGCAAGACATAAAATGCTAGACCTGTACGTGTTTTCTCTAAATCTTAGAGTGTCTTCTATCACTGTAATATCTGAGCACAAACCTGTTTCTTGCTCAGTGCAGTAATCCCACAGGATTAAGTCATACTGTAAATACCAGGCAAATCACAATCGGCTTAGATGGTCAGTCTGTTCATTTACTCAACACAGCTGCACTCCAGAGTCTTTTCACCACTGGTATCTATTTATAACATGAAAGCTTTGTCCTTAAAGTAATTGATCAGTGTTTCTATTTGTGCTGGTTTTGGCTGGGATAGAGTTAATTTTCTTCATAATAGCTAGTATGGGGCTATGTTTTGGATTTGTGCTGAAACAGTGCTGCTAATGCAGAGAGGTTTTAGTTATTGCTGAGCAGTGCTTACACAGAGCCAAGGCCTTTTCTGCTCATCCCACCCCACCGGCAAGCAGGCTGGGGGACACAAGGGATTGGGAGAGACACAGGCGGGACAGCTGGCCCCAACTGGCCAAAGGGATATTCCATACCATAGGATGAAACGCTCAGCATGTAAAGCTGGAGGAAGAAGAAGGAATCAGGGGACGTTTGGAGTGATGGCATATATCTTCCCAAGTAACCATTACATGTGATGGAGCCCTGTCATCCTGGGGATGGCCGAATACCTGCCTGGTGCTGCAAAGTAGTGAATTAATTCCTTGTTTTGCTTTGCTTGTGTGCACGACTCTAGCTTTACCTATCAAACTGCCTTTATCTCAACCCACAAGTTTTCTCACTTTTACTATTCCAGTTCTCTCTCTCATCCCACCAGGGGGGAGTGAGCAAGCAGCTGCGTGGTGCTAGTTAAGCTGCAGTTAAACTACAACACTATTTCATGTCTCTCATTTTACCATCCGTGACCAATAAGGAGCATGTTTCTACTTCCTAAGGAGCAAGCAGAATACTCCTTGAGAGGCCAAGATGCTGTTCTTGGTACAGATCTTCAGGGCAAGACTTATTTCATATTTATCAGTGAAAGGTCCCTTGAAAGGTCTGCATTCAATTTCAGTCAAGAGGTATATAGAGAACATTTTTCTGGAGGTAGTTACGAGGCAGCAGCACAGATTCACTGAAAACTCCCAGGACTTGCTGCATTTGCTGCAGGAATTTCTACAGTTTCCAAAGCTGGTATGTCTGCCCTACTTGGTGAGCATAAACCCATCCCATTTACCATAGTTCTTGTATGGCATAGGGTTTACAGGGGATTTTTGCTCACTTATGAATAAGAAGTATGTTTAAGAATGTTCAATATTGTCTGCACTTTACCAAAATCTCCCTATTACTTCACTGCAATTATTTATAACTGTCACATCACATCCCTCATTATTGTTCCTAATTCCAAGAATCGTCTTGCCTTTTAGGTACAAACTTCCATCCAGCACACAAATCCAGCATTACTGTATTTTTATTACTGTAATCACTTACTGAAACCCTACTGAATCATGTATCTCAGACTTCTGTAAAACAATATTTACAATTGCAGGCCACAAAAATATTAAAGGAAAATTAAGCAAACTGCTGCACCAACTCGTATTCTCAGTAATGCTAACTCCATTCTCACCTCATCCTTCTGATTTCAGAGTCATTGTTTCTGATTTGGACAGACATAAATAAGAATAAAAGTGCTGAGGCTGAGGCAGTGGAGTCCATGAATCTGGAGGAATGCTTTGTATGTCAACCCAAACCACTGCCACCAAGCTTCTCCATACTTAGATGTTTGCATGTACTCGGCTGCGGAGGTGCGAGGCAGGCAACCTCCACCCATGAAAACCCAGAGGAGGTGTTCCCTGAGCATGCCCCAAAGTGATGTGACCACACTGTGAGGTGTAATGTAACAGAGCGGCACAAACACAACCAGAAAAGCAGTGCAGAACTCACCTCTCTTCTGCAGCAATATGGTAGCCTGGAAACCAGAACACCCTCCTCTATCAGGTATAAACCAGCATAGTTTATCACACAGTATTTAATGTTACAGCTGCCAAATAGATATAATATAGCACTTACACAAACATAAGATCAGCTGTTCTCCAAAGAGAGATTTTTTGGTTAGGCAGGTGTCAAGAATTCAAAGTCATAAACTGATTTTACTGAAGATGGAGGAGAAATTGTACTTAGCCCACTTTGCACTCTGACGTAAGGTGTTACAACTGCCTTCCACTGCAAGACGTTGTCTTTGGCACCACTGAACGGGAATGTTTTTGCAACAGAAATACTGGTGCCAGGTTCTGCTTTCACTCACACCTGTGGCTTCTGCTGATTTCCTTAGAGGTTTCCTTATTTTCCTAGCTCAGAAACAGGTGTACCTTGTGTAAACCTGAATGCATATAGGACAACAATTTTATGATAAAGCATATGAAAAGTCGATATTGGCTTAAGGTTTTCCTGCACAGCTTCCTCCCGTGCTTTTCTCTGTTTGTGGGTCATGCATTATAGGTCATGTTGGTTTTCAGATTGATTCACAGTATGGCCTCCCTACCAGTCACACCAGGACAGCTGAAAGAGATACTCCATGGAACAGCATGGAATGAGGCAATGGGAGAGGAATGGTTTAAGCTGGTACCTCAGATTGCTATCATATATGCTGTGATCACTGGCCAACTTAAGGGTGATCAATGGATCTTTGCCAAAAAAGAACTACTGTTACAAAAAACCCAACTATTAGTTATTTTGCTACAAGCTTCTTGGACAATTATTGCGTCTTAGTATCCATCAAGAAAGAATAGATGTGACATGGTGGGAAGATCTCAACTCACATGGGAACCTTACAGCTATGGACAAATTAATGAAAACTGACTTCTTTTACAAGACCAAGCCATGAAATGTACTTCCTTAGTGCAGTATGCATACTTAAAAATCTTAAAAATATAACAATATGAAGACTAAAGCAATCTTAACAACAATAACTTTTCTTCCCATTACAAGGAATTTAGGTAAGGAATTCAGACTTCTGAGGTATCTGATTTTTGCAAGCATTTGATTTAGTAAAGTACAGTGAAATCTACTATTACACAAGGAAAAACGAGGAAAAATTACATCAAGAACTTACTTTCTGCAGGTTCCTTAGATCTTCTGCCACTGGAGGACTTCCGCAGGAGACTTCGTCCTGAGGTAAAGAGGCTGGTTAGTTCCTCCAGAGGACTGGTGGGTGTCCGAGAACGGGAACCACTCTGAGATGTTGACCCGTAGGTACTGACCGAGGCGTTTACCATCTTTCCTCCTTCTTGCAATGTGTTTCTGGCTGTAGAATGAGGCACTGATGGAGAGCTTCTTGAGAGACTTCCTGAATGTACAGAGTCATAAGGTGGAGGTCTTTTGAGGCTTAAGGGGGTAAGAGACCTACCCATACTGACAGGAGAAGGTGAGGCAGAGTGACTTTTAGGATAACCATGTGGAGACTGTGTTCTGTATAAGGTAGAAGGATGAGGAGGTGAGGAGGTGTGCCCAGGTGTGTTAGTTCCATGAGATACTGTCTGGTCTTTCTCCAGTTTTTGATGGCCTGGTGTATGAGGTGGCAGTGAAGATGGAGAAGCTCCAGCTTGTTGTTTGATGTAAGACACATTTTCTAAAACAGGAAGCTTTGTGACCTCTAATGGAGTTAGAGGTGACTCGTCAGAATTCGGGGAACACTGTACTGGTGCTGGTGGGAACACCAGCAGTGGAGGTCTGTGAGAAAGCAGATTTGGAAATGGTGGGGGTATATCACAAAGCAAGCCCTTGGGAGTAGATGGCACTGAAGACTTGGTGAAATCTAGGTCAGGCACTGTGGGAGTAGCACACTGAGAAGAACAAGTGTGATGGTCATATTCACACTGACACTTTGAATCTTGGCCTACATCATCAAATATAGGGTATTTCATCTCCTCATAGACTGCTTCGCTTTGGTCATCCTCGTCTTTTTTGAAGTCTCTGAGGATATTCCCAACCATTTCAATATAAACAGGCTCTTCTTCCTCTGTGTCTGGGGCAGGACTGCTGACCTGTGATAAAGAGGCATCCCTAGTGAGTGTTGTCTTCATAGGGCCATGCTTTTTGATATACGTTTCATCAAAAGATGTGCTTAGCTGAGTGTTTGGATTTCGTTTCGGCTTAGGGGGTGGAATCTTCTTTGTGTATTCATCACTGTGAGGTCTTGGTTTGGCTGACACTGAAAACAGAATAAAATACAAATTCATCAGAAGTATGTAACATACTTTGTCAACCATAGGATCTCTTTTACAGAGTCATATTTCTGGGATGGATTTCCTGTGACCAACTTGTTGCTGGTTTTCTCTGGTATTACATTAGTAGAACGCTATAAAAATAACTCCCTATTCAAAACATTCCTAATCTTCCCCCAGAATGCCCTGACACTCCACTGTTAAGTAGGTAGTGAGCACTTCCCTTCCTCTGAGACATCGGTTCTCTTCCAAACTCTGGCCAGGGGACTTTCCATTTTTAAATATTATGTTTTTCAAATATCACTGTGGGCCTTTAAAGACCCAAAGAGTTGCCAAAGACATAACAGTAAGTATCCAAATGAACTCCTTATGGCTGCAAGAGAACAGTTAAGATCCTGGACATGCATACTGGAATGACAGTGGTGTAACTCTGCAGTGACACAATTGATGAATCAAGACGTTTTAATTTATAGTAACTTCTTGCATAAAGCACAGCAATTGCCCCAGCACTGACTGAGAAAGAAAACACATATAAATACTGTAGAATTTGCTGATGGGATAATCCTAATAATTTATCTGCACTTTATCCTATGAATTACTGAGACTTCAGTGAAGTGAAAGGGGAATAAAGTATCTCTCAAATTCAGATCCTTCCAAAACAGATTTCTTCTAGAAATTATAAATCAAATCATTATAAAGAAATTCATTTGAAATGAGAGGTCAAGAGTTTCTTAGAAATTATCCTTTATGAATTAAACAATAAATATACTTATGGAAATTGCATTTTGTTCACTTTGCATAAATAGTTAATAAAATATCTCATTAAATGTTGGGGTTAATAAAATGTCTCATTAAATGTTCGGGTAAAGTAATTTTTTATCCTAAGTGGACTCAACAAACCTACTCAGCAACAAAATTTGCCACATACACTAAACCCAATTTATATTCCGATAGGGTAAATAGTTTTTACATTGAAAGCCTTGATGGGTCATTGCTAAGTTTCCCAGTTTAAAAAATATCCTAAACTACAGGCCAGTTTAGAATGGCAGCCTTCCTGTCTTTCCAAACTTTGCTGCTCCTTGCAATTCACTGCTACAGATCTCCTGCTGCAAACTCAGTGCTCAGAGAAATTTCCAGACACCTTCTGATGACCCATCAGCAAACAGCCCACAATTTCTAATGCTAAACCAAGCAGGCAGTGCTCATGGAGTTAAAACCCCTTTTTTTAGAAGCAGCCTCATGCGTATTACTAAAGCCAGCAGCGAGGCACTGCTCTGCCAGCTGAAAGACAGTATTTTGACAGTCTGCAAGGATGCTGGCTCAGGGCTGGAAGATGCCTGCTTTATAGCATCTTACTAAGGTGATTTGGTCAGCATCAGAGGAGCATTCAGAGTGTTAGTACTTTGTCACACTTCTGCTTTGATGTGTTAAATAACCTCTCTTCAGTTCTTACAAGGCATGGCAATAAAGGGAGATGTTAAGCAAGATTCCAGTTTTCTTTAGGAATAAGGAGCTGAGAACATATGCATGTGCACATATATGAAATAATGAGACCACTCTTTGTTGACAGCATTTGTTAAAGCTTAACATGTAACCAAGATGCAACAAAGGAAATAGAAAACTTGCCAGAATTTTTTTTTTTAAAAGAATACCTCAAAAATTGATATGCTCTCATGATGGTTCCAATTAACGTGTTCCACTTTCCAGCAGGCTAGGGACATGCAAAAGTTACCACAGATAAAAGTGTTTGGTAGCTTGATAGTTTTTCACTATGTGGATATATCCTAATGTACTTTAAATTTGTCTTTTTAATTAACCCAAATTAATTTTCTTGAATGTGTTAGCATAGACTTTTGGGAATAAGATGTAGGCTACCAGAATCATTTGGGCTTTGCAGAAAATATTCTTCCTGATGTATTTGACAATACCAGCAGATTTTTCTTGCTGTGTTTCCAGTAAATTACTATTTCCTTTCTGTTTAGTCTGTTTGTATATTATGTTCATATATATTCTACTGACATAAACTTAATCTCAGCCCTCTTTTCCACACCTCTGTTAATCTGATTTACAACCCTGGCAAAAGCAACCTTCTTCAGATTGGTATCAACAGAATGAGGAGACAGTCAATGAGACCGGTACAAACTGCCTGATCATTTCTGAACATGTTGCCCAGGACCTGAACTGTACTTTAGACTCATTAAAGGATTATGGATTTTGTTGCATTTGAAAATAGTGTATTTTCTATATAGAGGCTTCTCACAGTATTCAGTTCCCTGTGCATCATGCTACCATCCTTAACAGATGCCTGATACAAGTGTTTCCCGCAGCCTCAAGTTGTGTCAGTGGAGGTTTAGAAGGGATACTAGGAAAAATTTCTTCACTGAAAGGGTTGTCAAGCACTGGAATGAGCTGTCCGGGGAAGTGGTTGAGTCACCATCCCTGGAGGTATTTGAAAGATGTGTAGGTGTGGTTTAGGGACATGGTTTAGTGGTGGACTTGGCAGTGTGAGGTTTACAGTTCAATTTGATGATCTTAAGGGTATTTCCCAACTTAAATGATTCTATAATTCTTTGACTCCTCACACCCCTGTTCCCTATGTTGTCTTCTACATCTCCTGTGCCATAGGTGTCACACTGAGATTTCATAGCCATATCCCCACTCCTCCATCTCTTTATCTGGAGATATGTTAATGATGGGCAAAGTGATCAAAAGATGCTCTTGTGCTGGAGGACATTCAAGGTTAACATTACTGGTCATTAACTGTTTTTTTTTTTACCTAAAATTAGCTGAAAGTAGTTAAGAGTACTGAGTTCTCAAAAAAAAAATTGCTAGAAATAGTATATTTCCCTCTTTCCTTCTTTGATTCCTTTCCAGTTTTTATCCAGCTGATGAGGTTCTGCTATGTAGTCGAGACCTCTCCTTAGGTGTTGGGTTTGCATATACAGATTCACAAGTTAGAGCATTACAGACAAGGAAATTAGAAATGTCACAGGAAAATTATTGACTTTTTGCCATCTAGTTTTGTAGAGTATTTTTGCAAAGGGTTGAAATTAAGTACCACAGTGACACACATAGCATTCTTATCTGCCATTGCATGATATATACCATTAGCCTAAAATATCCTGGTGACATTATCAACAAAAAGGTCAAATAACCCAGTCTTGCTGTATGATACACACAGTAAAACATGACAAAGTGAAAGATTTGCTTTCCGTTTTCTAGTAAAAACATTTTTTCCTCTGCCACAGTTTATTTTATTGAAGCACCTATTTCCAGGACTTAGTATGTTACTGAGTTCTTTTTCTCTCCTTGACAAACTGGACTTTTCAAACTAAAATTTCAAACTAAATGCTTTAAATATGTTATAAACCTTATAAAGGGACCGAGGTACCTCTTCTATTCTACATGGAGCAGGAACATTGGGTGCTATAAGACTTTCTAGAGAATATACACAGGTAAATGGATAGGTTAGATAGCAAAGAAAACTATTGTGACTGGGATGAGAGGAACTGCTCAACATCTACTGGGAACTCCCCTCAGCTGCAGCGGAACATTCAGGAGGCCAACTGAATTATCTTTAAGAAGCCTATGATGTAAGACGCTTATCATGTTTATTTAACAAAGGTTTCTACTCTGAAACACAGCTCCACAGCAAGGGCTGAACTCTACAGAGCACCTGATAATGGAATATGGATCAGGAACTACCACTTCAGCCCAGAATAAGAGAAAAAACCCAGGAATCCTGCAATCAAACAGAGCTGTGTAAAGCTAATGAAAGGAGCAGGGAGTATTTGTACAGTTCCTGTGTTACCAACATTTGGCAGGGATAAATGTGCATGAATGCAGAAGCCCTGGCAAGATCCCATAGCCAATGAAAGGAGATTATTTGGCAATCTCCAGAGAGGAACAGGCAATCTTGCTTTAAGTACTTGACATTTATCAGGCAGAAAAAGCATTTGGTGCCTGCTGGGAACATAAACTCCTATGAAAAGCAAACCATGCTGACATATTGGTGATACACATACTGCCATGTTGTCTGTTCTAAACATGGGGGAATTAAGTACTTTTCAACGTGGATTACTATGTCCTTGGTGCAACTGTCACCAGTAACTTGCCTTGAGACTCTGCCACTCATCTGTCAGAGCACATAGGGCCCAATTCAAAGCTAAATGGAAGAAATGAAAGTGAGGGCTATTCCTCCCCCTGCCACGTGCAAGTTCCCTTAAACAGCTATTTCAAAGTGCACCACAAAAGTTCTTGTGGGTGCTTCTATTATAGATACACACAAATGCAAGAGACTGCCAGGTCCGCGAGGAGTTTGAGCAGACAGGAGATGACTAGAGGAAGATAGCTCAACAACTGCTAGATGGTCCTCTGCCCTCGCAGGAGCTGCCCTGGCCGAGGAGGCTGCAGGAGCTCGGGATGCTATGTTCCTTTTTCACATCAAAACTGCCCAAACTACCACAGCTGATAAACTGGAAGCACAACGATCCTTGCAAACAAAACTGAACTTCACAGAGTTTACACTGCTTGGGCAGGAACTATCTGTGCTTAATAGCATCCTACTACCAAGCAATTAGCTAGCTGTAATAAACTGCAAGTGAAACAAAACACACAGGCTCTAATAACTTCAGTTCTCATCTAGAAGCAAGAAGCACAGTGCTTAAAATAGCCTTACGGAAGCCCTACTGAATAAGCAGAATATGACATTTTTGAAATGAGATATTTGTAGCGCAAAGGTTACGCATAGCTTTCAGACATGCCCAGATAATCTGCCTTTCATAGTTAATTTTGGAAATACAGAATGCTTCTGGTCATCTTATCGTTCTGAAGTGTTTTTTTAATCTTTAAGGAGAGACTGAAATATGAAAATGTGTTATCAGATTGTTTTTTATTATTTGCTCACTGTATAAGGAATGAGTGTAAATGTCTAAAAACTAAAATGAATTTTGCCATTGTCCTTTGGGTGTTTACTAGCTCTTGCAGTTCAGAGATCAAGCCAATTTATTTTGCTGTTCAGTGTAACAAACAGAACAAAAACACATGCAACAGGAAAATTCCTCCCTTTCAGTTTCTACAAGAGGCTATAACACTCAACTTCTTTCTAAATGAAGGAATGATTTGGACCCTAAATTTTTTTAAAATTCTTTAAAAAGTTACCCTAAATGCTGAAACAATTAATATTGCTGTATTTTGAGGGGTACCTCTATCAAAAATAGCCTACAGGAGTGAAAGGAAATAGAATTTTCTTAATTAGACCCTGAATGTGCTGTATATTGAATCAAAGATGCACAGATTTTGATTTGCATCACAGAGTTCATCAGAGAACTCTAGGATAGCACAGAACCTACATATGTACATCTATATGTATAAGTTCAAGACTGTGAGTAACCCCTCTGGCTTCAATGAAGTGAACTGCTTGTTCAAAGTTGCACATGATCTTCAGTGCATTTGTGCACCAGTGCTTATATCGGTTTGGATTTCATTAAGTCTATAGATGAAATTTGAATATTCTTAATGAAACTGAATTGAAAAAGGCACAGTCCTCTGAACTGTGCAAAAGATTAGCACTCAGGAGACCTGAGTTTAATTCATTCTTTTTCTCATGCCATAGGGCTTTGCCTGTCATTTTACCCCTTAATGCCATTTTTCACCATCTACCTTTTGCTAGTTTAGGCTTTAAGGTATTTTACACAAGGTTTTATTTTAATTTAATTTATTATATCGATTCTTTCCTATCACTGGAAAGGAGCAGTAGAAAACAAAAGAAAATCTAAATGCATCTATTGGAGGCATGCAATGTTGAACATGCATCTTTTCTTCTTCAAGGAATTTTCGAAGGCAAAAGTTCCTACATGGTTAACAGCCATACAATATACACACAAAGATACATCTTAGCAAATGACTATAAAAACGTCTTCACTGGGCTGAAATAACATCAGAGAACGTATCTGTCACAAAACCAATGCAGATTTCAAAATAGCATTGCCCTCATGGACACAAGTCCTTTCCTTGCAGGTTACCTTTCCTTTTTCTAAAAGGTAAAAGCAGAGGGAAAGAACAGGGAAGGAATAAAAAAATACAATTCATCCAAACAACTTGCAAGCAATAGGTGGTTTCAGCACAATGATTTCATGCAGTACATATTTTTTCCCCCTCCTGAATCTATTAGCTCTTACTGGAAATTAATTGGACATTTAAAGAGGACACAATTATACTTCAAGTGAAAGGACTAAAAGACGGTGTCATAAAGTAATACTGATGTGCTACTCTGATGTCTCAAGGCTATGATTAAGGAGACTTCTTCAAAAGTATTCAGGTCCCTTTATTTTGGCTGCAGCCTCTTTCAGCCTTTAGAATGATTGATATCTGCTCTAATTCAAAGTGGTGGAAACCTAGTAGCTTCAGTAGTGATATTCCAGAATTAGACACCAGTATAACAAAGAGCAGAATTGGACCCTGCAGTTAGATTCAGTTCTGCATTAATCCAGCAGTACAACTACTGCAACTGAGATGCACCATGGTTGAAGACATGCTGTTGCCAGATTCAGCTTAGAGCTGCATATCTGCGCCACAAAACTGAATTCTCAGCCCCATCACCACAGCTCCTTACATGCTATACATGCCCAGTTGGCCGTGTGTGCCTGGGATTCACAAAAGACAGCCTAGAGCACAACCTGCCCTGCTGCCAGAGCCTCCTCCCAGCACAGCAGGGGCTGCAGGTCCCTTGCCATGCATTATCAAGATGAGGGCAGACCCAGAGATCGCAGGACCTTTCTAAAGCTTTGGACTATCAGCATGTGGGAGAGAGTCCCTCCCCAAACTGCCATGCTCCCAAGCAGACGGACTTCCAGGTTTTCTCCTCCATAGCCCTCCACTTCTCTGTGCACGTCTGACACACTGAGCTCTCCTTATTACCCTTTCCCACAGTGAAAAGGTCTCCAAAAGCTTTCAGAAAATTACAAAGAGACCGTCTCCTTCTGAATGCCCAGGCTCATGCTTTCATATATTTTGAACTTCATATCCTAGTTCTTTTCAAGAATGAGTAATTGATGTTCCTGATTTTTCCAGATAACATTGAATAGGCAAAGAAAAAAAGAAAAGAGTGTTTGAGAAATAATTACAAATTATTTGCAAGCAAGTCTTTCTGTACTGTTAGCTAAAGCTAAAAGTTATTGTTAGTCAGAACAGCCCTGGAAAGGCAGAAAAAGCAAGATTTTGGATAAGAAAAGTCAATTTGAATCACCCTCCTTTTACAGGAAAACTGATGAACTGAATGCAAATGGAGGCAAACAAAAAATTTCACAGTAGGTGCAACTTCTAGGTTGCAATGATTTTTGAGTATCCATTTAGAAAAATAACCTTGAACTAATATGCCTGGACACAAGGGGCCAGGATCTGTGGCATGATATGGGTGTAAGTTACAGCAGTTCCAGTGGAAGCAGGGTCTGAAGAGGGAGAGGTGGGAGGAT
This sequence comes from Falco peregrinus, assembly GCF_023634155.1. NCBI lineage: Eukaryota > Metazoa > Chordata > Aves > Falconiformes > Falconidae > Falco > Falco peregrinus. Next base: position 10,566,349 of record NC_073732.1, on the reverse strand, counting down.
TACTGGGGAAATAGGAATCTGAGTAAAGGATCCTCCCACTGCCCACACGTTCAACCAATATTGCTGAAGAGCTGGTTTGTTCTGTTTCAGATAGCCTGCAGTCTGCATATGTGAAACAGATTTTGCAGCCTGTGCAACAGCATCAATAAAAAAATCTGTAACTATATAATCTAAAGGAATTCTAGATATAGAAAGGCAATTGGCATGGGAATTTATCAATCGCAAGCATCATTAGATGAATTACATGAAGAGTGTGCAAATAGAACTACTGAATCATGCTTGCAGAAAAATTAATTTACAAAGCATATGTGCTTGGTTGTTGGTGTCTCTAGTGCTCTAGTGTGGGAACATACAGAGTTGGAGCACTGAAGAGTTAAATGCAGTCACAACAGAGTGCAGAAAAACAGCCACACATCAGCAACATGAGTAAAGCCCTTCAGTTTTAAAGCAACATTTATGGTATCTTGGCTGTCATCTTGAAGATGAAACCTGAACAGCTATCACTGTTTTACTGTAAATTAACTGTTATCGCTCTATTCTTACAGCTACCCACAAACTGACTGCATTTTGCACTGAGAATGATGGGCGACATCAGCCCCCTCCACCCCCCTGCCAGCGCCTTCATTGCAGTGCAGCTATTAGAGCTCAGTTTTCATATAGCTGTCATCCTGCGCTAGCTGCCCCCTCTCCCTCTCTGTAACTACCCATCTCACATTCCCCGAGTATCATGCAGAAGATGGTGAGGCTCTGCATTTTGTCTGACCAAGTTTCTACAGTCTGTGCGGTGTGATGACTACAAGTGCAGCAGCATTTCTGTTGACCTGCTGAAAGAAAAAGCTCTCTTCTGCTCAGAAAGGGATGCTTCTGGGTATGTGTGCAGAGCTAAGTCCCTTCGACACATGCCTTATACTCCTACATCTTATGAGCTTGTTACATAGCAGACACCTCTATGATACCAGTAAGTCTTTGAGGGCTGAGCTGCTTATTCATACATTATCTGCTGCCCAAAGGGCACTGAAGACTTCTGTGCTATCATTTGGCAATGCTCATGTAAACAAATCATAGAATCACAGAATGGTTTGGGTTGGAAGGGACCATCCATTTCCAGCCCCTCTGTCATGGGCAAGGACACCTTCCATAGACCTGGTTGCTCAAAGCCACACCAAACAAGGGCATACTCCAGCCTGAACGCAACTCCTAGCTTCAGAGGGACAACCCTGCTATTGATTACTAGCTATTGTAGCTGAGGGAGATGATGTGGGAAATCCTTTGCTGGACTTCCATGAACTTCTTGGAGAAGGTATGGTACGGGGCTTTCTGAACCCAGTGCTCATAAAAATACTGAATGAAACTGATCTCTGCAAGAGTTCCTGGGTCTGGGTGATTTCTAAGTCCAGTATCTGCATCCAAATAGTGGACTCTGAAATGATTTACAGGAGTAACAGGAAAGAAAGAAATCAAGCTGGAGAAAGAGCAAATGCTTAATGAAACAAAGTGTGGCTCACCTACTTCATTTATCTAGAACAGCAGTCTGTCTGTGCTGACTTGATTTAATTGTTGCTTTGGTTCGCAAACATCCTGTCCAGAATACTAGCAGGGACTACATGCAAAGACTTGAATAATTTGTCCAGAGAGATAAGATTCTTCATTTTTTAGATCCACAGAAATGCTATCTTCCACTTACAAATACAATAAGTAGGTCAAATCCGTTATTTGCTTACATAAGTAGCAATCTGTTTGCTGAGCTTCTAAAATAATTACAGCTCATTAAATCAAGCTGGCAGACCTACCGAGGTGATATTGTGCAGAATACTGACCTCTTGGGGACTGCAATGTGAAACGTATTGTGTCCAACTATTCCACAGGCATGGCAGCTCCACAAATGCTGCTGTGCTTCTTCAGCATCTCCCACCAGCGACAAGGAACCACAGATTTCACCAACCTCCTCCTCTCCCCCAGAAGTTTTGCAGGCTTTGTACGATTCTTTTCCCTGAGGCGGTTGTACAGAAAGCCACTTGCTGCTGCTGAATGACACATCCAGCAAGCCCTTCTACCACGGTGGGAGCTCCCGTTTCAAAATAAAGCAGGAAGTTGATCACAGGGGTCAAATGAGTCACCACAGCAGGAGCACTGAGAAAGCAAATAAGCCCCAATGAACAAGAGCTCACCTAAAGAGGCACTCTTGCCTCTACCAAAAGGACACAAGGTGACCCTGCAGCAGCAGTTCCTGCAGGTTGTCACTGAGCACCTTTTGGGTGAATATGATCATAGCTGAGGTGGACAGAGCATTGTCAGAGCAGTTCGCAGGCAGGCAGCAGTGTCTGGAGATGTAACAGCTCTGTGGCCAGAGGCTAAGCGTTACTGAAATACTCAGTGTAATCAGCTTTAGGAAAAGAGCCTCACAGCTATTCATTTTATTTCCATCTCCATAGGGGTGACTCCTCTCTCCTCCTCAACTCTAAATAAAGTGTTGACAAAATTACAGACAAGGCACACATTATCAGCTGCCTCCCACTCAAAGCTTCTCTGTATGCCTGGCATCTATCATTTCATCTTGCATTTATTTGCAGAGCGGTGTAGTGAAACTAGTAGAGCCTAGAATAGTTTTGATCTACAAGGGTCATGCAGCCATGTCTAATCACCATAAATTCAACTGGTTTGGTTGCGGTTTACAGTACCATTTTGACAGTGTTTTATGCAGTTCCAGACAAGCTTTGGGAGAGCCCTTTCCTGTTTCAAATGTCAGGCTTAACCTCATCGCACCACCCTAGAAGTGAACGGAGGATGGAAAGACAAAGGTGAAGCATAAAAAGGAACAGAATTTCTGCCAGAAGCTGTTCCTACCTCACCCATGACTGCAGAACCTGTTCAGTTCAACTCACAGGCAGAACTAGCGGGAATAAGAAAGAGACCTGATTAAAAACCAGCACCCTGCAAGAATAGGGAAAAGACCAAGAAGCAGAAGACAGAAGATGGAACAATGAGGAAAAGTGGAGTTCTCTTGCAAAAATGTTTGGAAAGCTGAGGTAAATGAAAGGCAATTAAAGCAAGAGCAGTACCACAGGCTAAAAGATCTTAGCCCATATCTACGGGAAGAAGCAGGCATCAACTACCAGAGCATGACTGGAGAGACAGCACCAAGGTCACTTGCTCCTAAAAGCTCTTTAGATGAATGAACTGTTATTTCCTTCTCTCCCACACTGTGTTTGCAGTAAGCACACACACACAACAATCCCCTCCTCTTCCCCTTTTCTCCTTCCCTTCCATTTTTCCCTTCTCCTTCCCATTTAATATAATTTGGACCCATCCAACCTTGCAGTGCAGCCCCTAAACCAGCCCTGATGGTTCAGCTAAGTGCAGAACACAATGCCATGGATGTAGGGACAAGCCAATGCTGGTTTTGCCACTGAAAAGCCAGTGACTGAGGAAACTGTTATCCCAGTGAACTTTCTCAGATAACATATCTTCTTATCCTTTCCATTGCCAAGTGACTTTTCATTGCAAGAAATGTTCTTTTATCCTATCTTACAGCTGTTGAAGTCCCCCATGGAGACTGAACTAGCACCTACTCTTACTGTCATTAGGACACAGGGATGCACCCACGCTTTGAGCAGTTGCACCACTACAGGAAACCAGAAGCTATAACCCAGTGTTTACAGCCTGCTTCATTTTGCTGTTGCTCAGAAGCAAAGCTCTTTGCAGGAATTCATCCATACCACTGACGCACAGCCTCTGGTAGAGGACAGCACAGAACAGCTTAAGCTCTGAGGGGGGTTGTTACTTACCATCTCCTGGGACTAGCTGTGCTGTAAACTGACGGCATTCAGTATTTCACAGAGCAGGGCCATAATTCCAGCCCAGGTTTTGCCATCTTATTCATGCACTGCAGCATCAGTGATACCAACAGGAGGTTAGGAAAGGGAACTTGTGCAGTTCCTATGCTGAGAAGCTGCTTGAAGTCCTCGTTTCCACAGTGACTGCCCTGAGTTCACAAATTAAACCCTGCCACATTTGTAGAATGTCATGTTAAGCAAGGACAGTCTTTTTCACGTATTCCCTTCTCTGCTCAAAAGCCTCTTTCTACACTGCTGTTCACAAAAGCACTCACACACGTAGCCCAAGTTTTGACTGTGAGCAGAAATACTCTGATCATAAGTTGATTGCAAACTACTCCACAAAACAAAGCCCTTGCACTATCTCTATTTTACAAAGGAGAAATCTGGGACACTGAGAGCCAAATGAAATGCTCAAGGTCATCCAAGCCAGTGGCAGAGCTGTAAAGAGCCTTGCTCCCCCACTTACACCACTGGGAGATGGTTGGTAGTATCTACAGAAGTCTCCGTTTGGTATAACACTTACTCACATGCAGGCATGTATTTGCAGCACTGGGATCTTACGGCAATTAGTCACCATAGATATTTATCCACAACAGCTGTAAAAATTATCTCATCTTTAACAGAAAATAACAAATAATTCAGAACCATAGAATATGTTGAGCTTCAAAGCTTTTGTTTGCAAAAACTTATATTTAAGAAAATAAACAGGCTAGACATATTAAAAAGTTTTTGAATCCACACTACTGGTATAGCTTCAACTTTGTGCTTGGTGCACATTTCTGTTTGCTTTTTTTGGTTGTGATTTTTTTTTCCTTTTAATCAAAGGATTACTTACCATCTTATTCATCAAAATCCAAGTATTAAGAGACTTCCACTGCAATAAGCAAAAACATAACCCTATTAAAACTTCCCCAGTTGAGGAGACTCGTGGCATTACCACACCGACCCTAAGGGAAGATTTATAGCCAAGCCATCCTTCAGTATTCTACCAAGAGGAAATGGGAGACAGCTCCCTTGGCAGTCATGCATGAAGGGGAAAATGCCAGAAATCTTCATCCCAGAAAGCACTGTTAAGGCCAAACCCCCAAAAGTTATACTGCTCCCAAGACAGTTGAGTTTTTTCAAGGTATGTTTCTGCTTAGAGTCCTGTACTGATTTTGTTTTACTACTGAGAATAAGAGAAGCTGGAATTATTCGGTTGTTACATGCAAGCTGGTTGTGAATTTGAAAGCAGAGTATTGTTCATGATTATCTGGGAGAAATAATGGAAGCCATGGCAAATGTTATACCACTGCACTGGAAATGGATATTAAGTTATGCCTCTTGATGATAAGTACACCATGCTCCAGCTTTTTACTTCCTATGTCTAAGCCTTCTCCCACCCTGAACCAGCAGCCAGCTGCAAATCATACTGGCTATTGGGGGATGTGCTTCTTGTTTGACATGCCAGCAGTTCAAAGTTATGACCACTCAAATTAGCACAAAAATTTCTGTGTGCTTGTTTTATTTCCCTCCTCGTGCATCTGTGGAAAGCCCAGGCTGATAGACTGTGACCTCAAGGCTCAGCTGATGGCATTGCAAAAAGGAAGCTGCGCTCTCTTGAGCTGTCACTACTGTGCACGTTATCCCAACACAGCACTGTTTGCACACGTATGAACTGAAAAGCATGAAGTGCCAAACACAGTTGTAGCATGTCAGGTATATGTTGCTTGATGTCATCCAGCATTAAACCAAGTGGAAGAGACGAAAGCAGCACATCAGTGCACCAACCAAGACTACTACATTCAAACAGGCATTGGAAGGAAAATACCAATGAAATAGAGGATAGCCATGAGGACTTCACCTGAAGCCAAACTAAATCTCTTGAGATGTGATTCTGTTAAGCACTATGTGTTCCAAGTAAAGCCAATGTGGGTGTAGGGTGCTTGACACACACACACACCCTTCGCCTCCAGTATCAACCTTATGGCAGGAAATGTGTAGAGAGCTCAGTCATGCCTCACCCCATTATCACAGACCAGCTCTGGAAGTAAACAAGGACTTCAGGATTTCAGTCTGATCTCTCAAGCCCTTACTCATTTGTGCACAATGCCTTTAACAGACATGCCAAAGACAATATGGAAAACCAAAACGTAGTATGAGTATTCCAATACATTTTTGTAGTTTCATGGGCATTTCATTTTACTTAACAAATTCTGAAGGGCTGTCAAAATGAGGCAAGGGAATTACCTGGATTTCTCCTCCCCTCCTCTCCTGGCCCTGATTTCAGAACATTCAGTGATGTAAAATAATGCAAATATCTAGTGTTTCATAGTATTTCAGCTCGCAGGTGGAAATGCTGAGAAGGCCCTGTTATTATGGTTCCCTGAGGTATAAACAAAATAAAAAATGAAATACAGTCACAAATGCAATGACTTACAGTTTTTTATAGCAGTATTTCAGGCTTGACATACAGTGACCTGGTGATAATAAATGGATTTATTGACACTATAACCTTCCAGTTACATAGGGGCTGTCTATCAAGGTTGCAGATGAACCACACAGTGGACAAGAGCAGCCACATGATAGCTTTCTTCAGAAACTCTCTCTACTTTTTTAGTCTTTCTGGTAAAGGTTATTGTTTCAGACACCTCAAGAGCACAGCTGAAGTACTTCCAGGGCTGGGTTGGCTCTAAAAGCAGCCTAGTGACTTTCATATGCTGTGAAACCTGTGCTAATACTCCTAGATCACAGCTGACTGCATGAATAACTGGCTTACATTTCCTTCCCTTGTTGGTGCTTCTAGGGACTACAGTGGCCCTATACAGTCAGCGACCTCAGCGTGGCAGCACCCTGGAGAAAGTCTCTTGTTCAGCATGCCTGCATTATACCCAAGAGTGCTTTGAGGTCCTAGATGGTTTGCTAATTCCAGGGCAGAATGGCGTGAATTCACAAGTGCAGTTTGGATCTTGGGTTGCCACCAGGCTTATAATCTCTCCTGAGCCCTGAAACACTCGGGTACACAGTACAGAAAAGCCCCCACACTCAGCAGGAGTCACAAGCATTTAGCAGGGCTTACTAGCCTTAGCCTAGGGCAGGCAGCCTCCTTCTGTACTAGCTGCATTTGCAGTCAGTCTGGTGAATCAGCACAGCACTCCCTGAACTTGCATTATTAAGACTTTTCCATTATCAAGAACATCACAGCTTCCATCACCCTTGAAAGCAGAGAGATATCTGTACTGCAGGGGGGCTACACATTTAATTTTGTGCTTTTTTACATAGGTGCAGTATCTCTCAGCAAATGAGCAACACCCTAATTTGAAGAGAGAGATGAGGAATATATAAAGCAACTCTGTTAAATTAAAAAGAAGAAAAAAAAGGACACTAAGTACACAAGATAGACTAGCACAACGTAGCTAAAGTACCAACTGCCAAGTCTTGGGCACAATGCAATTCCCAAGTGGGTAACTAGATCTTCGTGTCTTTTACCACTGCATGGTCTATTTTCTGTTCAATGCTTGCAGCTTCCATTAACGTTAATGAGTATGCATATGTGCCTTGAGGGTAAGAACATACTCCCTCTGTGGCTTCAAAACTTGTTTATAAATCCCTCCAAAAATCACATTGTGCTCATTGCTCTGCGCAGAAAGCTATTATAGCAGCTATAAGAGTGGCTGCTTTCATTCCTTCCTTCGCCCTTGCCCTCCCTTATCTAAGGGACCAGAAAATAGACCTGGAAAGATGAAGGGCTGCAGGAGGTGGTAGGCAGGAAAGTAACCCAGCTCTGGGAGCAGCAATCTGAAAACTGACCGCTGCAGGGAGGGACAAACTGAAAGATCAGCAAAACCAAAGAAAACCAAACCCCCAAACCACTGAAAAACCACCACCCATCCCTCCACCCCTTGAAAAGCAAAGCCTCTGAAAATCTCTACGCTATTAAATGCTACAGAATAGACCCAACTCTTTTCTGTGTCCTTCCTGCTACAGGTCAGTGGGAACAAGCTGCTTCAGCAACCAAAGGGGCCAAGGACAGCAGAGGGGCTGCTGGGCAGCCCCACAGTGAAGTCAGGCCGGTGCTCTCCTCCAGCCTTTTAACCACTGCAGCAGCAAGGAGGCTGCTGGGATGCAGAGCTGGACAAAGGGAAGGAAGGTCTAGGTTTCTAGTAGAGACTGCATTGCTCTAGTGCTGCTGAAAGCACTGTTATCCATCCCTGTGCCAGCTGGACGTGCAGGGCAGTTCTCTGGAGTCTCGTATGGTAGTTAAAAGCCAGCTCCACCTCACTCTACTGACAACAGGGCATGTGCTTTCTGACACTGGCTTTGACTTTTCCCTCTATCATTGCCAGCTGCCTTCTCCCAGTGTGCAGTTTCAAGTTAAGCCCCCTCAAGCCTCACATTCCCCAAGAGATACATTACAGTGTACAAAAAAGAATGGGTAATGCAGCACTGAGATCGAGAATCAGATTCAGGTATGTGAAGGAAAACAGACACTGCTTTACACGTGGCTGAATACCAGCTTGCATTATGCCTGTATAGCTAATGTGGACACGAGCTGGAGCTTTCCATGTGTCAGAATGCTGTGCTTAAAATACAGAGCAGGCTGTAGGAAAGAGGAAAATGAGCTAAAAAACATACAGTGCACAACACCCAAACAGTCAGGCCTCTCAGGCACAATGGCACACAGGGGCTGCAGCTGAGCAGCTGGCTGAGGAGCCCATGCCCTGGGAGGATGCTTCGGAGGCTAGACCTCAGAAGGCAGCACACCCCATCTTGGCACAGCCACACAGCCTGACATTTCCCTGTTCACCAACCCACACCCCAGCATTGCAGCAGCATCTCAAGCCACAGTGACAACTGGCCCTCACTAAGAGGGAGCACACTGCAAAAGCCATCCACGTGAGCCCCATGCTTACTGCGTGGGGCTCTGACAAACTTTGCCACAGGATGCTTCTCACCAGACCTGCCCACCCCACTCCCCTGCCACAGCTCCTGCCCAGCAGCCAGGCGGTGCAGAAGCATCTGTGTCTCAAAGATCCATTCCTAAAATATTGCATTCTGCTACATCAGCGCTGGGTTGTCACATCTGGCAGGAGGCCATGCAGATAGCCCAGAAGCAGTAGCATCTTAAACTGCCCACAGCTATACCCACCCGAACTCATCTGTCAGTCGCTTTAAGACTCATTAGGTCTGAATAGGGTGCATGAGTGATATTTCTTCTTTTAGTAGGCACAGATGAAAAGATGTAGGAATAAGACCTGGCTATAAGTAAGGACATGACATGGTTACCGCAGAGGACACTATTTCAAAGTTCAGGTTAAATACATTATTGGCTAAGGTAGGAAATAAAAGGAAACCAGCACTATGCAAAAAACAGCAAAAGTGCTAAATCCCTTCAATCCAAGTTCAGTTTAATGAGAGTAGCAGAAGTTCAAGTTTACAATGCAGAGTCGCCAGTCCAGCTGACAGAAAACTAGATTTATGAGAGAGACCAGCTGGACTGCAACCCCAGTTACAGTTACTGTAATTGTTTTTCTCCAAAGGAAAATTTTCCTTACAAGTTGCCCACGTTTAGACCTGGCTGAGCAACAGAGAGAGGTTTCTACTGCACAGGCTTAGAAAGCAGCAAGAAGAATATCTTATTCTACACATGACACACAGAAGGAAAACACTAAACAAATTGAATGGGTTCAAGAGGTGGGGATTCCTGCAACCATTTTCGTATCAGACAATTTACCGTGGGCTCTGGCAGGATCAAAATTACAACCATGAATAGCATTTTAAAAATGCTGCTCTGAGTTTTAATTTGCACTTGGGTGCACATGTTTGAAAGTACATGCAAGCACACACAACTTGCATTTTCATGATACATACATGTGTATATTATGCATACAAAAATTGCATTATAACTATTTCATGTTCACATATTTATATAACGTAGTCGTCATCTGTATTACTAAACGGGATTTAAACAAAAAGCTGACTTTCAAAATGCAATTCACTTACAGCTCTTCATTTATGTTTGCACTGCAGTGGATCTGTAAACCTTTCTTGTGGACATGCAGTGTCCACAAAAAACACTGCTTGAGGCTGGTTACATTCACCAATTATACTGTTTTATTAATTCCTTTTTCTGCAAGATTGGGCACTGAAAGCACATCAATTAATTAAACTCCTGTGCTTTCTCAATAAAGAGCCTTTCAGGATCAAGATTAGATATGTCTTCCATGCTGAAATATTATTTAAAATTACCCTTTTCAGTTTACTTTTTGCTTCCAGAGTGCAATGTATGGAGCACAGCTACATTTGTTTGCTGTTCCTACCAGAGTTTGAACACTCTGCAGAAAAGACAACCCACATTTTTAAAAACAACTTTCTAGAAATCTGTCAGAGAGAAGAAATGCAATGGGTGGAAGGCGTTCAGTGGGTGCATATGAGAGGTAGCCAGAAGAGTAAAAAAGGAGTATTGAAGCATAAGAAGGAACACAAGTGTGGAAAGACAGCCACAAAATTATAGTCGTTAAGGAGAATGAGGCCTTCAGGCTGGAGAGCACTCTTTCGGGCAGAGCCAAGATAGACTGGGATGAAACAGCCAAACCAAAGCATTATGACACTGCTGCACAATGAGACAGGGTTAATACATGTCATTGCAACTTAAAAGAAGATTCTCACACTCCCACAAATTTGGAAGAACACTTATAACAAAAGTGTACAGATCCAGCATGGCTGTTACTGATGCTATTTGTGCTTCAGGAGGAAAAGGTCTTTTAAGCTCATGACCAAATTTCTTCTGTCACTTCTGCAGTAAGGTCAGATTCATATTCAAAACATAATCTAATGTTATGGTAGTTATTATGATGGGATGGATTCAATATTTTGACTTTACCGTGATCAGAAAAAGAACAAATGTTACCATCAGTAACTGCTTTTGTTTGTATAAATTGGATCCTTATCAAAAAGCAAAAAGTAAACATATTTAATAAAAATGAGTGGTGAGGCTGCCCTTGGTTGCCTAGGAAATGTAGCAAATTCCTTTTCAAAGTAGCCACAGGGTCAGAGAATAGACATTATAGTCTGAATTATTCTGCATTGCCATAAAAAAAATGAGCTGGGAACAATTGTGTGACAACTCCTTTGTAGAGATTCCACAATAGTTGGAGAAACAATAAGGTTTTTCATCATTGTTTTCCATAGTTCCTTGAAAAAGCTGTAGCCATTCAGCCTGCAAATACCACATATACACACAAATGTGTGAGACATATGCATACACAAATATCTGGGTACAATACGGACAGCAGTGACTGAAAGTTAAACCTGAGTGTTCTTGGACTTGAGTTTCGAAAGACCTCCCTAAGAGAACAGGAACATTGCTTCTTATGGACTATCTCATCTGAAACCGGAAGACAAGGCTTTACTATTCCTTGAATTCCAAGACTGCTACTAGAATGAGAACTATTAGATAAGGAAAAACTTTACCACTTGCACATAAAAACCAGACTGGCAGAATCAGAGCTTCACAGGTTTCTTTGACCTAGGAACAATTTCAGATACTAAATTTGCCTGGAACTAATTGTAGAGCAACAGTAATAATTTCATATTCTGGGACAAAGCTGGTTTAATGTTTCTATCAATTCAATACTGCAGGTAATTGACTTTCATCTAGTGCTGCTCATCTCTAGATATACTCATGAACGTATGAGCACGGTTTTTATATAAGTATTGCTATGCTAGCCAGATGATGACTGTGAAAATTCTTTCATCAAAACAAACTTGCTACCTTGGAGTGCACAGGTGATAACAAAGCCTCTCCTGGTGACAGGAAAGCATTTCAGAAATCCAGCCTGTTCACTCAAACACCGTATCGTACCACCTTTGAGTATATCTCAGACATTAAAATATGATTGGTTACTTCAAAAAAACCTTACAATCTGATCTTATTTTATATCTATCAAACTCTTTGATGAAACCCCTATAAATCTGGCACATATAACACCAGATACATACAAACAGGGCAGATACTCTGAACAAACTAAAAAATTATATAGTTCAAGGGTTCTGTCAATTCAAAATCTCCAGGAACTTCATGAGAGTCTAGAAGTGCCCATTGCTACACCACATATAAACCAGCAAATTGAATATAATACAGGTCATATATGAAGTATCACATTGATTCTCAATATTCCATGAAGGTATTTAGTCACACATTGTACGCATTACATTGTATGAATTTTTATGCTAGTGATGGAGTATTACTCATTCATCAGTTCTTTACAGAGATCATGCTATGAATATTCAGCTTTTTATTAGAATAATGATTCCAAGATGCTCTGCAATACTTAGTACTATGGGGTAGTAGTACCATTGTCAGTGAACACTATTACAATACCACGCATGTCACTCATAACCATCATGTGATGGGACTGATCAAGCTCAACCTGAGCAGAGCGGGAGGAGACAAAGGGGTACTTGGCCTTAGAAACAGAAATGTCAATCAATCTCAACTTTCAAAATCTGTCAGAAGGGCCGTGACTACATATTACATCCTTGATGTCAAATATCAGATGGCAGGAGGAGATGAGGGAAAGGAAACAAAACTTTCAGAACCTTCCGTAATAATAGTGCTGAAGAAGACCTGGCTCCATGAGGACACACGCTGCTTAAGGAGTCTGCCATAACTTCTGTGAGATTGGTAAAATACCTGGATGCACTTCAGTTATCATTATCATTATTGCTACTTTAAGGCTGTCAAAGTCTTTTGCTTCTCTGTAAATGAGGAAAAGGGCTGGGGGGTAGATGTAAACCAGACCTCATTTCTAATCATCCTAGAGATATGCCAAGGTCAGCTATACTAAAGAGCACAGTATACTGTGTGACTCAATGCACACTTGCAGGAATATTCATTAAACAAGTTAGAAAACGTTAGAGCCTATCTTACTGCCCTGTCTGCAAAACAAAATTAATTTAGCTTTGATAATTCTGGTTATGCAGACTCAGGAAGAAATAGTGCTAATATATATTAAGGAATTTTTAAAATATTTTTAAATATAATTTTTTTTTTAAATACTTCTGGGTAACTTAAAAGCTCCCACCTTTCACCTCAGAGCATATCAGACTGAGAAGTTTGTGCCTTGTATTCTTTTGTATTAAATATAGGAGTTGAGAGACTTTCTGCTATGAGATTTTAAATCTGTCTGTGGCACAAATCTGAATGGTTTCTGTGTAAGGCTTGCTCCAGTAAAATTGTGGTAAACTGCTTTTATTAAGGGAAGCTACTTAATGCTTGGATTTGTCATATTAGTCTGTTCAGTGGGCTTAATGTAATAATGGTCACTGTAGAGGTCAGGCTATGGAAGTAATGCTAGGTGTCATATGCAAAATAACTACCAACAAAAGCATAAATAAATCTACAGTTTTGTTCAGTGTTTGTGTTCAACCTTGCAATTGTAGACACATGTGCCAGCAGTTGAATTACACATTCCTTTGCATCCTGATCACTGATGATTGTTTAAAATCAGATTTCCATAAAAGGGGTTGTAGCATGAATACTACTAACAAGTATTTCTGGCCACAACAACAAGTAAAAGGGATGCGCACTAAGAGTACAACATACTGCATGGGATGTCAAAACTGATATGTAACATAGCAGTGGGAAAGACCAGCACTGATCAAACCCATTTGTCCCTAAGGGTTCCTTCTTACAGTTCACATTGTGAAGCAGAGTCATCCTGATCTCTCCTAGCAGGGAGTACAGCAGGTCCTACTGCTGCACAAAATGCATTTCCAGCATGGAAGAAAGGAAGGAGAAGATCCCTGTAGTGTTATTTTATCTTTAGTAGTTCAGAGTAAGGAAGTGTCGTGGTTTAACCCCAGCCAGCAACCAAGCACCACACAGCTACTTGCTCACTCCCCCTCACCCAGAGGGATGGGGAGGAGAATGTGAAAGGAATGTAAAATTCAAAGGTTGAGATAAGAATAATTTAATAAGGAAAGCAAAAGCCGCACACACAAGAAAAACAAAACAAGGAATTCATTCACTACTTCCCATCAGCAGGCAGGTGTTCAGCCATTTCCAGGAAAGCAGGGCTCCGTCACCAGTAACAGTTACTCAGGAAGACAAATGCCATAATGGGGAATGTCCCTGCCTTCCTCCTCCTTCCCCCAGCTTATGTACTCAACATGATGTCATATGGTATGGAATATCCCTTTGCCTAGCTCAGGTCAGCTCTCCTGGCTGTGTCCCCTCCCGGTTTCCCATGCCCCTCCAGCCCTCTCACTGGAAGGACCCAAGAATCTGAAAAGCCCTTGACTTGGATAAACGTTACCCAGCAACAACCAAAACCATCAGTGTGCCATCAACGTTCTTCTCACACCCAATCCAAAACACAGCACTACACCAACTGCTAAGAAGAAAATCAACCCTATCCCAGCTGAAGCCAGGACAGGAAGCGATACCCTTTTTCAACACATTTGTTTATTTTCTTCTGAATGCTGTATTGTCTGAAATGTAACCGGGAGGAATGGGAAAAGAAAACGTAGACTCATTTGCAAACAGAAAATTTGGGCAATGCATTATATCATAGCGGGTACAATTTTTATCATTGGATGATATTTCCTTGTTGTAGAGGTTTAGGGCCATGCAGTATTCTTTGTGGAGGAGTACCCTTTCCAAAGCTGTGGTTTTCACAGTGCTAGTGATATAGTGAGTGGTATCAGCGCAGATAACATTGTCCTACGTGCCATCTGACAGCAATCTCTTTTCCCCTTCATTTGAAAAAATTCAGCTCATTCCCCAGTATATAACAAGGCCATATAAGTGGTGCAGTCTGTAAGAAATGTCAAAGGTTGGCAATTATCCACTGGTCCAAAATTGAAAGAACAGTGATCTAGCGTATCTGTACTGGCACTGTCCCACAGACAGGGAAACATACAAGTAATTCTTAAAAGCAAGATTATCAGCTGGATAAACTTAACACTAGGTCACCAAAAACCTTTTTTCCAAAGAATTACAGTGTTTACCTTCGGTCCTGTCCGGTAGTTTCCCACTTTTACTTGTTGTTCCAGTGTTGACTGTTTCAGATGAGGTGCTCAGTTTGGTGCTGGGGTCTCGCTTAGGTTTTGGAGGCGGCTGCTTACGAGAGCTGCTACTTTCATCATCAGTTCCTCCAACAGAATGAAGAGACTGGGATCTCACGGTAAAGCCACTGGAGCAAGGATGTGGCAGTCTGTCCTGAGGAGCAGGCATTGTCATAAATCCCATGCGGAAATGTTTCCCCACATAGCTTCCTTCATTTCCTCTCACTACTTCTCCACCTATGCTGTAAGAGAAAACACGCACATAAGTAAATGATCCACCTTTGACTCAGTTGTACCTGGAACCAGAGTCTCAGTTCTGCCTGTGATAAGTAGATTGTATTCTTCAATTTGGAAACAAGCAATGCTCTTAAAACAAGATGACTACTAGAATAATCTATTTTTAACATAAATTGCCAACAACTAAAACACAGATATACCACTATGCACTCACTAAAAATTTTAAAAGAAATTGAGAAAAGCTTTTGTTCAGGTTTCATGGCATTGTGACTATAGATTGTATTTAGAACAAATCTCAAGCCTGAGAAGTCAGAACTGAGTTTTAAGGAAGACAAGAGACTGCAAGTAAGGCAAAGAATATTGCTTTATAAATGCAACATCGTGTATTGATCCCCACTCCCCTGCACTTGTCTTTGACTACAGTCACTCAGGTACTTGGGGCTCTTGGGGCCCAATTAATCATTTTGATTCAGATTAAAGAATGGTAAGAGAAAGAAATGCTCTAAAAATTACTTGAATATAGGAAACTGAACATTCAATATCTCATCAAATCCACATGAAGCTGCAACATAAGCAGCATCAGACTAACAAGCGTAGAAGATGAAAAGGCAGTGGGCTGTGGGACACCAGGAAGAAAATAACCTCCAGCCACTCAGAAACACAGGTACAGAAGAAGGAAAGCTCAGCTGAAACAAGTGCTGTCCTACCAAGTAGTACATTGTATTGTGGATGGCAGGACTGAGAACCTGGTATTATTCCTGTATACTCATGCACACTTATCAGTTCTGATAAACAGCTCTTACTAATGCTTATACCGTAAACCTATAGCATATTTCAACTAAGGCAATTCAGTGACTATGCAAAGAAACTCAGCAACACACACAGATCAACATGGGCCTGTTTGAAAGGTGGTCTGAAATGGTACCACCATGGGCATGTAGAAATGTCAGTATGTGAACTGTGAAGGCACAGAAAGCCCTAATTACCTCCTATTTCCCCGTCACGCAGCATGAAGCTCTAAGCAGGGTCAAGTCTGCTCCTCTGTAAGTTTCCTATTCAAAGTTGCCTTGGGCTGGTGCAGTTTATTTGGTACTGAAACACACCTCCTTCTTTAAAAGACAAGAACATTTTTCAACAGTTCATGTGAAGAGTGAGTAAGGTTTCATTCTTCAGTTATCATTCCCTGATAACTGTCTCCACCTTCTTTGTAGGAAATACTTAAGCTGTATCTAATTGTCCTAAAAGCATCAGACTGGCACCATGCAATGCACAACTTTGTGCATGATAAAACAGAACCTCAGTTTGCTTACTATAGTCCTTGCATTTTTTTATTTCCACTAGTGGAAAGGTCCACTTTCCAAACTGGTAACAATGGAACAGGTCTAACCAAACGTGCCACACTCCAGGGACACTGACACCTACCTGCACATGGACACACACACGTGCATACATGCATGTCATGCATATGCATATACTGGTCCATGTTCATAATCAAGTTATTACCAAATCCTAATTGGCATCTATTCCAGAGGGATTTCCAGCCAGAAGGATCAAGAGGTAGAATTCATTAGTTTGAAGATTAATAAAAAACCTGTACCTAATTTAAATGATTAACTATGCCTCTACTAATCTTTCATAAATTGTTCTGAAAATAATATAATCCTCTGACGCTGGACTACAAAAAGGGCCTGTCACATTATTTAAAGAAGATTTCTATCCAAACATGCTGAAGAACGTAGGTGGGGAGTCTGCTTCCTTCCTTAAGTCTATCGGATAAATCACGTTTAGCAAACACAATTTCAGTTCGTCATGTCTCTGACATTAAAATTCTTATCAGGTTACACTATTTAATCAGTACATTTACTTCACTGCTGCATGGACGTGTTTAAACCACACGCTATAAGGCAGTTTCTGTTCTGGATGGACTTGCACAGATTTCACGGAGGGGATAGGTTTCACCCTTTTCCTAGGAATACACGATACTGCGTTTATACGAAGCATGTCGGTTTTGCCAAAGTGCTGCATCTTGTATTCCAGAAATCAAAACTTTCAAAACATAAGTCCAGTGTCTAAAGGAGCTATCTCATTAAATAATTAAATCATGTCCTTTCTTTTTCCTTCCCGTAATTTTTTCATTCTTTACTGAATTCCTTTCAACATCATGGGTGAAAATCCGTTTTACTAGCTTTTGACACTTACTCCAGAATAAACAGCCTATAGCCAGGTCAGAGGGAGGTTGGATATACAGATAGGAACAGACCTTGCTGTTCTGCTTCATGGCTGAAATAAATCTGGTCTTGATATTCTACATCCTCTGCTCAGGAACTAGACAAAACCAGCAGGACACCATTTCCCTCTTGTCAGCCACTTTTAAGAGAGTCCATTTCTCTTTGAGCATAGGAGCCAACCTTCAGCTGATGGTAAGGCACTGTAAACTCCAGGCTGAAGAAGTCTAGCCTCTAGTTCTAGCTCCTGGACCCTGGTCTCATCACAAAAGGCTGAGGATTGTTACTTGTGCTGGTAGTGATTCCTGAGTGTCAGGCAGCAGGTGTTTCCTAGGACAGCTTGACTAAGTGCAAGTGTAACATTGGGTGGAGTGTCAAGTTCACATCTCAGTAATACAGACTTAAATCCACCGTGGTGCAAAGAGAAAGGAGTCACTCCAGACTCATACCTGAAGCACAAGCACAAAAGCAGGATGGCAGACTTCAAATGTGGCATCCCCTACCCTCAGGCAGCAGCGTGCTGAAGCTCCACTGGGACTCGTGCAATACAGCTTTGCAATGCACTGTGCTGCTGATGCTACATCATGAAACCAGACAGAATTAAAGGATTTATTTATGTAGTCCTACTGCTTGCAACCACAGGAGTTGGCTGGGGCTGGTATATGTCCCACTACAGCACAACAGGCTGAGAGAGATTTATATGCACCTTGCTGCATAAACGACTACAGAGACAGTGAGGGAAAGTAACTGTGTAGATCTCACTCCATTATTTCTGACAGGAAAGAGCCTGTGCTCCTCATTGTACTGATAATGAGTTCTATCTCATTTCAAAACTGTATTGAGTTGCTGCAAGTATTACACAGTTTATTAATATATATGGAAATACAGGTTTGGATTATTCCTCTGGGAAGTTTCAATTTGAACTTGGCCAGGTTCAACTGATTCTCTGACAAAGAATTATGTACAACGTTCAAATAACCGTTAAAAATGCAAGACATTTGTCTACAAAGAGAGACATGAATTATATGAAAACCAAGTTAATCATACAATCACTCACATTACACACTTACAGCAAAGCTGACTTTGTGCTGAAAATGCACTTGGGCATTTGCCTAGGTCTAGTGACTGACTGTGCAGTGGGTGGAAAAAAGGGCATTGCAGCGGGGTTGGCTCCAGACACCCTTAAGAAGAGAGTTCTGAAGCAGCTCTTCTTTCAGAGACAGGATGCTACAGAACTTCTCCAGAGCCTACCTAATAAGTCCAATGTAGACCATCGAGTGCTGCCCGATTATATGCTCCCTCCTTGGCTGCACTGAAAGGTAAGCAAGCGAACTTCCCATCCTTCTTCCACGCGGTACTGGAATTGAGTTATTACAACAAACGCCAGAAGAGTTGGATCTGCCTTTAATCAGCATTAGTGGATTTCAGCTTTCATTTCTAACATATGAACAAGAGCTCCAAGTGATGGATCTGATGAGTCTTGTTACATCTCCAATACAGGTTTTACTTGTCAGCTGAGATTTCTGAGGTCAGAACTGGCATAAAACCACACCGACCCTGCTGCTCTTACTTGCGTTATCAGCCTGCCTGCACATAAACTGTAATCATCACAGTCCTGGACACATTACAGCTCAGCTTACTGTGCTCTGCCTGCTCTGTTCTAACAAGTAAACACTGGAGCATTGACCAAACTACAGCACAGAATAACTGAATTGTTTATGTGTTTGAAGAACTACAGAAGGAAAAGTCTTTTATATTATTCATTTTATCGCAAGAGGGCAAGTTATAGAGGAAGGAGGACTAAATATTAAAAATGAACACAAAGAGTACTCCAAATGGGCAAAGTACGGACAAGGTCATTTCCACATTGCTTTGCCATGAGTCGTAATGTTCCTATTGACTAGGAATATATTTTCAAGTTGTTAAGAGGTTATTTTTCTTAGTTTTCTAACTTATCACTTTACTGAAAGATACAAGGCAAAGAAAAAGCAACCAGAGA
The DNA here is from genome assembly GCF_023634155.1 of Falco peregrinus. NCBI lineage: Eukaryota > Metazoa > Chordata > Aves > Falconiformes > Falconidae > Falco > Falco peregrinus. The sequence goes on along the minus strand of NC_073732.1, from coordinate 10,547,003 downwards.
CTGCCTGCCTCAGTTGGTGCGGTCTCTTTCATTTGCACTGTTCCGACTTAGCATTGCAAATAACAGTTTTAATTTGCTGTGAAGTTTCACTACTTGGTCCAGGCAGAAATTGAATTCATTCATGGAATCACTTCAATTGGAAGAGACCTTTAAGATTATGAAATCCAACCATTAATCTAACACTATCAGGTCCACCACTAAACAATGTTCCTGGAAATTTTCCTGGAATAATTCCTGGAAAACAAATTAATAGTTGTGTGAAAACTTTTGTTTTACTTGGTGTTACTGCTGTAACTATAAACAATGGTGAATAGTAAATCCCTCAGTGCAGTTGTAAAGAGTAGGAGAATGCCTGGGAATATCTAAGTCTCAAAAAGTAAGAATACCCTAGAGCTACATTTGCTTCCCAGCCATCTATCTACCCTTGTTCTCGGTATTCATCCAGAAATTCTCCTGCTGGTTCAGACTTACAATGGATTAATTTCATGCCTCAGGCACCAAGAACCACTTGGTAGTTCTTACCTTTGCACAGTTTCTGTTTTTCCTTCTGTGCTCCTTTACATGAGATTTTATGACTTTTCCTCCCCAAGTTCAAAAGGGGAACTACAGCTGATTAGAAGACTTGACCTCCTAAGCATGAGAAAGGGGCATGTACTCTGTGGGTGACGTGGCATCTTTGAAGGTATTTTGCCATTTCTTTGCTGTGATATACCCCAGTCTGGGACCACAGCAGGTTTGTGTCTACCAACATCCTTCTGAGTTTTGAAATTCCAGACAATCAAGAGAAGGCATTTCAATAGCACCTGCTCACTCCTCCTGCGCTTCAGGAAGACGCAGTCACAGACACTGGCTTGTTAGCTAGCAGAAACTGAGCTGGGGGTCTCTGTAGGCTCCTGTGCAATAGTGGGGAGAACTATGAAATACAGAGCAAACAATGCATGTGGATGGCCAGTCGTCTTTGCTCTGGGGAGTTAGCTGCAAGCCCACAGAGTGCTACCCTGCCATGATGTGCAGCTAACCCATCAGGGAAGCCGTCTGAGTCACAGACTGACGAAAAGTCACAGAAAATTAACTGTGATGATGTAGGAAGATTTTTATAAGTCCATCATAAAAAGACTAATCATCAGCAAAAATACAAAAGGAACAAAAATACTTAACTCAAAGATTGCATATGAGCTGGTTTGACTGAGCAAACAGCAGTTCATCCCTTGGTGCATCTACCTTTTTTAGGTTAAGAGAATAGCTACTGTTATTTTAACTACTTCCTTCCTCTTGCAGCAATGAACACCCAGCTCCTCTGTTCATATCAAACGTTCCGAGTATAAAGGGCTGAAATGGTTTTGAAATGTCTATTCCCCATCAGAATAAATTATACACACATATACTAAGGATGACACATTCTACTTTGTATCTGAGAAGCACTTTCAAGATTAGCATAAATTATATTTGTAAATTAGAGGTTGGATGCCAAAAAAACAGAAGATATACTATTTTTATCCCCTTAAACATGATTTCAGCAGACCATGAAATGTAATACTGAAGAAAGAAGGGCAGGATCACAATCATGAATTCAGGAACTGCACTGTAAATAAGGTTTTGCACAAATCTGCACCATTTTTGCTATAGAAATTAAACATACAAACAAATTACATGTCTATTTTTTTAATTATTATTTTTAAAATTACACTTCAGAGGTCTCCCTCCTTGTTTCCCATGAATGTACATACACAATTTTATTCTGCATTACTTTTCTGAAAGACTCCAGATTACTCACAATGATCTTACATCAAGATCCAGAGATAATACTACCACCCTTCTAGGTACAGGCTCAAGTGCGAACAAATCATGACAAAGGTCAAATTAAGAGTCGTTTTGTGCATCTGGAAGAAAACCTAAAGTGAGCAACTGACATGGTTGTGCACATCAGACATCTTGCCTCTGCCATATGCCTCTGCTTTTGAGGTAGATCAGGTGCTGCTTAACAAGTCAGGCCTCTCAGGACACAGAATACATTAAGCCTATAAAATAAAATTTATTCTTTTATCACACCTGTCAAACCCACAGGCCCAGGGTTTGATCCTGCAAACACGTAATGAGCTGACACTCTCTCTTTGTGTACCTGCATTATCACACTGGAATAACTAGGAAGCCTTGCAGAAATTGTTTGTCGCTTGCAAGTCTATTCTAATCAATACCACTTGCAGAGATGTGCCCCCATAGTCCAACACTAGCTTTTTTTCTAGGAGATCATTTCTTCAAGCCAACCTATATAAGTAACAGTACCCTAACAGCATCCTCTGCTGCTGTTGAGAGTCTGGCTCCTGCCATCTGTGACAGGACTGAATCTTGCATGCAGAAGGTTCTCCAGATCAAATAGAACCACCATGTGTTGTAGCTGCACCTTTGGTGAGCAACCAAAAGACACCTGTAATTCCTGTGCATTGCACAACGGATGATAAAAGCAAAACTAACCAAGATTGTCCACAACAGGTTTTCCATAAGATGCCAGATAACCTAATTTCACGTGATGATCTACTATGCTCCACAGTCAGCTATTTTTGTAATGCAAAAGGTTGAAAATGCTAGCAATAGTTGGGGTTTAAGAAACAAAAAAATCAAAAGCGAAACAAACCCAAAACACTTTATAAGAAACATTGATAAATAAAAACTATGTATGCTATTTTTACAACAAATTAACATAAGTTAGCTTGGAAAGGAGTAACCAAGGAGTAAGGACTTTTCTGACCCTCAGAAAACTTAACAAAAGTGCGTTTCATGAGTTTGAATAGAAGTGCAAGTACTACTTCTTCTTTCTACTAGCACTCCTGTCTTTAGTAGGTTGCCTCTTAAATGGGGGACTAACAGCAAGTACATTGGGCTGAACATTCACAACGGCCTGATGCTGCTTACCTCAGAGGACCAACAGTTACTACTGTATCTGGGGCACAGGGTCTCCAGTGCTCCAGCCCCGTGTATGACTGGTGACTAACTGATGCATATGGAAAGCTTTGTAAGTTGTGAATACAGGGGACACTTAACAGGCAGGAGTGAAAAGCGCTCTGCTTTTATATGACTACAGACATTTTTAATTTTGCATGGGAGATGCACAGCTAAAAGCCAGTAAATGAAAGCTCATATGTTCAGAGTCACCTAGAATTAGACATCAGCCATATGCAATGTTTAAACTGAGTGCAAATGCATGTTCACTTTAATGGAGTGGGATCTTGCATCCTGTCAAAAATGGGTGGAGCTAGAATAAGGCTGTGTTTTTGTCACATTCAGTGGAAGATCACACGGCGCAGACTCCACTATGCTCAAGTAACTGTGACTAAGTAAATATTTCAATGAGATATGGGATATACCTTACATAAAATATAAAATAATTTTTGTGGATTTTTGCAATGAAATGTTGCTTTGGTTTTGAGTGGAACAGTTCTAATGGAAAGAAAATATGTGAAAAGTAAAAAAAAGCCTTTTTGTGAATCAGATGCTGAGAAAAGTTTAAATCCAGATGAATGAAATGTTTCGACACTCCAAAAGTAGCAATTTGTAAACCAAGTGCACTGTGCCTGCTGAGATATTACACTGTGTCTAACCTTTCCAGGTTCGGTCTTATTTCAAACAGTGATTGTACGGATGCTCTTCGAGTCCCTCAAGCAAACATGACTACTTTCCTTTTAAAATCCATACACAAATACAAGGAAATTAAGGTTTAAATAAATGCTTTCTATGGCCTCCCACCCCAAAGAAAAAGGAATTAAATCCTGACCTGGCAGCAAATAGGAAGAACAACATTTGTTTCTGGAGGAAAACCCCCCACAAATTTCACTTCAGCATGATCCACAGCAAAATGTACAGGGGGTTTTTGTTGTTGTTGTTGTTCAAATAATGACCTGAAACTCCAGTTATTCACGTAATTCTGCTGATAATATTGTAATTAATAACTCTCAGTCTAGAATATACTCCCTGGGCTGGTTTGTCTCTCTGTTTTCTTTTATAAAAGCCATGTGAGTAGATAAAAAGGGAGAGGCACTACCTGGTATACAGAGCTGGGGGGGAGGTCTCAGTAGCACAGTCACAGCAGGAATGAGACAGGGATGCAGGCTCCACTGAAGGGCCAATTTTATGCAAATGTTTTTATTTTGGCAGCTCCAGATCTACTATATTCATATAGGGCAATTTTGATTCCAGACATCTCAGCACATGGCAAAGCTCATGGATTTGCATTCTCTATATCCAAATATTCCAGGTACAATTTTAGGTACTGTTTTCGTAGATATTCAGGGCCAGTTTGTAGTTACTAAAAACACACCTACACATTAGTAATTTAAATGGGAATAAATTCATTTTAATCTAAGAATTCTATTTTTAATTGTTTATTTAAGGGGAATGCACAGTGCAATTTCCTACAAAACAGCACAAGGCTCACTTCGGTATTTTCCCCACGTACAATGTTTCTGTATGCTGAACTGGTCTTCACACAGGAAACAAAAAAATTTAACTTACTTCAGCTTACCCTACCCTAGCTACATAAATCTCTGCTGCATACATCACCTTACTGTCACAGATGCTGGAACTCATACACATCTTCACCAGAGGATCCTTTTTTGCATTGAAACAGTGCTGCTGGAGTCCATTGCCTTGACTTCACAGCTAGCATTACTAACCTTGTGCTACGAAGCATACATGTTATCATCTCTCTGTTCCTTCTGATTTCTGGAGAGAAGGTTTCAGCTCATTTGTCAGTCACCACTTTGTGATTTAACTGGACAGCACGAGTATCTGTCTGTGCCTCACAAAATGAAACAAAACCTCCAAAACCTAATTGAAACATTTTTCACAGGTGTGATCATCCCAGAAAACAAGAAAGGGAATCACTCCACACAGACACACTGGTCTCTCTCTTTTTCTTCCCCGGACAGTCTCAATTTGCTAAATAAAACTACATGAAATCCTGTACATCAGTACTGACAGCTCTCAGTGTCAAAGCCTGGAGAGGCTGGTTCACTAAGATATAAAATTGCTTCGAAAATATCTCTGCTTATACACTTCCAGCAAAGTGGTCTTTATTGCCACAACAGAATATTAATGTACTTCATACCTAAACTAAGAAATAATATAAAACAACTCCTTGCCTGTCTTGATGGGTTAGTTTCCTCACCAGGTTGTCAGAAGCTGGTTATTTGTTCAGAGAAATAAGCACAAAACGGACATTATGTTTTCAGAAATGCCGTTGATTTACTATTGCATGTCAAAGCATGTGAAAAACAAGTGTAATGGCCATATAGGTGGTTAAGACATAGTGATTTCAATCAGGACACTGAAAGAGAAAAGAGACTAGCCAGCAAAAATATAGCTTGCCCCAAGCACGCATGTACCCAGAGTACCCCTGAACCAATTCCACACTTAGGTCTCCCAATACACTCATTGCATGTCCATGTATTCCCTTTAGAAATCAAGGTGAATTGTCTAAATGCAAAGTACAGAAATTCTTTTCTCTTCTGAATTCACGCACAGAGCTAATGGGCCAGATCCAGTAATTCTAGCAGACTACTAAAAAGTCTCTCCCTATATGGGAATTTAACACCAGAGACAACTTAGCAATTAAAGCTGCTAATAAACTGCCAAAGTTGCCAAAAATCAGCACATGCTGATTTTCATCACTCTCAGAATTACTTTTACAAATGGGGATGTTCAGCTAATTATTATTTTTTTGTCACTGTTGTGTTGTCATTTATTTTTATTGCAGGGGTAGCGTTTTGCCAAATGGTTGAGCAAAAACCACGTCCGCAATCTCTGACACCAAAGGAAGGTAGTGCTTAAATGCTCCTTTAGTAACATTGTCCAAAGGATCATCACTACAGCCTAGGAAGCTGCAGTGAAATGAAAGTTTGCTAAATCAACAATAAGTAGGTTTTCCAAATTGTGAAAATCTGTGTGAGGATTTGTTTAGGCAATTAAAACGTTAAAACAAAAAGTAAACACCCTTGTAACCTGCATTCAATGTTGTAATGGTAAATTAAGAGGGGAACATACTCGTTTAGTTCCCTGCATGACAGGTGATCAGCTCAGTGCTGTTCATATGAAAAATGTGTAAACTCTCTCTGTTCCTCAGGCAGCCCTTTGGAGCTGTCAGTCATTGAGTGGCATGTTCCAAGTATTATCTGAGCTTGCAAGAAATAGTGCTTCCTGCGCACTGAGATGGTGAGCTGTGGCAACCAGGGTCATACAAAGTCTGGACCTCATTTTACAAAAAGATGACAAACCAAAAAAATAATGTGTTGCTGCTTTGCACCAAGAATTACTATTAAAATCTGTAAAGCTGCTAGTGGTAAATTTCAGTGTATGTACATTTCTAGGTCACTTAAGCCCATTTGAAAGGTCTTCTATATAGAAACCATAACTCTGACATAATATGAACAGCTTTTCCATCTTCCAATGTTACAGTGCAGGCAGCAGTCTACTTTAAAATAACTGAAGCCATTAAGGGGATCAGAGACACCTTGTATGTATCCATCAAGTACTGCAGCCCCAATCAGCTAGTTGACAGACTAAGCAGCACAAACGGATATCTGTATGTCTTTAGCAAGAGCAATTCAACTTTGCTCTTTAAAAAAAAAAAAACCAACAAAAAACAAACAACAAAAAACCAACAAGAAAATACTGTGGTTCTCTGCTCCAGAATACAGGCTGCCCCTTTCCTTGCTCTGCTGCCCAGTGCCCACAATGGACACAGAAGCCTGCTCCTGTGTCCACAATGGACTGGCTACACCAGCACTCCAAGTTTCGTAATGCTAAGCTAAAAAAAAAAAATCCTTCAAGATGGTCTCATGATAAAAAGCTTAAATCACAGCAGCCTCAACCCAAACAATTTGGGGCCATTATTTCTAGTACTGGATCAGGCAGATCAGATACCTATAGAGAGATCATGACATCATCTCTTTTACTAACTGCAGTAAAGGGCTACTGAGTTCTAGGAAGGATGAACCACACTGGACTTTGCACACACACTTCTTGAATTTGCCTGGGAAATTACTTTCTAGGCTACCTACAATGGCATGCAAAAATGTTAACATTTCTGGTGATGACCAGCTCATTATTCTGATCTCTAGAATCTCGATATTCTATTTTTTACTCAATAAAGAGTGAGAGATAACAATTGGTAAATAAAGCCTATCAGCACCTAGTTAATTAGCCAGTGGATGCATTGCTTTACAACAAAAGGAGATTAGAGGTAAGAAAGATAGAAGCAGCACAAATACATTATTGCAGCTCTAATAAGCACCTTCTAGAATACATACAGAGGTAAAGGGAGAAACCAGCATATTTCCCATTGGGGGTTTTGAGTTATATGGTTACCTGTGGTCTTGTTTTCAATTTTTGCTTTATACCCACAAGTAACAACACACTCTTAAAATGAAAGCCAAGCCTCCTCTGTAATCCTGCTGTTGGATTCTGCAAGGGAAAACTAAACGTAATCTAAGGATTGTGAGAGACTACTAGAGAAAAAAACTTGTGAAATCAAAACTATGGTGTTTTGAAGATGACTGTGAATGATCCGAGCTGAAGTTTTTAATCCATCCTCTGATATTAAAAGGGAGATCATATTTCACAGGTGTGTCCAGTAAAACCTTTAGGACAGCTTTGATTTAAGGCTCAGATCAACTTCAAGAGGGTTCATGAAAGAATAGTATCAAGGAAAGAAAATATCTCCCAAGGAGAGATTCCCTACTGTGGAAGTAACAAAAATGGCTTGTCTACTAGATGCCAGCATCTATAATTCTTGAAATGCAGACAAAACTAAATGCAAATTATAATATTTCATAATACAGAAGAGTTATTTATGCATATGCTTATTAATCTGTGTTTATTGCCCTTCAAGCTGAAGAGAGAAACAATTAGATCCCTTTTTAGCAGTAGTAGTATGGGGCATGTAGATATATAACTTTGATTTACAGAGTATGACAGGCAATCAATGTGCACCAGAGAAAGCCCATATCAGCAAAGAGACATGTGAAAGCTGCATTTGAATTTTCTTTTTTAGGACTGAACAGATGAGTGTTTCCTTCATGTTCTGAACACAATGGGATTGGGAAATAACCTGAATTTCAGGCTAGGAGAAAATGGATTGCTTCAAATTATAGGAAAAGTGAACAGTACTGATTTTATTCTCACTTAGCGTTTACCAGAAAAAGGAAAGCCAGACATATCCGTAAGTGTATTATTAGACCTTTTTACTTGCATACACCACAAGTAGTACAGGATTGACAGTTAGAAATCAACTCTTTTCCCACATTTTTCACTCTCATGACATAAACATTAAATATGGCTGATGAACTGAAAAGAAAACAGAAAGTCTATGGAATTTATTATATTTCTTTATGTTATTAAACAGAAACAGATCCAGGAAATGAAAGACCAAATTCCTATATTAATACTGATGTATTAATTAAGAGCAGTTAAAGATCCCATTTAAAAGACATCGATAATACTTCCATGAAAGATTTACAGCAGTTGTCAGAATATAAACCAACTACTTATTTCAGCTGGGAAGCATCTGATTGCAAAGTCATGAAGATCTCAGAGGCAGGGTTGTAGGAAGAAAACATCTAAGCTGTAACACACATCTTGCTTTTGAAACCAGAGGGTCAAATTCAGCATAATGTCTCAAGTTTGAAAAAAAACACTACAAACCTGAGAAACCTGAGCAGGACTACACTGCCCAGTTGCCGCTGTCCCATTATCACAGACTGTCACATCACATCCTTTGCCAAAGCCAGGCTTGGACCCTTCCCAACTAATACTTTATGTGCTTTGTCAGGACTACAAGGGTAGACCCGGGTATCAACAAACGGTACTGTTTTCCATAAAAATAAACAGATGTCAGCTTTTTTCCTTACAATTCAAGTCACTCACTGTGACTACAGTGTATATGAATAGCTGGCCAAATGACTAAGGCTGTCCCTGGAGAGGAGCCTCTGTGCCTTGCTGCATCTTGTGGCTCAGCAAGGAGAAGTGTGAGTCAGATGGGTCTTCTGAGCCACTTGGTCACCTCAAGGCTGTTCATCTGTCCTGCCTTTTAACTGCAAAGTGCAAGGTAATTGAGAGATTGTGGAGACTAAATTACCCACAAAACTAACTTCTTGAGATTCAAGCTTCCCAAAATTTTCTTTAGAGACAGAATTATACACACATGTATATAAATAAATAAAATTTACATATCTTATGCAGAAAGTTTCAGTTTCAGAGTGTGATTTTCCAATGACAGTGCTCCATTACATGATTTAATAATTCTATCACTATTCTTTGGAATCAATAATGACCATTGTTGATCCTTCTTGTTTTGCTGCATTTCCTATTTTTTTGTTAGCTTCCATTCCTAATGCGTTTTATTATTATTCTGGTCTTTACCAAGTCTGTCTGTTACCTGCTCATTAGAACTTCTGTGGCAGAAAATGTTCCTGCAAAAAACTAATTCTAGTACCTTTCAAATTATTTTCAGGCTGAGTGAGTTTATAAGCTTAGATTATTATTATTATTATGGTGAGCTTGCAGTGATATGTTTGATAGACTTTGAATCTTGTTGTATTAAGGCAAAGGCAAATTCATCCATATACAGTTTTAACTTTATACTTGAAAGGCTGAACAAAAAAATAAGTAACACTAGATCCTCAAAGAGGTTTGCCTCCACTGCGGTTCAAAGTGACTAGAGGTCAATGGGCAAAACAACTTAGAGAGTTACTTTGTTAAACATATGAGAAGGATATATGGAAACCAGTGATACAAGCTTGTTCTGATGACTCTTACAATGGAAACACACTTTGGAATTCTCCAAAGCAACGTTAAAATTTCCAAGAGCAGGTGTACAAGTGGTCTTAGTTAATATTGGTAATAAAACCACTGAGTAGCTCAGTGACTTGAACCTATAGCAAGCTCCAGCAACACAGAGGTTTTATATGCAATTTGAGGGCTGAGTTCCCTACAGAATGATTCCAGGGTTCTTATTCCACTGCTGCTATGACTATAAATATGACTATAAAATATTAGCAATGTTAAATAAAGTACAAGAGATTACATGAGGAACACCTTCCATCAGTTAACACCTGAGCCTCCAAGCTATCAAAACAGGTGTCTAAGTTTTTTAAAAAATCCTATTACATTTATTTACTAACACCTAAACAAACAAACAAAAAACCCCAAGAAAAACAACAAACAAAACCACAAAAAAACCCCACAAAAAAAAACCCCAAAGAAAAAAGCTCTGAGAGTTTAAATAATCATAGCTGAAATGTTTACAGCATGCATATTTCCCCTGATTTGTTATTAAAAACAGCAGCAAAAAGATGACTGTGATTTTGCAAGGGCATGAAAAAATTAAGCAATGTCTCACCTATGACTTTCAACTAAATTTTAAGTACTGTGAGGCTTTTAATATAAATGGCCATTTTATTGCTAGCATTACAGATGTAGTCATCCTGATCTCCAAAAACGCCTGCCACTTTCTGGGCAGTTGTGTGAAATGTGTATACATTATTAACCACAGGACAGGTCATCTCAGACACAGAGCAATTACAGGCTATTGCAGAACCATGTGTTCTCTTTGGGTACCAAACTTTAAGGCCACAGGCCAACAGAGGCTCAGGATTGAGAGAAGCAGACTCAGCCACTGGCCAGCTACCCCTACCAGAATAACGTGGCCTCAACATCCACATCCTCCTTCCCCTTTCCCTACATTTATTTCATCTATACCATCTCCTGAGCCAGAGGCAGTGGGCATGTGTCCAGCAGGCAGCCTTGGCCCCCACGAGGCTCTTGTCTCCCCAAGAGCCGTAACAGCTCAGAAACACCGTCAGGCTAGCAAACCTGTACAGAGGGAGCTTGCCTTAACCCTAGTCATGCCTTAACGAGAAGATCATCTGCCTTATTACAAAAGGCATCAAATAGAACCAAGTATTTAGGAGTCAATGTCATGAGAGGGAAAACTGCTACTAAGTATTAACTTATCACTAGGTACCAACCAATTTCACAGAACACTAGCATCTCATTAGGTTTAGGAATATAAACTGTCATCTGTTCAGTCCATTTATAAAATGTGGGAAGGCAGCAGGAAGCCTAAAGATTCATGAGGGCTTCCTGGAGAAAAACATCCACCGCTCTCTTTCTCATTTCTCTCAGCCTTTGATTTTAACCACATCTTTTCACAGCCCTTTTTCCCCCTTTCTGTATGCCCCTGTACTGCAGGACCACCAATCACCCTGTGCACTCTATGTTATGCACTGAGGGAACTTCTGTGCAAATGTCTAGCACCACTACGGTTCTGATGTTTTACAACAGTTGATCTTAATCTGGGAACAAGGGAAAAGGGGAACATGAGGAGCGCTGGGGAAAGTAAGGGCCACCCTTAAGTCTACACAGATAGATGCAGTTTGCTTTGGCAAAGAGGAGCTAGGCCTACAGATGTTGCTGCATGGCAGGACGATGGCAAGGACTTCAGAAGACCTGCTGAGAAAGTGAGGTCCAGTCTGTACAGCTGTCTTGTATAGTTATATAGTCTCATAGACTTACAGTACCTGAGCATCTCCCAATCATTTACTTATCTCTGTGGGATAACTGCTGTTGCCCTGTTTCAAAGGCTGACAGATGATGCAGAACATACAGCTGAGCAAAAGCCTGAATACACATTCCATAACTCCCAAGCAGCAATCTCAAACTCAGAACCACCCTTCCTCTCTGTCACACTTCTGCTTTTCTCTGTGGTTAGAATTTCACCACTGAAATACACACAAATACTGGTCTGAATGCAGTGCAGCATGCCAGAAGACAGCCCCAGAGCCTTCAGAAGGGTGCATCACAAGCCATCACGGATCACTGTAATTCAGGACAATATTGTTGACACTATAAAGACCCCTCAACTCACTCTCTTTTGACACAATTGACAATGGCAGTCTCTCAGGAGAAGGCCAAGCCTTCTGGCCTGAGAGCACAGAAAGGGTTTGCAGTGAGGCCTCAGCCCTGGAAAGCAAGGGCAGAATGTGCTTTTGGCTTATCTACAGCTGTCATCTCGTTCTTTCCCATGTTGCTTTCCAAAGTTCCCCAGCACATTGGCAGGAGAAGCAAAAGTCTGATGATATGTAAAGTACAAGATATATACATAAAGGATAAAATAAATTCTCATGTCATCAATATGATACAGCCCTTAGCCAGCAACCTGTGAACAGATTCAACTATTTGGGCAATCCGCTCCTGACAAAAGATGTGACAGAAATGCAAGAGTGTGTCCAGTAAACGTGGTGAAGTGCCAAAGCTGAGGGGACCAGTAACACCTGGAGTAAAACAGAGACAGGTTATTTTGACTTTCAGAAGGCAGATAAGCAGGAAGAAGAGGAAGATGAGAAAGAAAGGGGGAAGTCTGACCCTGAGCATGCTAAGATGCTTCATGGATGGATTCATATTTGCTGCACTGCAGATACACTTACACATAATAAACCTGAATTCATTAATACTAAATATTTACGCTCAGCTTGTAACTGGTCCAAAAAAGCAATTATGATACATCATGTTGACGGAGAGTATAAAGCCATTAAAACTTGGATCATTCACACAATATACTGTGTCAATGCACAGTTAACAGTAACATCCCTAGTACAGTACATTTAAATGGGGACAGTCCAATGCTTTCTAATAAAGCAATGCAAAATTTATGTTTTGCTGTGACACCTATACTGCAATGAGATCTCTTCAACTGCAAATATACTACAGTGAAAGCCATGAATATAATTTCAGTTGCCCATTAAATTTAGCACAGTTTATCTGGTAAACTCAGAGGGAGCTCTTGGGACTGTACTTTGGTTGCAATATTTTTCCAGCAGCCCAACATGTTATATGTGTCATTCACGAAGGACTTAAAACATAGAGATGAGCTGGTAGCAACAGCACCTTTAGCCTCATGCTGGCAGGTGAAGCCATACAAGGAGAGACTCTGCAGTACCCATCATCAGCCTGTTTCCAGTCCACTTGAATCTCTTGGAGAAAGAAATAAACAACAGTCATTCCTTGGTTGGAAAAGAAGAGCAGAGCTGTCAAAAGTCAGACCTCAGGATGTGACAGTCACATTCTGTTCTCTCTCTCACAAATAACAGTCTCAAGAGGTTAACCACGTGGTCTTTTCAAAAGTAACATGTTCCCTGCAGAAGTCATTGTCCATAGAAGTGTTACTGTATATGGCTTCCAGCTCTTGTAACCCACTGGTCTTGGAATACAAGTCTGGTGAAGCAGAGGTAGTAAAGGGTTTTGAAATTACCAATAGCTACTTAAAAAATACGTGACCTAAAAGCAGTCCAAATACACTGCAGGGAAATTGAAACACAAGCTGATGACAGACATACTTTATGGGAAGTTGCTGTCCAGTTTGGCACTGAGAATACATTACTACAACAACATGACTTACACAAGTCATGGGTGTCCCCTCATTCCATTTACTCTTCTCTTTGGATAACCCTGTACATAAACACATGGTGCCACTGGTAAAACATCAGCTGCCAAGATAAATGGTAAAAAAACATAGTATTAAATCAGCCATTTTAAGGGCCCAGATCCAAAGACACTAATCCTTTCATCAGGATTCAAACTGGCAATATTCCATATAGGAGAACATTTGTTCTCTCTCTGGACTGAATATAAAACCCATCTGTTGAAGAGAGCAAACTCTCTTCTACTCTCAACTCCACTACTGAGTAAAGGCATAAAACATTTGCCTTCTGTTTGCCTTCAGAATCACCAAAGTGACCACAATTACAATGGTAATCCAATGACACTGTTTGGGTAGATGTTGTAATCCTCTGGTCCAACTCAGATATAAGATTTTGTGTTGTATTTCCTAAAGCCCATTGATGGTAGAGGTATGCGACACGTTTCACCTACACCAGAATCAAATATACTTACCTACTGTGTTTTGAAACATGCCCACCTTTGCACATGACTTGATGAGAGCCTTGAGTATACAAACAAGCCCAAAGTTTGTATTTAGATCTGCTGACGCAGCTCTCATAGCTGGCACAGCAATGGTATACTTCAAAATTTCCCATTGTTTGGAGTAGGGAAATCATGCCAGTGTTTTAGATACAACTGCTAACTTTTTTGTGGTGACCTTCATTCCCTTGCAAAACTCATCTACAGCAAGCAGCTTTCCAAAACAAAAATTGCCATTCTGATATTGAAAGATGATCTGGTGATTTAAGTTGAACAACATTTAAAATGAGTTGGAACTACTTTAGAAGATTCAGTCTATGAGCATTTCCTTGAATTCCAGTTTTCCCATTTTGTTCATTTTTGAGGCTGAGCCTGAGAACTTATATCCATGCTTAGATCAAATTGTACGTTGCTACTTTGGGCAACCCACTGTAAATGTCATTGTATGTATAAGTCAATAAAGATGTCTTATGTATTTCTCTGCTTGATTCCTATGCACTAGGATGTTTACAAGATGACTGATTTACTAAAATAAATCATTATTTTTTGTGATAGGAATAAAAGTCTGATTGTTAACTTGGGACATTCTATTTCACCCTAAAAACACGGGACAGGAGTGTGATACTACCACTGAGAATAAACAAGAAGCAGCAGTATTTCAATGATCCAAACAAAAATCCCAGTTCCAGTTTACTTAAATACAGAAGGTCCACAGAAGTGTTAAATGAAATGTTAAAATTTGCATCTACATTCTCTCCCAGGTAGTTTATTTAATTACTATAAAGAAATTCCTCCAATTCTCTGTTGGCCACCTTATGTAATAAATGAAGAACCTCATCCTGTGGATTCCTATATGTATAAGCAGAGTATTTTCAAGGCCAAGTCTTTTCTACTAGTATGTGTTTATGCATCTTATAATGTGTGAAATATGGTTCAGGCAACTCAGTCTGAAAACAAATTCATTTTTGCTATACATACTTGCCATGTTGAGATGGAAAATTTTTGGATAACAAGCATGTTTTAAACATAGTTTTCTCTAGCTTAAAAATAAAACCAAGGCTTGATAAGCTGTTTCAGCAACTTCTGTAGGAGAAAACTACTTCCTAGAAGCATGATATAAAATATTACTTAACAGAAACTATCAAGGAACTCTCTGTTTTCCCAATGCTTTATAAAGCACTTTTGTGCACAATACCTAAAAAGAAGTACTTACTATTATCATGAACTGGTAGAACTCATGGCCTTAGGATATAGTGTAAAAAGCACCAAAATCCACAGCCCTTATAATTTTCTGTTCATCAGTTTCACCTCAGAGAAAAGTCATGGAAATACGTTAGAAGAATGTTTTCTGTTTCCAAAGTCAAGTGATCCCTGCCTTTTCAGGTATTCCTCATGTTGCTGTGTAGATGCGGTTACCTTGTCAACAAAGTATCATAACATTTCTTCAAAATACTTAAAAATACTTTCTAGGTGTGTTCTTTTAGGATAGATTAAAGCATAATAAGAATTCCAGTGTCTTGGAAAGATTATAAATAGCTTAAACCTGCCTAAATATTGATTTAAGTGCTAGAACAAAATAACTCTCTTGAGTAACCCTGAAAAAGGATTTAAAATACTTACTAAACACGTACAATCTACTGGGTAAACATGACTGTGGAGAAACCATTTCAGTCTCTCAAACAAAACTTTACATATTTTATAACTTTACAGGGAAAACTTTCAAAAGTTCGGTAGTTTATTACATATTTATCTTTAAACTATACTAGGGATCCAATTTGAACTTACATCATGTGAGATCGAATTAAGATTGCTGTCATTTCCCAAGCTTGTACTGTGTTTGTCCTGGATCTGAGCACCAGGAATGTGAGCACCTTGCACCAATGATGTATTTTTACCTCCAAGTTCAACAGCTCTAGGATTTTAGTCTCTGAATTAAGACTGAACTTTGACTTCTTCTGTGGGCTTTCCTTGCTACTCTTTTTCAGGGCACAGACTTACCAATGAAATATTTCCTCATCAGTGGAAAGAAACCGGGGAATAATAATGTTCCTGGTAACATTGGCTAAACATGTACGAGCAGGCTGTGCCTTCAGATCAGACCTGCCTGCAAGTGCAGGCTACCAATAAGCTGTAAGCGAGACCTAGGTCACTGGGTTTTAGAGGCTTCTGTTTCTGCGAAGGGATGCTGAGAGGATCCTTACACTTTTTACTCACTCGACTAGAAAAATAATTTTGCTTTATAATTAGAAGAAATAACTGCTCTAGGTGAACCTGCTTTAGCAGTGGGGTTGAATTAGATTATCTCCAGAGGTCCCTTCCAACGCCAACCATTCTGTGATTTTGTGAAATACATTCGGATCTATGAACAGTCACCAATTTTCTTGGATGCAGCAATGCATGCTTTGAGCCTTGTCTTCTGCCCAGTCTGAAGTCCTTATGCAGCCCAGACATTTTGTAAGAAAATCACAGGGGTGGGGAGATGACCCACTTCATGAGATGAGCCACCTCTTAAAATAGGAGTTCCTGTTAGGAGACCAGGACTTCCCAAGTTCTTTCTCCTTTAAACCAACCTCCAGGGGAATGATGTGCCTAATTACTGACTTTTCATACACTAGAACAATTCCCTGTCCTTCATGAAGTATCTCTTACTGACCAGCACATAACCCAGGTAATTAGGTAGATTCCTAGATGGCAAATACCCAAGATCAGTCTTTAATCTCAAGGGAAAGAATAGTGACAGAGCTTTTAAAAGATTTCCAGGTAATTCACGCAGACATTACATCCCTCATTACAGTCATCTTAAATGCAGCCGAACTGACTGAGTTGAAGTTTCTAGAATGAAATGAGATACAACCTAAAGCATGCTGAACAGCCCTTTCCTAGGCATCTCTCCTGTTTTCTACTCAGTCTCCTCAGGCAGGTGATAAATGCAGTCTCTCCATTTACTGGATCATATTTTATCAAACACAAATGTATGCGTCACCATACATCTGTGCACTTTCTAGACGGCCTCTCCAAATTGTGCTAATGGGGCTGCAGCAGGACAGAACTAGGCTCAAGTCCCCATGAAGCAGAACTGAGGACAGCAAGAGAAGCTGGCACAGGGGAACAGTTTAATCTGGGTATTTTCAGGACCTATATGGAAAAGAAATGATCCATTTATTTAGAGGACCTCTCTAATTTATTCTCAGCTAAACAGCAAAACAGTTTCTGCTCTTACCTGACCTAAGAGATCCTGGGGTGAGCAAATCCCCAAGTAAGCATTTAAGGAAATTCACCCTGATGGAAATTCACTGAGGATTGGTTCCAACTTGGCTCAATTTAGGGCTAAACATTAGAGAATGTTCCCAGACAGCAAGATTCAAAGTGTGATGGTCATACCAGAAACCCAATATGCTGCACTGCTAAACCAACCCAGTTGAAGTCACTATTATTTCTTTTCTACTGCAATTGCCCTTAAAGGTCCCACACGGGGACCCAAAACTCATCCTACAGACCATGAAAAAGCAAGTCATGAACCCAGGAACGTATGATGCAGTATCACTTGTCATGCAGATCAACTCTAATACTTTAGCCATACAAATAGAAAAATTCCATCTAATATAAAAAGGAGTCAATTAATTATCTACACATATTTGTATGTAAAATAGATGAGTGTGTGGTAATTTTTCAGAGTATGGTCACATCTATACTTCAAATTACATAACTGCTAAAATTTCCATGCTTTAGATATGCAGTAGGAAACATGTGGGCTGATTTCACTTAATCAAATAATTTAAAGTTTGAACTGCTTTCTTATTTAGCTAACAGCATATAATAATCATAAGAACAAGCCATAAAGTTATCATCTTATTTGCATGAATACTGTACTAGAGTCAGTGAAAGCATTCCAGATTTACACAGTCATTGGAAGGAAGATCAAGTCCACAGTGTATAAACATTAAAGAGACCTTAATTAGGATCAAGTATTTTTGACAATTTTATTTCTAGCTAATTAGCACCGATGTTTTAGTACTGGGACCTGACTGCACTGTATTCTGCAATAAAGAATGATTCATATCTACATGCAAATAAATAATTCAGCAAAGAAAGATGCATAGATGTGCTTTTGTTTATAGTGCTGTCAAAATGAAATACTTGGGGAAAAATGTTAATAATCATACACTTTTAACAGGTTGAGACTAGACTAAGTGCTATTTACAGGGAGTCAGAAACCACCTTGCAGACTCAGGATAATTAGTCACCGGAGCAGGCGTCTTGCAATTTGGCATGTAAGGGCCAATTTCTGGTGTGTCTACACACTCCCCCATCTGTAACAAGAGGATGGTTCTCCATGTACAACTGGGAGACTGCAGCTACAACAGTATCATTAAGTAACATCTTGGGTGGCTTCTTTTCTCTAGACCTTACAGGGACTGTGGAGTCTGGGGGGCTGCTGGCTGTAAGGGGGAGAGCCCTGCCCTACATCCTGTGCAGGAGCATAACCATGTGCTCGCATAACCCAGCACCAGAAACTAGAGTGAACTTCCAGGACTGTGCTGCACCCTGGGGCTTGAGTGACACTCCTATGCAGGTCAAATTGCTGCCAGAATTTCACATACCTGCTGTATGAATGCGAAGGTACACTGAATCTGCAGGTACAAGCCCAAGAAAATGGGACCACTGCACATGGAAACATGTATTATCATGTATAAAATCTTCTGTACACATGCAAAACTGTTAAAGTTGCAAGTACAAGCCTCAATATTTAATGCAGAATCTGTAGATGAAGCAACCTGGAAATACACTAACCGACAAGAGAGAGAGGCTTCACAACCAAACCCCAGAAATATATTGACAGTAGTAAGCAGAGAAACCTGAAGCACTCCTGTGACACTTGTGCACAAAACAATTATCCAAGGTGATTTTAAGAAAGAAATGATCTCTAGGCACAGCTGCTATTGAAAATGGCATAGAGAATAAGAACAAAACATCAGAACAGTCTCTCTAAGATTGCTGCGAAGGAGATGACACTCTTGAAGTTACAGGCCATTCAAAAATTGGAAGACATCCATTCATCTCTCTGCTTCACTGCACACTGCTCAAACAGCCTGGCTCCATCATTCATATCATCAT
The DNA here is from genome assembly GCF_023634155.1 of Falco peregrinus. NCBI lineage: Eukaryota > Metazoa > Chordata > Aves > Falconiformes > Falconidae > Falco > Falco peregrinus. The sequence continues at coordinate 10,527,920 of NC_073732.1, read as the reverse complement.
TTATAAAAGTGTTCACCCTTTGGCAGCTCTTAGCCTTCTGTAGCAGGTGCCCAGGCAGTTCAAACATGTAGTTCTAGTGATTCAAGCCACAGGAGTAAAACGGGATGAATCTAGGTTTTTGCCCCATTTTACAACCGTGTTGTTGAGATCAGGTACACTGGATCAGAAGGTGCAGAGGTGCTACAACAGGCAACATAGGTACTTAAGACATGCAGAGAAGCAGCGGTGCATTACAGTTGTCATTTATTTAGTATGTTAATAAAATCAGTTTAATATGTAACTAGCAGCAACTGAAAAATGGAACCATATTTTTTACTCCAAATTTCTATCAGTGTGTATAAAACATCTCAATGAGTATAAATAATATTAATGACCTATTTTGCTCCTCTAAGTGGCAAATCATTGACTTCAGCCAGAGTAACAATCCTATACATGAACGCCTTGTAGGTGACACTTCTTTTCCTTTGTCTCAGCCCTGCTTTGGGCCAGATTCTCAGCTGGTGTAGGCTAGCAAAACTTCACAAGACTAAAGGAATGACACTGACTTAATGGTAGCTAAGGATCTCTGTTTTGTTAAGTATGAGGAGGAGGGAGAAGGGAAATTTATTAGTGTAGTTACTTTAAAAGTCCAATTACAATTTTATTAGAGGAAAAGCTTCAGCAGTTTCAGTTATTTACAATTTAACAACCATGCCATGAATTAAATTTATACGGAATTTTTTTTCCAACAAATAATTAACACTATAAACAATAAAAATGAATTGAGTGTTGATCAAGACAGTTTGGAGTAGACTGGTGGTATTTTCCATTTGGTGAAGCCTTTATTATTACCACTTTAACGACCAGAGCTAGACATTCTGCTTCCTTTTACTATATGTCACTTTTATTCTGCCCTTCTGGATACATGTGTGAGAAGGAGTGGGACTGATGCATATTGGAAAAGTTACCTCAGTCAATTAATTAAAGCCTTTATTTTTACATAGCTAACATTCATGAAGTGGGAAATAAGAAATTAATTCAAAAACAATAACAAAGAATCAACAGCATTAATTAGACTTTTAACAATGAGTGACAGTAATAATCCCAGAGAATAAACTCCATTTTAACTGTGGTAAATAAAAGCTGGTGCAATGGACTTGTGTTTTTTGTTCAGAAGCTAAGATTCATTTACCTCACCTGGTACATCACCCGAGGACAGTGAAGTCCTTGCTGAAGTCTCAGGCAGGTACTGGATAGCATGCAGTGACTGATTCTGTTGGATGGAAGCATTCAGTTCCTTCCTTACTCCCAGGGAGCTGACACGAGCAGCTAGACTCTGATTTCACACCAGTTTAACACATCAGTAACACTTCAGTAGTATAATTAAATCTCTGAAACTATGCCTTGACTTACACTGATATCCGGGCAAGGTGAAAAATCAGACCAAAAGAACAATTCCAGAAGTAAGGTGGTTATTGCCTGGAGACTGAAACACGTACCTCCCACATACCCATTCTCCACAAAGAGAATCAATTCAGTCCATTCACCCAGAGCGAGCAAACCCAATAGAAGAAATGAAGCATTCTCCTTTGTGCTTGGATCCACAGCATAATGAACTAAGATCCATCCTCTCTGTCATGTGCATATTAACGAGCAGCTCCTACTGCCTCAAGAGAAGAAGAAAAGGGGGGATAAGACAACTCCATCATGCCCACATCTACCTGCTGCACCAGCAGGACAGGCAGGACTGAGGCACAGCAGAACTAGAGCCAAGAAATGAATTGGTTCTTCTCTACCCAGCCAGATACAACCACTTCTCCTCCCTCCCTTCCTTATTTCTGTAGCTGTTACCCTAAGCTGCTAGCCTAGCCTTGTACTTCTGGTAAGTATATCATGGATCGGAGGGAAGCAAAGACACCTCCATCCTGTGGCTGCAGTTCCTCCAAGTACAGCCCTTCCCCGAGCTTCTCCTGGCTTGCAGCAGTCTTTTCCCCTAGCAGTGCTGCCACAAAGCAGGCTAATCCCTGAAGGGAAGAAAAGAGTTTGCAATCCCCAGTTCTAAAGAGAAGGCATATTCATTTGAAGCAGGCTCCAAATGCAGCAGAGCTGCATCCTTTTTCACGAGAACCAGTCAGTCATTAAAACTGACTGGGCCTGACTGCTGGATTCTGCTTGCTTGCATTTTACAAAGCAGCTGTGGCAGCACCTCATTTGCTCCTTTGTGCAAATGTTAGCAATTACAGCTCACACAGACAGGAAATGTAGGTATATGGGCTTAATTACAGCTGAAAAGATTTAAAGACAAATATTTTCCTCAGAGAAAACTCATCTGAAATCATACTTCAGACACTGGCTCGGACAGGTTCTTTGTGCTAAAAAAAGAGTTATCCATATTGCACTGTGCTGGAAATCTTTAAGGAGAGCAAAGGAATCAAGAGCTCAGAGCAAGCTTTAATTCCAAATGCACTACTGATGTCTATATTCCTGTGATCCCTTGACACATTTCTTTAACCAGCCAGCTGGGATTGCAGCCAGGCCAGTAACATTTAGTTCCAGAATAGAGGAAAAGCTATTTGCACATTCAGCCCTCTACCATAGATCAGCAACCCTAATAGTTATCACTATGCTATAGATAACAATGAATTAGAGTTCAAACATAAACTAGCTTTTAGAAGATGCTTTCATTAAACCAGACTGCAGTGAGTCTGAAACCAAATAAATTGCTGTCACCTATCTCATCTGAGTTGCCTTTTACAGTTCTATACAGTCTACTGTCATTTATAGTAATAGGAGAGATATTTTTAAACACCTTTGATCAGGCTTTTTTTGTGGTAAAAGCTGAAAATAAGGAGTGTCTGGTGCCACATCATCCTGTCCCATCTCCTACCACTCGCAGCGACTGATTCCAGAGAAGCGAATTCCTTGGCTGATGGCAGGAATCCTGTGGCTTCATCAAAGTCGGTGGCACAATACAAGTTTGCATGCTTGAAAATTTGACTCAGTAAGGATTTATCTACCACACCAAAATGTGGTCCTGCATAGCAATTTGCTTCCTCCAGCTAAATTAAAACTCTGAAGCTATATTTGTTTAAAACACTAAAACAGAAAATCTATTTTCTTCTTGAACAGACCCCATGTTGAAAGTTTAGAAGTCTGAATCTTCATAAGCAGATTAACTTTGGCATCTCCCACCATGAACCAGGAATATTTAAATCTAAAAATAGCATACTAAAGCTGTTTTAAGTTGGATAATTCAGCCGGAGGTGGCTCTCATTTCATCTAGCTCTACCTAATTTGCTACAGCTAAAATCTATTTGAGACATGCTGAGCAAAAGGGACAAGCAAAGCATCCCCTTGTCCATAGCTTAAAACTCCACATTAAATCTTGCAAGTCATTGCACACATCCTGTCCTATATTTAAAAGGTCACATTTGACCAAGCTATCATTAATCACACATCCGCACAATTTAATCAGTTGGTAGAGAGATTATATTAGTAGCTTCCTACAGCAGCATGCAAATCTTTTTGCCCTAGTTCAGCTTCTTTCCAACAAAGCCAAGCCAGTTTACAGCAGAAAGGTGAAAAGCTAATGCTTGTCTGTTAGAGGAGACAAATGTAGGAAATACCTCTTCTTTTCGGTTTTGTACTTAAAGATCAAGGAGAATGTGCATCCATATGGGGAGGTTGTTGTTTAATTATACAATAGCTGTGGAGAGATAACAATCTCTTTGAAGTGCTTTAACTTCTGTACCACTTTCTCAAGTGGAAAAGGAAGAAAGATACTCATCACTTTGAATGCTGCCAGCTTAGATCTGGGGGAGGAGACAAGGGGGAAGAATGTCACATTGAGAAAGATACATATTCAAACCGATTAAAAAATGTAAACACATCATTAGATTAAATAGCAGGTTAGTTTCCTGACAGCTAGGTTGTCAGAAGGAGAGAAAAGAAAGAAAGATAGATTGCAAAAAACCAAACAGCAGCTAAAATGCTAGAGTTACTTGGAGCTTGATGCTGTTTCTATTTGAGTGGGTGAGAATCCTTCCATCAACTGGATGCAGCAGGATCTAGCCCTGGGTGGTTTCCTGTGATTCTTTGTGTCAGTGTCAATTAACTGATTCCTACTTTATTAAGCTTATGCATGATTAGAATCTGATTTTTAGCCACATAGTGATTCCTTCTTCCCTCTCCAAGACTAGGACTCAAAGTCCTTTCATGGGGAATTTCTTCTTTTAAGGAGGTTATTCTGGCCTGGGGTAGGTAGATATACACTCCTACTAGCTACAGAAATATTATCTTTTCAGCTACAGAAATATTTAGTGGTTGGGAAAAGAAAAATTCTACAAGTCTTGAACTGATAAAATCTGGCAAAACCAAAAAGGATACAATTTAGGTAGCTAACTTCTTGAACAAGGAAGGCAGAGTACACTGACGACATTTTTCCTTCCACTGAAATCCTTTAGAAATGTGTATTTTCAACAGGCAAACTATAAACTTTAAACCAAACCTTTAGAAAAGAAGTACATCTAGAACAATAGCATGAAGAACAAATGAAATTCATTCCACTGTCTCTGTTAGTTACTGAGTGATGAAAAATCTCCAGCTGTGAATTTCTCTATTCAAAAACTCATAAATTTTTTAGACATAAGGATGGCTGAATATAGTAAAAAATATGGACTGATAACCTAAGCAATTAAAGTTTTGTCAATTAAATTACACAGCTGATTAGTATCCAGTAAAGCAGAGGGAGAAGGGAAAGATGATCATTTAAGCACAATATGTGAGAGGACATTAAAAGTGATACCTTTTCTTGAGGTCTCCAGATTTGATTGAGTAATCTTCAGCTGTTGCTTACAGAATTTTGGCCCTTTCCTTTCCATGACACTTATTTTTTTATTCTCACATACAAGATAAATGCCTATACAGGGTTTTAAATGAAATGTTGCTTAATTAAAGAAAGAAGGGGTTTTATTAAATACTATATCTTTTCTATGTGCCATATGACACACATGGTTTGATTATCATAGCAATAACTTACATTTATCTCTGTGTACTTGCAAATACTCCCTAGAGATCAGTAAAAGGGCATATGGCATAATGGCATCTCTTCAACTGTAATCATTATTACTGGTACATATTGCAATATTGAAGGTGAACTCAGGGCTTGTAAAAGATGAGCCCTTTAATACAGATGCTTGCTTTTTTGTTTGAAAGAAAATCAGTACTTCAAAAGATGTTACCTTATTCATCATTTTACATTGAGGGTGCAGCTTTAGGAAGCACTTGTTTTGGCAGCAAAACCTTAAGAAGTTCTACCTTCCCTTTTCTTCTTTCACAGCTCAAAAGTCCTTTTGTGTTAAAAAATCCCTCCTATTTGGAGGCACAACAAAAATTTCTTCTCCGTAAACATACTGCTCCAAATGTACTCTGTCCCTGCCTTGGAAGGCTTACTTCTAGACATGGGAAAATGTTTCTCGTAACTATCCAATCCCACTGCAGCAGAAGAACTGGCTGCATCTTATTTGGACAACACAGCTTTGTTTCTGTGGCTCATAGTCTGGCAAAGCCTGTGAGAGCATCTAATAGGCAATGAAATTTGAATCCAGAATTAGATCTTCAGTTAAATTTTCCCAAAATTTAAAACGGTGTCTGGATTCAGGGAATTATGACTGAAGGCCAAACACCAAGGTTCATTGCCTAAACTCACATAAGGGATATGTTTTTGTTCAGAAACTGGGATAACATCCTATGATGGCAATGGGGATGCTCATTTCTACTCTCCTTCCCAGTGAAGGACCAGTGGTTGTAAATATGAGAACTATTTTTAAACACACCTGCAAAAATTGCTGTCTGTTGCAATGATGATAAGAGGTCACTGTGCTGTGTCTGACACCAAGCAGGTATAGTCATCACAAAACTACACCCTTATGTGGTAGCTGAAGGTCTCCAACTTTCATCCTAGTAAGTCAGAGGCATCCAGACCTCCCGAACAAGCTGTCCAGACTCTCCTCTTGGCATTACAGATACTGCATAGAAACACAGACACTGGGTGGGGAATGGAACTTGAACAACATCACACATCTCATGGGAATTCTAGGCTGTGTACTTTCTGATATAATCCCAGCATTCAAACACAATCTCAAGTAGCCAATGCCTCAGATTTTCTCATGAGCTGTACTCAATACCCAGGCCTTCAGAAATGCCATTCTATAAATTTCCTTAGGGCTTGGTGGTGCATTTGTAAAAATATCAGACAACCTTGATGTTTATTACTTTCCAAACAGGAATAATTAGGATGTGTGTGACTTTTACTCATCAAGAAGGTGCATATTAGTAACTCCAGGACTTTATCATGTGTACCTATGTGTCTATACACAAAGGACGGGGTTTGCTTATCACTCCAGATGTCTGCTGCACAAAACAGCTGATGCCTACAATAACAAAAACCCTGGGACATTAAACGTACAGATGGAACTAACAGTTTTATACCATATTCTACTTCCCCTCACAATAGAATAACTCTGTATCACTTTGAAACAGACCAAGGTTAACAGTCTGTTAACCCATACTACTGGCTCCAAATTTACATCTCAACATCTGTTTAAGGAGTACCTTATCGACTCCTTTTCATAACTTATCCCCTCACTCTAATGAAGAGAAAACTGAAAACTTGCTTCCAGTTATTTTTTTACAGACTAATGGAATTAAACAGCTTTTGAACTTTAGTCTGTCTCAGAATCCTCAGTTAAGGAATGGTACCTCCATTTTATTTAGAGGTTTTCCATTTTTAATAAACAGGTATGTCAAGACATAAGCGAAGGAAAACAGCTGGAGATTCCTAAAATGATCAATGGCTACTGAGGCAGCAGCTTTCAGCTTAAGTTGATGAAGAAAAAAAAATTAAAGCAACATTACTCAGGAAGTACACAGGATACACCACACCAGTGCCACAAAGGCTGAGTGAAACGACCTGTAGGCAGGTCACCCCAGTGCCACTGTCTGCAGTATCACTCACATGCCACCATGACCCCATCGTATATACAGCACTGTTACAATTAGACATAGTCACTTCTGTAAGTAGTTCATGGACTGAATAAAAGAGGCATGAAAAGAAGGGAGGTAAAGGAAAACAAGTTTAATTACTTTCTTAAGGTTGTATTTCATAGAAGTGACAGAGACAGAAGAAAATCTTTTTCTCCAAACCCCCACTTTGGTACCTTGTTGCCCACCAAAGTGCTGCTTATGGCAGAGAAGAATAAATGAGTCCCTCCAGCCTTCTTCCTCTGACCAACAGGAGACTCCCCACACTTTAACCTCTTGTCTTACTTAAAAGGAGATGAGGATTTCTTTACATCAGCTCAAGCCCTCCTATTGGAGAATTTTGAAACACGTATGTAATTTCCAGGAGATCTTTTTTATTATTGTTTATCTCCCTGTTACATCTCCTACTCTCCACCCTTTCTCCCTTCCCCAGTACCCTACTTCCCTGGAAACAAGGTGAACCACAGTTTTCATGAAAAGGAAAGCATCAAAATGCAAAAATTCAGGGCCGGGGGGGGGGGGGGGGGGGGGGAGGGGGGGAGTGGAGCGGCATGAAGAAGAGAGGACTAGTTAGGCATTTCCGGAGAAAAATCCATGGACAACTGGATGACACTAGGAGTTTGGACTTACAATCCTTAAGCAGAGCAGGCAGAATAGACCCAACTGAACCATATCTCTGTGGGCTTCTGCTTGAAGATGTAAGCAGCTACAGACCCACCAATGCTTTTGTGCAAAAGCAATGATGGCAAAGCACGACATAATTATTTTTTGTCTCATACAGGAAACGTACTCCATTGGTTTTGGGAACAATTCAGTGTTCTCTACTACCCTCTAACTTAAAAGTTGTGTGCAGTAAGAAAATAAAACCATGCACCATGATCACATACTAAGAATAACAAACACAAAACAACTCACGGGTACTCTATAGGCTGAAATTTGTTTGCACAAATTATTCAGTGAGCACTTATGAATAATGAATGCATTGTGGAAGTCACAATCAGCTTATGAATGATTTATGAACTGAAATACGGGATGAATTTGTCAGATAACCTTATTTTCCACAAATCACTCAACCATCTCTTACATTAAATGGTACCAACTGGTTTCCAAGTAGCCCTAACTGCAAAATACAATCTCTGCTTTCTGTGGCGTGAGAAGAACTTTTTTAAACCAAATTTCTGGAGACCTTCCATAATATTGTCTGTCAAAGCTTTGCTCAAAAAAACCCAAGTGATTACCCAGAACCAAGAATAATGCCATCCTATATTTTAATTACCAAAGGTTATAATGTGACAGTTTGGCATCTACCCTATCAATCCCAAATCTGCAAAGAGAATACGTGTGGAAATTACCTATCACATAATACTTTCTAGACTAGGCATAGTCCTGCCAATCACAGTGCCTTTAAACAGAGTCATTATTTTTGTGTGAGTTGTCTGGGAGAGAAAGAATAACTAAAACAACCACAGCAAGTGAATGAACATGACCAGCAATTTAAAATATTTAATTCAGAAGTATTTTAAAATACTTAGGAATTAATTCAAACTTGAGAGTTTATAACATAGCCTCATTTCTTGAAGATTTTGCTCTTAAAGTCAGTTTAACCAAGGAATCTGAAAGTAATTTATCAGTATATGCAAAAGACTTCCACATGGTAGGTAGCATTGGTACACGGAAATTGTCCTGCTGGATTGGAGCCAAAGTCTAGCTAGCCTGTTCTCTTTGGTGGCACCCAACGTTTACAGAAAGCTGTAAAAAACCTGCAGTAAGAAGTAAGACCTCAATCATGCTAATAAACATTAGAAGGGCAACCTGCTCCTTCTGACCCAGTTCCTTGGTACCAGAGGCATGCAGAAGGCGCTATCCCTGCATCCCTCCAGATCTCAGGCAATGCTTATCCCTGGCCCTTTCACAGCAGTCACAAAGCACAATGAGAGCCTCTTAGTGCCCTTTTTTCCCCAAGCATTCCCACAGAGCCAGGAAAAACTTGGCTGAGGGTGCAGGGAACATCCTTTCAAAAAGCATTGTGATTTTAAGGGTAATCCCTCTAATGTACAGACAGCAACGGGTTTAACACACCATTACTGTCAAGCGGCGCCTACTGCCTTAATTTAATGCTCTTGATTTGCTGAGTGAACACCAGGATGCAGAGAGCAGGCTAGCCATCGCACGCGATGTCGGCAGCCACTTCGGCTGTTCCTTCACACCCTGTCACACCTTCAAAGACAGGAGACATGAAACAGCTGGCGTACACAGCAGCTTAAGAAGGAACAACTTCTCAGGTGGGATTTCATCTCCCTTGGGATGGAACAACTCCACATGGTAGAAAGCCACTAATGATCATGCAGTGCCGAGATGAGAAAGGCAACTTGATTGTACTGTATTTGTTGCTTGCTTATGCAATTGTAAGGAAGGATTGCTGCAGTATTTCTAAAAGACCTGGAGTGCTTTGACCTTTTGTTTTGCTTACTGCAATATTTGACGGTTTCAGCAGCATGACAGTTCATAGAAGCAGCAAGTATGGAACTATTTGAAGTACAAATGAATAATGAATAGAAGCAGAATCAGGACCCCTACATTCTTACTCAAATAGTGCCAAAATGCAACTGGTGACTCACAAATAAATCATAAAGAGATGAAAAAATTGCATTTCCCCAATAAATTATTGCAAATAAATTTCAGAAAAGAGTTAATTCCAAATGCTGCTCTAGTAAACAAAGGGAGCTGTATTAGATCTGATATTAGCCCTCACTGCTTCAGGACAAGTCATGGGTTTGGGGAAAGGGGAAGAACATATTAATTAAAGATTTTTGGAAATAGTTGGAATTGATTTCCAGCTTCTCATCTGGACAAATACAATGAAATCAAAGTGGAAGCAAATGCAGCATATTTTGCAGAGGTGCTTCATTCTCTTTTTGTTTGTAACTACTATCCCAAATCAACAGGTATTCTAACATGGACGAGACATGGTTATTGTAATAAGATGTATTACTAGTGTGGTCAGGAAATGGTTCACTTGAGGTCATTAGGAGAACAGACATACAAGCTTTCATTATAATTACAAAATCATGAGGGCTTCTGACCACCCAGAGCTTTTTTCCAGTGTGGGTATAGTATGATCTGGCCATAGACCCATCACACATTCACATTAAGAAGCAACAAAAAGCCTATCAAAAGCATCAGTCTGCAAGGAAAAGGATAAAGACTAAACTGTCTTGACTGTTTCCTTCATGAGTAGGCATAAAGGACTTAAATGAATAGCAACACAGCTGTTACAAGGAGCAGGAATGCCATCTTATGAAACATGGTCACAGACCATGCCTTGTAGAGAAAATCTCTCTCCTTCTGTTGCATTGAGGTACTTCATAAATACAGGGGGGGTGAGGGTGGAGAAGAAATGCCACAGAGTGAGAACTCTACTCCAGAAACCTATTTACTTTAGGCTGAAAACTAAGTTTTTAATCCTCTAAGAATGAATTTCTAAAACTCCAGTGGGAGAAAACTGGCTACTTTTAAGATTAAGCTCAATTTGTTCCTGAATGCTTCATCAGCTTATAAGAGACATTTGTTCGAAAGAATGCATAACTGGATCTCATGTTCCCCTCTATGTTCAAATGAGTGGGCTTAGAGTGGGGTCTGAGCATATGTCATAAAAGCCTTAGCCACCACAGGCTCAAAAATGCTCAGATTATGAAACATTTCTCTGTTTCCCATGCACAGACAGAAAGATGAAAAGAACTGAGAAAGGTGATTTGCATCACTTCTAGCAGAAAGTATTGCAAAAAGACAAATGAGGACACAGCAGTGAAAGCAAAGCAACTACAAAGCTTTAGATGAGGCAATTGGAGAGTATGAATCATCTAAGGAACTTTGTCACTGCTTGTCAAACAAATTATTCATCAAATAACTTCTGCTAGTCTTTGACTGGTTCTAATAAATACCCTAAGCTTTAAAAAAAACACAGTGGTAAAACAATGAGACTAGATATCTTTATATCCTGAGGTTTCATAACCGCAATGAAGAAACTGAAAATTCTTGCAAATTGAAGACACCATTGGGAAGGCAAAGAATCAATTTTGATTAAACAACCTGAAATTTGTTTTACTTCAAACTTAAAAAAAATAATTAATGTTTTGACTTCATGAAGAAGGAAGAAGACTTCATGAAGAAAAATAGCAGGCAGTATATTTCTTTCTCAAGCTGTCATTTCATACTCACCCTTCTGAACAAGTCCTACTCACCTCAGCCACCCTCAGGCTACCGCAGCCTTTTAAACCAAAAGCTCTGGCAAGTCTGCACCACACTGAGACTTGCATCCCCTTGCAAATTCTAATACTAAATTACTTACAGCTGTACCATAAACGTTCAGACAATCCTGCTCATCCAGACACCTTCTGTTACAACTTTAACACCTGGGTCATATAGGTGGAGGCATTTACATTGGGATATAGTTCAAAGTTAAACCTGAAAATGTCTAAATCTGAACACCATGTGCTCACAGTTGCAGCTGTGGTTTGCAAAGCCAAGAGATGCCCAGCTTCACAAACCAAAAAGCGACTGTTTTGTACTGTAAAACCTTGCAGTCACCAGGACTACAACTCTCACTACACACATAAAACCGTCAACACAACAATCAGTTCACTGGGACACTAAAGGTGGATTTGCCATGTTTTGCCTTTTACAGGTGGAGCCTAAACTTTGCAGTCAAGGCTGCAGGTCTCGAAGTACTGGGATTGTGCAAAACCAGCCTGTATAGGAAAAGGCTCCCACTAGCAAAGCAGCACCTCAATTTTCTGCATGTGTACATCTGCTTTCCTGCTTTGATCTACATGACCAAAAAATGGGAAAAATAAACAGTCAAGTATGTAGATAATAACAGTAATATTAACAGTCTTGGACTTAACTGAGGAAAAAAGGCAAAGCATTGAAAATTAAATGTTTTAAGTGAAACAAAGTTCAATTAACTTTTCCAATGAAATTAAAAGGCCTTCTTCAACGCACAGCCTAGCACTGTAATTTGCTAGAGAAAGATTATATTGTAGAATACACATGGATTCATTTTTTTGTGTTACTTTTCTGTCGTCATTCTGTAGAGCCCTTACCTTCTCTTCTTTGCTGAAAGTGAAGGTTTCCATATACTACAGAGCACGTGAGAGAAAGGACTTCCATTTCCCAAACCAAGAAATGGAAAGGGTGGGTTGTGGCACTGCAAATCACCAACAGCATATAATTATGTCTGACCACTGTGCTCCTTTTGGTTTGGCAGAAAACAGCTGAGAATTTCAGTTTCTCTGCTGGCTCTCTTTGTTCTCCTACTTCTGCTTCACTGATTCTGGTGGTGAAGAGTTTCTTCTACAAGACTAACAACATGTACTATGAAACAAGCGGCACTTGAATCACTGATGGTTCATAAAGCACATTGAAATAAACATAGATCAGCTGCTGTTGACCTTCACACAATCCTAGTCTCTTAAGTGTATACTAATTCAGACCCCCTTTTGCTGCCTCTAGACTTTTGTATTGGATTAATCTAAGAAAAACTGCTCAATTGCTCTTTATGCACTTCACTGAAAGCCTACACAGTCACATTTTCTTGCTGTCACCAGCACAGGAACCAAAGCAAACCCAGAGGACAGAACAAGCATTAAAGGGATCAGCAGTGCCACCTCACAGGGAAAACAGATACAAGTGATTGTTTTAAGCAAGCAGAATCAATGTTTTCAATAATGGGGGTGGAGGTGGCATCTGCTGAGTATCACACACACGTTTATACCAGAGCTTATCTGGAATCTTCTGACAGGATACTTCATGTGAGAAAATCATAAAGGATTTTCCTGCAAGCAAGACTTCCTGCAGCCTATGCCACTTTTGATAGTTTTATGTTGTAAAACAATAAAAGTGAGCATATCCACTTAATCAGTATTCAGTAGTAACATTTGAACATTAAGATGTTTCAACATGAAGTGACCTTTAATTTCAGTATTTTACAATTATAAATAGAAAAAAAAAATGTGGACCTTGCCTTTTAAATTCATTTCACAAGGGGGGTTGACAGATGACACACAAAAACCCAACAAAACCAAGCAACTCTAGTTTAGGGTTTTGTTGGAAAAAAAGTTTGGAAGATGTAGAATTTCCTACAAAGCAGAATTTTGAAAGTCTGCGTAACACTTTCTCAACTGAAAAAGTTTTCTCCAACTTTTGTAGGAGGAAAGCATGACTGTGGAGTTGAGAAAAAATTCTCATGGCAGTCTTAATTACTAATGATCTGTAGAGGGAGAAAACAGAAGGACAATAGATACTGGGTTATTATTTGCTACATTTGGTGATATATTTTTACTTTTTTGTGATTTATCTTGTGTGCTTCTTTGCCTTGCTTTGATCTCAGCTTCTTCAAACCACCATTTTTTCACCATTCCTGAGCTCTGTTCAGTAAGAAGGGAAAGTTGTGGGGATCGCTACCTGCAGCTTTCAAAGCCCACAGCTCTTAACTATCAGCATGCTCTTGCTGTCCTGTTAAGATTAGAAGTGGAAAAAGCAACTTTATGCAATATTCTGCCATAGTTGACAGAACATGTGTGGGCCTAATCCACATCTCAGGCCTGATAACCAAGCAGCAGATAGGCTGACAGAGGTTTCTAGTGGAGATAGATTTCTGTTTGTCTGAAAAACTAAGAGAGGAAGAGATAAATTAAACCAGACTTCCCAGTGTTGTGCCTGCACTGCAACATACAGGCATGCACCAGTATAACATCAATGTGATCTTTCCTCTATCAACAGGAGGAAAGCGAATGGTCTCCAGGTACTCACTTGGACAGAGGGCAGGTCTAGCCATCTGTAAAGATGCAGCCATGCCGCTGGTGAGTTTGGGCAAGATTTAAGGCCTGTGAGTGAAGCAGGGTGGGTATGTTAACAGGAATGTTTCCTGTCATTGCCTTCAGAAAGAGCCACAATAAACACAATAAAGAGCTTAATCTGAGAATCTGCTGCTTTGTTCAGCATATATTTTCTTGAGGTGTTGGCTTCAAAATGGAATTGCCTTCACCTGAAATTTCCTGTTCCACTATTTGGCTCTGCTTATGACTTGTAAAGTCATTGGACTAATTCAGACACTATAGTAAGTGTTTCAAGCAGTATTTGTTTTGAAGAATTAAAATACTGTGTCCTTGTATTACAGTACTAGAAAAGAGAATAATTTTCCCTAAGATCTCTGATTACATTTGGGAAATACTACTGTTACTGTAAAAATCAAGGCCATGAATCTATTCCTTTGAAATCTATACCAGCCAGAAAGACCAAATAGATATGGTAGAAAGAAGGCAGCACTTGCATTTTTACTCCTCACCTAGTACTCCACAAGGTGAGCACAAGAGGTATTTACCTGCCCCCAGCTGGATTCCCTAATGTTCTCATCTTCAGCTTTCCATTGCATATCAAAGCATAAAAGAGCAGAATATGAACAAGCCATAACCTTCTGTGAATACCAGTCCTTCATACAACAAGCAGATCTCAGTTTCTTTTCCTTTTACATAGTAGTTGAATTCTCCAATGTATTCAAAGGCTGATAGGCTGAGAGCCATCATGGTAAACAAAGTAAGGAAGACTGTGCACAACCTGTGTACAAACATTACTGTAAGTAGTCGGAGCTATGTTCCAACCACAGCCCCCACCTCACTCCAACACCTGTAGCTGGTATTTTTACTTAGTTAAATAAAGGAGAACCTCACATCCTCCAACAGACACCTTGACTTAATTGCAACACCTGTTCTGAATGCAGTTAATAAGCATCCAAAGCTCCTGAAGCTACATTCTTATTTGTATAAATCCCCTTTCTCGGGGGCTGCAAGCTGTACCAGGTTGGCTATAGCACAGAAAAGCAGCTCAAATTTGTGCCCTGGGTTCATGCTTAGGTGGGACTGGCAGATGCCACAGAGGAGCTGAGCCGCAGAATTGCCATCCAAGCCACCTCCCCACTACACTGCCTGCCCACAACACTGCCTGCCAGCCTCCTGCAGCCCCCAGCCTTCCTGTTTTCTGGCCGAGGGAGCAGGAGGCACCACAACACTGTTGATACACAAACTGGCTACTGCACAAGCAGTAAATCCAAGTACTGAGCAGCTGGTGGTTGCTCTGCCCACTAAAACTTAACGTATTCAGAACTTAACAACTTAACAACTAAGAGTTGTGCCCCAGTGGACTCAGAAGAATGACTGTCAGATACAGTGAGCATGAAGTCTTGAGCTGAGGGAAGCACCTCTGCAGATCACACGGAATTTGACCACAAGCCATAGAAAGGCTCAAGGCAGGTTAGTGAAACCAAGCAAGTACCAAAGTACAACATGTGTCAATCACGTTAAAGGCCCTCAGGTATGCTGACAGCTTTTTCCACCAAAAATAATTTTATTCTGTCCTAATGCAAAATATCATGGTATAAATGAACATATGGAAGGTTAAAAGATTTTTTTTTTAATGATACAAAAAAGTGATGGCGAAATATTAATTTTCACTAACACAGAAGATGTACTACATGCCATTTAACCAAGGAATTGACCTTGCAGCAGGAGGTTTAACGTGACTGCATACAGCACTAGGGGACACATTAGAAGAAAACACGACTTAAATTATGCATTATCTCTTGAACTAGACTGCTGTAGTTAATGTGTATATCAAGTTATGCATTACCTCTTGAACTAGATTGCTGTAGTTAATATGTATATCTGTAAACTAACTGTTCATGTGCATGGAACAATTATTTACATTTATTTAATTAAATAAAAATACAAACAGTATATAGTCCATAAAAATGTATAGGTCTTTTTTTGCAAGTAAGTATGAACTAAAATGACTGGTTCTCATAATAAAATTATAAAAGGCAGGATTATCAGCAGTATTTCAAAACAGAAAACATGCCAGGGAAAGACCATTCTGCAACAGTCATTCAAAGGATTTCAGTATCAAAGACATTTAGTTCCTTTTTTAGATTTTACTTATACTATCTCCATATTGCAACATGAGGGTGGAGACTTGTTGATTATACACAGCAAAATTAGAAATTGTGTAGGAAAAGCTGTGTACCAAAAAAACAGCAAGGTACACATAGCATCACCTTATTCAGAGTATCAACATCACTAGAGTGTTTATCCCAGTCTTTTAAAAAACACTTTACATTATGAGGTCTACAATACATATGCCATTCTGATGACCTTATCATTAAAGACTGAAAAAAGCTTTTTCCTCCCCCTTATTTGCATGAAAGAGGCAAAAAATGTTGAAAATAATCATCCTCCCTTTCTGCTTTTTGTCACTGCATTTCATTCGCTCTCAAAGAACACCCCAAAGGAATTATGAAAAATGTAAAGGAAAAAACTTAGGCAATTCTGACTGCTGTACAAATAGGGGGGGGAAGTTTCAGATTTAATTCTTTTTCGTCTTGACAGTTGTGGATCTAGAAGTTGAAATGTGCTACCAGTGGAAGTGGAAGAACGATCACTGGTGAAACAGGCCAACATGTCTGCAGCTCTGTTACTGATGCAATCTTCAAAAGATGAGTATCATCAGAACTTAACCAAGACTCCTTTTGCAGCCACAAGGATTATAGAATGAGCTAGTGACACTGAGGGGCCGATACCATCTCCCTAGCACTGGCTTATGTCCCTGAAGAGGTAGCTAGGAGGTGACAGGTTACCTGCATCAGTGAAGAAAAAAAGGCTTGGCAAGTAAAGCTGTTCCGGGACAATTTTTTCAGTGGAAGCGACCTGCAGTTTGGCTATGATGGAGCTTGGTGAAAACACCTACTTTCATCTGTCCTGATGAACTTCAGTGAACAGGATTAACAGCCCTTACTGGGGCAAGGTGCAGAGGCCAAAAACCACACACCAAGACAACCTTCTGCCCCAACCTCCCTGGAGCAACATCCCACAAAACAGTAACACACATCTATGGACATACTTTAGCACTACTATGTCAGAGCTACTGACTGAACACCGGCTCAGATTTGGCTAGTCAGAAATGCTTATCCCTTAAGTATTGTGGTGAGTTCTTCAATTTTACAGCTAGAGTTTCACATTAGCTAAAAATGAATCTTTATGTCCATTGAAGAAAAAGTGATGGAAGATGTTACCATTGTGAAAACAGAGTGAGAAACATCTGCTTCTCTCTTTTTATTGCCAGTACTTAATTTACCAGATGCATGCCCTTAAAACCAAGAAAATTAATAGCTTAGGATGGCATAAATCTTATATTGTCTACATAATAGCCACAGTGACACAGAGAAATGTAAATTTCATTGTGGCACAAACTTAGTTTGCACCCAAAATAAATTGCAGTACTTACCTCAAAGTGCAAGCACAACACAAAACATTTTAGAAAAAGAAACATACAATAAGTCAATGACTCATGCTGGTCAACTGTAAATTAACATCACCACACATCAATAATGGAACCATAATGCAGGAACACTGTTACTATTAAAGCAAGAACATATCATTTTCAAGAAAGTATAACCATAAGTGTTTTACTAGAAAAATTGTATGTTTCTATACATTTCATTTTTTCCATTTTCTGTAATATCAGTTAAAACACATGCAATGTATGTAGATTTCAAGAGTGAGAGGGAAATGAAAACAGCTGATATTATACATTTAGGAAACAAAAACCAAAGGTCAAACTTAAAGCTCTTGTGTCATTTTCAAATGCCCTTCTTAAAACTGCATTTACAACAAAATGCATTTGGCATATTTTTTGCATAGCTTAGAATTCAGAGCAGTCCATAGCTCTTGCCCTTCTAAGTGTTTGAGAATGGTAAACAAATTGGCAGATAATTACATTCTGTTTCTTAGCAACCTTAACTGTCTTGCAATGAAGTTACTGGGCTTTTTTTTCTGATGTATTCTGGTAATGAAATTATTTCCGCAAATTTTAGACCCAGTCTGACAAACCCCTCTTGTACAGAACCTCCTGGATCAGCCCATCATTAAATGACAGTAAAGATCAACTAGTGAAAGCTACCATCTTGTTTATAATCTCTTTGGAAGACAATTCACAATAAACATATACTGAGGACAAACAAGTGACTAAGTAGGAAGAGGCTAGTCAAAATATTTTGTCAGGAGCTGAATAGCCTTTCCCACTGCCATAACTGTAAACAAACACAACACAGAAACCTGTAGTTTAAATACAAACCTTTAAATAGCAAAACTCCCAATTATTTAACCGAAGAAAAGGAGTTTGAAATTCTGGAATAGAAGAGAGGTTTGGCCCAGTTTTTCAGAAAATATTTGATTTTGGTAATCTCTTTTGAACATACAGTCCTCACTTGCAGGCATGAAGGAATTCTAAAAAGCCAGTTCTTTGACTGCACATGAAAGGGGAAATATTGCTGCCACTACTCCACATCTGCAGACCTAGCATAGCACAAGTGGTAGCAGACTGCTAGGAGCAGTTGTTAAAATTGTCACCACATTTCAGTGGTGTGGGC
Organism: Falco peregrinus; assembly: GCF_023634155.1. Lineage (NCBI taxonomy): Eukaryota > Metazoa > Chordata > Aves > Falconiformes > Falconidae > Falco > Falco peregrinus. Next base: position 10,509,424 of record NC_073732.1, on the reverse strand, counting down.
AGGACCTTCATTCAGTACCTTCCTATGAAAAAAAATGATCCCTTAATTCTCTTTCCCTCTTAATTGTGTTGGAGCAGGTATTAATAACAACGTAGTTTGAGATGCTGAAAAATCAGTACTGTCATAAAATACAACTAAAACAGTAACCTAAAATACCTGTTCCTTGCAAAAGAGGTTCTATTACACGCCATTTAAAAATGTCTTCTCACTGAAATTCTGATTTTTCATTAGATTCCTTGTACAATCATTGGCAGAGACGCACGGATACACACTTCAGAAAGAGCACCTTTCTTATCTCTGTCCCTACTAACAAACAAAATACTGCTTCTCTGTTTAATGGTCAATTTATGTACAAGTACCACTCTAAATTAATTCCCAGGGCAGGTTATTGTTCCCTTACTGTGGACCATCTCCAAAATGGTAACCAAACAATAAACTGATTTGAAACAGAACAGAAGGAACCAGCAGTCCCTCACTGAATACTGTTAACTATAAGTATTTACACCTTGACTGATTACTTGGGAACTAGAGATGAAAATTGACCGACTGGAAATGCGCATTGAAAGAAGATTTTCCTTAAGTTCAAAAGCAACACCATAAATCACAGAAATTAATAATTTCAGCACATGAAACTGAGAGTTGGTCTCTCTGTAACTATTGGTAAATGCACCTGCTCAGCAGACATAAACTAAATAAGGTTTTTTGGGGGCAATTACTAATTAAGACTAATACAGTCTTTTCTCAATGTTTTGTTGCTGTGCAGAGTGTTGTTCTCCATTTTAGGCAGGCACCTGGCCACGTATCTGGGTTCAAATTATGTGCTTGCCACAAAAACCTCAGGTTCCAACTAGATGAGAAAGAAAAAACATGCCACTTCAGTCAGGCATCCGAGAGAGGAAAAGCGAACAGATTCCTACCCATTGTGTGTGCTGTTTTGGTAAAGAATCCATTTTCCAGCAGCTCATCTCTGAGTATACTAGTGTGCTCCTCCTCAAGAACAGTGCCAGTGGGCAGCTGAGATGACACCACGGGCAGCATATACTGCGCCTCCATTTTAGCAATGGAATCAGGGCAAGACTGTATTTCTGCTGTTCTCCTTTCCTTCAGGAACATTAAGGTGCAGACAGACATACTTACTCAAGTCCAGCCCCACCTCTTAACTTCTTTTTGCTCACCACCACTTATTCCCAGTGAGGTTGCAGCCCCTCAGATTTGCTAATCAAGTAACTTAAGCAAAGTTAGGAAAAACTTCTATCAGGTTACATTTTGCTGGGTGAGGAGTTAAAGATCATTGTCACCATCATCAGGTCTAAGAGGAAGTATGTTAAGCAGCAAGGAACAAGGGTGGGTTTAGGCAAATGTTTTGAGAATGCGTTGTTGTTACTGGAATGGACCAGGGATTTTTTTGCCCTGTCCTAATTTACTCTCCTGAAATCTAGTAAAAGCCCACAGGAGGTGAAAGCAGGAAATGTGTCCATAAACGCAGTATATTGTGCACTCAGCTGCAAAGAGCCCCTTAATTTCTAATTAAGCAAAAAATAAAATTAACCCCCACCTCCCCTTTATTTTAGCTTCACATATAGATTCTTTTCCAAATGAAAGACAGAACACCTATAAGCACAGTCTTGTCAACCTTCATCCATTTTTTACAAACTCAACACAGCATTTAAGAGGAGGGGAAGGAATTTGGGCAAGATGGTGCTGATAAAAACACTATGATGCTCAAATACAGTTTCCCTTTAAAACGCTGCCAGGGCCAGAGCCGTCACATAGCAAAATGGTGTGTGTCTGGGTCTGTGCCTGCCTGTTTAATAAGCCATGAAGCTCTTTGGCTGAACTAGCGTGTGTGTCATGTGATACAGGGGTTGCCATGGCAAGTACATATGCAGTTCTTGACCTGCTTCATCACAGCCATAGCAGAATGCAGATTAACAATGCAGAAATATGATTTCCTAGGAAAAAAAGATGCACTCTGCTTAGCCTAACAGTTAGATGTAAAGCCAAAACAATTTAAATTATCTCTTAAATGGTATTTGTGATATGCTGATTAAAAACTTGTAATCTCAAAACAATAGCCATGTAGCACAACATTATCAGTTCAGTCTTCAAAAGCATTTATATTTGGCATATGTTGTAGTACATGATTTTTGGTATACTTTTCCATTTAAATACACAGAAAATTGTATTTCTGCTTCAGCCCTCAAAACACAGATATAACTGGTAGAGAGAAGAAGTGGGGACAATAGTTCCAGTGAAATAACAAACAACATGTGGAACCACTGTAAAATTCAGTCATTGCTTTTTTTCATGTGGTAATCCACAAGCTGACAGTCAACACAAGAGATTCCTATGAGAGACGTTCCTGACACTGAGGCAGAAAACATATCAGAGTTTTAACATTTCATACCAAAACTAAAAGCCTGCTAATACAACAGACCTGCATCATATGGGCTGCCGTTCCTAACTTGGTGACAGAATACGGCTGGAGGTACTGGCAATCCAAAGCCAGGTTCATAAAGTTGATTCTCTTCCTGCAGGGGAAGCCATAGGACTGTTTCACCTGACTGAGGCCAGTTCCAGTGAGGCACACCGCCCCTGCACTTTCAGAAACATCACTGTGGGGCCAGGACGTAACATGAAGTGCCCAAAGAGCTTTGGCATACCTTGATCTTCAGCATTTAATACATGTTTAGATGATTTTCATGTGTGCTACTGCTCCAAGAGAAAAGATATCCAAGTCCTGAAATAGTTTTTGATACTACGGAACAACCAAACTTCAAGCAAAAAATTACAAGGAGCCTAACCATAAAGAATGAGTGCCTGGGCCTCTAAGCAATTACATAAAAGCAGGCAGACCTCAATGCAATTGGAATTTTTAATAAAAGTTAGCCCTTTGTCTCCATGCTTTCTGTAGAAGTGCTTGAAAAGGGATAACCTGTATTGAAAAGGCAGTTGAAAGGCAGCTGATTCTCTCAATGTTTCCTTCCAGCAAGAAAACAAACAAACAAACCAACCCCCCCCCCCCCCAAAAAAAAAAAAGAAATTTGAATTACAGCCAAATGGATTCCCCCCCAACCCTACTCTGGCTTCCAAATTCTTCCCATCAGTTACATAGGGCTGGTCTCTAAACCTATGGCACCACTCATGCCTCTAATTACTACCAGCTCAGGGCATCTGGAAGTGCAGAGGTCTCCCAGAATGTAAAGAACAAGATGTTGCTTTTGTTCTTTCCCTTTTTTAGAAGATACTGTGTTGGAGCTTCATGGGTTAATTTCAGATCCTTCTCTTTTTTAACCTTATGCTTCTTACTTCAATTACATTCTTCATGTCCCCATACACAGCTCATTTCCACTGTGTATCATAGGTTTTTCTCCAATAGCAATAAAAGGAAAAATCTCCATTGCAAATCACTTGCTGATTTAAAGGAATCAGAATACTAAAACACAGAGCAGTGTTTCAGGATTTCCTCTCCATTACAATGGGCTGCATTTAACGTTGATTGTTATTACTTTTAATCAGATGTCCATAAAATCAAAGACCTGCATCACTACTGATCCAATCAAGATGTTTCTCCCATAACAAAATTGCTTAACAGATTATATGGATTTTTACTGAAACTACCTTGAATCTCTCTGCTTATGGGAGAGGAATATCAAAATCTAACGACTAAAATATCAGATGCGGTTTCAAGATGCAAATAACTGATTTATGGGTTTTTTTGACAATTTATGACAAAATTGCTGACATCTCTCTCAAGTTCATCTCATTACCAAAAATTAGAAAAATGAGATCACTAGTCAGAGCTCCTACTAATGTGATTTTGGTGTTAGCAGACTAATTTTTTAATTAGCCTCTCTTTGGTTACTTATTGAGACTTGCACATGATAGAGGGCTGCAGGACTGTCTGATGTCAGAGTTACAAAGCCGAGCCTAAGATAAATAACTTCTCACATTCCCTGATACCTCTCTTTCAGCCATGAGCTTTCTGCAGACAGCAGGAATTTGCTTCTCCATAGCTGCATGCAGAGAAGCAAAACAAACTTTACGTTTAATTATAGAAGATTATTCTCTAGATGGGCTACACTTTTAAACAATCTCTTTTGCAATACTAAAGGACTCAGCAGTTTCCTTTTGTCTTTAAAGATTCAATTAAAAGTATGTTTCAGAAATTAAATTACAGCATGAAATTAGCTAAGGGTATGAAATACTGCATTTGCCCTAGCATTCAGGGAAAGGCTGTAAAAAGCAATTCACTTAATGGCTCCTAACATGTGATCTCAACTTAATAACTAAAGTGCCCTCAGCTACCAGAGGATCTACTGGTAAGATACGCCCTATATAATCCACCAAAAGGAGAAACGGATTAAACTCAGGTAAATCTTATTAATGTATGATAAACCCTACAGTTACTCTCATTTGTGATCTTTAAAAATGTTACAATTTTGTCAAGTAACACACTTGTTGGCAGGAAAATTTCTGTGGGTTTTAGCTGGCTGTGGCCTTCTCAATCTTGACACGTTCCAGAAGCATCTGCCAGAGTCTATTGGAAGCATTTGTTCTTCTCCAGCTTTCAGAGAGTACTGCTGGATGTAATTCATCACAACCACTGGGGATACACTCCAGTTTATTCTTTGCTGTACTAATATAGGGAAGGAAACGAGCAGTCCCTGAACTCTTCAGCTGTCCCTTTAGTCACCTGTTGGGTACAATTTCAGCTCATTGCTGTGAGCCGTCTTTGTGCTGCATGCGTGCACTGGGTTAGTGTTTCATAGGAATCTAATTTCCATTTGGGGTCCTTGGGTACTGTGCAATAAAAATAAAATACAAATCTATTCCACTTATGACTGCCTTCTACAGGACCAAACCAGCTCACTGCTCATTTGCAGGCTCCCAGCAGCTCACTGGGGGGCTGCAGCATTCGCCCCCAGCAGCACCTCGGCACTGCCAACCCCCAGGTGCGCAGGGCTGTCCCAAGGCTGAGCAGCACCCACCCCATGGCAGCTCTGCCATGCCCGCTCGGCACAGGAGATGGCAGCTGCCTCTACGTCTTTGATGAAGGCCCTGTGCCAATGACACACCCCACATGGTGGAGATTTTTTTTTCTTTGGTTCGTTTTGGGGTGGTTTTGGGGGGTTTGGCTGTTGTTTTTTTTAATATTTCTAAACTGACGTCACTTAGGATTACAAGTCAAATTAGAGTGGAAAGCCATGAGGGAAAATAAAAGCAGTCTCAAATTAACTATAAAATCTACAGCTAGTAATGTCTCTACAATTCATTTCTTTTCTAATCTCTCCTTACACCCATTTTAATCCAATCGTGTAAAAATCTAATCAGTACACATGCACATTCCTGTTTTCATATAAATTTTAGCCACTGATCTAGTGCAACTCAGCAACAAGATACCCATCACCAGATGCTTCTGTTGCAGAGATGGTCTGTACTGACATTGTCTGCTTTCAGGGGTATACCCAGGAGCAGACTCTCTTCTTTAGCCTAAGAAAATACACATCCCAATTAAATTATCAAGCACCATATTATGTTTGTGTTTTCCCATAGAGGAAAATAAATAAATAAAAAAGCATGCATCACTTGTCAGAAGGGTTCTGAGAAGGAGAATATGCAAAGGGAACAAACACCTGCCAGCTGGGTCGGGCATAAAGTAATCTTTATTATTATTAAAAACAGACAAATACAGCTGCGATTTATGGTCCCTGAAAGAGCAATGCACTGAGCTGTTTTTCTCAAAGAACATGTTGGTTTTTCTTCAACCTCATGAACAGGTATTGTTAAACAATGGATTTTCCTGAAGGCACAGAAAGATTCACTCATATTACTCAATGCTAGCAGATCTTCAGTTCTGCTGGGTTCTCAGACCAGTGCTGTATGCTCCCAGTGTTTATTATAGACTGTTTTGGCGGTTTCCAAAGGGCATGTGGCTGAATGTGCATGTATGCACGTCTAGGAGTGTGACTAGCTGCAATTTTGCTCCTTATGGGTCATGAGACTACTTTCTGCGTGTCTTCTGTATGAGTATCCATCCTTCAGGTTGTAACATGAATTCTTAATTTAGGTCACAGGCAATTACAACTTTTGTCAGGTGCAGTGAACTTCAGCATGGAGTACATTTTGGTTACTGGAAGCCTTGAACCAGAACAGATCAATGCTTCAATTTTACCAGCAGTCCTGCACTAGACTTTATTAATGTTACATGATGTATTAATTGTGCTGTTCTACTGAATATATTTCTCCATTAATTAAGTCCATCCTAGATTAGTTATAAAGACTCTATCTGAACATGCTTGAAAACAGTCTTCCTTTTTTAATCCATTCTTCACAATAACAGTTTATTTATTTCTGCTCTACTCTATGCAGTTTTGTAATACACTTGAAGACATTTTCCAAACAAATGCAAACTTTTGACTAGAAATAGCAACAGCACCAGAACCCTAGAGGGTTATGCAAAATATCTACCTCCCCACAGCTCTACATGCATCTCTATCTTGTTAAGAGGGGCATTTTGCTTAGACACAATGCTGGATAATTTTAACTACCAGATTAAAATTACAATCCCACAACCTATAGTTGAAAAGTAATAAAGGGGCAGCAAGAAAAAACCCTGAGAAATAAAAGTGGAATGAGAATGAATGGCTAAAAACTGGACATGAAGATCCACACCCCCCCCACCACCATCTTTCAGCAGTGGGATGCCAAGGAGTGTCTCCCAGGGGTACAACAGACCTCCTCCAGAATGACTCGGTCTGCCCAGGAGGCATCAGCCTGTGGGCTGTACACGAACACACCCAGGCAGAGTTGGAAGAAGGCCAGTTCACTCATTTACACAGGTGGTCAGACAGCCCACGAATACCAATAGCATGGAGCCACTTAGGCTGGACTTTAACAAGAAGAAGAAAAGGGGTCTGTAATCCTTTTAGAAGTCCTCTGGGCTCCCTATGACCCCATACTTCTAATTATGCTTTTAAATATAGCAAATTAACCCTGAGCAAAAATCTACCCACTTACATAGTGGGCCAGTATACGTCTGAGCGATTTGTGAAATTATGAAGTGGATGAGATACAACTTCCCTGAAAAAGAGTAAATGTTGTTGGCAGGAGCCCTAAAATCATGAAAGATTTATTGAAAATAACATCAAGATTTAGATACCAAACTGATAATGATTTCTGCTTTATTTCCTTGGTACTTGGGATTACCGTGCAGGCTATCAGCCTCTATGGTAAATTTTAAATTACATCTGTTGCATGACTGTCCTAAAATAAAACTTGTCAGAATAACAGCCACAGCAATATAATGTAGTTTACATTGTGTCTGTTGTTTATTTTGCGTGGCAATGATACAGGCAGACATATGGATTTGAGCATTTGGAAGGGAGGATTTGTTGGCCAGATCATCACATCTGTTTACTTATAAATGCAACAAAAATACATTTGGAGGTCACTGACTGCACAAACATTTTACTTACTCTTGGTGAAAAAAAAAGCTATCAATGCTACTCTTTCTACATCAACCCAACATCGAAAGAGTTTTTATGATATTTTCATGAGAAAAAGGTTTTGAAATCATACAAAAATCAGTCTCTACCAGACCTCATCAGTCACTTCCACCATAAAGATGGTATCACAGCAATAATTTAATCAAGGATGAAATAAGTGTGCAATATGTCCAGGAGGTTGATAACGAAAACTACCAGTGCCACAGTTCAGCATCCTCATAACACGTACCCATTAATTAAAGGGGCACATACCACTGACCTTGTATCCAAAACTCACATTCACTGAGTGAACTCAAGATATTGCAATTAAAAGAAAAACTACATAAACAAACAAAACCCAAAAAACAACAGAAAAAAAACCCAACCAAACAAAATAACCAACACACCAAACCAGTAACAAAAGGTTCACAAGCTTGTAATTTATAACATCTCAATAATGTCCTTGAAGGTATTTCAACTAAGCCCCTCACCATGATCCAAAATATTTATTGCATTTCCTTCACCTTTTTCTTGAGGTCTGGCTGTAAGCATATTGCAACCTAGCAAGCATAGGTATTCCTGTAAACATAGAAATGTATAGTTCACTATGCAACATTTCAACTGCAGACAAATGTTCAAAAAAAGAAGAAACAGTACTTTAAGCTTTCTTTTACCTAAAGTATTCTTCTGGTTCCAAAACATTATAAACAGAAAGTTCATAATGAAGTTATTTCACTGAAGTTATTTTGTATTCTGGTAGAAAACTTTTGGTAGAAACACCTCAGCACGTCCCTATACTTTAAGATTACATGTATTTTCTCAGCTGAACAGAGCTTTTTGCAGTGAGTAACCCCATGCATAGACATATTTTTATATTTGCTTGCTGTTGCCCACGCTTGATAACACTTAACTCTTAGCTGAAGGACACATAACTTATGTCGTGTTCACAAAGGAACCTAAAGACAGGAATTACAGAAAACTACAGACAGATAATACCTCAATTGAATTACTTCCACAATCTTAAAAAAAAATAGAGCAAGAGGAAAATATGATCTTACTTTTGCCGATGGGTTAGTCTTCAGTATTTGATTTGCCAAAAGAAAGAGAGGTTAGGATGACAGCTGTTCATTACAATTCCTTTTTTATTACAAGAGCTTAACTCTGCCACTGGCTGGCTGGCCCATTTCTGCTAGCTTTAGCACACAACAGTGCTCCTAAAAGCTCCTCCTCTTAACAGCATCTGTCTGGATACTTCCCTCAACAAGCAGAAACAAGGCTTTCCACAGAGCCATTTAGGTGCTGAGAATGAGCTACAAGTAAGGGAAGCCATTAGAAGTAGAAATAAATCTTTTGATGGCTAAGTCCAGGGTTTGATAGGTAGAAATTCGTGCCCACTAACACCATAAGCTTTACACCAGAGCAATCACATCTTCATAGTGTTACAAATCAAAATGATGACCTCCCCAACAGAAACAGTAGCTTGAATAACACCTAAAAACTAGAAGCCACAACTCTGAAAGCATACATTTCCTATGAAAATGTGCAACCCCAGCCACTCCCTATGATTAATACAGTATGTCTCAGCCTTCAGAGAAGGAGGAGGGTTCATTATTTGTTTCTTACCAAGATTGTGTATTTATACAACCAAAAAAAGCACTGGTGAAGTATCCACACATGACAATATATAATAGATAAAAAACATCTAAATATATGCATTTCAATTATGGATGAGTCAGGAATCAACTGCTCATTCTAACAGATGCCCTATGTAAACTCAAAATACTCACCTTTTCCCTGGCACCCATAACAGCTGAGGCAAATCTACCTTCTGTTCCCAGAAACGCTGCCCACAGCAGATATTGTATCATGGCAAATGTACATCTCGCAGTACTGCAACTTTATTGCCAGTGAAAATGATACTGCTTCATAACTTTATTTGTGATTTATAAGCTCTGTGGGCAATACGCCAGTCTGTTCTCTTGGTCTGGACACAGCCGGCTGAACAGACAATGATAAAGTAGTGAGACCAGACAAATAAAAGATGGGGGGGGGGGGGGGGGGGGGGAAGGTCTAAAAATTAGGCCCAAAATATATATACCAACATATTTATTGTGACTTACTCTCAGCTACTGATCAGCACATTAACCTTATTTTCTCTGCACGATTGCTAAGTACCATACTAAAATTAGGTCAGAAATTCAGATCAGCTGACTCAGCCCAGCAAGATCAGACAAAGACTAGCTGCTTTTTTTTTTTCAATCCAATATAATGAGGTTTATCCCCTGCAATGTACAATAGATCCATACACTTTTCCCCACAATTAACCTATCAGAAGTACACACAACAGGACAGGAATCACACCGAAGATACATCAGTGCTACTGAAGAAACACAAATATATCCTTAGGGAGGCAAAATGTACAATCAAATGGCTTTTTTTTTTTTTACGTCTTTTTTCAGATCTTGTTTCCAAACTGCTCAGGCTAATACATTTCAATGAACTTTTAAGTCATTCAGCATGGTTATGAGATGATTTAGGTAAATAACAGCTGCTTCCAAATAGTGTTGCATGTGAACACCACCACTTTATTAGATAATAAATTACTCATTATTATGTTGTTAATATACATGATCACCCTTCTTCTAAAAGAGACCATCTGAACACTAGAATTGAATAGATTCTCAAAAAATTCAATAATTGGACTATTAGGTAATTTTCAGTAGGTGCCAAAGACTTACAGCCGCTATATTTTAATTCCCACAAGCAAAAGCAGAGTGTTTGCTGGAACCCCCTCTCCTGCTCCAAATTTACCCATAGTTAATCACAGGGGATGACCCCCTTGTTGCTAAGGAGATTTTCGGCTGTTGGTAGTCCCTAGACTGGTAGTACTTTTACAACTGCACACATGTACCACTTGCTATCTAGGCCACACTATCAGGAATTGGGGATAATATAAATAACCACCAAGATAAGATAAAGACATAAGGAATATCGTACAGAACAAAGAAGAAATCAATAATCCTACTTTACCTTTCCCCGACTGCTGTGTTTCAGTAGACAACATAGTCTTGAATGAATCTCTGGAGGTTACTACAAGGAGAAGACTCAATTGCAATCAGCCTAAGTGACTTCAGATATCATGGTTCCTTTAGTCAAATCAGATGTTCTCCCTTGGTCTGCCATAGCTTTTAGTTTTCCTAATCAATGACTGATCACACATATCTAATTTTCCCTTTCCAAGTTTACAAAGGAATGAGACAAAAAGACTCGAAGACGATGTTTTCCAAGATTTCCTAAGGTGTTCTTCCTACCTTGTTTCCTCAAACAGATATTGTTTACCCCATTCAGTGTTACTCAGATAAACCAAGTGGGGAGAGAGGAGACCACTGCAAAGATGGTTTCCCAGAGAAAAGCACTATATTCAGATAATGTTGATGACTCCAGCCCACATACATATACATGCTGTTCCTCTGGTAAAGCCATTATATTGCCGGTAACCTTCCTTGTGTCTTCTGACTGTATCTGGAAAGAAAAGCTCTGTTCTTAGTGATCTCAGTTTAGCATAAGCAAGAAATTCATGGTTTGGCTCAGCCCTAAATCATCTGCACTCATCCAGAACTCTTCATCAAATCACTTTGCCAAGATCAATAAATAAAACCACACAAACCAACCACAACGTAGGAAATATTGTTACCGCCATTCAAGTTAGGTAGACAAGCCTGGCTAGAGGACTATGAAGAACGAAGTAGCTCCACAACTTACTCTCTCATGCCCCAAGAAACTTCCTCATAACAAAACCTATTCTGTCACTTAGTGACCTTTATGGTCACACATACATAAGTGTATGTAAACAGGTTAGCCACAGCACAACATAATTAACTGTCATGCCTGAAGACTATGTTCTAAATACATCTGTATACATTGCAGTTTAATATAGCTTATCACCAAATGAAGAAGTTGCCACACAGGCTAGGGAATTTAATTTTCCAGCCAATGCTAAATTAATGAAATAATGATGTTTCAATAAATACAAAATATTTGCAAATTTTTAAAATTTGATTTTCATCAGTGAGGAAGAGCCAGCAATGTAAGATGAGAAAGTATGCTTCATCTCACTACTCTTAAATTTATTGACTAGCATATTTTTATGTGCTCACTTCACAGGTGAGAGAGATTAAAATCCTTCCTCTGCTTAATGTAGCTGGAACTTAACTTCCCTCTCCATCATATTAAGAAATACTTTCAGGTGGGTCTCTTTACCCTTTCCTCTTGGAAATCCTGCAGTTTATGTAGCTGCTGAGTAATCAAGACAGAGATGAACACTAAACGAGGATGGCAGGAATGAAACCAGATGTGTATCCAGCATAAAGTGAAACAAACAAACAAAAAAACCCTCCTGCATTAATCTGCTGCAAGGAAAAACATTTTTCTCATGAAGGTGTGAATAGTACAGCTCCTGCTACAAGCAGCCTATGCCTTTCACTCCCCAACAGTTTGAATCCCCCTAAAGATCACCCAGAAGTTGAGCTGACAAGATAACAGTCCAGAAAGTACCAAAATGCACATTGCACGGGCTGTCATTAATCACCTTAATTTCACATTATTTTTATCCCCCAACCAAATTATTAAGAATCCATAAAACTGTATTTCCTGGAATGTGAAGCAGCCATAATAATTTTGCTTATATATTTTTTTATAATTATGTATTTGCTTATATGCTTATAATAATAAACATTGCTTCTTTTCCCTCCTCTGTCAAACCGTATGTGCTGCTCTTTTCCTTTTAACAATTCATCAAAATTACCAGACTACCGAGGCATTGCTGGAACATTCACAGCACAGCATGTCTGTTATACCTGGATGTACAGTACCCAAGATATAGCATAAAATGTAATCACTTAAACTGAAATACAGAAGATTCATGCTGGGGGAAAAAATTCAAAGGACCTCCTATCAGGTTTTTTTATATGCCATTCATTTGCATATAAAAGTTTAACATTTTGATGGATGATTTACCTGTATTGCACAATTTTTCCTTCTCCTTGAGAAAATGCAAATTTTATATGCAAATATGTACATAATAAATATTTATATCTAAGCCATTCAACCTTCTTTTCCTCTCCAAAAGGCTGCAGAGTTTTCACTGCTATCCATTGGCACAAGAGGACAGGTCATGTGAGTGCTCCTCTCATTAACTGTCAATTAAAATCAATGGAATTGTTCAAGGAGAGCCATTATAGGGTTCTGCCCATCAGGGGCTTGATCCATTTTCCTTTAAATGATTGCAGTATTTTCACTGACTTCAGAGCATGCAGAATGGTGAGGAAATCATAAATAACAGATATATTATTTTGTAAAACCTCAGACAGCAATTTGAGACCTTTGAAAATTTACTGGATTTAAAATATCAACTCCAGGAGAGTCTACTTTGACCTGTGAGGCTGTCCCTGTCTTGCAAGAGCTCACGCACAAATACATCTTTGCAAAGTACACACTGTTCATCTAAAAGCATCTAAAAGCACTGAGTGAATAAGAACCTGTTTTCCACTAGATCCAGATCTCCTATTGCAAACACCTAAACTTTTTATTACAAATCACGCCTGCTGAAGATGCCACACATGCTCAAACTGAATACTTTTGGAAGGGAATACGCTCTTCCTTTGAGCGATGCAGAAACTATTCAGTATCACATCTACACAACATAAAACATGTGCAATTTGCAGCCTGACATGGGCCAATGGTCTGTACTGCTTTAACCAGCAAGCTGCTTAGAAATCAACTGGTCCACACACATTTACCAGAGACCAAGCCCCTCACTGTTCATTCACTTTGCCAGACCACTCATCTTTTTATCAAAATATTTACCGTTTTATTGCTTCTTCTTGTTTTCGGCGTTTTTCACTCTTTTCTTTCAAGTAAGCCAGGTTTGTTTCATTCCTCATGCGATCATTCTCTCGAGCAATGTCTGATGCATTCTGTATAACCAAGCCATCATAGGCCTTCATCCCCAAATCTTCAATATACTGGAGAAAAGCGCCCAAAGTGACCTCCTCCTGATTAGAACTCATCATCTTGCAGGAGATAATGAACAAAGGAAAGCAACGTTTCCTGCAGGTTGAAAAACACATAATACCTTAATCAGTAGGAAAATAGCTTATGGTTTATGACAGCGAGATTGTGTCAATTGTAATTAACATCTCTGTAAGAGACATTTTTTTAGACTTTCTCCTGTCTAAAGGATAATAAACAAAGCAATTCAGAGCACAGAACATTACTTGAGATGAGATAAAACCCAAGTCTCTTCTTCCAAGCAATGCAGATCCATCGAGTTATACATTCTTCAAATCCCAAACAGGTTTTCTCCCACCCCTTCCCTTTTCCTAATACCCTTCAGTTGCAATGACACTGACTTCCCTGGATCTCAGTTTGGATTGGACCGAAAAGGCTTCCATCCCAGGACAACAGGTCCTTTTTGTAGTTTAGATAAAGCTGCACCAAAGCAGATCACCAGACAAAATTCCTATTCTGCAGGATATTCCAAAGTTCAGGTGAAAAATACTGTTCCAGTTCTTGGAACAAAAAATTTCACAGTTTTCTTCAGGTTCAAAATCTGGAAAGAAATACTGTGGAATAGTTTCCTATATTACTTAGTAACATAGATATGAGCCCATAAAACCTGGTCATCTGTTGCTCAACAGCTTGTTCACTTGAAGCTCCAAGAACGGACAAGAAATCCCAGCTGAGCTGGGACCTTCAGAACTCTAAAGGCCTTGAATTCTCCAAGCTTCCATACTTCTTTCACAGGTATTACAGCACCTCCAGCTAAGCAGCATGAAGCACAAACACACTTAGATCCCTAAGTCATTCTGCTCCATGGCAGGCAGCCTAAAAGCTCTCAGAAAGGCCCCAAAAGTTTTCCACTCAGCAGAGACCCCCTGCAAATTGTGAGAACTCTGGTGTATAGACACATCAGTAAATACTACAGGCAACTGAAGTCAAGGTATAATTTCAAGAAACATACTATGTAAATTATATGCAACTGGATTAACTACTTATTAAACAAGTAAAATAAAACTTTAATAAAACAGAATTGTGACATCTTATTTAAACAGTGATTATTGAATGTCCTGAGACATTATGATTTTGCATGGCATTATCCTCACAGAGCCTTGTGAGGGGGGTCTTCACCTTACAAATGCTGAGTTGATGCAGAGAGTGACCGAGTGACACACCAGCAGACCTGGCAGCAGAACTCAGCCTCTCTAAGGCATGTTTGCTTCTTCACTACTACAGCATCCTTCCCTTCCCCGAAGAAGGATGGTGTGACTTCTCGGAATGAGCCTGAGAACCATGCCAGCACTGCACCTAAAAGTGATCTTACTGAATAGACAACAAGTATCCTGTCTCCACACAGATTTTAGGGGCAGAGTTCCTGTGTAATCAGCATCCAAAAATCTTTTCTCCATTTCCTAATATATGGCCATAATTCTAATGTATTACACTGCTGGGCAAGCAAAATTCTGATAACAGTAGGCAGTGATTCTAAAAAAAAAAAAAAATAATATTTTTTTTTAAAAAAAAGCTCTTGTAGATTCTAGCAACCCACTCTGGGCTTTCAGACACACCCCTGAACACGAGAGTGAAATGATTTTACATCCATAGAGTAAGCAACCTGCCAGGGATGAAAAGAAAAGAGAGAGATATTTTTCTACCCTTTAATTTTTTTTTTCCTGTTTTTGATCACTTGAAGTGGCAATGGCAAGAAGCAGCTGGTTTCAGGCAGTTAATGCTTAAAAAGAACACCAATATTTTTTTCCCATTATTCTCAGTGTCTCTATACTGAAATTATTTCTGTACAACGGTAACCTCACTGTTAAAATCATGAAGATTCAGAGGATGCAAAAGATTTGCTCCTATCATCTCTTCTACCTCCCAAGACAACCTTTTCTATCAGCTAAGCCTGAACATGAGTGTAAGGCTGATGTTCAGGGTCACTAAATTGATCTTTAAGTATTTTCAGGCATGGGTATCAGTATCTCCTACTAATCCCTGCAGGGTAAAACCAGTGAAGGAGGTCTTAGTGCAGCCCAATGTGCATGCATGCAATTTCACAGAGCTTTCACTTTGGAAGTGGCTAGAACTCCACTGGGTTGGAATATGCATTGAGCCATTCTATATATTCACCAATAGTGGTACAGCATCTGCAAAGGAGTGAATTGTGAAGCTGACAATGAGCTAAACAGACTCTATCAATGTTACTGATGCTTCAGTAGACATTTTTGACCAGTTCCTAACTTTTCTGATTAACAAAAGTAAGTCCAGATACCATAGTCCTTCCTAAGAATCTCTGTCTACAGCCTGATTGAAGCCTACCTACCTGATTAAATGCTAACAAACAATGCTAACAAAATAGACAGCTCTAACTCCACTGTCTCTGAACTGCACAAATGATATGTGCCTTTTGATGGTTAAAGTCTGGGTAATTTCCCCAGTAGATGGCTATTTCACTTTATTTTCCATTTTGGACTTTCAGTAAAGCCTAGTTTCTGTGTATGTTGAATTAAATTCAGATAAACCTGTACAACAAAGAACCCCCACCCTAGCCACCTTAATGGCAGTTTTACTACTGATTTCTCCAGTGACTTCTCCTGAAATATAATGTGAAATTTTATACTGAAGATAACTTCATCAGGCTTTCAATAAATGCAGTTCTGATCCGTTTTTCCCTGAGACATACAGAGCTTGATCTGCTTCATACTTTCTTTTAGGACACCACCACCGCATATTTTTTTTCTCATTGTTTCTCTTTCTTTTTTGAGGTCAAAATTGAGCTGACATTGAAAGATATGCTGAATCTCCTTTTATTATATTTACTTTTCACACGAGAGGATAAAGTCATTCCAATTGCAAAAGGACTGAAATAAAAAAGCCTTTATTCTGCTGCATGCACTGACCAGATACTTTATATGCTTGTTTATCACTGATGTTTCCTATTACTAATCTCATGCAGAATGACAGACTATTTAATAAACAGATCAAGTTATATTCTTTGTCCTAACAGGGGTCCAATCCTGCAACAGTACTGAGCAACTGTAGCTACTGAAGTCCCACTGTGACTGTTGATGCTTGCATGCTCATAACACCAAATTCAGTTTGGGGTACTCCTGGAGGGGGTTGCAGCTCTCCCAGGTATTTCAAAACCTTGAATCGGCTCTTATGGCACTAACTCTGAAAAACATCTATACAAGTCACAAGCATTTTTTGGATCAAAACCCATGTACCTCCTGCATGCATGGTATTTTACAGCCACATTGCATTTAATAATATTGGATAGTTGTGCATGATATGCTTAAACAGGGAATAAAAATGCAAACAGCTGGAGCAAAAAGCCTAACTAATTACTGTAAACATTTTTACAGTATTAGTATTCCCTATACAGCACATTAGGACCAATTTTATTTACAGGTATTAATGCCACTTCAGAGATACTATCTTACCTTAATAAAAGTGCTTTATAACTGCAACAGGCTGCAAACAATACATGTGGCCCACTGAGTCCCATGCATTGCTTCTTGTCACCCTCCTTGGAAAATGTGTGGACAGCACTGATCAACTTTTGATCAAAGGTTCTGCTGACTGGTAAACTCAGGCAGTGAGCAATTCCCAACCATCTGCCAGGGCAGATACAAGTACAAGCATGCGTTCTGTTTTGAGTACATTTATAGTTGATTAAAAATATGTAAATGCAAGTTGTAGGTGAGGCACCACCATTTTGGTACTCCTAACATGCATACTGTGGTCAGGTATTTTGTTAGCTGATAACAAGAACCATGTAGAGTCACCTGTGTATTTGCAATCAAATTATTTTCAGTGCATTTTATTTTCTGAAACCAAGCAACCCTAGAAAATTATAACTGGGAGTTGCTCTGTTTGGGAGATTCTTTTGACACTCCTTTCTCTTCTCCTCCTCATTGTGAAGGAACAGAAGGAGACAGCAGGGAGGAGGAAAAGCCCTGGATTTCAGCTATTGAAGGCAGCATACTGAGAAGTCAACAAAAATTGATTGGAGGAACTTTGTGGCGAGTGTTCACTGAACATGAATATGTTTGGAAATTCACCTGAGTGCAGGGACATAAAGAAAGAGTTTTCCAACATGTTCACCTTGCCTCTTGAAGGTCAAACTAACACTACCTGAAACCTCATTGAGGAAAAAAAAAAAAATAAAGAAAAGAAAACAAGCCAACCATGCTACTGGCACCTGCCCCTCCAGGTATCCCCAGATCAGAGGGATATTGGCAAAGGAGCACAGAGCAGCTCACACTGTCGTGGCCCAGGCAATCAGCTGTCAGCATGGGAGGAGTAAAGCAAGCGAGAATAATTTTTTTTTCTTCCCTGCCAGTGCATCTGGTTTACTGGCAAGGGCAAGCAATCCCTTTACTGGTTTGGCTAGAAATATTTACATAACTAAATTCAAGATCTTTGTATCGATTCAGACAAAAATTCTGTGGGAGAATAATGCATTGTGCTTCATGAGACTGTTGCATACCTTACTTCTAATGTAACTCTTTGCTCTGATGCCAAACACATAGCATTCTTGGTCAAACCCAAACCACCTCCTTTTCATATGATCAGTGTGCAAAAATATTGAATTAAGAATGAGGACTAATCGACCCAGTATCACAGTATCAAAGCAATGCTATACATTCATATTCAGACATGTAGTTCTCCCTCTTATTCACATGAGGATCCCCAAAATATCAGTTGCTTTTCAGCATGCTTGACAGCCATAAGCTGCAGCTGTGCTGCATTGAAAATTGGCAATGCTGAAATTAAACTGAAGGAGCTTTTAAAAGTAATGACAAAGGCACTGATTGCCTTCTTCCAAACCATCGTGATTTTTTTTTTTTTTTTTAAATTAACATAGGAGAACACAGCTTGGAAACACAAGAGTGGGGTTGCCCGTAGTCCTGAGTCCAACCCCTAATTTATAAAGGTCTACCCATCTCTCCAGTCCTGCCAGTCTCCCTTCCAAATACTGTCTCCTCTCTTTAAGAACACATCTTCTTTCTCATTACCTGTCAATTTCCTCCACTAAATTCAGTATATCGGAAGGATTCTGCACAAGTCAGGGGTGCTAATCAGCCATTCAACCCTTGAGTTTGAGCTGTGCATTCTAGTTGCATGCAAGGCAGTAACAGCAAAGTAGGCAGACCAGCCATATCCAATTTTCATAAACTGCTGACCACAGCAGCACTAATAAGGACCTAATGGTATTGGATGTACAAAGAATACTTTCACTGCAACCAAGAAAAAATTCAATGATGGAAAAACGTACTAGAGGCTACTTTGCAGAACTCTCTCTCTTATCATAACTGTGCCTTACACCAAGCGAGCTTTGAAATACCTAAACAGTTGAATGTGATGAGACAAATTACTAAGACATGCTTTTTAGAGTTGCATTCCCTGCTCATTCTTAACAATGAGCTGGCATAACTGTTTTCACACACAGTGATGCATTCAATTCTAATGTCAAAGAAGAAAGACCTTCTGAAATAGGCTGCAGGTTTCCTACTATCTATTAATTGACAACTTTTAAAGCAGATATTTAAAGAAAAACAGCCATTACACTCATTTGAAAGTACAAAATATACTTTGTATTTTGACTGAAATTACAGATTATATACCTTGTCCTCATTATACTGCTCTAGCACTTGGGTGAAATCATTGAAGCTAAGCCGTGCCAAGCCCTTCACTTAAAGAGGTTAGAAGTGGCTCCTTCAGTAGAATGAAAATGTTATTGCATGTGTTTAAAGAAATAGTCTGTTTCTATAGACGACCCACCCTTCATAGGGAAAAGTTATGCTCCCTGTAGTTTTAAGAACTGAAAAAAAATTCCCTGAGCCTTGAATTTTGGCTCCCTTATTAGTGCCTTTTGAAAAGGGAAAAGGTCTTTGCTAACAATGACTCCTCTATGACTCCAGAATGTAGAGAGCTGTTGTTTACTTTGCAATACAGTAATACTTTTATCACTTTTATCTCCTGAGGAAAATAATGCTTCCCCCTAACCACACTGATCTTGGACAATTACAAATCTAGATTCAGAATAGATAACACTTAAAATGCAATTCTGACATTATATCATCCCAGCATTATGCAGAAGGCTTATGAACAACAAGAAAAAAATAAAACCACAAAACACACACATTTTATATACAAACAGGAGTGCATTTGAACTCAGAGGAAAGAGTGAGCTTCTTGCTGAAGGATGTATTTTTTTCTTCCTCCTTAAGAAAATGAAATGGAGATTTCACTACCACCAACATCATGTTAAGATGCTGTAAAATATTAATGGTGCAGTGGGTCTGATAAGTAACACAGATGTTAGAAATTATTTCAATTAATTCATCAGAAAATAGCAAAGAATGTTTGTTTATTATTTATCAGTGCTTTTTACAAACAAAAAAAGAAATCCAGATGCAAAATGTCTCTATTACAAGCACAGTCAACATGTGAAGTACACAAAAACAGTGAAATAGACTTCATCTTTTAGGTTAGCAATGGCTTGATTAATCCCTTCTAAAAATACATGCAATTTCATCATTATGCATTCTGACTACTCATTATTTCATTTTGTAATATTATTTTTTTCATTCTAATCAGCACCATATTTTATTAGCATGCTTATATAATGTATTAAAATATGTACGTACCAAAATTTAAGTCCACGGGGACTGCTAAGTGCAATAATCAAAGGTGACTTTTGCCTGTAAAAGCCCTTTCCTGTGGTTATCTCAGTGCAGTCGGAAGGGATATTTCAGCACCATAAGAAATAGATTTGCAGTTAGGTTCAGTTTTTTCTTCAGTTAAAGTGCATTAAATCTTGTTGGCAAAACTGCCCAGATTGTAGAATTCGACATCACTATAAGTCAGTGTGTTACATTACAGATCTTCTTAGCATACAATTAAAATGACATGGAAAGTTTGGCTTTTAAAAAATGCAGTGGCAAGAGAAGACAGGTGCTTGCTTCTTTAAATCCACATTCAGAGAAGAGAGGGCACAGATAATGGGAGGGTAAAAACAACACCCTGCTTGGAGGTCCAGCAGAGAAGAAACTGGATGATTTTTACCCACTTTACAACACAGAAGATTACAGCACCATCATATGCACTAACACAGAGATTTCTAAGGTGCCTCATTTGAATATGTTCTGTGGAGACAAAAAGAAAGGAATATAAGGAATAGAAAACATCCTATCCAAATGGCTTCTTGCAGCAGGAAAGATGCTCGGTCTCTCATTGCCACTTAGATACAGAAGGTCTGAGGCAGTCTAGCTCGTGGCATCGTCTCTCTCTCTCTCCCCCGTGACTACAGGCAGGCTTGCTCTCTCCAACTGCCTTAGTCTGTTGGTGCTGCTGTTGATTAATCAGGGATTCTCAAACAAAGAGCAAGCCTACCTTCGGGTGCCAGCAGGACTGTGGGGCTCCTCTCCTGCCGCAATCCGGCTGCCCTGACCCCCCGCGCAGCCACATCCTAGCACCTCGGACAGCTCCCCCGCGCTAGGCCCATCGCCGGGGCGGCGGCGGCGGCGGCGGCGCCCGGAGCGCGGCAGCCGCTTCGGTCCTCGGCGCCGGGGCTGGGGCGCCCGGCAGAGCCGCCTAGCTAGGCACAGTCTCTGAGCTCCACTGCACTGAAGTCTGATTAGCAAATAATCCAGTGGGAAAAAAAACAATCTGCATGAACGGCACTGTACATCACATTTAGGCTATAGGTAGGAACGAATATGAAACAACGCCCTTCCCCCCTCCTTCTCCCTTCCCAAAAAAAGAGATTGTTCTTCCACGAAGAATGTGTCAGTTAACCTTTAGCCCATGTTATGGCTCAAGGAAATGAGCAGCCACTTAAAAGGAAGATCTAAGCCTCGGTTTGATACCTCATATTGATGTATCTTTTGCACTCACCCTCACTGAAAAGCAGTGCAAGGCACACAATTACTGCTGACGCAGATTAGACTGCTGCTTGGGGAAAGAGGGGAGGAGCTTCTTAACCTCATCAAAACAACCTCCCACCACCTGCTCCCATTGCACGAGAACAAAACTATGCTACTCGGACAGAACAAGCGTGACATTTACGCTGGTTTACTTATATCGATACGTGCACTCTGGAAAGAAGCATTCTGTTTTGAAAAACATTCAGGGTGAAACTACACAGTTTTACGCTCATCCAGAATATGTGAATGTGATGGTTTGGAAGAAAACGTTCCCTTTTTTTCTGAACTGGATCTATCTGTGTTATAGCTCCTCCTTGCAGAGTATGTGCAGTTTTGCTTTCTCTCCCCCAAACCTGCAGCCTGGACACAAAGCAAAAGCATTCACTCCCTGTGCAAAAGCCAGTAAAAGTGGCGATGTCTGAATGCTCACAGAATGCGTTACCTTATTGTTACATGCCATTTCATCCTTCCTCCTTTAAGTTAGAGACATTTTTTTTCTTGCATAAATCTTGATTCTGATGCTACAACAACAACTGAATTTATTTCTAAAACTAATAACAGAAATTAACGT
Organism: Falco peregrinus; assembly: GCF_023634155.1. Lineage (NCBI taxonomy): Eukaryota > Metazoa > Chordata > Aves > Falconiformes > Falconidae > Falco > Falco peregrinus. The sequence goes on along the minus strand of NC_073732.1, from coordinate 10,487,378 downwards.
CATGGAATAAAGTCCTTTCAAAGTAATGCATGTTCCCACAAAAAGCAGTGCTACTACACCAGCAAGACCTTGCCTACAGAGCACAGAACTTCCTGAAGATTTACTAACCCCTGACTGGAATGTCAATATTACCTCACATTCAAGAGCACTCAAGATAGCCATCTAGCCACACTGCAAAACATGGTGACCTCCTCCAAGCAGCAGTGGCCAACACTGACATTGGAACTGCAGCCTGAAAAAAGCCTGCTCCTAAAACTCTCTCATATTCACTAGCAACTTGCTCACTGCTCACTGTAACAGCATACGTACTAGCACACCTCTTGCAAGGTGAAACAGGGCAGTGAAGCTCCACAGAACATCTCCAAGAGAGAGACCTTTTCAAAAGGGTGCTTTAAGAAGGATAACAAAGACAGAAGAACATGGTTTGCAGATATGGAGGGTTTTTCTTTTTGTCAGGGAAAAAGGTCTGGAAAGGAAGTATCTACGGTGTAGAAGAACTAGAGGCAGTCCTGGGAGGAGACTTCTTTCCCTAGCCCAGAAGCTAGCCCACTGCTTCTGGTTTTTTCCTTCCTTGAAGGATACCTTAAGAAGAGCTGCGGCTGTGTGGTAATTGGGGAATTCTTTGATTTTCATCAATTGGAGATTCCTGACACATAATAGCCTCTTATTTCCAATACTCCTTCAGAATTAAAGACCTTCCTTATCACTGCTCCAAGTCATACTCCAAAAATAGAGAAATTGCCCAGTCAGATTTCTTTCCATGTTTCTTTAGCATGTCACTGTAGTCATTACAACTTCATAAGCAATTTGAAGAACTACAAATTTTAAGCCACAAGTGAGAAACACTTGGCTATGCCGTCACCACATGGTTCATCCCAGTAACTGAACTCACTCAGATACAATCACTTTACAGATTACCTATGTTATCACACCTTTTGGCAATTTCCATATCTTATCATTCTTGCACCAAGGTTCCTTGGGACCATATCTCTATCAGCTATGGAAGGAAATGTCCATTTTTACTTTCAATAGCACTGGGGGAAGGACACTGGGGGATATCATGACCTCTGCAAGGCTAGCTGTTCCATTCCTGGTTAAAACACAGAAAAGTCTTTCATCTGCCTCCACAGCCAGATAGCATCAATCCAGGAAAAAAGCACCTACAGAAATCAATCGTGGGACTTTCTATGTGGATGGCAGAAGAATTGGATCAAAACTCAGGTAACATGTTTTGTCCTTCCCCCACCCCCACCGCCCATGCCAAGCTTCTTATAGAACAGTGCTATGTCATCTTTAAACATGTTTAATGACAAACCTAATTAAGCTGTGACTGGCTTTCACTCCTTAGTTATAAAAGAGGCCTAATCAGTACAAACATTGGCACCTCCACAAATTAGTACCTCTGTTCTCATGTTGCAGAGGTGCACACCTGGCTTCCTGGTCTCTGAACAGCTAGCAGTGGAAAACCATTCATTCCTCACAGTAGCTGCCAATCCCCATCTCCTTTGCTCCACATCCCTCCTGGAGGTTACAACTACACAGAATTCTGGCAGATGTAGATTATTTGCACTCGCTTTGAATTTCTTAAAAACTTGTACAAGGCTTCATTACATAGCATGTAGATGAACCCATTTTATTTGTTTATTTATGTGTATGTACATGCTCACAAACACACATAAATATACATAAAGACAGGGAGAGACATTACTTGACCTGTGGTTGGCATTTGCACACTGGAAAAAGAGAAGATGAACAACCTGCTGTGGAAATGCACCCTGGCAACTACTCAGTCTTGAAACAGTTACGCTATACTACAGTCTCTGCTTGGCCATGCTGTAAGTAGGCTGGAAGCACACACTATATAACAAGAAGGCGGCAGACCTCTGCAGGAGGCTCCTTTGCCAAGGGGATGACAAGCCCCTTTCAGGCTCAGAGACAAGTGGATTTATAAGGCCTGAAGACTGCAGGCAGCAGAGACAAAGAGCTTTCAAGAGGAAGAGAATATTCATTTAAGATGTTAACTGACCTTGGTGACTGAGAAAGACTGCCTGCCTGTCCCTGAAGTAAGGGAAGCTTGAGGAAAAATGGATTAGGGTTCAGTGCTAAGTGCTACTGACTCAGTCTCTGCTTGGTTGGTGAACAGAGGAGGAAGGCTCTCCAAGAAAATGAAACACTATTGTTTTCAGGTCAACCCTGTAACACCTGACTTGATGCAGGGACCTTATGAATTTTTTTTACTTTTATGAGGGTCAAAAAGGAAAGGTTTCTTCACTTCAAATGCACCACCCCCCAGATAATTTGAAGCTTCTCCTGAGAAGGCAGTCACATGGTAGATTTTTATATATGACCTCCAGGCCGTAGACGAAGAGGTCTGTGAATGGAAACTCCATAAGAGCTAGAACCCCTGAAATTAAAACCAGAAATTAAGGACTTAAACCTAGGAATTCCTGACATTTAATGAAAGGGAGTGTGATATCTGTGTACCCAAACTCCGCATCCCAGTGAATGGGAAGAGAGGGGCTACTGAACAAGAACTGTCCACACAGCAACCAAATGAGACAGGGTTCCAGGTTTATCACGCCAAGCTCATCACAGGGTAAGCTACAGGTTGGCAGTTTACTGACACTTACAAATACAAGACCATCAAGATGTTGACTTTGGCTAATTAACACATCCTATGGCTAAGATAAGCTAAACTTGTTGTGCTTATTTCTCCTTTACTCTGCTTCCTAAGCTTCAATTACTTTTTCCTGCCCCCTGTGTGCTTAGCCCTGATTCTTAGTTTCTATTATCCCAGGCTGCAATTGCTCTAGCCACTTCATGCCCCTTGCAGTATGGATGCCTTGCCTGATCTGGCCACATCTCTTAACCTAGGCTTTGCTACTATCCTTGACCTTTCCAGCAGTTTTATTTGGCTTTTCTTGACTCCAACACCTGGTATCTCATTCTAATCAGTCCAAACTGATTAGGACATGCAACACTACAGGCTTGGAGAAGTGGTTGCAAAGCTGCCTGGTGGAGAAGGACCCGGGGGTGCTGGTTGACAGCCAGCTGAACATGAGCCAGCAGTGTTCCCAGGTGGCCAAGAAGGCCAATAGCATCCTGGCTTGTATCCAAAACAGTGTGGCCCGCAGATCAAGAGAAGTGATCATCCCCCTTGATCAAGAGAAGTGATCAACCAGTACTTAGCACTGGTGAAGCTACATCTCAAATACTGTGCTCAGGTTTGGGTCTCTCACTTCAAGAGGGACATGGAGATGCTGGAGCATGTCCAGTAAAGGGCAATGAAGCTGATGAAGTGTCCGGAGCACAATTCTTATGAGGAGCAGCTGAGGGAACTGGAATTGGTTAGTCTGGAGGTGAGAAGACTCAGGGGGGATCTTATTGCTCTCTACAACTACCTGAAAGGAAGTTGTAGGTGTGTGGGTGTAGGTTTCTCCCAGATCACAAGCAACAGAACAAGAGAAAATGGCCTCAAGTTATGCCAGGGAGGTTTAGATTGGGTATTAGAAAAAAATTTTTGACTGAAAGGGTGGTGAAGCATTGGAACAGGCTGCCCAGGGTTGTGGTGGAATTACCACCCCTGGAGGTATTTAAAAAATACATAGATGTGGTGCTTAGTGACATGGTTTAGTGACAGACTTGGAAGTCCTGGGTTTATGTTTGGACTTGATGATCTCAAAGGTCTTTTCCAATCTAAATGATTCTATGACCAAGTTAATTGTCTTAATTTCATTATAAAACAATAGTTTCCTCGCAGAGACTATCATCATTCTCATATGAGTGAGGCAAGTGAAATTTTCAATGACAGTCTATCCTATGCTGCATCTTAAGTCGTGGTTTAGCAATCACTATGATGAGCCTTTAGCACTGAATTGTGCACACATGAAAAAAGCTGCTTAGATTTTTATTTGGTTTTAAACCTGAGTTAATAAATATGTTAAAACAGCAGTGGGTTAATTCGAGAAAAATGTATAGAAAACAAACTACATGCAAAATCAAGCAGTGCTCACCATAACCTTGACCTTTAAGCAGCTTTCTCAGATTTGGTTTGTTTATGCTCTTAGTATCCAACTATGATCATAGTAAGCGAAGTGAAAACCTAAGGATCTATTTGCTAGATACGCTGAAATACTAAATTAAGCATTCAAGGCCACTTTTCCCAAATTATTCCACTCCATGCCCCAGATAAGCTTTAACATTTGTGTCTTTTCCCCTCAAGCATTCTTAAATCCCTGGAATTTCTTCTCCTTCTCTCAGCCACGTTTGGCTCCTTTTGCCACTCTCTCCCTTCTTACATGTACAATGTTGCCACAACAGGTAAAACTACCCACAAGGTAACAGTAAAGGAAGCTCTCACTGCTCCTTCTCCATCTTGGCATTTGATTCAGCTGTTTCACACCCCTCTGTAGCACCCTTTCACTTACCTGGAGCACAGTGGCTCTATCCCTCCCAGCAACTGACTATCCACAACTGTCACACATATTTCTCTTTTCAGAGTACTGAGGAGGAATCTTCTAAAGGTACAACAGTAGAGGGGTCCCCACTCATGTAAAAAGCCAATTAAAGTTAAATGCTTAACTGCCATCTGTGCCTTTAAGAAAAATCTCTTATTTTTCCCCAGTGATCAATTTTTTTCACATGGGACCAATTTTGCTGTTATTGCTTAGGCAAAATTCCCATTGAAGTCCACAGGGAACTTTGCCTGAATACAAAATGTGGAGCAAAACCCTGTGCTTATTTGCATAGACCACAAATCACAAAGATCATGTCCTGATGCAAGTGATTTATCCTACATGACAGCTGGTGCAACTAGGCTATTTTTAACCATGATTTGTTGTAAAATATTTCATGATATTTACCATTCAAAAAAAGAGTCAATTGATTCTTTTTTCTTAAACTGGATTAGATTGAAAGATTCTGGCTGCTTTCCAAACCCATTAATTACTAAATGGTACATTTTCAACAGAAATGTTAAGCTATAAGTAGTTCTTCTGGAGCCAGTTAGCTCCTAGCTAAAATCAATTAAAGCTGGTAAAGATATATTTCTATGGTCAGGTCCCAAACACTGACATCTGTATTTATAGCATAGTGGATGCTGGCAAATCCTCCAACACAGGTGCAGTTGTACTAGCAAAACTGTGCTTTTACTGTTTAACACATACAGGGGGTATTAGGTGGGTGTATTATTCCAGGATAAACCCAGCTGTGTCAGTATGCTTGCATTCACACTATGCTCTATTTCTGCTATAGTAGCCTCGATTTTCTAGCCCCGAAGAAGCACTCTTTATCCTATGAAGTATAAAGGCAAGGCGGTTTAAGCTTGCTTGTCACCCCACCCCAACGCTGCTGCTCATTCCCATTTGTGTGGCCTTGCAGGGAACTGGGTCATGGAAATGATCCAGAACAGAAATAATTTTGGGTGGGAATGAGGAAGAAGAAAAAAAACCAAAACAAAAAAACACAAAGAGGAGAGTGTTCTTTTCAGCCAAATCACTTCCTTACACTACACAATGCAGAGGGCACTTCACAGCGTGAGAATGGTACCCCTGCCAAAGTGGTGGGTGACTTTTAAAGTAAAAAGTCCTTATGCTACAGACACTACCAGTGTACTTAAGCTTCTATCTGAATGACTCCAGTGCCCAGGCAGCACACATGCCAAAGCTGTTGCACTGAGACTTGGCCTGCTGAAGCCTACAGGAACATAGAAAATCCTGCAGGCATTCGGGGAGCTGACAGGCAGTCCTCCCTGCCCTAGAAACTCCACAACAACTCTGACAAGCACATGCAACCACTCAATTACTTTAAAGCAGGCAGAGAAGGGTACATACACAGCATACAAACGTGACTATGTAAGCAAGTTGCAAAATGCTTTACCAGAGCACTTGACAATCTCCAGGCATTTCAAATTTAAGCCAGTACTGCAGCTAAAGAAAACCAGAATGAAGAACGCAGCTCTGCTCTTCTCCCACCCCCAGCTATTCCTCTGGCCTTATGCTGGCACAAATGCTGCCTGGCCGTGTGGTGAAGCAGATTGGGAAACTGATCAAGCTGAGAACTAGCCTGGGATTTTGGCACCACATGGATGTTATGATTTGTGAGAGGACCACCCTGCCTATGTAATCAGTGGGCAGCAGAAACCCAGCGCAGCCCAGCAGATGGAAGGCAGGTCAGTTGGGTCTCATTCAGGGGCAGCCAACTTCTTGCTTTCATCCGAGCTACTCAGAGACTCAGCTGTGAACAAGGAGCTCCAGTGAGCCCACAGCATCTCTGAACTCTGCAAAAAAAAGTGCCTGGGAGCCCATAGAACACAAAATCTGTAAAAGTGACCAACAATGAAGTCTAGAGCAAAAGGTCTGGGAATGGGAGTTAAGAAACTTTCTCGAAACTTGGAAGTCTCTCTGCAGTCATTAATACAATCTGATATTTTTTTTCCAGCACTCCAGGCAAGTCAGTCCCATCTAGTCAGGAAATGAGCAAAGATGGGGAAAGTCAGAGTTGCTCCCTTTCATCAAAAAAAATCATCAGGACCACTAAAATAAAGGTATGGTAAATACTGAAAGACCTAAAAGACTCAGGGAAGAAATCGCAGTTTGTACTTTAGACCAACAAATTGGCAAATTCCTCTATTAAATAATGTAGTTGTGCTACGTACATGAAGATGGTATTTAATAGCAAATTGTTGCTGTTGGCTAAATTCTTTAAGGCACTTACTTTATAAAGAAACTAAAAGATGCTATTTGTTCAGCAAAATATACTTCAGCTTTATAAACACCACAACTAGATCATGTATTTTCCAAATGCGTTTGTTTTCAGTACTTAATAAAAACTCAGATGAAATCCTTGTTGCTACACACTTCAGGACAAGACAGGAGGGCAAATGAAGTCTGGATGAAAAAGCTGTTAGACCCCTAGAGAGAGCATGCACAGCTCAGTGAAGGCTAGGGGGAAAAATGGAGGAACAATAGGCAAAAAAAATGAAGTTGGAAAACGTGGGGAAGGTGACCTCATGCCAAAGAAGAGATGGTGGTAGCAGAAAAGAAGAAACTGAGGGCATGGGTGGGTGTTTGTTTCTTTGTTTGCTTTTCTTAATGAGACAAAGATTGTCTCATTAACTCCAGAGCTGAAGAAACAAATGACCTATTGTGGAGGAGGAAGGCTTCATATGAGGGATTCTAAGTGATGAGGGAAACCAGTCACATTGTCCAAATCAGCAAGTCACACTCAGAAAGGCAGTAACTATCTAAGGTGCTGGGTAGGCTCTAAGCTTCCTTATGATCCGTACGCAGCCCGCATTAGGAGCTCATCTGTCCCTGGAGCCCAATCCAGGTGTGGAGAGTGATGGGCAGAGGATGGAGACTGGCTGTCGTGTTGTCAGAAGTCACTGCTGGAAGCTTGCCCTGGTGGCATGTGGCCAGGCTCCCCCAGCCCTCATTAGCTGTTCCTGCCTTAAGCCCTGTGCAATTATCCAAGGTTAAAAAGCATGAGGGAAGACATCATTGACAGAACAGGCTGGTGACAAGGTGAGAGATAACATGATAGCCTTGGCTGGCATCAGCTGACCAGTTCCTCTGGTCATGGACCAACTAAGCTCTTATGAGGGCAACAGGGAGCAGAAGCCCAATTTGTTCCCATCAATTTAGAGAAATAAACCTCATTTTGTATGTCCAAGTGCCTAGATATAGGATGTGTGAACACTTCCCTCACCACCTTAGACTAAGCAAAAAGAACAGTAGCTTCTTGTACATTCAGAAAACCCTTATCTCCACACAGAAAAGGTTGAAGTTTGAAATATGTAAGTCATGCTAAACACTTTGACCAATGTGAGCTTTTTTTCCCCATGCTCGGATATAAAGCAATTAAAAAAATTAACTCTTCTAATTATTACAGAAACAATACTTTCCTGCAGGCACTTTTTAAATAAACTCTTACAAAAATCAGTTTGCTCCACAGCTATAGCTGGCTAATCATCACATGTCAGTTAACAGATTTCTGGTTTTCCCTCCTGCTTATTCTCTTGGAGAAAATATTGTGATCCTTTATATTCTCTCCGTATAATAGCCATTCCTATCAATGGATGAGCTCAAATTGCCACCACTCAGGAAGAAAGGAATGCAAATGAGGAATACCAATTAACCCCTTTACAATTAAAAATATCTCTACCTATTATAGCACCCATTAGTGATACTCTAGTTAATGGTCTGTCAACATTTCCATTAGACCTTTTCCCCCTGCTCCCACACAGAACTAAATCCTAGCTAATCACCTTGAATATACCTCTATGGATTTACACAATACATATAACACAGTTCAAATGAGGCAAAATGCAGATTTCTTTGTTATCTTGAGCCATTACATTCTCCTAAGTATCTGTTTTCTAACATATAATTCTAAATACTCTGTACTCCACATACACTGAATAATGTCTCAGGATAATTTTTTTCAGTGTTACAAATACTTCATGTATGAAAACCACCAAGTAATGGCAAAGACCTGTCCTAAACATACACTGTGAAAACTGTAGAGTGAAACTCAGTTCGCAGCAGATTCCTTCTGCCTAATATACCTCACATTATACCATCCTGGTTTTTTACGCTAGATATGAGACAGTGGGTTACAGTTGTTGCCATGTACCATAATACCTAGAAATGACAGGGTGAATTAAGGACAAATCTTCAACCTTAATAGCTTAAGATCCCCTGGCATCCTTATGGTCAAACCACATTCTCCACACTACTATAATGTATTTTTGTGTGAGTGTCAAATTCATTACAAATGTATCACATTCATATATATTGCATTTGTTAATACTTTCAACTCTTAAAATACACTTATGCATTTTATAGTATGCTCATCATTCGTACCCGGTTAAAGTGCTGGCATGCTAGGAGAATAAGAGCTCTGTAACAGATATCCAGACTGATAAAGGGAGAGGTATACAACACGAATCCTAGGCGATAGTTTAATGCTTATTTTAACCACAAGATTTCTCAGTAAATTGACAATGGTATTGTTCGGTATCTATATGCACCTTGGCACCACTTTGAGCACTGAACTTGCACATAGCAATTCAGCTACGCCAGGTTTCCCTGGCTTGTTTATAATCCTCAAATAGGGGATCCATAGCTCTGATGAAAACTCACTACATACATGTTGTACACAGACCACCCTTCAGAAACAAAAACTGCACTCTGTGCACCCGAGTTAAGTGTTTAATACAGCATGACTGACTTTTGTTTGGAATGATTGTTTGCAAACTCTAAGTAGACCAACTGAAAATTACTCACATTTTATATATTACAGCTGATAAAATACTGGTTGGAAAAACTATGATTTTCATAGTCAGTCTATAGGCATACAAACCAACGTCGCTGCATACATAAGTGCTAGAAATACTGCTTTCTGGCAGCCCTGAAAAGATGTCCTTAGTTTTAAAGATTGGTTGAATTTACAGTTCCCTGAATTCATGAGGATGCTCCAGTTCACAAAGTCAGAAACAGACAGAACTGCCTGTAAGACCAGGTCTTATCTACATTTGTAATACCAACTTTGCTCAATCTATGTTTAAGAATTCCATTATTTGTGGGATATCTTCAACATTCAAGTGTTTTTCTTTATCATCTAAATTGCACCAGGTACTTGCTAAACTAACCCCATCCAGAAAATAATAAGCAACAGGGCAACAGAAGTTGCAGTTCACTTTTTCCAGTATAGAACTCCCGTAAAACTGAACATCCTGTTTCCTGGAAAATGGGGCTGGCACCACTTGAGGCAAACCACAGAATTACTTGTTTCTGTAAAATAACCATCTGTCCTTACAACAGCCCCGTGTGGTGGGTTGACCCTGGCAGGATGCCAGGTGCCCACCAAAGGTGCCCTATCCTTCCCCTTCTCAACTGGACAGGAGAAAGAAAATACAACAAAAAGCTCATGGGTGAAGATCACTCACAGGGAGAGATCACTCACCAATTACTGTCATGGGCAAAACAAATTTGACTTGGGGAAAATTAATTTATTAACAATTAAGTCAGTGTAGGATAATGAGAAGTAAAACCAAGCCAGAAAAAACCACCTTTCTCCCAGGCTCAACTTTACTCCCAAATTCTCTACCTCCTCCCTGCCAAGCAGCACAAGGGGGATAGGGAGTGGGTGTTTCAATCAGTTCATCACATGTTTGTGTTGCTCCTTCCACTTCACGGGGAGCGCTCCTCCTCACACTCTTCCCCTGCTCCAGTGTAAGATCCCTCCCATGGGAGAGGGTCCTCCATTAACTTCTCTAGTGGAAATCCTTTCCATGGGATACAGTTCTTTGTGAACTGCCCAGAGTGGGTCCTCCACAGGGTCACAAGTCCACCAGCAAAGCTGTTTCAGCATGGGCTCCTCTCTCCACAAATCCCTAAGTCCTGCCAGAAAACCTGCTTCAGTGTGGGCTTCCTGTGGGGTCAACAGCCTCCTTCAGGCATCCCCCTGCCCTGGTGTAGGGTCCTCTGTGGGTTGCAGGTGGATGTCTGCTTCATCATTAACCTCCATGGGCTGAAGGGCACAACCTGCCTCATTGTGGTCTTCACCATGGGCTGCAGGTAAATCTCTGCTCTGGTACTTGAAGCACCTCCTGCCTTCTTCTGCACTGACCTTGGGGTCTGCAGAGTTGTTGCTCTAACATAGTCTCACTCCTCTCTTCCACTTCAATTTGTTGTACAGGTTTATTTTTCCCCCATTCTTAAATATGTTATCCCAGAGGCACTACCACCATTGCCGATGGGCTGGGCCTTGGCCAGCAGTGGGTCCATCTCAGAGCCAACTGGCATTGGCTCTGTTGGACATGGAGGAAGCTTCTGGCATCTTCTCACAGAAGCCACCCCTGTAGCCCCCCTGCTACCAAAACCTTGCAGTGTAAACACAATACACCCCAAAACACCAACTAGCTTTTTGGCCAGCCATACCAATAAGTATTTTTTGTTTCCATAAATACTCAGCATTACACATCATATCAATAATGGCACATCTAGCATTGTTTCAGGGTAAACACAAGAAATAAACAGGAACAACCTTTTCTGTCTTGAGCTAAGGCCAGTTACTCTTATTTTCTCTACATATTTCATAGCAAAAACCTGCCAACAACTAAAACCCAGGCTAGGGAAAAAGGAATGGACAGGAAAAACAAAATAAAATAAAATAATTTTTTTTTTATCTTGGCTCAATCACGCACAGAGACAATGATAAACTGAATGAGACTGAGACTTTTTTCCTTGCATTTTATTTGTGTTGAGTGTGGGATGAATAAACTACAGGTGGCATTAAGAATAAAAAATTGATGCAACTTCTGTTAACGTATCCAGGTGTGAAGAAACAGCAACATGACCTTATTTGTGAGAACAAGTCAAAGGACAAGTGAACATTAAGGGGGCACCAAACAGAACCACATCAATAAAAGATTCCATATGTGAAAATGTTGAACTTGTGAAGTGGGAAATGGCCTTGTTTTGCTCCTTCTTTCTAAGCTAAAAAAAAAAAAAAAAAAAGTAAGAGAGAAGACATCAACACTTCCAGGAGTGTGCTAACAGGCAGGAAATGAAGTGCAGACTTTATATTATTGCACGTTTGACTCAGTATTCCCACCTTTCTTAACACGCAACTGGTAAAAGGAAAGAAGAGTTAAAGCTTCTGCCCTGGAAGGGGAGAGGGCAGGGAAAGCACAATTTGGAGTATTTGCTGACTTGAGACAGAACAGATGACCCCATAGCAAAATAGATCCTGTCACCTAAAGACAGCAATGAGACATTTCAAAGACTGAAGATTAACCTTAAATAATTAATCCTTTCTGTAATCCCTGGGAAAGAGGATCAAAAGGAAATGTGAAGTAAATTTGTGGTTTGCCTGAACTTATTTCTGGTTTCTAAGATCCAAAATAGAATCGTTTTTGAAAGCCAGACAGTCACCCTGATGAAAGAAATTACAAATCAGCACATTTCCCAAAAATGTTTTGGCTTCTGTAAATCAACATTTTCCAACTGAAAAAGCATTTAATTAAAATTGCAATCAGATCAAACTTAAGGGAGGCCCAGGAAGCCAGGAAAGTCTCTTGAGCCAGGTAAAACCACATCTGACGGACATCTTTCACTTAAAATAAAGATGGTGACTGCAGAGCAGTGGGCAGAAATTACAGGCATTTCTAAGCTTTTTGTTCTCAGGTGCCATTAACCATTTTTTAGAACAGATCAAAACCAATGATTAAATAAGCAGCACAGCCCAAAAACTAGACAGTGATAGTTAGCCTTTTTATTTTCTAGATTAAACATTCAAAATCCTTCCAAAACAGATGGCATTGCGTGCCTCTACCTACAGATCTACATAGATCTATTCTGATTCAACACTTATACCATGCTTTTCTTAATGGAAATTTCAACCTAACTTATACATTTTGCAGGAACGTAATGACAGTGCTTTCCCCTCCATTATCAGGAGAATCTCATATTAGTACTGTTTCAAGGCTTTCTACCGACCAAATTAAAAATTAAATAGATGGATGTTTTGCCAGAACTCCATTCTAAAGAAAAAAAAAAATAAAGGCAGGGGGGCAGGGACAGTGGATTTTGCTTCTATTCTAACCCAAGAACAGCAGCAATGGCATAGCTTTTAAAACGTTTCATTATATAGGTCTCCTATATTCCAGTTACTCAAACTATAACACATAGTCAAAATAAAAAAGCCTTCCTGGTCATGGAAAATTCAAAGGTCGGTACCCTGTTATAAGCTATGCAAACAACGTGGCACCAGGCACTGAAATTGTTGTTTTCCTTTGGCTTTATTTATAAAAGTGGAAAATGTTTACAGCACATTTCCTCTCTTTTGCAACTTCCTTGAACAGTGTCATTCCTTCCTACCCAGCATATCTGTTCTCAGATTATTCACCATTGGCCTCTCCCTTTAGGGGAAATTATAAAATTTAGAGTTATTAGAAAAATGGGTGAGTTGGACAAATAGAGCTTGGTCCAGGGTGTACTGAATTTGAGGTACTGTCACTGAGACAGTTTTGCTGACAACTGGATTAAACAGTGTTATCTAGGTATGTAAGAGGAGCAGAATTGCAAGCTGTTTTCCTTTACACCTTCTGTAAGTGCAAGTAGGTACAGTCGTGGGTCAGTAGAGAATGATCTGTGTCAACTAACACTAGCTTTGTTATCCATCCAAACAGGTAGATCTCACTACACGCTTGTCTAGAATGATGAAGTTGCCACTACAAATCCATTTCCTGAGATGCTACTACAGGGAATTAAGGCTATTTTCAAAGGGTCTGCTGCAGTCCCTCTAGAGGGGGCTTCTAGATGTATGAAGGTTTCTTTTCTACTTGAACAGAATAGTTACACTGTAGGTCTCCAACACAGAACAGATGGAGCCTGCTTTCCCTAGTGCAGTACAGAGAACAAATGTGAAGAGCTGGTATTGTTTAAAGGCTCCATAGCATACAATTTGATTTCACACAGAAAGAAGAAATACGTTATGAAAAACCACCACAAATTCATTTTATTATCTGAGTTTCTTTTCAATTTTGAATACCTTGGTTAATGGTCACTACAAGTACTTTGTGGATACTGATGAAGAGTTACTCAGACATGTTCTGACAAAGCTTTCTAAAAACCAGAAAACAGCAGCCTGTTAAGATGAAGAGCTTTTTGAGGCAATATGAAACTGCAGTAGAAACCTGCCAGCTATGGCAAGCAACAGGGCAACCCAGATCTTTGAAAAAACAGCTTTAAGGTCCACAACAAACTATCAGGCATACTACGACACAATTTAAGGGACTCTAAGGGCTCCCATCTCTTCTACTACAAAGATCACCAGAAACCTTTCTGGGCTGCCTTATAGCCATACACAGTAAACACGGCACTTGGATCAAACTATGTGCTGATTTATCTACTCAATCCCACCGCATGCTGGGAAGAATAAAAACCACAAAGCTAATCCCATGCCATGTTTTACTGATAGCAAGAGGATGACATCAAGTTGCAGTACTCTGCATAATTGATCAGCACTGTGCTAAATCCTTCAAACACATTGAGGAACTTTTCAAGGGATTACGTTCTCCTCTGCATAAGACTACCCTTTTGCTTTTGGACCTTTGCATTATACCTTTACATTGGTTTTCCTTCAGAAAGTTTTGCCAAATATCTCTGCACTACTTCAGTTATTCATAGTGTTGAGAAGTCAGACCTAATGCCTCCGCATTTCTCTCTCACTGCTTCTCTGTCCACACTGACTTATGCAAACTTACCACTTAAGCCCACCATACAGGAATATTTAATAGTAATTTTGTTCCTGCTTTCCATATTGTTAAATACAAGTTTAAATAAATAAGACCTCTACATAAGAAGGACATGGGCCTGTTGGAACAAGTCCAGAGGAGGCCAGGAGGATGATCAGAGGCTGGAGCACCTCTCCTAGGAAGACAGGCTGAGAGAGTCGGGGCTGTTCAGCCTGGAGGAGAGAAGGCTCCGGGGAGACCTTATGGCAGCCTCCCAGTGCCTAAAGGGGCCCGCAGGAAAGCTGGGGAGGGACTTCTGACAAGGGCATGGAGTGACGGGACAGGGGGAATGGCTGGAGGCTGGAGGAGGGCAGATTTAGATCAGGTATTAAGGAGAAATTCTTTCCTGTGAGGGTGGTGAGACACTGGCCCAGGCTGCCCAGAGCAGCTGTGGGTGCCCCATCCCTGGCAGTGCCCAAGGCCAGGCTGGACGGGGCTGGGAGCAACCTGGTCTGGTGGGAGGTGTCCCTGCCCATGTCAGGGGGGCTGGGAATGGATGATCTTTAGGTCCCTTCCAACCCAAACCATTCTACGATTCTAAATAGCACAAAATTGATAACACCATGTATTCATGTATAGAATGAAACTCCTAAAATATGCCTAAGATCTTTGTCATCCAAACAAAAAAGAGAATTTTGTGAGCCTTTATAAGTTGCCAAACAACACAGGACTCAAATTTCTCACAGTAGTGAGAATTATCAGAACATTTCACTGAAAGCAAAGGAGAGACATCTGTATAAAACTCATGTAAACAAGTAGAGAAACATGTCCACTGAGTTTTATACCTCTAACATGTTTTTCTCACATAAAAAAATAGTACAAGAGCTAAGAAAGCTGTAGGGGAAGTCTCCAGGTCCCTGTGATTTCATGGTCAGTGTTCTGAGCTTTGCTTTCATACTTATCACAAATGTACATTATCCATGAACACAGAATTGTCTCAGGTCAGTATCTGGGAAGAAATGAAAAGGAAGCAGCTTATGATGTTGTGTCAGCCATACTCATGCACAGCTCTAAACAATCATATCCATGAAAAAAACATGAGAGTCTCCTTCCTTTATCCCCACGCTTCTCTAAGTTCAAATGCACTAGCAATCTCAGATAGATACTTCTTAATCTTTAGCAAAAGAGGCCTTGAAGTTTCTCATTTCCATAATTTAAACAAATCTGTGGACTGTTCTTTGGCGGGATTTTTTTTCTTAATCATTCCTGTGACTCATAAATAGGATATGAAATAGTAAAAGGTGATGTGAACTCTTTGCCAGAATAGGCACTACAGAATTAAAGTGGCATTACTGCTTCTTATCTTCTGCTTCTCATTACTCATCTGTTTCATGCTTTTTCATTGCCAAGATAGTTTAACATTTCTGACGCTTCATATTTTACTGAGGTTTAATTGCAAATAGCTTCAAGGGAGGAGAAGAAAAGGCAATAAAGACAGACATGGGCTAAGGGATTTTTGTTTAAACAGTAAATGTTGTCACTGCACAATTTTAAAAAAATTAACTGGGAGGGTGACACAAAGGATTAGAAACAGACTTGACTGTTTCTTGATCTCTAGTTGATGAAGGTCAGCATGACAAGTGTTAACATAACCACTGCAGATTGTGTCCCTCTCTCGATTTTTATGGTTACAAAGATCCCATTCCAAATAGTAAGAGATATGTGCTTTGAAACAGACTGACTTTCACATTAAATAAGAGTCACTTAATACATTTCGATCTGTTTAAGTGGAAGAGGTTTAACAATGGTCTCAACAAGTGGAGGAATACAGGAAAAAGTTCTGCATCTGGATTAAACCTGAGCAGTGGGAATCAACTGAAAGTTACATGATGGATTCATGCAGAAATGCTAACAGCCAACTCAAGAAAGCCCCTTTTTCCTACCACTGGTCAGTATGATGTACTCAAATACTACTACTAGCCACTTTAAAAGCAATGCATGAGATGCTAACAGACATTGGAGTTTGATGTGGATAACTATGATACTCTGCCCCGTAAGTGCAGTAAGCAGTCTAATTTCAAATCAAGTTGTATGGATCATGATAGTATTGACTCACCTGAAGAGCACAGAAATCCTTTCCCTGCTATCGATTTCCCACTAAGCTCGCCTCCCTCTGAACAGTAATGTATGACTTGAATCTGCTTTATAACATCTTAAACTTCCTTGTAGGCATACACACATATGAAAATAATCTCACAGGCATCCCAGTAGGCATGTGACACATGTCCCTATGCACTCCAGCATGAAACAAAGTGTTTTCTATCATGTGCCTTCTTAAGAGTTTTGTTTCCAATTAGCCTGACCATCTAACCCAGCCCTCAATAAGATCCACTCGCTGCCATAACTGCATATTCCACGAGGAACAGAAGTGTGTAGATTGGAATACAACTCTCTCTGTGACCCTCCACTGCTGATCTTGCAGATAACTTCTTGAGATCCTCTTTCACCTGTACAATAAACCAAAACCTAAGGAACAGTGAGATGTTCCTAACAACCTCCAATTTCCTGGAGATTTCTCACTCTTGCTGTGGAACAAATTGCAGAGGCTTGGAAGAAAGGCAGGCTAGCAGTAGGAAAGTGAGGAGGTCTGTTTGACAGACCCAGGTTTTGGCCAGGTTTTTTGTGTCAGGCCAGGCAGGAAGAACTACTCTTCCAGCAGATCCCTCAGGGAAACACTAACATCAAAAGGGACAGAGGAAAGAATGAGGCTGCTAGCACAGACATTGTGCTACACCTCACGCAGAGTACAAATGCGCATGATGACGGGTGGTATGATTACTGCTAACATTAGAACTACAATAATTCCTACATAAATTAATCCACTCTGTCTCAAATCAGACAGTTGCTTTCATTGGACTCAAGAAAGGACCAGAAACAAGACCCTAGCTGTGGGACAAAATTATCCCCAACCACTGCATTTACGAAAAGGGTTTTAGATTCCTTGGGCAAACACAAGTTATTTATTATTTGGAGTACTGTTGGTCAAAGGATACCTAATATATGGAACTTCAAGTATGTGTAGTATATTTTCCCCTAACCGGTGGTAACATCTTCTTGTGGTTTAACCCTGGCTGGCAACCAAGCACCACGCAGCCACTCACTTACTCTCCCCACAGTGGGATGGGGGAGAGGATTGGAAGAGCAAAAGTGAGAAAATTTGTGGGTTGGGATAAACACAGTTTAAAAGGTAAAGTAAAAGCCATGCGTGCAAACAAAGCAAAATGAGGAATTAATTCACTACTTTCTACCAACAAATAGGTGTTCAGCCATCTCCAGGAAAGCAGGGCTCCATCACATGTAACGGCTACTTGGGAAGACAAATGCCTTAATGCCAAATGTCTCCCGCTTCCTCCTTCTTCCCCAGCTCATATATACTCAACATGAGGTCATATGGTATGGAATATCCTTTTGACTAGTTTGGGTCAGCTCTCCTGGCTCTGTCCCCACCCAGATTCTTGTGCCCCTCCAGCCTTCTTGCTGGCACGGTCTGAGAAACTGAAAAGATCCTTGACTTAGTATAAACATTACCTAGCAATAACCAAAACCATCAGTGTGTCATCAACATTGTTCTCCTACCCAATCCAAAACACAGCACTGCACCAGCTGCTAAGAAGAAAATCAACTCTATCCCAGCTGACACCGGGACATTTCTCTAACAACAGCTTTTGTTTAAGGTATTGTCTGTTGTCCCAGCAGCGGAATACAGTTATTTCATTTTATTTTTATATATTCAGGAATTGTACATGGCTTCTGCAGCTAGATGTTTTGATTAACCAGAAGAGATCAAAATGTCTAGTAGCTGAACTAAGTCCAAGTTATGAAACATTACCAGTATTTAAACACTCTTAAAATATTTTGCATTTATTCATCTATAATTCTGTTATTTATTAATATATCAAACTTGACTTACATTTTCTGTGCATCAGATGTCTGACCTTGTGCTAGGTCTTTCTGTCAGTCAGGTGTCAGATACAAACTCAGTCTGAACTTCCATTCATTTACCAGGCAAGTGGCATTTGTGACTACAGAACACTTGTGGAAAGCTCTGCTGGGTGATAAAATTGGCAGGAGGTTAAGAACCAAGAGCTAGAGAAAACTCTGTTTGTGCTGATTTAAAAGTAATTTCAACATTGAACAATTTTTAATAACCCCTTATTTATTTGAAGGATAAATCTAAAGCTTTTAGATAGGCCTCTTTCTTTCCTAATATTTTCTCAGAGTTGTGAAACATTCCTGTACTGAGAACAAGATTCAGATCTTGCATGTCTTCACACAGATTTAGCTATTTTACAATAAACCTTAATTTGTTTTTCACTCTCCCGATCTTCCTTCAGACCCAAAGCAGCATCTGGTATTGCTGTAATATATAACTTCTCTAAAAATATATTGCTGTAGGCAGCCACTCTGACAGTGAAGACCTGATGGAAAGCCACCAGTCCAGCCCCCGCCACATCTCATTTCTGATCATGCCTTCTTTGCTCTCTACATCAACAGAAGCAAGGTGTATAGAGTTGCACCCACTCACAGCCTTCCCTAGATACACAGGGACTTGCCAAAATGGTATTTACACTGTCTCCCATGTCACAAAAGTTCATAGCTCTCTTGAGTGGATGGGCCAAAAGACAATGGTGGCAAGAAAGCCTGAAAGAGACTATGCAGAGGGACATGCAACAGTAATCCACGCCGATTTAAATTTACACCATATAGTTTTCTTCCCACACTTTGAATCTCAAGTGCCAACAGTTTGGTACTTTAAACTCACTTATTTGTCTCAAAACAGGAAGGAGTGATGAATTTCTGACAGTAGCAAAGTGACTCTGCAAGCAAGTCCAGGTTAGGACTACACAAAAAACAGAGCTCACAACTTCATCTCCAAACTGAGACAGAGTTAGGAAAAACGTAAACAGGTCTGACTGGAATGAACTGTAATCTTTTCAGCTTTCTCACTCAACTCAGAGAAACATACACCATGCACATTTTGCTCAAGGGCCTTTTCAATCAAGACAGTGCAAAAGAAATGGCAGGTTCTGTTTAGGCATCGTTCACAACACTGGATATCTGGTGGGCACATTTTCCAAAATTGCATATTTTGGTGGCAGTAATTAATGCTACCTCATTCTTCAGTCACTGCCTTCAGATGTGTGTCCTGACTATTAAAACAAGAAAGTACAGGAAATATTAAAGGAAAATTTTCCACCAAAGGAAGAGGTTGGCAATGCAGTAACAATACAATTGTTTTTCTTTTATGTATCAGATGAAAAATGATGGATACCTGCAGGTAATTTTGTAGATTGCTCCAGGAATTGGCTGGGCTCCTATAGAAGAACTGAGTTTTCATGTCTCCACTATGCTTTTCAGTTTTTGGTGGTGTCTGCTTATCTACACACATGATATCCTAAACTGTTGCTCATTTTGCACAACACGGTTCCAGGCACAGAACATCACTAGAATGTCACAGGACACCATCACTATGGATTAAATTAAAAGATATTCAATATGAGCAAAACTACATGCAACAGTGGTGTTGCCAGGAAATGCTGCAACGCGCTCAAAAAGCTGCTAATTATAGCCCTGTCCACATTCAGGGCTTAAAAAAATCCTCAAAACTGCCAGGCCGAGGTACCAATACAGAAAAAAACTCATTTCTTCTCCTGTCCAAAATAACCTCTGGCCAAAACCTGATCTTCCATCTTTGATTTGAGGCTGGAACAAATAAACACAAGATCTTTCTTAACCACATTTTTGCTCAACTTTGATCTACTAAAACATATGCCAAATAAGTCAAAGTTACCAATGCAAAAGCGATAGAGAAAAGAGTCTGGCTGACAAACAAAGAACTACAGCTAAGTGTATTTAAGGCACATATGTATGGCTGAATATTTTATTTTCATTTCAGATGCCAATATTCAGCCATCTGGCTTTCCTTGAGGCATTTCTTTTGTGGCTTTTTTTTTTTTTAATAGACACTCTTCAATAGTAAGGCATTAAAAATATAAAAGAAAAGAAAATCATGTTCTTTAGTGTGAACCACTGCAGGCTACAACCACCACTCCATTGTTAAACCTACATAAAACACAAGATCAAGAAAGTTTCTATTTTCTAAACCAGTTCTTTATTATCTAAAATATTCATTCCCTCTTTATCCTGCTAAATGTTAGTCTTAATGGCCATATGGCTGGACATTTATAATTAACAGTTTTTATCTAAATAAATACAGTGCTTTGAATTTTTAATAGGTTTGTCCATTAAGGACCCTCAAAGAAAGGTGAGAAAAAAAGCTCTTCCTAAAATAAGAACAGAGGGATATGAACTTCATGAGTTGCCTGCAGGCAGGAAGCAGGTAGGTTGTCTGTGATACCGACCATTCATATCGAACAAGCACTGCATACTTGCATGGAAATTTCAGCATAAAGCAGATAAAATGCTGGATGAATGAAAAAGAGTTCCAGGCAATAAACAAATCACAGACCTACTGCTTGTATAGTGCAGGGGATCTGCTAGCTTGAATTAGCCTTAGAGATCTCTGCACCCAAACATTAGCCTACAGCACAGCACCAAGAGACCTCACTTTTTATGTGACTTTACAATGTAACCAAGCTGATTAAACGTGCTTTCTATTTTTGTATAGTAAGTGTGAAAAGCAGAGAACTAAAACATGGGACTCACTTTGAGAAACCTGGTCTTCTGGGGGCTGACGGGGTCCATCTGACAGGGAAAGGAAGAGCATCTTAGGTTGTAGGCTTGCCAGGCTGGTGAAGAGGGCTTTAAAGTTGCCAGGGAAGAGGAACCTCAGTCCATCCCACTCCTACCAGTTTGATGCCAGTGCCAGCAAGAGATGCCCAGAGCCTGGAGAGGGATCACAGGTCAGCAGGAGAGCACCTGAAAAGCAGTACAAAGGAATTCCAGCCACTCCAGCCAGTAAACCAGATCCATTGGAGGGCCCAGCTTAAACGCCTCTATGCAAATGCACATAGCATGCAGAATAAACAAGAGGAGTTAGAGACATGCACATGCCTGCAGGGCTATGATATTACTGGCATCACAGGGACTGTGGTGGGATTGCATTGGAATGGAATGATCGGGATCACAGGAAAGGCAGGGACCAGTGACATTGTAGTGAGGGTCTGCTACAGACCACCTGACTAGGAAAACCAAGCAGATAAGGCCCTCTACAGGCAGATAGGAGTAGTCTCATGTTCACAAGCCCTGGTCCTCACAGGGGTTTTCAACCAACCCTGTATCTGTTGGAGGGACAACACAGCAAGGCATAAGCAATCCAGGAGGTTCCTCGAATGTGTGGAAGATAGCTTCTTTCTCCGAGTGATACAGGAGCCAACGAGGAGAGGTGCTATGCTGAACCTTGTTCTCACCAAGAAGGAGGGGCTGGTGGGGAACATGAAGGTCAAGGGCAGCCTTGACTGCAGTGACCATGAAATGGTGGAGTTCAAGATCGTTAGGGCAGCAAAGATCGTTAGGGCACAGCAAGCTCACTACCCTGGCCTTCAGGAGGACAGACTGTGAACCCTTCAAGGATCTGCTTGGTAGGGTACCATGGGATAAAGCCCTGGAGGGAAGAGGGGCCCAGGAAAGCTGGTTAATATTCAAGGGTCACCTCTTCCAAGCTCAACAGTGATGAACAAGGAGCTCCTGGACAAACTCAAACACAAAAAAAGAAGCCTACAGAGGGTGGAAGCAAAGACAGGTAGCCTGGGAGGAACACAGAGAAATTGCCCAAGTAGCCAGGCATCAGGTCAGGAAAGCTAAAGACCTGAGAGATTAAATCTGGCCAGGGACACCAAGGGCAACAAGAAAAGCTTCTATAGGTACATCAGCTGATAAAAGCAAGACTCAGGAAAATATGGGACCTCTCCAGAAGGAAACTGGATACCTGTCTACCTGGGATATGGAGAAGGCTATGGTACTCAATGACTTTTTTGCCTCAGTCTTACCAGCAAGTACTCCAGCCACACTGCCCAAGTCACAGAAGGCAAAGGCAGGGGATGGGAGAATGAAGAACTGCCCACTATAGAAGAAGATCAAGTTTGAGACCATCTAAGGAATCTGAAGGTGCACAAGTCCATGTGAGATGCATCCACAGGTCCTGAGGGAACTGGCAGATGGAGTGGCTAAGCCACTATCCAGCATATTTGAGAAGTGGTGGTAGTCCAGTGAAGTTCTCACTGACTAGAAAAGGGGAAATATAACCCCCATTTTTAAAAAGGGAAAAAAGGAAGACCTGTTGAACTACAGGCCAGTCAGTCTTACCTCTGTGTCTGGGCAAGATGACAGAGTAGACCATCCTGGAAAGTATGCTAAGGCACATGGAAAATAAGGAGGTGATTGGTGACAGCTACATGGCTCCACTAAGGGCAAATCATGCCTGACAGATTTGTGGCCGCCTTTGGCAGTGTTACAGTGTTAGTGAATGAGGGAAAAGCAACTGACATCATCTACGTAGACTTGTGCCAAGTTTTTGACACAGTCCCGGCATGACATCCTCGTCTAAATTGGAAAGACATGCATTTGATGGATGGACCACTCAGTGGATAAGGAATTGGCTGGATGGTCACACTCAAAGAGTTGCAGTCAATGGCTCGATGTCCAAGTGGAGACCAGTGATGAGTGGTGTTCCTTACGAGTCAGTACTGGGACCGGTACTCTTTAATATCTTTGTTGATGATATGGACACCCAGACTGAGTGCACCATCAGCAAGCTTGCCAACACCAAGTTGTGTGATGTTGTCAACATGCTGAAGGGAAGGGATGTCATCCAGAGGGACCTTGACAGGCTTGAGAGCTGGGCCTGTACAAACCTCAATGTTCAACAAGGCCAAGTGCAAGGTCCTGCACACGGGTCGGGGCAATCCCAAGCACAGACACAGGCTGGGCAGAGAATGGACTGAGAGCAGCCCTGAGGAGAAAGACTTGGGGGTGTTGGCTGACGAGAAGCTCAGCATGACCCAGCAATGGGCACCTGCAGCCCACAAAGCCAACCGTATCCTGCGCCGCATCACGAGAAGCGTGGCCAGCAGGTCGAGGGAGGGGATTCTCCCCCTCTGCTCTGCTCTCGTGAGACCCCCTGCAGTGCTGCCTTCAGCTCTGGGGCCCCCAACGTAAGAAGGACATGGGCCTGTTGCAACAAGTCCAGAGGAGGCCAGGAAGATGATCAGAGGCTGGAGCACCTCTCCTAGGAAGACAGGCTGAGAGAGTCGGGGCTGTTCAGCCTGGAGAAGAGAAGGCTCCGGGGAGACCTTATGGCAGCCTCCCAGTGCCTAAAGGGGCCCGCAGGAAAGCTGGGGAGGGACTTCTGACAAGGGCATGGAGTGACGGGACAGGGGGAATGGCTGGAGGCTGGAGGAGGGCAGATTTAGATCAGGTATTAAGGAGAAATTCTTTCCTGTGAGGGTGGTGAGACACTGGCCCAGGCTGCCCAGAGCAGCTGTGGGTGCCCCATCCCTGGCAGTGCCCAAGGCCAGGCTGGACAGGGCTGGGAGCAACCTGGTCTGGTGGGGGGTGTCCCTGCCCATGTCAGGGGGGCTGGGAATGGATGATCTTGAAGGTCCCTTCCAACCCAAACAATTCTACGATTCTATGATGCAATTGCAGTCATTGCTCCAGCCTTCTCAGGCTGGCACAGTGTTGTGACTATTTCCAGTGGGGCACTGCACATTAGTACTGCCTCATCACAGCAGGGGCTCTCAGTTTTCTCTATCCATACTGCCGCAATGTTTTGTGCTGTACCAACAACCAAATTCTTGTTAGATTTCCACATCCACTCATTATTTCCTTTCCTTGTTTATATAAATTACCATGGCTTGTTATTTGTCAGGATTCATATCTGTGAATTTAATGGAACTGCACTTCTCAAAATCACCCACACTGTCAACAGCTCTAATTTGTTTATGTCAAATCAGTCTTTTTTTCCCCATTTACCCTTCTGTTTCATACCATTTATATTAGCTTGTCAGCTGGGATTTTATTTATTGATTTGCTTTGGAAGGTTTGCTTCTGCGAAACCCTGATGGCAGGAGAACTGCACAACTCAAAGGACAAGTAAGATATAAATGCTTTCAACACCAAGTTGTTACTTCCAATTCTGTCCTGGTCAAGAGCAAGAGAAGTTCTGGCCAGTTTTGGCATTTACTAGAAACAGATAGGAGGTGGGTTTGTTGGGTTTGGTTTGTTGCTTTTTTTTTTTTTTTTTTTTTTTTTTTTAACTCTGCAGATTGCTCTTTCTTAACTTCTACTAGCCACCACCCTAGAAAATGCTTAAGAAACACTAAACCTTTAAGTGGAAATGTAGGCATGTAGACATATTACAAACTCTTCCAAACACCGACACTTTAAGAACCTAGAAGGCTTGATAAGCACCCCATCTCCCATAGCAATCTAAGCACTAGGACTGTACATTTCCTCTCAAAAAGTTATCAGGTGATAGGACAAAGAAAATAGATATTCTTTCAGTATTTCCATATACAACTTTGCACAGACGTAGCTACTAAGAGGTCAAAGCATGCATGAAATTTAATATGTACTGAGAAGAAATGGAAACCATTGCTCACATACATGCATAGTATTTGCTTTCCAGTGTCATCCAAGGTGTGATATCCTATACAGTGCCTGCACTGTGCTTGATACTGCAGAAACCCAAAGCAGAGACAGTCACAGCTTACACAGATCATTTAGGAAGGACTGAAATAAGCTGTAGCATAGCAAAGGAAAACTCACTCCATGAAAAACTAGATGAATACTTCAAAGGATGTGTTTTTGTCTAGATTTAACAGGAGTTTCAGCAAACATTTAAGGCTCTAATGATTTAGAATGGATTGGGAGGTAAGGGGAAAAATCAAGTATTTTTCTTAACTGGATCCCTGACCCTTAAAGACCAAATTATTGGCCCAGAAAGTGGTTCTGGTGGTTGTGCAGTGCTCAGTATTTCCAAGGAAAAAATACATCCAACTCAAGCCATGCTTTTGAAGGGGCATGATCCATAACACCACCTCCTATGCCATGGAGGAACAGCAGAGGCTCCATCACTCCTTTCAGACACTTTCCATTCTCTTGCTGTGGCCTTTCTCAGCTCTGTCACCACCCATAAAAAAGCATGCTAACAGCTCTTTGCAACAAAGGAAGCAAGCATCTGGGCTCTGCAGGCAGACACAAAAACCAGTTCTTTCTGTTCTCCACCCATTTTTGTGCTGTACCAATTTAATCGAGCAGCAAGCTACTTTTGTCAGTGTTCTTAGGCAGCAGCCTGGCACACCAGCTCATTTGCTGGCCAACCTGCTTTTTAGACTTTTGACAATAGCTCAGCATTTTGAATGCTCAACACATCATATATTGCTATTGTGAAGCTTCTGATTTCCATTTCATTTTGGGTAGTCATTTTTTCCAGTCATTGCAAGATTTACATGTTGGCAAAGCCTTAACAAAGTCATTAATGGGAAGTATTTCTGGATATTATGGCAGCATTTTGTTTATAAAGAGAACAAAGTCCTGTATTTCAGTTATTATGCTGAAATCGTCAAACTCTCCTATTTCTGTTAAAACACCTACTAGAATCTGTGTATTTTTCCTTTTTGTAACTTTCTCCTAAAAAATAAAACACCTTAGATTTCACAGCAACAATGTTAGAGCAACTACTGTGTCATCTGTAGCAAAAGTAGTTGCTATTTTAGGAGTTTATAGATCTTCCCAGCTTTAAAAAAGTAAAAAAGCCTTGGGCTAAATTTGGCTCTCGAGATTTTAGCATTTATGTAAGGGAGGAATGGACTCTGGAATCCTGGTGCATCTGAAGTCAGTGTTCGTACTTTCCAGAATTTAATAGAACAGGATTTATTCCATTCATATTTGCTGAGTTGAGGAAAAAAAACCCAACAGAATAATAACAAATATGTAGGATCAAATCTTCTTGCTCATTCAAACAACATGCCTTCAGCTGCACATAAGCATAACTTGCACTAATTTTACAAACAATTTGAAACCAATTTAAGCTCTGAATGAGAAATATTCTAAGTACCTCAAGAGAGAGTTGCAATCATCATTATTCTCCTTGCAGCATACTGAGATGGGACTGATCCCATCTGCTCAGTCAACGAAGCCAGAAATCAAAGTTGAGATAATGCAAAATCTGGACTGTGTTTTTCTGCTTGTATCAAAGAGATCTAATCTTTGAGACAAAACCCAGGGTGGTTCTTAATCTTGACGACTAGTAGTTCTGGCTAAGATTTGAAAACCTGCACAAACTATTCAGCTAGACTTTGAGATCATCACTTCGAAAGGTTCCACATGCTAAATGTTTCACAGAAAGTAAACCTAGAAAAGTTACATCATCCATTGCCCAGCTCCAAGTCAATGGAGGGATACATAACCCAATGCACATAGGTGCTTTGAACCTGTCGTTAAAGGCTTCCAATGATGGAGAACAGACTCTCTCCTTGTGAAAACTGCTCCAGCCTGAAAATTCAGCTATCTCTACTCCGCTCTCAGTGGAAGACAGAGAATGTCATCTCTGTTTACAATAAACTCTAAATTAATCACCTCAATTTCTCCTCATAGCTTGTGTTATCTAAAAAGAGATCAATGATAAAACAGAGCTAGATTTTTTTGTCTATATCTTTCTCAAAACACGGCTCCCAAAAGTGAACTTCCACAACTGCAATAATGTCTTACATATGACAATCCTATTCATTCACCCAAGAGCAATTAGTTTGCCTTTTTCAAGCAGCAGCATGGTACTGAAGCTTTATGTTCAGTTTGTGGTCTGCTAATGAGTATTTTTGGCAGTACCCAATTTTTTCTCATTCTGTATTTGATCATTAATCTGCCTTTTTCTTCTTATATGCAGCATCACCTGGGTGAGTTTGGGTGAATCTGGCAGATGTGTCATCATTGCTCACTGGTTCCCTTTTAATGTTGTGTGGGGAAATTACCATTCTTGTAAATAGGTCTTTTATACAAATAGCCCACTTTATATCAGAAGCCAATGGTCCAGACAACCAAATATACAGCAGTAATAGCTGTTGCCACAATAGCTTTGCTACTAATTCACAACAGCCTTAGTAATGACTTTTCCTTCATTATTACTGTTGGATTGATATTAAGCACCCATTAGCCTCAGTTCTTCACCAACAGAACTCTGAGCAGACGGTGAGGACACATGAAGTGATAAGGCCGGAGGTGGCAGTTCTAAGACTTACAAACCATATTCTGGAATAATCACAAAAAGGAAATACTGCATTTATTTTCTATCACTTCTGTTCTCCAGAGGGGACTAACTGTAGGTATATACTGTTGGAATTGAGACAAGAGCCCATTGGAGACAATTAATTATATTTGTGTACATAACCAGACTAGTTAAGGCAACAAACTGGCACCCATGCAGAAGCCTCAAACATAAAAAAGCCTTGATTTTTCCATTCGGCAAGAACCAGAAGCATTATATGAGATTTATGAGAAAACAAACTTGGCTCATTCAACTGCCTAATTGCTTGCTACTGCTGCAGTGGAGGCTTGAAGACCATGAACTGCAAGGGGTGGAAGTATTGTAGCAGGGAGATGTGAACTGAAACCTTGCACTGAAAACCTTCCCCTTTCAACCTGGTTACAAGAGGTCTTTCAAAACACAAAAATAAAAAATGACTAGAAATGATGTTAACTACAGAACTTCTGTGGCTTCTGTCAGTTACAGACCTTGGACAGCTTTAAACAAGAAAAGGCACAGGACCCCACCTGGTGAGGGCACAATGTCAGCCTCTTTTGACAAAAGCCAAGAAATAGTGCAGTTTCCTCCTTCTCCTCCTTCCCCCCCCCCCAAAAAAAATACAGAAAAATAGATCATTATTCTGGACTCACATTTAGATCTCAAGTAAATTGATACTGACTGCTGACACAGGTGTTGAAATTTGGAAGCTTCATGGAGTCCTTTAACATTAAAGACACCAGGAGTGATCTCAAGTATATTCAAATCAGAGAATGTGATTTAGACCTACATGAACAGAATAGGAAAGAATGCATTTTACACTTCACTGTGACTACTGAGTTATACATCCCTGCAGCATCATTACAGATTTTGAGGACACCCAGTCCATTACATTTCTGATGATATTGTTAGCTTACATGGAGTCAAATAGGACCATAAAACAGGATGATCTGGCTCCTCATTGCAGAGATGACACAGTAGAGCTCCAAACACTTGCTTTGCTGCCTGTAATATGGCACTGCAATGAACAATTGAAGATATGTAGCACAGCTGGCATTTGTGTCCAATAGCCCATGCTGGTTACATATCCCTGTATCTGTGGCAAAGGTTGCTTCTGAACTTTGGGGGGAAGGAGAGATGGGGAGGAAAATTGTGTGTTTTGCAAGAACACGTTCACCCACAACACCTCTGTTCACTTACATTCTCACAAACACCATGAGAATAGCAGCCTGGTTATCCTGCTGCTCCATGAACTTTTTTATCTAGATCTACGCTCATGCTTTAGATTCAAACATCCTCCACAATTACCACAGGACCTTAGTCTGTTTATGGGGTAGAAAAAGTGAGAAGGGGGTATTTCAGATAGTCTAGCAGTGAAAAAAGTCAGGACAAAACAGTACTCTTGAGTATTTACCTTTTAAAGTAAAAAGAAGTTGTAAACAGTAACTATTTGTACACTATGTAGTAATATTTCTTAGTGGCTTCATTTAACAGAAAAAGCACTCACCTGAAACATCCAAGACTTACATCTTGGTCCCAGCTGGGATCATTGCTTTCACTTACTAAATGTATGCAACATATTCCATTAGGCAATTGACTGCCCATCAGTGTACAATCTGGGCTAAGATGTGGCCTCTTGAAAACAATATATTTGATAACATCATAAGGATTGATTAAATTGCCTCAGATAAGAGTATCTGCTTCCATCAGGTTAGCTAGTTATGCTAGCACCATGTGGCAGCAGTTATGAAGCAGATGAATTTGTGAAAATTCCTATAGAAATTATGAGGATATAATGGCAATCTCATTTTGACTCTTGAGATTAACACACTTGCCCCATCAACTGCCGAAAAGCATAGATGTATAAATACATTAAAGCAAACAATTTCTAGCCCCCCTTTTTATTTAAAACTTGCTTAATTAAGGCATTTATATTTCTGCAAATTACTGCAAAGTGTTTGACCTAGAGGTTGCTCTGAACCTTACAGATGAAAGAATTTACATCAACAACTTCTCAGCAGCTTTTTTCCAAGTTCATTTGGTTTAAAAATCTTTTCAAAATGCTTTTTATTTTTTGATCATTATCACTAAATGAAACTTCTTTTTCAGGAACAGGAAAATATTTGACCATCTCACCACGAATCTGTTCCTTAAAGCTGATTAGCTCCTATTTCATAAGATCTCTAAGCATTCTATTATCAGCAGTGACTCCCAAATAATCACATTGGACACTTACAATGAAGTAAAATTTACTTTAAAGCACACAATTGCAAATGCAGCATGCTTCAGATTTCCTAATGTCATTTTAAGTATTATTGCCTATTAGAAACAACAACAGCACAGCTGAAGCGGTTAATAGAAATGAACACAAGTCACCGTTTTAATTGGAGCCTTAGAGCCATATTCATTAGAGATGAACATATCCCCTTCACATTGCAAGTAGGATGCCTGCATATGGGATTTCAAGAGTGTTACACATCTGCGCAGAATATGACACCTGTCTTCCCATACCTATCTGATGTCTATGATGAGGACAAGAATGCTTCTCCCTTAAACTTACTAGCTCTGTAATGTAAAACAGTGCATCCAACAAAAAAAAAGATAATTATACTGTGGTATTTCTTTACACAGGGCCTTAGAACAAGATACAATTTAATATACACAGATACATGGAAATGTACGGACTTGCTATTCTTGTTATATCTGTCCTACTGTAAGAAACTGTGTATTTCCAGTACCAGATCTAAGAAAACTATACCTGCCAAGCAAAAACCTCCTCAAACTTGCAACACTATCCCTTGGAAACATAAAAAGACATTATATGATGCTATTTCCTGTGCTGGTAGAGGTCAACTATTGCACAAGGGTCATTTACATCTCCAGAGGAAAATCAGTGCTTGTAGAGCTCATAACACCACCCTGTTTATGTCAGTTCATGCAGCTTTCAAGGATACAACATCTCGCATGTTTCCTCAGAAGTCCCAAAGCAGGGTTCTGTAACTACAGCTGGTAACAGAGAGGCTAACTGGGCAGAAAAAAATCCAGGGAAGACTGTATAAGCTTGAAAAGGATCCAGGAACGGATCTGAGTGAATTAAGTGGGAAACCAGTGTATTTGGCTGCTCTGAAACTAAATATGTCAGTCCATGATACCTGTCTAAAAAGGAAAATGTTCAAAATGCAGATCTGGAATACAGCACTTCTTACTGTGACATGCTGAGTGTATGTAAGCAACTGCCAGCCTTCCAGTCACTGGACTTCAGGCAGGATAACTCTGCAGAGAGAGAAAAACAAACAAACAAACAAAAAAACCCCAAAAAACCACAACAAAAAAACCCCCACCAAAACAGACTGGCAAGCTCTTCAAATGAGAAGAGATGAAACTCTGAGAACGCCAGCTCACAAGCAGAGTGGAAGACTGAAAGCAGCAGAGGGAAGATATTCATTCCACCCCTCTAGGCTTTAAAAGACTAGGAAGAAACTCCAGTGACAACAGGATTCCTGAGTTTCCCTTCACCATTTACCTGCCAGTTGGAAAAGCATTAGTGTGTTACTCTACAACGGTCAAATATTTCACATACTCTGAAAGTCCAACAGAAAACATTTACATTGCATGTGTAACAATGTTGTATTCCTGTATTCCTGAAACCTGTTTAAGAGGAGGTATTATATAAACAAATAAAAGGCAAGAAATCAATGCAAGGCTTTTTTTTTTTATAAATATATATATATATATCTACAGTATAATCTGCACTTGTATGCTGAAGAAGTGTTCCTCTTACACGACTTATTTTCATGGTCTACCAATAGACAGGACTAGATAGCTTTTAAGAGTCCAGTGTAGTGTGATGAATCCACATATTACCAGTTACACTACACTGCATTAGCATGTCATCCACATAAAGTACACTTTAATGTTAAGACAGTATGGTTAGTCATTTATTAATTAGAAGTTACGTTGAACAATTTAATTCCTTCAGAATGAACAAGTTTTCTTTTTGAAACTCAATACAAACATGAAAGGAAAATACAAACTGCAGAAGAAATATGCAATATATGCTGAAAATAAATTTGGCTGCACTACCA
Organism: Falco peregrinus; assembly: GCF_023634155.1. NCBI lineage: Eukaryota > Metazoa > Chordata > Aves > Falconiformes > Falconidae > Falco > Falco peregrinus. The sequence goes on along the minus strand of NC_073732.1, from coordinate 10,455,790 downwards.
AAACATTTCAATGACTTACAATTTACTGGAGAGAACAACTGCCAACTTCAACTAGTGAAATTAATTCTTCCACTATTACTACTTCAGCTGATAGCTGTATTGGCTTCACAGGTCTTGCCTGAATCCTGCCTTTGGCTCCAACCTCAACAACCTTTAAAGGGTGGTCTCTAACGAAACAGAGGCCTTTTCCATTGTTAAACCCAGCTTTTCATCTTCATTTATCTGTAATGCATGTCAACCTGAGCTACTGAGCAAGGAAATTATGCCAACAGTAACAGCATCACACACAAAATGGCAGAAATAAGACTGCAGCCCAACAGCCAAAGCTTTGCTCCTAAGCCTTCTCCCCATCATTGTGTTGCAGCTGCTTTGGGAAACAAAAAATAAAAAAAATTGATCTCTGGCTACGAAAACTCTCCTTGAGACTCTGACTTAATTTTAGGCTCTCTTCATAGCCCATTCAAACTCACCATCCTCATCTTTACATCCCCAGTTTCAGCACATACATTCTTCTGTTTATGATTTATACTGCCAGTTTACACTTTGCATTTGAGACCTCACACACCTGACCCTGTCCTTTCTGATTTCTTGTCCTGATTTCTCCTGAGCCAGAAAAAAAAAAAAAATTGTCATGATTTAACCCTGGCCAGCAACTAAGCACCATGCAGCCACTCGCTCAATCCCCCCACAATGGGATGAGGGAGAGGATTGGAAGAGTAAAAGCGAAAAAACTCCTCGGTTGAGATAAAGACCATTTAATAAGTAAAGGAAAATCCACACACGCATGCATAGCAAAACAAAGAATTCATTCATTCACTACTTTCCACAGGTGTTCAGTCATCTCCAGGAAAGCAAGGATCTATCACGTGCAACATTTACTTAGGAAGACAAACGACACAATACCAAGTGTCCCCCACTTCCTTTTTCTTTCCCCAGCTCATATATACTCAGCATGATATGATACATATATGGTATAGAATCTCTTTGGCTAGTTCAGGTCAGCTCTCCTGGCTCTGTCCCCACCCAGATTCTTGTGCCCCTCCAGCCTTCTTGCTGGCATGGTCTGAGAAACTGAAAAGTCCTTGACTTAGTATAAACATTACCTAGCAATAACCAAAACCATCAGTGTGTCATCAACATTGTTCTCCTACCCAATCCAAAACACAGCACTGCACCAGCTGCTAAGAAGAAAATCAACTCTACCCCAGCTGAAACCGGGACAATTTCAGAACTCCACCTTAAACTTCTATGGAGAATTTTCCTCCAGTGGCATGGACTGTACCCTGAGAGCACTAGCGCACAAATGTTTTTTAATGAAATTTAACATTCAGGAAATCTATGGAACAATACTGCCAACCAGTCTCTTTTTTCCCCTGATATTTTTCCAATAATCAAAAGTGTACTACTTACCACCACCCCCCTTTTTTTTTTTTTTTTTTTTTTTTAGGCACAATTACAATTGATTCAAGAGCAACATGAATTGAGAAAGTTCCTGATGCAGCTGTGGCCTTGCCTCCATGGTAGTGGGTTAATTGACATGGATGATGTGCAGCTGTAGCTCGTTCCTGCTAAGTAGGTAAATAGCCCTGAGGATGGTGGGATTGGTGGTCTGATGGAGGAGGAGCATTGTGGTCTGGCCTCTGGAGGAAGGTGAAACAGCATGGACAGTAGAATCTGATGGTAAAAGTCTTGTTGTAGCCTACTGTTTATGATGCAACATGTGCTTGTAAATATAAAGATGACACAGCTGAAACACAATGAACACTTTTGATGTTCTCACTCTCCCCAGCCTTTCATCTTGGTTTCATACCTGGTTTTGATGATAGCCTTCCAAGACTGAGAATTTGGCCTTGACATAAAGCATCAGATGCTAAGTCTCTGATGCAGTATGAAAAGCAGTAATGGAAATTTCCAGTGAAGTCAGAGAAAAATCAGGAAAAATGAATTCACACAGTTAGGATATGCTTTCCAAGATGCTACCTCATCAGCTTCCAGAGTGAGCTCTGCATCCAGAGAGGTGGGAGGACCAGGCCCCCTACTGCTCCCCAAGTAGTTCATTTCGGCATTTCCCTTCTGTTCCCATTTCAATGTAATGCACAAATGCATGCTCACCAGTATGTCACCTTCCAGATGGTATGCTTCTGCTCTATATTTTTGTATTGGAGGGACCATTTTGTCATTAAACTTGAGTGACCTATAGCAACCTGATCTGGTGTCTTACTCCAATCTGGATTTCTGGTCACTTTTCATGAAGGTTTACTTGGTATTTCAGCAAGAAACCACTACTGCTTTTTTTATATAGACTTCACTAACACATAGCAGTACAGTCTTTGAGAAATACCAGAAAGAAGGGCAGGGCACCAAAGGGAGAAAAAATGGACAGAAAAATGGTGTTTACAATGAGTAATTCACAGACCTGAGGCAAGAGACACACAGCTTGATGTTCAGAACTACTGAAAAGCAGCACAGTGTAGAAAACTGGCAATGTTTTCACTAAGCATCTCCATGAAGGCCCCAGGCCAGTATGGTAAATACAGGCAGGACTGGAAACAGTTTAGGTGCTTAACTGAATTAGAGCATATCCTGGGTCTTTCCCAGGCAAGCCACTGTCAGGGATGTAGGTGCAGTGCACAAGTTTGGACTTCTAAGAGGCTTGGGAGACATGTTCCCTTACAGAGACCTTTACATTAGGAAATTATTTCCAACCCAGGAAATGTAGGTGCTGTGGTCTTGCTTTATGTTTTCTCAAAGAATGTCAAACCCCTAATTCTAGTCCAAGCTCACCTTAAAGCTTGATTATCTGGCTTCACCCACAGGATGAAGCAAATTCCCTTTGTAGTCAATAGAAAGCCATTTTCCTGCCTATCAGAATCAGAGAGAAGGAGGAAAAAAGCACTAGACATAATACACTCCTTGTTACAAAGATTTTTTTTCCCCTAAACTTATTAGGTATCATGTCCTTCCTGGCAAAAAGAGAGATGTGTTTATCAAAGGCACATGAAGAACAGGTTGAAAGGACAGTAACATCAGAGACTTCCCACTGCTTCTCAGGACACTGGAAGGACAGCAATAAGCACTGAGGTTGTTGAGACCCCCCAGGTCTCTGCAGCCTTGCAAGGAAAACTAACAAATTGCAAAAACTGCAGTTAAAGGCAATGGAGACACTCTTTCATAAAAGCTGCTAGCACCTTATTCCAGGGTCCCCTGCTGTAAACCGCTGCCAGCCAAGGAGAAGGGGCTGCTCCTTAGAGCAGAGCTCCAGCTCCAGGTGGCAAGCCTCAGCCTTTGCTACCAAAAACCACAGTCCAGAAAAGCCAGTTAGTGTTTGAAGCAGCAAGAGTGCTTTCTCTAAGGCAGCAACTATTTGCACTTCACGCATGAAGCCATCCCAGCACCAGTGCTGTTCCGCTGCTCTGGGGACTGGGATTTTATAACTGCAAGCCCTTCCTGCTCCCCTCCATGCTCTTACATGCTACTACATCCTACTTTTTTGAATGTAAGATGTATCAAAGAGGAAAGAGTAAATTAAGCACATAGCAATGTCACCACATGGACTCCACAGACTCTAGCTGGAGGACCCTCAGCAGTGCTCCCACCACAGCACCTGCCTGGCACCAGGCTTTCCCTCAAAGCCTCCAGCTCTGCGAAGCCTCAGCAGTGCTAACAGCCCTGCTCCATGCCCCACTGCACCTTGACAGGCATTTCAAGCTGGCCAAGCCTTTCCAGCTATCCTCAGGCCCTGCCGACACCTCAGCCCAGCGCCCCAGCCTACCTCAATGCCACAGGCGGCCCACCACAGCTCACCAGCTGCCATCTTTCCAGCCCCCAGGGCTTAACATCGCGGGGCAGCCATGCTGCCAGCAGGCCTCGGCACAGGCCCACCTCAGGGGTGCACAGGGCAGGGCAGGCCTGAGGTGACAAGTGCCACCCCACCAGTGCCAGGCAGGCATGTGGCGGCAGGGAGAGTGGCTCGAGCTGTTGCCATCGCCTCAGTGGCTGCAGCTGCTGTTTGCTGTGCAGGTGCCTGCTGTCACCTCAGGCGGGAGGGGCGGCTGGCACAGCCCTGCCCCAGGAGAGGGCCCGCTGCCCCCGGCACCCTCCAGGGCAGATCCTGCCTGAGAAGAAGCCCAGGTAAGGAGTCACTGCTGCCTGCAGGGACACCTGCTACATGTGGGCTGAGCCCTAGCTCAGCCTGGGTGGTCTCATTACTGCCTAAGAGCCCTTGGCTGGGGAGGGGTTTTGGCAGGGGGTGGCTTGCAGGGAAGGGCTGATGGCAACTGTCCTGTGAGGCCTGGCAAGAGTTGCTTCATGTCTGTTTGCAAGTGGCTCCACATCCAGCAGGAGCAATCCCTGAGAAGCAGGAAGCATGTGTGGGAATCAGGGAGACAAGGCTTGCAGAGAGGTGGTGTCTCTTCCTAAACCAAATGGACTGAAAGAAACCGAGAAGCTTTTAGGTACGTACACCATTCCTCCCAGTTCAGTGTGCCTGCCACCATGCTATCTGTGAGGAATGGGGGGGAGCAGGAGACCTGGAAGCAGAAGTGTTTACCAGTGCAGAGCAGGCCCTGGGAAACAAGGAGAGCAATTGGTAAAAGACACCTGGAAGCAGGTGGTGTGCAGGTAGCTGGGTTCACAGGTAGCTCAGTCACCATGTCTCATTCCCTCTGGAAAACACCATGGGATATCGGAGGCCTGTTTGTGAGGAGCCTGTGTTTGTATGTGCCCACTAGCCATGGCTTCACATGCACACTTGGTAATGGCTGCACAAAGGAGACATTTTTGCCAGCTGGGTACTGGCTGGTCATTTCCATTTTTGTGAGGGCAGCTGGGAGCGTTCAGGGGTACCCAGACTCAAGGCCTGGCTGTTGTGCACTTCTTCTACAGCAGCCGAGTGACTGCATGGTGAGCGCTGTGTGCTGCCAGTGGGGACCTCCCTCGCGGTGGCCTGCCCACGTAGTGACCCAGCCTCACCCAGCACAGTTTGCGGGATCACAGCCTTCGGTTGTGTGGCTGCAGGCTGTAATACCAGTAGGCCACTGCTTTTATAGTGACTCCAAGCCTTCTTCTGGCTTAGTGGAGGAAACAGACAGGTGGTGAATGTCCCAAGAGTGAATACAAAGAACAATTCACTTGCAACAGCCCCTCACTTGCTACTGAAAATGGAGTTTCTTAACGAGTGTTATATTCCTCTAAGGGTTTTTTCTGCTTCATTTCTTGGGACCATTTGAGGATATTCATTGACAAAAGAATATGAGCTGTGCAATTGTTTTCATGGTTCTGTCTGCCTGGTGTTACAGTAGACGTTCTTTTATGTATTCTTATAGTGGCTTTGGTGGCATAATGGATGATTCTGATCTCCTTTTTTTTTTTGAGAACCCTACTTGCCTCTGGCTTCTCCATAGAGGTTAAGATAGAGAAGATTAGCCTTGTTTTCTGCCTCAGATGTAACGCTGCTTTCCTGTAAGCAGCTGTGGGCTGAGCTGTGTAGTCAGTATTTCAATGTGTTTAAAAATGCAGAAGCTGCAATAAATGCAGTTGAAAGGTTTAGTAATCATGAATGAAAGGGAACAAGCTTGTTACTTTGACCTGCCTGCTCAGGGGAATTGAATATGTGTAGCACTAGTTTAAGTAAAAATGTAGGGGGGTTGGGTTTTATAACACATTTTTTAAAGCAGCTGTAAAATAAATGATCACTTATAAATGACAAATATAACATAATGGGAACTCCAGGAACAGTATGTTTTCCCTGTGCTAATAAAAAAAAAACCCTGAACTACTATATTGGACAACAGGAATTGCTGCTGATCCAAGGGGCTTTGGGCAGTCTGATATGCAATGGTCAGGACTCTCACTTTAGGGTTAAATCGGCCAAGACCACTTCCTTTCTACTGATAAAGTATGAGTTTCTTTGAATAGAGTTATAAAGAGCGTAAGCTTAGTATTCCTCTCATGACAGGAGCAATAGGCTTGTCAAAGCATATGAAACATGGTAAGCTACCTGAAGATTCTGGATATGCAGCAGTCTGTAACCTTCTTTTACAAGTATATACACGCAAAGCACTTAGGGGAAATATTTGCAGTTGTTATTTATGTATACAGGAAGGCCTCTTAGAGGAAGCATGACAAAAGAGAATCCCCACATGCTCCATACAAACAGAATAAACTGCTGTATTAGACTTGGAATTCATTCTCTTAAACTTGCAATAAGACAAAAAGATCATGGGTATCACAATGTATAAAATATATTCTTCTGAATCCTGTTCAGTGTTCTTGCTGTAAGGCAGGTTCTCAGAAAAAGAGGGGTTTTTTGTGAAGGAGTCTTGTGGATGAGGAATTTGTCTTAGAGAGAGATGTGGAACTGCAGTAGAGCATTTTAATCAGGCATCAGGCATTTTGGCTCATGCCTGTCCGTGCTTCTTACAATTTGGCTGATCAGTTTTTATGACATGTGGGACATAGTGCTGCCTGCCTTGTGACAATATTTTTTATAATTATTTATTTTAAAAGTTAATTTAGTGCCTACGAAAAGTGACACATTTATAGCTGTAAACAGAGTGGGATTTTCAAGCCACTAGGGGGGGAAACCAAGCACCCAAAAATTCATGCAGCAGATCTGAAAATCTTGCCTTCTAGGGGACTGAAGATAACAATTGTGTTTTCTTTAGAGAGCCTTTGATTTTTTCAATATCCATTTCTTTTTCTGTGAAATGAAAACAGAAAATGTTAAACATTTTGAATGGTATGGTTTCAAAAAAATTTTTAGCCAAGAGTTTTTTGACTTGTAGGTGTGTATAAGATTGAGCTCTGTGTGATTGATTCATGTTGAGTCAGGCCAAAAAGGGACTTACAGACCTACATCTAGTCTCCAAAAGGCTGTCATATGTGAAAATTTTTCACTTCACAACAGCCTTCCAAACAGTGTGGCTTGAAGAGAGCAGTGTGTTCTGACCCACTCTTGTCTGCAGCAACTTAACCATGCTTTTCCCCTCTGTGCTTTCCTTACAATTGACAATGATAATTTTCATTCCTTTTCAGACTTTGGCCTTCTTGTTGTGGCTAGCAGTAGGAGCACTGCTTGTGCATAGTGCATCTTTGTTTTAATACAGGCCTGATCAAATACTTTCAGGAAGTAATTTTATGCCTGTAGCTCTGTTCCTGCTCTGCAAAAGGGCGAAAGTGTGATTGCGTTGTAAAAACTTCTGCAATCTACTTATAATAAGCCAGTATTGTTAAATGCCTTTTGATTTCTGAAAAATCAGCATTGCAATACCACCAACTTGCTTTGTATATTACAGGTCACCAGTTTCTTGTATTAGTGAATTTACTGTTGATTTGCGTTCTTGAAGATTTTCAAGATAGATAACATTTTTCACAATTAAATAACTGTGTATGCTTATATATAGTACTTAATATATAAGCATATATAGAGAGATTTAATTTCTTAAAAGAAATTGAGACACACTATTCTTTATCACACAGGATGTCTTAGTAGTTGCAGCTGTTTGCTGTTGTAACCTGTACTGAGAAGGAGCACTAACAAACACTCTTTTGGTGACTGAGTGCGTAAGAATTGATTGGATTTTTTTCCAGCTTCATTCGTATCTGGTTTTGTTAGATTCAGATATGATGCAGATCATCAACAAATAGATGCATAGCTTTAGGAGTACCTTATTCATACTGCATACTTATGGAATGACATTGCTAAAAGAAACATAAAATAAAATTTATTTTTAAAACCACCCAAACTTACATGCCAAAAATTGAAGTCCAGTTTTAAAGTGGTTCCTTTCCTTCTCTGGAATTTATGCATGTGTTCTTGATTTTAACTTTGGGGGTTTTTCTACTTCTTTTTCATGAATGTGAAAAGTCACAGGCCAAGGGGTGTTAAAGGTAGGAAAGATCTCCTGGAAAATCCAGTAAAAGATTTACTTTATCAGTGTGTGATTCCAACAGTTTTTCTCAGTTTAATTCAGTAAGACTGAAGTGACTGTGTTTCAGGTGCTTCCCAAGAAACAATATTTTAATTGCATGCAAAATTTTACCTGATGTTTTAAATATGTTTTTGTTCTCATCCCATTAGTGCTATTTATATTCAAGTAATTTTTTGTCCATAGTGTTGTTTATTTTAAATAATTAATTTATGCAATGTTGTTGTTTGTTAGCCTTCATGTGGTCAAGCTGTATCTATTTAGTGCACTTAATCTTTCTTCGTTGCAGTTGAGGTATGGTATTCTATGCAGGGAAACAGGCATGTCTTCCAGTTGCCTGTCAGCATTCCTCTAGTACAGCATAAACCTGCAGAGTTCTTTGAGAGACTGCTTTAAGTTTAGCAGAGCTGAGCTGCATTATGCCTGTAGGAACGATTTTGTATCTGCTTAATACAGTTATGATGTGTGTCATGTTCCACTCAAAGGGAAATTAACCTCTCACTCATTTCTGTTGTTAATTTTAGGAAACCTTTCTCTGTCTCACTGTTGGGTTGGGGAAGCAGTGGCTATGATTATATGATACTGTCAGTCTTGTCAGATCTGGGTCATGTGGAGCAGGATTCATGTGCCTGCCTAGTGGTGGTGGGGTTTTGCCTGTGCAGCCCAGAATCACAGCTGTCTTTGCTCGTGTGAATATTGCTGCATACTCTTCATTAGCTTATAGTCCGTGTTTGCCCTCAGCTCTGCTCAGTTTTATTATCAATAAATACCCTAAATCCTTGCCCCACTTTTATACTGACAGGCAGCTTTTCAAGTGGCATAGTAATGTTTTGTCCCAGTAAGTGCAAAGGTAATATTTTTCTGCCTGTTTGATATCTATCTGGACCCCATGTAAACTGCCTTCCATTTACTTCACAAAGGAGTAATTTTCACCTCTTCTTTAAATACAACTTCTAGTTGTTTTTTCAAAGTGTCTCAGTGGCTGAAAAAAGAACAATGTGTTATTTACAGATCTGTATTATTCCCAGATATTCTCTAAACAGTGGATTCAAGACAAAGCAGTAACTGTTGCAACTTGCAGACTGGAATGAGCAATTTAGATAGGCATTGTCATGTAAGGCAGAAATAAATGGCGTAGGAGGAAGTGCCCCACTAACCACTTCTTGCTATAACATGCCTGTTTGCGTGACCAGTGCTCAGCAAGGACTCTCTCTTCCATAACCAAACCCAAGTATTTTTAAAAAATTCTTACCTTTTATATATTTTTTTTTGCTTTTGGGTTTGGTGTCTATTTTGTTTCTGTGCAAGAAGGTCTTTTCTTAATGCAGGCATTAAGAATTTACCTGTCAAACAAACAGTTCAGCTTTCTTGCAAGAAGATTTGGGCATAATAGCTCCACTGCAGCTTATTAAAACACAGTCATCTCTGAGTACCATCTTCTATTCTTAGGATTTTAGAAGCTTTTGAAGCTAGTAATTTTGGAAAAGCTGCCCAGGTTATGGAGCTAAAGGAGCTGTATATTTCATAGAATTTTTTAGTTCGGTTATTTCCACTGCTCTGGTCTTTCCAGTAACTGGAGCATAAAAAATCATACTCTACCTTAATGCATCAGAGGGAATACTTTTAATTTACCTTTAGTTTGTCAAAAAGCAGCAATGAAAAATTGAAAGCCATGACTTTTTCTGGGGGAAAAATCCTCAAAAAATATTGTCAACAAATCATTTGGGTTTTAGCCAGCCAAAATATCCTGAATGCAGGCAGAACGTCCTCCAGCCACTTATTTCTGGTTAAGAAATGTGTACTCCCTTTTCTTCATGTATTTTTTAAGATTTTTAACCAGCTTCTACTCAGCAGTCCTCGTGATCACAAAGTCTGTTTCCATACAACTGTGAATGAAATGTTCCAGCTACTCATGTAGTAACAGCAAAATGTTATCAGTAGGATTTTTTCCTCCAGCTAGTGATGAGTAGCACACACTTGTGAACAATTTTTTTTTAAGTTACACTTTATTCCCTTCAGACAGCAAAACCAAAAGAGCCATGATCATTGAATAATTAAGTGATTTTTAGAGATATTTAAATTTCAAAACAGAGATATATTCTAATTAAAAGGTCTTGGGACTTTCAAATTATTTTGATCTTTGTCCTGTGTTTGTAGTGTATGTGTAAGAGTCATAATTACTGATGTTGGAGGTATGCAGTTTCCTAGAAGCCATGGCAAAAAGAGACAAGAAAACCGTCCTCAGTTTCAGTGTCATCACAGCAATTGCCAGCATGGTAAATATTCATGTTGTGAGTATTTGGAATGTACTCATCCTTGGATTTCACTGTGCCCTGCTGAATTTAAGCTTTAGAGCATCTTTCAGATAATATGTTCCTGGTGAATGGAGGCTTCTGCCCAGATGAAATTAGTCCACTGTAAGGCTTCAAATTTTGCAGAACTGCCTAGAATGCAAAACTGCCTTTGGAGCTCAGTTTTACATAGTTTTGTAAATTCAAACATCCCTTGTGTTACAGAATTTACCACCAAACCTAGAGGTTGGGAAGTGTCATTGGCTTGATGGCTTGCTGATCTCCAAAGAACAGGAGTTAATTGTCTATAACCCTTTGCAGACAGGTTCAGCAGCAGAAAACTACCTGTATCCCAAACAATTGTCCACCTGGGGCATTGAGTTACCTGTTTCCAAAAAGTTTTGCCTTTGAAATGTCATTATGGCCATTAAGAAGGTTAAGTTTTAGGTCAGGGGTCCTCAATTTTTTTAAACAGGGGGCCAGCACACGGATGAAGTGGCAGGAGGTCATCTGTGGCTGCTTGGTTTCCCCCCACCTCCCCGCCGGGAGGGGGGGCCTGTAAATACTGGGGGCTGGATTGAGGACCCTGGGGGGCCGTATCCAGCCCACGGGCTGTAGTTTGAGGACCCCTGTTTTAGGTGGTAAACAGAGCATTGCTGTTATGGTGTTTCTAAAGCATGTGTGTGCTTGTGAAGTGTTTGTGATCCATCCTGATGAAGAGGCAGTTTGGGAACAATGATTAATGATCTGTTGGGATGAAATTGGAAGGAAAGATTAAGTGTTTATAAAACATCTTAGTAGTGACAAAGGGAAGGCTCTACTGTTGTCTAAGGTTGTTTGAAAGTTGAGTAAGGCATAAAGGGAAATTAATCATTTAAAATACCAAGATACTTTATTGTATTTTGGGAAGAGGACTGTAGAAAAGGAATCAGACTTCTATGAACCCATATGCAGAGACAAAAAATATTTTTATCTTAGTATTATGGGTCAGCAGAAATGCTGTAGTCCTTTACGGAAACTTTTTTCCTTCTCCATTTTTTTATCTAAAAATAAGCCATTTTGCAGTTTGATCTTTGTGCATGTAGAATGTAACAATACTACCTCTGCCTTTCTGCCTCCTGAGGCTGAAACAGACTAGAATTAGCAGAAATGTACTAGGATGATAATCTTTATTGCACTACCTTTTTTTTTTTTCCTTCCATAGGTTAGAGGAAGGGTGATATATCATGGGCTTTGGTATATTGTAAAAAACAGAATCCATGCAGAGAGCCCAATACACAGAGAAAGGGAACAATTCTGGTCAGATTTCTGTGAAGTTCTGTCGTGTCTTTTTGAATCAAAGTCATATAGTGATTGAGCAAATAGTATTTCAACAAAATGCTGAAATTTTACAAGAGCAGCAGATGAAAATTGATCCATCAAGAACAATAATTTTTAATTTAAAGACAGTTTGTTTTGAAATTTTTCATCTTGCTCAAAGTAAAACATTTATGATAATTGACAGATGTGGAAATCTCCCCTCCTTATCTGCACTGTTGCTGTCCCAGTGGAAGGCTTATGTGTCATTTGGGCTGCTTTGTAAATTGGTGTTTGAGCAGTTAAAACTCATAAAGCAATAACTGGTAAAATCTCTGATTCATCTGCTCCCATTTTTAGCTGTCTACAATTTTATAAAGCAGCTAGAAAGTTTCATGCAGCACTTCATATCTGCAGAGCTTCCTCCCTGGTTGCTCATGATATCCTCTCAAGGATGACAAAAAGGAGCAGAGGAGGGATAGGGCTCACTTATTTTGCCCTGAGAGGTAGAACCAGTTTATTTGGTGAAAAGCAGGCAAGTACAAAGAATGAACTCTCTTTTTCTGCCAATCTTGAAACTATACAAAACAGAGTGGTAGCAACAGATAGAGGAAAGGTAGTTTCTTTCACTCCTTAGTGTGAAGGTGTCCAGATAAAAACATATGTTTCCTGACTTCCCTGCCATCTGTTCTAACCTTCATGTGTACTTCTTGTGTCTGTAGGGAATAAAAGTGCTAACTTCTAATCTCGGTACCTAGCAGCTTTGCATATGGTGTCAAACTGACACCTTTTAACTTGAAACCTGGTTAGAGGAAATGAGAAGCCTTGGTGACAAATGTCCCACTGTATTATAAAGGAAATTCTTTTGTTTTCACAGCTGGGAAATTTTCCAGGACTTCACCATGAGCTTTTGGCAGAGTAGACCATGAGTAATTACTTACTGACTTCCTCCAGTAAACTGCTGAGCTCATAAGAAAAATAATACTGTTTTGAGGATTTGAAGAAGGTACATTACACTGCAGTAACAGTTGGGACATCAGTTGTGTTGTGTAACAGTGATCCTGAAAGATCTGAGACCAGGGACTAAATTTCCTGGATTAGCAAAACTGGCACAATTGTGAAGGTTTTTTCAGGCCAGAAAGAGAGAGCATTTTGCATTGCCTTTGAGTTATGTTTAGAGTCAGTGACTGCTGATAAGCTCCAAAGACCTGATGCTTTTGAAACTGAAGGATAGGAGGGGAAAATGGGTGAATTGTAAGTTACTAGAGCTAGCATAGGGGGTCAGAGTGAAGTGTTTAAATAATTCAAATGGTCCAAAGTCTTACCTAGTTCTGTTACCTCAAAGTGTCATGGTTTAACACATTTTTCCAGCTGGGTTAGTGCATTAGGACTTATAGGAGAACTCGAAGATTTATTTGGTTTTGGTAGAGGATAGGAAATTCCTTTTTTAATCATGAAGGATTGATGGCTTTGCATGGGACATGTGACACGATGGATAGCAAGTCCAAGCTGACATAGTGGTTCTTTGCCTGCACGCCCTTCAATGATCTGATTATTTGATTCCTTTAAAAGTATGAGAAATCCTAGACACAGTTTATCAATAGTTTTTTATAAAACAAGATTCTCCTTTTCATTACTCAGAGAAATTATGATCTTTTCTTTTATTTCCATAGCTGCACCACTGCAATACTAAACCTATATGCTCAAAATCATTTTAATGTATGTTACAGAAATAAATAATTTGTAAATAAAATCATTATTATATCTGTCTCCTATGACAGCTGAGTCATTTGCAGCTGTGCAAAATGAGAATTGACACTAAAAGCCAGGGATGATTTAAGGCAAATGACAAATTCACACTCTTGCAATAGTAAAGTACCATGTATTTTAAGACAGGAGGGAACCTAGACAAGTGCATAGCTGCACATTTCTAATTTATTGTGAGGAACTCAAAGGCATCTGTTTAAAGTCATACATACCTGACAAAACAGTGCCTGAAAGTAGGGGGGTTTGTATCTTGAATGTGAACACTCATTTTTGCACTCCATGTAAATATTCATGTTTTGTATGAGTATGAAATATCCATAATCCATATAGAAATTTTTGAACACAGAGGAGCAGAGTAAATGAGATTGAGAATTGAGCTTGAACCCAGGAGCACTGGCCCTGTTCATGCAGCAATAGCCCACAATGGTGGGAAAGGAGTCAGCCTCTGAGGATTCAGACTGGTTGTCTCCCAAGTTCTCAGCTGGTGGATTCTTCTCCTCAATGGGTTTGGCTTCCAGAAAACACCTTCTTGGTAATACTGGCACATGGGGAATAGAACACTGTGGTGGCTTGACCCTGGCTGAATGTCAGGTGCCCACCAAAGCTGTATTACTCCCCTCCTTAACCAGACAGGGGAGAGAAAATATTAATTAATTATGTAACTCGTGGATCAAGATAAGAACAGGGAGGTCACTCAGAAATTACTGTCATGGGCAAAACAGACTCAACTTAGGGAAAATTAGTTTAATTTATTACCATTCAAATCAGAAAAAACACCTTACCCCCACCTCCCTCTTCCTCCCAGGCTTAACTTAACTTTCAATTTCTCTGCTTCCTGCCCCTGAACAGTGCAGAGGAACAGGGAATGGGGGTTACGGTCAGTTCATCACACATTGTTTCTGCCACTCTTTCCTCCTCACACTCTCCCCCTGCTTCAGTGTAGGTCCCTCCCACATCTTTCCCATGGGTCGTGGTTCTTCACACATTGCTCCAGAGTGGGTCCCCCACAGGGTCACAAGTCCACCAGCAAAGCTGTTTCAGCATGGGCTCCTCTCTCCACAAATCCCTAAGTCCTGCCAGAAAACCTGCTTCAGTGTGGGCTTCCTGTGGGGTCAACAGCCTCCTTCAGGCATCCCCCTGCCCTGGTGTAGGGTCCTCTGTGGGTTGCAGGTGGATGTCTGCTTCATCATTAACCTCCATGGGCTGAAGGGCACAACCTGCCTCATTGTGGTCTTCACCATGGGCTGCAGGTAAATCTCTGCTCTGGTACTTGAAGCACCTCCTGCCTTCTTCTGCACTGACCTTGGGGTCTGCAGAGTTGTTGCTCTAACATAGTCTCACTCCTCTCTTCCACTGCAGTTTTTTGTTTTTTGGGGTTTTTTTTGTGCAGATTTCCCCTGCCTTCTTCTTAAATACATTATCCCAGAGGCGCTACCACCATTGCCGACGGGCTGGGCCTTGGCGAGCAGTGGGTCCATCTCAGAGCCGACTGGCATTGGCTCCGTTGGACATGAAGGAAGCTTCTGGCATCTTCTCACAGAAGCCACCCCTGTAGCCTCCCTGCTACCAAAACATTGCCATGTAAACCCACTACAAACATGTAACTTTGATCTTTAAACAAGCAATGCACTGAGATTGTTTACCTCTGTATTTTTGTGGATATTAATTTTTTGGAGCTTGTCACCTGTTTATCAGGTAAAATCAAGTATTCCTTTGGGTTCCTCACACTTTGATCTTGTGTCACCTTATCAAATTGGCTACATCACTTCCTCTGAAGTAGGCTCAAGCTTCAAGTGGGAGTCCAGCCTCTCTGCTAGCTTTTTTTTTCTCCTTTTCTTCACCACCTTTGCAATCTTTGTGTATTAAAAGCAGCACAGTCGATGTTCCTTGTCAGGTTGCTTGGATACTGTACGTAGAAAATGCTGTTGCTTCTGAGCACCTCATCTGTCTTTGCTTGTTGGAACTTGGCAGTGCTAAAGGATCCAATTCTTTCTGGCAAAGTGTAAGTCAAGGGTAACTCCTCTGAGGACAGGGGTGTTAACTGCTAAGAAAATCAACACCAAGGTGCCCTGCTGCATTCACAGCTTCCCTTTCTCCTTTTGCAGCTCCTCCATCCCCTGTCCATCCAGTTTCTTTGTAACCTATTAGTCTGTAGTCCCAGGGCCTGACTCTGTCACAGAGCAAGGTACTTCGTTGTTGTGAACTCAGTCATGACTTTTTGTTTTGTTCTCAAGTTGTCGCTCACTTGTGCACTGCTTACAGAGTATGATCTGACCTTGAGAAATGAGAGAGGAGGGACAGCCATAGTGAATCAAAGAGCCTTAGAATATATGGACCAGAGGAAGCTCTTTGACCTAATCACTATAGCATTAGCGATTAGGGATGGGGCACAAAGGAATGCTGAGGGAAGGCCTGGTTTCTCAGGGGGCTGCTTTGTAGCTCACAAGAGATTGAAGTTATAGGTAAAATCCAGTCTTTGAGCCTGAAAACAGGGAAGACAAGGGTAAATAGATCTTATATTTCCCTGTAGTTCAGAGTGAGGATGCCTAACCTACAGCCTGTGGGCCAAAGCTGGCCACTTGCCCAATTAATCTGGCTGGATTTTTGCCACGCTCTGTCCCATAGGTTTATTAAAAGTGAACATGGCATAAATCAGATAAATTGTTTCAGGAGCTTGATTCCTGCTGCCTTCTTTCTTGAGCCTTTCTGGCCCCTTCCTTATTGCTTGACTTTAGGAGATCTTAGGATGACTTGACCACTAATCCACAATTCTTACCAATTTTTCCAGGCTTGGACCCTGGAAAAAGTACATTTCTGGAGGATAACTTCACTATTTCTTTCCTTTATGTTTGATGTAGGTTATAACATTCTGACAAATTATCTTTACTACTGATATCGCTAGTAGTTATGTAAAGTTTATACCCTTACATGGCATTTGCTTGAATTCTCATTTTATTTGTGGTTATAATGTTCATGCCAGCCTAATTAAATGCTGGTTTCCTGCTGGAATGTTACATTGTCTCAGCCAAATAATTAGACTGGCTGATGATCTGTGACATACAATTTCTTTCTCTTTGCATTTCTAGCTTGCTTTTGGTGAACACAACTTCGTTACAGGTCTGTCAGCAGATGAAAACTTGAGTGCAATCAGTGACAAATACTGCATGTCTGTGGGAGATGGTGGGCATAAGTTGGAAGGGTCCAGAGCTCCTGGTGGGGTGGGGCTTCGAAAAATGTTGAGCTACTATCATGTGTTTGACTTTACCTTTGCAAAAACTGGTGTTTCTTTCTTTCCATGTTTCTTTTATTTCCCCTTCAAAATCAAGCCCTAAATGATTTATTAAATGAAATCTAATTACTCTGGCTGAATGCATATCCTTTATTTTATTGAAAAGAAGAAAAACTATGAAAGAAAAGTAATTATGTGGGGGAAATATGCTGTGCTTCATGAGTGGTGCTGCTTCTTTCAAAGCCTGGGTGCTTTTTCTGTTGTATTTCTTTGGTCTAATTCTTCTTTCTGTCTGAGGTGGACTTGAGGCAGGACTGAAGGTAATGGTAAAAAAGTGCAGATTCCTGGGTTTGGTTCTCAAGATATATAATAACCAGCACAACTCATAGCTTCCTGTGAAACAGAGGAGGAAGCCTAAAATGCTCCCAGGGCTCAAGTGCACTGAACTTAAGCCATACTGTGTGTATGCGGCAAAGCAGATGCTCTGCCCCATCTGCTGTGCTTTTCTAGTGGCATAACAGATTTAGCACAGGTTCCCTTGCGCCATGTGAAATGTTCTCTCCTGTCCAGCCTGGGAGTGAACCAGCTGCAGTGTAGGGAGGAAATCATCAATCACTATGCCCCGTGATACTCAATGTGTGCGCCATGTTGGGCAGTGCCAACAGGAGGGAAAGTGGGTTAGACCCCTGCCCTCCCAGAAGACTTGCTGTGGGCCAAATTTCTACATTCTGCTTTCTCCGTTAGCTGACATGTGGGTCTTGCTATCCTGTGGGCAAGGCCCAGAGTTTTCACACCAGGTACAAGCTCCAAAGGGCCCAGGCAGGTTTTGTGCATGATGGGACTTTGCTATTTCCTTTCTTGTTCAATTTGTAAAAGGATAGACTGAAGGAAAGCAGGCTTCTCCTAGCTGAATGTATGTAGGCATACATTCTGGGAAGTGGTTGTTGGCAAACAATTTTGGCAACATGTTTTAGTTTTTATTCCATCTTAATATATGATATTATCAAATCATGTTTTAAA
The DNA here is from genome assembly GCF_023634155.1 of Falco peregrinus. Lineage (NCBI taxonomy): Eukaryota > Metazoa > Chordata > Aves > Falconiformes > Falconidae > Falco > Falco peregrinus. The sequence continues at coordinate 10,438,259 of NC_073732.1, read as the reverse complement.
CTGCTCAAATTCCTTTTCAGGCTGGAAGAAAGGCTGCACCATTGGTTTCAGTGAGGCATTTTGCAGCAGAAAGACATGTGGTTTGTGGGGTATTCTGTTTGGTAGGAGCTTCAGTCTGAGAATGATTTGAGCATCAGTTTCAATACATAAGTTTATTTTATTATATACTTCTATTTTTAAATGAGATTGTCTTGCATGAAACTTAATGTCTCTCATATATAGGTTCCCCCCCTGCTGTTTTCAGTAGCATTAAATTGATGCAAATTGATAACTTAGCTTGTGTAGAAATACTGTTCAGCAAGGGAATTATCATTCATGTTTGGTGCTGGCACCAAGGTCTCAGTCCATGTACCAGTGTCAGGATTTTTACTTGTCTTATAAAGTATTCTCATGGTAACAGAGATACCTGATATTGCTCTGTAAGGCTCCAGTCTTAAAATCATTAAAATTGATGTCTTTTCACTGTGTTTTCAAAGGATTCAGAATAGATCCTAACTTCATTGGCGGCAGGTGCAATACCTCCACACAGGGGAAGGAGCAATCACTTCCCAGTCCATCAATTTATGCGTTAGAATTGAGAATGGATCAAAGGAAATGTCTAGGCTTACAGTGCATGATGAACAGTCCTATATAGCTACATAATTCACTAAGTCTTTTACATATATGGTGTAGCTAAGGAAGTCAAGCATATACAGAAGAAAGAAATATTTTTCCAAATAGCTTCAGTTTGATATTTTTTTCCTGTTTATTTTCATTACCAATAAACAATATGCAGCTATGTTATTTCTATTATTAAGGAAATTCCTTTTAGAAAACTTGGCAATGCTGATTTGAATTTTAATTCTACCTAACATTATCTGTAGACCCTAAATAAGCTTTGTCCAAACATTTCCTTGCCTATGTAAGCAGTCACTTTAGATAAAGCAAAGAAATGGGTTACAAAATGAAAAAGAAACTGATGGATCACTTTGCACTTTTTTTTTCTTGAAGTACTGTTTTAAAAACATTACATACTCAAAAGCTTTCTAAGAATCATTAAATATTTAAAGTTAGTTCATTAGGAGTAAAAAGAAAAAATAATTAAGAATTTAAGCCTTTAAATCCTTTCATCTGGTCTGATGTGAACTCGAGTGTTTAATCATAGAAGCCCTTGGATGCTTGCTGATGGTGCACCTGTCAGCTTTCCTTACCAATGTAGAAAGCACAGTAAGTAAGGCTAACTTTTCAAACTGACAGTCGCTTTCAAAATCAGTTTTTGTGTGTTGGAATCAATCAACAAAATGTAAAGAATACTGTTTTAAAGGAATATGAGAAAAATAAGCTGGCTGGTATTAAGAGAACAAATTGATTAAGAAAATTTCTTAAGCATATCATCTATGGCATTCTTGCTATATTCTAAAGAAAAAAATAAAATAGAAGAGCAATGTAGAAGAAAGGTAGGGAAAGCCAGCTCCATAAGGAACTTAAGTATTGTAAAATAGAGGGCTTTAAATTGGCAGGAAGAGGAGGGATAACTTACCAGTGTTTATTGTGCACAGGCTAGGCAAACGGGAATCAAACACTGAATGCTATTTTGATATGACACTTATAAAGGGTGAAAGGCTTTGTTGTAGTAGAGGTGAAATTCTGTTAAAGGACTGCTGATCTGTAATCCTTACACATACACAGCTGCCACTGACTTCAAGTCAAAGACGCCTGGCAGACCCAAGCTGTATGGCTGCAGTGGCCTACAAATCCTCCTGCAATGTCTGGGTGTGTCTTCCACTTTGCTTGCTTTTGTGTTTCAGACTTGCAGCTTGTCTTCTCAGCAGGACTTGCTTTACACTGTACTGCACTGTACTGCACTAGTGTGGTGATTAACTTGCTTACTTCAGAGTTTCACAGTATATAGTTTTCCAATTAAGAACTGACTGTTAAACAGTAAGTTAAATTGCTGCTCTGACCTTGCTGTGAAAAGCCACAGGGTAGCCCTGACGCAGCCTTGTGTGCTAGGATTTGTCTCTTCGTAGTAAAAGCTTAGGTATCCACACAAGATAGTCTGTCAGAAGTGTGGAAACCAGGACCAACTATACAGAATCCTCTTATCTTTTTGCCTGAAAGAATCCTAGTCTCTCCCCAACAGGCTGGGGAGCGTAGAAAACAGATTTAGCAGACAGGTGAAACAATTGCTTCCTTAGGTACCTGTTTTCTCCTTTTTCTCCACCCTAGCAGAAACAACTGGACAGACAGTGAGTGTAACTGCTTCCAACATACACACACGCCCCACCCCAGAAGTACATGTATGTATTTTCTTCAGCCTTCTCTGTTATGGGGTCAGTAGTCTTCAACAGGGGTGACAAGCAGTTTGGGCCAAGTATCGATCTTAGTAATTATCTGTATCAGCTAAAGAACACCCACTTGTGAATGTGAGGCAGGACTGTCGAAAGGCTCAGGACTATTTTATAGCCCATCTATTTTCCCAGGGACCACAGAGAAAGTGCATGGAAGGCTTGGGGAGAAAGCTATTTTACAGTAGCATTTCTCATCCTTTTCTGAGGATATTAGCCAAATATGACTGCAGAGCAGCACTATGCCAAGGTTACCTGTATTATGAAAGGGGAAATGTGTGTAAATTTAATACAGAATCAGAATGTACTGAAAACACATCTTTCAAACATCTCTAATGTTATGTTGTTGGGTACCATGCATAAACCAGAATAGAAGGGCAATAGATCTACAACTCCCATCACTATAGAGGAAATTTACAGAAATCTCTCCCTCCTCCTATCCCTCCCAATACTAACTTTTTCTGGGAAACAGCAGTTTCCAAGATTAGCATTATAAACTCATAAATTCTTTTGGCTCTATTTTTTTGAAGATTGTTTTTACAAAGTTTTCCCAAATTTGTTTCTTTTGTACAAGTGGTTTCCATTTTGGCCACTTTTTGTGACAGACAAAAGAAGTTTAACAGCAAAGTTTCGGCAAACTAATGTGTCACTAATGAAAAGACTGAAAAGAGAGTTTGAATATACAATTTCCCACTAGTGTGGGGCAGAAGTTTGTCATGCAGCTCTCTTAATGTGGTAGTCAGAATTCTTTGTCTTAATAATGAGTAAATACAAACTATTTCTTCATGCCTATTCCATGTTTAACATCCTTGTGATGGTCAGACTTAGTGCATCTTCTCAACTGCATCTTTTACTCGTGCCTCCCTCCTGTAAAGTGTTGGTCCTGTGCCTATTAACTATAATTGAAGATTTGATGTCTGACTTATGCTGCCCTTGTTTGGATTAGTGTCTTGACCGTGCTTTGTACAGACACTTCTGTGGTCCTGGCAATCTCTAAATTTGTCCTTAGCAAGCGGTGGTGGGCTGTAGATTTCACTAGCGCTGTTTAACTTTTGCTACATCATGAAAACTGATAGGTCGCTCAGATTCTTGGTTTTGATACATGGATTATTTTCAGTGGCCCTGGTTAAATGAAATGGAAATTCTTTTCAGGCTTTTATGCTGGCTTTCTGAATTTTTACATAAACCACAATTAGTAGTATAACCTGTTATTGGCAGTGAGAACTTTTAAAGACCAAACTTTAAATTTATTTTACCACACATCATTCCTGTCACAATTTTGAGTATTCCACACAGGATACAGTTCTGGAGCCATATGACTCAGATGTTAACCTACCTAAACAATTATTTTAATATATATATTTCTTTATTTTAGTTTTTAACTATGGAATCATTTAGTATCATTTAAAAATAGTGGTTAGATAACCTCCTATGGCACATGTGCAAAGGATCACGGTTGCTTTGGAAAAGGAATTACATTAAGCAAATGAATGTTTCATCAGAAATCCTTATTTTCCATTTTTTTATTAGGTTGTATAGATATATAGTTTTATGATATGTAAAATATTATCAAATTATATGACAGCTGAGAAAAAACAGGATCCTAGAGGGTTTTGCTAGGTACTGAGCCACAGCTAGGATAAAATCATAGTAGGTGAGCCTTCAAGTGAAAGCTGATGTAAGAGGGAGGCAAGCACAGGAACTGCAGTAAGAAAACCGGATATTTCAAAAATTACAGTTTTCAAATGTTTCAAATAGAGAAGGATGCTGTCTGTGTAAGTTCCTGCAACAGAGCCACAGGCCAGTGGCTAAAAAGATACATATTATCTATAGATAAATCTATTTAATAATTCTGCCAGTCAGACAAATTGACTTCTATAGAGACTTCCAGGAATCCTGAGTGCAATAACCTTTCATTTTCAGTGGATAACTCTTTCACTCTGGTTCTTGGAGTAGTTATTTCAGGCTGAGTCCTGCCAAACTTTACACACACAGTTGGCTTTCCTGTACAGTCATGAGTGTTTAAACTTTGCAGCTCAGAGCACCTTGCTTTGTGTGGTACAGGACGGGGGAAGGGCAATAAACAGCAGACAATGGAGAAAACAGAGCTAAAAGTGCCTTTGACTACAGAAACTGCAGGATAAAGGCTGGCATGTGAAAATATTTTCCCATTACTGCTTGCTGAAGTAAACGAGAGCACTCTGGTGACAGAAACTGTATAGATTTGTGTTCTTTCCTCATTATCTGCCTCTATTTCTGACTAGAACATCCCCAAACTGCATAGTAGGCAAAACCCCTGTTGTGTGCCAGGCACTTGGAGCTGCTAATGAATGCTGATACAGAAGAGCTCCAGTAATTTTTTCATGTAAATGTGATCGACAGTAGACAAACATGAAAAGGAAGACAGACATTTAAAGAGAATGATTTAGTGAGATAATTTGTATGATATTTTATTCCTTTCATACACTAAAAGAAAAGCCTCTGAAAAATATAAATGAGTGAGGAGACTGTAACACTGTGTCTGGGAAGCTACAAGACTGTATAGGAAGGTGACGTGAATCAATTAGATAACCATCACATGAGATAGCCCTTCAGCTGAGTATCAGTGGGCAAGAGCACTGCTTCCCCTCCCCCCGCCCCACCTTTCCTTCTCCCGCCCTCCAATCTAATAAATGAAAGAGGGGAAAATAAGGTTTGGGGCATGTCACTCTCACTCAAGCCTGCCACAGTAAACTGATACAAATTGCCCGTCTTAAGTTAATAACTAGCCAGATCCTGGTCTGGTACAGATTGCTGAGCCTCATGGAGGTCATGGTAGCAGGACATTGACAGGAGTGGGTAGCTTTGTCCTGTGTTATGTCCCCAACGGGTAGAAGAGATTTTTAACCTCTGCTTTGTCATTCAGTAGATAGGTAGTTTCTGAGATTACTTTCTGCCCTGTAGCTATGTTCTTCAGTGTGCGACAACTGCAGGTACTTGGTCTAAAGCAACCCAAAGGTGGATCGCAGTACTAAAGGAAGGATGTAGTTGGGTATATCAGTTTCATAATCAAAAATATTTGTAAAAGGTTACCTGAAAAGGGGTATGTTTAAAGCCAAGATTCTAATTTGCCTTCCTCTCTAATTAATACTGTTTATGCTGAAAACGGATGGCTGTTTTTATGAGAAATTGCTTCCCTAGGTTTATAGAGATGGAAATGTCATTGCAATACTGCTTTAACATTTTGCAAGATTTCCTGTTTGTATGTGTAATCAAACTATTTTTTCTAAACAAAACCTATATGCTTTAAGCATTGCACAAAGTAGCTGAAGGTTAATATTTAGTGCATCAGAATAAACATGTCTCCTTGAAAAAGGGAAGGTGACTAGTTCTGTGATTGTGTGTCTCATATCTGTAGCATAATACAAAATTCAAAGTTATTCTGATTAGAATTTTTAATGATCAGAATAATTGCCTTTAGCTGCCTTGTACTTAATGTCTATGTTCTGCATCAATATGCAGGTGAACTAAGTACATAACTCCCTCATGCTTTGAAATGATTGCAGCCCTTAATGTATAAGAGCCTGTTCCTGAAAGATACCGAGTGCCTTTGCTTTTGTTGACTGCAGAGTGTGTTCAAAGAGCTTAGAGCTTCTCAAGGGACTCCCTCTGAATCTCACTGGATCAGGACCTAAAAATGTTCAGAACAAGCTACAGAAGAAAGCAGTCTTAGGACATGACCTGTGTGAGCCTTGCAGGGGTCAGTTCATTACAGATTCTATTAAATTAAGTGCCTGGTTCAGTGGACAGAAAGTTGAAATCAAATAAATATGTGAATATTTGATTTGAAATCCCAGTGCCCCCAAGGAATGAAGCATTTCCCCTAGGGGAAGACTTCCCCGCCCCGCCACTCCCCCCCACCCCCCACCCGCCACCCCACCCCCCTACACAAATTTCCTCTCTCACTGAGTATTTCCTGATTTCAGTTCCTTTTTTACCCTTATCCTGTCTCAGTTTCTAGGGAGAGAGCCCTGAGGGACAGGTCAACCCCCTGGGATCACAGACTGCACTTCAAAATCCTGTTCTGCCTGGTTCACACTGATCATTTGACCCTGGGGAGCCAGAATCCAAGGGAAGGGATGGATTCTCGAGGCTGTTTCAGTTGTCCTGTGGATGTCTTCTTCAGTTTCCTAGTGGATGCAAATGAACATTAATGACATTTAGTACAGAGCTGAACATCAGTGTCCCATCTTCAACTGCATCTGGAGCTGTTCCTTCTCTTTCTCTGGGTTAATATTTATTTGTATGAAGTAGTAGAGTTCTGACAGAAGAGAGAAAAACATGCAAGAGTAGTTAACAAGGTAAGTGGATAATTACTGGGATATGCAAAACAGGTCTAGATTCCCATTCAGACTCAGCCAGAGCAATCTGGGTTAATTAGAAACTAGACAAAGCTCTAGTGGTCAGAGGTATTTGTGGTCCTGGACTTAATAACCCATCAGGGATAAGAACCTATTTCCCCTAAAAATTTGATTAAATCAATACTCCCATGAAATGTTTTCATTTCAACTCATCAGCTTTTCCTCATGGGAAAAAATACCTTGTCAGAATATTCACTGTTAGTCCTTCTCATCAAGGTGAATTTGTAAACCTTGTTCAGGGTTTGGAGCTTGATGAAGGTGATAGCTAGATTGCTTAGGTTTTTATAAGGCCAGCTTTTTCTCATACTGATAGCTCTGATGCTGAAACCATCCTTGTTATAAATCAGTGCTTTTTGGTTTGTTGTGTATTTTTTTTTTCATTCGGAGCAACTTATGTTTCCTTTCCCCTTACCCAAATAAAGACTTAGGTCTTTTTTATAGGTTCTATTGTGCGACCAGTTAGTGACATTCACAATGGAGTGTGAATCCCATTCCCTTCTCCTATCTGTATCGGTAAAAAAACCCCTTCATTATGCTGGTATAAATTGTGCAGACTGAGTAGCTGCACTGACCAAAAAGCTGAAGGCTATGCCTGAGCTCAGAAAGTCTGCTGACTCTCAGAATGATTGAAAGGAATCATATCTAATCTCTTCCTAATCTTGGAGTATAGATGAAGATCTAAAGCGGAAGAAACAACATGAGATAAAGTAGATGAGACCACAAACATCTTTATATATTTGCTGTTATCAAAACTAACATTTTCAAAGAGTATTTAAAGTTCTTGAACACAAATATAAAAGTATTGTTCTTGAAATTGTTTTACAAATATTTAGGGTTTAGTTTGGGGGTTTTGTGGTTTGGATTTTTTTTAAAGCTGAAGAAGCATGTGCAGAAGTGAATAAGAAACTTCTCATAAATAACTGAGTTTTATCTGTTAATAATGAATGAGAGCTGAAACCAGGCTGTATCTGTGTTATGCAGATGGGATGGTTAAGCCATTTTTATTAAAAGTCAAAACGTGTGAATTACAAATATATGCAGAGACAATCTCGCAAAGGATATTAAAAATCCTTGTGAATGTTTCTGGCATGAGAAAACTTACAAAAAATAATATGCTTTCACCCTGAGCAATAATGACAGTTTAACTTTAAAGTAATGGATATCTGAGTGAATGATCTGGTATTGCATTCAGAGAAAGTGAATAGGAGAATAAGAGGTGAATAGGAGAAGGTGATTATTTACTATTTCTCACAATATTGAGCACAAAGTAATGAACAATGATATGATCAGCTATCAGATTTAACTAGTAAAAGAAAGTACTTCTTATGCACACCAGGTAATTAAATCTTGGAGCTTGTTGACATTTGTAGACAAGATATAATGAGTTAAAAAAAACCCTAAACTTAGCAATTGGTAGCCTTCAGTCACCATGGTGCAGTGCAGAAACTTTTCCAATGGATGGCAAAACCTCACTAGAAAGGGGAGGATTATGCTTCAATTGCCCTGCTTCTTACACTCCTTTTGAAGGACTTTGAACAACTATGGTTGGCAGATGTTGGAGATAGGATGTTGAATTTGAAGAACTTTCAGTCTTACAGTCCATAAGCACTTGTTTACGGTATCTTGAGGACCTGGATATGACAGTGAATTTTTCAGTCTGTGTTTAAGAATGGTACTGTATTTGCCTGTATGATGTAGATGGGAATATAGCATTTCTATGAACGGGTACAGAGTCTATAGAAAGGGAAAAAGGTGTTTCAGTGCTTGAACATAATCCTGTCAGTGAGGATATGTCAGCTATGTCTCAACTTTGTGATGGGAGCCAAGCAAGTGGTGGTGTGTTCTTCTGTGTGCCTGGATTTTCATCTGCAGAAAACCTGGGTACCTCCGCAGAGAACTGGTGGTGGTACCATATTCATTTCCAGATAGGTTGCTTAGGGGACAGGGGTATCTTACCTGCAGTCCGAGACACAGCCAGCTCACATGTCCAGTAACGAGAAGTGTTAAGCTACAGTGAAGTGCTCTTCTCCTTAATGTTGATTTAGTCTCACTATACAGCAGTGGCAGCTGGGGCACTGTGGGAAAGGAACAAAGACTGGCTCTGTTTGTGACTGCTACTGACTCCTGAATGAATTTGAGTAACTCGGTTTGGCACTTCAATTTTTTCTGCCATGCTTTTCCTGCTTTGGCTATTCAGGGTAAGCAAGATTTGTCAATTCCCTGTCTAGAAGACACAAGCTTGCATTAAGAAGGCTTTTTATAACCTTCAACACAGTTCATTAGCTTGGGTTTTATACAATGGCCAGTTTGAAGCGTGACATGTGTTTACTGATATCCATCTGAAAAATACCACCTGTATATCCACTTACGCAGGAGGCTCTTTAAGACAGACTCCCTTTTGCTCTGCATGTTTGTACAGTGCCTCATACAATGGACCTTACCATGATTGCAAGCCGCATGCACTACTGCTTATATGTAATAAATAATAAGAATTAAGAATAATCAATCTATTTGAAAAGAAAGCCAGTGTCTCTTCCTACTATCCTTTTCTAAAAAAAATATTTATTTATTTCCCAGCCAGGCAGCAGCTGAACTACAATAAACTAACTTCATTGTCTTTTTTCTGTTAGGCTTTGTGAAAGCTTTGCTAAATTTCCATTCCAAGAATTAGACAAAATGCAAATGTAGTGTTCTCCATGGAGTTATAATGTATGTAGTCCTATAAGCTCATGCAAAAGATAGTAATGTCATTGATGCTTTTTTTAGCAACACAGCCTAAAATTCTATAATTTTTTAGAGATGTTATCAAACATCAGAGGAATTTTACAAGTGACACTAGTGGGTATGTTCATTTCCCAATATATTTGTGGGACTAATTCTGATATCTGCTTAAAGTATCTGGATTCAGCAGCCATTTAATTTTTCTCCTATATCTCCCTGACTGTTGATTTTCAGGATGGTTTGGGGGATTTCAGTCTCTCTGTATTATCTTTGCAGCTTCATAAACAGTAGGAGACTTCTCGTTTTGCCTTTTGTACTGGTGGAAAATGCTTAGCTGAGATGTTTATATTGTGAGCTGGAGCCATAAACAAAGCCCACTGCTCACTGTTGCTGTTGACCATGTGTTAAGTTTGTGGTGTGTAGATGTACAGTAGAGGATCACCATCTTTCCTGACCCTGATTTCATGGCATAGTTTAGAGTTATGTGTCTCTGATCTGTAGCATAGCACAGTAGTCATGGATTTCTTTCCTTGTCCTCTTGTCCAGTTTTGGGGAACACAGCAATGACCTGCCCTACAGGTGAATGTCTGCAGGTGAATTTAGACTCCAGTCATGCACTGTGGTGGCTCACAGACTAGGGAAGGAAACATGATGCATTGAGGGAGATTTTTTTAAAAAAACCTAATTTTTGTGCTTATTTTGTCTTTCATGAGCCAGCAATAGTTCTGGCTTTTAAAATCCTGAAATTTGAAAGTCTGGGGGGTTTATTGCTTTAGCTGAACACAGCTGAAAAACAAAATATGCAAATGAAGCCCTTGAATCTTTACAGCCTTGAAGTTTTAATCTGAGGATACAGATTTTAATTTTAAGATGGTTTCTAATTTGCCATTTCCTAGGAGTGGCAGAACTTGTAGGGGTATTCAGGGATTAGAAAGAAAAAAATTGTGATACTCTCTGCCTAAGCGCAGTGATTTTCTTTAGAAGCAATGTCTGTACTGCACCTTGGCCATGCTCTGAGAATGTCAGCCTGCAACCAGCATGACTATTTCATTCTCTTAACTAGTAATGATTCCAGATTTATACATTTAAGATGCAAAAAGCTCTAGGCAACTTAAGGAAATACCAAATTATTATTTTATGACAGAACAATGCCCAGATGTTTGGGTTAGAGTGGGCTAATAGGAAGAAGCAATGAGACTTATATTCTGAGTGTAAAAACATGGATTTATAACTGAGAGAAGTGGTAAGTGTCTTGAACACGGAGACGAGTGTGCAGAAAGGAGATCAGAGAGAGATGTGGATGGAAACAGTAACAAAACCTTGTTGAAGACTCTGATCCCACATCTTGCGTAGGACACACATTCTTGTTTCACAGTGTTGCTGCTGCTGCTGGATTGAAAGGCAGCTGCCTCTTCCAGTTGGCCTTCGGTAGAGCCAGTAGCATAGAGCCTAGAAAGGAAGTTCTATTGAGGGTTATATGTTGCATGTTATTTGTATTTCAGATCTCAATTATTTTCAGGTGTGTGTACATCCATAAATGCTTCCTATACATCATAATTTGCAATAGGAAAGCTTGCATATTGCTCATACTTGCTGCTTATGGTAATTAAAGTTCTTATTGCCCAATGTTAAAAATATCTTATTAATCCTATATTCTTGGCTACATTACAGTCTTAGTAATTATGCTATCTATGCTTACATGAAAATTCCTATCTGGTGTCATAGCATCTCGTGTCTTACTCTCCTGCTATTCCTGACAAACTACTCATATAGTGTTAATATTAAACACCTTGTAGGTAAATTAGTCATTTGTAGATGGTAGATAGCTACTCTGGAAGAGTTCATAATTATAAAGGAATTGTGTGCTATGGAGGAAGGAGGGCGTTGCATAAAGAGTTGACTTCCTGAAGATTCCGAATTTAGATCAATGTTCAGATCTAGAGCTAAGCTTTTTATAAAACCTGCTATTACTGGCATCCATTTATATTCTCATACACGAAGTCAGATCTCGAATACTATTTCGATAAAAATCTAGATCATATTCTTGAAAATGACCTACGTATTTAAGGACTTAATTTGCATAGAAGCAGTTTTGAAATTGTTTCTGTTGTTCCTTTTAAAGCACCAAACCCCATGTTTTTATTGATGCAAGCCAAGACCAAGATAGTTGTGGATTGTGTTGTGTGGTATCTTTGCTAACAGAAATGGGTATGAAAATGAGCACTAACTTTCTGCAGGACAGAACTGGTTTTGATGTTTCTTCAGCATATACATTTGTTATGATGAGCCATTAAGGATTAGAAAAAATGAAAGTGTAGTTCTTACTGTTAGGTTGTCATTAAAGACAATGAGGAGTATTGAAGTGTTGCTTACTTTAATTTTTTTGACCTCAGTATCTTCAAATACATAAACATTTTCTTGTCTGAAAGCTGAATCTATAATTACCTTTACTAATGAAATGTGACAAACTAACCAGAAGGGTTTATAATTTTAAAATATGCAGCTGATATGAAATCTTCTTTGAAGAGCTGTTATATATACCACTAGGGTATACATGCAATGCATCTCTCAAACTGTTATCCTTTTTCCAGCTCCCTAAGACTATGAAACAATTTTTGTGATGCGTGGTATTATATACCATAATATTACATCATGTTATCAGTGGCTATGCATAAATGCTGCCCACTATATCATCGCTGGTACAGTAAATTGGATGCACAGTGGACAATTTTGTATATGTGCATGAATGTGTATGCACACATTCATTCAGTTAGTTTGCGTATGCTTCTGTGTGTTTATATGTGTATGTATACACACAGATAGAAACTGTGGTGTTTGTCAATGTGAGGTATTTTTCAACATATGAAAGAAAAGTGAAAATATTATTGCCATGAATCTGCAGTATCAATCTGTACTGTTCATTGCTTTAAATCTACATTAACTGTGGCTTTTTTGTATATCTTTTGGTGATTTTTCCCAAGCATTTACATTGTGCATTTTAAGACATAATAATGTAATCTTCACACCATACTAAACTTTCCCTGTATATTTCTTCAGAAGAAGCAGTTATCAGAGGACTTTTAAGTTTTTAATTTCTTTTCTACTTCAAAAATATCTGACTTCAAAATAGCAACTAAGAACTTCAAACTACAACTCCTGAGTCATGTTCAAATTCTATTAGTTCTCCTAATATGATTCTGATTTACCACTTGAAAATGACACTGTTTCTTGCATTCTCCATTTAATTGAGATTGATAGGAGATGCCAAAAAAATTGTATTGTGAAAAAGCCAATAACTTCAAGCTATATTCAATGGAAAATATAATCTACCGTGCTGCAAAATCCCATAGATCTGAATTCTGAAATCATCCCAGCTATGGCCAATGAAGTGTGGGGAGTCTGCTTTAATAATTTTGAATATTAACAATTACTAATTTTTGTAGAAATTCTATTGAGGTGATAAGGATTTCTTTGAAGCCACTTCAGTAATATTGAACAAATAAAATGGAGACGTTATAACAGAACATATCTTCCAGACAGCTTAATTTTTCTTTTTCTGTGGGGAAATGTCCTTCTACACTTGTGTCACCATAATAAAACTTCTCTATTCTGAGATATCCTCAGAGTGATAATGTTATAAGACTATAAAAGAAGTTCTTGCCACATGCCCCAGCTTACTGCCATTTCACCTGTCCTATTAGGGGTCAGCACTTTAAGATGGATCACAGAATCGAAGCAAAACAAAACAAGGAACGCTTTCAAAAATGTTTGCTTAGCTTGTTTGTTGCGGGTTTGTGAGTGGGAATGAGCAGGTGAAAGCAAGAAACTACCAAAGGTGGCTTTTCAGCTGAATAAAGATTACTTGGAACCATACCCACTTGGCATTCTGATGGTCACCAAATGAGTTGAGGCTGATGCCTTTCATAGCTACCTTCAAAGCAATGGAAAATACTTTTGTTGTGTTTTCTTTGAGAGTCTGATTTGACAGACTTTGGAGTCTGAACCTCTGTCCCTGGATCATTTTTGTGTTTATGAGCAAAATGCAGTTTTGCACTAGAAAGGATTACTGATGTTAGTGGATTTGATCACAATTGTTTTAGTTGCTGGATGATAATAGAAATTCCTGCCATATGAGATGACTGTAACATTAAGTAAACTAAATATGTACAATGTCATAAATTTATGATGACAACTTAAGGACACAAAATTCAAGGAGCAGTGTGTACACTATGTAAATGCAACATGTGGAAAATGAAAATGCTAGTTAATTGTTTCAGACCTCCAGACCTTGGAAATGACCTCCATCTTTTTGGGCTTCAATGTATTTGGACATAGGGTGGTACATATTTCATGTTGCTGGATTTTGCACAGTCTTCCATTAGTATTTTTGCAATACTCCGTCATTTTGATAACATATGAACATGTGTGCATGTAGCTTCATTCTATACTTTATTGTTTACTGGTAGAAAATGTGAAACTGATTTATGATGCTTTAAAAAAATAGTATGGGTATTATTACTATCTTCTTTGAAGTGCTGCATAACGTATTTTGCTCCATTAGCTTGTTATTGTTCTTATAGGTGCAGCATGACTTTTAGAAATACTTGAAGATCTCAAGTGATGGAACATAACAGCAGATCCCTAGATAAGATATCCATAACATAAGCCTACCTCACTGTCATGCGTTGAAAAAGCTTCTTGTTTTCTGTCGGCCTTAATTTTGTTAGGTCAGATGACAAACATCACAGAGTTTTGGTGTTTTTCCAGTTTTAAAACTTTTCCAGTAAAATCAGTTCTGATTTCAAAAAATTCCAAATGTAAAGCAAGAAAAAATTAATAGTCAAAAACACTTCTTCACCAAGTGTTTGTTTAACCCTGAGAAATTTTTCAAATCACAGTAAGATGGAGAATTACAGACAGTGCCCAAATTTCCCACAATTTGTTTTCATTTCCTGATTCACTTACGTGGCAATACTTATAGTAGCTGTTATATATAGAGTAACTCAGTAAAAATGGAATTTTCATGTTTCTTTGGTGACAACTGATTTATGTTTGGGACCGTAAAAATAACCCTTATGAAGTCATAGATCAGACATATGCCATTGGTAAAGACTCACAGCCATGGTTGCAAGATCTTTGATTTTTCCTGTCTTCCACAGAAAAAGCTACTTTCTTCAAACAATGGATGAGGAACCACATGAAATAAGGAAATGGTCAAGTTTTGTGTGTTCCTTCTTTGCAGCAGAGCTTCTGCCTAGAGATTTTCCTATCCAATTTTAGCTTGCTCCCTACTCCTGATTTACTAGAAGGTATATGCATTGTGTCTAAGATCCTGATTCAACTGAAGATTTTTCCATTTATTTGATGAAATTTTCATGGGTAGACCCAAAGAAGCTATCATCATAATTAGCATTACAAAGTATATATACATAACCAGAATCAGGGAATCTAAGTCATGGTAGTTTACCAGAAACAACCAATCATTCCCTTCAGGTGTATGCAATTCATACATGCATTGACTTTTTGTTCAAGCTCTGAATTGGTACACTTGTGAGTCTGATGGCTGAATAGAACTGTGGTTAAGTTCCTTGACAATGAAAGTGATCACCTATAAAAGCTAGGGTCACTTTTGCCAATCTATATCATCAAACAAGCATTTGAGGAAGGAAAAAAAAAAAAAAAACCAACAGAAAAAACCAAACCCAAAATGCTATGGCTGCTTTGAAGTCTCAAAACAGAAGATGTCAAAACAGCATGGTTGAAGTGCACTTTAATGAATGTGAATAATACAAAACCTATTTCTGTAGACAGGCTTTTCAGCTGAATAGTCTCTTCAGTCTACTGCATTTCATTTTGTTAGCTTATCACTGACATTTTAACCAATCCTTCCCAGGGTCCATCTGGTGGTCCATCTGTCTTCAGCATCTACAGTTCACTGTGTGACAAATGACGTATAGACTATTAAAGAATAACAATTAGTTACAACATTAAACATAAAGGTTACATAAATTGCATACTTCTGTTAACAAACAGTGTCACACTACAGCAAAAAAGAATTTGGCAAGTCAGACAGTAAAAGTATACTTTGTATCATGGAGCAAAACATATTTAGGTCAAATGATTTACTGAGATTTTTTTTTCCCCTACCCTTCAGGTCTTTTGAATAACAGATGTTGGCGGTACAGTGTTTTCATTATGCAGAACCTTTTTAGTACAGTAGTGTTCATTATAAAGGTCAGATTTACATGCAAAGAAAAATACTCAAATTATTCATCAACCAAATATTTGTCATTCACTGTACATTACTTTAGGATAATCAACCTGAAGCAGCGAAATTATAGAACCCTTCTTATTTAAAGCAGCATAACAGATTTCCTGTACAGCTGCATTGTGAGCTTAATGCTTGTTCCACCTCTTTCGGTTCAAAGTAATCTCTCCTCTGATATGGGGAGTTCTATATGGTCTGTGTCAAGTTGCCTGAGACCAAAAGAGGAAAGAGTTAACAACTGAACTTTGTTTGACTCCTGAATCTCTCTGCAAAGTATGAGTATATATCTATGCACAGGGAGAAGAAAACACGTAGGAGGGGCACTGTACTCTGTGTATCAGACAAATGGTGGAGAAATTGCCCAGGTTAGGTATCAGCAAAAGGTAGTACAAGGGTGGTGACATAAAGTTGAAAAAGATGAAGAAAACCAGGGAAAGTGGCAGAAGTAGTACCTTTTCACAGGATGCTGTATTTGCATCAGCATCATTTAGTAGCTCAGCAAGTCTCTTTCAGTTATTTCATGCCAAAAAGTGGCATGCATCCAAATCCCTCGTGTGTTATTGATACATTCTGGTAGGTGCAGCTTTCCCACCTGTTGACTCCCTTTAAAAGAATATTGAATTCTTAATGAGTACTTCTGACCTGATAAAATGTGACTGGACTTTGCAAGTACAGCCCCACTGTAATAGATCTTGGGAAGCAGATGGAGAGGACAAATCCCATCCATACACTCACAGAGGGTTTTGGGGTTTTTTTGTATGTTTAAGACCTCTTCTGGCACAGATTCTTTTTTATTATTATTATTATTTTATTTTATCACTCAGGAGCCCACAATTAATTGGAAAAGAGATGTGGTACTGATAGATGAGTCTATCTTTTTACTTCTGACTGTCATTCTGGCCCCTTTCTCTTTTTGGAGGGACATAGGCTCAGCTACTGCCTCCTTAATGTCTCTCTTCCCCTCTCCTGTAGCTCACCTCATCACTGTCATCTTTATTAAGCTTTCTCATCTCGTTACAGGACCTGATGACACCCAGAGTGACTGCATGGAGCTACTTACATTAAAATTATTATTTCCTGATAGGAAAGGGGGGTGGCTACTGCCCTGAGTACTAGACAGAAAAGGGTTTTAACCTGAGCTTTCAGAGACTGAATATTATTATTGTTATTATTAAGAAGAAACATGTTTTAAAACCCTACTCTTCTCTAATTTATCCTATGGAAAAAAACAGAGACTTTTTTTGCTCTGCTAAATGCATGAAGTGAAAATAGTTGCACAAACTAACTCATGTTTGTTGGTGGTCAGTGGAACTGTGTATTACCAGGGTATCATATATATTTTTTTTACCTTTTCAGGGCTTGACAAACCACCCTGGAATATGTGGCTGTTGTTTAACCCAGATCGCTGTGGTGAATTAATATGCCCTAGGGGAAGTACCAATATGACTCTAAAGAGATATGAAGCACATACAAGGTTGCAGTGGTATGTTGAGAAGCATAAAGGAAAGTGAACTGAGAAGACCAGGTCATGTTAGGGGAAAGGCGACGAGGGACAGAAGTAAGGAAAAATGTGGAGAAGGATTACAAGCTAATCACAAAATTGTCATTTTCATTTCTCCTTTGGTGTGAGGCAGAAAAGAAAAGTAGGGGAGAAGCCATATATACTTTTTCTTTCTTATGAGGAGAGAGGGTGAGATGACCTGGAAGGCAGTAGAAGTAGTCATGAGCACCTTCTTGGATTGAAGGTAGAGCCCCAGAGAGCAGGAGGCAGTGTGGCAGCTGCACTGGATGAAAGTCAGAGCTGTCTGGGGCGTGGAGAACAAGAGTTTCTGTCACAGTGTTGTCACTGTTATATTTTGAATTACTTCTGAGGGTTAATGCTTTCCCAGTCCCTAGCAATGTGAATATCAGATTTGTAAGCAAGCTAGTAGCTCTCAGCATGTGGAAACAGCCCTCAAAAGGCCTCTGATTGTCCTGAAATACATTGTCCTCAAAATTTTTCATTATGATCTATCGTGCTAACACACTAGGTTCACCTGCAGCTAGGATGTTTCAGTTATCTGATGGTTCTGATTAAGACATTCAGAGCATTGAGAATTATGTGCTTCATCCCTTGTTGTCAAAAAGGCTTGAACATAGAAAGCAACACATTCCTTACATGCTGATTGCTGACATCAGTTTTGGTATAGAAGGACTTTACATCATATCTATGTACCTTGAATAAAATCAGTATGTACTAGGCATGCTGCACATACCACCTTCTAATTCAATCCTAAACTATTCTGCTAAACCTTTGAGTTGTGGTAAGATGACAAAAGACAAAATGATTAATTTTGAAAGTGAAAACATAATTAAAAACTGCTTCCATAGCCACCCATGCAAACATTTAGCCCATGTCTGAGTAGTACCAGCCTCAGCTGTGTGGAACAAAGTCAGCTTGGCTCGTGCTCACTTGTGGACTAGAGCTCTTGGTAGGAGTCAAATAACGGAGAAGAAGAGAGCAGGAGGACCTTGTCTCTGACAAGGAGTAGCTGGTCAGTTTTCAGGAGCACAAAATAGCTACAGGGGTGAGCTATAATTTTGTGTGTGGAGTGACACTTAATGTTTTTATTGGTAATCAGGTAAAGAGGATGAGTGAAAAGGTGACAATTTTCTAATTATGCAATATTAAGTTAATCCAGGGTAGGGATTAAGGGAACCTTAAAGAATGCTGATAGCCCTGGCAGAATGATAGTGATTGAAAATCAGTATTGATGAACACAAAGCTATATGAATTATTAGCAAATTGCACTTTTTTTTGGTAGAAGTTTATCAAAATACCTTTCTATGTTAAATGTCCAACAGCTACACCTGTTGTTCACAGGGTACAAGTGATAAATAATAAGTGCTCCACAGTAAATGTTAATAAAATTTGGTCCAGTGACAGATAATCCAGTATCGAACCCCAGTATGTTAGAATTTTTCCATCCTCTTCCCTGTCCTCCAATATTGGAGGAAAGTAAAATTGACGCTTTCCACTGCAGAGGTGGCCTCATTCTACTGGTACATGAAATGATCTGTCTTAGTCCACTTTGTGCATTTTTAAAATGTGTAAGTACTCTTCAATGCTTTAGAATGAAAGACATTCTTGAAAAGCAAGGTAAAGCAGTAGAGTAGTCTACCAGACTGTAGCAAAAATCATAATACTGTCTGATAATTCTCAATAGTATTAGTATTGCTATCGCTGTTTTTAAGTACTGAATTGAAATATTAAAAGGGTATGTGTAGTTTCTAGGTCACATATTTCTATTCAAAACATGTGAAGTCGATTGCTGATTCCAACAAAAACTAATAAAAACCTTCATACTTTTAAGTACATACTTAATGGTGAAATACTTTACTCGTTTATTCAGTTTCTACAGTCAATAGTTGACACAGCATTTGTTTTCCCTTTGTTGATTTTTTTTTAACAACCTAATGCAGAGTGCCTAAATGTTGCACTTAATTTATTTTTCTGCTTGAATGATGAATGCCAATTTGTCTTGAGGCAACAATTTCACTGTACTATCAGTATTCAGTAGTATTCCTCTCTCAGCAACAAATGTAGGATATTTTTGAAAGAAAATACGCAGTAACATTAAGAAAAACTGCCAGTTTTACAGGAAAAGTTTTAGAATAAAACTTGAAAGTGTCAGAATTACTGTAATAGCTTCTATATCTTTTTGAAGAAATGATGGTCCAACTTTAGGTTTTATGAATGAGATTTTTTAGTTTATGTTCTTTGAGAATAGAAAGTGCATCCTCTAGCATTGTTCTCAGTCTTCAATACTAAAGTAAAACAAATACTTTATATATATAACCTGCAACGATTCCTCTGCAGTCATGCTCAATCTAGTTCAGTTCAATGGGGTTAGGTACCAGTGGCACTAAAGATCTGATTCTGGGAGGGGTTCAGGCAGTGAACTGTGCTGAGCAGGGTTGAATGTAATCCTTTTCTTCTACCGCTTGTAGACCTGTGCGTTGTACACAGGTTACCAGATTATCTTGTGTGCCCTATCTGAAATGCACATTGCTGCAGCTGTGTTGCTGTTGGTAACTAAACTAACTACGTATCTGCACCCCCTGCAGTCATCCTGCTCAATTGCAGTACAGGCATGGGTCAGCCTTGTTTGTTGGAGTCTAGTGGACTTCTGCATAGGTCAGCAAATGTGAGAAAAGTATCGTTGTGGCTAGGTGTCAAGTCTATCAAGTACCAAACAAAATCCACATCAAGTCTGATTGCCCATGTCTGTGCAAAATGCTGTGTGGTTATGAAGACTACACTGCATGGTCTATGGACAGGGCTAGAGCAAAGCAGCTTCAGCTACCCATCCCTAGCCCAGCTGCTTTCAGGTACTGCTGGACTATAAAAGGAGATGTTCATAATTTGCATCTGGATCCCCACAAGTTTAGGTCTAAATTACCCATGCCTGGACCAAAACTAACCATCACTGAACTGCTAGGCTTTTGTTCCACTTCATCAATGCCCTTGATAAGAAGGTTAGGCTGTGTTGGTTTTTTTTTTTTTTTTTTCTTTGTTGCCTGTAAAGGTGCTCAACTGATAGTCTTAGACAAAAAAATTCTCTTTTGAATCACAAAGCAGATAACTGCCTGTGAAATGGCAGTGCAGGTCACAGTCTTGACCTGCAAAAAGATGCAGGAATACCAAGGACTGTAATGTTTTCAGTTTATACTTAGATGAGACTGCCATCCAAGATACTAAGTGCATCTGGCAATGATGCCATATTACAGACAACCTGCCTTCCCTAAGATAGACTGAAATTTATGCATGTATTTTCACAGCTGACAGAACATCTCTGGGTTATTCTGAAAGTTTTAAATTTGCACTTGTTTTTGATTTGAAACAAAAGGCTTCTTTTCCTATGAAAAGATTAAGAATATTCCTTTCACAAAAATATGATTTTGGGGCAATGAAATACTGCATTTTTTTAATAATTTGAAATGTATCTTTTTCAGGTTGAATGCTTCAAATTAATAATGTTAGAATATGAAGTAGTAGAACTTTCAACAAAACTGTATTTTCTGAAGGAGGAAAATATAAGCACTTCTTTTGATTTGGGGGGGGGGGGGGGGGGGGGGCGGTTTACCAACACTATTTACTTAGAAAACCCTTTGACAGTTAGTAGTGTTCTGAAGGACCAGGATTTTGGTGCTGAGTAGAGAGGGAGGTCCATACTAATATTAAATCAGCAACTATTGCTGGCTATTGCTGATGCGAGGTAAATTCAAACTGACAAAATAAAGATGAAATGCCATGGGCTGTCCTGTTGCCTGGTATTGTCCACTGAATGACTGGGTAAGGGGAGTACCAGTTTTCCTTGTAATTCCTAGTCACTCCTGTTCCAATGCTCTGCTCTGTCCTGATGACACTGGTTCCTCTAACTTAGGAAGACACTGATTTCCTTTAATGATTTAAAATAGATTGTGTACTGGATGGGTTAAACCAGCTATTAACTAGTGTGCCTAGGATTTCCCTATATTGTACAATGTCTCACAGTTTGTATTTTTTAATAAGTTAAATGTTTTCTGCAGATTCAATACTCCATTTTCACAGAGCTTGCTGCCACAAAACCTCCTCTTCCAGGCAGCTTTCATATGCTTTAATCAGTTAGAAGTACTGACTATCTCTGTGGTTGCAGCAAAGGCCTTGGGTAACACACAGCAAAGTGTATATCAAATATAATTGATAATCTTATTTAATCAAAAACAGATCTCCCAGTGAAGACTCTGTCTATAGTACAAGTATTTGTACCAGCCTAGATACAAGTATTACTGTATAAAACAGTCCTGAGTGCAGTTCATTTATTTTATTCTTAAATACTTCCAGTCATTTGAAAGCTTTTTCCTTGCTGTCAGTTGATCTTGCCACTTAGCCGATTTCAGGAGTGCTCAAGACAGTTTTCTCCGATCAGTTTTGACAGCATGTCCAAGCAATTTTTTTAAGTAACAATACTAAATAAATAACATGGGGTTTGGTCATTCTGTCAGACTCGGCTCTATCTGCATCTCCTTTCTAATCACATCAAAAAGCCTTCTAGGTGTCTTGCTTTATCATATTGGAAATAGTAAGCTTCAGAATCAAGAAGTGAATAGGAACCTCACACAAGGGACATACATGGGATTGCATTTGGTAGAGCTGACTGACTGCAGTGCACAGTGATTCATGAACAAAGCTGCCAGGTCACATTATTTGTTTCCTGCAAGTATCAGGGCTATCCTGCTACACACGGAAGTACTCAGAAACCCCTTACAATCCTTAAGAAGGAAAACCATCATCTTACTTCTTTTTCCTTGCTTGTTTTCTGTCTTTGATCTTACTACACGTTGGTTTGCTCTTTTTCTTAGTAAAAACAACTACCGCATCTAACCTTGAATTCCCAGGATTCTGGCTTTGTCAGCAGGGAGCTACCACCAATATAAGAGGGAAAACCTGCGTTTCTCTGTCAGTTTGCTTCAAGCTCAGTAGTAAGGCTCTGTTTCTACAAGAACCAGTCATTTTGTTGTGTGTTTGTACACTGGGTAACAGTGGGGTCCCTATCGAGGGCTGGAGCTCTTAGATGCTATTGTAACAGAAATCATGTGAGAAATAATAGGTGTGCTGGCAGGGGACCAAACCAAAGCTCAGCAGGAAGTCTTTCCTTAGCCCAGGTCCCTTTTTAAGGGTGCATGTAAGCTAGCCATGCAGCTTAGCTTGTCCAGCTACTGGTAGAGAGGTAAAAAAATGGATTTATCTACCTTTTGCCTACGGTGTTAATCACTGTGCGATGGGATGTTTCCTGTGGCCTCCACAGAGTAAGGCTACTATGTGTGTGGTAGTAGAGTTGCATTTGGAAGTGAACACAGAATAAAGTTATGTTGCAAGGGCTTTACAAATCCGTCCTGATGATGTCAAGAGTGCTGCTGTATTGAGAATGTCCTCCTAGGTGAATTATTTGCTGGTTTATATAGGAAAGTATATATATATATAAATGTAACTTAAAAAGGGGGAAAAAAGGATATTGCACATTTGAGAAAAAAGCATGAGTGGGAAAATAATCTACTGAAAGACTAATATGCTAGCAGCAGCTTGTGTTTAAAGTTAGGGCAAACAGATCCTGCAGACCTTGTAAATGCTTTGAGATTTTCTGTCCTGGCAGAAGGGAAGAGTGCTTGAAGAGCACAGACTGTACTTACAGACTTCTCAAACAATTGGTCTGCTATTGCCTAATTTCTTGCCAAGTAGATAGCTATAAGATCACCTTTTCATGCCTTTACATGCTTACTTAGTATGGTGGAAGACCTGAAAGTGTTGAGATTTCCAAGTACAAAGAAGAAAACAAAACAAAATCTTTCTACATTGGAATGAAACTTACTACTATTCAATTTCCTGGAAAAAAAAATCTTGTCTAAGGGTAGTAGAATGGAAGTGTCTAAAAACAATTGACTGGCTTGCCTTTGCAGCTTCAGCCTTGGCTGTTTGCCTGGTGGGCTAAGAAGAAGGTCAGAGTTCAAAAGATTTTTATGAGATAGTTTCAGCCACAGCTTCTAAGTCCCTGGCACTTCTCAGCTTGTGAGAAGCTGAACTGGCAAGAAATCGAGGTTTGAAGAGTCAACAAAATTGACTCTGCTCCTCAAAACTTCTCTGTTTTGACAAACCTTCATTTTTCAAAAGAAGAATATTCCATCATAAAATTCCCAAGTATGCTTTGGGGAAGGGGAGGAGGGAGAAGAGGTTTCTTTTCTTCCTTCTGCCTTCAAAACAACAGGCCAGAAAGATGTTCTCATTGTGTGAGCAGGGACTGAGTCGTGGGGAATTGGATTAAGAAAATTATTAAGAAAGGGGGTGGTGGAGGTTGCTGGTGTGGTGTACTCTACAGATATGGTTTGTCTGTTACATGCTGGCTGCTTATTTCTGGGTTAAGATGGAAAGCTCGCTGGTGTAGAGCCCTGTCAGTGTCCAGCCCCTAACATAAAAGAGCCCCATGCTGACAGGAGGCTCTGGACAGGCTCTGCTGCAGCACCCAGGACTGGTGGCTGGGCTTTGCCAGTGCCCGGCTGAAACCCCACCGAGAGCCTGAAGGAGACTGCCCTGTTCGTAGTCCTGGTGGAAGTGGGTTTGGGATGCAAACTCTACTGATTACAATCCTGGTAGTGGTCCCACGTTTATTTGCTGCATGCAAACCTATGCATCATATTTAGGGATAAGGATTTTTAAAAACTATTTACCTACATGGAAATAGTTTTGTTTAATGAATTGACTGGTTAGGAGGTTCAGTAATTTAACAGTTACAGTTATAACCCATGCAATGTAATGCACAGGGCTCTAACTAAATTCAGCAAGTCACTGTTGTTGTTGACAAGTTGATACAAATGGAAGGGATGTTTGACCATCATCTGGTCCAACTCCTTGATCACAGCAGGCCACTTCTACTCAAGTCAAAAAGAACAAGCAACTTCATGAGGCAACACTTTTCAACACATGGTGAGGCTGAAATGTGAAATTTTACCAAACCTTCATTTATGTGCACATTTGATTTCCTGTAATATTAACCACAGAGTTTATACAATCGTGAATATAAAATAATCAATTAAATTGAAGCCAGCAATAAACAGTATGATGTACAGAGAAATAGCGCCCCTACCCAATACTTACATCAAGTATTGGAAGTGTTTTGTGATACAGGAGAAATAGCTCTGTCTCTTGCATCATTTTCAAAATCTCACAGTTAGCTTTCTTTTTACTTTAGCTTAAATTTTCAGGAACTTTAGGTTATTACAATTGCATTGTAACAAAGCAGATTATAAACTACGCACAAAATTAAACTTAATCTGTAAAAGCATATGGTTAATATGGGGTTCAGGCATAGTGGGTGTGAAAGAGAAGTGAATTTCAGCCAGCATGTGTTTATCAAGCATTTTCATTGCCAGCTATTTGAAATTCATTTTTTGCCATTTGGAAATGTTAACATTGTAATTCTTATGTTTTTCCAGACACAAAGAGCAAACAGACACTTTCTATTATTTGATTAAGAGAACAACAAACCAAACAAAAAAAGTCTCCTTGAAAGAATGCCCTGGTGTGGTTTTCTTCTGATAGTCTGCACTGCAGTTTGCTCTGTTCCATAACTAAAGATTGTGTGGAAATGAGAAGGTGCAGTGCATAGAAACATCAGTTTTCCCGCTGCCGTTGCTGCTTGCCCCATTGTGCCCTGAAGAACAGGCAAAACGTAGTGTGGGTGAGCGTCAGTGGCAGCCTTCCCACTAGTTCAGAGGATTAAGCCCAGGAGGTGCTGCCTGCAGTCTTTCTGCCATCTGGAAATTTGTAAAGAGCAGCCCCGAGAAGGGATTAGGCAGGCAGGGAGAGCCGCAGAGGGTGCTGTGGCCATGGCACTGGGCAGCAGCGTGGCTGGCTGGAGGGACCTGTAAGCCCAGCTGTGCCCAGGGCACCGCAGAGCCAAGACAGCATGCGGAGGGGCACAGGGCCTCACCTGGCAGCGGTGGGAGCCAGCCTGGTGAGCACCTCACTGGTGGGAGCCAGCCTGGTGAACACCATCAGCCACTACTAAGGTGGCATCTGTGTCGCACCGGGCAGCTCTGTGCTTACCTGGGAAAACATAACATGGGGGTTGTGTCGTGTTAGCTTTATAACACAGACCCAGGTTTTCTTTTAAATAAAACCAGCTTTTGATACTCTCTTCATACCTCATTTTTAAGATTACTTGATGAAAGAAAGCAAAAAAAAACAAGCGTAGTGCAGCATAAGTGGAGTTCTGCATATTTGCGTTAACAAAATGTCATTAGTTTTCATGTTTCAACTAAAAAAATGTAATACATCTAATTTCTCATACCACACATCAAATACATACTTTGTTTTTCTAAATATTGTTTATATTGAAGCTTTCTATGGAAAGAACTTCATATAATTGTAATTATTATGCATAATTTTTGACAAAAATTACTGGGCTTTGTGCTTTGTTTTCAAATCACATTTCCTTAAACTTACAAATTTGGCCACTAGAGTTTTTTTGTTTCTTGAAGATGAGAGATGTGATGTGTTTCCCAGTGCTGGGAGTGTTCTCTGGGATATAGGTCAAACCAAAGGTGGAGCTCAGTCAACTGGGAGAGGACAGTGGTAGGCGCTGAAGGAGGGAGCCACCATTGCCATGGGGATGGGAGTCCCCTCGCAGGGTGCTCAGGGAGGTAAACAAGTCACTCTTCTGATTGGGAAGGCAGGTTTGAAGGATCCACTCCTCAGATTGAGCGTATCCTCAAGATACAGCCAGAGATATATCAAACATCTCTCTCTGAAAATTTTAGATTTTTTACCAATGAAAAAGCTGAAATTGTTTGGTGTCTGGTCGGCAATTTAGCCAGAAGCAGAAATGCAAGATGAATGGGAATGTCTGACCTCAGTTGTCCTTTAGTGGGGTTTGGAATATTCCTCCCCCATTTACGAAATGTCCATTCAGTTACACACAAGCTGGTTTTTGTTGTTTCATTGTTTTTTTTTTTAAAAAAAGACTACTAAAAATAGAAATGGCACTGAAAGCAAAGAGGTCTATGGAAAAAGTTCACTGACTTACATCTGTTTGGATTTATTTTTAGAGCTCTAAAGTATTTCTTGTCTTTCTGCCTTGTGTCAATGTCAGCAAACCTCCATGAGATACCCCAGCTCTAGTTCCTGTTAGTTATTAGCATTGAGACAGGAGCATTAGAAAGAATTTGGGTTGTAATGCTGTGTTGTGTTATGCTGTCATTTGAGAAGTCTGAGGGAGTCAGAGATCCTGCAAATACATCTCCTATTAGTCTTACAAAACTATTTTCCTGTGCCAGGCAGATTAACGCTAATACTTGTGCAATGAGAAAAATAAATCTCTGAGACCACACATTCAGCTTCTAAGGTGTCTGCAGGTTCTTATTATGTCTTAGCTTATTATGTCAATTCCAAGTTGACATCTGGACTACTGTGTCCCCAGAATTGTCTTTGAGCTAGACAGCTTTATGTTGCTTACTGCATGCGTTCTATATTTATGGACATTTCTGAAGGTGGATTAGTAGTTACCGTGAGCAGATAGAAAAATATGGCAACTTTTCAATTCTGACAAATATATGCCGTGGGCCGACAGCATCTGCAGCTCTTATACTGTGATGATAGGCTCTTTGGAAATCCAGAGAGACAGAGTGAGATCAAAGAGCACATTTTGACTTAGCTCTAGTTCAAAAACCAAAATGGCACACCAAGCCTGCAACCTACAGCAGTAAAGTCTGTGATCTCATTATCAGCCTCTACAAATGTATACTCTGAGAAGCAAATCAAAGTCATGCTGTAGGCACAGGGCAAGACAGAAATCAGAACTTCTTTCCCATGCTAGCGGATGTATGGGGCATTGCCAGCGTAGCATGCAGGATGTCTTGAGTTTAAATAACAAATTGGTTTGAGTACCAAGGGTTTCACCAAGTCTGCACTGAAGTAATAATACTAGAGAGGATCCTAGAGGTGATGAAGTTCCGCTCCTGATCACTGCAGGCTCTAGTCACTGCTTTCTAGGAACTCAGCAAGCTCCTAATACTGGGGAGTTTGGGTCCGCTGTGCCTATAGGGAGGCTATTCTTTGTAGAATGTCATTCCTCCAGTTAAAAACCTTGTGTTGACATCCAATTTTCAGTTTATTCAAGGAAAGCTCACACTGCTTTACTTTTGTGTCAGCATCTTCTATTTTCACACAAAAAGATCCTTCCCCCTCCTGGCATTCATCCCTGTGATGTATTTATAGACACTAATGGGCTTCTATGCACTCTCAGCTTTCATTTGTTAGCAGAAGCAAGTCAAGCTTCACCAGTCCCCTTCATTTGAGCAAAATTATAGGCAGTATTGTAGCCAGAGCTGTTCAGCATTGTGTATTCTTCCCCCAAGCATTACCTGCATGCTTTTAATGAAGTAGACGATGATGTGTCTTTGTTACTTTCACAGGTGTCACTGTGGCAGCTTGTTGTCATCTTACATTCAGATTGTATGCCCATATTCTTCTCAGCACTTCTACCCTGATGAGCTCCTATTTTATATCCTGAGTTTTGGGGTTTTTATTAGGCTGTTATGACCTGATGTTTTATGATACTGAATTTCATTCTGTTTCTATTACTCTAATTCTTTCTGTCTAACCTTCCAATCTTCTTCTGTTGCTGATACAGCCTGAATTTGTGTCACTGGCAAATTTCATTAGCATGCTTTTTGTGGTAAGGTCATTGAAAATATTAAATAAATTTTGAGTGTAGCTCATAGTCATCTCCTATTTATCCATTTTCCTTGCTCTCTTACAAAGAGGTTTTCAGCCCTCACCTTCATCTATGAACTCCCATATAGTGCTCTACTGAACTCCAGATAGTCTAGATCTTTCTGAGGGTTAGAAAATCAGTTGTCTTATCAAAGAAACCTAGATGAAGTCAAAGTAATCTGATATGGCCTGTCATTTCTTGTCCAATCCACTCAGAATTTGGGGCTGGAAATAACTCAGTTCTGTCTGTTTCATTTTCTCAATGCATATGTTCACTTGAGTTTTATTTCCATACAACTCCTGGTCATTTCTGTACCCAAATTCCTTAGCCAATCTGCTTTGACTTCTATATTCTTTTCCATTTGGGCCATGCTCTATTTTCTTTACATACCGTATGATCTATGTTTTTTGAATTAGCTAAATACCAAACTCTTCCTGTGGCAAATAGTGTGGTAAAGTATAGCTGACACATAGATTTACATAGTCCAGGATGATGCTTCTTCCTAGTTGTCATGGTGTGTGGTTGTGGATAACAGCTGGGGCAGTATAAACTCCATGTCCCAGCCATATGTGAGCAGATGATGATGATAAAAGGTCACTGCAAAAGCAGTTGTGCACCTTCAAAGAGCACAGAGTTTTTAATTTTCAGATAAAGGTCAAAGTCAAAGGTTCAGCCACAGTCAAATACCATATTAGAGGGGTGAAGACAAGATATGCCATTTGCTGTGATTTATGGCACACAAGGTGGCAGGCAGGGTAACAACCAGCCATCTCTTTCCCCTCAGCCTTGCTGACCATGGTCCTTTTACCTATTATGGCTTTGGGGTCATAGTAGGTGGCTTCAGCTGCTGTAATGTTTAGCATAAACAGTGGACAGTCTCAGTGGACATTTGGAAGAAGAATAAAAGAAAAAAAATTCTGGAATTTCTTCCTGTTTCCCCTCAAAAAATAACAGCTGTAATAATAAAAAAAAGGCTGGGGAGGATCCTGGAAATAGCCATAAATTTGTCTACTAACAATGAGACTTCAGGGAGTTATAAGGGGGCCAAGCATTCAGTGTATTGAAGGTAATAAACTGGGGGGTGGCTTCTGCCTTTTGAAAACATCTGCTAGAAGAGATGAACGTTGTCTCTAGCAGACCTGACCGATGAGCTCTGGAATGGGCCCTCAGTGCAGCAGAGAACACCCAGTCCTGGAGTGCCTGCACAGTTTGAGTGTTTGCTAGGCCTTCCAAAATTGTTCTCAAACATGCCAACATCTTTTTTGAGTCCATTTTCCTCACTTTTGATTTTTGCCTTTTTGGAAGAAAGAAAGAGGGAAGGCACCCAGCACTGCAGCTGGGATGTGCCTTGAGACCCTCCATAAAAAGCAGTGGAAAATTAGAAGAAAGGGATTGATATGGACTACATCATCACAGCCTTCAATTCGTCAGCGTGTCTACAAGTTTTACAGCATTACTGAAGTAAGGAATAATCTCAGTGAGTCCCTCACAAACAGAAAATTGTATGGAACAACTTTATCACTAATGATTTTGTAGAAATTGGTTTCACCTGGAATGAATTTGACCCAATTACTTTGAACCTTTAAAATATTAAATGCAAATTTCTCCTCTATTAGATCTTATTTAAAGTGTTTATTATAGAGTATCTTCTATCCGTTACTATTGGCTCAAAAAAAGAATAGTTCAATAGCTGTTACAGAACAACCATTTATAGTCTTACTTTAACAGCCATCACAGTTTTGGTTTGAAATTCCTGTTTTCATGGATTTATCATTTGGCTGCAAAATGTTCCAATGTTCCAGACTGAAGCTTGGCATAAGGACTCAGCTAGAGATTGCATTTATTCAATTAATCTTGGTTTCTTCATGTGGGTTTTTTTTATTTCAGAACTGCCACATAATAATAATAAAAATACTATTTTAAAGAAGCTATTTTGCCTCTAGTATGAATTAATGCCACTGGGTATTTAAAATGTCAGATGCTTTTTCATTACTAACAGGTTTACTGCATGGTGCATTATTATAATTTCAGAACATATTACATGCATTTCTGTCACAAATCATGGGACAAAAATATTCTGGGCCCACTTCTGTGTGATGTTATGGTAACTTTGCTTGGGTTTTGTACTGAAAAGCTGTTGTGAAGCTGACAGTCACAGGAAGATGATTCTAACTGCTCAAGAGTCTTCAGATGGCAGGGACATCAAGGAAGCCTGCACACTGACTTCATAGCTTTAACACTGGCTGGGATCAGGGTTCATGTTGCCAGCCTCATATTTCTGTAGGTATTTGCAGCCACAAGCCAGTGTCAGCCATGCAGTGTAGCTGCTCCTTGCTGAGAAGTGGCTTAAAATCTCAGTGTGCAAAAGCAGATTAAAATTGTTCTTAATTTGTCTTTTTTATTCTTTCTTTCCATCCTCTCCATGTTTCAATTCATGTTTTGCAACAGGAATAGGAGACTGGAAACAGTATCTGGAGTGCAGAAAATTGTTTGCAAATCCGAAGTACTGGATCATAGACTAATAAACTTAAAAAAAAAATCCCACCAAAAAACCCCCCTTTGTTCCTGATTAAATAATTCTTTCATAGCACATACTTTATTCTAAGCATAATGTCAACAGTGTTTGCTTGTCATGGAAGGCCACAGTCTGGACCCCCAGCTCAGGGACTGACAGGATCTGTCGCAACCCTGCGTGCACAGGCACTTGTGGCATATATGATGAGCAGCACTTGAGCTGCTTATGAACCAAACACAGCACTGGGACAGCATCCTGTCTCCTTCTCATTTTTGTCCTTGGATTAGTGCAGTAGAGCAAAGGAGATGTTGTTTTTGTCTGTATCTGTAGAGATAATTACAAATCTAAACTATATATGTTCATGCTTCACATATTTAAGTAGTTGTTTATAAATATGGATTAGCCCAGCCAGTGAATATTAACAATGACAAATATCTTGCATTCTTTGGCATTGTTTATCAACAGGTATTCCAAAATTTATTGCAGTTTTAACCTCATGATTTATACAAACTCTGAGTTATGCACGGAATTCACCCTGTGACAAATTGCAGGCAAAACAAAGCAGCAAATTCAGTGTAGCAATTAATGTATTCAGGCATAGTAAAACGGTCATCTGAAAGTAAGAGAATTTAGGGAGAAGAGTTGCCCACATTAGAGTTCAGCATGTCTGGACTACCATCTTTTTGTAGCAAGTTCACAAGTCATAGTAATACCCTGAGATTTTAATGGCTATAAGCAGTCCAACAAGGTTTCCAGTCCCACGGAAGCATTGCTTTCCAACTACAGTAACAGACATGGTACTTGGGAATGAACTCGGCCTTGCCACTGTGCCAGATATTGGTCAGTTTTGTATGACTGGTGGTCTTTTGTGGAAGTTCCCTGTCTGCTGATCTGCATGACCAAATTTAACCTACTCAATGCAATTGATCTGCAAGAGATGTACAATGAAGCATAGTGCATCCCTCTAAAAAGAGAGTCACCCATTGCTTTGCCAGTATAAATTTCACTTGTACTTCTCTTAGAGACCTGCCACTCAAGTGCAGACCCACTTCTCTTATGAGTTTTGACAAGATCACTGCTGGAGATAGTATGGCTGCAGGCATTATGCATTTTCATGCAGGCTGACTACTATTTCAGGATGAGAGAGAGTGATTACAAATTTTGACATATTGAGGAAAAAATGAGGAGGTCACATGGACTGCAATTTGAAAATACAAAATAATAAAAATTAGGAAGTCATGTGGACTGCAATTTAAAAATACAAAATAGTAAAAAATAATAATAGCAGAGAGTATAAAATAATTTTTGGCCACCAACACCTTGAGCCTTTGAAGCTGTTTTATTAGATGTAGTAATTGTGCTCCCGTGAGAAGTATCACAATTATTCTGCGGTTTTGCCAAGCTTCTTGTTCTGAGAACTATCAAAAGTGTCCTCTCAGATTGACTCATACATTCCAGAACAGAAGATCCATAAAGGTCAGGAGATAGATTGTGTTTGTTATAATGAACTTCGGGAGGGTGAGGGTTACAACTAGGGAAGACAAAGTAGATGATTTTGCTTTACATTCAAAAGGAAAAAATATCTTAAGGCATGTTGATATTTCATGGTTCACATAGTAGGTGTGGTTGCTCCACATGAAGTATAATGTAAGCTGTAGAGTTGGGACTAGGAAGCTCTATAAAGTGGTATGTTCTGTGTAAGAACAAATGAGGTCATAAATTTGAGGCAATTAGCAGAATTCAGCTAATTAGAATTTATGATGGTATAGGAGACACTTTGTGCTACTGAGAGGCATCAGACTATCTTGTGTTAAATACAGACTGTGTATTCAGTTGTAATCCAGTTTGACCCAGTAGCTTCTCCTTGGTGTAGGGTTACAAGTCTGTGCTATTACAGATTTCTCTATAGTTCTGTAACACCAGATTATGTTGTTCTTTTATTATCTCATGTTCTGCTCAGTATGTTGATGGCTCAGTAGTACCATCACAGGGAGAGGTGGGTTTGCAAGCATTTACTTTCCAGTTCTGAGCACAACCTGTGACAAGAACAGTCAGTCCATGCCTTTGTTTCTGGTAAGTGTTTGTGTGGAGCTGCTTAACAAGGGACATTCATTTCCAAAGAGATATTTAGAGCCTCTTGCCCTCTGTTTCTTGTTGGGAAATACTGAAGGTGAAACTCATTATTCCTCCAGAGCAATGCTTTAAATGATCCTACTATATAGGAAATGGAAGTTCGTGCCAAATCCCGAATGTTTCTGAATGCCTGGGTACTCCTGCTTCAGTTTGTTCCCCAATGACAGTTCCATGATTCAGTGTTGTTCTGAGAAATTCTTGCTTGATTTTTACATTCCTTCCATTCAGACTGTTTATGTTTGGGCTTCCTGGTTTTACAGGGACATGCAGCCTTCTTTTCTGCACTGTGGGGATTGTTGATCAGAATGCAAGGAATATAGCAATAAGGGTAGTGATATTTTTTTTTCAGAATCTTTTTAATATTGTCACTACTGTCTCTACTTTGCCATTGCTCTGAGGATTACATAAAGAACAGTGATGAAAACCTAAATACTGGAAAAAACACTTGGAATGCTTTAGAGGAGAATCAAGGCCTTCTACCTGACATGAGAAATTTAGAAACTGTCTTCTAGTTATGGACATTAGAGATCTGATGATAATTTTGTAAATAGAACCAAGCCAATATATCTGGAAAAGTAATCACCTACAATAGTGACCATGTCCTTTCCAGAAAAACAAATGTATGCTAACTGCAGCCAAGGACTGTTAAGGTACCTTTGTGAAAAATAATTTTCTAAAGGCTTGGGTCTTTTCTCCCTTGTTACATCCCTGTACCCCTGTACTGAAATTCTAGATAAAGCATTTGCTCTTGCAAGCGATTTTTCCTTGTATGTGTCCAAAGGCCAAAGAAAATCATACCAGTGGCAGTCAAAATATTTGAATTATAAATGGAAGATTAGCTGCTACCTCAGTAATGCCACCTATGTTCTTGTGCTCTGTATTGTGAGTGGAAGCCAAGCCAAACAATTCACTGGTATGTTTGCAGGTCCAAGTCATTGCTAGTGCTTCTTCTTCCACCTGAGTTTGTTCCTGATCCATCTGTGTGAGGTGTATTGGTACTGGCTGGTCTTGTGTGAGCACTGTTCCTGTACAGACAGAACATGCACCCACTACCAGTCCCCCAGTTGGTTAATAACCGAATTGAGTTAGGACTGACAGAAAACACCAGTTTTGGTTTAATTCTGTCAAGTTTTGTTAGTCCTTCTCCAGATCCACTTTTAAAGGTGTCTTTAATGATTTCAATAATTGATCCAATCTTGGTAAAAGAATTTCCCCCAGACTAGTTGTCCTGTGAATGAATCATGGAATTTTGGGTAAGGTGTTTTATCTGAGACTCTTCTCATTAGCATTAACAAAGTATTGTCTGTCTGTCAAAGGTCACAAAACCCTCAGACTGTACAGGCTGAATGAAGCCTTAGACTCTTTCTGAAACCTTTTCAGTATCAAGCTTGCTGGATTCGTGCACTGAACTGGCAGAGGCACAGATTCTGATCCAGAAGTCACGATGCTTCAGATCTGCCTCTTATCCATTGGTTGGAGCATAAGCAGAGGAAACTCAGGATTGTCTTTAAAAACCCATGTATATTATCTTTGAAAGGTTTTGGTACCAAAACCGTGCTGAGTGGAAGCTGACTGAATCACTTCCTTTTAAATGACTGAAGAAAAGAGCGGAATTTTCAGTTCTTTAAAATATTATTTTTTGATCTTTGGAAGGAAAGACCTTATTTTTCCACTGCTGATATACACTGATACCTGAAGAGAAGGGGAAAGATGAGAAAAGGAAAACTGAGATATGAGTGAATAGGTGTCTGACCAGATAAAAACCAATCATACATCTCAAAACTTGCATGATATTTATCGTACCTCAGTCAAAGTTATTCTTCATGGTTAAATTAAAGAATCTAACATCACCATTGCTGTCTTCCTAGAAATAAAGCACTGCAGTCTTTTACTTTGGTGGTGGAAGCTAATTCTCCTGCAGTCAGTGAGTATAAAGAAACGGAAATCATGAAATGTGGTTTTCAAGTGAACTGGATACTTTCCAGGTTTCTTTAATACAGCTGAAGTGAAGATTGTGTAGGACATCACTGAGTCTCTCGACAAGAGAATTCTAATGGAGCCTGAGATTGTGAGCTTTCTGTTCAGGCAGAACAGAGCAACTTTTCAAAGATTGTCAAGGATGAAACTTAATTGGTTGCTGCAAGAGACCAGGAAATAATAATTCAAACTGCCTGACACATAACTTAAGAAATAGAAAGGCATTAAAGGCCAGATGTCATGCATAATCATGTAAGAGCTGAGAAAACTTATGTGAAGTCTAGACCAAGAAGAAAATCTAGATAACATAAAATTTTCTGCCTATATGGTTCTAGAGATCTTGGATGTGAATGACAGTGCAGTAAGAGCCAGAAAAGTAAAACCAAAAAACTCAAATTCCCATATTGAAAGACCATGCTGGACATATGAAAACCAGGGAGAACCTACTCTGAGTTTTCAGAAAGCTAACATTTACACCATGGCAGTCAGATAAACAAGCTATTAACGTTGGTACTGCAAGAGGATTTAATGTACAGAAATACAGAATGCTGCTGCAATTTTTGCAGAAGCAGATAAGGTTTATCTCTTGTTGTTATAAGCATATGCAGGATTTTCTTACAAAGAAAAAAGAACTGAATGAAAAAAAGGAAGAATACAAACCAATTTCCCAACATCGAATGGAATTTTCTCATCTGTGAAAAATGCAACCACCATATTCTTTTTCCTCACTTACTGCTCCAGCTGGTTTCCTCCCACACGTCATCAAATCCTTTTATAGATTTCATTAGCCCAGCGTCTTCTTCTTTAACAATGTGAGAGTCTTTTTCTGTGCTAAATAAATACAAATGAATATTAATACACTCTTCTTTTGTTTGACTCTTCTAACTTAGAGCTACAGCAGATGCAAATTTTGTTCACTGTGCTAGTATTCCATTGGAAGGCAAAGGACAACAGTTTTTCATAGACTTTAATAACAGTAATTTAGAAACATAGATTAGGTAAGGTAGGTTTCCTGCTGCACATGTGAAACAGCTCTATGTCTGCAAACATAAGATGATCCTAAACAAAAACCCTTCTCAAAACATGCACAAAATTGTGATTGTTTTATACATCAGAAGTTACATTTGCAAGGAATCCTGTTAATAGATTACTAGATGGCATCCTAGTTCTTTTCCCATACAGGAAACAAAAAGAAAATCCTTAGATAACACTACATAATTCTATCCTTTAAGGATTTCTTTTGTCGTAGTAACATGCAAAATATTTCAATGCAACACAGACATAGTTTTACCTTAGTTAAGGCAGGAAAAAAATCCATCAAAGAAGAGTTAATCACTCCCAGCAAGAAAAACAACTTATCTTCCATACAGTTGGATTCTGTGTTCAGTAATTTTTGATTAATTTTATTTACAAATGAAAGATCCCCCTTCATCTGTGTAGCATTTTTTGTATCATAGGATTTCAAATATGAAGATGGCTTATATTATTTTTCTTTTTTTTTCACAGCAGAAGTGGAATAAAGTTGCTGTGCTCTGATATATTGCTTTATCCAGCCATCCCAGTGGATCTAAAGAACCTGAGTTAGTAGGTCACTTAAAGTGCTGGGGAGAAGTGAAGGACACAGGAGAAAGGAGCATGTTGGAACTCAGTCATGGAGAACAAGATTTGTTAAACTTTGTAGTTCATTCTATTTCGTATTTTGATCAAAGGAGGAAAACATTGCTGGACTGAATTGCACTCCCGTTCTTCCTCTAGCCCCATCCTAGAGGACAAGCTTGCGTGTTTTACTTCCATCTGGTTTGTGCCATGCCAGTTTGGAGTCCTCGGCTCCTGACCTGTCCTTTTTTTCCAGTTTTTCTAAAGAACCTTCTTTTATGTCTAGCATAACTAAATGTTTCATTCCCATGCTTCAAACTTCATATGGCTGTTCACAATCTGATTTATTCTTAAAACACCAATTCATTCCTTAATGCTTGTCTACCTCATAGTTATGTATCTGTACAAAATTAACTTGATGGTGGGAAAGTTCTGCACACAGATGTGGAAAGCTTATGCTAGGATCAGTTCTCAATTATTAACAATGATGTAAACTTCGAAGAGTTATACTGAAGATTTTTCCATTTAGGGTGGTTTTCAGTATCAGGTGGCATTTCTCATAAATTTATGCCACAGGTTGGTAGTACACTTCATTTGGTTTAAATGAATTTCACTTCGATTAGGCTTAAATAAATTAGGGACAGCATTAAGCTGTAGATACACATTAACTTAGTAAACAGCTCCTGCATTCCAAGATATTATTTCTTCTTATGTAGCACTGAACATTGACTCCACATCTCTACCAGCGGATCAGAGCATATGAGCACTCACTAATCCACTTCAGCATGAAGCAGACAGGCTTAGCTCAGGATCTGCACGGATCTACTGCAGGGGTTTTTTTTGGTCTCACATTACATATTTACTGAAGTTAGACTGAATGACAATTTATCCTGTCTTCACTAAGAATATGAAGACGGCTGAAAGAGGAATTTGATTCAATTCTTTTATTTGAATCCAGCCTGAATTGAATTTTCTTGAATCCAGCCTGAAGTTCACACTACTGGCCCAAAATAAGAGCTTGCTTTTTTTAAAAAATATATATATATATGGGCTCTACATAGTGCACATGGAGTAGTATATTTGGCAGATTTGAAATCAATCCTGTTCAGAAAAGCTGTATTATTTTGCACTTAGATTATTGTAAAAGTATCCTGCCAAGAGAGTATGTAGGAAGAAGATCATTCAGTTACCCTGATTAAAAACATTTGTAGATGTCATTTGAAACTTGTATGCAGAAACCATTTCTTTTGTTACCATTTCTGTAGTTGGCATTTTACTTCTCCATATATGTGCATGTTCGCAGAAAGCTGCCAGACTGTTTTCCCAACTGCGCTGCAGACAGTACAGAAACCTTGTTTCAGGTCAGCACCCCGTTGTGGTGTGCTAGGGTCATATCAGTAGCCTGGGGAACATCTGATGGTGCCCCAGCAACAGTTACCCTTGATCCCTTAGGTCCTGGACTTGAATTGTTGAGGTTGTTGCTGCCTAATCTCTCCTGCTTGGCTTTGTCTCCAGGTGGAGCATGTGGGTGCACTCGCGTGAGGGTTGTGACCACTAGCTGTTAGATGTCATGTCCTGTAACTTCTAGCAAAGTCAGAGCTCGTTTCAAGAATATCTATGTGTAAATGACAGTAGCAGATCATCTACTATAACTACTTCACCAAGAAAACCAGAATCAAACAAGTTGTAAATATTTTTCTTTTAAAAGCTGAAAATAATCTTTTCCATCATGTAAGAAACTGATATAATTCTTCATCCTTTCTAACAATTCACATTCACAATGGGATCACAGTGAGAAATAGAACGTGCTTTATTAAAAAAACTTGCCTTGAATCCAAGATACAACAAACTGCACTCAAATATATAAGCCCTTCCTCTCCGTTTAGAGGGAGGTAGGCCTTGCCTCAGATATGGTCCACAAAGAATTATTTTGCATTGATTTAGGATAACTGATTCCAGCACTCTATTACTCATATTGTTCAATGTCTTTTGTTTCTGCCTGCTCATTTAAAAGTGGCAAGTTCCACCATGAGAGGGTTAACAAAGATGTATCACTGTATTCCAGGGATGGATGACCTTTTCTCTCACATCATTTAAGATACGGCAAATCATTATTTTTCTCAGAGAATTGATGCTTGTTTCCTTTAGATTTGATTAAAGATGCAGATACTGGCAGAAATTTTAAGAACCCAAATGCAAATACTGATTAAGAATCTTAGTTATTCAGGTATCAGGGTCTTGCCAGAGCTCTGGTTTGCAGCAGACAGGAATCCTGGTGTTAGAATCCTCTTTCTAAAGATTTGAGAATGGTTGAGGCTTCTCCAGCACACTTAACTTCTGTAAGTGAACAGCACTTTTAAATGTGTGAGTCTAAGATTAGCAACAGTAGGTTTTAGTGAGAT
Organism: Falco peregrinus; assembly: GCF_023634155.1. Lineage (NCBI taxonomy): Eukaryota > Metazoa > Chordata > Aves > Falconiformes > Falconidae > Falco > Falco peregrinus. The sequence goes on along the minus strand of NC_073732.1, from coordinate 10,399,630 downwards.
ACATAAATTACTGATACTAGGAGCTTTCCACCTGTTCAAATTATCTGAGTGTTCAAATACAGAATGAATAATCAACTTAGTCACTACTTTTTGAAAACTTAGTTGTGCTATACATAATTTGTTGTATTACTATTTTTTAATGCTTTGTACTTTTACTCCTAGGGAATGTTAATTATACTGTCAGATTAAAAAAAAAAAATCAGCTTAGCATAAAATACTCATCGTTCTCCCTGAAATATCTGAATGCACTGCTGTGCTGCATTTTAACTCTAAGATGAATTGGTTAAAAAGGGAAGAGAGCACTGGGTAGACACATTTCATTAAATGTCCAATTATATTCATAGCTGGAGCTGCAGTGATTCTTCCCTGACCTTTAATAGAGAAGTTGCTCTCCCAATAATTATAATTGCTTGTTAAAATAACCTAATAGTGCAGTACTAGCCTATCAAGAGCTATTTAAACTTAAGATTCAGGTAGCTCTTTCTAATTCTAGCCACCTCTTTTGTTAGGGCTAATTGAATCATACAGGTTATTCCACAGTCCTCTAAGAGAAAGCATTCTTGCTTTACCATTCACACAAAATCTTGCCAAACAGTCATGCAGCAACATCTCCGGCTGAACTGCTGTTTTACTGATTTTAGTAACAAATGTCACTAAATCTAAGGACTGAGATAATGCAATAAATGACAGAAAACCCTTAAAATATGAAGCTTAGAATTGTTTAGAAATACTCCGTATTCTCTCTATGAAATTTTTTCAGATATACTACGTCAGCCAGTTGCCTGAATATGGAATACCCACCTATCTTCAGTGGAAGTGAGCTCAGAGCATAAGGGAAAAAAAAAGCAGTTCAAGGGCAAGAATGCTACATTGGATAAAAAAGAGAGGAAAATATAATGCTGAGGAGGAATAATAACTAATATTAAGCTTGGAAATTTCAGAAAAAAATACTTCCTGGTTTTTAGTTTAACAGTAAAGAAAGCTGTACAGAGCTGTCCAAAGTGATGAACTTTAAGCTGGCTGATTAAGCTGAGGAAAAAATATGGATTAAATTTAAACAAACCAATCAACCAAACAAACAAACCAAACAAAAAGAACCTTGACCTTTCAGATGAATGAATTTGTTTGGTAAAGTGTTTATTTTGTTTTTTTCCTTTTAAAATAAAATAAAGTTGTTTCCTTTTAAAATAAAAACACTCCCCCTTTTATTTCCTAAATGTTCTTAGTTCTCCCTGCCCCTACTTTTTTCAAAACAGCTGAACAATTCAAATTTACAATGACTTTGGCCAACCTGAGTCTGCATCTTTCAGCATATTCATCAGTTTCTTAAAGAACCGCCTCAAGTCAAAATGCAAAATGAAACACTCATTCTCCTGCTGTAAGCTGAATGAAAACCTACAGACATACCTGTACTGGACTGATAGTTAAGTGTAAGTTCAGAAAGGACTTGTTCAAAAAAGATTAAGAGTTTCTGCTGAGTTAAAGGAGGGATAAACTTGGGTAAACTACTCAACAGTTCAAAGTTACTCAGCTGGAAAGCTCTGCAAAGCCCTTGCTTCTTTGTACAACCACCCTGCATACCTGTAAAATAAGGGGAAAACAGGAATACGTTCAGAAGTTGGTGTTCCTGCAGGGAATGGTGAAATGAGCATCCTGTTTGAGGGAGGATGTGGTTTGCAGGTGGCAAAGAGGAACTGGAGATCTGCCAGTGTGAATACCAGCATGGCATTCAAGTTAACTCCATCAACCTCCCAGCCAACTCTAAGTAACACATGCTGCATGCTAATAAACATCATATGGCTTTTCAGTCTGTGGTGGGAAGGGCCAAAGCTGCAATTTTTCAGATAGATAAAGTACTGCTCTGGTATCAGAAGGATGGTTTAATTAACAAGATTCATTGTAAAGGCAGGAAAAGATTTCAGAATCACAGCAATGTCATGATTTAAAGTTTGCACTGGATGGGGGAAGAGGGAGAATTGGCTAATAAGATCTTGCCAAGAGTAGACTCAGGCTAATGGCATGCTCAATAGAAGGACCCTGGAATGTCTAGATACATCTTCTGCAATGTCTTTAGACAGTTGACAACAGCATATTAATAAAATGCAGGAAAAGGTTAAAATATCTTGTCAGTAAGACACTGTATGAAGGTTCCTTGGATGAGGTTATTTTATGTCATTTCTTATTTCAATACACAGCAGCCACCAGGCCACATGAAATTCCTAAATTAATATTATAAATTATGTAATTTTACTGTTCTGTCATGTCTGTCAACTTCAATTCGTGATGTCAGTAGAGAAGCCATAGAAGGAGATGCATGTCTGGAGGGGGTTGCTTATGTTTTTCAGTAAGTCTTTTCCTTTTTTGGATTTGAAAGGTCTGATTAGAATGTGTTGTCTAGTACAAATATTAGATAGATACTTGGAAAGATCTTAAAAATTTGCCAGGAGTGTTAACAGTGGGACCCAATTACAGTAGAAAAGGTACAAAACAAGTATGCAAGATGTAATCACCACAAGTCTCAATGACCAGTCTCTCTAATTATCAGGTGTTTAGCCTCCATAACTGCAATTCCATATAATCCTCATGAACCAGGCAATATATAGGAAATTAAAGTAGAATCTTCTTGTTGAAGGGAATGCGTCAATGTGGATTGTAAATGACAGATACAAAAAACAAGGGGACAACAGTAGGAACATATCAGCTCATCTGCAGAACCTCATCTGATAGCTATTAATCAGAGAAGGAAACCTTGGGCTGGATTCTTAGGCAGCCTAAATTGAATCGTCTAGACTAGTGTGAACAGAAAGGATTTACATGAGCTGAGGTCTTGTCTCACAAGTTTGAAATGTCAATTTCATTTTATAGCGTATCAGAAAGCCCTCATTCTTCTTTCTGAAAGTTCTACTGGTTATATCTGCAGAAAATTAACCTTGTCTGTCTGAGGTCATCAGCTGCTTTTACTACTTTTTAAAAAGAAAAGGGCTTTTAGTTGACTGTCTTCAGAGGTACACATTTAGGACGCAGTGTAATTATCTAGCTTGAAGCTGTGATCTGTAGCTGTGGAAATAATTGCGGAAAACTTTAGCAGAATTCAAGAAAAAGGAGCATATATGCTTTAGTTATGTGAGGGAAATGTGAATCTTCCAGATGTGAAACCATAACGTGCAGCACAGGAAAAGCCCTCAAAATTCAGGCAAGTAGGACACGAGAGGGTAATAGAAACTGTAGGGTGATGTGATCATGAAGCAATATGCTTCATGCTCAATCCACAGCCTGATCACAGCTGCATCAATCCAGATTCAAATATCTTTGGGCAAGTTGCTCAGGAATTACCCAATATATGTAATTGAATAAAATAGACTTTCTTTCATTTAATAGCAACCCTTGTACCCAACTTTCTAGGGCTTTTTCTTCAATAATTTTCCTGGAGGAAGGGGACTGTACAGAAACTAAAGCTTTATACAGTTCCAGTTTGGAAAAGCTTAGTATTAAAATCTTGCAAACCTTATTTTTCATAGACTGCCCTAATGGCAACAAAAGGAATCTAGCAGCCCCTGCAGAGCTGGGGTGTTCCAGCACACATGCCTTATGTTTTTCTAGTAACTTTAATACACTGAGGCATGTCAGTCCAGGTAGAAAACTCAGCCTTCTGAAATAAGCCTATTTAGGTCAATGTGTCAAAGAAATTAAATTAGTTTGCAATTTTTTTTGGTGAAGACCCATTAACAGTTGAAAAAACCTTCAAATTCTCAGAGTAGTGTGTTTATTTGAATTTGAGGCTCTACTGTAATAATTTGTATTTATTAACAATCAAAAACATGAATCTTGAAAACTATTTTAATTCCACTGTTTGGTTGAGGATATAAACTCAGCTGTATAAAGATTCAGTGTGGTGGTTCCCACAGTGACTGTAGTTACACCATAGAATATGCAAATATATTTTCTTCTAAAACTGAAAATCTACCATTGTCTGTAAAAAATCTGAGCAATTTCACATGCATAGGGAGAGATATATTTTTGAAGGAACAGCACTATTGAATTTTGAGCTTCAATAGTCTTTCATTTCTCATCTATAATTACCCATTACGATAGGGTTTGCACCACTGTATTTCTATAGAACATGACAACAATTCCTTTTACAGGCACTTATTTTTGCAGTATTTCAAATGTGAAGATCAAAGTGATTAATGGATTCCATTTCAGTGCAGAAGTACTAAAGAAAATGCTTCCTTAGATGACTTCTGTAATCAGGTTTAATTAAAACAATTTTTGTACTTCACAAAATGAGATTCAGATATTTATTTGAATGTAACTATAGTCATTTAATTAAATGATTAGTAATCACAGAGATGACATTATTAGTTCAAGCTCACTTAGCGTGTATTTTAGCTTGAGGCAAAGCCATGGGCTAAATTCAAGACAGGCACCTAATTTTTTTCCATTGCATTAACATAAAATCTTGTGAATGTAACATATTATTATTGTAGTCTGACTTATAGCAAGCTCTAAGGAATTTTACCCAAGACTGGAACCCAATGTGCTGGGCCTAAGAGCTGCTTGGAAGAGAGTGCTCCTGACAAGCTCAGTTTATAGTTCAAGTAGACGATACAAATAAAGAATATGAAGAAGAACAGGTCGATGCTGCTCCCCGACCTGCTGCTGGTCACAGCCTATCTCCAGAGGATCAGGTCTGATGCAATAGCCAATGTACCCTCCACTAACTCCACAGAAGTTGTGAACCCACTCTCTTAATTACAAATTAAGGGCTTTATAGCCATTCATTGTTTTTCTGCCTATATGTTGACTAAAAGGTTTGTCCTTACTACTAATGTGAAAAGCTTGAAAGTAAGCATCAGTTAGTGTAAATTTGTTGCTTTGTCATCTTCCTTTTATTCTGTGTCCCTATGCCACTGAAATAGTCACCTGTTTCTATTGACATTTCTCTTGTTGGTTTTGGTGCAACGGGACACAAAAATCTGGAGGTGATTTGGAAACAAGTGGTACTTCTAATGAAGAGTAGAAACCTTAATTCCATTAGATAAGCATAAGACAAGAGGAGAGAAAAACCTCTTAGTGAAAGACACTCTAGAGATACAGCTTAACAAGATTGTCTCCAGCAGGGCTTTCAGACCGTATAGTACCACGAGTGTGGCCTCATGGTGTCTTAGAGCCCCCAACCCAAAAGGCCATGTGTTCCTGCTGTGCAGTCAGTCTACGTGTTTGAAGAGGAACCAAACAAATGATTATTAGGGTACAGAAGATTTCCAAGAGAGATGCAATTATTATACTGCCACAGTCCAACCCTGATTAGTGTTATAAAATGTGCTGTCTTTGAGGTAGATGGACAGGTAAAGATATTTGAGAGATGGGAGCCAGAAGCCAAATCGCAAAGTATTAGTGTGCTACTGTGGGAACAATATTAAGACAGTTCTAAAAGCTGGAAGGATGCAAAGGGAGAAGTGGGATACTTGGCTGTGGAGGTCTTGGGCAGAAGTGTAATATGCTGGCCGTTTATTCCAGTTCTCTCATTTGCAATTTATGAATAGATGAAAAGAGCAACTGAAAACAAAATAAAAGTGTAATTGCCTTTTTCAGTCTTCATTAGCATTCTCCTCTTGAACAGATGGGACTTCACTGGATATTCTTATGTTAAGTTTTGTTCTGTTCTGGGCCATATTATGTTATTTTAATTATTTAATAGACAAATTTATAGACAGAGTTATCTGAATTGTCATGAACAAAAAGCTTAGAGCTAGAAGAAAAACAATTTTTTCATGTCAACTTAAAAGTCACCTGAAATTTACCTAGTTTCTGATTTTTCTTATCATCCTGAAACCAAGGACATGTTTAGTAAAATATTCATTGTGGTTTACAGACCACATCTGTTTTGAGACCATCACCCCTGTTAAGCTTCGTTACCAGTTTAAAATTCAGCTCATGTTTTCTAAAGTGGTTGCTGAAATTTACAGACATAGAACATGTCTGCAAACTGCACCAGATTTACTGTCTTCAGGTGCATGTGCTGCTGCTCTTTACATTTTGTTGTTTGATTGATCTGTAGGCAGGAGGAAAACTCAAGCACTGAGATAGATCAGCAGTATATTTTAACTCCTTTTATTTTCCCTTGGTTTTTTGTTTGGTCTGATTGCAGTTATTTGTGTTCATATGGCATGGTGTCGCTGAGTGAAAAGTTGCTGGTGTTGTCTTAACAGGTGTAACTTTTAAATAAATACTTATTCTCAGAAAAGGAGAAAAAATCTGGAAAACCAAGACTACATTTGTCAGATTTGGCAAATATTTTCTTTAAGAAAAGGAAGCGGGAATTCTAAACGTTAAACAATGTTTCATTCTGGAGCTGACAAAAACCTGGATTTTAACATTTGAGGCATCATTTGAATGTGTGATTTAAGTCATAGTATTAGGTTAATGAGCCTCTAAATTTATAAGGAAAGTATCTAATTTTGAGTCAAATTAACTGTTTAAAATGTCTTGCTTTTATTCAGAGCATCTAAAATGCTTAATGTTAAATCAAATTTCTTTCAGAGGTTTTTTTTTTTCTTTTAGCTATCAAACCAAAAACTCATTCTCTCTCAGAGAGCAGACAGATTTGTTAACCATAGAATCTTTGCTGTTGGAAAGGCAGAATGGGAAAGAGGCAGAAAGAAAAATACATTTTCCTTCCCCATTTTTCTTGATACAATTTGACCTTTGTGCTTGCTGCAGCCCTGTTTTGTGGAGCAAATGTTCATCGTCATGTGATCTGTCCTGTCAGTTACAGCAAACATTGGCTTTTTTTTTTTCAAAAAATCCTGACAGGCACCTATAATTCAAAATACATGATAAAAATAAAACAAACCAGTACAATGCTAGAGGTTTACAGAGATACTTGACTGAAACTTGCCAAATAAATGAAGATGGTGTGCAAAAGGCAGGATTTGGGACAAGGTGATCATTAGTCACTGTTTTAAGAATGGACATTTTCTGGAAAACCCAAATCTTAAAGTTTGCTTAGTCTCTCAAGGGGGAAGAGTAGGAATGCAGTTTGGAAAGAATTAAAATTAATTCTGTCTTAGGCCAAGTGGTTGAAAGCAGGTATCAGTCTCTTCAGACAGCAAGAGTCACTGATATGTGGAAACATGTGCAGTAGATCTCAGTGTGCTCAGCAAACTAGTCTTTCTATTGCTGATGCCATTTTCTGATTTTAATTATAGAGGCTAGTTTTCTTGCTGTAATCAAGCAAGAACCTTCAAAGAGATGAGAAATGTGTAAAGAATGTGTAGAGAAATGCTATAAGTTAAAACTTTGCAGATCCTTGCTGGCTTTGGTGTGACTTGGTCAAGGAGTACAGGCAGAGCTGCCTGCTCCAAGGAACCTGTCTGTTGGCGTGCAAGAGGTAAGAAGGGGAGCAGGCTCCTGAGATGCTGCCTGTGCCTGGCTGGCGGAGGAGTCAGGAGAAACCAGTTTGTGTTCAGTGCAGGCAGCTGGGCTGCCCACAGGCCGGGGACAGGCAGAACCCACTCCATCTAAGCTCTTTCTAACTGAATGAGTTTCATTCTTTTGTTTTATTATTTCCCATCTAATGATGTAGCATTAGGTTGGCTGTTTCTCTCATCTCCCTCTCTTGTTTTCATCCCTTCTGCCACTTCCAAGTTAATTTTCCTGTGGTCTTCCTTTGACATCCTTTCCCCAGATGACTCATTTTGTCATCTTACACTGTTGTTCACCTTTTTGAAAATAACCCAGCATAGTCCCTTGCTCTCCTGCTCTCAAAGGTAACATATTTGCTTTTAAAAATTTAAGAAAATGGGAGAAGGAGGGAAAGTGAATAACCAGAAAAAACAGAATACATCAAACAGAAAAGTCAGAAAGTAGCAGGCAGATCTTTAATTAACTCAGGAAAAGACTTGGCTGAAATGAAATACATGATCTTGCCAATGTTTACTAAAAATGAGCACAAGAACAGATACACAGAGCCGCATGAAAGTTCCACCTAGCCCAGACTGCAGCTCAGGAGCTTTCCAAGGCAAATGTGGTTTCTGTATCTTTAGTTAACCCTCAGTGGATTTTTCTGTTCTGAACTTATGTCTCTTTACATCCACACAGGCATTTACCATCCATAGCATCTGTTGCCTTTTGAACCAAATGAGGATCCCAATGCTTCTCTTCTGTTCCTCTTCCCTGCTCCGCTTTTGATCTTTGCACTGTGTAAGGGCCTGTTTCTCAGTCGGTTGAGTCTGCAGCTCTTGCTAACTTCAATGGGAATTTGAGGAGCAGTCAGAAAGCTCAGCAATTCAGAAGAAATTCTAATGAAAGAATGACTTGAAAAGTTAATAATTTCCTCTCTGCCATTGTGCACAGTTCTAGGATATTTCCAAAATCTGAAAAAAAACAGGAACCGTTTCAAAAGGTATTTGTAAACAAACTTTGGGAAAACTAGTACCCTCTCTCTGCAATGACTGAAATGAGAAGTATCCCAAGCACTTGACATGGGAGGTGCCTTAGGATAATGGTCATTTTTCACCTGATGTAATCTGAATCATATCAACAAACCATCAGAAGAAGTTACAGTAAATGAAACAAACATTAACTCTTTCATCATCTTAGTCTGGAGACCTTAGCGCCTAACACACACTTCCTGTTTCATGCAGACTATTGCAAGGATTAAAAAGTGAATCTAAAATTAACCCACTGGGCATAGAAGGTCTTGTATAGGATAACCCCACCTCTACCCTTTCACAACTGCATTTTTGAGGGCCAAATTAGGTAAATTCTGTTTCACCTAGGAGCACCTATAAAGACGCTCCCAAGAAGGGGAACCTATGACCCTAGCATGTATTTAGTGTTGGTTTATTTCCTAAAGAGTTTTGAAGTTGTTTTGATTTTGCAGCTGATTCTCCCATCTTCTTTATGCTGTCCTACTTCACTTTTCTACCATTAGCACCCTGGCTTGCAGGTCCACCACCTTGATAAGAATAGTGCAAACTGCCCTCTCAATGAGAAAGTAATGCTTGTGGATGTGATACATTTCACCGGTGCATTTTTCAGCATGTTTTCTTCCTTTCCCACTTCACTCATGCAAGTTTCTTATTTTGAAATACCTTTCTTTGTCAATGTCATGGTTTAACCCCGGCTGGCCACTAAGCACTACACAGCCACTTGCTCACTCCCCCCACAGTGGGATGAGGGAGGGGATTGGAAGAGTAAAAGTAAGAAAACTCATCCGTTGAGATAAAGACCATTTAATAGGTAAAGCAAAAGTCATGCATGCAAGCAAACCAAAACAAGGAATACATTCACTACTTTCCACCGGCAGGCAGGTGTTCAGCCATCCCCAGGGAAGCAGGGCTCCATCATGTCTAACAGCTACTTGGGAAGACAAACGCCATAATGCCGAATGTCTCCCACTTCCTTCTTCTGCCCCCAGTTTATATACTCAGCATGACATCCCATGGTATGGAATATCCTTTTGGCTAGTTCAGGTCAGCTGCCCTGGCTGTGTCCCCTCCCAGTTTCTTGTGCCCCTCTAGCCCTGTCACTGGCAGGCCCTGGGAAACTGAAAATTCCTTGACTTAATATAAACATTACCAAGCAACACCTAAAACCATCAGTGTGTTATCAACATTGTTCTCACATCAAATCCAAAACACAGCACTGCACCAGCTACTAAGAAGAAAATTAACTCTATCCCAGATGAAACTAGGACAATCAGCATGTCTACACATATCCCTATAGCACACAGTATAACAGCTCTCTAACTTACCTCCCTACTGTTCTGAACAAGGCATTGAAATGGAGTTAAACTCAGAGTGAATTTGTCCCAATATGTTGCAAGTGTGATGTATATTTTATCAATTATTTGAACAAGATTTGTATGCCAGCTTCCAGTTTATACCTGATATACTTGTAACTATTAGACAAAGATCTGTGGCTTTCAGCTGCTGCACATCTAATTTTCTAGATTTACAACTGTGGACTGCAGATACTGCCTTACCTGGAATCTACAACAATCAGTAAGAGCAAATATAACACTTACTTTCTTATACAGTACCAAAATGTTTAGTAATTTTACTGCTGTTTCTGGAGAAATAAATTTCTTCATAAACCTATTTTTTTTGACCGAGGCTTTTTACTACGTATAGAACAATGTTGTTATGTTGGGGGTTTTTATTTTACATCTTTCTAAAAGTAATCACTGCAGTGAGGACCACATTGGGAGAACCTTTGTACAGTATCTGGGTAAAAGCTATCTATGGCTGAAAGACTGTAGTATCTTCTTTTGGTTTGTTTTGCTTAAAGGCATTTGTGATTTATTTCGGTGTTCCACAGTCCAAAGACTGTAATGTAATATTTAAATACTTGTTCTGCTTCTCTTCAAGCTTTGTTTAAAGTATGTATTTGCATGGAGGCCTTAGGCTCACAAGTGGAAAAAGCCAATGGGGAATCCAAAATATCCTTTGGCCATCCAAGGACTGATCTGTGGGATCTTTGAATTGTCTGGTTCTTGAGAGAGGACACCTTACCACAAGGAAGCTCAGCACACAATGGTTTAGATCACACTGATCCTGTGTGGGTCAGGGAGGGGATTACGTGCCAGATGAAGGAGCATTTTTCTACCTTTTTGAATCTGGAGATAGCCTCTCAACCATGCATTCTAGTTCAGTGCTCTGTGATTGCACACAAAGGTGGGTGTAGATGCAGGAAGTGAGGCTTAACTCATTGCCAAAATTTTTCTTCTTTCTGTATGCACAAAGTAATTCCACTAACAGAGCATGCAGGCAAACAGAGCAGAGCCCTAGGTTCGGCTGCAGAAACTTGAACTCCAGCCATAGCAACTTGCTTGATATGTAAGGCAAAGCATTTCTTTGTCTCAGGCTGTACTTTCCCAGTTTTGAAAGTAATTACGGTGATACTAGTATGTGCTGTAAAACACATTTCAAGAGTAGATATTCTAAGCTAGGTGTTGCTATTATTGGGAGCAAGCTGCCAGGGTAAATGGAGTGAACTGCTATCACTCCAAATGATTACTGGAGTGAGGAATAAAATGTGGTTCACTGGGTCTCACTCCCTTTTTCCTATCTGGTGTTTTACATTTGTCTGGTTTACATTTCTGGAGCCTCCTTTGTGACCTGCACTGTTCTGTACCTGACTCTCCTGTTCCATTTTCCAGTCTGCCACCATGCAGTCTTTCTTCCTGAGCTACAGCTGTGTCTCTCCTGAGAGGCATGTGGCCAGCATAGGTCCCCAAATGTTAGTAGCCATCTTCCTTGTAACGTTAGTTCAATGTAGTTATTAAACATCAATGAGCTCAAGTTTCTTAAGGGTCTGTGTGTATACCAAGGAGTCTGAGAAGAATTACCATTGCCTGTATTGGCCACAAATATCCTCTCAGTATGAAGCTATGGCAAGTTGTTTTAATTCTGGATGGAAGGTCTTTTCTGCTGGAAATCTGGTATTGGCTGCCAGCAAATAAGACAGAAATGAGGAATTCCCAGACTGTTCCTACCATATTACAAATCTGGCCCCTTCAGCTATAATCTTGGCATTCTTCCTTACCGTAAAAAAGTGTGTGAACATCTTGTCATACTCACTAAACCAAGAATTTGAGAAACATACTGGAATATTCATCAAGGGAAACCATGTAACTTGAAAATATGCACATCTTGAATAAATCATTTATTTTTGAAAGAGATGGAATAAAGTTCTCTTTCATCTCTTGGAGTCATTTTATTGATATTGTTACTTTTTGCCCTTCATAACAAAAGGGAGTGTTTTTTTAGCTTTACATTGTATTCAATTTACCCTGTAGATTGGGGAAAATTTTATTCTTAGTTTGAAATGTGGTGCAGGGAACTTCATAATGAAATCATGTTAATAAGAATAGCTTTATTAAAGATCTATATAAAATGAAAGGGACGCTAGCTGATCCTTCTCTGTCTACTTTAAATCCAGAAAAATTACACAGATACTGTTATGGTAATCAGAACTAAGTACTCTACCAAGACTAAGTTTATACTGTTCCTCTTATTTCTTTGTCTTGTTTGTGGCTGTTGAATTTCAAGAATGTAAAGATTTCAGATGAGAGCCTCATGGTCAGGCTAATCTTTTCGTTTTAAAAAAAAAAAAAAGAAAAAAGTTAAATGTCAGCATTTTTCACGCGAGTTAGAGTGACTCCTTTAACATGTTTTTTTGGAAAAGAGTTTTCCTGCCTTTGTTTTCCTGTTCACCACTCTCTTTTTCTTTGTAGCCCTTTATCTACCCGAAATGAAACAGTTCCAGTAGGAAGAGACAGACTCTATGTAAAGTCTACTGTTAATATTATAGTTTCTTTTCACAAAAATACATTGAAGTTATAATTCTGGTATCAAAATGTGCTTGACCATGACTTACAAAGGTCTGATATTTCCCTTTTGAATGCCTGTAACCGTTTTTCAGCAGCTAAAAACCTTTTCCAGAAGAAAGTAGTTCCTACTCCTGTTTCTGTATGGAAATGGACCATTTAATCTACCTTGAACTTAACTACATTGTGCTGCTAAGTGCCATGTCATAGATATAAGTAAGAGACTTTACGTGGTCAGGGAAATTGTGTGAATTCATGTTCAGGATTCTGACTCAAACAGAAGGAGATCTGAACCTTCCTTTCCCATGTTCCTCTCCACTGGGTTATAATTTAAAGGGAAAATTCTAGTTTTGGAAAGCTTGTATTTTCCAGAGGAAAAAAAATTCTATTGGAAACTAAAATTCCATATTAGTTCTCTTAGCAGTTAGCATAAAAGGTCTATTAAAAGTATTTTCTGGGTTTCAAAGAGCATGGTTAGATAATTCCCTCAAGATATATTTGCTTGATAGGTTACTTACATGTGTGGAAGCTTTTCCTTACTGGTGCTTTGCAGTCAACCACTGATCCAAACCTCTTTGGACATGAGTATTCACCTTTTTGCTATAGAAGCTGATGAAACTTCCAGAGACAGAGGAGTATTCTCTACTTTTTTCCAATTCTTGCTTTGCACAATTGGAATAACTCCAAGTGGAGGGCAATAATATAACTCCTACCATCTAAAAGTAGCTGCCTTATTTAAGGGTTTGTTTCCTCATGTTCCCCATGTTACCTCAGCATTTAATAGGCCCAGAATGTCTTGGTGGGCTCCTGGCCAGCTTTGCCCTCTGCAAAATGCATTACTAACTAGCAAACAGAAGTGTATTAGCTTAGGACTTGACTCTTCCTCACCCAAGAATCCAACTTGAGCAGCTGATGTTAGTCTGTGCAAATATCCCCCAGTTATGGCCCTCCTGTTGTTCCAAGACACATGTTCAGCCCCAGAATGTACAGGAAGAAAATGCACCAGCCCCCTGACCATTTTGGTGGCCTTCTACAGGAGTCACTTCGTTTTATCAATATATTTAATTTGCTGTCATGGCAGCCACAACAACCAGCTAGCTGCAGATGACAAGTCTAGCTAACTGTGGTATGTCTACCCTCCATGCTACAATAGAAACATGCCCTGGTATCGTCATATAGTCATTAGGAACAGATGTCTGTATCTGGCAGTTGCTCCCCACGTGTTTGAAAGGGCAGCCATCAGCTCTGCCTTCATTTCTTTAGTGTGCTCTGGTCCCATGCTCTGTCAGGAGTAGGCAATATTGGTAGTGGACAGGTATAATTCACCTGCTTCTGGAGGAGCTTGTAGCTTTCTGTGTTTGTCTTGCTTCCAGGCAGGTGTCCATGCTGTAGCACTGCTGTGTAATTTCTTGAATAGCATGGTGCACAGCGGCTCTGGTTACCATTTGTTTATTGGTTGGATGTGCCAAGGTTCCTATAAAATTATATTGGCCAGAGGCTGTATATTTTGATAGTAAAGAAGCATGAGCTGCTAAGTTTTGACCTTTTCCCTTGCAATTGAAATTTCTTTTGCCCACTGGCTTTATTGCTAGTGCAGCAGCACAGAAGTGGTGACTTTAGAGGAGGATATGATTCAGGCAGAGAGGAAATTGTTAAGAGGAAGATGCTGTTATCAGTACCAGCATGGTTATGTGGGTTTTTTTAGGTCACCTGCTGGTTGGCTTAAACTAGAAAGACCAGTAAAACTTTTATCACCTGAAATTTCTTTGTAAGAAGAGGTATCTGCCTTTGACCAGTTGCACAGTATCATTTCTTGCAATGGCATTGCTTTCAGTTTGCAAGAAATCTGTGCTGCTCATTGAAGCATAATGCTCTGGAAAGGGAGTAACTCAATACCTTTAGAGGAAGGGTAACATTCTCCTCGGCACTGAGTATTCCTGTTGTGGAATACAAATGAAGGTTTACAGCTGGTCATTCAGTAAAGCTTATTAGAGTGAGCTTCATTAGCTCTTTTGTATGATTTTGCTAAAGGCTAAGCAGTATTCTTTATGTCTTTGTTACTTTTTGCGCATGCTTGTATGCAATCTAAATATAGGAACCTATAGACATGCAATTGGTTACAGAAGACACAGCTGTGGAGTTATTATTTACAATCAAATTAGAGGAAAAGAACAATTGAAGGGAACAGAGACCCCACTAATAACTGCTGGAAGCTTTGATTGAAGTACTGTTTCTTCTTATATCCAAATGTATCATCAAGAGAGAAACAATTCTGTGTGGTTGCTTTGTTATTGGAGTACTAGATTATGTTGTTTTTCCATTGCCAGAGTTTACTTTTTAACTATGTTGTTCACCATTTTATAAAAATACTGTCTCATATTAATCTGTTGCTTTTCTTTTTCTTATTTTCTTTCTCTCATGAATTGCTGGTTTCCACTGCGGTACTCTAAGGAGAAAAGAATCCAAAACCAGCATCGGCCTTCCTTAATCAAAACCAGACTGCAGAGCTGGTACCACAGAAATGAAAGGAAACATCACCATCCCAGATCAGCGATGTCATTCCATCATGTCACTGGCTGGCAAAGAGGCTCAAAGACTAACATTGGCAGCCTAATAAAAAAACAAGCTCTGTCTGTATGGGTATTTTAAGTCTACCTTCTTATTGTTCAAGTCTGTTCAGCAAAATTCTCCGATACCTCTATGTCGCCATGTTGACTTCACGCATGTTTTGTCACAGCCCTATCCTGTGGTGCTCCCGTCCTTTAACACCCTCATTTCAGGTTGTATTTAACACTCTGCTGCAACCTACTGATGCTCTGAGGAACTACATACTAGGCAGCCCGTACTAAGCTTCTTCCCTCCTCAACCCCACCCAAGCATAAGGTTTAAAATAATTTAAACACTCCATTTTCAGCACTTGTGGCATCATTTTTTGGAGGGGAATGCTTTTCTATTTTGGCATTTCTATATTTGAAATTTTACTATAATGCAAACTTAAAATGAGTTACAGGTTCTGAAAATGGCTGTCAAGTTTGATGAGCACAGCAGGATGAACAGATTGTAAAGTCACTAACATGCTGAATTGTTTCCTTCACTGTTACAGTCTTTTCAGAGCTCCGTTAAGTTGACTGAATTTATGCAGAATGATTAATAAAATCAGCTTTGATAACGGTTAGTAAGCACTCACTGCTCAGGAGCATCTTCCTCTATTAAGCTGCTAAGAATAATAATATGCATAGAAGGTAGCAGATTTTTTCTCTAGTAAGATGCCTTATTACCAAGGTGCTGGGATTGTTATTTGTTCGAGCATGGCAATTACTATGTACCCCTCTTAGCAGTTTGTCTTTGAAAAGCTGTGCAAAGATAAACTGGGATTCTCAAAGGCACATAGCTGCTAAGTCTTGTTAATTTTAGTAGAAATGGGTAACCCAACACCGAGCTGGCCTGAGAGACAAGATAACTGTTATAGCTGTACAGCTGAAATGATGGGTGCTTAAGAATGTGACTAGTAAATGTTAAGATAAGACTAACAAGCAGAATACCTAGCAAACATCTACCACAGACACCTGTCCAGAGATGATAAGTAGATGGGGAAATATCCAAATTCAACTTTCAGAATTATACTATATGTGCTGATAGGTCCAGATGATGATGGGAGCTTGAGTATATGATTGGAAGGAAAATGTATAGGAAAATGACATAGGGGAACTATGAACTTGGTGGTTTAGATCTACGCCCCCAGGTAGCTGTGCTTTATGGTATGCTTTTGAATGACTACACCAGCAGTCCAGTGCATTTTCTTTACATACTGTCTGCACATGGTACCTGACTGGAGTCCATCCCTGAATCAAGGCTCTCCAAAGCACTTGATGAAAGAGCCGATTCTGGAGAGGTGGCTGTTAATGGTTCATGTGCTGTGGTTTATGACCACACTTGGAAAGCCCTTGGGACCACACTTACACGGCCCCGTGGGAGATGCACAGCCTGGCAGGAAGTAATGACTTATGGTCAGTGTTTCTGCAAGTTTTGTTAGATGCCAGTCTGCAAGTCACCAAGTTGGTCTTCAGCCTCATTGCTCGTGGAGGGTAATCACACACTCCCAGGATCAGCCTAGAACACCAGTTACTGTTCAAGATGAAATCCGTGTTAGTCAAAGAACTGGGGAGGTTCACAGTCTCCCAGAAGTTGCCTTCATGTACTTCTTTGGGATTTTTAGCATTTAAAACAGTTCCCAAATGACAGGCTAAGAAATTGATTCCAGAGGGTGCCATGCTTTCTAGTTTAGTGTGCTTGCACGAGAGCTGAGGAAAAAATTTGACGTAAAAACCTAGAAAGGTAAGTGTCGCTCTCATGTTGGTGTTCTGACTTCACCAACCTACTGAGCCACCTCCAACTTCAAGCCTCAGACCTCAAGAGGGAGCTCATAAGTACTCTACTGTCTTATTTATTATGTCCTTTACATTTGAACTAAAAAATTTCCTCCTTTTAGGGACACAGAGATCATTAATCTGAACTGTAGGTCTTTGCCCTGTGTCTAATTTTTACGTGTTAAATCCACCACAGTGCTACTGAGTAATGCCTGCCTTTGTGTGAAGGCCTTTGGAATAGCAGAGCCAAATCTGCAGCTGATTAATGTTCCTACACACTCAGTATTAGTCAGAGAATGAGAATATTCTTCTGTATCTTTTATAACAGACATCAGAAAATAAACAGTGAAGAAGCATTTTGACGTTTAGCCTGAAAGGAGAATTCAGCAGCCTGCCTCCACACCAGGGAGCGGACACAGGCCATCCCCTCCGCTGATCCTTACCTGTGCCAGTTTTCCCAGACCATCAGGTCTGTCAGAGATGAGGGTGTTCAGCATTTCACACAGGCCCAGCTCACCGTCTCCAGACCTAGCGCTCACACCCTGTAACTTACCAGTCACCTCACACCGATCAGACCTCACCGCCAGTCCAGAGCCATTGCCCAGGGAGAGCCTTACTTGTAATGGGCTTACTAGTAAATGGCATTTGGCTCAGCCCACCCACTGACCCCACTCAAGATAAGTCATATAACCTTATTCCTTTTCTGAAGACCTCCTTCAAGTAACCGAAGCCAAAGTCTACCTGTCCAAGAGGCTTTATTAAGATGTCTGTCTGGCATTGTGTTAAGTATGGAAAGCAGTAAGTTGCAAGGAAACATAAAGGAAGTGGTTTATGGATCATGTGCTCCACGGGGAGACCTTGTGTGCCTATAGCTGCAGAATCATTGTGGGTCTGGAAGACAGCCAGGCGCTGGCAGGACATGCTTGAAATGTTCTGTTCTCACAGTCCTTCCATGCCCTGCCACCTGCTTCTATGTCTGAGCCTGAGATGTTCCCTGTTAGTTTTGGTACCAATAACCAAACCAGAGTAAACCAGCTCTTTCCCTATTAGGATCTCTAAGTGTCTGTCCTGCACAGAATGGTCTGGAGGATGAAAAGCTCCTGAAGGGGAATGATCTGGGAGCAGAAGCTCATTGGGCTGTACATGGCTTGGGTAAGGACAGCTAGGAGACAGGTATGAAATATTGTATTAGTTCTGGGGAGTGGGAACCTCTCCATGATATTCTGTAAAGGGAAGATGATGCTTTTATTTAACACTGGCAGTGGAAGATGGATTATCTGAATACTTGGAGGAAATTGTGTGAGGAGATGAGTTAAGAGCTATTAATCAACAAGGACTTCTAAATTGAAACAAATGCAATCCAATATACTTCAGACTGTCCTGGGCTTACACAGATTGGGATCACAAGAAAATAATTTATGCTGGAGAAGTTTCAACCCAGGAGGAAATTATAAGCATATGTTTTGGGGCAACTGTAACCTAAAGCTTTGTGGAATATGATTCTTACTAATTAATATTGCAAAAGCGAGGAGACCAGCATCTGCAGTGCTAACTTTAGTATATTAGCAAATTACTCTTAGTAATAGGAGTACTCTAGATAACAAAGAACTTTGAGCCTGATGGTGGCAAATTAATTATTGGATCAGAGAGAGTCTTGCTGATTAGACAAAATGGCTGAATAGTAATAGGATAGACAATGTATTATATAGATGGAAAATATATTAGAAGAATGTAAAACATATGGAAAGCATTTTTAAGACTGCGAAGGAGGAAAATTGCTGGATCAAACTTGTGGAATCTGAAGAAAGAAATGTACTCTGGGAAGCACAAGTTTTGAAGCTAAAAAGAGACCTTAAAATTCATGGTTTCTGCCTTTCTTCACTTTCTTATGAAATAACTGTTCTTATGGGAACCTGCAGGTCACAGCCAGGCACAGAGTACTGCCAGCCCACAACTGCAGCTGTGCCAAGTGTTACTCCTTTCCTATTTCTGAAGGCAGTAGGACTTCTCTTCCCCTCACTGTGGCAGCCCTGCACCCAGCCCAGCTTTCCCTCCCAGTATGATCTGTGTACTTTACTAGCAAAATGATATATTACTTTGACTTCTGAAAAGATGAGAAAGGGTTAGATTTTAAGTTTGGAAATAAGTAGAAATTAAAGTCTATGAAAGAAAAGAATACCCGCAAATGGTACCTAAGAGGTAAAGATGTCCTGTAAATGCAAAGCTTGTGGGTAGACTGACTGGTAATGGCTTATACCTTCCTTAAGACTATGCAGCAAATCTGGCACAGAAGGTGATGTATGCATTTTTCTAGGCCGCTGACTCTAGATAGATAAATGTTCTAATGCTTTCCATTCTGAAAAAGCTGTTGTGGTACTACAAACCATTGTTTCTTTCCCATCTTTTCTTATGAAAACAGCAAGTCAATAGTTTAAAATCTCTGTCTGTTTGGGAGCTATTAAGAATTAACAGGAGATAACACCACTGTGCTTGTTAAAATCCAAGTCAGCGGAGTTTTTCCTGGAGGGACCACTGACCATTACTTGTGTTTGAACACAGCAGGAATTTAAAGCTGGTTCCCAAAAAGGGATTTGCCACCCATCATGCAACCAGGTGGAGCTCAGGTGATTTAAGTTCACAGTTGTGATCCTGCAAACCCTGCCAAACTGCTGCCTAAGAATCTAAGCAACACAGACAGCCCTGCTTAATTTAATAATGCTGCCTGTGTCTAATGGTACGTTTCTTAGAACACACATAGTGTATGTTGGTTGGAGCAGACTCAGTTGTGGCTAAGTGTTTATTTCTTAAACAAAAGGTGTGCAAGAATTCCTTGTCCTAAACTGTTCTCTTTAAAACAATTTTGGCACTTTGCACTTGGACTGACTGTGTATAAAATAGTAGATTGGAACAGTTTTTACCCTTCTTGAAAGATTTCAAACCCACGTTTCCCATTCCTTTGGCTATCTATACTCTAAGCAGCAGGAACTCTTCTATGTTTTGGTAAGGCCCAACCACTGTACAAAAATATTTCTGATTTCTATGAAAATACAGAAAGAGAACACACACAAGACTGAATATATCATTGCATTTTGGCATTCTGCAAGAATGCTGAAGTATTCCATGTCAAGTAGTACAGTGTAGAGGAATGAAGCTGGGTTAATTAACATTGATAATATACAGCTGTGGGCTGGCTTCAGGGGCGGTGGGTTGGCTGATGTAGATAAGGTGCAGCTGTGGCTGGGTCTGGTAAGAGGTTGGGCAGTAAAGAAGAGAGAGTAGCTGAGGAAGAGAGAGGAGGAAGAAGCAGAGAGAAGAGGGAAAGAGCAAGCTCACCCTGGGTGAGGAGAGATTAGGAGAAGGCAGCAGAGAGACTGGTATGAAGAGTATGCTGGTATGAGATAGTAAAAGACCTTGGACCTTGTTGCAGCTGGCTAGTTTGGAGAGTGTTGTGACAGTACACCTATGTTTTTAACTG
This sequence comes from Falco peregrinus, assembly GCF_023634155.1. NCBI lineage: Eukaryota > Metazoa > Chordata > Aves > Falconiformes > Falconidae > Falco > Falco peregrinus. Next base: position 10,379,451 of record NC_073732.1, on the reverse strand, counting down.
GATTTTTGGTCTAGATCAAAGTAATTAATTAGAATTTGCAAGAAAAATCCATGCCAAGGCTGGAGCTCCAAACTGAATTTGCTGCCTTCAAGTCTTCCCTCCATACCTAAACAGGAAATTAATTTCCCAAATGGTCATTATGAGAATACAGTACTTTTATTTTTTCATATAAATCCATGTTAAGAGGAGATGCCCACTGAACAACAAGATGCACTTGTTTTTCACCTTGTTGACGTTATCTTCTGACTTAAAAACTGATGTTTCTCTTGCATGTGTGTGCATGTGGCATTTGTGTTTATGTGTATGTAGCTTCAGAGCTTTAAAGAAAGTTGGAAAACATCAGATGAAAAGCCAAGAAGATGATTTGTTGTATCCATAGGGTGGACAACCAGTTTAAATACTACAATAAACAATATGGAGGGTTAAATACAGACTAGAAGTAGTCAAGTATAATTGGAAGCAAGCAAAGGCTGGGAGGAAGTGGGATACCATGACTAATGTGTGGTATCTAGTATAAAACTAAACATTAAACATGTCACACTCTTACCAGCAAACTGATGTCCACAGGGCCAATTTACCCAATGACATGCTGAGTTTAATGCAAGATAAAGAGTCGCAGAATGTTCCAAATTCTAACCAGTGTGACTATTCCCCCAACATTAAATGAAAGTGATGTAAAATTTTAAATTATGTGATATTACTATTTGAAAAATTTAAAATTTTATTTATTTTCAGCATATTGTATATTACTTTACTCTCCAATGTCTGTGTTTCCTGCAAGACAACTCTTGAATGTTGCCGTCCTATGTATACGTAAAGACAGTGTGTGTGGGAAGGGGGTATATTTTTGGGGCTCTGACAAAATCCTTGATCCAAAACTCATGTACAGGAATAGTTAAATGTTACAGTACTGGAACACACTAAGTAAATGTTATAACACTGTAACACTTGTATGAACACTGATCTCTATCATGCCTCTATAAACTGGATGTAGTTCTCTGGCAGGGTACCTGCGCAGGTATCTAAATCACATGATAGAAAATCTTTGAGAAACAGACCACATTCTCTCGGTTGTGTAGTACAGGATCTCACCCTTGCATTTAAGCATGCAAGACTTCTGTATTTGATATTTTTCCATCATAATTCTGAATTCTCCATTGTTAATAGAAATTGGCTCACTCCAGGCCCTTTGTTGTGCTATTGCTTTCATCTCTCAACAGAACTCTTTTTTTTTTTTTTTTTTTTTAATTATAGAAGTCTTCAACCAGCATATTAAATTGCACTGTTTTCCAGACACAGAAATATAGTGTTTCTAGGAACTTGAATGCCTTTTAACTTTAAGCATTGTTATGATCAATGCTTTAGCTCTTGAGTAGCTAGGCTGTACAAGACTCCTTTCAGCCCTCTTGTGCTATTCCCACTCTTGGGCAAATCTAGTGCTAGCGACAAACTGTGGAAAAAAAAGAGTATGCAGTGTTCTCAATAGCAGATGTGCTCAGCTTTCATTGTAAAATAGGCAGACTTTGACCTTAACAAGAAGGTAACAAACTTGTATTGTTTGTTCCTTGATGCTGTTCCTTGAAACAGTTCTACGAGAATTGTTTTGTCTGTTGCTGTATCTCTTTTGTTAGCTACTTTTGATAAGTACCTCATTGATTAGATGTTCCTGCCCATTTTACTGCTTTGAACCAGTGCCTAACTCTCTTGTCCCTCTCCAGGCCTCTGCTGCCACTCTGAACTTTTACCCTGCATTGGGAAGGATATGGATCTGACTGGGTTTTATCATTTCTTGAAATTCCTCACCCTGTTTCAAAATGTTGATTTATTGAAGTGTCTACTAAAAGCTGCTACGTGCCTCCACCAAATGAGACAAAGAAGGCACAGCATAAGAGTTCCACTGACCAGCTATGGGATTTAACAACATTTAAAGCTGAAGTACATGGCTGCTACTTACCTACAAAATTAGAATTCAGACTTTGACTCTGCTGGTCTCCTGCTGCTGTCTAAACTTGTACTGGTGCCCTAAGTCATCAAAATTTAACTTCTTGAGATGCCCTGGAGTATCTCATTCTAGGTAGTATTAAGTACCAGTGCACAAAAGTAATGCTTAAACCCTTTTAGCATTCACAGTCTGCATCCTTCTGATTCACCTCCAGAGCACAGTCTGGTAATTTCCAAGTCTGCCTGACAGATTAGGGCAGGGTTGTTGTGAAGAACGTCCCTCAGCAGTGAAAAGAAATAGCATGCACACCTTATCCAGCAGCTCAGTGTTAGGGCACTCATCTGAAACGCTGCAATTCTCGGATCAGCTCACTGTTTAGGTGAGCTCATCTGAATCCCTTTCTCCCAGGATAATGCCCTCAATCTCTGACTGGGGTTGAGATACCCAGCCTACAGACTGGAGTGTCTGCGGTGCACCAAGACATCACAGCCAGTCTGCAGCACTCTTCCACTTTTCCTGAGGATTCTTCAGTCCTTTATGACTATGTGACTGTGTCTGTTATTTAAAAGCAGGGGGGGGTTGGAGCTGCACTTGGGCTTGAGCAGTAAGGCTGATCACAGGACACGGGAAAGGCAGGAGCCTATGACCTCAAGTCTCTCTATTTTGCTGCTGCAATAGAAAGTTGAAATACTGTTACCTTTTTGGTGTGTGCAGCAATCAAATAAGGGCTGAGACAGAGAGAGTATGAAAAACTAGAGGTACTGGCAATTACCCAGGAGAGGCATGTAAATCTGGGAGAGGAGGGGTGTTGGGGTGTTTCATCTTGTTTCTTCTCTGTGCACTGTGTAGTCCAGATTGCCTAAGTAATAATTTGTCAAAACATTTGCATTCAGACAGTGAAATTTCTTCTTTGACAGACCAACTGGCCCTCCAGAGCAGGGTTGTGCTACATCTGATATGAGCCATACTCATAACACATTCCCACATGACATTCTCATAAACAGACTAAGGCAGCATGGTTGAGATGAAATCATTAGCTGAGTACACAACCAGTTGAAAACTGTCCAAAGGTTAGGTATCATTTGGTTTGCTGAAACAGGAGGAAATTTCGAGAGCACTGTCCTCAGCCTAACTGTAATTAACGTTTTCGCTAGTGACATAAGAATGGAACAAACATTATCTGTTAACATTTGTAGGTGATGCTGTGCAGGGAAGGTCTGTGAGTGCTTTGATGCAGAAGGCAAATATATTATTTAGAAATTTAAGAACTGATATGAAATTCACCTCTTGACATTCAGTCCAGGTCCAAAATTTTGCATTTCAGAGAAATCAAACGCAGAAATATGAAATGGGAGAGTAACTAGCCAAGCAGCAGAAAGATGCAGGAGTGTCTGGCACCTAGATAGGAGCACCAAGATGGTGTTACTGTGAAGGCAAATGTCTTGGCAATTAGAAAAACTAGAGAGTTTAGTCCAGGAAGAAAAAAAGGCAGGGGGTATGTGGAGGGAAGGACATAATACAAAGCCTTGGAGATATCCTAGACCCTGCCTCCAAAAAGGAAGGTAAAACTAGATGAACTCTTATGACCCCTATGACCATACATGTCTTTCCTACCTAAAGACTTCTTTACCTAAGCTGAGGCAAGTTGAGGAAAAAAGAGAGAATGTAAAATGGAATAAATAATGACAAGTGACTTGGGGTTTTAGTGTTAATGGATTATTATTGTTTCTGGCTTAATCATCTAATTGTAACTTAGCCCTATAGGTGGGAAAGCATTTACAGGGGCAGAGCTTATCTCCCACCTGTGACTAATCAGCTGGCAAAAACTTAAGTGTCACCACCCCAAGTGAAAGCTGGGTAGGGATAGAGCTTTGAAAAGGGACTTTATAGTGTGAACCTATGGAGAAGGGAGAGACAGGTAATATCCATGCTTTTGTTTATGGCATGTGTTATGCCTGATTTGCATGCATCATTCCACTTCTTTATAAGTGTAATGTGATGAGAAATTGGGCCTAGAAGTTTTAAGCTGTTGGGGTCCATATAAAAACAACATTTAAGGGCACAGTCTGGGACTCCCTGCATGTTAAACTGGGAATTCAGAGAACTATAATTATTAATGTGCCATTAGTGACAAATAATTACATTCTAGTCATAAAAGTAATCTTGACGTTCGCCCCTGATGCTTTTCTTATTATCTCTCAAAGGAGCTATTAAGTGTCACAGATCTGTGTCATATTGTGGCTAAGTGAGGAGTAAATGTCTTATTCCAAAGAGAAATTGAAGAAATGGCCTTAAGGAAGACCAAGCAGCTCAGAAAACAGAGCAGCAGTCTAATTGTGATGGGCCCAGAGGCACAGCTAAAGCCACCTGGACAACTTTCCATATAGGCAGATGCTGATGCAAAAGACTTTAGAATTTGATATCTGGCTACTCAGCCCACTGATCTAGGGGAAATACACAGGCAATATATGCCTGCATGCATGGGCAGTATCAAATCCCAGGTAGTATACTAATGTAATACTCATGTTTTCTGATATTTTTAGTGTTAAGACATTTAAAGTTGCATCTTTTTTCAGCTTCCCAAATGTAGTTATCTTTTAAGAACAATTGTTTATGAAAATGGCACCTTCTCAGCATCTAGGTCTGCTTTTTACACTTCTGTGAACTTCACCTGCTGTCTGCAGTGCCAAAGTATTTTCATTTTCCTAGTCCCATCAGCTCTCCAGGTGTGGTTAGGAGAGAAGCATCTCATTTCTATTCCCTTGTCTCTGATCTACCCATGAGTCATTCCCAGTTGATTGTCACCTTATAAACTGCTGAGAGACAGTGGGACTGTAGTGGAACCTCATTTAGACCTGGATGTTACAGTGATTTGACCTGCTGGGAATATCTGTCATAGTTGATAATAAATGTTGCAGTAAGTAAATGTAAAAAACAGGTGGCTTATTATCATGGGTGCTGAGGGCAAAAGCTGGACCAAGAACATTCTATGTGACTGTTTTGATTATAGCAAGTAACAGTGAAGGCCATATTTTAAACTTACTTTGTTTTCTGCACTTGGGGAAGTGAGGGGCTCTTTGTTCCACTGCACAGATGGCAAAGCAAAAGGTAGCATATAGATAAAAGAAAGTGGTAGTTAGTATAAAAATCTTCTCTTGAATGGTATAGCCACATCTTTCCCCTGCCACATTAATTTAATTTCTATAGAAATTGAATGAGAATGCATGTGTACATTTCAGGAGAGAGTTTTTCTCTCATATTAAAAATGTATGTCTGTGCTAAGTTGGAATCCTTTTGCTTATGCGGGGGAGAATGCCAAAGTCCAGTAAAATCAGTGGATTTAGTCCCATTAATGAGATTTGAGCAGTCTCAATAATGTGTTGTGTCATTACTACCAACTAAAATCAAGAATCTGATAACAGCTTTAGAGTACAGTTGCAGGAGTTTTTTAACACTCTTCTCTAATTACATGAAGTATATAGAGTTACCCTAAGCAGAGTACTTCTTAATCCATCTTGTTGAATGCTTTTGAGTACAGAGAAAGGAGAGAGATGTTGGCACCTGCCATTGTTGCAGTCAGTGGGATGGAATAATTTTGCGTTGACTGACGTTGGCAATCATGTTCAGATTTTCAGTTGGTCTCCTTGGGTAGGTGACTCCATAAGAAGTTACGCAGATATCATGCCCATCTCTGCTTTCATTTTATATCAGATCACTTCCTAATAGTCTTAGTATTTTTGTTCTCTGTTACTGTATTAGCATTTCTATTTATAGATGTTAATCATACACCCCCGAAGATTTAAGAAATCCATCAGAAAGAAGATATTAGATTTTCCAGTGTACAATAAGCTCACACTACCTGCTGCTTTCATTTACATTATATGAGTTACAATCTCAGCTTGACCTCAAATTGACCTTGTTGCTGCATAGGTGAAAAGGATTTCTGTTTAAAATACATAATAAATTAAAATGAGTGACTGTATCTAAATTTAAATTAAAAGTAAGATTATTGCCATTCTAGTGTTGCTGTTTTTAAATAGCAATTGATTGCTCAAAGGCATACAAACTTTAAATATTTATATGGTGCAACCAAATCTGACACAGAGGCAGCTTCTAAACTCACAGAAATTAGATTAAACTCCAGATTTTTAATTACATAAATTAGTTATAATCAACTGCTAGGCAAAGAGTTTGCTCTTCAGTGAGGACCTTTTCCCCTGTTTCTTTTGCCAACATCCTTGAGAAATGTTGAGATTTTTTGTATTTTTGACCTGTTTGTAACTGGATATGAAGGAGACAGGGATGATAATTTGATTATTTCCCTTTTTATTTCACAAGCTCTCCGATTAGGGAAGAACAAAGCAGCAACCTTTGACAAAATAAACTTCTAGGAAGTAAATTTCAGAATACTTGTTTACATTTTTTTTCTGACACATGTTTATAGTGTAGCACTTAGTTCAATTCGTCTAACTCAGAAGTGAGGGTGAGCCCAAGAGTCTTCTAGCTTGGCAAATGCAGGTGTCTGGTTGTTTTACAGAGTACTAGATTACATCAGTTTGCTCTTCAAAACTATTTTGTTTTCCAAAAATAAGTCATCTCTGGCAAAGGCATTTTTGCAGTTTCCGGACAAGATTCCAGAGGGGCTGTGGGAGGCACCTTAAATTTTTTTGCATTTTGGTGGCAAAGTGAGTGGGGAGACTTGGTCTCACAGCTAGTGTTTGTGCATGTAACCAAAAGTGGTTCCAAACACTTCGTGTGAGAGTCAGGAAGAGAAATAGAGAACAAAACTTACCCCAAAACCACATGTGGCCATGTTTTTGCTTTAAGGAGCAGGCTTTAAGAACCCACCACTGTGCATGCTGAAGGCAAAAATCCCTGCTATGGCACAGCCTGACAGTCAGGGGGGCTTAGGCTGGTGCTGTGGGTCCTAGTTGCTTTTCTAGCATGGCAGTAGAACAGCAGTCTCAGAGGGAGCAGAGGGAAGGCCTCTGCTTTTCTTGTGACATTTGAGGACAATTTTTCCACACGTGCAGGCAGAATTTACCAATGGGAGATGGGGGGAGGAAGGCAAAAGGTAAGGGGAGAGGCCACTTGCTGCAGTTCCTGGCTGTAGTTAGGGATGCACAAGCTGGTGGGATGCATTCCCTGTTTAACCTCCTCCACAAGTGAAGTGCTCTGCCTGCAAACTCTAGCAGGCAGATTTGCATCCACTCTTTCATTTTTTTTCTTAAATGGAACAAAAAAAATTCTTACCTTGCCAAAAGAAGGTACTGAATCATGTCCCATAAATTTATCCTCTTCATTCATGTTCTGCCATGCAGAATCTGCAGTCTCCAAGGTAGCCATTTCCCACCGCTGCTGCTGGCCCTGGCAGCCGTACATTGCTATAGGCATCTTTCTGCACCGCACCCAACCACCCCATGAAGGACAACAGTAGGCTCAGGCTTTACTTCCTACTGCTTTGAACTGGACCTGTACTCTATTGAAACCTGCTTCCACCTTTTTAAAATGACTGAGCTATATACTGGCCTTTCTGCCTTACTTGTATTGCCTGCTTTGTTCTTTGGTTATGGTTATTGTCTCCCTTTCCAAAGGAGCTGACTGCATTTGTGTATGTGCGATTCTCAGAGGCTTGGCAGAGGTAAAGAGAAGTTGGCTGGTTTTGCTGTTTATTTTTATACCATAGACTTTGTAGTCTATGTGCTCTATATTTTCATGAAGGAAAAGAGATTTGTGCAATATCTGTTTGTAAAAAGGAAAACGTCCAGCTTTCACCGAAGAGGATTACCCATTCCATTGTGGTTGCATTCGGCACCCACCCCAGTTCATCTCCATTGGGAATTTGTACCTGTGAGGTAGCAGGCTGAACGAATTTTAAAACAAAATTTAGAGGTTGTGAGACCCTTCATATTAATAATTTCTGGCAATAGAAAAATCAAGCAGACTGTGTGTTTAGAAAAGAAAAAGAAGTCTCCTGGAATGCAGTCCTCAATGCCAAGTACACTTTGTATAGTGTACCATGGAAAAACAGCACTTAAAAATGGAAAGGTCAGGTTCTTGACCTGGTTGACTTCCACAAATGGTAAAATATGCTTACTGTGGAAGAAGAATATGTGCCATCAAGGTATGGGACGTGAAAGTGAGAATTAATAGCTTGAAGACAATTAATCTTGCCTTTAGTATCATCTATAAGTATAGTGAAAATTTTACAGGTGGAGCTCTTACTAGAAGTTTCAAGATTCTCTGAATATTCCTAAATGAAGATTGTGATTATGTGGAATTACCTTAAGCTTCTCTTATTTCTCATTTGATATTTCTCCTTGTTTTTCAAACTAAAGAGATAGTTATCATGATGCACACTTGCCAACTGCTACATGGAACAGATAGAATTTCTACTTTAAAAGGTAAAGCCTGCTTGATCTATAGTTCTGTTTGTGTGATTATATGCAATTTCACCAATGCAAAATATGACATGGATATGTGCATGTCATGACAGCTGACCTCAGTCTATTTACAAGTGGCTTGGTGTTGCAATTAAATCATGAAGAAATTGTATGGGTCATACCAAATAGTCTCTCGGCAATGTATATTTAATGTAATTGATAATGGAGAAATATTTTGAAATTGAGAACATATCAGTCATCCAGTGATTAAGATAAACTTGAAATTGATTTGACGTGATTTCTCTTGCAGCTTCCATGATAGAATTTTAAAAGAATTTTTTAAGTGGACCTAATGACATTGCAGAGAGAGGACGTGAAGAATGAATCTTAGAAAGGCTCCACTTTTCAGGTGTTGCAGGGTGAAACATATAAACACCAAACTTGTTATTTTCTGCATACTTAAGAAAGGCATTCTGTGTTTAAGGGTGTCTGTACTCCTGTGGATGCCAAAGCATTTGCAGGATAAAAGATGAGTGTCTTGTGAATCACTGAATAATGCTTCTGCTCCATAAAGGTGCATGAATACATGTGTGTATCATCTCCTAAGAGGCTAATACTGCTGTTTCAATTTCAAGGGTTTACTTTTGCACAGCTGAAGTGGAAAGCACTTTTTTTTATCTTCTAGCTAGGTGTTTATAATGTTGTTCTTAATGTAGTGTCTGCATGTCTTATAAACTATTGATCTTGCACTTGTACCATATTGAAGGAGAAAGTATTGAAACCTTTTTACTGTGGAGAATGATTAATGGGAATTGTACAGCTGGCCAGCAAATGGAATATAGTATTTAGATGAACATTTTTAGTGAAACTCCAGATATGTCTGAGACTGATAAACAGTTTTAAATAATTAACATTAAATTAGGACTAATTTCTTTTTTTTTTCCTAAAAATATTTACTTACAGCCATATTTAGCCTTCTTACTCATTTGGACCTTGTGAACTAAACATTTGAACACCTTTAAACTACATCCATGTTGAGGTAGCAAAGTGCTATTTTTTCTATCTTTCAGAGGAAACTCAAAGAGAGTAAGATAAATTCTGCAGAATAGGAATCAACCCAGATGTCCAGACTATTGCTTTAACCATTAGGTAGTGCCCCCTTTATGTTTAACATTATACAAGTTTAGGACCATGCAAATGCTGCTGCATAAAAACTGTCAGTAAATATTAAATCTTCAATAGAAGCAGCTCTAACATTACAGCTTCTGTGGGGGGATAGCTGGAGGCCATATGCTGAATGTGCCCTCTTGTCATTAAATAACTACAATGCAACCTCGCATTTTACATGTCTTACACCAAGTACAATTGTGAGTAAAAATATTTCCCTTAATTTTTTTGCTTTCCTTGTTTATCCCCAATGGTAATTAGTTTTGTCTTTTAAAATAGCAGTTCCACTTGTCCCATGAGGCACTTGTAAAGGCAGACTTAGGTCACTTGTCATGTTGCATCTGTATCTTCAAGTAACAGGTGACTTTTCTTGCTGTGTTATTGCAAGAATATATGTTCCTCAATGGAATAAGAATATTTCCTGTTCTTTCCCGGGGGGATGCCTGCTCTTAATCCAACAGGATCAAGGATTTTTCTCCTGACTTCAATGCACAATTTATGCCTCATTCTTTTCTCAAGGCAAAACCAAGTTACCCCAAAACAACTGGTTTGGATGAATAAGTATTTCTTGTAGTATAAAATTTGGGGGTGTGGTAGGATTGTATCTTTACTGTTCAAAGGTATGGATGAGGTCAGATCCACACGTTATACTCATTTTTCTCGTCACTTATCTAATTGCATTCCTTTGTCTTGTCAGACATACTGTTAAATATGTATATTTCTTTGTTCTTATTGAAATTGTGTACTTGAATACTACAGTATCCTTTCAATACAGCAGATATTTTTTCCTGCAATGTTCTTTTCTTCTCAACATCTTATATTTAACACTCTAAAAGGACAAGAATTTTGATCCAGCAATGTAACTAAATATGAAGTCAGATCTGATATTCCATAATTAAGGGAAAATACTCTGACCTTGATGAGCCTGTAAAACAAGTACAACGCTTATCTTCTAAATCACACAAAGCAGTGTGATTTCTAGTAATAAGTCCTTATAAAAAGGATACATGTTTGCCTGGTGTTTGAGGTTTACACTTAATTACCTACTTGATCCTGATTATTAAAGATATGCATACATGTTAATTGATTACTATTAATAGCTCCACTCTTATCAGTCAGTTGTATCTTTTAAGTGATCAGCCTACATCCTTACAAATCTAGCAGAAATCATTAAATTTGTATAGAACCTGTACATGGGGTAGGCCATAGGAAGAATCCTGAAATATTTAGAGCCACCCTGTGGCCCTCTTACCTGCCTTGCTAAAATAGCCTTACTGATGACAGCGATGCCTCTACTCAAGCAACTACACTGAAAAGGAAAAGCTAGCTGAAGTGTTAGAAACTTACTTCTCTTAGTAAATATCTTTTAAGCTAAAAGCTGGTTTTACAAAGTATAACCTTTACAGTAAAGTGGACCTATAAATGTAGATATTAGAGGCATTTCCAAGAGTATTAATTCTGTAGTTTTTAAATTTGAGCATTGAAGGAGATATCTTGTTTGCATATTTTCATTTCCTTCTATTATTATTTTGAGTTATGACATTATTGGCTCTGCGTTAAAACTCCAGATAGATGTGTCACCTTGGTAATTTGGTAAGTTCACCCACTGTCAAATGAAAATGCCAAGGGAAGTCAAGTCTTGGAAAAGTAACCCAGACACAGTGCAGGTAGCAGCTACAGAGGGAGAAAGCACTCAGTCCTGTGAGGCTGTTCTGCCTTGGTAGATTGAACTGTGCTCAAGAGCAGTTGTAATCCTCCTGTAAAGGGTAGGTGCCTGCAGGCTGGTTGTATGCCATGTTCTGCAGGTGGCAGAATCATTAAGGACTGTGCAATGTTGTCATTTGTAATAAATCAGATGGACTTGGAACTAGTTGGGAAGTGAATAGTGAGGTCTTACAAGTTTCTGAATTACTGAACCAACTTAAAAGGCACTTGCATTTAAAATCATGTTAAAATAGTTAACTTTCTTGTGCTATTAATAGTGGTGGAGATTGCTAAATTCCATGTTGTGCAAGTGGCTGCATCAGCAGTCAGTGACAACTTGAAATTATTCTAGAAGCTATGGAAAAGGGCACGTGGACAGGAGAATTCATTTCATTGCAGGCAGGAAGAAATTCAAAGCCAAAAAGAAAATGAAGCTGCATTATACAGTATGTTTACGTCTTTTGCAGCTCAGATAATAGAAACTCGCAGCAGTGAGTTTCATTTTGCAGTTAGTGTGTGCTGAGAACGGTACAGAACTCAGGTTGTGAATAGTGACAGAAGAGGCAGGGGGCTGAGGGAAGGCATTATGTCAATGGAAAAAAATGTTTGCATTGAAATTTGTGTGCTTCATCTTAGAGATATATGAAACAACTTTTTCACTAATCAAATTAATGGCCATTTCAGGGACAAAGAACAGACCTCAAACTCTTATTTTAAGAATTACTTGTTTCTGTAACTCCGGATCACCAGCCTAAGACTTACTGAATATCCAAAGTTACAACTTTGCTGTTACTGGTGTTTTACTAATGCTAATTATGTGTTTATCAAGCTAACAGTTTTTTTTTTTAAGGGTGGAGAATCAACAGGATATACCATACATACTTTTTTTTTTAGCAGTCATGCTAGAACTACACTATGGGATACCTGAAATCAAATGGAAAGACTCTTAAGAAGTACAGTGGCCCTGTGTAACAACTGGTCGAAATCTGAAAACTAAAAAACTTCTGAAATAAAGAGGAACTATGAAAGAAACCAAAATAATTAATTTAGCATAATAATTACTTGGTAAACAACCATTTGCATGTAAAAACCTGGACACCTGTGCTTTGCACTATGCATGACAATTTCAGAGGCAGTAGACTTGGCTCATCATTGACAAAGCTCCTTGCCCAGACTATCGCTGAATGTTTACTTAAGAGGATTATATTAAAAAAATGTGTTCTATTTAATCAAACTGCCTTTTTTGCTAATTGTTTCAGTATTTGTGGATATTTCTTGCTTTCCTGCAGGCTTGAAAATGTTTCTGATGCAGAAACAGCTAGCTCTCTTATTTCTTGATGTCTAGTAATAGATTTAAGCGGCCAGCTGCTCACTGACAAGTATCTGCACATTTGCTCAACCCTTAGCTTGCACATGCATAGCTGTGAAGAGAGAAGTAATGTGGAACACAGGCTGTCATTGCCCGACCACAGAGCTGACCACATCTGAGCAGGGGCAACAGTACTGTGCCTAAAGGCAGAGCTGGCTGCAGGTTCCTGACCTGGATTATGGTGATTATTTTCTTAAAATCATTTGTCAGAATGTACATGCACATACTGCATGGAAGAAACTGTTAATTGTCATTCTTTCTCACAGATGCAATGTGTTTTCTCTGCTCTCTGCAACAAATTGCAGTCAAATTTATTGTAAATTATAACTTTGTGTTGAGGCAGAATACTTTAGAGTCACTCAGGTTACAAACTTTTTTTTTCTTCTTCTTTGCAACATCAGGCTGCAGTTTCCTATAATGAGCCTTATCTGGATTATCTGCGAAGTGAATGGAGTCTCCTTTTTCCATCTTTCAATATTTTCTTGTGTCACATTTATCAAGAGCAAGAAGACTTTCCCAATCCAGTAGTACTTTCTTACTGAGCTTTAGCTTCAAACAAGTATAACCTCCAAGACACTACAAGGTAACACCCATTGAAAGCTAGAAATATTTAGAGTAGTGTCTTTAATTGTTTTAAACCAATTCTGGGGCACTTAACACACTTCAGATAGTTCACCTTACTGGGTAATGTTTCCCTTGCAGAGGAATTCTTAAACTCTGGACTATGATGCCCACTTATCATTGCTGCCTTTGGTATCTTTAGTAAGTTTTGGAGGAGAGAACTAGGAGCTATGCAGAGGTTGCAGCTCATAGCACACAGGTACCTACAGAGACTTAGAGCCAATTGCCTCAAACTAGCGTGCTCCTCTGTGAGGATCTAAGCCAGGAGTTGTTGCAACATTGAACTCTAATAAAACAGTCTAACTAGCTGTTAACTCACTCTGTTGGGGTTTTGTGCCTGAGCACCTTTGCAGCCTCAAGTGTTGCCCTCACCCTTCTGTAGCATCATCGCCTTGTCGGGGATGACACCTAAAGTTCCTTGGATTTTATTTCGGTTTTGTCTTACAGGGACTGGCACGCACTCAAATGTGCAGTCACTCACAGGCGCCGCCTGTCACCCACCGACCAGTGTAACTGAGTGGTGAAGACTCTGCATGGCAGAGGAGAACCCAAGTGTTCTTGTGTGAAGGAATTCAGACACAGCTCTCACAGCAATCTTGTATTCTCCTCACCACAGCTTAGTGTTAAGGCATAAAGCTGTATTCCTACTGACAGGAGATAGGATCGCTCTGCTGGGGGAAGAGCCGTGACTATTGTGTAACTTCTGTGGGCTTAAATGGCTAAATTTGTGTATGGGCAGAGTTTTCCATGGTGAAGAAACACAGGGATGCCACGCCAACTGGCAGAAGGGCTGGAAGCCATCCAGCCCCACTTGGTGCAGGGACCACAGCACCCATTGCGGCTCGGCGAACGCTCCCAACCAGCTCGGAGCCGCGGGGCTGGCCAGAGAGTCGGTTTCTCATGCGACCCGGCGGCCCGGCTCCGGGGCTGCCCGGTGAGCCGGCGTTCCCACCCCGGCGAGCGGCAGTAGGTAGCTCTCCCTCCGTCGAACCCGTCCCAGCGGCCTCCCGAGGGAGCATCCCTCGGGGACCGCCGCCCGCCCGGAGGGCTGCCTCCGCCGCCCGGGCTCCCCGCCGCACCCCGGCCCCCCAGCGGGCCCCCCTCGCCCCCGGGGCGCGCCGCCGCCTGGGGGCTGCCGGGCGGGAGCGGGGCCGTCCCCGCGGCGCCGTGCGGGGCGGGCGCTCGGCCGCGGCGCACATGGCCAGCGAAGGCGGCGGGGGCGCGACGCTCCCCCGGGGAGGGGCCGCGGCCCGGGCGGCGGCGGCGGGCGGCCCCCGCCCCGCACACCTCCCCCGCGCGGGGCGAGCGGGGGGGAAACCCCCAGTTCCGCTTCCTGACGGCGCCCGGGCCCGGGCGGGGAGCGGCGGCCGCGGCGCGGGGCTGCCGGCGCCCATGGCCGGCGAGCGGACGCGGCGCTTCACGCGGAGCCTGCTGCGGCCGGGGCAGGCGGCGGAGCTGCGGCACAGCGCGGCGGCGGCCGCTGCCGGCGGGCGGCTGCAGCAGCGGGTGAGTGCGGCGGGCGGCGGGCAGCGGCCCAGGTGCGAAGCGCGTTCGGGGGCCGCCGAGGGCTGCGTGCGGCGCGGCCGGGGCGGGGGGCACCGCGCGGGGTCGCACGGCCGAGCCGCCGGGCCGGTACCGCCGCGCCTGCCGCCCGTGCCCCGCCGGTCCGGCGCTACAGACGGTAGCTGGTGTCCCTCGCCCTCCTCCGGCGCGCTGCCTCCCGCGGCTTCGCCGCTTTGCTTTTCTTCGGAACGCGCTTTGCACGGGGCGATGAAGTGACACCGAGGACCTGGCTGTCGGTGCCGGGGCGAGCCTGGCGTGCCCGGTGGGGACGGGACCGAGCGCTCCGGCTCGCCGAGTAGCTGTCGGTCACGTGATTTTTAGGTACTTCACCGCCCACATGCTCGTATATAACCGTAGCTACCCAGATGCGGGTGCGCTCCTGGTGATTTCCACTGGAAATCCCATGGAAGGGGGCCCGAAGCCCTGCACAAACACAGCTCCTAGCCTTTGGTAGCGACGCTTCTAAACTGCATTGCGTAAGGCTTCAGTCCCCACGTCTCTCCATCAGTGAAACAGCGCAAAAGGTCTGCAAGCTGTTGCCACCCTACCTGACCAGCATTTTCCCTTTGCATGGTGGTATGTAAGACATTGTTACAGTTCACAGAGAAACGTCCACTAGACTTTTCAAATCACTAGCCATTTCTGAGTCATTCATTAACCATTTTAATATTGAGATCCCTTTGCACTTAGAGCTATGTGTTATGAGAGATGAATGACTCCTTCTTAGATGATTAAGCATATCATTTCTGTGAATCATGTGGGTCGGATAAATATTTTCCTTTTCTAGTAGTAGACTAAAATGTAGACTAAATGAAGTAGACTGAAGTAGACTAAAAAGCTGAAAGAGGGAAAGTTGTAAGTGAAATGTCATTGCTTATCAAAGTTTATCCAACGCCCGTGCCTAAGTGCAGTGCGTTCTCACTCTGCATAAAACGGGAAATAATTCTGCAGCTATGTTCCTGTAAAGTTTGTGGGTTGTTTCCATCTTCTGAGAGGCCTTGCCCACTGGAAGCAGAGAGCAGTGAGCGCTAAAACGGCTGCTCTACTTGAAGGCAGTAGCCAGTTCATGCTTCCTAGCTATCTGTGCACCAAATGCGAGCTGTTCCCTTTACCCCACTAGACTTGCAGTGCTTTTGCAGTCAGTTTTGACAGTCTTCATAAAGCCTTTACCAAACTTCCAATATGCGAAAGCTTGGTAGAAACTTAATTGTTGCTCCTGGCTTGCTGCAAAGGTTGTACATGGCATCAGCTCTTGTCAAAACCTGAAGGGTCTCTACAACTGAACCACCAGCAGATTTGCCCTCTTGGCACAAAGAGATCAGAATTTGGCCCATTGCCAGGCAGTTAATTGCGGATGAAGTTTTGGTGGAAATGTTCTAGGAACTATCACAGTAGTTTGACTCTGCCCAGATACTGTGCTGAGTAGTTGTCCCATAAGGGAGTGTATTTAAGTCCACATACCAGCTAAACTATTGTATTGTCTCCTTGCATCTTGAAGTATTAGAAATGAAGTTCTGTTACAAGTATATTTTACTCTGCTGTGCCTCTTGCAAAGATGCAAAAAACCCCAGAGAATGAGATTGATGAAGCAAATCTGAATTTGATGGTCTGGTTTCCTGGAGGAGAGTATTTTTTTAAAGTGTTGCTAATAGATCTTACACTGCTAACTTAATAATACAGTATTTAATTACTGTTCATGCATTTCAGTTGCATTTTATTCAATCTGTCTTCAAAACATCGAGACGTAAGTTGTGGGGCAGCAAAAACCGTCCACTACTTCTGTGAGTCTGACTTCCTGTTGACTGATGAGACATACTGGTGCTGTATTTCATCAGGGCTTTGATTCGATATCTGAGGCAAATGCAGTCAGATCTGCAAAGATGGTCTTTTAAAGATACTGCGTTAAGATTGGAAGAGGCTAGGCCAAATTCTGGTTTCAGTTATACTGCGCAGTGGGAGCGCTTAGGGACTTCCAGATGTTACGTTTTATTCACCAGCAGGCACAATAGTTCTGAAGTCTGGATTGCTTGCTGTGTTGAATATGTATGGCTCTGGGAAACTTAATGAAGATACCATCCTTTTTACCATCCTTTTTTGGGTTGCCAGTAATGTTGCCTGTGAAAGGCAAATTTTTATAAGATACCTTATGCCAGAGTACAAGGCAGTTATCTTCAGGGTTAAACCTTTTCTAGCTACATTAACTAAGAGTGAGCAGAATTAGCCAGTGTATCCTGGCTAACAGGCAGAGGAGTCCTTGGCAGCTGTAACTGGGGTTGCTGGTTGTCCATAGCAAGGTTTGGGGCTGCCACATGGAGCTGTGATGTCCTGTGCTGGCCAGCGAAAGGTGTTTCTGGATCCATACCATGGAGTGTTGGGGCCAGCAGGTCTGTTGAGGCACATTTTCCAGGGAGGCTCCTCTGGCCTCTGTGCCTTGCACATGTGGAAGCTGGGGTGACACAGCCATTCAGGTAAAGCTGTTGTGTTGCTACTGTAGAAAAGTCCTGCAGGACCTGAAATTTCTGGCTGAACTTGTACTGACTTTTTTTGTACCACAAGTGAATATTCTTGCAGAAGAGAAAGACTGTGTGTATTCAGTGAGGTGCACTGGGTCTTGTCGCATCTTGCTCTGGGTGTATCAGTACCTTATATTCCAATTATACTGAATCTGACTTGTGTTGGAGTACCCTGAAAGCTAGCACAGCTGCTGTCAACAGTCTGCAAATAACTGCCTGCTACAGACTAGGGAAAGACTAGGTGTAAAGAATTAAGTGTAGAGGTGTAAAGTGTAAAGAATTAAGCCTTCTGGTATTGTTTTTGTGTCTATCCTGTATTGAATTGCAGCTGGGCTGTCAGGATCTGTGACAGCACCTGCAGTAGGTATCATTTGTGTCTCAGCAGTCTGGTAAGAGCCCAGGGATCAAATGCCTGTTTGACATTAAGTGTCTGAGAGAAAAGTGGAGTGTTGTGTCTTTTAGCTCTTTACTGTTTTCAAATATATTGCTTTTCTTTTGCATACTTTACCTTTCCTTTTGCTCAGATTTATTCATTTAACACAGGAAAACCCGTTGCTAGCGTTCAGCACAAAAATCTCTTGGTAGAAAGAAAGAAGAGTCAGTGTTAATCAGGGGGAAAGGGGTGGAAGAAGTACAGGTGTTTATGATTTGATGTACTGTGTAAGAGGAGCTTCGGTGGCACCCTGAAAGACAGAACATGGAAATGGAGTTTGAGGGTGGAATATATGTATGTATCTAGTTAGTAGGGGGTAGTAGCTGCAGGGGTTTTGGCACAAGTAATAACATTCTGCATTAATTACACAACTCTTCCGCAGATGGAGGGAGGAGGGGCACTATCAGGTGTTAACGGTATGTGGCAGTGCTTCAGGTTGTTTCCGTAAGTGCCTAGTTAAGCTTCCATGTAGAAAAGGAAATTCACCAAACTGGTCAGTGAAATGTATCAGCATCCTCTAGAAGGTAAACAATTTATTGTATTTTGAAACTTTGTTGCAAAATTCTTTGTTACTTTTAATAGAAGAGTCTTGTCTGAAAGTTGGCGTCTGAGTGCTTGCTGCCAGTGCCCAGGAAAAGTGAATAGCTTGCCCAAGAAAGAGAAATTAATCTATCTGTTGTTTCGTTTGTGCCTGTAGCTGCAGCAGTATTTCACTGGAAGTTTTGAAAATAGGGATGGGCCGGTCAGTGCTCCTAGAAATCAGCTTGCTGGTTGCTTAGGTAATGCTAAACTTTTTGTTAGGTTATTATTTCCATATCTCAATTAATTTGGCTAAAGTACTGCTGGCTGCAATACTCATCCTTTACATAAAGTATTCTGACAACTGTTTTTATAAAAGAGCTGTGGGGGGCCTTGCTCCTCATCTCTCTTCCATACTTAAACAAGTTAATAGCAGTCTGGAACTGGGCTGCTGCTCCACGTGTCTTTTTTTTGGCAGCGGTTTCTTTCCATCACGCTGCAGCCAAGCACGGAGTTGTGGCATCCGATGTCCGTGTACTGGCTGTCTCTCTCAAGTGGAAGGCTGGGTTACATGGCTTTCCCTTCCCCACAAAATGGGTTTCTCTCCTTGTTATTTTACCTGGGGCTGCTGTAATTCCCTCCTGAAAGAATAGGTTCTGTTTGTTTCCAATGTGTATTTTATGTGGTATGTTCTTTAGAAATATTAAATTCTCTATTGTAGCTGTATATTTCTAGTTTTGGGTAGGTAACAGACTGTTGTGGCACTTTTTTGTGACTCCACAGGTGTGTTGTTGTCTCTGAAGAAGAGTAATGTATATTGTTTACATCCTCACAGAGCACCCACTGCCTTGGTACCCTGGATAATAATAACAAAGCTTTGACTGTGCTTATACTGTAGGATGGTGTTGTATGGCCTTTTCTTGTTACATGGCCATGCTTGAATTGGACTTCCGTGTTGAGAATCGGCTGATGAATGGAATGACACTGAAAACTTCATCTGTTGAGGAGGTGCAGTGTTAACTGAGCTATTCCAAAGACAGAAACTGGCCTGTGAATGGCTCCTGTCTTCTGAGGATATTCTGATGTCTACTGTTTGTCCACGGTGAACCAAAGTAAGGCATTTATACAGACAGTGAATATACCATGGTGCTGCATACAAAATAGGCTCTGTGTGGTTGTATGTATGTGTACTTGTAAACTTCACAGACCAGCTAATAGATTTTTATGAAGCACTGGGGATGGTGCTGCCCAGCCTCTCTTCCCCAACTTGTACTCTGGGAGTTAACATGAAGACTTCTTAATGTATTGGCTCTTTCTTATTTTTGTGGGGTTTTTGATTAAGGCCAAGGTGATAGCCTGGTGAAGAAATCTTACAAGCATTGAGTGAAAGCCTCATCCCATTTTGGTGGTTGAGGGAGAGAGAGTTTGTTCATGACACAGGCATAATGGAACATTATCTACAGCCTAAAGCTGGTGGTTCTGCTTTTGCAAGCCTTTTCATTTGAGATGTTATGCTTTGGTCAGGGCAAACCTGTCAGGCATATTTAGAATGTTAGCAACCTTCTGTGAAAGCAGTGCACTACTGAAGTACTAAACAAGTTGTCTGTATTTGTATTTAACATGTGAACCTTGTTTGTGAAACTATATTCCAAAATTTATCTTTCATTAATATGCTATGCAACATCCCTTACCTGTTCAAAGATCAGACCCGCGTTACTTGCAAGTAGTCTCAATTCTCAGCAATTTTTTTGTTTTGAAGTGTCTGATGAGTAACTTTGTAGCTATTCTTCAGTTGGGGTATCCCAAGGACACTTGCTGTGGTGTGGCCCTGACAAGGATCCGATCGTTTTCAGCTGGCTGCTGGAGCCCAGATGTAAGGGCAAAGCAAGCAAAGGGCACAGGCAAGAATGCACTGCTTGCACATTCTCCAGCTGCTGGGCTCCCTCCTCTGCATGCTGACAAAAAGGCCAAAGTCTTCTCCTGAGCAATTCTAGGAACTTCATCTGAGACTGGCACCAGGGATTAAATTGATGCAGAAATGGGGAAGAGGAGATAAGGGAAGAGAGCCTCAGAGAGGGCGGAGACAGAGAAGGGAAGAAAATGGTTTAGAAAGAAGTGAAAAGCATTAGAGAAAATGGGCGAAAAGAGAAAAGACTTTGTGGGGAAGGAGAGACTGAAGAAGACAATAAAACGAAGGAAAGAAACGAAGAGAGCTGCAAGAAAAATTCATCAGGTTGGTGAATAACTCATGCAAATAAGCCCTTAATATGAAACCCCAGACAGTCATCTAGTAGGTAGGGAAACCTAGGCACTCGGATTTAAATGCAATTTTTACTGTTGTTTTGCATCTGTCACTTGACTAACGCTTTGTTTTAAATTCGTGGGAAGTGAGTCAGCTTGAGTAACTCAAAATGCTCTCAGTTTATAGAGGCCACATAAACTTTTTTTCCCTTGCTTACAAGGTTAAAAAAGGGGCTTGAAGAGGGAGAAAATGAACAGTAGTAGAAAAGAGAAGGAGAATCCAGAAAATTAAGCCTTATGTTGGCTTTGGAGGAGGACAGTTGGGCAGAGAAAAGGTTTAATATTCTTGTGGTTTATAACAGGCAGTTCTGCAGTGTGTATGTCACTGCCAGAAGTCAAAACATGTTTGTAATTTTTCTAGCACAAGGTCAAAAGCCTGTAAAATAGTGACACAGATGTGATTGTTACACAAATAACAAAGACTTACTTGCATGGTGTGTAATATTTCCAGTTTAGGGTTGCCTGTGTTTTGCAGAACTCGGCAATAATTTTCTGAAGCTAGATTGTATTTGCTGTGTGTTTTATGCCAACGTGTGTTCTTATATTAGCAAATGCCAACTTTGTCCCTGGTTTTGTTGACAAGAAACAAACACCAGGAGGTAACTGCTCAAGATTATGCAGTAAATCTATAGTAAAAAACTTAGAATGATATTCTCAGAGTTCATCCCTGTCATGGGCTGCCCAGCTCCATATGGCTGAATAATTTGCCTGGCTGTTAAGACTGTTTCATAGTCTGCCCCACTATTCTCATTGCTGAAATAGGCAAATTTTCCCCTCTCCTGTAAAATGTAAGAGAACTGAGAGAGAGCTGCCTGCCCTTTGTGTGCTTGCTTAGTGTAAATGACTTCTGCTCACGTTGTTCCTTTCTGTGCTGAACACAAACAGGCTCCAAATAGCAGTGTAATAAGAGGGCACCAAGCTGCCTTAGTGCTAAATGGTAATGTGTGTCAGTGAAGCCTTCCGGAGCTGCTCTCTTACAGGAGAAACTTGGGAGGTTTTTGTCTTTTTATTTCCCACCCCTCCCCTCTCCTTTGTTGTTTGTTTTTTTTAGGTTGGGTTTACAAATGCAACAGTCGGTTATTTTTTTCCCCCTCCATGTCAATGATGCTTCATTACAACCTAAACACATCACTTAAAGATATATTTTTAATAATTACTTGTAATCTCTGGCACCATTTTTCCCCCCATGACACACACAGGCAAGAGGTCGATGTTGCTTTTTTGTTTTTCAATTTTACGCACTGCTTTACAAATACAGGGAGAGAGTTCCCTTGGAGCACTGGGGATGGTGCTGCCCAGCCTCTCTTCCCCAACTTGTACTCTGGGAGTTAACATCCACCTCTTTGCTTGGGTGCTGTAATGCTACTTCTCAGCTAGAACCCAAATATTACATGTTTTGGAACACAATGTAATGTTTTGAGATGACATAACGTAGATGTGATTTAAGCTTGTATAAAAATACATCAGATGAGGAAATCTGGATGTGCTTGTGACATGCGTGCGTTCATACTGTGCAGACAGCAATGTGAGCTGTAGCTACTGTAATTGGGATCCCAGGCGAATTTAGAGAAATGGAGATGGATGCCTACCTCCAACAAGAATCTTCTGCTCCCTTTGTGAAACAAGGTTTTATCTCTGCAGACTGAAAAAAGCCCCCAAAACAACAACAACAAAAAAACCCTCAAACCTCAAAAACTGAAAAACTATACTGTATCACATTTAAAATTACTAATTAATTCATTATTAATTACCAATTAGCTCATTACTAGAGTTTCTTCCCACTGTTGCTGTTGCGCAGTTGGTAGTATATGCATTGTGCAGAAATCTAGTAAGCTGTCAACACTGTAGTGATTTTCTTAATTCTGAATGTAGTTCTCCACTTCCATCTTCATGCGGTGTGGAGAAAATACAAGGCAATTCTACCACTGAGTCTGAACTGGACTTTTCAGCTTTGAGAATAATGTTGGCTGACTTAAAGCAAACATGATTCTAGGTTACTTTGACATGTTGACCTAAATTAAATGAGGTAGATATAATGAAATTTAATGAATGCAATGGAGTTGGATATGATAGAGGAAAAAACCCAACTTCCTCTTTTAAGTTTTACAGTTTATCACCAAAAGTAGTACAGAAATATTCTCTCTGAAACTGGAATGACTAGATATGTTCAGCATAGCAAAAAGGAAAAAAAAATTTTTGGTCTTGCTTAACTAGACCAAATTTTAATTTTTAAATTGTCATTATTGAAATGCATTGTTTGCCCATGTATGTTTTCTGCTAGGTGTACCTGCTTTTGCAGCTGTGAGTAGGCTGATGTATGTCAGCTAATTTTGAGGAGTGCACTTCTAATTTATAGGCAAGAATGAATTTCTGGGCTCTCAAATGTCTCGTAACACGTGGCTTTGCTTTTCCTAGGACTAAGTTAAAGGCTCACCATGTGGGGAGCACAATGGCTCTGCAAAGACAAAACCTAGAAACATCTTTTATTCAAAAGGTGCCTGGAACACTAACTATGGGTTTAGCGTGTCTGCGTTTTGATGCAAGTTCCTCAGTGAGCTTTGTTCTAGATTGATCGGGGGGGTGGGGGGTGGGGGTGGGTGGTTCTTGTTTGGAGGAAGAGGTTGGCATGGTCTGAATAAAAAATACTTTCAAAATGTGAGAAGCTTATCTTGTGATATGAGTTTTTTCTAGGCTCTGGGACAATTTTGAGGGGTTTGTAAACCTTCCTGGATTTCAGTTCCTGCCCTCCCCGCTCAAATTCCTCTGAATCCCTTAGGAGCTGCAGCGTGGCTGCTGGCAGTTTTTCCTGTGACATCTTTACCAATTTCTTTGTATTTCTTCTTGGTATTAAGATTAAATCCTCTTGCCTTTCTCTCTTCTGGTCCATTTTCTATGTTTGCTGCATGACTAGAATTAATGCAATATAGAACCAGTACAAAGCTTATCACTTGAAAGCTCTGAAGTACATCATAGTTGGGATTAACATGGGCCACTGTCCCTGTACGCCTGTGAATGCTGGGCACAAGCCCCTGCTTTTCTTGCACCTCCCTGTTTTTTGCCCTGATCGCCCTCCCTCCTACCCATCTGCTGTTTCCCTGCTGGTCCCCTTCTGCCCCAGACCCTCCGTTCTCTCTTATATCTAGTTTGTTGGATTTTTACACATACCCTCTCCACTGTGTGCATGGTTTGAAATTCTAAAAAATAAAAAGTGTCATGTTTCTATTTTAAGTGCAAACTCCCTTACTGCCTGTCAGCTTTGATGCAGGCATGACGCACGTCTGGTCTTGGGGCACTGAGGTTCGTGTCCATGGGGGATACTAGAGTTATTTCATCATTGGTATCTACGATGGCATAGTTTGGTAATAAATGTGTTCATAAGAGTGTTTATTCTGCTTCGATACTTGTGCAAGTACTTGCTGGGGAGTGGGGTGAGGAAAGAAATTTGGGACCACTTACTCTTTTGCGGAGTGTCTGAACAGGAGCAAATGTCTTCGTCCTGACCCTTTCAGGCTCCTGGCTTAGTACTGTGGGTGTGCTTGGTGCTGCTGCAGCTGGGAGGTGGAGGGGGAAATGAGCACACTGGGGTACTTTGGTGTGCAGATGTTGTGTCCCCTAAGGTACATGACAGAACAAGTATTTTGGGAGAAGGCATGTGAGAAGAGGCAGGGGAGCGACTCTTATGGTGTCTTCTGGCCACAGTGGCATGTAATGGAATCTCAGTGGCTTCTAACCCTGAAACTACTTTTTCTATCCCTTTCTTCTGTGAGGTACTTGTTGCTACTTCTTCCTTATCCTCTCTCCAACCCTTGCCTTCCTGCCCTTTTAGCCCTGCGCAAGCTCTGGCAGCCCCGATGGATAGTCCAAGCCAGCAGAACAGAGAAAGTAAAGGCTGCTCATGTCCAGATATTGTGTAAGATATATTTGCAGTTAGAGGGAGGGAAGGATGCCCGTTCTCCATATCCCCCCCTTTCCCCCTTTGGAAGCAAATGCAGCACTTCTTTCCTTGCTATGAGTAGACCTGGACAAAGTATTCAGACTTTGTTGAATATTTTAGAGTGAAAGTGATGGGCTGAAGTCAGCCTGGGGACTATTAGTTGGGCTATGCTGGTTTAGATGATAAATCATCTTTGGAGTCTATCCTGTGAGCAAGCTTTGTCTGTTGCTGTGCAAGTACCAGTACCATAGCATGTGCCAGGCTTGATGTCTTTTGTTAGGAATGCCTCTTGTTGCATTTCACAGGCTATAAATTAACTTGCAGTATTTGTAGCAATATCAGTCTGTCTTTCAAGATAGACATGTATGGCCTTTTTCCTGGCTGCCTTTCCCCCCACCCCCCACTTTTAGTTAGTTTGAAGAGCCTCAAAAATGGTCTCAAGTATCAAAAGTGGTTTAGGGGCCAAAATCTGGACATCCTTGGGGTGGAACTGTTTCGTGGTGTTGAACTTTTAAGCTATGCTGAACAAAATACAGGAACAAAATACAGGAACAAAATATAGAACAACTGTGTATTGACAGGGAGAGACCTTGGGAAAACAAGTCCTGGGTCACACCTCTGATTCTGTGTGCAGAGAGAAAGGGAGTGATAAGTAAGTATTACAAACAGTAATGAGCAGACTTTGATATTTATTCCAGAATATCATGTGGCCTGTATTTTTTGTAGTCACATATTTGCAATGCATACTGAAATACGTGCTGAGCTATCACGTCTCCATTGTCAGTATATAGGCACACTTTCTTTCCTTCCATTCATGTGTAGCAGGTGGACTTCCAACAGTGGATAAAGAGCAATTACAGTAACAATGCAGAAGTGCAATATCATACACAGCTCTCATCTGAAAGCAAGTTACTAAAAAGCATCTCCCTGTTCCAAAGCTCACATCTCACTGTAAGCATCAGTTGCCTTTTACATGAGTAACAGTTGTTTTTCTCTGAGCTCTGGGATTGTACGGTGCTTCTGTTCTGCTGACACAGTTTCATTAAACAGCTAAAATTGCAAGCAGTGGTGGAAACTAAGTCATAGAACATTAAGTAGAATTCAATTCTGCTGGTCTCTTCAGTACTGCATGAATTTATCCTCATAGCTTCCTCGGAATCAATCAGAACTGTTTTGGAGGTTAATTAGGAGAACTTCCCAAACAAATTGAGGAGATGTGTGAGCAGAAATTTAGCTTATCCTCTTTCCTGGTCAAATAATAACCTGTGGTTTAACAGCGATGTTAGGAAATCCCTTGTAAACACAGGAAAAGCTGCAGTCTAGGTAGGTGATAACTTTCCATCAGGTGTCCTTCAGAAACCTCCTGCTTCTTCTTTTCATATTTCAAATACATACCCAAGTGTTCACATGTTTCTGTAGCCTTTAGAAAAGAATTGGAGCTCATGAAACGTGGCAAATCAAAGTGATTTAAGTCTTCTCATTTTGGAAATGGAAGAAGATGGCATGATTTTTTTATGTAGGAATGATAGCTCCAGCTTCATGTGGATGTTGGCAGTAAAATACTTTCCGCCTTCCAGGTATCCTTTCTCCAGAAGGGGTAAGGGTATAACTATTTGCAGACTGGTTTCAAGTGGGAGTTACAAGTTACTTGCATCACAGTAACATGGATGAGCAGTAGTACAGAAGGACACAACTGACATGCCTTGATATGAGGTTTATTTCCTTTTTTTTTTCCTCTTTTCTTTCTTTTTATATTTGCCCTTAAAATGAGAACCCTTCAAATTGACTAGGCATGGCCTGTTTGTTGCACTTAAATGTTATACTACTCGCATTTCTTCGTTCTTCTGTTTACCCACTCCCTGCTTTGCTGCCCTCGCCCCTTCCAGTCCTCAGTCCTTGATGGTCTTTTTGTCTTCCGCTTGTCTCTGAGCCTCCGTTAGTGCTCCTGTGAGAACAAGGAACAGTATATCGGTTGTCTGTCAGGCACCCTATCTTTGCTTGCCATCCAGGCCATCTTAAAACCCATTTGTTCCAGGAATTCTCCTTGCCGGTTTTTCAAACTGATAATCTCTCTGCTCCTTGGCTTCACTGAGCAGCTGTCCTGTATTGTTCTGTCTGGCTATGCCTCTCACCCCCATACTGCCAGTGTAAAGTCTTTGGCTTTGGTAATATGCCTTTCTCCTAGCTTTAAAGTTTCACATTAAACAAATGGGTTTGTGTAGATAATTGCTACTTGAATGATTGTTTATTAGATAAAATATAATTCAAATAATAGGTAGTGACTCTTCTGTAAAGAACCACTCTGCTATGTCTCTTTCCTTAAAGAATTTCTGTATCAGTGGTTCCTTGTTCAGTACAGCATAGAAGACAGTGCAGTGTCTTGATGTGTGAATGTATCAATAGATTTATACCTATTTTTAAATAGAATTAGGTAAATAGGTAATTGCCAGGAATGAAATCTGTTTCCTTGGAATAATGTGATATGCGTGCTTTTTGGGGTTTTAAGCAGAGATACTTGGCACTTAAATTCCGTGCTGGTGGATACTGAGATGTGCCAGAATAAGCTGTAAGGGCCACTACACTGCTCTTTGTGCCCTGCCACTAATTTCCCAGTGTGTTTTTTGCAAGACTCCTAATCCTAAAGGATCTGGCAAGGATTTGGATTTGAAAAAGTGAGTTTCTTTATTTTGGGAAAGTGTTTGTGTGATAAAAAATGGGAGTCAGCAAATGACTTATGACTGGAGCTTGAAAAACTGAGCTATAAAACCTGCATGCTGCAGCAACGAGAGGTTGCTGCTCAATGTGGTGGCTCCAGCCAATGTAAGTGGCTCTAACATCACCCAGCAGCACCTCTCGAATCCATCTTGCATAGTTTGCATTGCATCTGGTAAGCCTCAGTTGTGTTACTGACAGGTGCAGAGGTGAAGGTGGATGTGCTTTAAGAGGAAGATCACTGTCAAGGAACAGCAGCAAAGTGGGCCTTGCCATTTTGCCATGAAAAAACAGATGCCATTTTACAAAAGGACATGTAGCAACTGACTGTTGACAGTTCAAGGGATGAAATCTTTAAAAATAAGGAGGCATTACATGGGTGGTTGGATTACAGGAATTAAAACTAAAGAAATGAAAGGAAATCTGAATCTTCTCTCTCATGTCCATCCATCCCACACCCCCTTTTTTTTTTGGTTTGTTTTTTTGGTGGTTTTTTTTTTTTTTACTACTCTGTCCCTTTCTTCCCTCCCTCTTTATTTGCTTGGAGGCTTGAATCAGTGGAACTAGATAGATTTTCTTGTAATGTTACTAGTACTTAGATAGATGATGCTAAATGGGAATATTTCATGACAAGATCATCATATTTTTCTTGTCTTTCAATTGTGGCTGTTGTAAGGGTGAGCCTTTGGATCACAAATGTCTGGAGCTGTCTGAGAAGGTGCCTGTTGTGTTTCTTTTGCTGTTCTTGGCCAAGGAGGGGGGGAAGTGTGTGGTGGGTGATTTACATTTTGGAGCTGTCTCTCACTTTTCTTTTTTTTTTATTTTATTTTAAAGTCCAGTTAAATGCTAGCTTTTGATTTAACAACTTTGTATACTGGCATAGCTGTGCCTCAAGGGGCACCACATTAAGATGGGTGCCTTCAGTACCAAAAGCCTAGCACATTAGCACGCCATTCTCCTCTGATTCTTGTTTATGAAGATTTTTTTTCCTTTCTTGAAGAAAAATACATGGAAGTAATAGGCAGCTTGATTTCATTTGCTTAATTGCTGTTAACATATATAGGGCAAAAAAGATAAGGCAGAATGACAGTGGTCTGATTCTTTTTGCCTGTGTCAGAGCTCCAGGTGTTCTCCATAACCAGCATGCCAAACAGATCCTGTTATCATTACTAAACAAGGACAATT
This sequence comes from Falco peregrinus, assembly GCF_023634155.1. Taxonomy (NCBI): domain Eukaryota; kingdom Metazoa; phylum Chordata; class Aves; order Falconiformes; family Falconidae; genus Falco; species Falco peregrinus. The sequence goes on along the minus strand of NC_073732.1, from coordinate 10,351,105 downwards.
TAAAAATATATTTATCTGTCTTAAGGGTATGAAAATAAATGAAAATTGAATCGTGACTAAAGAATAATACTTTCTCGTTGCTATTATCACAGGCACAGCTTACGAGATATTTTTTGTGTGCGTGTGTATGTCTGTGAGATAACAGTAGTATAAACTAGCAAAGTGCAAGTGCTAACGGTACGGCTGCTTTTAGACAGTTTGGCAGGAAACGCTATTTCCTGTTCTGTTGACTTTCTCATAAATATTAACCCATCTGGGGCTTCAACATTTGTTGCTACAGTGGGATAGACAATGGCAGTAACAGCCAAATTAAAATGTATTTGTTACTTTAAATATATTGTGTAGATTCTGCTTAAAAAATACAGGACTTCCCATTCTTTTGATTGCAGTGTAGCATCTTCAGATTTCTATCTGCATAGTTGACTTGGAAAGTGGGATTAGATTTACTTTTAAAGTATGGGCTCATGCTGGTGTGGTATGCTCTTCTGGATCAGGTTAGAGCTTTCAGAAGTCGCATGTCACAGGCAGATGCTGGGTTCCTCAGCACTTTTAAGTCAAATAGTAATTGTAGTTCCGTTTGATGTGCTTCCTGGATCACCAGATAAATCTACATGTGGAGTAGGATGATGGAGCCATTATCTCTGCTACTTTCTTGAAAGGAATTGTACCCTTGTCTCTTGAAACCCCAAGCAAGTGTTGTCCGCAGTCAAAGGGTAGCAGCACCACCAAGATAGAGGTGAACCTCCCTCGACCTTTCACTGTGCCTGTTTCTCTCCCCTGACAGTCATGTGAACAGGATGTTCAGCCGCATGTCTTTACTTAGAGTAGTACCTCCTACTGGGGAGCAGCAGTCTTTTATGGCCAGCATTCAAGCTTCTGTTTTTTTAAAATCAGATGCTGATACATAAGATTTGAAAGCCAGAGGGTGCCGCTTCACAGGGCGGTGAGATCTGCTGCTAAGTTTGTGCTGGGTGGAGGACACGTTCTCTAGGTGTCTCAGTTGAAATGCTGTGGCTTCCATTTCTTGGTGCTTACGTATGCCACCAACAATCTGCCCCAGCAGTCTCATTGGTAAATTGCCAACCTGATCTTTTGTGAAGAGTAGTCATGTTGAATTTAGCATCAACAGTAAGACACTGATTTTGAGAGAGTAAACTGACAGTGCGTGTTTAGTTGTGTGTGTATGCCTTCATTTAGATGTAACTGTTCCTAATCTGCTCAGCTGTTTGACAAAAGTATAAATGACAGCAAGGTGAGAGCTCTTCTGGTGGCTGCAGCTCTGTGTTACCATGAAGTCATTGTAATAGTACATATAAAGTGATAAATGATAGTTAACTTCTGACTTGAATCTAATTAGAGCACTAATTTTATGTTGGAGTAAATTTCAGCAGAAGTGAGCAGTTGCTGTCTCTGTATCTTAATGCCTATCAAAATTTTAAGAGGAAGTTGAGAATCTTTTTCCTTGGTGTGAAAAAGCGGTATATTTAAAGGGGATCTGTATGTATCATCATATATTCACTTAGATATGGCATCCTCTAATGAAAGCTTTGGCAGCACAGACAACCAGAGTGTTTACTTCCTTAAAAAACAACAATAGAACAGTCTTTGAGATTAAAATTCCAGCGTGTAGTCTGTAATATTTATTTACTTATGCATTTGCACTTTTCAGCTGGAGTTACTTAGGAACATATGGCTGTCAAATGCCCAGCTGCCAGCAGAAGGATGAGGGAGTGGTCCAGGAAGCTGGTCATCTATTTAAAAATCTAATTGTGTTCAGCACAATTAAAGAATTGCTTGCTTCCCTGAAATAAATCAACACATTTGCAAGCATGAATAATTACAATTTCTTGAGAGGCACTGTCTGGCTGCTTTGTTCTTCGCTTTCTACTGGGACTGAGAAGTCCTGGAAGACTAAATAATGATCGGGTCAGTGTTTGGGTTTACTACCTAAAATTACTAGGATCCCTTGGAAGTTCATTTCAGATGTCATAATAAATTAGAGAATTATATCACTTCTGTTTATATACTAGATTAAGTTTTTTTAGTAATGCTCTGAAATGGTTCTACAAGAACAGGATTTTTTTATATAAATATCAGTTAATAAAAAAAGTCAACAGTAGTTACAATCAAGGCTTTAATAATAAAACCAAATGACTTGCAACCAGATATTTCATTCAATGAGAATGAAAACTTTTTGCACATATGTGTATTTAGCTCATAGTTTCTACTCGTATTTTAATCTCCTTTGGAGTTCAGTATTAATCTTTCAAAACACACATGTTACTAATCAAAATATTATTCTTCTAAAGATTTTTGCCTGAAATACCAACCAGAAGACTTTTTTTTTTTTTTTCAGAGACCGTGTTACAGCTTAACAAATACAGACCAAACAACTTATAGTTAGGCTGGTTTTGCTAATTTTATATTTAGTTGAATAAAGAGCCTCGTGGCTGTGAATGTTAATTTATACCAGCAACACAGGTTCGTTGGTTTTGTATAATTTTTTTTCTCTTCTGGAGTTCAAGTGAAAGAAAGGGAGTGAAACCCTGACAAGAGACATGAAATGAAAAACACATGTTGCACAGAAAAGCTGTCCAGGGGACAGAACACCACAGTGTTGCTCGTTAGATGCTAAAATAGCTATTATTTGGTTTGATATAGCGAGCATGTTATTGTGCTGTGAAAAAGCAAAGCAAGATAATTTCTTTAAAGTGCAGGATGCTGCTGTTGTTCTGTTTTGCCTTTTGGGGTGCTTTTTCCTTTCCATGGTGATAAGGGCAAAACAGTGGTTTTCAAGCACTTTCTTAGGTGGGGCATGAGAGGTAGCAGAGGAGCTGTGTATGAGTTGCTCCAGGTATATCCCTTCTGAAAGGGCTATGACATCTTGCTGAGAACTGTTGGTCTGAGGAACCTTGTGTTTGTGTTCTTTGCAAGCTACTATATGAGTGGTCTCATTGCTCCATTACGCAGCTTGGACATTCTGGCTAGTGTTAAAAAAGGAGGGATAGAAGCTTCCTTGAAATTCTAGATCTGCTGAGAAAGGAAAGGGTTTAGGGCTAATCGGTCCCTCATTGTGATCAAGAGGATAACTTGTGTTGTGTGATAGTAGCTGGTGCTACATACCCACAGATCCCATTTATGCCAAATGTCATGTCTTGTGGAGGCTGATATTTATGCTGATAGGATTCTGCGTAGGTGAATTTCTGTGTAGAAATTCATAATTTGCCCTGTGTGCTTTAGCCCCCGAAAAGTCATGGTTAGGAGATACATGACATGATGAAATGGGAAAAGGCTGCATGGTTTGCTCCCCCTGGACCTATCAGGTTTGGGTGGTGGTTTTTTTGAGCAATGTTTAAAAGAACCAACCAAACAAAACCCCCAAGATCCATCCTTAATATTCATAGCCTGAAAAACTTTCAGAGTCCTGACTCTTAGCTGCTTTATTTGGGGAAAAACTGCCATTGGATTCTTGGCACTGATGATAAAAAAAGGATCTAAAGCCACGTTATTATACTGCTAGTGGAAGTAATCCATATTCTTCTTGTGGGATCTTTCCTGTCAGATAAAAAGATACGTCTGCAGCTGCTCAGTCTGGAGGAGTGGGGTGATGGGACATCAGCACTTGAGCCAATGCAGTTTTACTGGCCCCTGTATGTACACATTTTACCTTCCATTTCCTTTCATACTCTATCCACATTTTGTACCTCATTTTCTATTTTGCAGCTGTGGAAGCTTATGCTCAGCGATTGAATGAGATTGTTCCTTGCTCCTGGCTGAACTCTTTGCATATGGAGCCTGCCTCAAAGTGAAATTGCCTTGAAATAACAAGCAGGGATTATACAGCTGACTTGGAGTGGAAAGAAGCCCGACTGGGAGGCTCTTTTGCTCTGTGTAGGTTAGAAAGAGAGCCTTCTGGAAAGTGACATTGTATGGCCTAAATGGCTGGTTTATAGCCTCTTGTTCTTGTCTTTGTGTTAGCCTCTGGCTGAAGGAGCTCTTCTGCCTTGGTTGGGTTTGGGGCTCTCCCAGACAGGGCACGAGTGCAGGCCCTGGTTTGCTAGGCTGAGTAAGCTGTGTTCTTTCGCAGTCACAGGATAACTCGGTTCAGAAGGAACTTCTGGAGGCTGTCAATTCCAGCTCCCCGCTCAAAGCAATTCCAACTAAATAAAGTTGCTCAGGCCCTTGTGCAGTCAAGTGTTGAGACTCTCCAAGGATGGAGATCCCACAGTCTCTATAGTGCCCTGTTCCAGTGGTTCACCACTCTTTATGGTGAAAAACTTGCTTTATTGTATTTATTTGGGATTTCCCCTGTTGCAAGTTCTGTTCCTTGTGTCTCGTCCCCGGCCAATGTATCTCCAAGAAGAGTCGGTCTTCTCTATTCTCACCTGCTAGATCTTCTCTATTCCCGCCTGTTAGGTAGGGTATAGACCAGCAAGATCTTCCATTGGCCTTCATTTCTCAAGGGTGGACAAATGTATTTTTCTTAGCATTTCCTCATGCGGTGTGTCCTCCAGCCTCAGTCTATCTCAGTGACCTTGCACAGGACTTGATCCAGTGTGTCAGTGGACTTGTACTGGGTATTTGAGAATTGGACACACCAACCCAGATACTCCCTTTAACGCATTCATTCCCTGGTCATGTCAGCAGGTCTTTTCTGCAACTGGTTCGTTCTTCAAGGTGGCAGACCTGTTCATGTATTCTCAGCGATGTCTCACCAGGGTAGTCATGTCATTACTGTTAAACATAGTAGTAGAAGTGCTTCCTTTGCTAGAGATATCTTGCATTATACCCAGGACTATACTGAACTCTGTTTGTCAGCATCATATTGGTAGTTGATGATCATTTCGACGTTGGCCACTGCTTCCAGCTCTTATCCCTTTATTTTCAGCTGCTGAACTTCCAGCTCACAGTAGAAATTCATATCTTCAAGGCATCTGACATTTTGAATTTAAAAATTTATTACATTAACCTGGAATGCTTTAGGCAACTAAACTCCTGGCTCCCTGGGACAGTCCATCATTCTTGTGAGTTTGGAAAGGGGTTTCTTGGCTTGAAAATCCAAAAGCCGCCTGTGAACAGCATGTGCAGAGCCAGGTGGGAATTGCTGCTGATCTTGATCACGCATGTAGTCTAGCTCAGAGGTAGAAGGTGTTGGATACTACTCTTGTCCCGTCGGTCTGGCTTCTGAGAGAGAAAGAAGGAAGAGAGGAAGGATACCACAACTGGGAGGCAGAAGATGAGCCAGTGTAACCTCTCTGGCCTGATATCATACATAGAAAAAAAAGTGGCATTTTTTCATTTTTAACACAGACAAATTAAAAACATGCTGGGCTCCCAGGTGGTTATTCAAAATGCTGACATGCTAAAGAATGGGAGACTGCTGGAAAGCTGTGACCTAGGTGGAGATGCTATCAGAGTGCATAAGATGCAGTAACATGCTGGGGAAAAAGTTAACTGCAATCCCTGGTAGAGACTGAGACCTCAGGTCTGCAGAGCTGGTGAAACATTGTGTGCAGATTTCAGGGTCCCAGTGAAGGAGATGGAGGACAGCAAAGCCTTGTGTCCTCTCCATCTTGCTTATGGCCGTTCCTCGATGTGTGCCATGCAGGCTGCCACTGAGTCCCACACTCCAGTTCTCTAAATATTTTCATCCTGTGTTCGTTTGCAATCAATAGAGTCCTGCTTGTCTAGCTTATCTGGTAAGGCCTGTGTTTGTACCTGTCTTGTGTAGGCAGTTAGGATTTGTGTATGAAGCCTGAACCGTTCATTTAGTATCTGGTGCAACTCCTTGATGGTAAACTTTTTTCTTTGTTTAAAGTTTTTCTTCATTAAGCTACATAAGAAACGTAAGAAATAATTCATTTATCTCATAAATTCCTACCTCAAATATTAAGGCGTGTGCATTTTTTTTTTCATTTTGAGCAAGTTGTTTGAACAGTAAAGGAGCATATGAGTAGACAGGAGCAGGCCAAGAGATACCTTCTCTCACAAGCTCTTATGTGAGCTGAAAAAGAGATACCTTTTCAGACAGTTAAAGGCTGACAGCCTTCTGATTATGGAACAGTTCTATTTTTTTGGTTACCTGTTCTTAGCTGAGCTGTCAGTACAAAGATGTCATTGGCTTGGACTAAGAAATGCATTTTCTCGCAAGATACCGCTGTCCTTAAATTGTGCTTTACCTCCAGATTTGGGTGGCATCGTTTTGAAAGGAACTCTAGTCTTGCTGTATTTGTTCTTGCTTTGTGTTTTCAGCCTGTATTTGAACAGAAATAGCAATTTTCGTTTGCGGCACACTGTGGCTGCTACAGAAATGCAGACTAGGTTGCACATCCTGAAGATGTCATGTCAGCGGTACAGTTTTTTATGACTTGTCTGAAGTTTGTTGATATCATTGAGAGTTTTTACAGTGTTTTAATAGGCTTTTGATCATGTTGTAAAGGAGAAGGAGTAGTTCATTAAACCACTGTGCTATTCAACCCATATTCAGGCCACTTAACATAGGGAACATTGCTGTAAATGGCACCTCATCCAAACCCACATGTTATTTGTAAAACCTCATTAGCAGATGATAACTTCTCTTAGAGCCATGCAGTGAGCCGTGGGGCAACAGGCTGAGTGACATTTCTCCCTGGTCTCTGGAGTTGCTCGTTTCATTTCCCAGTATTTCCATAAGCGGCAGGGCTGGTGCCAGGGCAGCAAGCGGAGAATGCATTTGCTCTTGTGTGGGAACAGTGACTTTCTATGTAGCTCATTGTGTTTCATTCTTCCAAATTGATTTGAGAAACATCTAGACAAAAGTCTTTGGAGTTTTTGCCTGTCATGGAAGTCTTGGACACTGACAAGGTAACAGACCACTTGTACTCTGTTACAGCTGTACAATCTGTCACAAAAAATAACATGTTAGAGTGAAAACAGACTAGTGTGGTGGTTTGTGTTTTTTTTCTTCTCTATGCCAAATTTGGTTTCCAGACTCTCTCCCATTGGGTTAGTGAAATGGAAGTCTTCTGGAAGCAGGGCCAGCTGCTGATAATACCATTTGAGGGCTTGTGTGCAAGCTGAACATGAATCTTTCTGAAAGAGGGGAGTAATTTGCTACTAGATCTTTTTGGTAACCAATGGAGTAGTGCCTGGGTTTTTTTTGCTGTAGCTTATTTGTAAAATCTTCACTTCAAAAATATGAGCCTGGCCTTAGTCGTAACTTCTGGTGAAAATTCTTCCCAGAGTTTATCTTAATACGTGTTTTTATTTAACACTGCCAGAGAAAGGATTAATTTTGGTACCTCCAACTAATTCTCCTCCAGTTTTATGGGATAATAAAAATTCTTCTAAAAAACAAATAAACATTTGCTTTATAAGTTAAATAGCTATATTTCCTGGTATTAAGTTATGTATTTATTTTTCCTGTTACAAGTTTAAGGAAACCACAACTGTGCTCTTAATCGCTCTAGAATATTTAGTGCTAAATCCAGAAGCCACTGAAGTGCATTGAAATAAAGAGGTTTTCATCACTGCCTATAGACTACAGTTCTCCTGTTTTCCTTAAATCTAAGATGTGAGAATAATCCCATTGATTTTTATGGAGGCTGTAGTTGTAGAAAACTACCTGTCAAAGTGAGAAATTACTTGAAGATCAGCAGCGTGCTTCACCTGAGTTGAAAATAAGAATGTGGCAACTGTTTGCATACAAGTTATAAATTTATTTCATATTTGTACAAAGATAATATTCTGAGAAACTCCTTTAGGGGTTGCAGCTCCAGAGATGTGGGTTCTAGCCGAGCTTCTGTCGTTAGCCTGTTGAAAATCCTTACTGCAGTCTTTTTTGTCACTTTGTTTCGTTGTTTGTTAAATGGTTGCACTATGTTGATGCCATTGGTAAACTGCTACGGGATCTAACAGGGAGAACCCCTCGTATTTTGGCCATGTACAATGTGGTAGTAATTAAGAGTACTCCACAGAACTTCTGTATAATGCATGTTGATGTCTGGTGAAAAGTAAGACAAGCAATACTGAGAAGAGAAAGGCAGCATTAGCACGTGCAGTCATGGGGAGCCTGTTTCTGTGGTTATCAGATTCCCCCTCCCCCACACCCCCACGTCCATTCGAGCTGGTTTCTGGTTTCAGCAGGTAAACTCAAGGAACAGTGGAGCTGTAAGAATATGTTTTGCAGCATGAGCTTCCATGAGCTTGCCAGTTGTTCCGCAACCCCATGTCTGTTGTTGCATCCCTTGCTGGGCTCCCTGTTCCAGGTACGCGTCCCCCGTTGAGCAGCCTGTGTTGTGGTAGCACACTGCCATGGTTTGCACAAGGGTGCTCTTGGAGCAGACACAAGTTTTTGTAGCCTGCTCTTTCTGTGCTACATGTAGTAGTGCTGCATAGGCAGCCTTCAGGTGGTCACTTCTGTATTTTTAAAGGTAAGCCTGTGCATAACTTGTCATTCAGTTTGAACTATGCAATATTTCTGAAGGATAGACCAAACCAGCAGTCCTAATCCTGCAGCCCTTCCTTTGGGCTGTCTCCATAGCTGTGGTGGAGAACATCTGACTCATTTTTAAAAGTTTTGGACAGTGCAATTACTCTTTTGTTGTCGTCGGGTTTTGGTTTATTGGTTGTGTGTGGGGTTTTTTGTTAACGTAAAGAGAAGATTTTATAAACAGTCATTTAATTTACTTGTCATACCCAGCGAGGAGAGGTGAGTCTGGTGGTGAATTTGTCTTTCATGTACTACTCCCTAGAGGGTGCCATACACTTACTTTCCGCAGACCTTATGGTTGCTCTGTAGCTGGGTGTCATCGCAACACTTTTGTGGCAGCGCTGGGAAGTTGCCCCCGGACTGTTGCGCTAGTGTAAGCCTTGCTTGCTGCCGTAAGGTACAATGAAGAGAAATGAGGTGGTTGAATGATTTGAGCCCCTCTTGTATGTTATAACTATTCTACTAATTGGGGAGTTTGCACTGACTGTAACTTAGTGTGGTTAAAAATTGTGTTAGTCAAGGATAGCTTCTTGAGAAGGAAATACAATTTCAAGATGAAAAAGCAGCGTGTCATTCAGGAGCTGGACTGCCCAGTTACTGTGGTAAATCCCTGCTTTCACAGGTCACTAAGGAGCGGCTGGTGGAAACTAAAGAAATGCAAAGCCTGTGTATGTCTTACTCTCTTAGCTACCTTTAGCAAGACCCTTGGACCTGCTGTTTGAGACCTCGGTGTTCCTGATATTCAACTGTTCTGAAGCAACACTTTGAAATACAGTGCATGAATGTTTTTAAATGACTCTGAGAGGGCATGCTATGAGTGGAAGGCACAACTGCTGTTTATGGCTTTTAGCAACTGCAAGCACATGAGCTTTCTTTGAAATAAGTGCGTGATCACTGTGTATGCTTTAAAGGTGGTTTTTTTCCTCTCAAAACGCGTGATGGCAGTGGTTCAGCATAGCACTGCGTGGCCTCTTATAGGACACTGGGCTGGATATGAAAGCTTTGGGACATAACTGTGTTGGAAGAGAAGACAGGGTGGCTTCTGAAGATAGATTCTTATAGTCCCCCATACCTCCACTAGCAACCTGGCAGCAGACAGAGAACACAAGGTGATACTGGAAATCCTGCCTCTGTGGCAGTGAGAGATGCCACTATAATGTGGTATTGGCCATGGTGCTTTAAGGACGCAGTTGTCAGAAAAAGCACTGTCAGAAAGATCAGAGCTTACACTTTTCCTCAGGCATAAAATGAGCAAGGAAAGGAGACACATTGGGGAGGGTTTCTTTCATCAAGCAGACTGCCATGAAGACGCTTCTTGGAGTACTTCACCTCCGATCCAGGTCTTGGTGTTGGTTCCTTGGAGGCTGGGTAGGATTAGATTTGTTTTGAAGTAGCAGAGCATGAAGAGAGACTTTCAGACTTGGGTACATTTTTTCCTTCTTCTTTCCTTGCAAATGCCTTCAAGCCTTTATGAAAACAAACACTGGAGGCCGAGAGCCTTTTGATGTCTCTGAGGAGAATTCCCTTTGCTAAGAAGATAATGTCTATCAGCTCTTTCTTATTTTGGAAGGGTGATGTGGGTGATAAATGATAAAGTGCTGAGAAATGGCACAGTAGCTTACCAAAATGTGAGTGATCCTCATCTGCATCAGGGTAGAGACTAATTTTGCTGTTTTATCTTGCTTCAAATGCTTGCCTGCTGCTTGTATAGGCTTAGACCTTAGCAGAAGTTTTACTGTAACTATGGGTCTATGTGTGGAGCTGTAAGTGATAGCCGCTGGCCACATTGCTTATGTGTTGTTAGGAGCTGCTCATCATCTATAGCAGGATTATGTATGTAGAATAGTAACTTGTGTAGCGTAGTCTTGAAAAACTGAAAGACCTCCCAAGAGAATGATTCATGGTGTAAAATGGTCAGGGCCTGCAGGGGGACTGACTCCAGATGTGCCCAGCTGAGTGTTGTGTATGTCTCTGTGTACCATCACCTGCACTGGAACTATGCCAAGCTATCTCTGATTAAGCTGTGCAAGTTAAATAGCTCATCTGGCAAATTTTTGTGCTCTCTCTGATGAATGATTTTCAGTGAAGGGACATTGTTTTGCCAGTTTATTAACAGCTGACTTTAGGTAAATAGTCCTGTCAGTCTGCCTGAGAATGACAACAAATTGCTGTCTCTGACAGTAGCTGTGTATAAACCCACTTCACACCAGGGAGTACCTTGCTAAGCTGGATACTTGGGCATCCTTTGGTAGGTTGTAATAGCGGTGTGAGTATTATCATCACTGCTGTTGTTGTTTGTACTGCGCTGCCTTTAGTTCTTGTTAATGGCTTGTGGCTTTAATGGCTTTGGGCCCAGATGAACAGATTGTCTTAAGAAGTTCTAGGGGCATTCCTAATTTTGTGGGTAGTTCTTGCAGTCATCTGTCACTGCTGCTTTAGGATCATCACACTTCAAGAGCTTCTGTGTAACTTCTCAGTGCATGATATGCAAACATCTTGGAGAGGAGGGCTGGTTTTCCAGAGAATAAACAAAAAAACCCATGCCCTTCAAAAAAAAAAAAAACACCAAAAACCAAACAACCAAACCAAAAAACCGCATTAAAAACCCAAAATGGTGAATGCCATCATGACAGCTGAGCAGGTGTTGGCAAAGGGTTCTTCTAACCTGCAGCTGTCCTCTTTGCCTGAGGAGAATGCACCCTCCTCAGTGTTTCCTTTGGAAAGTCATCCTCTCCCTAAAGGATGTTCTCTAAGATCTGCTTTTCTATCTTCCTGTTTACAGCCCTGGGCTGAAGACCAGCATACCAATAGGTTATGTCCTGTTGATTCAGATGACATGAATTCAAATGACACAAAGAGAAAGGAAAGTTAATGGAATAAAGAAGGCTGTGGGGAAAGGAACAAACTTTTAATGTGATGTGCTAAAGAGGTATGAAATACGAGTGATAGAAGATGTTTGGTAACATCTTCAGAAAGTCTTGCAGCCTGCAGAAACAGAAATGCAGGAATGTTGCAGAAGAGAAATAACTCAGTGCTTGGAAGATGAGGGGGTTAGTCTTTACTGCAGGCCTCCTGCTAGAGACAGTTTACCTCTTCAGGTCCTGGCTGCCCATTTGCAGAGCTGGCACCTCTTGTGTGGAAGCTGAGGCTGGACGATGGCTAGCTGTTAGCTCGAGGACCAAGATGCCTTTGAACTCTGCTTTCTTATCAGGGATTTTATAAGATATAGCAAGTGTGACTCCTGCTCTTGCACAGCTTTGTCGCTGCACACACCCGGTTCATGGAGTTGTCAAGGTCTGGGTCACTGAAGTCATCTGGGTTAAAACAACTGTCTGTCCTCTCAGATTCTTTTTTTTTTCTTTCTGTTTCTTGTTGGTTTGTTGGTTTTTTTTTTTCATTGAGGTACCTTTGGTTGTCTGCTTCCCAGCCTATTCCTGTAAACCATCATGCACAGCTACTTAACATAGCTGAGATGAGTGGTGGTTAAGAATGGAGTGAGAGTGGGAAGCAGGTGGCTTCCAATGTGGATATTCCTTAGTCCAGCCTTACTGACAGTCCTTCTTAATGGGGAATTAAGGAGTTGCTTGCACAAAGGAGCATTTTGCTTCCCAGGGGGTGTCACTGAATTCAGTTTCTGGATTGAAGTGTTAATTAACGCAAAATAGTGCTTAATGCTTCACTGTAAGAGTAGGTAACTGTTGATATTTGGTGCATAAACATAATGTATGTTAATGAGATCCCTACATTTGAAAAACAAAGCTGTGGCTACTGTGTGTGTCCAGGCACTTTTAATGGGCTGGGAGGTTTCTCTTCCAATGATAGCTCATGCCTCTGTGGGATTCCCTTAAAACAGAAGGGGGTTTTTAGCTCTTCATCCATTTCTTTTCCCTTGTGCACTAGCTGTTTTTTCAGTTCTTGAATTTTGATCAAGGCCTGGAGGCTACTTCTAGCTGGCTTTGGCTTGTTAGTTTACTTGTTTTCAGACTGAGTGTAATTTTTCTCCCCTAAGAGATGAAATTCCAAGATTATGTCATTCCTACTTCTAGCTAATATTAGCTTAATCCACAAATAATTGTAATGAAGTCACTGGGGCCACTGGCAGAGAATAGTTTGATCCAAAGACTGCTGAAATGAATGGGATTCTTCACTGGGACCAAAGCAATGCTTTGGGTCAAGCCCTAGGGTGCTAATTCATGTATGCGTGCATGCATGTTCACATGCGACAGTGTTGGGCTGTGCTATGGAAATCAAATTTCACAAAAAAATTCCTGCCAGTTTTCCCAGCTGAGCAAAAGAAGATGCTATACAGACAGACAGGAGATGCATTAGCAGCCCCCAAGGTAGCACAGCAGTTGCCATAACAGCCAGCACTGGACATTATCCAGGCCTGTTTTGCTGCTGCTGGAATTAACAGTAGGAATGTAGGTCTCGCAGCTTCCAAGTGCATCTTTTGTGTGAGCAAAGTGTCAGCCGCATTTGCAGAGTGAGCAGGGAACTGATGAAAATGTAAAGAGCAGCCACAGCAGGCAGGATTGTTGATTTGGTGCACAAATTACCCAGCTTTGCCTCTGTGCTCTTGTAATCGCATTAGAAAAGTCAAACTAATAAGCATGCTAGGAGGCCTCCTTTGTCGGGCGTGCTGGTGGACAGGCAGGCAGGTCACGCAGGCGTGGGAAGTCTGCGCCCAATGAGGTCCAAGGAGGAATTGCTGGGTGGGTGCATGGACAGAGCTGGGGGTGAGTTCGGTCGGTGCCTGCCGGTGCAGCTATTTCCCTTATGCACTCAGAGCAATTTACTCTAAAGAAATGAAGGCGAGAAGTAATGGCAATTGTTGCTTTAAAAGGACAAATTTAAAGGATTTAGCTTTTCTGGCAAATACTTTAATTAAAATGGTGATGTCTTTTGCTAGATCGCTGAGCGTTTAAACCCTAATCAAGCCCAGAAGTATTTCCACAGAATGTTTTCAGTGCGATTCCTGATTGAGACTGTGAGGAGGAGTATTATTTACAAAGACCTCATTAATAGACATTACCAGGTTGCTTATGCCACCGTGGGAATTGATGGCAAAACTTTCATGGCCTTCATTAGAAATCAAAGCCTTTTGATGCAAGGTAAATATGATTTTGGGTGCACATATAATAAAGTTATATGTATTAGCTTAAAAGCAGCTTCTCTGGAAACCCTATTGGAATTTCTTAGTTTTCCTAATGTGTAAGAGAAATCCATTTTCTGTAGATATTTTTAGTGCTTAACTTCCCCTCAAGTGCTATTATCTTACAGTCTGTACCATTAGCGCTTGCTGTGTTTCCAGGTCAGCCATGTGATTGCTAAGCATCCCTGCCTGCTCTTTGAATGACTTGTCAGGCAGGAGCCAGGAAGGCAAGTTGTTACTGCTGACTGCTGGCAGCTGCTTCTCCCTGCCTGGATCCTGATTGATAAAATAACATTAAAACACTTCCCTCTTACCCTTCTTGGAGGGTCACCAGTGTTCGGTTCGGTGTGAAACCCTGTCAGCAGAGACCCTTCTCAAGGCAAGCCTACTATGTAGATGTAAAAATGTATTACTCTGCAGAAGGCATGCATGTGTGGGAACACGCAACAACTGCACTATTGAAAGGCGTTTTGGAGCTGCACACTGCTGTATCTCATTGAGCCACGGCTGTTTTAGCATGAGCTGGGTGAAGCAGTCCAGCTTTCTGCATTTTTTTTACCATTTGTTACATTTACAACTCAAATGAGCTTGCTGTGCTTCAGAAAATTGCAAGTGAAAAGATTACAGCCCAAATCCCTCAGTGAGCTTAAATATGTGTCTTTTTTTTTTTTTTTTTTTTTTTTTTTTTTTGTGGCAAAACACCCTAAGGCAAAGTATTTTAAAAACAGCAGTGCTGAATAATGAGAGCTAATAACTCTCCAGATGTTTGCTATTTTGCTATATATGACTTTTTTAAAAAGGTATTTAAACTGATCTTGCCAGTTGTTGTGGATGCCTCTGTGTGTGTGTGTTTAATGAACAGCTGGCTCTTTTGAACTAGGAATTTTAATACTTTCAGTTCCATGAAACTGGAATTGGAGGCGGCAGCTGATTGTACAAGAGAGGGACCACATTTTCTCATGTGAATTCAGAAGCAGGGAGGGAGGGAGGGAGAGAGAAAAGCATCGTAATAATGCATGTGTTTCAGTTTCAGTGGATCAAATCTTTCCTCTGTCTGCATCCAAGCTATTTGGTTGTGATCAGATGATCAGAGCTCAAGGAAGCGATTGGAGAGCGAGCTGGCTGCAGCTGCATTGTAGGCTGTTTTCAGGGACAAGGAGCCACTGTTTTTCAAACATAGCATAAACATAGAAGTTATTTTGTAGGCTTCAGGATGCAGATATGGGTTGTGCTGCCAGCATTGTTCTGCTCCAAGCTTTTCGTTCTGTGGTACAGAGGAACTGTCCACATATCTGCAGACGACGACGACGAGAGGAGTTGTCACATGAAATTCTGCCACTGGATAGCGATGATGAAATGAGCAGACCCAGGACTCTCATCATAATGGTATGATACACTTGAATCGGCAGAGAGGTGTGACAGAATTATTACAGATGTTATGTGATTATATTTTTCTTTTAACTATGTATTCATAGAGTAAGGCCACTGACAGGCTATTTTTCCCTGTAGGTTAGTTAGCTGGTAGATTTGCTGTCTCTGTCAGACAGCTGAAATGTTACTTTACAGGTGAAGCTGTGAGCTACTAAGTTCTATATAAAGTAAATGTTCTGTTATTTAATTGTTGGTGTGTTTTGTTGCTATTTGCAAGATAGTCAGCCCTGGAGCCAGTAGTGTGGTTATGGAATTCCAAACAGCAGACAGCTTAGGAAATGTTTACTAAGTCTGTTCATCATAAAAACAAACCCAAAAGCCAAACAAAACAAAAAGCCTTTACTTTCACCCAGGATGCAGTTGGAATTTATATCAAGTTATATGCAAATAAACTCCTATATATCTTCACTACAAACTGTTTGCAGCAGTAAAACGTTTGCTGGATCACTGCTCACCGGTTTAGTGAGTTGCCTCTGTTCTTTAACGAAGGGGGTCTTGAAAGGCTCTGTGTCTTCAAGAGTAGTTTTCTTTCTGAATTGAATTGGATTATTTTTGTGGTGGGAATATAATAAGCACTATAGGTGTATTAGGAAGAAATGATAGGGTTGTTTCTCATTGTAAATCACTACCAGAATGAAGAATACACTTCCTGCTTAGTTACTGCTGCTTTTTGCCAAATACATGTATGGCAACTATTTCCAGAACCCCAGAGTGGCTTGGGTCTGAGGTGGCAATGATTTAGTACTGTGTGGCTCTCACTTAATAACAATATTACCAGGGCACTGCAAATAGTATTTTTGCAAATTTGTCGGGGCACTCATCTATATCATTTGAGTGGTAGAGATTGTTTTTCTTCTATAAAGTATGTTATGATGTCCAAAGTGCATCCCCCTGGTACCTTAGTCCTAAGTGGGTGATGGTAACATTAAAGAATTTAATAGCTGTCATGAGATGTAACAGTGGTTTGAATAGAGCGTTGCTGCCCATAGAGAGGTGTGTGGTGCAGTCATGGCAACTATAGTAGCTAGGACCCAATCCAGTCGGTGCTTTACGTATCAGCTGAGGGTATTACCCACTGCATGGGGGAGGCTAATGGTCATAGGAGGAAGGGGATGGATTTTGTCATTGTGAAGCTGGTGTTTAAGCTTCTTTTCCTTTAAAACACAGTATCTATAAAAAAAGCTCTCTTTTTCTTTTTTTTTTCTTCTTTGCTTTTTTTCTTTTTTCCCACTTAAGTTAAACAAACAACCTCAACAGCATTTAAACAAATAACTGTCTCCTTCCTGGTAGTAATTTCAGGGATAAGGAAGTGAGAAGGGTCTGGAAGAAACTGCAGCATGCCCAAGGATGGATCATCTGTGCAACTTGCTTCAGTCCTTAGAAGAAAAGGGTAGGCTTGGGTGTTAAGGCAGCAAATGATGTACCAAGCTCCCCAAACCCACATGTAGTTATTGGCAGCTTGAGTTGCAGTTCATTGTGCAGTAAATCCTGGGAGAGTGGGGGTCTGAGATCTACGGCAAAGGTCCCTGGACTCTCAGAGAAGTGAGGCTTTATTGCAGCGTGGAGGGAGCCGTGGAAGCTGTCCACCACCCTGCAGAGCTGGGCATACCCAAAAGAGAGGCACGTTGGCCAGGTGGTCTATTACCTGTTCCTGGATGCGGGCTTTCAGGGATCCCCTCCTGGTCTCAAACACATCCACTCATCACAGTAACTGGGCCTTTGTGTTTTCTACAGCACCAGTTAATGCACTGGTATTTGTCCTGTCAAAAGGCAGCCTTTCCCCAGGAGATCTGTGAGATCATTTTCTTCCCCTCGGTCCCCTTGAGAGGAGGATGAGTGGTTCAGCCCTGCCAGGAGGCTGGTGCAGGTGCAGGCAGGCACTTGGGAGTAAAGCTGCTGGGCAGGAGACAACTCGGGGAAATGGTATTCCCTTGTACACCTTTCTTTCTCTTCTGATTGCGCATTATTGTTGTGCCTTTTTGTGTAGAAACAGTTAATTATGTAACTGTGAAATAATTTGCCATCGAGCTTTGCAGTTAGGCTTAGTAATGTTGTGGAAATCTGGCAAGCTGAGAAGGAAGCGCTGCTTCAGAGCACTTCTGCAGCAGAAATGGGTGGTCCTGTTTCCACCAGTATTTCTGTTACTTGAAAGAGCAGCATGGTAAAGAGGAGTGGAGGCTACTGGACCTTAAGAAAACATGTGTTATGGTCCTAACAGATTATAGGTTTTTCCCCTTGATTTGTTGTAGATCGTTGAAGTCTGCCTGGATAATACAGTGGACAAAACTATGTAGATAAGCAAAAGAGTCTTTAGTTCACAGTGTCATTATGTATATTGTGTGGATGCCAGGAGCTAGACTGATCCAAACAGGATTACTGAGTTTTTGTGTCTGAGGGCAGCGAGTGATTGGGGTGCCCAAAGAAGAGAGGTGAGGAAACCCCAAAATGTAGGATATCTGAAATATGCTGATGTGATTGGGTGCAATTGCCGGAGGCTGTGGGCTCCTGTCAGCTAAGATCTGGCATTTTATCTTTTCACACCTTTAGATGAAATGGTCTCCCTCTTTGTAGCTTGTGTGCCACTGGCTATATGCTCCCTACTGAGAGTGTTTGTATTTGGTATTGATTTCAGGACATAAAAAAGCCATTCAAAAAGAAGGCATAGTTTAAGTCCCCAGGCTCTGCTATGTGTTCTTGCAAGTTTGACTGACCCGTGTGAACCAGAAGTAAAATCTCAGTATTGCCTTTATATGGGAAACAGTCCTGAGGCAGAGAGAACAGCAGTCTACCCTAAAATACTTCCAGTAACTACACAGCTCTATAGATGTGCCCCATTTTTCTTTGTTAATCCCCAAAGGGGAACATCTTTGTAGGATATTCCTCTAGGAATTGTGCCTTTGCCAGTAACACTCCAAGCAGGAGATGCTCTGGGTGCACTCCATGGAAAAAGAAAGGGAGAAGACCTGAGCACAGCCTCTGGCTATTGCTTAATGGCCACCTACTAATCACTGTATGAAACCTTTAGGCATCGCAGCAGGTATTTCTGGTGTTCTAGTCCTTGTAGAAAGTGAAAATTGATGTTTTTATTGACAAAAATTTTTTTCCTCTTCAGTTTGTTAGTTTAGAAATCTGGTTTTATCCTTGGGAAAGACAGTTTAATAATAATTTTAAGATCTTGGCTGGATCCACAAAACGGAGAGGTGCCAGAAAGGCAAAACTGGAAATTCTTTGTCAATGACTATTTTGTCATCTTCTCTTGGACACAATCCTGGGAGTTGCCAGAGACATGCAAAATAAATGTCCAGACAACCTCTAGCTAGAGGTAAAAGTTAAATACAGAGTCACTGAACACACAGATTCAATAGACCATAATGTTGTTTTCTGTACCTTTAAGAATATGTAAAATCTGGTTTTCAAAATAGGTCCATGAGGTTTGAGATACTAAAAACCTACTCAGAGTGAATGCAAATGATTGTACGTGCTGTTTCTGTAAGAAAAAGGAGAAGAGGAAGATGTCTGAAGGAAGAAAATTTAGCACATGGGGTTACGTGGAACTGTTTGGTGTTCAGAGCAGGGGCACTAATGTTTAGGATGATGCTTTGCATTTGGAACTTGTGACTTGAAGAAAAGTTGAGCTCTGTCTTAGAAGGTCATTCTATTTTTCATGTGATTTATTATGAACTGTGGCAGCTGAGGTTTGCTTGGAAGATAAGAGCAAGGCATGATATTTGAGAATGTGTCCTTTTCTCCACCCCCACCCCCCAGCTACACAAAAATGTGGTAGAATGTTTTGCATGTTGAGTAAAATACCGTAACTTGAACTGATGTGTTAGCTTGAAAACAGCAACAGCAAGGTGACATTACTACTCTCTATGCAGTTTTTCGTCTCTGAAAAGCGACAGCTTGCAGAGACTTTCTCTTTCCAGTTACAGAAGAACTAGGAGAACCTCCCCTGTGGCACAGATGCAGGATGGCTGCTCTGCTCTGGCATACAGGCAGGGCTGGGGCACTGCTCGAGCTACTTCTCAGCTCACTTGGTTTGTAAACGGAACCTTAGTCTTTCAGAAGCTGTAGGAACCATAAAAGCATAGCTTTGAGAACTTTTCCTCATCTCATACTGAAGTTCACCTCCAGAACTATGTTCCTGAAGTTCTGTTGTACAATCTACGTTAATTTTATGTTTCCAGTTGAAATAATTCAGTGCAATCATTTCCTCAATTTGTATGCATTTATCTACTGAAGATTTGTGCCGTATACATACTAAGTGCTATCAATAGATGGCAACTCGAAGAATTGCAAGATCTCTGACTCGTGGCCTAGTGGTTTTGAAGGTGGGAATGTATCTCTGTGTACCCAGATGAGGAGAACTTGCAGTGGCTTTTGGAGGTTGGCATGAGGCTCAGCTTTGGGAAGAGAAGGATGGATGTTCTTCCTCCAATGTCTTAGAGGAGGGATTGTCTTTGGAAAGCCAGACTACGCAGGTCTGTAAAGTTCAAAAAAACATTCAGAATGTTCATATCTTTTAGCTCAAGTCAGAAGCTTCAATGTGTAATAAGTTTTTAAACAACAATAAACATGTAGCTTTATTTGATCTTATTCAACTTCCACTTCAGCACTTGGCCTCAACAGGAGCAGGAACAGGCCTACGTGTGGATAAATGAAGAGCATTAGGGTGTAAAGAGGAAAAGTAGTAGATGCACAAAATGCAGTTTTACTTGAACCATTTTTGCAGCTGTACTTGTTATCTTTCTGATTTCTCTGCCCCCCTGTGCCTAACGCGCAGCAGCCCTGCTGGTGAGAGCAGGTGGCTTAGGCAGCAGCTATGGCTCTGGGTATAGCTTCTGAAATGCAGAGGGGCATGAGCCCAAGATATGGATCTGTTTTCATGTTTCATACTGCTGCAGTAACATCTAAAGTATTCACATGGCTGAAAAAGGGGTGGTGCTAAAAGGGCCTTTTTCCACTGAGCAAATCTTCTCCACCTGATGTCAGTACTTTGAGCAACAGCATTTTAATATTGCCTTCACTTATTAGCATTGCAGCAAAGTGTAAAACAGCATTATGTGGAATGAAATTATTATAAAACTGTTAACCAAATTGTTGTGGCAGCTTATGAAGACCATGGACTCAACATAAAGTGGTGAAAACATCCTCCTACGTAAGAGGAATTTATTATCTCTTTTTTTAAAAAAAAAAAAAGAAAAGAAAGAGAAGCAAGCTATTTATTTGTAAGCAATGCATACTTGAAAGAGCAGGATATAAATTAAAGGGGTGCAGAAAAGTCTCTGTAAGTAGCTGTCCTTGAGAGTGCTTTTGGAAGGCTTTGGGATTTCATGCAATTGACAAAAATCGCTATTTAAAATTAATAATCAAAATGCTTCTTAGGAGAGAAGAAAATCGACCTATAGAAACGCAAAATAACTTGATTAAAACCAAAAAGGCAAAAAGAGAAACACACACAAGGGGAAGAAAAAAGAAAAAAAAACCAAACAGCAAAAAAAAAACCACTTCAGTTTTTTCAGGCTTTGGCCATCTGCAGCCACACTGCTTTGCATAATAAGCCCATTTATAAACAAATTATGAACATACATGCTTGATTTGTGGCAGTTTTGTCTGCGATGCTCTGTCTGCAGTTCTGCTTGGCTGTAGCTCTGATGGGCTGTAGTAAATGCCATCTTTCAGTTTCCCTTGATTGTTTTACTCCTTGGATATTCCTACAGAGGAAGGTAAAAGAGTTAATAAAAAATCCCAATGATCTGACTGGTCTGAGATTTTGGAATTGGGGGAGCTATGGTTGTAGGAACCTTAGGCTAATTGTATGGTGTGGTGCCCTCACACCAAATCAGCCATGAGTGCAGATCTTGCATTTATATTTGTCTGCTTTCCTGTATTTATCACAATATTAAATACTTGGATAAATTACGAGGAAAATGTAAACTCTGGATAATAATAGACAGATGTACATAGATTTAAATGCCAAATGCTAGGCACAGGATGAAGCATCTAAAATAACCACAATAGTGTCTTTTGAGTTCTGGAGACTTCAATAAAATGCCTTGAAATGTATTTCAGACAGAATTTTATAGAGGTTTTTTGTTTCATGATGTCAGTAAACAGTGTAGTGTTGGACAGAAATATAAAACTTTTTTTTTTATGTACGTCTATGTATGTATTTGTGACCAGCAGCCTCTAGGTCTATTTTCAGAGTTGTTCTCTGGTTTTTTTTATGTACATCTTGGCCTGCACAAGCAGTTCCAGGCTCAGAACTCAGTTCACATCATTTGGTCTTTTGCCTCCCACAGTGAGATTTTGGTAATGGGATGCGTGACTGCGCCTGGCACTATACTGACTGACCAGGCTGTATGGGTGGGTTAGGTTGACGGTCAATATCTACAGAAATGGACTGGAAGCAGTGATACTGCCTGCTACCATATCTTGGCTGAGAAACGGTGCTGTCCCATGCTCCTCAAGCTCCGTTACAGGAGCACGTCTCCATTAGCGGTATCACTGTCCATAGCTCCAGGAGACAGGTTGGGGCAACACAGGCAGCTGTGCAAGCCAGAAGGATGCAGAAATCCACCTGTGATGCTTCATGCACATGCCCAGCACATCCCAGGTGCGCTGCATTCCCAGCAAGCATCCACAGCTGGAACCCAACCTGCGCTGCAGAGGGCAGCTGGAGAGCTCAGGCTGGGAGGGCGAGCGGCGGCATGGCACCAGCAGCACTTGTTGTCTTAATGTGTGTGCACCACCCTTGGCCCAGGCTCTGGTAGACTGGTTCTCCTCTGCCAAGAATGGTGAGCTGCAGCTGGTTCAAGAAGCGTACAAAGAAATAGGAAATTAAACTCATGCTTTCAGAAAATAATATTAATGCCAGTCCTCAGCCCTTGCCTCTCACTGGCATTAACTCACTGCTGGCTGCAGCACTAGGAGCCAGGCTGGGCTTTCTTGTTTGTGCCATTGTAGGTACGGAATCCTCCACTAGAGCTGATCTGGATTTAAATGCATATAGCAGAGTCCAGAGTCCATTTCAGGCCTTTGGCTGCAAACACGGGGATATCGATTTAGCTTGGAAAAAGCTATGCTCTGTAAGAGGTCTGATTGAGGAAGGGAGCCATAAAGAAGCCAGGGCTCTTGGAGAACACCAGCCAACTGGAAGTACTGCCAAAGTAAAAGCTGCTGGGAGAGGCAAAGGCAGGAGGGAGAGCGTGTAAGAGAGGAAGAGTTCAGTGATGAGAGAGAGAATCCAAGTAGAAAGTGCTGTTTCTTCTCATCTGAAATTAGTTAGGCACACTGCTGTTAAACTTTGGTAAGGTTTGCTTTCTGAGGGCAAGCCACCACTGGTCGTGTGTTGACACATGAGGATATTTTGATGCTTTTTCCTCCCTCCTTGTTTTCATCAAAAGCTCTGTTTTTGCTTCACAGTGAGATACCTCTTCCTACTGCTGTTAATCCCTCCTCCCTTGCCCTTCTTCCACCTCTTCTTTCCCAAAGTGGAAAACCATCTTCTGCTTTGACTTCAGTATAAATGCACTCCATTCCCATCCTAGGTGGATTGGAAATCTGAATGGAGTGTGACAGACCTGTTCCTGATACTTCTCACTTCTATGAAGTTTCTTCTTTACAACAGTAACCCTAATACACTTGATTTAAACCCACTTTAAATCAGAATTTTAGTTCAGTGCATTTCAGACAAAAGCCTTATGCAAAATTTCATTGCTCATGGCAGATGAAGATGTATATCTCTGAGGCTTTTATCTCCACGCTTCATACTCTTCCATCTATCAGAAGCATTTGGTTTTAATGCACATGGGAAGTCTTCATTGCTCCATAGCGTCTCCAGCAAAGCAGGGTAACGTGGCAGAGTGCAACAGGAGTCACTGCACTTAATAGCAGCTGCTGAACTGTTCCACCATCAGCTACAGCAGAAAGATAAATTGGGGAGCAGATACTCAGATGTGAGTGCCTCTACACTGATGTGTGTAAACAGAAGTGTGATTGCTGTGTACTGCAAAACCTAGTGTGGCTACTATTGGTGATCTGATCTTTTTTTATGTATCCCAGGGGGGGTTGCTACCTGATTTCTAAAAACTCTCAAGAGAATCTGACTTCTAGATTGCATTTCCTGAATCATACAAGGTTTTGATGAAAGGCATCACCACTTCATGACTATTAGATGACTACTACTAATGTGTGGGTGAATACAGACTAGTTCCAGGTTGCGGTACCACCTGTAGCTGAAGAGGGGCTGGACAAATGCAGATAAACAGTTTTGATGTTCCCTTAACCAAAGAAAGGTTTGTAAAGGCAAGACTTTAGATTTCCTTTCTAAGGCTAAGCAGCATTTCAGCATATTTGAGCCTGGCAGCTCTGCTTTTTTGAGTGAAACAAGAAATGAATTTGCTGCCGAAGTACTCAAGTAACTGAACTCTTGCTCACTGGAGTACTGTTGTTTCAGGAATACAGAAACAGGTGCGGTGTCTCCATAGTGTTTGTAGCTAAAGAAGATGGAGGAAGACAGTGCCTAGGAAATACAGGGACAGTTCCTGGTCTGTTAGCTTTTGAATCACTTCCTTGAACAATTAAGGCTTCCAGCCTGAGTTAGTGATTGGAGTGAGGAATACTGCAGTGGCGAAAGGATTAGGATTCTGCACCAAAAATCATGTCGTATGAACACTTCAGGATGTTTTGGGTGGCAAGGTCTGACATCATCTTGGGTGCTATTGCAAGTCTAGTCCAGCTGAAGCTGGCTCAGACCATGGAGCATGAGCCCTTACGCTGTGGGAGCTGTACATACATGCGCACATTTACACTGGGAAAGAAACAGATTCCTTTGTTATCCTGGGGCTCAATCATTTCAGTTCTGCTAGGACTCTTATTTTAAACTCTGGGAACTCTGTAAATAAATACATATCATAAAAAATGTGCTTTTTTTCATCCTGTTAATTTGGTGCCTCTTCAGAACAAAATGTAATGTTCTGTCTAAACAGAAAGAATTTGTGTGCAATATCTTACTTCTAAAATTGCACTCTGTTAATAATTATTGCCAATTTGTGGTTAGCTTAAAACATAATAGATTCTCTGTGTGTGGTTTTCGATGAAAAATAGCCATTGTAATGTTTGTCAGACTTCTTACTGCCTCGGGGATTATTCTGAATACAGTCTATGGAAACAATTGAATTGAACACTTCTTGCCTTTGGTGTTTGTTTTTCCTCACTTCTCATCTGTCAACTGCTGTGCTCATTTTCTTTTCATTATTATTGATACTTGCTTGAAGATGAGGCGGCCGGATTCAGTTCTTAGTTATATGTGTGCAAATCCAGTAGAATAGGGGTTTGACTTAATGCAGTAAAACAGTTCAGAAGTGTAATTCTGTGCTGCTTCCGTGTTTCTTCCCACTTGCCCCATCTCCCCCACCAAAAAAAAAAAAAAAAAAAAAAGCATGAAGTTAAGAGTGGAAAATGTATGTGGCCTTGCTGGATCAATCAGTGGTTAGCTATGAAACTAGATGTTGGGAGTTGAGCATCATGTCACCACTTATAACTTTCTTTGGCATTTTAATAAGGGTTTGGCATTACCTTGATGTTTTCCACAGGCTGTGACTTCTGCGCTAAAATTAGCAGTTTCAGAGGGTAAGCCTTAACAGTAAAGAGATTAAGTTCTGATATGTAGATTCCTGGAACCAGATGCTCTACTGTCCTTTTTGAAATGTTTCTTCTGTTAGTAAATTATGTGCAAAAATGCATTGCAGCTATCTCTATAGGAGATTTGATCTTAGTGGGATTACAGAGGAGGACAAGTTCTTGGGAGAGACAGCTTGGAATTGGGCCTATTTTTTTTTCCCTTTTGGATGCTTGGGTCTTGAAGCTAAAGAATAAAAAGTGTTCACAGAGATGATCTGCACTTCTTTCTTTTCAGTGTCTTAGCTCTTTCCATGTCTTTAACTTGTTCTCCCATGTTCTTGAGGAGCTTTTTCTCATCTCCCTAGAGCTCCATAGAAAAAGCAAGCAGAGCGTCCAGCTGCCTGTTCCGTCTCTCCACCTGCCAGCTGGCACTTGTGCCTGAATTTGCTTATTCAGGCTGTGACTGTTCTGGCTTTTGCAGTGCTTGAGTTCCTCCGGCTATTGACCACCATTAGCTCTTTGGTTTTAAGCAAGGGCACAGCCCTTGATCGAGGTGCAGTGATCTAAGCAGTTATCTAAAAGCTTGTTTGTTGCTAGGAATGTCCTTTTTCTTTGGCCTTACAACCTTGCAGTTGAGTCTCCTTTTGCCTTTTAACTGGCCTGTTACAAGAGAATGCATATCCCTTATTGGCTGTCTGCTCCCAGGTGTTGGGCATGTGCTCCATAACATGTCCTTCAGATGAATGCAAGCAGCAATTGTATGAAAGATACAGGGACAGTGATCCTAATCTTGAATCTGCTGCATCCAGGAGGAAACATTTACTGTTTCTACACAGACTTGATTTATTTTCTAAGATTAAAGATATACAATATATTTTGTTGCTCGTGATGTAACTTGCTTCTTCATGATAACCATTTGCCCCTTGTAGCACCTGATTTTGTTTCTGCTGACAATGTAGTAAAGACATCAGCTGGGGAAGGACTCATCATTGGGGTGTTCATGCATCCATCACCTGCTTTTGTTCAGAAATCCTCTGACCAAGCAGCTCTGATAGATAGCATGCTCATTCCTGAAACACTTGTGTAAATACAACATATTTTAGCAGAATGTATGGAAACATAGAGAAAACTCATGAATGCAGTTTGAACTGAAGAACTATTTGGAAATAATAGAGATGTTTACTAAGGCATGCATAATTCTGGTTTTTATATAAAAGATCAAAGTAAATCCAAGTCTGGAATTGTACCAATCTGTTTTTGCCTTCTCTAAATCTAATTGAAACTGTAAACATCAGTTAATAAAATGTAATTCTAAAATGTTTTCACTATATAAACATTTCCTGAATAATATACCAAAAAGGACCTGCCCAAATGAAATGTTTGAGAGATGAGTTGACAAAAAGGTTTGTACCAGCTCCTACTGAGAAGTTTCTTTATATAGTATTTTTAAGGTGCCAAAAGCTTTTGTACATACAAAGGGCTTGCCAATTTTCCTTTTTTAAATGAAATCAAAGGCAATTTTAAGTTACGTGAGCCTGCAAAAATAATCTGAATTGGTGGCTAAACATTGCTTTTTGTAGAAAGCATTCACAAGACAACTGTATTTCTTGGAAATATTTTCACAAAAGGATTTGCTCCTTGAGTCAGACCATGTCTGCAGTGTTTCAGACAGAACAAGGAGCTGAGTGAGGAGGAACTGCAGTAAGCTCTGCTTTATTTCCTATCCACATCCTTTTCTGGCACTTGTTTAAGCCTGGCTGGAGCGTGTTTTTGTAGGAAATCAGAAGTTAACCTCTTAGCTTCTGAATTCCTGACCAGTTCTTTTGTGTCCAGCTCAAGTGGTGCTTAATAGAAATGAGTCAGGATGTTCCAACTATTTCTACAGTAAGAGGGAATTTTCTGGACTTTCCAGAATTTTCAAATCTAAAAAACCTCAGAATTTTCAATTTTTTTTTTTTTTTTTAAAACAACACAAACAAACCAAAACACTCTTGGTACAGTCAGGTTGTCAATGACCAGTTTAGGCTTGATGATAAGGCAAGAGTAAAGGTCCAAGAGCTTGTCTTTGCACATTGGATACAGGGAGCAAGATGTGAGAGTGGGGAAAAACACAAGGGCAGGAACTAGCTTACACTCATCCCATCAGAGAAAATCATCTGGAGAAAGTGAAGGAAGAGGATTTACTGTGATTCAGCTCTCTGCCTTGCAGAAGGAACCTGGAAGCTTAGAGCAGATTTACTGTGTTAAAAATGACATAGTTTTGGTCTTGCTTTTCCAGCTTGCTGGGAAATCATAAATAAATTCAGCTTTTTGATCTGTCCTTGGATAGCAGAGTTCCATAGCAGCTTCTTGGGTGGGCTTTCATACCTCGTACAATTCAAGACAGGCTTAAAAGGATTGGAAAATCACAGAGAAGAGTGAGGGAGGGGGGTCAGCAAAGTTAGTCTGTGACTGTGTATGTAAACAAACACTAGACCTGGACTGGCCTGAAAAATAACTATGAGGGGATATGGTGGAAGTCATAAAAGTCAAGAATGGTCAGAGATATATAGATGGCTTGCAGTTTCTTCTTCAAGAAGAGAAGTAGGGATTGTCAAATGAAACTAATGAGGGGCATGTTTGGAGGAAAAAAACAAACAAACAAAAAAAAAAGAATGAATATTAAAACTGGATTTCCTTGCCACAAAATGTTTAGCATCTATAGTGTCTGTGTAGGTTTTAAAAATGGCTGGAAAAATTCATGAGGGAAGTCTTTGAGAATTAGTAAATATGCAGGTGCTGCCTCAGGCTTGGGAACCTGCATGAGTGGAAATTGGAAGAGTATTCAGGAGAAATACTAGTATACTGACTGTTTTCTGTACTTTTACCTTAGCAGCTATAGATTCTCACAAGTGCAGAAATCTGGGTTAAATTAACTTTCATCCTACCTGGTATGACCATGCTTACATAAAATGGAATTTAGCATGGCGTCCAGGTGAACATTCAGTACTTCGTTTGGTGCTGAAGGAGTATTATACTTGGCGTTCTTGCCTCTTAGACATGCAAGTACATCAGCTTGATTGACTGCGCTCCCCTGAATTATTTTGCATTTGTTGCAAGTTACTGTCCCTGTGCATGGACCTGTATTGGCTGGCGCACGGTACCTTGTCTGTGTGTCAGGACCTGCAGCACTCCGCTGGATATTCCTTGCTGTGAGGCTGGGATAACTGAAAGAGTAGAACTTGATGGATTATATTATATTTCTTTTTTTGCCAAGGTTGGGGTTATATTTGGTTAACTTTACACAGGCTTTTACAAACTGTAAGGCTCCTAACCACTGCCATTTCGGTATTTTCCTAGTTTTTTACCTTCTTATTTTGGTAATACTGAGGACGGCACATTTGTTGTAAGTCTAAATTAGGATTAGAGGTTTTAATTAAGAAATTAAAAGCAAAGCCTGGAAAGGTGAAACAATTCTCTGGGTGTACAGAAAGTTATGTCGAAGTGAGAAATACTGTATCAGGTGTTGGCACGATCTATTAGACTACACTGTGTTACTTTCTGTGTACTAAGAGATCAGTAAGAGAAGGGGAATGTCAAAAAGGTACAAGTTGTCTTTTTCTTATTTCTCCATACCAAACTCAACTAATGTAAATCTGACTTGCACGGTTTTATATTTCACTCCCTTTCTACTGAAACAAGAAAATAATCTTGCATCTTTGCTTTTGAAATTTATGTGCTTTTTGCCTCTTCCAAAATGCCATTATTTAGCTTTCAATTATATGATCCAGATGATGAATTATTGTATGCAGTTGCTTTCTTAATTGCTTAAGATGCCCACAGGCACTAAAAGAGAGTATCCAGGAATTTATGACGTTGAATATATGTTAGAAATATGAGATATCAAACACAGTAATGGTTGTACAGTCAGTTTGCACACGTATGGAGGGGAGTGTACTTTGTAATTAAAAAAAAAAAAAAAAATATGAAGAGGATCCCAGGGTATTTTACATCAATATTACAGCATTGTAGATGTTGATTGTGACCTTGAGTAAATGAGTGAGTTGCCTGACCTCCTTTTGCTTCAGTTGTTCCAGCTGGAAAATTGGGTGAAAATGTGGATTCTCTTTATAAACCAGATGTTGTCTGATCTGAGCTTTTCTTGTAAAGAAAAAGAAAAATAATTTCTGCAACGTAGCATAGACATGAATAGCAAGTATTAGATTTACAACCAGAAAAGCATGCAGCGGAAGCCAAAATCACAGCGGTATCGACATATCTAGAGATAGTAAATTTAGATTATTTAATTATTTAATTGCCTTTTATGGCCCTTCATCGCTGTGTGTTTTGTTATCAAGGACTAATTCCAGTCCAAGTAGATGAAAACAAAAGAGTAATGTTTGTTTGAAATTTCCCAATAGATCAAACTAAAGAAAAAATAAAAGTAATTGCCTATTTTGCTTTTGTATGCATCAGCAGGACAGCGTTGCTAATTGAAAGTTTATTCTTCCAACCTGATTGCTGATATAGGAAGCGGCAGTTTGTTTGCTAAAGAGAATAAGCATAGCTGTTTCTATCCAACCTGTGCAAAGATACCCAGCACAGAAGCCCGTAACGACTGCGCTCGATTGCGCTGTGTGTGAGCCTGCAGCTCCGCTGTGCAGCAGGGACCCTCACCCTCTTTGCAAAGAGGACCAGCCAGTAGCACCGTGGTGCAGTACTGGTGCCCTTTGCTCTTCTTGCTCCCCCAGTAGCTACTGTCTCCAGAGGGCTGGTAGGGTGGATGAGCAAGGGCTGCAAGTGTAAGATCTATCATGCTGGTTTTCTGTAAATGATGCTGTGTGGCTGTAGCTGGAGGCATTTGGGGTTGCATCATCAGGTGCAAAGCCCTTCTCCGCCCAGTGGCAAGGGAATGAATTCTATTCATGCCAGGTGCAGGTGGGTTTCCAGCCTAGAAAGCTGCTGAAATGATGCTGGTGTTACATCTGTGTTCCTGTGGGGTTAGCTGGTAGAAACATCGCTGTGGCAAGGTGTGCATGTGGAGCAGTGTTCCCAGGCTGCGGGACAGGGAGGGACTGCTGCTGGCTCAGCTGAGCCTGCTTCCCAGATGGAACAGTGAGAAGTTTTTTTAGGAGCTGTAAAATCAGCAAAGGGCTGGTAAGTGGCTTTTGGACCATGGGTGTTACCAGCAAGCTCTTGTGAGTGCTTACAAAGGCTATTTTGAGGTGATGAAATACATGTGCTGGAAGGGCCCTTGAGGGCTGCATGAGATCCGGCTGGGAGGTGCCAAACTGCCCATCCCGAGGTCTTCTCCTCACCCCCTGGGGACACTTTCAGCCACAGATGAACCTTAGCAGCTCTGACAATGCACGGGGACTGGCAAGGGCAGCCTGTGGCCAGCTCCTGACACCACCGGTTCAGCTACAGGGTGTGTTTTAGCCTCTCACTAGGGCGAAGGAGCACAGCATCCTCTCACAGATCAGTTCTGCGTGAGTGCACTAATATCTGGGGCATGAAGTGAAGGCAAGGAGGAAGGAATCGCTGAGATCAGCACGCTGGCAGGCTAGAAAGAAAAGAAATGGCTTGACATAGGTGGAGTCACTGACATCAGGGACTGTTGTCTGGAAAGATCTGTTAGCAGGGCTCTGACAAAGCTAAGGGGCTTCTTTTCATGGGTATTTATGTAGGCACACTGTCCCCCCGCCTTGAAGACCTCACCTTGTGTGCCAGGGTCACTTTAACTGTGATGGATTCCCAGCCCTTTGCCTGGTCAGAGCTGGATGGATGTGTAGGCAAAAGGCGAGCATCAGTTATTCTAATGGCTCCGTGGAGTGTTTGTTTTAGCTTGAGTTGTTAGATCGTAGCTGGAATCATATTTCTCAAAAAAATCACTTCCAGTTGATTCAATACCAGAGTGACTTTGCAAAAGGTTGTGTCATATGGAATTTTTCTTAACTGAATTTTTTTACCTTTCTGTTTAAAATATTTTGGTTTTATATTTTTCCCTCCCTTTTATAAAAAAGGACATTTTCAAAGCATGGATCAATACTGAGCATTTCATTCCAAAAGATGATCTCTTCTTGAGTTCATTTGGGGTTGTTTGGTTTGGGTTTTTTTGGAGAGGGGAGAAGATGGAGGTGAATATTCAGTCTTTGACAAAGGGGTTGGGATAGAGGTCACTAGGGCTTTCCATCTTCTTCGGTAGGTGCTAGTAAAAAAAAAATCTATCTATTTCTGGTCCCAGTGTAGTAATCTGCTTTACCTGTCTGACACGAAGCTTCTAGGAAGCACAGTTTTAACATGCGTTCACAATCCACTACAGAGCACATGCTATTCTCGATGCCTGGAAGATGTGAATAAGATGAATGTGTGGTGTCCAGTCATTGTCGCCCCAATTTTAGTCTCACAGTCTATTAGTAGATTTTTGGCAGTCCTATCTGCAAACACATGCAGTGTGTTACCATTCACTAAAATCAATTTTCTAGCAAGCACTCTGACTACAGAAAGGGTGGCAAATTATATCTGATGTGGCTCGATTTGCCCAGATGTGCAGACAGCTGACGCCGAGCAGTGCTGCCCTGCTGCGCTGTTCAGGGTGCGGCAGCCAGGGATGCTGGGCTGCCTGGGGGATTGCAATTGAAGACCAGGTAAGGAATATATGAAATGCAGCATCAGTAAGTATTAACATAGCTTACCCACTGGCACCGCCTGCATGTTGTGGGATATTAACTGTGTTAATCTCCTCGTTACTGGCCTCAGTAGTTGAGTATACCAGCAAAGTCTCCAAGTTTTGTGAGTTCTGCACCCTACATCCATAATATGGGACAGAGCAGGCTGTAAAGCTATGTGGTGTACATCTTTTTCTTCTTTTTTTTTTAATAATTAAAATAATTTAAGTGTGGTGGTTGTTTTGTTTTAAAGATAGGGAGCCCTCTGTGAGCCTCTCCAGGTCTTGTCACCAGTACCTGAGCTGACAGCTGCCTGCTAGCTGTGTGCCGATGTCATGGTCGTAAAGTGCAGAATTGTTTCTGTTTCTGCTCCAAGGGCTGAGTGTTGGGCATGGCTGGCATCCTTTGGTTTTTCTTCAATGACTTTATTGCTGTGGTTCTACCAGGAACTCTGACATGCTGGAAATGCCACAAGCTGTTCAAGGAAGGTAGGCAGCTCTCTTATCTGCACTCTGCCAAGTGGTGGAACGTTAAGTTTGTCAGCCAAATTTCTCAGTACTGGTCTACGCTGCAGAGACTGCCTGAATGGTAGTGTCACTGTTATCACAGTGGTATTAATTTATAAATGAAGCAAGTGGGTGTTTTTTGAGAGGTTTGTCTTTCATTTCAAAACAACATAATGCACAGTTGATGCAAGTTGTTCCAGCAAAAGGAATTTTCTTACTTGTTAATAAAACTGTGTTTCTCAAATCTGTTAGACAAAAGGCCTGAGTCAGGATTAGGTGCGTAATGGCTATGGATGTGCAATTATTTACATATACATGGACACTAGTCAAGACTGGTTTTGACTTGCACTCTGTTTGTACGTGTCGGCGTTGCTCCCGGACAGAAGCCCTGAGCTGAATGGAAGCATTCATTCCCTGAAACTCGCTATGAATTTGATCTTTGCATGTGATTCCACACCCCACCCTGCCACCAAATTTGGAGGCGGGGGAAAGGCAGTGGTTAACTGATGCATCTTTTCTCGATCATTCTTGATGGGAGATGTAGATGATATTATTTTAGAAGGACAGTACAGTGAATTCAGTATTTGCTACACAGCAAGTTAAATATTCAGCCTGTTTTGGAAGGTCTTTTATGTTAGTTGAAGATACACACTTCAGGAACTGAATTTTTATATGGCTGCTAGCAAAGCACTAGTGAAATTCATTTTGCAATGATTGCGTGATACACTGTAGCAGTGAATTAGTGTTGTCCAGTGGTACGGTTTTACATATTGCTTTCAAGATCCAAACTGAAGTCAATGATGCGTGACAGTGAAGGGATCCAAGATCCAATAAGTTGGACAGAACCTCTAGAAGAAATGTAGGAAAAGAGAATAAACAAGTTACAGAATTGTGACCCCTATCAGAAGACTAAATGCTAGTGGCTCTGAAACAAAGGGAATGCCTAGCTATTCCTTAACAGGGGTAGAGGTATCAAATATTATTTTTCCTATCTAGATATTGATAAGTTTCTTCAAAATACTGGGAACAAATGCAAATGTTCAGCAGAGGCAGCAGAGCAGAGGGTAATAAAACATTGAGTTGACAACTTTACATATTTTATTATTTTTTGAAGTGTTTCAACATCCTTGTTTTTACTATATGAATCTAATAGAGCAGTTCACAAATGGAAACCAAGGCTTGTGAATTTCCTGTGACCTAGTAGGTCTTTCCTCGGGGTAATTTAAGCTATGGATTATACATAATAGTTCTGAATTTAAAAGCAGTGCAGGTGCTTGATGATCACCTTGAAGTGCCTGTTATCTTTATTCAAAGAGATAGAGAAGACTTTAAGGAAAAATTAGAGAATCTTTTACAGTCACACTGATGCTAATGAAGTTTCTTTTGTATTTCTGCTACAGGACAAAGCATTATTAGACATTTGACTGGTGATGTTATTCCCCATTACAAGTGTTAGAGGAATTTGCATTCGAAACAGATCTAAGAAAGTGGAATCTTTATTTGCAGTTGTTTACTATTAGTTCTGTTTATATCTCTGTGTGAATGCTGTAGCTTATTTGTATTT
Organism: Falco peregrinus; assembly: GCF_023634155.1. Classification (NCBI taxonomy): domain Eukaryota; kingdom Metazoa; phylum Chordata; class Aves; order Falconiformes; family Falconidae; genus Falco; species Falco peregrinus. The sequence goes on along the minus strand of NC_073732.1, from coordinate 10,317,711 downwards.
CATTGCTTCAACCTTTTGATGTATTGGTGTTGAGAAAATATAATGCTCAGCATCTTTAGCGTTGAGTCTGAAAAACTGGCTGTCAGAGATACAGAAATTAGGTTTAATAATACTAGGGATTAAAATCTTGTGGACAAAAGATACTCATGGTGTATGTTGAATAAGGACCAGCTGGAAACTTGAACCAAAGTTCATCTTTTGTATTATTTGGGAGTAACACAAGTTCATCAAAGTTTCAGGAAGCAGCGGTGACCCTTATCTCAGTGGAAAGAGTGCCCTGGAAGGGCTCCTCGGTGCTGCCGGAGGCTGGAAGCTGGGACAGAGCCATCCTGAGGAAAGGAAAGATGGGGATCGGCTCATTCTGTGTGACAGTTACAGAAAGGACTGGACGGGTGAAGCAGCCTCTGAGAGGAATTGATACCTGCTGAAAATTAGGCCAGCAGAGCTGATGGATCCAGGATTAAATTTAATTTCTGGCAAGGACCGCTTGTTTTGGCAGCTGCGTTCACAATGTTATGTGAGAGGCACTTGGGACTCAGATAGCATGGTGATTTGAGAGAAAACAAGGGTGATTCCAACTTGGTTAACGTTGCGGTGCTATATTGGTAGCCACTTGAAATGTCTGCATACCTTGGCAAATGGTTTCTGTTGTCTTTTCTGTTTTCTAGCGCCAAACACGGAAGCTTTTCACCACTAAGTAGGAGCACAGTGAAATTTGTCTTAAGCAGTCACACAGCAGGCTGGCAACACTCAGTTTAAAGGAATTGATCTTCTTAAAGACAAAGATAATGATGAGATGGGTTTTTAATTCATAAAGTGACACCATGTTTTAACTGAGGAAGATGAAAGCAAACTGGTCAGATTGATGCATTGATTTATAGTGCTCAGATCAGACATGCTGGGCTCATGTGACTGCGCTTTTGGCGTGGAAATCCAGCATGTGGAATAATCATGTGGAAATTCTGCAGAGGTTTGTTACTTTGGATCAAATGTTACTAAGGCTGAAAAATGCGTGAAAGAGTTCATAGAATTCAGAATTTTTTGCTGGAAAGAAAAATTAAAAAAAAAAAGGCACTCAGGGTAAAGTTGCAGATCTCAGACAGTACTTAATTGAAACAAGTTGTAAAAAAAATGCTTAGCATCCAATTTGCAAAAAATCCAGAATGAAAAAGCAGAAAAACTATCAGTTTGTCTTGGTTATGGACACTGATGTTAAAATAAAAAAGCCTAATGCATGCCCCATAAAGACTATGTGCATAGGGGAATGCAGCTTTGCTGCTACAGCAGGATGAATCCTCAGCTGGAACAAAGGAGAAGAAAGGGGTCTGTGTGTGTGTGCATGCACATGTGTGGGCACTGAGGGGGTTTGTTCAGTTTTAAAAGACCTTTGTGCCCTGCCAACCTTCAGACAGCTGACCATTGGGTGAGTCTCTACCTTAATCAGGAATAATTTGATTGCCTGTGTCTCTGTTCCTGTTGCCTCTGTGGTTCTGAGGCACCAATTGAGGGGCTTCTATCCTGTCGGGGTGCCACTGTGATTGCCACTGCATGGGGTCATGGGGTAGGGGAGCTGCTATGGGGCAGCAGCTGGGGAACAGGCTCCGTCTGGCATCTTTACTCTTGCCTGAGGTGGGAGCAGGGTTGAAGCAAGCACCAATTTATTTTTTTCTTAGTTGGCTCGTGACAGGCACTTCTAAACCTAGGTTTCTAGAAGCCAAATATGTCTTTTGAATATTGGCTTATAAATATGTCTATTTTTCTATTTTTTTAAAAACTGTCTTCAGCTTTAGGAATTTGCAGGGTGCTTCCTCTTACTGGTATTTTACACCACTTAGAAAGGGGAACTGTTACCTTGGTCCAAAAGCAGAGGTGATTCTGGGCCCCACAGCACGAACCTGTTGGTGTGCGCTCTGCAATTGAAGTCTGCTACCGAGGGGCTTGTAGGAGGTGGTGGTTCTGTGACTGCCTTCTTTTTAGCTTGCAGACATACGTGTACATGAAGTAAGAGTGCAGCTGGTTTTGCTTTTGAATCGGGGAGGGTGGTGAGGAGAAAGGATGTAATGGGTTTTGAGACAAAGATAGATGTTCAGTTGCAAACGTTTTTTTTCTACAACTTCCTATTTTGATTTGCATTAGAGGCGGGGGCTGGGTGTTTTTATGGCTTAATGAGACACTCTTGCCTTAATAGCAGAATATTATTCACAGGAAGAAATGAGTTACTGCTGGTTTTCTTCCTCCTGTTCAGTTACTGTGGATACAGCATGTAAGTTTTAGACATACTTCCCCCTTGAACAGTATGTGCAGCTTCCAGTTGTTACGCTGAAGCTGCTGAAGGAAAGAGGTTGAAGAAGCACAGCTTTTAAAAGAGAGATTTGTTTGCAGCTTGAATTCTTACGGATACAATGAGCTTTCGTGGGAGATTCAAAAGGGAGACCAGTGAACTGCGGAGGAAAAGAAGGACCGTTAGGCGAGTGAATCAAGGAGAAATTCACAGATTAAGCTGCGTGAGTATGCACCCCTTCTTCCATCTCTTCAATGAAATTGCTAAGAAATTACAGGTCAAACACTCTTCAGGCTACACGTAGGAGAGAGTAGGATTTATTCCTTCATGTATATGTGGGACTGACCTGAGTCCCATCAGTCCGTGTGATGAGGTGCTGAACATTGGAGAATGATTACTGAAGTCTGAGACTGAAGCACAGGGAATTCGGGAGTTTATAGAACTCAAGTGCATTAGGGAAACTGATGTGATGCTGTACAGCAATCAGACATGTACTGACAGCAGCAATATGTGATAGTCTCTCTGGCGCCTGGTAACACCTGCTTGGTGGTTGGTTCCATGAAAATCCATAATGCTGCTTATGGAGTACAAAAGTTACTCCATGCTGGTTTAGATCTCACAATCTTCTATGGGTGATTTATGCTTCTTGAGGCCAGGAGGATGAGGAGAAAGCCACTGTCCTTCTGCAGGAGGACAAATGGAGAAAGCTCCAGAGTTCTTGGTGGAAAGCTGGAGTGAGGTTCTGTCCCACGAGCTAGACAGTAGCTTTGCCAGTGATGGCTTTGAGCCAGGACTATGCTTTCTGCAGCTCTGCTGTGTGGCACCGGGCACCTCACATTAACGGCTTTCCTAGGCTTTCCTGACCGAGATTGAAACTGTAGACAATTTTAGCTAAAAAGAATAGACCCATCTGTCGAGAAGCCTTAGGCAAGTACCAGTTTTCAATTTACTCACTTAACTTGAGAGATCACTTTAGATGTCAAATGTTTAATGGCTTCCCCAAGAAAGATTTGGAGACAATGGATCCTTGTGGCAAGAGGTGTTTAGTGTTCTTCTGTAGTTTTGTATATCCAATTACAAGCTGTGTTTGCATGCGCATGCTGGAGGCTCTTTCGTGGCTATTCTGCATGTCCAGTGTAACAAAGAATCAGTGATAATACACTGAGGAAGAGTATTTTCATTAACTTTTTTAAATAGGAAGGAAAATAACTTTGCTGTTGTAACGCTTGGTCACAGATTGGTTAAGACAGTTTGTGGTCCATCTAGTAGAGCGTTTGGGTTTGCTTGTTTGGATAGATATTTTATATGGAAATGGATCTTTTTGAAAAGACCACAGTGTAGTTCCTGCTGCCCTGAGCTAATGGCATACAGTTGAAGATACCAAGTTGAAGCTTCATGGTCTTGGGTCCCAATAATGAATGCTGGTGGTGCTGGTGAAAGCATCTAACCCTCGCAGTTCACAAGACTTTGGTAGGAGGTATGCACTGCACCTTGATTTATCCTCTTAAATCCTGGTTAGGAATGATTTTTGTTGTTACCGTGCAAATCCTGACTGCCTGAATGGTGCTTCCTGGAAGTGGCTGAAGCCTTACAGGAAAGTATGCCTGGAAATACAACAAAGCCCAAATAGTGACAATAAATGGGTAGATTGCCTGCAGGTAGAGGGGAATATATTTGTTCATTTTTGCCTGTATCCTCAAGTAACAGAAGCTGAGAGTCTGTTCCATTTAGTGGTGCAAAAGAACTTTTAAACTGTTGTGATTTCTAAGAGTCAATAAAATGTGTCATACTCTGACCTAAACCTTAGAGCGCTTGTAGCTGCGTGGTGCCTGTAATGGGAAGTAGGGACGTGCCTCTTTCATCAGTCTTGTGGTTCACGCTGCACTTCCTGCGAAGTGTCTGGCTGCCGTAGTGTCGAGGACATAACTCGGGGTTTCAGGGGAATCTGTTCTGATTTCTGTTCTTTTCAGACATAAGATAGACTAAGATGGGGTCACTCATGTTACTCAGCGAGTGTATTTCTCAATAGTTTGTTTAGCCCTTAGGAAATGCGGGCACACTTGGCTTTACTTTTGTGGCTTGTGACCTATGTCTTTCTACCCAATATTTCATAATTGGAGCATGTTAAATCTTTGGCCTACAGGCACTTTTTGCTATCAAGCAGGAGCCCATCTCTCCTTCATGCATCAGTCCTCTGCACCTCTGATGCTGCAGATTTCAAAGTGGTCTTAACTCCCACCGCAGCTGTAAAGGCTTTTGTATACTGGGACCTTATTCAAAGAGTGCATTTCTTAATATACTACATTTAGACCTGTATTTTCTGTAGATGGACTTGTGTTATTTGCTGGAAACTCCTTTTATTTTTTTAAGACTAATTATGATCTGATTAGTTTTAATTGATTGTAGGTTGTCGATTGAGCTCAGTGTGGTTGACCAGATTTTGCTTACATTTACATTGTGTGTGTAAATGACTTGATAGCTAGATAATTGATTAGGAGGTAGCTGATGTCAAGGAAACAATTACAATTTTAACACCATTGTGGGAGCTGAGTTTATAATGGTCATATATGGATGACACTAATTTTTACAGATAAAGCCTCTGTGGAAATAACTTTCCATTATTTACTCAGATATGTAGCTTGAAAAATATCTTTAAGAGGTAAATAACCATAGTGTAGATAGAAAAAGAGAGATATTCACTGAGTAAAATGAAGCAGAACAACATATGTGAGATTTGCCCTATGGGGCAGTGACTTATTACTAAGTACTCTCTAGAAGTTAAATGGTATTTTGAAAAGTTTATTTAGAGCTAATGCAAATATTTTTGGCAGTTGTTTTTGCCTCAGGGGCTTCTGAAGTGGTTGAGCCCCTTTCAAAAAAGCTGTTTGCTCAGTCTACAGGTCTAGCAGTTCATATATCTAAATTTTAGGACTTAAGTGAAAACGGGCAATGTAGTTTGCTTGTGTGCTGTCTTGCAACTTCATCATCAGACTCACGATAACGATCAAAGTCTTTAGCATCAGAGCATGATCTAATGAACAGATATCAGAGTTTTCACTTCAATCCTTTAAAGGTACTTTAAAAAAAAGTCTCCAATGTACTCTAAAACCAAAGTCTACTCAAAAGAAACATTTAATTTTTAAAGTAAGTAAAAATGTTTTTAAAGACAATTCTGTGCTGTACACAGTGTTAATGTAAAATACACCAGTGTTTTAGCAGCAGTTTGTGCGAGATGAACCTGGTGGAGGAGCAGGTGAGCTAGGAACACCTGGCACCTGTCCCTTCTGTCCCTCCCCTGAACCTGTACACAGATGACTGTGGGTAGATCGCTCCACCTGCCTTCTCCACTTTGCACAAACAGGGGGGTCTGGTTTGGTCTGATCTTATTGTTGTAATAAGTTCTATTGTTGCCATATAGAAGCCGTAGGTGTCAGAGCTGGGTTTCTGTCTTTGCTATGAGGGTCATCTGAGTACAACTTCAGGGCAAAAATAGGGAGCATCTTTTTTTTAATGTAGATTTTTCTTAGACTACAATGATCTTATATATGTGTGTGTACACAGTCAGAAGTGCTGTTGACATAAACTTTGTAGTGGAAGCTTAAAAGCCCTGGTCAAATCCACTACATGCAGGTTGCAGGAAGGTTTTATTGATGTTCCTGTTTGCAACCATGAATCTGCCTGCCTGAGACCATTCTAGAAAAAGTGAACACGAAGCAAAGAGTGTTTACAGAACAGCTGAAGTAGACTGACTCCAGCATCCCCTTTGTGGTGCCCAGGGCAGGACTACACACTTCTCCTTCCCAGGGGTGATGTAATCACTGATGAGGCAAGTGGCTGGGGCGAGCACTCCAGCTCTGCATCAGGCGGTCCTCTCTGCTGCCCCACAGTTCCCATCCCTTCTTCCCAGTCCCCTTCCAGCATATCCTACCTGTCTGTTCAGGTGCCTGTATGAAGATGAGTGAACCGTGCCTTTGGCTTTTGCTTGCTTTCTTCATGAATAGATACAGCATGGTAGATGTAAAGAAAACCTTTTGTTGCTATAACTGCACTTTTATTTTCTGGCTAAGGTCAGGTAAGGGGAGCGAAGTGGCTGAGTGGTGCCAGGTTAGAGGTCTGTGTAAATTAAAAAAACCACAACCAAACCTTAAGATACTTTACAAGACTTTCTTGTTTCTCCCCTGAAGTGACCTATGGGCAAATATTTAGTCTAGGCTTCTGAAGTACTCACTATTGAGAAGGCGTCAGCTCTGACATTTTGAAAAGCTAATACATTAAATTTAATTTTAAAACCTAGCAGTTTCTATAAAGGTCTTATTGTCAGTGGCATGATAATGCTGATTTCAGTAATTTTCTGATTAAATGAAATCTCCTTTGTAAAAAAAAGGTTTCCAGCTACTGTATAAACACAGAGGACAAGTAAGTTGCTTTCTTGTTACCTTGAATATTTTGCAGACTATATTGGTGCTTTTATCTATGTCTAAAATAGCAATTACTAGTCATTGAAGATGCACATGCGTACCTGCCCATGCATATACTTCATATACTTTCCAGATTCAGAAAACATTGCAGCAAGGCTACAATGACAGATGTATAATTGTGACTGAGAAACAGAATTCAGGAAACACTTATGACTAAGTCGAGTGTAGCATGAAGCATCCCCTTCCCCTGCCCCCTGCCCCCCCCCAGCTGAACCAACAGTCTTGTGTGGCTTGCAGAATTTAACCATGAGTGAGATAGTTTTACAAGGCCAGACACTTTCAAAATTCATAACGAAAGCAATGATAAATTCTAACTTGAGAAATAAAAGGTAATAGAAAGAGTAGGTCACTGCCAGATGCCTGAGAACAAGTCTTTGTGGTTTGAGTAGCCTGAACCCTGGTCAGTCATCAAGCCAGCTGCTGGAGAGGTTATGTCTCTGTGTGCCACTGTAAGTCTCTGATGGCTTAAATCTGGCCCATGATTTAAAATGAAAATGATATGAGTAGGCTCATCCGGATGATAGCTGTACCCATTTTTCAAATATTTAACGCATTGTATTATTCTCTTAGAGTAACTTTTAAAGCTGGAAAATATGCAAAGTAGACCTTTATAGATTTTGATCCGCAAAACAATGGTAATTTCCAATGTAAGCAATTGGGATTCACCCCATCCCAGCTGTATTTGTGCAGAGTAAGTCTCATTTAGTCAAGAAAATCCCTTATTGGTGTCAATCAGAATTTTCTTTAAATAAAGAGGCTTTAATGAAAGAAAATTATTTTTCACTTCTTTTATTCCCAGCAGCATTTTGCCCAGGTTTCCCTGCTGTTGCACTGTTTAAGTTGCTAGGTACTATAGCATTTTGGAAACTAATTGCTGAATCACTAGGAATTTGGGGGTTTAATTCTTTTTGTAATTCTTTGCAATTTTCTCTGTACCAGAATCTTGTGGGAACTGGCAATCCCCTTAATGAAATTTATTGGCATGTCGGCTTCACTGTTGACACTGAAGAGTGTATCAGTGGCGCTGTGCAGCCCTGAAAGACTGGCTGGATTCTTTCCAAGTGTAATTCTCCAAGGTTTGCTGAAAGACATGGCAAATTAAACATTTTGGACATGACAAGTGAATGTGTTTTAGGGTGAAAGGGAAGCAGTGTCACAGAAAATTTTTTTTGTACCACTAATTTTAATATTGTTGACTGTGAATCACATACTGAGCCAAATGTAGCCTTTGTAATGTGGCCAGAGAGTTGTTTGACTGTAAATAGATGCATACCAGGCCAAGCAATTGTAAAAATGGCAAGATCTAAAATAAAAGGAGGGACCATCTGCCTGCTGGTTCTGGCTGTGTTTCCTTGTCCTTTACGAATACCTTTTGCAGACCCTGAATTTCCTCCCCTGTGCTTGAAATGCAAAACTTCTTTTCCTTAAAGACAATCCATAACACAAAGCGGACTGTGTTGGGACTGGAGAGAGATCAGCCCTGTGGGGTGAGGGCATTTTAAGTTGATGAGACCTGTCACTTCCACCTCAGATGCTGGCAGGTGTTAAGGGACACCATCATCCCCACGCGTGGCTGTGCTGTCTCTGCTCCCTGGGTACAAGCGCTGCTGTGGGACTCGCTGCCAGGAGCAGGTTGGGTCCTCTGAGTGCTCACCGTGATCTCACCTGGTGCAGGAAGAAGGTGCACCCCCACGGAAGTTACCCCAGGAATCAAACAGCTGTACTGGCTTATGGTGAATAGAAACATACATCGGTCCTACAAAAAGGTGAAAGTTTTGGTGAATCCATAAAAGGCAAATGGTTTTCTAGCGTCAGCTTCAGCTCCTTGAATATTCAGCTAAGCACACCTCAGAGCTGCTGGGTAGTCTGTATCACTAGCACATCTGAAGATAGGGTTAAATTCAGCCTTTAGACAACACTTCCTCCAAAAGTCATGAAGATCTGACTGTTTAGCTTCAGTTTGGACAGGCTTGGCAAAGAAATATTTAATTTAAATTGGTCCACACTGGTGGAATAAAATTAACTACATATATTAAACGTATTTAAAAAAAAAATCTACAGTAATGTACAGAGACAGTACATGTACAGAGACAGTTATGCCAGAGACAGTATTTAACTGGGGAAAGGAAAGGAAGAACAAGAAGTGTGAGAAGCACTTCCCATTGATGTCATACCAGAAAGTAATTTAATTTGCTGTTGTGAGTTTTAGTAGGATTTGGCTTAGTTAATAGTATCATTGAGAAGTCTACAAAAAAAAAACCAAAGGAAGGTGATGCCATTATTTCAGTAAGTGGCCCTTTCTGCTGCCCATTTCAATATTTCAAATGTGTACCAGAAGTAATTGTAATTTTAGACAAGCCATAGCTTGGATAAATTAAAAATCAGAGTCCTCTTAATCTTGACCAGTCTGGCCATCACAATTCTTTTGTCTCTTATTATGAACGTATAGTGAATCCTCCTGTCATGAAGATATTTTAGTACAGGTAACCAAAGTCCATCAGCTTAAATTCTTTCTGTTTATTTGTTTCTTTAATTTTCTTCTTCCTGGCATGAGGAAGAAAAGAAATTTATTTCAACATCTGTATTAAATTCAGTAAATTTTAGATAGTCAGGATTTGGTGTCTGGGAATAATACATCATTAAAGCATTAGAGAATTACAACATATAGTCTGGTTTATTTTTAGAATGGGCAAGTACTTGGGATGACTATCCAGAGGCTGTTGGTCTCGGTTGCATCATTTCCTCTTTTAGTGAGTGTTCACAGAAATACGACTTCAGGAAGATGATATATAAGTCATTTTATCCTATAATTATGAAGAGAAGATGGGTACTAGCATCAATGCACAATGTCTGTGCAGCTGGAGGCAAGCCAGGTACCATATCTGTTTCTGTAAAACCATTTATGTGGATATTTTTGGTCACTATTGCTGGGAAAAATAATGCTTTTGTACTTAGACCAGAATATGGTGGTGATCAAGCTGTACGTCACTGGTGGAATCTGGGCTGTTTCACTTGTGTAATTAAGTAGTGATTATCCCTCTGTGGTGTTGGCTCTGGTGCTCATTAAAGGTCTCTTGACTAATCAAAAAGAGCTTGGAAAAGTTGGCTCAACAACATACAGAAGTACGCTCCACAACACTATCGGGGTGTGAAGTAAATGGTACTGCTGTGATTGCTGTAGCAGGTGAGGATTGGAGAGTGCCTTTTTACTACATGTATTCACAACTGTTTCAGTACAACTAAATGTAATTCATTACTCACTTGAGATAGAAAGACTATAAAAAGCATTATAAAAATCCGAGCCAGCATAATTCGATCTTGGCACAGATCGCTATGTTGGTCTATTTCCAAAAAGAACAGACAAGTTAAATGGAGATGAGGCAGCACTATGGTTATTAAATTAGCTTTAAATCAGCCCTACTCATTTACAGATCTCTGCTAGTGCTCGCAGGGAGAAAATCCCAACAATGCTGCTTCTGTCTGCCTGTGACGAGAAAACTGAGCAGTCATTTCATGCCTTCTAGAGCTAAACTGCTAACTAAACCAGCTGCCATTTCCCATCACAAACGCAATACTAAGCATTGTAGTGGTAAGCTTTGCCAAGTCCAGAATACTGACTCTGCAAAGGAAGGAGTCGGTGTCCATGTTGCATAGTCTTAAGGTTTGTAAGAACATCCAGAACTGATAACGAGGCATCATGTTTATTATATTGTCATATGTGATGTTGCCATGGAATGGACTCGATTACCTCCACAGTCAGTGTATTGACAAGGATGGGCTGTTACTTGCATCTCTGATTCATGGAAGCTGGCATAACACAGTATTACATTTTATACAAGACTTTGCTGTACTGTTGTAGAAGCAAGAATGGTATTTGTCAGAGCATCAATAGGAAAAAAACACCATAAATACTGAAGTGCTTCACTGAAAAGTTTTGCAGTAATTTTGGCAACCTCACGTCTACTTATATTTAGTTACAATTTGATGTGTAGACTTTCTCCTAATACTTCTCTGTTAACATCTGTTAAAATGTTTCCTGATGGAAAGTGATCATGCACTTTGCAGCACTGGGAGCAAGAGAATTAGTACTGAGGGAACAGGGATGTTCATGCTTTCGCTGTGTCTCTCCGCTTCAGGGTTTTCTTGAGTTGCATTCTTGTCTCACGTAAATGACCTTGCAGCTGTCAAGGAGAACTTTTCCCCCTGGAGTGTTTCAGACAGCTTTCAGGAGTGGCTTTCTGAGTGCTGCCACTTCTGTACAGAAAAGAGACACCAGTGTGACACAGCTTGCCCTGCCTCCACCTGCATCAGAACATCTGAGTGACGTTAATTTTGAAGGAGATGTAACTGGGCTCACCCCAGCCTCACAGGGATTTCCAGGGGGAAGAAGGAATACCTCTTCGTTCTGCCAGCCCCAGCAAAAAGGGTAGTTTCCATTGGCATAGAGAACCTGCAAATGCCATGCACTTGTGTGGGATTCCCCCATATTTCAAGAGAAATCCCATGATTTTGGGGATTCCCCAGCTCCTTCTCAGTCTATGACTTCAATGGGAAAGTGGCTAATTAAGTAATTTCCTTACATTATGGGTTTTTGAAGGATTTTGAAAGCTAATATCCACAACTTTTTCCAAGGAGCATCTGACCTAGATTACTATTGTGTTGACATATCTTGGGTTTTGAAGAGTGGACATTTATGGCATGTCTGACTTACTAAAGGTTGAGATTGTTGCAAAACTCTTAGCCTAACAGTATCTGCTCAAGGAGGGGAGGTTTCTCAGTGTAGTCAATGTTGCAAACTTGCTGCAGAAAACGTACATCTTTTAGTGAAACCGCTACACAGGAAAAATGTCTACATGAAAGACTTGTACCTCTTAAACATCAGTGCATAGGGTTTTTTCCACTTTCACATTGAGTTTTCTTGTAAGTGATTAACAGTTACAGTACTACAAGTTTGCTTTCTGCTGAACTGGGACTGAGTGAATTTTGTTCAGATCTGGACATCGCTCCCCAAAGAAGTGGTTCAGCAGAGTGTGTACACTCATTCTGCGCTGGTGTTTTCTCTTCAAAACTTACGTCTATATAGGAATACTTAATAGATAGATAAAATGGTAGAATTAGTGAAAGAGACTCTAAAACTTGTGGTTAAAGGATACTGTGGTGACTCAACATAACTTGAAAGGAAACGAGGGCGAGCTGTGCATGGTAAGATGGTTGGATGAGCCCACTGCATCGCTATGGGGAACCGCTGTCGGTAAACGGCAGACCGAAACCTCACTGAAGGATACGGCTGCTACTCAAACAGACATTTCTTGAGCAGGACTAGATATATTAACATCAGCTGGTACCGGCTGGTACCAGCTTGGGACAGTCTAAGGTGACATGGCTGGGTCAATATGAAGTCTTATGTGTCCTAGCAGCGTGCCTTGTCTTACCTGAACATCACATGCTGCTATAGACTCCTGTCACAAAATCTAAATTAAACTTAAAGCTGTTTCTTCCCATTTGGCCCTTTTGTGTTTTACGGTGGCCTTCCTCTAGATAAGTTTCTTTTTTTTTCCTGTAAACTATCCCAAATCTATTTCATAACTCTCCTTTTATGTCTCCAGGTTCACCTAGGAAGGAATCTAGCACAATATCTGTATGTCAGAATCACTTTTTATTTTATTCATACAGACAGAACTTTTGGTGGTTTCCTGGGAGTTGGTAGTTAAAGATACACCATATTTAGGTAGGTCAAGTATTGCTTCTCTTCCCTCCCTCTCCCTTGCATCCCACAGCAATATTCGTGAACCAGTTTCCTCGAGAAAAAGCTTTTAAAGAAGTCCTATTAATTACTGTTATGTGTTGATCTTTTCTATCTTTTACAAGACTTCAGTGTCTCAGCATCAGTAGATAGTGGTTTTGGCCTGTAAATGCTATATACTAATGATTTTTAGAAGTTTGTTAACTCTTAAGTGGGCAAATGGGACTAAGAGAGTTAATAGACTGAGAAGAGAGTTAATAGACTCAACTGTTGGAGGAACAGCTCCAACTTTTTAAATTGCATCTCCATCCTTGGAGGTTTTCAGGACTCATCTGGACAAGTTCCCAAACAGCCTGATCCAGCTTGCCTTGCTTTGAGAAGCGGGTTGGAGTAGATGACCTGCAGAGGTCCTGACTTATTCTGTGATTCTATCATAAGCTGTTCAGGAATTGAATAACTTTCTAGGAACATGCTTATCCCAGTGTTTCAATCTATTTTGTGTGGCTGTGTTACTGATACTTAATTAAAATTCTCATAGATGCATTTGATACCAAAAGGAGTCTTGAAGTTAATGTAAAAGGGAAACAGTGTTCACAAGGGCTGGGGAGAAATCTTGAGATTACTGTATTTACTGAAAAAACAGGAACTCTCTAGAAGGAAGTCAAAAGACGGAGAGACTTGTATATTTGGACCATTATAGGTACAATGGACCATATGTTAATGATACATATATAATCAAATATGATGGAGATTCATGAGATTGTCTGTTGCAGAAGTTTGTTTCATGAAGATGTGAAAGCTTTCTTTTCCAATACACTGTGGTTTTGGTTTATGGAAGAGGGAGGGAAGGAAACTTTCTATTATTCTGGATAGCACAGTGCAAGAACAGTGGGTAAAATACAACTTGCTTAATGTCCACCAGTGCATGCAACTGAAGAAGTGTTTCTGCATTTGCTTTCCACTAGTGTCCTTTTTCTGTCATTGCTGGCCTTTCTATCCCTTCTAGTAGTTCTCTGGCCCATTCCTGTTTCCTGTTTCTGATGCTTAAGTCTCTAAACAAAGCAAATGTTGTCACTCTTAATACATGACTTTTCATTTGTTTAATGTATTCTAGCATGTCAGGTGGGCTTCACTTTTTCTGTTTTTGGATTGTATTTCGACACAGTGTGACTTTACTTTTGTTTGGCTGTTCTTAATGGTGGTTTCTTACTTTACCACTGTTACAGGCAATAATAGTGCTAGTACAATTATACTAATCCTGTTTCTGACAAGAAAAACTATGGGGATGGGTGCCAGATGGTTTATTCCAGGAGAAAAACCTTGGATTATTACCAAGTAAAACAATGTGGTGGCATTCACAAGCTACCAGCAGTTCAAGAGATGGGACTGTGTAAGACCGTGAAGAAATTAGGAAGTTACTTATTCTAAACCATATTAGCTCAGAGTCATACCTGTTTTCAGTTCTTATTGTGTCCATCTATTTGCCTACATGTATTTACGGAGAAAGAGTATTCCTGAGTGTGATGGGTAAATTAATCTGGTGGTTTTGGTCTCTGTAATGAGCTGACGGATTGTTATTGAGTTACCAGATGGAAAGTGACTGTTACAACTGGCCCAACTTCCTCACTTCCACTGTTCTCATATGAGCTCAGCTGCAACAAGCTGGGAAGAATGGTTGGGGGGTGGGGGAAGAAGTTATTCACACTTTGGGTTAAAAAAGGAAAAATGCAGTAGATCTCAGTTTACGAAAGGGGAGGAAGGCGGATTTAAGTGTAGAGAGGTTGCCTGATCTTTTCTGTTTTTCCCACAGCAGGAAAAACCCAAACTCTTGGAGCCTTTGGATTATGAAGCTGTTATCACAGAGATTGAAAAAAATATCGGGGATAACCAGTTCAAGGATCTGATATTATTCCCCGATGATGACTTTTCAGTAAGTACAAGGCAAATATGTGTTATTCTTTCTCTTAGGTTTGTCTGTCCATTTATTTATTTAGTCTTCATTGCTAGAGGGAGAGACAGAAGTTGTCCAAGGGCTCTCTAAGATTTTCTTAATTTATGCGTAATGCCTTAATTCCCTCCCACCAAATTGACTCCTTTTTTTTTTTTTTTTTTTTTTTTTCCCTCTGACATTTGTGTGAATGAATTTCTTGTTCAGGATTAGATAAAGCTTGAAGTCCTGGTTGTTCCCAAATATATTTCAGGAGCTCAGCAAACATGTTATTCTGTAACATATACTTGTCTGTTTGCTCAGCACAGTGGTAGTTTGGCCAGTGTTGGAATCTCTCCCTACTCTTATAATCTAATTTAATCACACTTCCATAATTTACATCCAGTCTTTCTGATCCTATTCTGCTTAATATATTTGGCCACTAGAATCTGACAGGCCATGGCTCCCGGCCTTCTGCTCAAAGTCACGCTTTTTAGATGGTAGATGTGACATATTTCCAAGCTGTGCCATTGCTGACATTAGATTGCATGAGACAGATAAATCCAAATGGACTCGAGTTTTGTTTGGGTTTGGGGTTGTCTTAAATTCTTGTCCAGTGGGGCTTGAGATCTGGTATCCTGAGTGATGGGGGATGCAGAGTCTTCAGTGCTGAGGCAGGCTCCCATGGTGGGATGCTAACAGGCAGTGGATACCTGGGCTTCCTGACCTCATCCCAGGATCCTCATTGTTTGCCCTGGCAAGCTGCAAAGAAATGGAGAACCTGGATGTCCAGGGCAGCCTTTGCCATGGCAGTGACAGGGCAGCTTGGGAGGGCAGGGTCTGCCTGCTGGGGAGGCCTCCTGCCAGGCACATAAGGTGGCAGATTGCCTGCATCTTACAGCAGCTTCTTCAAAATCAACTGACCTCTGTAAAAGATTTAGGTTTTGATGAATAGGCATTCTTTAATAGAAATACATTTCCATTTGTGACCAATTGTAACTGCTGTGTGAGGGCCCTTCCCATCAGCTCGTGGCACTGCTGTAGTCCTGTGGGGCTGACTTAATCTAATCGACTGCTTTGTTTTACTAAATGGCTCTATTTCCTTGGTGGCATTAACTGAGTTAATGTGCTCATGGGATCGAGAGAAAACTAAACAGAATAGATTTCCTCATCATCGTTAATTCCTTTATCCATTTTGCACATTTGTGAATTTATAAAATTGAAATTTAGCATTATAAAGCTGACTAGACATACTGTGTGCTGTCACAAGGCCCTCGAGCCCCTTGCTTTAGAGTAACTGAGCTCAAATCAGTGGAGCAAATCCTCTCAGTGGAAGAAGAATCATGTCCTACTGCTCAAGATCTCTGCCCGTCAAACCATATTTTCATATCCTTATTTTAATTTCATTTTGAGCAGTTGGTGCCTGGCTTTTAGTAGCTACTTCTATTTTGTTTCCTCTGTGTTATGCTTTGCAACTATTCTGCATAATCTATTTAAATAAAAGAAGAAGAAAAAGGATTAAGACAGGTGAGAGAGATACTTGCATAGTAGAGGTGGCCTGTACTCGCAGAAGAGCAGAGGCAGTGGTAGGTAGGGTCCAAATCTTTGCAATAAACCTGTCTCTTTTCTTTTGGTTATCTTCTGTTGAAGTCAGCTGCAGTAACAAGAGCCTGTGCCGCCAGACAGGCCTGCAGAGCCCTCATCACAGACAGTTTTTTCAGCTGCAGAGTGTCTATTTGTAGCAGTGCTCCTTCCTGCTGAAGTATCACCTGTGCACAAGAGCTGGGGTCAGCCATTTGAGTAGGAAGAAATCCACGTCTGACTGAATTAGGAGGTGCTCAGGCTGGCTCTTGAGTGTTATTTAATGTGATAATGCCCCAGGAAATGGTGGACGTTACTGTTTAACTCCTAATGATTACAATTGCTCCAGACTTTGTGGCTCAGTGTTGATGCAGGCCCAGTTGGGCCTGTGTGTTAGCACATCCTATGGGCAAAGTCTCTTCAGACTGAAACCCCACCAAAAGAGTTAGCTGAGGCAGCGAGCATAAGAGAAAATTCTGCTTTTGATAGCTATTTCCCATTTCTGGGTATTCACTGCAGGCATCAGATATGGGTCAATTCTTATCATAGCTGCTGTACTGTCTGGTCTTTTGTTTCATCTCAGAATTGCTTTCCGTCTTTGAATTGTATTCAAAGGGAATGCAGTTATTCTCACAAGACTTTTGTTCATCATTTCCAACATCTTGGGAGAAGTCTGTGGAACAGCAAAGAATTCTTTGTGTCAGTCTGAACCTGAATGACTATATTCCTCTATTTCCTTGCATTTCAACAGAAGAGTACAAGATGTATACATTACAAAGATGCATTCTCTGGTTTTACTCCAACTGGGGAAAAGATGCTTCACTTTTCTGCAACTGTGCTTAATAATTCTTTCTTAAAAAAAAAAAAAAAATCGAGTCATGTCAGTTCTACTTCTTGTTTTCTGAGCAATGCCTCGCTTGCTAACTCTCCTCCTGCTTATCCAAAGTCCATTTTCCCCTGGACAGAAAGCACGGCAGCTCAGCTTCATTTTTCACCTGTTCCTGCACCCTGTGAACAAATTACCCTTCTGTTGCTGTGCTGTGGAATAATGGGCAGTGGAAAGTTCTGCAGCCATACAGCAGCCACTGTGTGGAGGAAGGATCTGCAGAGAGTCACAGGAGCTGCCTGTCACATGAGTACAAGCTTGCGCCGTACTTCTTGGTGGTAGTGAGTGGGATGGGAGTTGATGGGCTTCCTGTTGTGCTCGTAAAAATGTGCACACTCAGTGGTGGTGCTGGTAGGTTTGCATCCTCACCATTGAGTTACTATGCTCCATTCACCTTCAGTTCCCCAGACCTGGCCACACTCTCCCTTGACAACTGGAACTGCCCCTGTCTGTCATTCCTATTTCTCCCTTTTCTCCTACCTCTTTACTGGAAAGGATGCTATTAAAGAAGTGTGACAACTTCCTTCAAATTGGTCTCCCTCCCACCTTTAGCCTTTCATTTCTTAGTCTTGCACAAATTTGTTGTCATGCTTTTGTAATTCTGCTCCTAAGCACCTTCATGTATACAAGCAAAATTATTTCTGTATGCTTTCTGAAGTATTTTTCCATCATTTCTTCATGTCACAATCCTTAGGAAATTCACTGAACCTGCAGCAATGTTTGTTTGTTTTTTTTTTCAAATCTCTCCAGGATCTCAATTCTTGTGTAGAATCACTGATGCCCTCCCTTAGTGGCAGCAGACTCAGCACCCCTTTTTTAATATCTTGACTTGTGTGGAGGTTTAGTAACTAAATATATGTTAACAATATGTTGATAAATATTAGTCAATTTTCATAGAAAGGCAGCTGAAACTATTTAATAGGTACTTCAATCCGATACAGTATAAAAGCATGTTGAACTCTGGGTCATGAGAACTGGTTCCTCCTTCTCTCCCCACACACTGTTCTTTAAAATCTCTCTTTGAAAAGTGGAACTCAGACTTTCTTAAGCTAACTGCATAAATATGGCTGAATGTCTGATTTGAACCTACAATAGAAATAAGAATCCATTGCCTAAAATTAGAACCAGTGTTAAGATGGCAAAGCTTGCCTATGTAATGTCAGACCGAACTTCAACAGGTCTTGCATGTGCTCCTGGTTCTTCTGGGCTTTTGAAAGCACACATAGGTGCCCTCCGAGCATCACAGAGGCCTTAGAAGAGGGGCTGAATCATGCAGTGCTGATACTCTGCACCTGCAGGTGTGAAGTGTTTCCAGGCTTCTTTTTTTTTTAGCTCTGAACGAGGAAGAGCTGAACAAAATCTCCCTATTTTTCAGAATGTGAAACCTCTGCTATCTAGATGTTGTGCAGGGACAGAAGTTGTTTGCTTGGATACAGAAGTTCACAAACAGAACCAGATGCATCTTTAAGGGGAGAGGGTGAGAGCAGGCAATGACGCTGCTTCCTCACATGATACAGAGCACGTGTGCCATAGGGGCAGCTCTCCGCACAGGACCTAGAGCCTCCTTGGAAATAACCCTGTAAACCTGTTATTTCTAAGATCAGAAGAGCTACAGTGGTGAGATCATGGGTTATTTTCAACAGCACATGACTTATCTCCCACTTTCCCATGTGATAGGCAGTATCTGCTCATCCTTAGAGGAGCAGAAACTGACTCCATTTATTCTTGTGCCTGATGGGAAATGGGTATCCTTGACATGCAGGTGTGCAATGGCTGGTAGGGGCAGGAAAGTGAGGGGTATCTGGACTTAAAGAGCTAGTGCAGTCAGCAAAAGAAATGCTGTGTGGGCAAAGCATAGTCTCTCCCTGAACATGATTCAGTGAGTGCTGGGGCAAAATCTTTCCTTTAAATGTGCTCTGTGCCTGCTTTCCTTATGCTTTGCCCCTGCGCTCGTACCTCCTTGGTGATGTGTGCTGGGACAGCAGACAGCAGCTTGCCCAGAGCCCTGTATAGCAACTGCATTCGCATGGTGGTGTCCATGCAGCATACAACAAAAGCTTCATCTTATCCTGCCTTTTAATTTGATGAACTAACTCATTACAGTTTTTGGTAATGTTAAGTAGATCTGTTTACTTGGATGAAAATGGGGCTGAGCAACTTTTCTTCAGAGAGATTGGATCTAAGCATTAACATGCAGGAACATTTCTGCCCATGTGTGGTTAGCTCTCTTAGAAGGGCTGCCTTTTCAGGAAGTAAATGTAATAATTTTTCATGCAAACGTTTAAAGATTTAACCACTTTCAGACTAAAAGCTGTTAGATTCAGAGTGGCAGTATTTGAAATGGCTGATGGAGTTTGAATTCCATTTTCAAATACTAAATCCACCATGTCTGTGGAAGTAGACACTGTCTGAAAGCGTTATGCCTAATCAATTGTTGATAAGGAACAATATTAACTTGTGGCTTTTGCTGTAGACTGAGTGTAGCAAGAGAGGGTGCTTAACTGAATTGCACCTTATAACTAATCAAACACCTGGGGCCAACAGTATATGCAAATGAGACAACCTGGCTGAATGCCAGAAATTATTGTTGGAAAGAGAATATTTATATAAAATAGATCTTTTAAAAATTCATAAGAATATTGAATTTAATATTTTAGGCAGATACCTGCCCTATTTGATTATTGCAGTTTGCATGCACAAAGAAGGTAGTTTGCCTCTGATTTCGACAATTGCTATGATTGCCTAAACATTAGAAAATTAGGCTGCATTGGAGGCACGTTTATGCATGCTGAATTCTGTAAATAAAATCCTTTTTTTTTTATGACCCTTTCAGAAGCACTTAATTGTTGAAATTCAGTTGTTTTCTGAAGCAAAAAGGTTTTTATGTATACATGCTGTGTCTGATGAGCCTTTAATAGCGTTTAACTTTGGAAGTAATCAGCTATGAACAGGAAGTGTTTTTGTGGCAAAGCTTTTGCAGCTAAGTGGTTGAACATAACTAATTCTCAGAAAGGAAGTGCTTTGTAGTTTTTAAAACAAGTTTAAATATAACAATACACAAGATTTTCCACGTCCCACTTCTATACCTGCAAATAAACCTGCGATATTCTTTGGCAAAGTCTGCAAATGTGACAACCCAATGCTACATGATTGCTTTGTTTTGCACAGCTGTGTTTCTTTGAAATGGTTTCTTGTTGAGAAGGAGGGTGGGGGAGTATATCACAGGCACAACAGTGGGCTTGAGTTACATCTCTTGTTCCACTTGTCTTTTTAACAAGTTGTATAAGGGAAGGGAGGCACAGTGACCTGATTTAAGGCTGTCTTGGTCAGTGCGTTGATGCCAGTTGACAAGAAGCATTGTATTAGATAAAAAAACTTGACTTACTATATGTCTTAATTTCCAGTATTGGGTTTTTTAGTTACCTTCTGCGTAATATGGGGGGTACACAAATTTTGTTGTGGGCAAGCAGAAGCACTGCAGCTTAGTTGCCGTCCCAACAGGGTCAGTACGAGGTATGGGGTGCATCAAATGTCTCTTTCCTGTGGCCTCTCTCTCTGCCTTAGTTTGAAACCACAGCTGATCTTCAGCAGTGGTGATATCATCGAAGGATGGACAGTGGCTGCTGCTGCTGGTGGCAGGACCCCAGCCCTGGGAAGAACTCCATAGGATGGACCTCAGGGCCACCCATGGGTTTTCAGCTGTACTCAGGGATTGCGTCTTCTTGGGACCACTTAAAAAAAGGGACTTCACATGTTGCATGTATGTAAAGTAAAAATAACAAAGCGTGTTCCAGATACTGTGGGTACTGTTGGAAAGCCCCTAAGCAACCAAGGATTCAGACATCTTCACTATTACTAAATGTGGCCTGAAAATTCATACTTCTCTGTCTGCTGCCTCTTTCACTCATAGTCTAAATGATTGTGTAAATCTTTACTGCACACAGGCTTTGGTAATACAGCTGGGTAGAGCCGAGGAGCCTGCATTTAGGAAACTGCGCTTAGTTTGTCAGAATAACAGGAATTC
The DNA here is from genome assembly GCF_023634155.1 of Falco peregrinus. NCBI lineage: Eukaryota > Metazoa > Chordata > Aves > Falconiformes > Falconidae > Falco > Falco peregrinus. Next base: position 10,296,791 of record NC_073732.1, on the reverse strand, counting down.
TTTTGATTTGTGGTGTTTGTAAGGCACCATCATTACCTGTGGGAGCCAAAATGTTTTAATCACATTGTATCCTAAGCTAACCAGATGAAACAGAAAAAGTTCGGGGAATCCCATGATGTTCGCATCTGCCTGAATGATACGTGCCTTTCTTTAACAATTACTCATATGGGAAGTGATGGGGGGGAATCAGCATGGTCTGTGCAAGCTTTAAGGCAAAATGCATAATAATATCCAGGCAATTGTCATGTAGAGTTTGGGTGTTTCCAATTTGTAGAGAAAAACCATCACTTTTTAGTCTGAGACTGGGGACTGGGAGGATATCCTCCAGGGGCACAGTAGATACTGCATGGTGCCTCACGGTATTGAGTAAGTAGTGGTTCTTCATATTAAACCAGTCCTATGCCATAGGTCTTCCTCTGGAAATCATGTGCCTTTCTGTAATGGAAGAGAAAGTGAGCTTGGGAAACCAGATGTGTCTTGGGTTTAGTCCTTTGTTGTCTTGAGCGGCAGAGTTACTCCGTTGTAATTGAGAGCCTAATTTGGTCTTGTAGGGTTTGGTTTTGTTTATTTTCCCCTCTTATGGCAGTGAAAATGAGTGGACCAGACCTGTGGATTACTTCAAAATACCCCAACGCTCCCTCTCCTGTGACTTCTGCAAAGTGACTGCCATGCTAACCTCAGCACGGAGGCCCTGGGTCACACAGTGGAGCACTGCTGGTGGCCCTGGCCCCTCGTTAGCCTGGTGGGAACTAAGGCAAGCTTGGCTCCTTGTGGAAACCTTCTAGAAATCCACTTCTCTGTGTGGTTTCCTACTGTGTGGCCTGAAAAGCCAGCTCACTTAGGAGCTGCCTTCAAAAAAAATAGCCTAACTTGGGCAGCATCTGCTGAGTTTGAAAGGAGGTTGCAGGAAGCGTCAGGAGTCCCTTGTCAGTCCTGCTCTGCTGCCTGCGCCCACGGGTGGGAATGCCGGGCTGAGAAGCTGCTGCCTAGTTCCACTTGCTTTCCAACCATTGAGCTGTCCTGGCAGTCCTTTTGCAACTTATTGGGAGGACTCTTTGCTCCTCTCTTTTCCTTCCAAAAGAGTCAAAGCTTTTGGTTCTGTTTCCACATTCCTGGCTGAAAAGGCATGAGGTGCAGAAGGGGAGGAGACAAGTAACGCTGTTGGATTTGGTGTATGTTTCTGGGACAAGATGTAAGGAAGGCTTGATGACATTTTTATCAGAAATCTCAGACACTGAAACAAGTTTGCTTGGAACAACTTTGTTCCCAGAAATCTATTCAAACATTGCTCTTGCTTGTAATAAATGCTTTAGCTGATAGCATTGAATAGCATGTGTGGGCAGGAGCTGGGTTGTAGTTGTTGGTATGTATGTGTATTGGCTGCATGACAAATTGAAAAATGCAAGCCATAACAATAAGGTTCTTAACCTCTTCATGAGGCAAAACTGCTGTTCTGTCAGTCTAACTTGCTTTTTTTTTTTTTTTTTTTTTTTGTCAGACAGACACAATTTCTCTGGAAATCAGGACGCTGTATCCTTCCGTACCTGAAGATGCAGAACAAAAAGCAGAAAATTTATTTGTTAAAGAGGTAAATATCTAGTGCGTGTATCCTTTAATTTTAAATAAAACCAAGGGTTTGGAGGAGGCATGCTATGATTATAATGAACATCATCTTTCTTTTAGTATTGTTTAGGTGATCTGAATCACCTAAATTTGAATATCGGAGGCTGGAAGGAATGGGAGGGTTAACAGCATATCTGCAGATGCATATTCTAGGATGTTTGTTTCTAGAAAAACTACAAATAGACTGAATCATCCTCTTATTTTGCTGTTTGCCAGCTGCATTCCCTGTCACTGCTGGTTCACTGATATTGATGCTGGCATTTTTACATGCATGCGAATCATTGGTCATCTGAATGCGCTTTGCACTTTGAAAATGTTGTTATCTTTCCAAAGAAGATAACTATCTGACATTGTTTTAGGCTGTTAGAGTTATTACAAGGTATGTGTCTTATTTGGAGGTATATATTATAGCTGTCTGAGGAGTGGTTGCACTGTGAAGGGTGTGTAAGGGTTTGTATTTATTGTCAGTATTTAGAGTCTGTTCTACCTTCATAGTAGAAAGTCAAGCAAAGTTCTTTCATGGTGGTTAGAGCCCAAGCAGGAGTGATTAATTGCTCTACATCAAGAAAACCCTATAGTATTTTTTCATACCTGATGTCAGATTGTGGAAGATTGCTCTTCCTGCTACCTCAGGGATATTTCAGGTTGTCAGTGGTTTTATCACTCTGAAGGACACTGGAGGTGCTGGCTCTGCTGTGCAAAGGAATTTACTTTAGATGGCTCCCTGAAGCTTCCCCATCTCTCATTAGAGATCTAAAGTGTAGCTCATCATTTGCATTAACAGAACAGATTTATGAAACCAAGTTTTCAGCCAGCTTCAATAAGGGATTTAGTTCCAAGCACTTATAATTAGCCTGTAATATGTGTTCCCCGACTTTTTTTTCAGATTGGGATTTTTCACACCTGGCTTCCTGGTTTGAACGAGTATGGGCTATTTCATATGCACTGTAACTGCAAGATAATTTGTGGAGGAAAAGTCAGTTGCAGACAAACACAGGGATTTAAAAAAAAAATAATCCAAGATTAGGCAGAAATGTAGCTGTTGAACTGTATGCAGCATGATATTTTACAGGCAGGCCCTATTTCAGCAGGTCTAGAAAGCACAGTAACGACTTACTGCCAGTTCAAATTCCCTGAACTTTTTGCCATCTTAATCTGACAGTAAGGTTAAAAGATAACATAGTTTATGGAATTGTCGTACCCTCACAGAAACATTGCCACCCTTTCAGCACTTTGGGGTCTGCTTTTTATTTTAAGGTTCCACAAGTTGCAAGGCCAGCACTATGCTCATGGCTTTATAGAGAAAGTGGCGGGTCTAAAAATGGAACATTATACACAGTGTCTGGGAATCATTACAGCTGAGTGCTCCAAGGGGATGCTAATGACAACCTGGTAAAATATATATTGAACACATCTATTAGCTTTCTCTGCAGTACCAGTGAGCCAAGGGGAGGCAGAGAGAGTAGCAGAGCAGTGGAAAAAACCAGTACTACAGAACTTAGCATGTGCATGGAATAGTAGCAGGATAAGACCCTCTTTTAAAGTAGTAATGCATATGTTCCACTCTGCCACAAAGCCAAAATCTATATATAAAATAAATCAAGCTCCAGGAAGAGGATGGTTTCTGGTCCAAAATTAAGTAAAACTGAGCTTGGTATGCTGTGATGATCTGTGATTGTAGTCCACTGCAGTAATTGCACGAACCTGTACTGACCCAGTAGCAGTCTGTTGAGCTCCAGGCTGGTGTTCAGCAATTCTGGATACATGTCCAAGAGTGGAGTTTGTGACCTTCACTTCTTCTTTTGAGCTGTGAAAAAACCAACACTTTACTCAATGAATGACTCTTCTTGTTCTTCAAATGCACTATGATATCATGAACAGAGAAAGCATCCATCTTGTACTTACTCTATCTTTTGGTCAACTGGACTTGTTACAACGCAGGATCAAATGCCTCATTGCTGGTCAGACTGTTGGGGAAGCTACAGAAAGGCAACGTACAGCTTCATCTTGCTGAAAACATTTTGGTGTTCCCCATAAGCGGTAATGGCTGTCTCTGACTAGTAGCACGTATTACACTCAGTAGTTTAGCAAGATGCAACACAAAGCCAGGTGCAAGTCAGATAACTACAACTGAAGGGTCTGCTGTTGAAGGTGAAATAATTTTCTTCATATGGTGCAGCGTGAGGAAATGGTACTGGAACTATTGCAAGAGCTCAGATCCATGATCTCCTGTCTCATCCTTCTGGACATTTGGTGGTGTTCAGATGGTCTTGTTTATAAGGTACTGATAGGCCATTTAAAAGGGTTTCAGAAGTCTGTGATAATGCCTTAAAACCCTGTCTGTCTTCTCCTCGGCATTTGTTTCCTACTGGTGATGGTGCAAAGGCTTGACTTCCACCTCTGGCTCTTTCATTGCTAGAGTCCTCCAAGGGTTAGTATTTTTCCCCCAGCCCTTACCAAAATCCATGCGTGTGACAGCCTGGGGATTTGATCACAGTCCTTTTGCTCAAGTAATCCTAAACAATACTTACAGGCACGCCAGGATGACTTGATTGCCTGTGCAGTATCGGTTTATGGATGCAAAAGAGCTGACAAGCCAGATGAAAAAAGATGCAGCTGATGTTGCTGAGGAAAGCTTTCAGTAAGGGCAGCATTTGATGCTGTCCAGCTGTAGTGGAAGGTTTATGCCTCTAATTGTCTGATTCGGTTCTCTTACTACTGCTTTCAGATTACTCAGTAACCAAAAACTTTCATTGTTGGTAATGTTCAGATATTATGGTAATGGATGAGGCAGAAGAATTTACTTTAAAGAAAATGTCTAACCTTCTCCTTTCTGCTGAAACTTTAAAATGAAAATTTTAAAAAAATAAAATTGAGGTGATGAATAAATAGTCTTTTGATAACTAAATGTTTCCTGTAGGATGCAAAGAGGATATTTTGCATTTTATGATTGATTACTTTCTAAACCCTTTATTAATTTATACCTAATTATTAGGTATATTCTAAAGGTAATATTTTGTGAATCGATCATTCCTATACCTCTAGTTGTCTTAGCATATTTTCCATGTTGATTTTTCCACCTTAACTTTTCTTAGGCAAGAGGAGATTGAGTAACTAAATTAGGTTCCAAGAAAAAAGAATTTCCAGAAACTTTTAAAGCCAGAATAAAATGGTCTTCAGTGCTTATTTTTTCTAAGTATTCCTGACTTCCTTGAATTCTGTACTGTACCATGCTGTTTCCTCCCAAATTCTGAATTTTCTGGTTCCTCACAGTGTCTGCTGCATGTATTTATGCTAGTCAGCATTGTCCTCATGGTCCATAATTTTGACAAATAGAAACATTCACTCCACAAGAACCAAAATAAGATTTTTCCTTTCAGACAGTGAAAACATTCCTAATATCACCTTTCCCAACTGTGTATTCCTGAACATGCAGATGAAATGGCAATCCTTGGGATTTTTTCCCCCGTTTAATTCAGAAGTAGAAGGGGATAGTGCATTTTGCAATTCAAAGTTAGATTTAGTTTGAGGAATTTAAGCTAATTGCAACATATTTAATCTCATATTGGTTTACGTCAGGTCAGTATTTTCAAAAGTATGCATGCATATATGCACACACATATGCTATTTGTGAGTGTGTATCTATATGAATGAAATTTTAGATATATATGGAAAAAAAATCCAGAAAGTAAAGAAATATTAGCAGTCAACTGTCCTTCCTTAAATGAATTTAAGCCAGATGCATCTGCCATTTTTGGAAGGATCTACTTGGCTATGTTTTTGGGAATCATGTTTGCAGAGGCGCTGACCCTGTGGATGGAGGGGTGTGCTGGGGGCTGGGCACGGGCAGGAGGAGGATGGAGCAGCTTACTGCAGAAGCTTCCCTGGGTCATGCAGTATAATTGTGGAAAATAGGTCCAGAGGAGCCTTTGAGGAGCTGTCTCATCCCTCCCTCCCAGATAGACTGGGTACCTCCTGACCCATCCTTGTTGCTTTAGGGGCCTGATCCCGCAGCGGTGGCTGCCGGAGGAAGGGCTCCTTTGGTGACTTGCTGGGTGCTGGATCAGCTCATGAGTGCTGCCACTGCTGGGCTCATCCGTATTCTAGCACAGATGGCAGAGTTCACACTGCATTCTTCCAATCCTATTGCTACTATCGTCCTGCTGTGCACTTCTTGCTGGTCACTGAGGTGGGTGGCCTACTGCCATGGAGATGGGCTGGTTTGGGGCTGGTTGGTACCAGTTAAAGTCAGGCCAGTCTCCTTCAGAAACCTGCTGTCACTCTTGAGCTGTGTTTGAGCACACTTGTAGCTTTAAAAGTCATTGTAGAGCCAATTGCTTCTTTCAAACCATGGACGTCTAGGCAGTTGTCATCTTAGCAACCTGCTGGAAAAAGCCTGGGACCAGAGGGCAGTTATTAATGGCATGTGTGACCTGATTGTGTCCCGCCTGTGACATCTGCCATCAGCCAGCACAGCAAGTAAGGCAGTCTGAGGTGAGCTCAGAACGGAGTGCGCTAAGGGCGCTCTGCACACACAGCACTGCTTCGACCTGTTCAGTGACTCTATAGCTCATGTCAAATTTTGGTGGTTTAACTGATGGAAATGACAGAGACGAGGACAATGAAGGAATGACTTTGCTGGGCAGAGCTGTTGAAAGTGAGCTTCCCTGCACCCCCGCCTTGGCTCCTTTTCATTTGTGGGTGTCGTTGTAGTCCTCACAGTTCATCCTCAGAGCAGTAGGGACCAAGCTGGGTGGAAAGCACTACAACGAAATAAAATAACAGTGTAAGAATAATAAATTTTCATTTGATGGTTGATGTCGTTCATTTTGTCTGCTATGGTGTAGTATTCATGTGGATGCCTCCTAACTTTCTTGCCTTGGTTTTCTACGTACAAAAGTTGGAGTTGTCACTTGTAGTAAGTTTTTAGAGCCCTCACCATTCATCTGAGATTTTTTTTTATTATTTGGGATTTTGCAGATTGTGTCTACAGGATCTATAAGTAATTATTAAATATGAGTTTTATTAATCATAATGTTATGTTGCACAGCTTTCTGTGTAACTCCTGAAAGTGGTTGTGTGTCCATACAGTTGATTTCTGAAGCTTTTTTATTTTCAGGCTAAGCTGTGTTGCTCTTGCGTATTTCAAAGTCAAATTAAAAAAGAAAATCCTCTTGATAAATATCACAAAGAAGGTTTTATTATTGCTCATTACAGTGTAGATTTCCCCAACTTCAAAATCTAAAGTGCTTTCAGTACTTTAAAGAACCTGTAGTGTCGGGACAGTGGCGTAAGTTATTAAGGGACGGTGGGTCTTTTGATAGCACAAGTAAATACTTTTTAAGAATGTTTTAATAGTATGTTTGAATGTTTTGATTTGTTACGCTGCCATGTCACTGGACTTTACTATGTGTTTGAACCGTGTTATTTGGAAGCAGCTTTGAGAGTCCCAAAATGAAGGTCCCAGTTGCTAAAAGCTAGTTGTGACGCTGCTGTGCTTGTCACAGGTGTAAGGGAGCAGGGGTGGGCCTGGGGTGGAGGGCAGTATTTCAAGCCAGGGTGGTCATACTGCCTTCCACCTTCCCAAATCCCTGCACTCTGCCTTTGGTTGTTGCAGCAGAGGTCACAGGAGGGAGAAGCGGTGGGGAAGGCTTTATGAGCAGTGCCATGCATGTCCCCATCATGGGGCAGAGCACAAAGCCATCGCTGCAGCTTCCCCTGTAGCGCTGTGGCCACATCCACCTCTGGAAGGTCTTTGCTTTATGTTTCCAAGCTTTTGCATGGGTTTGTCCTTCTCTGTGCAACATCTCCCGTTTTCCATCTCAGAAATAGGTGCTCTTCAAGGGTGAGTGAGGTGGTAAGGCTGCTCAGTGCGTGAAGTTTCTCTGCAAGAAGCCCAGTTGTTCCACTAATTACTTTTGCCATATGTGCATCTGTATTTCTGAAGACCATGTCCCTAGCACTATCTTAGGGTATCGGTAGGGGAGTTGCTTTCAAATGTTTCAAGATGTTTGCTTCATCTATGTTTCTCTCACTTCCCATTCTCTTTTCTTCCCTTCCCCTCCTCCCCGCCCCTCCCCCTCCCAAAAAAAAAAGAAAAAAAAAAGGTTAATTTGCATTGCAGGGTAAATATTTTTAATTGCATCTTTCACTGTGGTAGCCATCATGCTGTCATCGCCAGAACTAGAGCTAAGAAGTTACAGGTGGAAAAAGCTTGCAGGATTGTCTGTGTGTCTAAGGAAAAATTAGGCCAGTGGACAGAAAAAAAACAGAAAATGACCTGAATTTGATAGGGCCCTTGGGAATGGGCTGTGCAGCCTGCCTGATCAACAGTGCAGTAGGAAAGTTCATGCAAAACGTATGCCAACCCTCCCACGTCCCAAAGCTTCCATTTCTCTGTCTATATTTTTCCTCCTCCACAGTCCACTTGAGTTCAACAGCCCCTGCGCTGGTGCCTCCGCTCTTTGCCAGGAACAGTAGGATCCAGCTCTGGTCTCTTGATGAAATCTCTGCCTCTAGAAAGTTTTTTTTCTTTTTCCTCAAATCAGGTTCTCGCAGGTATTTTTCCTCATTGCTAAAATTAGATTTCCAGTAGTAATTTCCAGTTTAAAAAGAAATAAAAATAATTGGAAGTCAGTACAGTCAGCAGAATTATGTGATTTTTAGTTGGGATATTCTGAAGATAAAATACTAAAACATTTTTGGTTTTGGGGTTTTTTTTATTTCAGCTAGATCTAGTTTACAATGTGTAGCCGCAGCAAGCTAGTTCAAGACCAGCATTAGCTGCTGCACTGAATTGGCTTGCCTTTTGTGAGTTTACTGAATGATGCTTGAATGTGTTGCTTGTCCCTTTTGATTTTTATTTTGATTAGCTTTTTCTTGGAGGAACACAATAAACCTTTATAGTTATAAGCTAAAATGCTGTGGTCCATTCTATAGGTTATTCACAAGTCTTTTTTTTTTTTTTTAACACATCAGCCTATAATGTTTGCAATAAAAGCTCGCGTTGAGAATTCTCTGTGGGCTTTAATTGCATCTGTTAAGTAGAATACTTAGTAATGACAGTACCACAGGGGAAAAGTGGTCCTTTCTGTAGAAGGTTCAGTTGGTTTACATTTGCCAAGTAGAAAGCGAGTGAAGTGTGAATCGGAGGGTCTGTGCTCACCCTCACAACACTCAATGAACGAGCTTTTCATGGGCTCATGCAGAACAGCATGCCTTGCTCTTGCAGAGGATTCTTCTGGCTCAGGTGACTATCAGATAGCTTTAGTTAAAACTTTGATCACACAAATACAAGGGTGACCAAGTCTTTTTGTGAAGATTCACAAAACAGGATATTTTTTGGTAGAGTCAGGGGTTTTTTTCTCTATTCAAAGGGAAAATGGAAACAACATTGTAGTGGTGCAGGAACGTGATTGTGTGGGGAAGGCTCTGGACCTGACACTGCAAGGTGCAGAGTTAGTAAGTTGTAATGCTATATTGCTCTGTTTGCTCTCAAAGAATATGTGAAAATTTTGTAATGTCTGATGGTCACACTTTATTCTGCATCCTGTAAGATAATGAAGTTTATGTCAAACCAGAAAGTAGATGCTAGATCCACATGCAATGTGTTTACTGCAGACTGCCTTTGGCTGTGCTGAACTGCTCTGTTCAGTATCAGGGTGGGAGAGAGCTGCCTATAAATGCGTGTCCGCTTCCTTGCCACCTCTTCCATACTTCAAAGCAAATAAAGTTGTCACAGAAGACTGTGACGACACCCAAGATGGCTTCTTAAATTGATTTTTGGCTACGCAGTGTGTATGTTTTACGTGATTGTTAAGCTAGTGCTGAGTAATTTAGAAAGCAACACCTTTAAGTTTTCAGCCCATCTCAATTTTTGTTGCAGCAGCCTGATAATTCTCTCTGCCCCTCTGAGGCAGAGACTGCTGTGCAATCAATGACTCCCACGGGAGCTCCAGAAGAGGTTAGCAGGGAAGAGAAGGAATACCCCCAGTCAGAGTACTAATTTATCCTGTCCCCTTGTTGACTTTTCTTCTACTTTCTCTGAGTAGCTTTTGGTATTTAACTCTCTCTGATACATCCTTTATTCCATGGAAATTTTTCTCCTGGAGTCTCATCCTTCTCATGCCTTTCTGTGAGACTGTCCTTCCTGTTCACATCTCAGATTCATTTTGCCACTGCTGCTTCTTTCTCTGCTCTAGATTCTACCATTTTCCTTCCTGATGTGCCTCCCTTCCCCTGTGGTCTTAGGCAGCATCTTCTGCTGCTAGGTTTTAGGCTTGATCTTTCTTTTTTCCTGTCCATCTCACATGGACTGGTGTGAATGTTCAGGTGGAGTGTGGAGAGAAAATAATACAGTATGGGGTAAATTCTTCAGCATACTGTACATTAACATTTTACACTCTGTAGCTAGAATCACTAGAAGTCCTGATCTTGTAGATGCGTACCTTATCAGTAACTACATATTCCATGCAACTTGTTGCATTCAAAAATGTTGTGTTGTATTTAACTGCACTGACAAAAGTTCTGCATCGAGTAAATCATAGTTATTCTAGTCTATCTGAAAGCATAGCCAAGCCCTTCAGTATAGCCTTTGCTCAGGTCTGGTTCCCTTATTTAAGGGAGATAGATATATTAAGAACAATTTCAAAAGATGAATGCAAAGCCGGCAAGATTTTTTTTTAGAAAATAAAAACTAGGAGGAGGTTGTAAGGGGTGACTAAGCAAATTCAGTGTGAAAGGGAGAACAAGGCTGGTGAGAAATGATAACCCTATTCATTTATTTCTGAATGTTGTTAAGAGGTTAAAGATGAATCCTTACCAGCAGAACAAGCAGTAGGGGGCTTATGCTGCAGCATAGGGGAATAAAGGGAGTAGGGCAAATGTATTTACAATTATGACTTGGGTAATGAAACTGGATACAAACAAAAAATGTATAATTAATGTCCATAGAGAAAGTCAGGGCTAAACTAGGTAGTGTCTTTAGAGGCAGTGGTGATATAATTTAATCATGCTTTCTACAAAGTAGATGAGAATCGGTAAAGCATGTTAAATTGCTGTGAGCCCCCTGCTCCATCTTGTATGATTCGGTGCATTTGATTTAAAAGGGAAATTGTGCTTCAAAATACGGAAACATAGGACACTGACTTTCCTTTAAAAACTGTGCACCCAGCTATAAAAGAGATTGTTCTCTAGCAAAAACGACTCCTTCAGATCTTTCCTAGTTCTCTAGCCTTCTTGAGTCTAAACAGTTGTAGTAATTCTACTGTTTGTATTTTTTCTCTTTAGGCTTGTAAATATTACAGTTCCCAGTGGCATGTTGTGAACTACAAATATGAACAGTATTCAGAAGACTTTCGACACTTACCACAGTAAGATCTATCATAAGTTCTTCTTTTTTTATTTTTTTCCTATTAGGTTTGTGTCATTTTGCTGAGCTTTGTCCATATTTTCACTTCCTTTTGTCTTACATGCTCTGCTTGTTTTACCATATTTATAGTGCCTTGCATTTTTAAAAAGGCGAAGAAAAGGTCCTTCAGCAAAAGTTCAAGACTCTGCAGAATTCACTAGTATCAACAAACTCTGTTAGTGCTGATTCAAATCCTTAGAAACGTATTTGCGCATTCAAAGCACAGTTGATACAGGAAAGCTGGCTTTCTGTTTTCCTTAATAATGCATAAATGTCACTCACCTTTAAGTGGGTTGAATCCTCCTTTTAGTTACCCTGTGTAACAGAGGAGTAGGATTTCACTTAGCGCTTTGTAGCTGCACTGTACAGAAGAACTGGGAGCAATGTGTACAGCATGCGCTGGTGCAGCACGGGTGATAAAAGGCTACAGAAAATGTGCAGGTTTCTGGGTAAGCAGGCATCCCTTCTGTGCTTGGAGGCAGTATCTTAAAATCAGTGTAAAGGTGCTGGGAGAAGGAGGAACAAGTTGCTTGACTTGAGTGGAAAGAAATTAAGAATTCGGTGCTTGTTCCTTCACGTGTGAATTTTTACCCATACTCCTGTTTCTGGCAGGTTTGTATCCTGTGCCCTGAGGACTGTTTTAGTGAGTGGTTAATAAAATCACTGAATGCCCAAACAAGCTGTGCTACCATCTCCTTTCCTGGGATTCAAGGCATTAAAATCTTGACACTGGATGGAAAAGGTTGTTATGTGCACATAAGACAGGAATGGGTGCTCCAGGCTTGGGCTGGATGGAAACTAGTACTAACTAAACATACCACTGTAGGAATTGATAAACTGATTATTGTGGTCCCTTTAGATGTTGTGTTCAGAAGATTTTGTGCTGCAAGCCTTCCCTCAGATCTGCACTGTCTCTTGTATGTTGGTATTTTTATGAACAGTGAATATGGTAGTGCAAAAAGCTGTTAAGAGCAGTTTTGCTAATCGAAGTTATAAGCACACCTTTTTTTTTTTTTTAAGTACCTAGTGTACTGATATAGCATATGAATTTATTTAGTGCTCAAGAAAAATGTTTGCAGCACAGCAGTTTTCCATTTAACCTTAAGCATCTTAACTCATGAAATATGCATTTGACAGATGTGGTTGCATTACTCTGCACAAAAGTATATTTTAGCTGATTACATGCATCCTCTTCTGCAAAGGTTATTTTAATGTGGTGCTTAATATGATTTGCTTTCATGAGTTCCTGCTCCAGGGTTGTTGTGGTGTCTCACATCTTACTGTTTTTTTTACCCCCTCACACAGAGGATTATAACAAAACGAGGTCTTGTTTTGTCTTGTATCACAGCATAGTACTTGAGAATGGTTTGGATGCAGCACTGATTAATGTTTCAGAAGCAGAGTTATAATAAGCAGGAGTGTTTGTATTTTGTTTGCTGGAAGTTGTCATGGCTTTTGACCTTAACATACCTTAAACAGAGCTAGTTTGGAGTCCACCTCATTTCATGCCATTTACAGCCTCTTCAATGTCAGTGGACCTTGTTTTTCCCATGCATATTACAAAGTTTAGTGTTTTAAACTAGATCTCCTCATTAAAAATAAAGTGGCTTGATATGTCATAGTTTTGTATCTCACTGTTGATAGCTCTGGATGTCAGGTTTCCACAGGTTTTTGTTCCATTCGTTCAAAACTGCTGTTGCACTATCAGAAATTCGAGCGTATTGTTGTATCAATTCCTTTATAGGAAGTTGTTGTATTGGGGAAGATTGGATGGGTGTTCAGCATCTAGCTTTGCATCATGGGAAAGGAACATAATTTACAATACCAGAACTAACTGTGGCTAAGGTACTTCTGTTCACTGAGGTGCTGAACCTTCCCATGGGCTTTCCCATTTAGAAACACCCAAACTGGGGCTAGCAGCAATGCTGAAGGACTCCATACTTGTTTGTACGTGAGGGCACGCTGTGCTGTTTCACACAGCCATACAGCACGTCAGGTAACGGCTGCATGCTGTAGCAGGTTTCTATCAGATACTGAAATTACTCTTTCTGCACGCTGACCCGTTCTGAGTGGGAGGCAGCTGCAGTGCGCTGCTGGCCACCTGGGGCAGGCAGTGAGGGCTCAACGTGTCCGTAGTGCAACTCCACTGAGTAGTGCTGTGGCAGCGGGGAAGAGCTGAATGACATGTGCACGACAACATTACCAAAACATTTAGCAATTGGTTTAGTTTTTCTTTGAGTGTGTTCCTCCTTTGAGGTTTTTCTCAGGTCTTTCGACCCCTTAAATTCCTCTCTGTGAGCTCTCGCTACCTCTTTTTACACCAGTTTTTTATTCTTTGTGCTGGTGTGTTCTTGCTTCTTGAGCAAGTGTAAGGGTGGAGGAAGAACAGCGGTTGCTTCGTGTGTGCAGTGGTGACAGTATGTCTGGGAACAGAAAGAGTCATGAGCAAAGTTTTTGTTGTTGCCTATAGAAAACCTGGAACATCGGTAGATCTTTCAGGTCTGATCCCTTGGAATTCTGCATCTTCATATGGGTCTGAAGAGTCAGTAGGCAGAAAAAAGAGGGTATACAAACAGGGTCATATCCTTACCACACTTTACCTGCCTGCCCTAAAACGATGATGAGCATGCCCAACAGGATTCCTACCCAAGGAAGAGAAAAACTTCTATGGAGAGTGACACGCAGTTCTGAGTGGATGAGTGTTTTGTGGGTGGTCAGTGAGATCTGACACCTGAAGCAGTAGTGGTCTGTCCTTTCCTCCCTCCTTTATAACTCTGCTGAGAGAACAGAAGGGGGTGGTTCTTTCTAAGAAACTTACCGTGTACCCAAGCTAGTGGAAGGCTGTGGTTTAATGGGACGGGCTCACTTTCTGACCTGGGGCAGAGTTGCTGCATCATATGGTGAGGGGTCAGCACTCTGCTAATCCAGCAGATTTCTTACTCCTCCTTCCCCTCCCCAGTAGTATCAAGGGTGTTAAGGCTGGGGTTTTGTTTTGGAGATTTATTTTTTTTTTTTAGTAGCTGACTAACTTGTCCTGTTACTGGTACAGATCATCAAGCAAATGTGTGCGGTGGTGCATCAGTCAGTCTGCCCACACATCACCCCAAGAGCGCTGCAGTGCACTTTTAGCTCTGAATAATGAATAAGCTAATAGGATTTTTGTCTAAAAATGTGAAGGCTTGAATGGTGTTTTTTGTAAAAGGTGGGATTTGGCTTGAATTTTTTTGTTTGGGGTTCTTCTGGGTAGAGGGAGTGTTTGTGTAAGAAATTTTAACAGCTGCCCTTGGTTGCATTGGTTTTCCATCACAAATATTCTGAATGTTAACACTTTACAGATGTCAAAGATGTCAATAGATTGCAAATGTTCCTTTTATTCAAAATATTGATCAGTTGTTTGCATTAAACAAACGCCTAAACAAGAACAAACTAAAACAGAGAATAAAACTCATGTGTTGTGTGTGCACTTGGTTCTCCTGGCTCAGCCGAAGTGCTGACTTGGGTTGCAGTGGGGTGGTCATGTCATGCGAACAGTGACTTTGAAATGGGCAAAGTGAAGAGAAGATACGTGTTGCTTACTAATCTTCCTAATCTGTAACTTGGGTATGAATGTATAGAAAATGAAAATTCAAAGCTACCCCTTTTTTTTTTTTTTTTCCAAATTAGTGACATTTAATATTATGTGCTACTGTGGGCTAAAGTTCACTAAGTTGAGAGAGGAAACTAGCTGAGCAGTATGTGGTTTCTCAACTTCTGTCTGCGTTTGCTTCCTTGCATGGTAGACAGTAGTGTTGCTCTGTTCCTGTTCTCAGGCTGGGTAGATGAAAGTAAATTCTGGAAGATTTACGGTCTTCCTGAGAAATTATGTCTTTTAACATGACAGCTTTTGTAGGTTTTTGTAAGATAACTGAAGATTTCCAAGATGAGGTTTGTAATCTTCAGGAATTTGAAAACGATATTGGTATTTCTCAGGCCACAGAAAAATCTAGTATTTCTTCATTTTACAATTTCTTTGATTTTTTTATATTTTTTTTTTAATCACGTGTATTTGACTGTTACTTAAGGTTTAATTCTGCATCATGAGAAGTACTCTTGGGCCTAAGCAAAATTACTTATGTGCTTAAAACTAATCAATTGCCGAAGGGCCTTGCTTTTTCATGTTCAGTTTTGGTTTTAAGTTGACAATATGAAGATCTTATATGACACCACATCAAAAAGACATGTGTATTTTTAAAAGTTACTTTCAGGCTGTGCTCATCATATAGCTTAGTAAAAATTTCTTGAAATTTTGAAAAAATATAGAAGCTTTAAGCTGAAGGTTCTAATGTTCTTGGTCAGAAAAAGCTATTAAAGAGTTCATGCTCATTCATCTGACAGCCTTAGATGTGATATCTCTTTGGGAATGGGGTTTTGTTGCCTGTTGTGGTGGAAGAGCACTGAAGAGAACAAGAAGTGGTATTTATTTCATCATTTGTATAGAACAGTTAAAACTTCATAGTGTTGAAAAAAATATATGGGACTTAAGAAAAAAGCTGTATATTGAAACTGTAGTGGTTTTTAAAGGAGGCGGTAGGATACTGAGGCAGTAGGCAATAGGTGTATTGAAGATGCTGTGGGGGCTTGGAATGGTTGCCTCCCTGAAATAGCAAGTACGCTTATTTTTTTAAAAAAAATATATTACATTTTTCCTCCTCTCCCAGAAATGAATGTAGACCAGAGAAACTGCCATCACATTCCTTTGAAATTGATCATGAAGATGCAGATAAGGATGAAGTATGTATGCTCTTTTTTGGTGTTGTTTTTTTTTCCCTGTGGAAGAGTTATTTATTGCTTTAATATCAAATAAAGAATAATAATGGAGGCTCATTATCTCCTGTAAAATATTTCATATTTTAAATAACTCTGAAGTTAGTGGAACAGCTTTGTGTCTTATGTCATCATCTGCACAGCAGGCATATTAATAATGTCTTATTTTAAAAGGAATGAAAGGATGATTATTTGTTGTCAAACAGATATTCACACATTACAGTTTTCTTTTGTCTTAGAATTCAAAAAACAAGCCCATGCAATATTAATCGTTTCTTTCACACAGGATACAACATCCCACTCATCTTCAAAAGGTGGTGGTGGTGGCGGAGGAGGAGGATTAGCAGCAGGAGTTTACAAGTCTGGATGGCTTTATAAAGGAAATTTCAACAGCACTGTAAACAATAGCATTACTGTTCGGGTAAGGAGACAGCATTATTCTTTCTTTATTCCATTGGGATTTATATCCCCCACAGAGGCACACTTCTTTGCTATTGTCATTTACCTGTTTATATCTCAGGTTTGATTATGTTACTTTATCCGCAAAATAGTGCGATTGAAGTGCAGTTAGGAGTTGCCTTTTATTTAAACCCTGTGAATAAAGTATCAGTGAAAATAATTTGCAGTACAATTGTCTTTTTTTTTTTTTTTCCCCACCTCCCACTTCAGTCATTCAAAAAGCGCTACTTCCAGTTGACACAATTGTCGGATAACTCATATATTATGAATTTTTATAAAGATGAAAAAATATCCAAGGAGCCAAAGGGATGTATTTTCTTGGATTCTTGTACAGGAGTTGTACAGGTAAGTTTCAGTTTATTTCATTGTATTGTTTGGGTGTCAGATAAATTTAAAAAGACAAGTAGAAGAACACATACATTAATGGAATAGCAGTCTCATTACCAGTTTCAAGAAATGAAAACACCATTAGTTTTGCTCCTTAAATTGGTGCAAATGCTCAGACTGACAGGTTACAAAATCTGCAGTTGAGTTATGGTGGCAGACCATGCACATGCTCTCTGCCCACGGCCCACGTGAGAAAAAATGCCATGAAATGTTTCTTTTCACTGAAATTACTTTCTTAGCTGCTAGATTTTACCTCAGGCTTACTAAGAGCATGCTTGGTTGTTGTGGGTTAAATAGACTTGGGTTACAAAGCATCGACTGTTGGGCAAGTAGTAAATGAATCCTGTATCCTGAGCCTCCTTGAAGATCATCACTTTTGGAGGTGATAGAGAGTCTTAATGGCAGCAGGTAGGACAGAGCCTTATTGTTTGTTGTGGCTTGGAAAAATAAATAGCCAGAAATGTCTGACATTTTTTTTTGTTGTTCCTCCTAAGACTTGTCCTTAGCTTTTATCCCCCCTCTTGCTCTGCCTTTCCTCTAATTCTATTAATGTATTTCTTTTTTCTTCTTTTTCTTTTTTCTTTTCTTTTTTCCATTCTAAACCAGATGTTATCTTGAACAGTATGTTACTATGGTTGATCTAGCCCTGTGAGTAACTAAATAAGGAAAGTTGTTTTTTTTTAAAGCTATACTTTATTCTTCACTAATTAATCAGTAAAGATTGGTAACAGTACTAGTGCAGATTTATTTGAGGGCTGTTTTGAAAGAAACCTTTCAGGTAATGCAAAGGCAGAGGGAAGACCAGTGATAAACACTAGCTTTGTTGGTTCAGAAATCTCTCCTTCACCCCTAAACCCCTTTGGCATAAGAAAAATAATCAGTGAGTAATTCACTCTGGGAAAAAATATTTGCTGACAGCCCCCTGCAGAACCTCATTCTGCACCCAGGAAAGTACCCAGCTCGGTAGGGAATGACTGTTTCCCCAGTGTAGTTCAAATGGGTGTTTCTTTTTTCAAACAGGTGTAGGACTGGATGGAGTTAAATATGTAGGAGGACAAAGTTGTTTGCTGGTGTCAGTCCATTGGCTTGAAAGACCCTAACAGTTAGCTTGGATGTGTAGCAGAAGCTGTAGAGGAGATTCTTACGTAGAAATTCTGTTTAGAAATTACTGTTTGCTCCTGCATGCTGGCAGCATGTGCTTTCTTTAAAGATGGGTCTCAGCCAGAGCTTTAGTTAAGCCCTGAATGTCCCTGTAGTGTGGTTTTAGGTACAGATTTAATGCTATCCCAGAGGGTGTCTCTTCTGCTGTGTTGTTTCTGCTGTCATGGGGTGTCATCAGAAACATCTTGACCATAAGATTTCTGGCCTTTTTGACTAATCTTTGACAAAAAAAGCTCAAGAAACCATTGAAATCCTCATACTGAATTTTGACAGCTGCCTTCTAAATCTTACAGCGTTCCTGCAAGTTGTCCCAAACAGTTTGAACTGTATCTTCTCGTCTTGCCTACCCCTAGACACTAGTTTTCATGATTGATCTTTGATTGACATTTAGAATGGGATGCAGAAACTTATGAGCTATCTTTGCTAGTGAGTCTTAGCCAAGGGGCTAACAGGGCAAGTATCATCAGCCATCAAAGTCTGTGGTGAACTTGGAATCAGAGGGCTGAAAAAGAAAACCTGGCTTAGAGTTGCCATAAAAGAGATAGTTTTACTCAACTTTTTTTCCACATTCTATAGTCTAAGATTAAAACTGTGATGGGAAAGTTCTGATTTAATGAGGTTTAGTACCGTTATATGTCATTTAACTCTTTGTGAATAACTTCGCTGTCCTGTTTGATTAGAGGTTGGATGTCTTAATTGTAGTAAAACTTCCTGGAAAAATCATCTCCAGATAAAATACAAAATACTTCCAAACCAATTCTGTTATTTTGGAAGAATGACCTGGCAGGCATTAGACTTAGCCTGATGTTTCATTTATAGCTCATCCATAGTTTCGGTTTGAATCTTGTATTATTTCCTTCTGGAAGAAATTTGAAACTTGAAATTAAGTGTCGAAGATTGCAAGTCAACCTCAAGGTCCACATACCATATGGAAGGACTTAAAGAGAAGCAAACTGAGAAATGGTATTTTTTTTATTATTTTTTTTTCCCCTGTTAACTGATCGGGAAGAAAATAGTTGGCTTTAGATTTGAAACAAAGACTTTGCTGTAGATCTCATCTGCTTGCCAGAAGTCTGAAGTGCAGATGGAAAAGTGGATATTGAAGCTTTCCTGCCCTAATGTTCTTAAGACTCAGCATGCGAGATGTATTGCTCTATTAGATAATGTCTGATAGTGTTACAGTACCTGATTTAAAGATCTTGGCCAAGTCTGTGAGGGGAAGTACATAATATAGACAAGGAATGCATTACTCTTTGTGCTCTCTGAAGATAAATTAGTCTGTAGTATTTTTCTTTATAGATTGTATATAAATCCGTATACATAATCCACTTGCACAAATAATCCATCTTTAAAAGTTTTGAATGGCCACTACTTAAGATTCTTGGCATAGTTTTGTTCAAATTCTAGCTCTTGGTCAAGCCCTCATGTTGTATCAGGAAAAACAGGTTTCAGTGAAACTTCAGTCCTTGTTTTACGTTAATTTGAATGTATGCAGTGATTGGAGGATAAGGGTGATAATGGGGATCAAGAAAAATCTTGAACACCCAAAAAACAATTGCTACAAAACCCAACCCTATTCTTAGCCTGTGTTGGGTGAACTAAAATTTATATTCCTGAATGAATATTCACTTCAATAAAGTACTTGAGAGGCAAACTGTTTCCTACCGAGAGAATTTCCAGTAGCAGAACTAAAAAACAATATATACACACACACAATCCCACGTCACTTTGAAAAGCCAAGATTTGACTGACTCTGTTGACCCAAGTAGCTGCAGAAGAAGTTGTTCAGTCCTAACTGATTCCTGAGCTGGGTCATGGCATGTAATATAAGGACTGGAGCAAGTGATTAACAACAGATTGAGTAGGAAACTTCTAAATCATCTCTGCTGCTGGGAAAAGAAATGTTAATGGAACTTTATCCTCAGTGTCTTGGGTTCTCTGTCTCCTCCTCTGCTAATCAGTATCAGATTTTGCCTCTGTTCTTAAATAAAAATATCACTCTCATCTGGCTCAGAAGCTATTCTTAGTAACTTGTTAATATAGGACTGTACTGAGAAATAGTTATGCTGTAGAACTAAAGGTTACCATTGTCATGTTACTTGTAACTGTTAATGAAGAAAAATAAAATTGAGTGGAATGGCTGGTTATGGGATGTACGAATTGTTTTTCATTTCTCAGAATCACTCCAAGGTTAGATGCGTCAACAAAGTGATGGCAGTTTTCTGGAATACTGAAAACAAAATGGTGGTGCTGATGTCCACAGTGGTTATAAGAGTTTGGTGAAGTAATGGGGGATAGGATGCATCAGTGTTCTTTCAGATTTAAGCAAGGAAGAAAAAGAATTGATGCAACTGCTTCTGTAAGACTAAGATAAAAGCCTCGCTAATTTGATAAATTTGAGGAATGAAGCATATTCTGTTAGATCACATCACTCAGTTTAATTTTATTGAGCTGTTTCAGTAACTAAGCACCTGTTAATTCTTATGAGAGAAATTGATGGATTAACCATCTACTGCAGGTAAAATCTGCTGATACAGACCAGACCTCAGAACTCAACCTGCTGCTAGTATACTGTGTGCTGGCTCTTATTCTGTGCTTGGAAGGGACAGCATTGTAATGACTGAACAGCACTCACCTCACCTTTTGCCTCCTGCAAAGTATTGTTGAAATCACCTTAATCATTTTTAAAATCCTTCTAAGACAAAGGCAACAGTGGGAAGTACCCATTGTAATTTTTCGCATGGAGGAGTCTGTCCTATTGCAATCTTAGGGAGAGATTTACCACTTAATCTCTATTCCAAGTTTATACTCTTATCATCCAGAAGCTCTTTCAGAAAAATATAAAAATAAAATTGTGTGGAAATGTTCTCATCCTAACCACAGTGTTTTGAACTTCGTTAGATGCTCAGAGATTGTTACTTTTATGTAGCCTGTTAGCAGTATCTGTAAATATTTTTAAACAGAAGATGTTATAAATCGTTCACAATTAGCTTTGACCTATTCAGGTCCAACCTCAGCAGTCAGGGCTGGAATAGTCTTTGACCATGTGCTGACTTTGCTTTTTTTCTGGTTTGAATTTGGTGAATTCAGTCCTGTTCCCACTTGGCAAATATGCGTATGATTTGGCACTACTTAGTGTCCCTTTGAGTGGCTGGTGTGGTAGTAAGGTGCAGGAGACCTGAGCTTTAGGGGTATTCTCTCCAGACCGCTACTACTCGTGTAGCAACACTGTGCTTTGCCACCAGAGGTCTTTCATTATTCCACTTGGGAGGTATTCCCTACTGCAGTTTGAAGTGTTATTGTCCGTAGTCTTAGATTTCTGTGGCTAAATAGAAGATGTATATTTGGCCATAGAAGATTTAGAATGTACAAAAAGCCAACAATAAACTGACATGAATTTGCATTAATATCACACTACTTGGATTTTCTTTAAAGCCGCTGAATTTTGCCTGAGTGTTATTTTTAAGGAGTGGCTGTATACAAGTCTGTGTTATGAATGCCTTTTTCAGTACCTTTTTATAGTTCATTCGAGTATTTATTTTTCTTTTCCTTTTGTTCCAACAGAATAACAAGCTTAGGAAACATGCCTTTGAGTTGAAAATGAACGACCTCACATACTTTGTGCTGGCAGCTGAAAATGAGCAGGATATGGATGACTGGATTTTCACTCTCAACAAAATCCTGCAAATAAATCCAGAGGGAACTGTTCAGGAGAGGAAAAGTGCAGATCTCACTGATCTGAAACTTGGTAAGAGTGAATAGTCTCTTGCATTATTTTTTTTTAATCAAAGCAAAAAATTGAACCTTCAGATACCACTGTTGAATCATTTTAACTGCCTGAGTCTGTAATGGATTCTGCACCTATTGATTTCTGACGAAGCAGCACCAGTCTTTTGGCAATCCCTGAACAATGTCAGCTAACTCCCCACAGATCATTTTCAAAAGGCTGTGGGGGAGGTAAAGCTGCTCCCCACAAAGTCAGCAGGAGCAACGTGGCTCTGCTTTGCATATGCAGCTCTTTTTCAAATATAGTCCTGCCAGTGATCTTGCTAGTACTTTGTGTTTTACTGTCTTGGGAGCCTGAAGGTTTTAAAGAGTTGTGTGCTGGAAAGAGGTTAGATCAGTTCTTTTTTCAGCATTTTTTTTTTTCTTTAACAATCTGGAGCTAGTAATTAAACAAACAAACAAAAAAAAAATCCCAGCTGTGGTGTGTCGCTCTTTCCCTGGAAGCTTATTGACTTTTCATTTCTTGCTTTTGTGAGTTTGCGTATTAATATGCTTTCACTGTGGAGGAAAAGAATTGGATGCTCTGTAATACTGCACTCTTCATGTGGCAGTAACTCATTCCTCCACATAATAAATACATGTTCAGTCTGGATGAACCCCAGCTGAAATTCTAAGACTGAAAACACTTAAAACCTTCATACAGATTTCAACGGCTTGTGCTTTTAGCTGAATCACAGCTTTGAATCCACATATATATGAATCTTGGGGAAGTTCAATGCTAATTGAAGGCTTTAGCCTGATGTTTATAATAAATTCTGATTTTTGGAGGGACAGAATACTCTTCATATAGCCAAGGATGTTTTTTATAATTTGGAGGCGCAAGAGACTTGCACTTCAGAATCAGAGAAGTGCTTTGGAAGATAACATCCATAAGGGATATTAATGAAACAGGAAGAAATAGGTGCATGAAAGGTCAAAGACATAAGGCTAAAAAACCTGATAACAAGTAACAGGAATGTGCTATGGAGTTAACTTGTCAAAAGATATGATACTTTCTTAGCAGAAGGGCCCTAAATGGCTGTAATTACTTATTTCACGCTGGGATGAATTACCTAGTGAAAGCAGAATGGTCCCTGGTGAGCGAAGTAAAGCAAAGAGATTGCTGTATAGTGCTGTTCTCTGGATCCATAGATTTGCAGCTCATGGAGTCCAGACTGCATCCCTCCCCTCCCCAAAGAGCAGGTAAGGTCCTGCCTGCCTCACTGAAGACTCCCTTTACTGGGACTCCAAAATCTTTTGGTTGAGATAAACTCTCAGTGTTGCCTCACAAGGGACTGGCAGTGCAAAGGAAGGTGTCTTTGGTGTGGGCATGAATATTTGTCATGGATGGATGTATTGGATGTTTTACTGAGTAAAGTCAGGCCTCTTGTTTGAAACCTTAAATATAGGCTAAATGCTAGTAAGCACAAGCGGAAAATGAGGTTGAGGAGGACAGAGCTTTACATCAGTATCTTTTCCATTTTTTAGCCTGTTGATACTAAAGGGAATAAAAAGAAATAACGTGGGGATAGATATTCTTTTTTAACCCAATGGTAACAGCAAGTATAATAAAAACACTTGCATTTTTTTTTCTTACTTTCAAGACCCTGCAGAAGTTTTGGTGAATTATGATTGCTCTCAAGAAGAGACTGATTCTTCAGAAAACGCCTTGCACCCAGACTTCGCAAAAGTAATGGATGTTATATTTATCTTTACAAGTTTAATGGAAAGCGCCACTAGGTGAAAATTGTGTGCCAACAAATGATCATTATATTGTGAAAGGTTTGAAAACGTAGCACAGCCCATCGTGATTTTTAGAGCCATGACAAATGACAGGAATAATTTTGTTTCTAAACAGCTGATGACTTTGTTTAAATGAGAAAAGCTCCACTGGATGTAAACAAAGTAGGTGCTCCCTAGAGTGGTTTGATTTAGAACTGTGAAGTCAGTAAAGGTCTGGTCCCTGCAGATATCTGTGAAATATTTACTCTTTTTAACTGCATTTCAGAAGAGTTTGGCCCTTGGAGAGCCAAGATTTCCTGTGTGATTCACAAGGAAACGAGCTGTGAACGGCTCATCGCCTTATGTAATTTCATTGAAAGATGCCTGTAGTATCGAGGGAGGCATTTTGTCCTTTGGATCTCCTAAAATGCCTCTTATGGATGAGATAATTGTAGACAGTGCTAAGAAGCTTTTTGATGAAAAGCTAGATTGGAAATATTTCACTGCTTTTTCTTGAACGTATGATGTGTTTGTAATCTTCTGTCAGTGAGCTGCTGTACGTACTATCTATCTACACAGCCAAATGCTGTTTGAGGATGCTACTCCCACAGATTTGAACTGAAAGCTGTATATGCAAATGAGAACAGAATTGAGCCTATATTTTACTGTAGGTTGCATTCATACACATGAAGTAGTCACCTAGAATTAAAAAAAAAGAAAACCAAAACAAAACAACAAAAAAGACCAACCAACCAGATAACGTGTAACTGAGTTTATGTAATGAGGACAAGAGTGGTAAGTGATCATCTCGTCTGTGGATAGATACTTTCTAATGATTTAGTTAATGCAGATATCTCAGAGACCACTGGTGGCCTGCAAGGCTAAACTAGATGGTTTGCGTGTTGTGTCTTTGTACTGCCCTTTATACGGTTAATTCCTTTTCCACCCCCCTTGCTCTACAGGGCTCGCTGCAGCAGTGATCTGTGGCCTGTCCCTAGTCCATGACAGGTAAATGTCCAGATCCCATCTCTACCTAAATCAGTACACCAGTCCATCAGGACCTGCTTCTGCAAGTCAGCCCATGCGTGGAGCATGTTAGGAAACGGACATCGGGCTCTTAGGCTTGTGATGCTGCTTCTGCACGTTCCTTAACATGTGTCAGCAGTGGCATGCTGTTGTGAAAAACAAAAAAGATTGAATGTGGCCTGAACAAGAGCATAGCCTGTACTGTGTCAGCTAAGGTTTGTACTCAGTCTTAGGCAACCAGGAATGTTGTGGACTCCATTAATAGTTCAGAGATTGAAAAATAAAGGAAAGCTGAGAGAAAAACAAAGTACAAAGAAAGATAAACATCTTTAGACTGAGAAAAAAAGTTTCAAAGGTATGAGGGATCTGTAAGGGGATGGGAATGTGTAGAGCATACTTCACATGTCAGATGAATGGGCTTAAATAGTGTGGGGGGGAAATTATTGAAGTTAGATGTAAGGATAAACTTTGAAAAGGCAGGGTAGGAAAGCATCAGGTGGCTTCCGGAGGTTGTTGAGTTGGTTTTATCAAAGAGCTTATTATTAACTTAGGCTTGTGTCCATCAGAAATAAAATGGATGTGATGGATCCTGCCTTGTGGCAGAAGATGGATGGGGTGAGGACTCCCAGCCTCACTGTTGGCTGACATGCTGCACCTGGGCGTCTGCCCACCTGTAGGGCCAAGCTGCCCTTTCCTGCTGCCCTTTCTGCCCTTCCCCTGACACAAGGGGGTTTCTGTAGGGCTGTTTGTTGGGTTTTTCCCCTCGACTTGGGAATCCCTAAAGTGGTTTTAGTGCAGTGATCCACCATTCTGACATCTTACACAATGATGATTCTTAAGCAATTCAACGTCATGTATGTTACTAAATTGACCTGGTTTTGGGTTCCTTACAAGTATATCATGGCCTGAAAGTCCCTGCTGCACAAGCATATAACCTTCAAAGAGTGCTTGAAGGTGCTTTGGGATAAGTACTGCAGAAATGAGAAGTGTTGTTACAAGCGAAACATTGATCATTCGTTTAGAAGTCTGACAACTCTATGGATTTCTGTTCTCGTGCAGAAAACTAATTTATTATCTGTCACCACAGTACATCACAGAAACAGAAGAAACAGTGAAAGCCTCTCGAAATACGGAGCGACTGAATCTTTTCTCTTTGGATCCTGATATAGCAGTAAGTCAGTTTATATTTTTTTTCAAGTTCTCAGAAGTTTTAAAAGACGGGTGGTCTGAGTTAACCGGGTTAGATAAGCTACCAGAGCTGGAGTTCAGTAAGCAACAGGGTATACCTAAGACTTCAGCTTTTGAAGGGGTAGGGAAGCTATCCCTAGTCTGTAGAGATTTCTGTACAGAGTCTACTCATATGTGCTCACAGAATGATTGAGGATGGAAGTGACCTCTGGAGGTCATCTTGGTCCAGTCTAGCTAAGCTTTGAATCATTAAAGCAAACTGAAAATACTACAGGAGCAGAATGTTCTCTTGGACTAGGAGCATTACAAGAACAGTCTTTTTATTGTTATTCATTACACTGAATTTGACTACAAAAAAAGTGGAGATGAAAAACAGTGGGAAGGTAGAGCTGGTGGTACAAAAGGCTGTCTGTGTGGAAAAAAAAAATAGCTTGACATGCAGGAAGTGCAGGTTGCTTTTCTTTCTATCTTCAGCTTGCTTATCATTCAGTGTCAGAGTTCATGATTCAAAAAAATGTAATTCCTTGCACTGAATGTACATTTGTTGGTGATTTAACTGGAAACTTTATTTTAGTTTAAAAAAAGACTTAAGTAAAATCTGTATCAGTATATATTCAAATTTGAACCTGTTGTCAGTCAAATATAGTGCCATTAGTAAAAATATTAAATAAATTGAAATAGCAGTGTGGTGTATAAGTAAGAGGCAAGAAGGGGGAAACCTCTGAAATCTAATCCTAAAATGTGATATTACAGTCTGAAAATATGAGGCTGTTTAATCTATATAAGGAAACAAAAAGCTAAAGTTTCAGACTCGGTAAGTAAACAAAAAAAGAATTGTGGGAAACCTAACTTGGATCCTGAATTCTGCCTCTGACAATTATATATGTCCTCAGGCAATCTTTTTGCTTTGCATCCTAATCTGTAAATTAGGAATAACACTCATTTCCTGTGGTAACGTGAAGATAACAGCAGTGACCAACTTTTTGAGGTTTTCAGGTGCTTCAGTGATTGCCAAGACCTTTAGAAAGCTTACTTAGTTTTGGAATGCCATGCTTTTCCCATGTATAACGAATTGCCCAACTTATTTCAGTCCTTGAATCCTCAGAAAAAGGAGTTTCCAGGGGCAAACTCAGTGATCAAGCCATTTGAAGAAAAGCCTGCAAAGAGGATCCTGATAACTTGCAAATCCCTCAGTTTGAATCTCCAGGCCTGTGTTACTGAAAATGAAAATGATCCTGCAACCAATGTAAGCTTTACTTATTTTCCTGCGATTTTTCTCCTTCTTTCTTTTTTTTTCCCCCTTGGGAAAAAGAAGAAAAGCTGTTTCATGTACACATACTACGTTCACTCCTTTTCCTCTGCCCATCCCTTTGGATTCGATAATGAAACTGATAACTTTTCAATAAACATTTTGTAGCTGATTTCAATTGCAGACTTCTAGCTACAGTTCAATGAGGAATTAAAAATGTTAAAATCCTTGAGGATTCTTAACAATTGCTATAAGAAGAAAAAGTTTAAACTGCCCAGACCTATGTAGGGAGGCAACTGAATATCAGTTGCTGGTGAACTGGTTTTTTGTTTGTCAAAAAACCGCCACAAACCAAGCAGATTAAATTACGGGAGAGAAGGCAAAATAGAAAGGACTGGATGCTTCACCTAGTGGAAAAGCCCAGCTAAAAAAGGACGAAACAGAAAATTTTGCTTATTCTTACTTAAAAGAAAAGAAGCAGGGAAAAGCAAGTTGTAGCTGTCAGTCCATAGCTTTCAGTGAATTCTCCTCTGAAGCAGAAAAGTTTTGAGAAATTAGTGTCCTGGCAACTCAGCTTTCATACATTACATATGAGGCATTGATTTTATTTTTTTTTTTCATTTGACAATGACCTCTACAATGAGTGCATATTCAACATGATGTAATCAATACCTTTTTTTTTTTTTTTTTGGCAGACTGGAATAACTGTTTAAATGAAGTCATGATAACTGTACCAAGGGCATACAGTAATTCGCTACAGAGGCTGAAAAAAGCATAGAATATTGTACTTGCCATGCATTGTTCCTTATCTCCAAAGTTTTAAGGTTCTGATTTCTGGACATCTCAGAAGGTGTTATTCTGAGACTGATTATTTCATCAGAACTATGGAGGCTCTTTGGAGGTTACTTACAGCCATAGGACTTAATTCCCTGGTACTGCATAACAGAATAAGTGGGTGCTGTCAGAGTGGTTTGAATGCTCTTGGTTTCCTTGCAAAATGAAATGTGTTTCCCACAGAAGAATACATCCACACGTTTGTTTGTACCAGTAAACATTTTTCATGTACTTAATTTGTCATCTTTGTGCTGCATTTCTGATGATCGCTGGAAAACCCACCCTCACTTTTCTTCCTTTTGTAATGTCTCTGAATCTACTTTTTAAAAATCCTGTAACGTTTTTCTCTGGGGCTCTATTCCTTTACCCTAGTAATTATCTGTGATAAATACATTATTTTAAAAAAAAATTCTGTGAGTTTGTAAGTTAGCTGTCAATTACTGTCCTGGTGCATTGTTAACAAACTACCTTTAAGAGCCCCTAGAATCACATGGTTGGAAACTAACTTCGGTAGGGGGGTATGTGAGCATGTGTTTTTGCTGCATCTCATAATTTGTAAATAGTGTATGTTTGCTTGCTTGCTTTTTTTCTAGCTGCAGGAACTGATTAAAAGATGGAGTTCACCCCCTTGCTCTCAGTTACCGTATGTTACGTTTCTGATGTTTTCTCTAGGTAGAGCCTTTCTTTGTGAGCGTGGCGCTGTATGATGTCAGGGATGGCAGGAAGATCTCTGCTGATTTTCACGTGGATTTGAACCACACACTCGTTAGACAGATGATTTCAGGTTCCTCATTTTCATTAGAAAATGGCACTGTTGAAAATACAGACTCATACAAAATGGAAGAACCACAGGTCAAGGGGTTCCCAGAAGAATGGCTGAAATACCCAAAACAGGTATCCCGTGTGTGACTGCTATTTTGTGTTAGTTCAATAGTAGTATTCATATTCATCAGAGAATTTGTCTGTACTACCAGTGGTTCTTGTTTTCAGTGATGCTCTTTTTTTGCATATCAGTGGTGCTTGTGTACAGACGCTTGATTTTCTAGCTCTCTGTGTAGACTTAGAAACCATTTACAATCAGACCTTTCACAAAAGTTGTCTGTTATGTAGACAAACCACCCATGTTTCCTGTGCTCTTCAGGTTCATTTGCTGACCTCTCCCAAACCAGCCAAACAAAATCACAACTTGAAGCAACATCTAGATGCTGCATTAATCTTGAAGTACTTCCACATTCTTGCTGTTGCTGTTAACCTTACCCCAAAAGGCCATACATTATCTTTTCTTCTCCCTGACATTCCTCTGAGATGTGACTGGTGGAGGCCAGCATTTAAGTGCCGTCCAAGAGAAACAGTTGGGTTAGGTGATGCCAACGCAGTCATACTGCTTCTTGACTTGGGTCAGTGTGCTTGCAAGGTGCTGCATGTGCAAAAGCTTACTTAAGAACTGGCACAACGATTTTATTTTCTGTCTGGCTGTATTCAATATGTAGCGATAATAATCCTCAATAATCCTTTCTGAATTTGGTTTGTTACTGTTTCCATCAACAGAGCGCACTGGTAGTATTTAATTTCTCCAGTATTGCTATATGCTTTTTAATTGTTCTCTCTTTAATCCACAGGCTCTTTTCTCCATAAGCAATCCTCATTCTGAGATTGTGTTAGTGGCAAAAATAGAAAAGGTGCTTACAGGAAACATTGCCAGCAGTGCTGAACCCTACATTAAGAATCCCGATTCTTTTAAGGTAATGTAACAAGAACATCAGTTCCTCCTTTGTCAGCTTCAGCCTGCTGGAAGCTGAAGACATGGCAAATTGTGCTCGCAGATCTTGCCGGTGCGTGGTTGCTGAACAGGACAAGCCCACAGGAGGCCCATGTTTAGGAAAGCAAATGTCCAAGCTCCATTGACTGAATGCATGAAGTACTGTTGTTTGCAACATATGAGTCCGCTTGTGGTGCTTTCCTATGCTGGTTATGTCTTAGCAGAGTGAAATTCAGCAATGTTTTAGAAATTATGGGTTAGTGCACTTAGTATACAGGTGACGTTGGAATAGGCACCTGTTTCTCTACGAGATCAGGCAGTGCATCTGCTTTGGGTGTGTTACAGAAAACTGGAATAATAACTGTAACTAACGCAGTTCTGACTGAAGGGATGGTGAAGAGTTTTAATTCTTCAGCAGCATGCAATTCATCTGTGATGTCTTTGCTTTCCACCCAGAACCTTCTGTTATGGGCAGTACCGGGCTAGATTATTTTAGGGGCACTATAGCTTCTTCAGCTGAGGAGTACTTGGATGTACTCTGTGCTGTATTTCAGATATTATAATGATATTGATGAAATAATTCATTTTCTTTTTTCATAGTGTGCACAGAAAGTGTTAAAATCCAATAAACAGTTCTGCAGCAAGCTGGGGAAATACCGTATGCCATTTGCTTGGTCAGTGAGGTATGTATTAATTCTTTTTATAATTTTGTAAGTCTCTTATAGCTTATTCTGCTCTTGGACTCATATCCTTTTATTCTTTTCCACTTCTTCTGCCTGAAGCTAAGCAAAACTTTTTGCGTGGTCCAGGATCCCAGAAGATCCTGCAGCTCTATTATTTCATTGCCCTATTTTTCATACAGCTGAACATTGGTTACTTTCTCATTAAGTGTTACTGTCTTAGAATGTTTTCTTCAAGTACAAAGTGAAGTTGCTAGGGAGTAGCAAAAGTGACTGACAGAATATCAATTTATCATGAACTCCACCAGTGGTTTGATGCTAAAAATTACCAAAGATATTCCAAAGTCGCAGTTCTCACAAGAATTTCCTACAAAGATAATTATAGTCTGAAATAGAGTTGCAGTGGCCACTTAAAATATAGGTGCACAAGTCTGAAGCTCTTTTCTTGTTATGATGCCTGTCAGGTTTTAGGATAAATACAACCAATGATTTAGTGGGTATCGTGCCCCTGAAACAGTGCCTTGGGGGTGATATTGAGGGATTATGCTTCAGGTACTCTTGCATTTTTAGTGGTTAGTAGGTGACAGAGAGCTGTTATTTTCTTGTTTAGCAGGTCACTTGGGTTTTATTGCAGGGCAGTGCAGTGGCAGTAATGGATTTTTGTTCTTCCTTTCTTTCCTCCTGGATAATTTCTTGCTGGTCTCACCCTCGAGACTGAGGCATGTCTGTGCCTCATGATCCCCTTCTACTATGTTAACTCACAAAACTAGATACAGCTTTCTTGGGTTTTGTTCTCCCTTCAAGTTTCCATGTTATTCCTTTATCTGTCCTTTCTGTTTTATCCTCCTCAGTCTTCCGGAATTTCCTCAGCTTACTGCTGCTGTGGGATGAGAGCTCCCTGAGACCCTACTGTCTGTCTGTGTGACGGCTCTCCCTTGCCTTCTGCCATGCATAGAGCAGGGAATATACAATTTTGTATTCCCTATAAAAGGGAAAGCTGTCAATTGCTGAGTGAAAGCATTCCTTCTTGACTACGGCTTCTGTTCTGACCATGGCAGGCCAGGTGGAGAGCTGCCTGCAGCTGTAGGGAGGAAGGAGGAGCGAGTGCTAGGTGAAAAAGTCATGTTGTAGGACTGTGAGGGGACAGTGCGTGCTGCTGGTGCGGCGTGGGGCGCCAGGAGTGCGTGCTTTCCCCTGCCACATGTAGGGGAAAGCTCATGATTTTAGAATATGGTTTTGAGATGGCAAAGGAGAAAATGCACAGTAAGGTACAACCATTTGAAGAGGTCATTTATTTTTTTATTGATACACATTTTTGTCAATATCCAGTAGGAACAAGAGAAGTAGCTGCATGCTCAAGAGAGAGGCGGATAATGTGCTCTGATCTGTCATCGCAAGCTCAAAGATATTCATTAATATTTACTACTTCGGTGTAGCCAAAGGAGCATTCATCAAAATTATATTGAAGGGTAACTCTTGTGCTGACAGAGCTACTATTAGCATGTAGTGGACCGTACAACGGCAAAAGGTGCAGGCTGGGCTTCAGACCGACTTGAGGGGGGTTATTACGTCTGTCCTGCCTGCCTGTGGTCTGTAGCAGTACTGTCGGTGATATGTCCTGCGACTCAGTCATCGCTGTAACTACCTTTGGGTGGCATGATGATTTTAACTAGTTCAGGGTCTGGCTAGTCACTGATGAACGTGGAAAAGGCTAAAACATTCTTCCATGTATTCAGCAAACCTCATCCCAGAGTGTTTCTTGCAATTAAAAAAAAAATACAAAAAGGTGGTGTTCTTATCTTGAAGGAGGTGCATTTCACTTCTGTAGGATTCTCCATGTGGCATCGCCTAGTTGCTCTGGGTGCAGGGCAGTAGGCAGAGCAGGGTTCAGGCTGGGCTGTGCTATGTTGGTACGCAGATGCTGGGCTGTGTATGTGCTGCAGCTGTGCTGCTCAAGCGCTTTACATAGTACTGTGCCTCGGCCCAAACTGCAGCTGCAGGTCTTACTCTGCCCAAGGAAGTCTAACAGAGATGAATTAAGTTTTACTTCTGTAAGGTGGATAGCATCTTAAATGCTGGTCAAGCTAGGGTGCACTGAGAAAATGGTGTTTTTCAGAAGATTTTTCTTTCCATTCTGTGTTATTTCAGGTATTGTATCATTAAAATACCAGTTGGCAACTCCTTGGTCATCTCAGACGTATTAGTATAACTGTATAAATTTATTTTGTAATAAGAGGCCACATTCTTTTGGAGTAAGGAATAAAAGCTTGAGTAGGTCAAGCTTGACTAAAAAAATAGTGCTCCACCAGATTTATACCTGCATGTCAGTTTTTTGAGTTGTAGTAACATGGTATATAACAGCAGCACTTCCAGTCACCAAAGCCATGCGAGCAGAAGTGTTTTCCATAGATGGATTGCTCTACTTACCTGCCGCTCATATAAGCGGACGACAGCGGTTGCTGATGCTGCACCCAACAGCATGTACTGGGTAAATGAACAGAGATTTCCTTTATGGAATCCCGTGCAGAATGGTTAATTGGCCCTGTAATGCGGTAAAGGACATAAGACAGGATGAAAGCAACAGAGCTCTGTTTGAAAGGAGCTTGTTCGTGTGATGCTCTGTACAGCAGGTATGGGAATATCTGGAGTTTGAGCCTTCCTGAGTCTGTTTCCTTGCAACTTTTTGTCAATGGAAACCCTTGGCTCTAGTCCCATACCTTTTCAGTTTCAGAGATGGCAACTACTTGTTTCACTGGGTATTCTCTCCAAAATTTCAGGCTCCTTTTTCAATATGTAGTCCACAGTCTTAGAAAATAAGATTGTAAAGACCTCTGCATCATACTGTGTTTTTGCTTTCCCTAGGACAGGATCAAATCATTCCTAAATATGTTTGTCTAGTGAATATTTCTGGCTGTGATTTCACAAATATAAATGGGAATATATGCTTGAGGTGTTAGCAAATGCACAGCGAGTTCAACATTTTGCAGACTACTTGTGCGTGCGCTACACAGGTGGTCTGCACATGGGCAGAGGACATAGCTGGGGTCTGTGGACATCCCTCAGTTCCAGCAGGCAGTATTTTTGGATGGCATCCTAATTCAGTGCTTCACTGCCCATACCACTGAAAACTTTCCTCCCATCTGTAGAATTAATTACAGGAAATATACTTCAGTGTGTTTATCAGCTCTTAAATGTTTTCATTATAAATCGCATTAATAGACAACACAGTTGAAATGTCATTGACCAAATACACCATGTGTATGAACTTGTCTATCAGTGATGTTGCACAAGGAATTTATTTAGTTCATTGGGTCAAATTCTGCTCTTATTTGCATCTGTTTATGTATTAACATTACTCAGGACTCTCATTGGTAAAAGCAAAGTATAATTTGGCCCTATAAAATCTATTTCTATTTTCACAGCTTGAAAATAAAAGTTTCCACAGGAGGCTATTGCACTACAGGGGGAAAAAATGGTTTGGCTATGATAAATAGCGAAACCCGGGGTTTGGAAATGTGTTTTCCAGTTATTTCATTCTGACATTAACCACACTCCTGGTTTTGTGTGGAAATTTTCCCCCTTTAAAGCAGTTACAGATGGCCACAGTGTGATTTTTTTACATGTACATTCAGTCAGCCAAAAGCTTGACAGTTGAGTATGGTGCGTGTGACTGAAACTCATAATTAGCTTATGTGACATCCAGTTTGTTAGCATCGTTCAAAAGCGTGACTCAGGGTTCCTCTCTGATTTCTTACTGGCGTTGGTGGGATCAGGTGACTGTATGCTCTCACAGGTATAATTATAGTATGTGTTAGATTTGTCACACTGTAATTCTATCTTCCATTCTCGTACTACTGCCAGAACTGCCAAAGTTTGCAAATATGTGTTTGAGCTACATATTGTAGATGTGGGGAAACATCACTCACAGAGATTAGTTTTTGCACTCTGCTGTTTCTTCAAATCCTCTCCGCCTTCATATACCTCACATTTTAAAGCCTAATACTTTCATCCTTCAACAGCTTGTACAGCTGCTGGTTCAGTTCTCAGGTGGCATAGGTTGATGTAGGTGAGGGTAGCGAGGCTACACTGGTTTACAGTAGCTGCAGATCTCACACTGAATCTCTAACCTTGGAGGTGAGCAATTCTTCCACAAATTGTAAGCCACTACTCTAAAAGTAGCTGTTTCAATGTTAAATTATGAAGATTGTGTAGGTTGTCCGTGCTTAAAGAATTTTTAGGGTTGTGGACTATGAGCTAACAGTGTCAGAACAGTAGAGTCATAGAAACACTTTAAATCCTGAGATGATGTTTCAGCTTCTTTTGTGAAATCTGTTCATTTGTTTTCCCCTAAATTAACACCTTCAGAATCTCTTCAGGATTTTAGTTCTGTGACATTTTTCTTACTCCAATCTCTCTGGTAAATAAATAACCAGCAGTAATGAACCGTTAATATACTAGGCTAGTGTTGGAATCCTGGATTGTAGAAATGGTTTATTACGTTTCCTTTTCTTTGATGTGACAGATATTGTTCTGAAACACCTTTGGGATGTTCACTGTGACAAGGAGCACTCTTGCTCTGTCTGCACCCAGCAGCCTGGAAGGATCTAGTGAAACATGGGATTGCAGTTACTTAACTGTAGACGTAATACACGCAGTACTTGCTGCTCTGGTAGTTCTCCAGCTTTAATGAGCCAGGGAAATGGAGACACCAGTACAGTTTGATCAGCATAAAGCCATCTAACTCTTCCCTGAGTACATATAATATACCTGGTTTTGAGAAGGTTTATCTTGTTTTCAATTGCTCTACTGCAATTTCATCTAAACTGCTCTTGTAGTGGCAAGAGCATTACATAAATGCAGTACTGTGTGTAAACTGGAGTGTAAAAAATACTTACCTGTTTTGTACTGCAGATCCCTGGTTTCATGTCTTTGATTTTATTATAGATGTTGTATTTAGGCTGGGATACGCTGCTGAGCTGATGAGGAGCAGTTCTAGAGGTGGGGCATATGATACCCAGGGAGCACTGATGCTGGGCAGGAGTGGTGGTAGGCAGGAAGATTCTGTAAAGCCCTTGTGACTCCAGAGTGGCTGGAGGAGAGGAGGTGACAATGCCAAGTCCCCGAGCCTCCCAGGAGGCAGTGCTCAGCACCACTGACCTGGAGTGAGCTACTTCCAGCACAGACCTGCTGCTTTTTCTTTTTACAGTATGAACATCCCCAGCCCTTCCTTGGTGAGTGCCCTTACACCCTGCTGTGCTGAGCAGTGGTTTGTTCGGTGTCAGAGCCTGCGCTGGAATTAGTTAATAAGTTCCACCAGGGCCTGGGTGTGCTCAGCATCACATTGGAGAGCCAGTGGCACAGCAGAAATCACTGAATGTTTTAGTCCTCTCTGTTAGTCTGGAGAGGAAAGCAGTGCTGAGTCCAAAAAATATCGTAGTGTCACCAATGCTGTAATAATTAGTAAATCTTATCTTTTTTTTTTCTTTTTTTTTTTTTTTTCTCTGACAACAGTTTAATAGGATTTGCAAAGTAAGTGGTGGCTGCCAGAAATTGGGTCTGGTTTCTCCCTAACGTAAGATTTTTGACATGGCATGTTGGTGTGGACCTTATCCCCTCTAGCTGCTGGAGGCAAAAATCTAATAGAAAAGAGCTGATTATTCTTTACAGTTGCAAAGAAATGAAATAGTGGTGCTTCTTTCAATTAATTAAGTTAAGACATGGTGCATTTATACTTATTCTTGGGATCCTCTTCCAAAGGTTTACTCCATTATTTTGCATCTGGCAACAATTTGTGCTGGCATAAATTCTTCTTCTCACTGGCAGTGGAACAGAGAAGTAAATTAAGGAAGCAAGATTGGCCAAATGATTCACAGAACAGCACTTAGTGTCGAGAACATTTTACTTTTGTTAAGCAATATTTTTGCATACTACAGTTGAATCCAAGGTTTGCTAATTTGGATAGCTGTTACATTATCCAGCCCAGCTAGCGCGTGTGACCCTTGGGGATATACAAAGGGCACTGGAATGTCTTCATTAAATCATCCTGCCTGTGTCCATGATCAGGAATGGTAATATCTGGGAATATTTTCCCGTGTGCATAGCAGCTGATATGTATTGTTTCCAGTTATAGACTGATATCCTTTTTTTCCATTTCAATTTGCACTTTGTAGATGGTTCACAAAAAATTTAGTCCATGTTCCACAAACTTGTTTTGTGAAGGAAAGGTAAGCCCCAGTGAGCTGGTGCCATTCTCTTGGAGGACATGGAACAAATTTAATGCATGGGAAGATTCAGTACGGGTCTCTAAACTGGCTCTGCAAAAGCATATGTTTCTTTACATGGTGAGATACAGTGGTTGGGATTTGACATCTTGCTGTAATTTCTGTTATTTAAAATTATCATGATTTTCATTGGACAATAACTTCATGGATGAAACTACCTATTGATGGTAATGAATACTTCAGAATGCTTCCCTGAAGCAAGGAGCCAGTCTCTTTGTTGAAGTGAGGAGTCCTGCCCTTGATACGTGAGCAAGATGGTAAAGTCCCACCAGACCCAGGAGATGTGACGCTCAGCCAGGGCTGGCCTCTCTGGGGCTGCCCCAAGGGCTTGCCAAGAGGCTGGAGAAGGCAGCCTTGCAGCCGGGGCGACAGAGGGGCAGGTGGGAGCAGAGAGCTGGCTCTAGTGAGGTGCTGGATGCTTCCAGCTTTATGAAGTGAGAGTTAGCTACAGGAGAGGGGGGCAGAAAAGATGGATGCTGAACTGGATGATTATATGTTGTAGCATTAAACTGCAGCAACTCTG
The DNA here is from genome assembly GCF_023634155.1 of Falco peregrinus. Lineage (NCBI taxonomy): Eukaryota > Metazoa > Chordata > Aves > Falconiformes > Falconidae > Falco > Falco peregrinus. The sequence continues at coordinate 10,259,922 of NC_073732.1, read as the reverse complement.
AACTGTGAGTAGTCATACTGCACCTGCAGTCCGTGGGGACTGTCTGCATAGTGTAAGATTAAACAAGGTCTTAAGTTTTTGCAGAACTGGGATTGCAATGAAATTAAACTGAAATTGCCTATGCTCCTGCAAATGTACAGCTCAGAAGAGCGTTCTTGTTTGAAGCTCTGCAGAGAGCCCAATTTGTGTAAGAATTCATATCATAACCTTGTTAAAAGATTACGTGACAATTTCAAATGTTCATATATATATATATATATATATATATATGTGTGGGTGAGTGTTTATAAACATGTAATTTTTCTTTCTTTATAGACCAGTGTTCAAAGATAATCAGGGAAATGTTGACAGAGACTCACGATTCTCACCTTTATTCAGGCAAGAAAGTAATAAGATTTCCATGGAAGATTTGATTAAACTAATAACAGAATACAGAAGGTAAGGAACAGTTTTAATTTAGTTTGAGAAGGAATAAAAGCTTTATAAAGCTGTGCAGAGTAATTTTCAGGTTTTTTTTCTTCATTTAACAGTGTGCCAAAGTGGCCGTATTAAATTGGGTTTTTTCCATTAGCCTATTTACCTGCCAAAGAGTACTTTGGGTTGGACTTTCCAGGAAAACTGAAACATCCTTTGGCACATTAATAAATGTTATAAACTAAAGATAGTGATTCCTTAAATTAGCTTCCATCAGGAGAGATGCAGGTGAAGTAAACAATAAAAGAAAACTATCTCAAGGAAAAAAAGGAGGGAGGGGATGGGGAAGAGAGGAAAAAAAAATGAAAAAGCATTCTTGAATGGTTTCCCCACTCCTTGCTTTTGTTTGTTTGAGTCTCCATGACAAACTGCAGAGTGGACACTGGAGGGAAAACACTTCTCCAAATGTTTAACAGTTTGTAAATTAGTGAATAGCAGTTTGGCTGGATAGTCTTCCACACAGGTGTAAATCAGGATAATTTTAGAGCGGAGTCTTTGTTTATACTGGATAAGTGACTTGAGAATTGAACCATGAATTTCTTCCTGTCTCTTCCACTCTAAATGTACCTAGGAATGAATTAATCCAATTAAGTTATCCTGTTCCATTTATATAAAATCAAATCATAGAAAGATTGAATGTCAGCTACAGGGATTGGATCGGGCCCTTAACCTCTTGTGCCATCTTGCTGTTACTGGTCAGGAAACTTTACTGAAACTCTGACTACTCTTATTAGCCACCACTACTGGGTTTGTCTGTCTAAAGCATCTCCTAGATAAAAGAAATTTAGCACAGTTTTGGCAATTCTCAGATTGCTTGGGCACGAGGAATATGTCTTGGTCCCTTTTCAGCATGGCCCTTGCAGAAGCCATGGTGCTGTGAACTCCTCTCAGTGGTCGTTGAATTCCTTTTAGAGAACAATTGAATCAGATTTTAGAAACAAAATGTGGGTAAGTTAATTCTCATAAGGTTTGGCTCATCAGTTTCTTCCTTTTCTACAAAATATGCTATAATGTTGCTTGCAAAAAGAAGGTAGGAACAAGGCCAAGAAAGACAAAAAAAAAAATCCAAAATAAAACAAACCACATTTGTTTCCTGCTGTTGCATTTGATTTGAGTTTAATAGCCAATAGGTGTATGTTAAATGTGTTTAATATACATTTATATTTCAAATTATGGTCTGTTTTTCATTTTAGATTAATTCCTGTGATGGGTCTCATCTCCCTTGTTCTAATTTTCTAAAATGTTTTCATTTCTGTCATTGCAGAGCAGAGAAGATTAGCAAAATACAGACTATACCTGGCTGTTTGGAGATTGCAGTTGATTGTGTTCCTTTGGAACATCCAAGTATGATTCCACTTTATAATTAATTATTATAATTAAATAGGGCACTGTCATAGATTTTTCAGCCATAATTGCTGCCTTGAGACAATTCTGGTAGAAGAGCCCGTTGAGGTATAGAAAAATGTATGCAGGGGAGTGTTCTTGATCTGTTTTCATTCAATTACACCATTTTTTTTGTTTCATCCTGTACCTGGCCAGATATACCCCAGCAATATGGAACGTAACGTGATGAATCCACATGTGATGGAAGTCCAAGGACCACCATTTTTTGTTCCCTAAGGGATTAGGTCAAAGAACTGAGTGGACTTATGTAGCTTGAAGTTAATAGCCTTGCACTGTTGGTTGGCTGTGATGCTCATATTCTCTGTGAACATCTGGGAGATGCAGCAGGTTTCAAGAATGTAGACTAGGTGGAGGACTTCATTCAGAGGCCACTCTGGCACCAGTGCAGCAGCTGCTAAGACAGATGCTTCTTGCTGGGTCTTTTATTTCTTTTTAAACTTTCTGTTTCAAGGGCCATGCTTCTGTGAGCCACTGTTGCAAAAACTCAGGACCATGGAATTCCCCTGAAGCCTATCATCACACATCTTTATACCATCTTAATATGGTATTACATAAATAACATAGTTACACTAACATTTAAAAAGCAATTTTTATTTTTGAAACTAAAAGAAACTGATGTCTCAGAGTACACAAAATGGTCCAAAGCAGCTTGGGCCTTGTACTGTTCCTTTACTTGGTGTGCCCTGTGGCCAGGTGAAGTCTGGCTTTAAAGTGTATGTGCTTGTCAAGTGCACAGTTCCTGTGGAAAGTCAATGAAAATTTCATCACTCCTTTAGAGTAACAGCTGAAACATTTCTTTGGTATGGGGAAAATTTGTCTTGCTCTGAATAAGGCTGTAAAATAATTTTAAAACTGTACTAGAAAACTTCCGTGCCGTAGGATTCATTAAAATCTCCATCTTGACTTCAGCCAGCTCTGAAGGAAGCCTTGTAATAGCAGTAACCGGTTCTGTTATAACAGCTCCTTCCCACCCAAAGTCAGTCATGCCAGGCTAGTGCTAAAAATCTTTCATTGCCAAGCAAAGCCACTGAAAAGGAAGCTGGCCAAAGATCTTGTCAAGAGTTTGCCAATACAGTCATGTCTCTAGGGACCGACACTACCCTGCTTCACATTAGCATCAATTTGCTTTCAACAACAGAAGTAGATCTTTGTTTTTATAAGACTTTATTTACTCTAGCTACAACAAGGGCTGGAGCCATGGTGCATCAGGGGATATTGTCTGACAGTTTAACCTGAAACAAAACTTCTGCCTTTCTGCTGCCGGGGGGGAAGCCAAACTCACGTAGCTCTAGCAAAGGGCAAAAGAGGAAAAGTCTCCTGAAGCTCCCACCACATTACTTGTTCTTTGCGATTTCAGCCAGGATTTTACTGGTTCCATCTCAATATTACTTATTCTAAGTAGTAAGGCTGTAAAGCAAACAATAATATGTGATGGTTTTCTTTTCTGTTCTTTTGAAGACTGTGTAACTTCATCTTTTATTCCAATCAAGCCATTTAATGACATAAAGGAGCATCCACCTACAGTGGAAGTTGAGGAGTTTGTACAGGAATCAACAAAATATTCTCGCCCTTACAGAGTATACAAGAACCAAATATACGTATATCCAAAACACCTCAAGTACGATAGCCAAAAATACTTCAACAAGGTACAGTACGTGACCAATTCAGGTAGTTGTGTACTGCGTGAGCTCTCATTGAAAGTACTCATCACCACCCAAGGAGGGGGAAAAGGTGATGCGAGTCATGGACTTGGCTTTTGATCTTTTTTTTCAATTTTTGCCATAGTGAAACATTAATATGTTTTTAACGAAATGAATCTGTGGATTAATGTGAAGTTGTATCAGTGATTCAGAGATAATGTGGTAATAGCTTTTTCAAAATTTTCAGAAGGGCTGTATTTTAATGAAATGATGTGCGCAGATAAAAATAATCTGGGTAATATTTTTAGTTCTTAAATGAAGCTTGAGTACTACTTGCATTTTCATGGTGATTGAAAATTAATTAAGGACAAGACACAGGTAGGCGCTGGTCACTTTGTAATCTGCTTCTACACAGTCGGTTTGAAGCCTGGGTTAGATTTTGCTGGTTCTTCTTGGAAATATTATTTCTAGTGATAGCACTGTGACTTAAAGACATTTTAAATGCTGATACACCATCTGCCATCTGCATGTTTCTCGGAGATTTTGAAAAGAGCTTATTTCGGTGCTTTTAGTTTGCTTGTGTTTTTATGGGTACCCCGCTTCTGATCTAAGCTTTAATACATTCCTGTCTTTTCAGGCACGGAATATAACAGTGTGCATTGAATTTAAAAGCTCAGATGAAGAAGGAGCGAAGCCACTGAAGGTGAGCCACAGTGAGAATATATTCAGAGAACAATGTTTCTGAGGACATTACTTAGCAAACCAAGGAATTGGGGCTATACTAACTCAGAACAATTGAAGAGCAAATGTTGTCATGCATCCTTCTACATGTGCACTGTGATTCTCTTTGATCCCACCTAGTCATAATGATTCCAGCTCACACAGTGCCGTTTTGCAGTGCCAGCTCTAACTGGTGGAGGAGAAAGAATTAGACAATATTAGAAAACTTAACCATTTTTTACAGTACAACTTGCTTATTCTAAAATTTACCTTTTACCCTACACTTCTTACTGAGCTCCGGACATTTGATTGAAAAGAGAGGAGCATAAAATTAGAGAAACTTTAGACTTAATTCTTAACTTTGCTATTGACCAAGGGCTATTGTGTAGTATTGTTGTACTGTAGTTTCCCCACTAATAAGTTGCCATCACTCAGTAACCAAGATCCTCCAGACTGGACTCTGCCAGCAAGGAGATTGTTAACTGGGGTAGCTTTTGTAATGCTGAAAAGTCAGTAAAGGCATTGTATTGTGTATTGAACTGCATAAAAGTGCAATTGCTTTTGTAGTTTTTTTCAGAAAACTTTTAAATTGATAACAGCAAGGAGTAAGTCTAAGGAATCTGCATTGCTTAGTAGAGTGCAGGGTAATTTTCACAGAATCAATAGACTTTCACTAGAAGTATGTATGAAGGTTTGATCACTTAAAATATTTCTTTTAATATTTGATCAAAGTAACTATCAATCTTTAATGATATTGTTTCCAGTGTACATGCATATTAGATATACCAAGAGTAGTATCATCATCAGAATTTCACAATGTAATTAAAGCATGTTACTTTTATCAGTGTATTTATGGGAAGCCAGGTGGACCGTTATTTACAACAGCAGCCTACACCGCTGTGCTACATCATTCCCAGAATCCTGATTTCTATGATGAGGTCAGTCTGTTTTTTCTTTCAGTAAACATCAGCCAATCTCACTTGTTTGTCAATGAGACAGAAAAATATGTGTAAAGAATACTTCTGTTACAATAGCTTGTGTATCTGGATGGGCCTGTGTTATGCAGATTTACATACAGCCTCACCTTTTGTTGTTTGGGGTTTTCTTAAATCATCACAGTGAATCCTGTTGTAAGATGTTCTGAGTACAGTTAAGATGCTGTAGAATTAATTAGGAACAGTCTAGCTTTCTAAAATGCACATCTGGATTACGTTACGGGTCCAGCTGCATCTCTGGATTTAATGGAAACAGTAATTATGATGAAGGGTGGAGCCAAATGTCAGAACAAATCCCTTTCAGATACAAGATCTGCACTGGGGCCTTTTGGTTGATCCGGTGGTCTGAACAGAATATTCAGTGACATGTAGTGGCTGCAGCAAGTCATTTAGCTGGTGCGTTTGAGGATGCAGCTATAGAATAGCGTTCACTCCTGGGCCTTTGCCAAATGTTAGTCCCATATGCATCTTTATGCTTGACCAAAGCCAAGTATTGATTCCCCAGGCTTTCTGCAGGTGAACTTAGTTCCACCCTTTCAGTGACTAGTGTGTTTGGTGGCCTGTGAATGTCACATGTCTGTTCTGGATTTTCCACTACAGCTCTATGTGTAACAGTAAGGCTGGCAAACAGCATTAGTATATAGCCAGTGTTTTCCAAACTGTTGGCTTGATCTTGGAAAAACTTCCTTTTTTTCAGTTAAAATTTACTTCATAAAACACAGGGACAAGATTAGCAGATAATGTACAACTACCGGTGAAGTATCAATTTTAAGCTTTGTGTTTAGGAGTGGAGGTGGAGCTTCAAGCATTACATCTTCAGAGATCTTGCAGCCCCCGCTACCCCTTTGCCAGCAGTGTTTGGGGTTTTAACACTTCTGAAAACATTCTTCATGTGATGCTAGTGAGCCATCTGGTTGGGGCAGATTATTTTCAACTTGAACAAAGAGCTAATTCAGATCTTAATAGCTGATTTGGCTGGAAGAGGTGTGCACCTGTACTGAATGTTCCTAGTAAAGCAAGTGCAGTTTTTAAAAGAATGCAGTATGTTATCAAGAAAGTTGTCTTAATCTCCATGTCTGAATCCCCATTTCATATCTATGATTATGGTATTAGATTCTTACCCATAAGCTGATTTACGTTGGTCAACAATTTCTAAACCTTACTTCAAGCATAGGATTAGCTTGGATAAATGTTATTATAGCTCACAAGGACGAAGGGTCTTTTTTATTAGTTCTTGTAACATGTTTTGATTATTTTGTATTTTTATTCCAATAGGTTAATAATATCTCAAACCCAATCTGTAGTGATTCATGGATGGCATGATATGGGATTTAAGACTGAGCAGAAATTGTAAATAAACTTTTATTTTTGTGTCAGCCTTTATTACTTGGTCTTTGCCTTGAAATGATGATGAAGCAGTAAGCAGAGATGTTGTTTTAGTTTGTGGTTTGGTCATCCTGAAAATATGAGAACAGTGATGGCTGTTTATGGCTGCTAGAGTGCAGGTGATCACTTCTAAGCTGGGTCCATCACTCTTTAGTTCTGTCCTCTTTCATCTTACACTCTTTCATCATAAATGCAAATACCCATCCACAAGACAGACAGGAAAAAAACCTGTTTTAAGTAAAAGTGATGGGTGATCATCCCAATTTCCTTGAGAGAGCATCTATTACCCATGCACGCAAACATTAGCCAGCAAAGGCAGGCTGTGCTTAGACCTCTGTGTAGAGAGAGATGGCACTCATTTAGACCATCTCTGATGCCTGGTTTAATCGATTCTTAAACTAAAGTGAGGTGTAACATTTTACATTTCAGGTGAAAATTGAACTTCCCACTCAACTCCATAAGAAACACCACATTCTGTTTTCATTTTATCATGTCACCTGTGACATAAATGCAAAAGCTAATGCCAAAAAGAAAGAGGCTCTGGAAACACCAGGTACCTGTAGTAGAATTACTTTCAATTATAAATATAAATTATGTACATTCAAATAAGGATTGCAGAATTTCTGGCTGGATATTATTGTCTTCCTTTGAACTTGAGAAGCTTGTTTTTCCAAAGAATCATATTGATTTGTTCTTGTGCACAGTGGGATACACATGGCTTCCTTTGTTGAAAGATGCCCAGTTAGCTTCGCAAGAACACAACGTGCCAGTGGCAAGCAGTCTGCCTCCCAATTACTTGAGTCTTCAAGAGCCAGTTAGTGGAAAGGTATTAAGTCGTACTTTCATATTATTCAAATGGCGCAGAGCATTTATTTCCAGATGTTTTACATGAGATTTGCATTTGCACATACCTGGAAGTGTAAATGACAGATAGGGTATCTGTTTTAGAATATTCATGTGCATATCATAGACTATATAAACTAAGATATGTACCACTGCACTGAGAGTCATATGTTGCTGATTCACAAGTGTATATGGAAAAAGTGTATTTTATAACAATAGTATACCCAGTTTCTCCAAAGAGTGAATGAGAGTGACCAGACAGATTCTTTTCACAAACTCAGGCCATGTGACATCATTCATTCTGCTGCTGATGTGATCCACAATCATGCTTCATTCTCCAGTTTTGTGGTGTGATACCCTATTTTCCCATTGATCGTGTCCACTTTGGATTGTATCTGCCTCCTTGTGTGTGTTTGTCATGAGGACAGGGTGGGACAGTGATCCGGTCCCTTGAATGACAATGGTTGGGGGCTTGTGCTGAAAAGTGGGTTTGTATTGCAACGGTTCTGTGGTTGTCAAAGCACAGTAGCCTGCACAGTTCATGCACGCACATGTGCAAAGCTATGCAGTGAAAATTTGATGCAGACTTGAATAAATAGGAAATAAGTGGGAAAATGTGGTTGTTTGTTTTTTTTGTTTTTTGTTTAATAGCAGATCGGCTGTGATGTAAAATGGGTAGATAGTGGCAAACCACTTTTCAAAGTCTCTACTTTTGTTGTATCGACAGTAAATACTCAGGTAAGCCAAATTTCCTCTTAGCTCTGTTACCTGCTTACAAACAAAAAGTGTCAAGGGATGTCTGAAAGATGTTTTGAAATCTTGTGTGAATTTGTTTCGCTAACTTTTAAAGGTTATTTTAATGTAGAAGGGCAAGATGACAATGACAGAACACACATTTTAAGGATAAAAGATAAATTATTTAAGATTATACCAACATAAAAATCATGGAATATCTGTTTAGACAGCAAGAAATTAAATTGTGAATGCCAGGAAGAAGTAAAAATCTGGCCACTGAAATCCCTGAGATTGTAAGGAAAAAAATATTGCTCACAACACTGAAAAAAATTGTGTAGTCAAAGCACCTAGAAATAAGTTATATAAAGCAGCTGTGCTGGGCGATGGGTCCAGCTAAATTAAGTTGATCTGTCTGTCTTGTGTCTGAGGCAGTAGGGTCCAAGTGTGTTCTTTGATATCACAGGTGGTTGCTGTAACCAATTTATGGAGCTGAATTCTAATCCTTTCTATAATACATATTAATTCTATAATAATTCTATAATATAGAATTCTATAATTAATTCTATAATACATAATAATTCTATAATACATATTAATGTGAATGTTTATCGTTTTAGGACCCATACCTGAATAACTTTTTCCATCAGTGCCAGGAAAGGGAAAAGGATCTGTCCCAGCCTCCTACCTCAAACTTTATCAATTCTTGTAAGGTAAGTAACCTGCAGCACAAACTGTGCTGTAAAGTTGTATTTAGGGCTTTCTCTCAACTGATCCATCACTTCACAACTCTAAACATGGCACAGACTTCTCAGGGGGCCATGGGTCCGTGACATCTTCAGTTGGACTTGGTGTGACTGGTCACAGCGCTGTCTCCTATCCCCTCTCCTTTAGAGCACGGCTGCATCTGCCCCATCAGCTTTGATAATCCAGCCTATGCTAAGCCTCAAACCCTGTTAAAGGATAGTGTGATGTTGCTCTAGGGAAGTCTGGGAAAAGGAGCTGTAGCCTATGGAGCTGCGGTATTCCTGCTAGTCCTCTCTTGCCTTAGATGCGTTGTATGCTTACCTCCTACTTGGCTCTTCGTACTTTCACTCTAAACATCTGGATGCTCTCCAAAGGGCTGTTTGGGGAAATTTGTATGTATAAATCAAGGGTGCTTGTTGCCTATCACGTTCTGAAATCAGAAGGAACGTACCCTTTTTGCAGAGATGAAATGAATAAGCAAGTACTGCATTAGATGGGACCGTGTTCAGCAGAGGACAAAAGCTGTGAGAAAGGAGGAGTGTAACAAGCAAATTGTTATGACGAGAGCATTGTAGTAACAATTGTAGTGACAAGAGCAGCAGGTAAATGTAGGGCCATGATTCTTTACCTATTCATGAATGGTGACATTCAGAGTTCTTGCTTTGCAAGCCATTTACCGAACTTTAACAGGAGGATAAACAAGAGGACTGAAGGGTAGCTGTGACACTGTTCCACAGTGCTAGCTTTAAAACATTGTACATATGAGTTTTATTTATTATTTTTCCATTTAGCCGTCTGTAATATCTAACAGGTGTTTGGGGGTTTAGATGTTACCATCATGTAGGTGCTCTTCCCCTTTACTTCATTTATGTTTTCCTGTTTGACTGTACCTTAACCAGATTTTATAAAGCTGCTTGGGAAGAGATTTTTGCTTTAATAAGCAAATATAAAGTTCCAATAAATCATGGCAGTTCTCTGGGCATGTCCCTAAAGGTGGCTACTACTTTTTTTGATAGATGCAGGTAGACCTGAAAAGAATTGCTTTGTTCTTAAATAGTCTTGATTTAAAGAAATGATTAAGGGATGTTTTAAAAAATCAAAGCATCAGACTGATTTAGAGGTTACACCTCTCCAGAATGAAATTCTTAACTATTGATGTTTGGAAAGCCATTGAGCATATTGGACAAAGTTTAGGAATCCATAAAAGCTTTCCAACTTTCTAGACAGTAAGTCAGTTAAACTACCAAAATTGCAATGTTTTTTACTTGCTGTTTGTAGTTTACCTTTTAAAAAAGATTTCAGTAATTTTATTAGAATATAGAGATAGCATCATATGCAACAAGGGTTCAACTATGCAATATAACCAGGAAATAAGTAGTTTTCCCCAGAGTGTTTTGCTTTTCTTTATAAATCACTAATACCTTTGAAGAAATTCTGGAATAATTTGGAAATGACTGAAATGAAAACTAGGAGGAATACAAATGAGTGAGTTTGGGGCTTTTTTTAATTAAAAGCTCAATATCGTCCTTGATCAGAGAAGATAATATAATGTCAGTTCAGTCAGAGTGTTAGTACTACTTTTTACCAATATGCTTTTAACATAATTGTTTTAGCCAAAATAAGCTCACTTTATCAGGTCTCTGCATAAAAGGAATGTTTTTTCCTAAAAATGTAAGGAAATGCATGTCTTGAGAACAGGAATTAAGTTCTTTTCTTTCTCTTACATACATATCCTTAGTGAAATGTGAAATTTGTGTTTGCTTTCTCTCTCTTTTACCCCTCACCCTTAAGTCAGGGCAAAGCAAAATACTGGATTTCTGAAAAGCAGACAATACCTACAACTGTGTTGATGGTCATATTTGAAACAAACTCTATGGGAAACCAGTTCCGTACTTGGTTGTCCTGTTTTCCTACTGCTATTACACCAGTGGCTGTGCTGCATTTTACCTGCTGAAGCAGGAAATCAAGTTTCATTGCTTGTATTGGAAATCCCTCATTTTCTTTCTTATATCTGTTACAGAATTTGCTGAGGATCGAGAAGATCCATGTAATTATGAATTTTCTTCCTGTAATACTGAATCAGCTCTTCTGGGTTTTGGTGCAAAACAGTGATGATGAAGTTGCAACAGCTGTGACCAGGTATCTGAGTATTTTCTGTAGGAGGAAAAGAATTCACTCTAGAGTGCAAATGTAGATGTTAGTCCAATTTTAGCTGCTCTTACAAAGGTTGACTATGACATTTAGACTTTAGTAGGTGAGAATGCCTGCTTCCCCCTTAAGACAGGGCTCTGCAAATAATGCATGGAAGAGCATGGTATCATGCAGCTGACTGATACCAACCAGGACATCACTGACTATGATGGACCTGTCTCTGTACCCTGAGACAACCACAGGTAAAGGTCTCATTCTTAAGGAGCTAAGTGCTTCCCAACAAAGCTGAATATCTGGTTTGGTTTATGTTTGGGTCTGAGGGATGTGGAGTTGAGCACAGGAAGAGCTTGGCATCTTGCCACATCCAATGCAGAGTCAAACAACCAGGTTACACTGTTCTGGGGCATTTTTTAATTGGAGTGTATCAGCAGTAACTGAAGAGCAATGGAAGCATTTTCCAGTGAGCAGGCAAACAGCTGGAATGATTTGCTGAGTCTCTCACCCCTCACATAATGAAATTGTCTTTATTGATGCTGTTAATCAGGGCAGCAGGGAAAAAAAAAATACTGGAGAGATTATTATTGGTCTCTGCAGGAGGGCAGAAAGTTTTATTGCATTTTCTTTTGACCATAGAGGTGTTTTTGTTGTGCTTCTGCCCATAGCTAAACATAGGCACTACAATACAACTAGTAGGAAAAAATGACAACTGTCCTCAGCAACCCTGTTAAGACTAATCTGCTCTCAGTATATTTTCTTTCTTTCTTTCAACATATTGCTCTTCAGAATTAGTTCCTGAAGAAGGATTAATTAGGAAAACTTCAATGAGCAAGGAAGCAGAATTCCTTATCTTAGCCTTGGAAAGCTAGTTTCAATATCCTTTATCAAAGGATCATGATACCTTGCAGAGCCAAGTCCAGTTTTACCACACCTAGGCACTAGGATTAGAAGAACCTCTCCTTGTAAAAGTGTCATTTCATCGGTGCATACTGTCTGCAAAGGGAAAGAAGCAGTCAGACCTTTGTTCAGGACCCTGTTATGGCCAACAGATGAACTGAAGTTAAGGCTAGAGAGAATGAAGAATTGTGTCCCAGGCTAGAATTTTGGTATGGGTTAAGTGACTGGAAAATAAGTGCTATAGAAGCAGCAGCTGTTTAAAAAATAGTTTTATTGATTAGGTGGAAAAATGGAAGGATTTTAATTTTTTTTATGCTTCAGATTTGATTATACGCCCATCTGGCCAAAAAATGAAAATATTCTCAGTGTTTTTCTTGTATGTGTGGTAGCTTTCGTGTTGATAGAGTTGATGTCAACAGGAATACACACGTCTGCTGTGTGTGCCATTCATTGATGTGTCCTATATATACACATTGTATTTTGTTCTGAATAGCTTGAAGCAGCTTGTGTTGAACATATTAAAAGCAACAACAACAGAATGACAGCATAGATTGGCTTATGTGTTGGGGAAAAAACATTACTCCTTTTATACTCTCTCAGGGTTATTTACTTGTCTGGAGGCCCAGTCATGTCATCATTTCTCTGTCTCATCTTTGCCAGAACTTATTTCAATTTCAAATCATAATAAAGGCTGCAGAATCAAAATGGGTACAACTAATTTTGTCATAGCTTTTGTGTTTTGCTACAAGTTTTACTTCTACTAACAGCAAGAAGTAAGGTATATGAAAAAATCTGATTTAAAAGAATTACAAAGCTTTTGAATCCAATAATAAGAATTGGTACTAAACACTCAAATCACCATACTAGTCAAAATGAATATTTGTATGTGGACCAGAGTCAGGCATATTAACAATCCATTTTAGTCATACCATTATTATGCATACCCCTGAATTTGAGATACAGTTTGCTAATTTTTCACATTTGAGAATCACGAACTGTTTCTTCCCCATTCTTTTGACATAAAAATATAATTATAAAATTGCAGTCTTTTCTATATTAAGTATCCTGAAAAAATGAGATCCCAATGATCTCATGGTTAATCTCATGGTTAAATTGAAGAATTCTTGCTCAGACCTGTGTTTTCTGAAACAGGATGATGCCAAACAAAGATGTCCCAGGTACAAGTTGAAGATAAAACTTTGCTGAGCACTTGGTCTCAAGTAGCACCATCTCTTCTGTCAGAAGCTGTGTTTGTGACAGTGGGTGCCAGCACGTCCCAGGCAATTTTCTCCCCTGCTGCTGATCACCAAGCTGATCTGCAGAAGCTTGAAGTATCTATGGTTGCACCAAGTGTCCAGCCTCTCCATTCTGCACGGGTGCTATGTTCAGCTTTTGCTCCTGAATGCTTGGGCACTCGGGCTGGGGCTGAGTCCGAGGTTCTGGGGAAACAGGGCAGGAGAGGGGCGTGCTCGGGCTTGAGCCTAGGCTTCTGTTTGCCTTTGATTAGCAGTGCCATCATGAGCAAAGTGTCAGAGCTTTACAGAATTACCAAGATCTGAGAGAACCTGACACTTAGCATTCCCAGAGAAAGAGGCTTTTGCCTCTCTGTTTCAATAACATACTCTCATTTTTCTTATTTCTTACCAACCAAGGTCTGTATAAACTTTGGTTAGTTAATAGTTTTCTTTTGTTGTAATGTCTGTGCAGTTATAATGATTAAAACCGGATGCGTTTTGTTAGATGAATATATAACAGCACAATCCATGCAGGTGGAGGGCCCAAGGAGTGACTGTTTTCCCAGTGGGACGGTGTCTGCGCATGCTGTTTATCATTTGTATCACAGCCCTCATGGACTGTTTTAAATGAGGTTACAATAGCAGAAGAATGTGATGCATCAGATAGACTTTCTCTGCCTTATGACACAAAACAGCTCTTTTTTTTTTTTTCCCCCTTTTTTCATCTTGCAGGGTTCTTACTAACGTTGTTGCTAAGTGCCATGAAGAACAACTAGACAACTGCATCAATTCATATGTGACGGTATGATTGCTGTTATACCATTAGTTGTTCTATGCCGGGGCAGGGTGGTGTTTGGTTTTCTGTGGGATTTTTTCCCCGTTTACTCTCAGTTGTACTTGTCTGTAGCTTTCTCTGCATTTACATCATGGCTTTTTGCCACTAGTAGGCTGAGTGACTCTGCTTAGGAAACTAAGATTTGGAAGAGTCTGAGTCAATTCTTCACCATGAGTTTCTTGTGTCACCTTGAACAAATTACACTGCCTCTGTGCTTTAAGGGCATCCTGTAGAGCAGTGAGTGTCTTTCTCTAGCAAACTTGGCTGTATCCTGGCTTGCAACCTTACTCCACTGAGGAGGAGGAAGGGCTGCTCCTGTTTCCTCTGCATGGTGCAGCTGGTTTTCCATAGGACACCAGGCTGAGGAAGCTGCAGTGCACTCTTAAAGGGCACTGGGATGGGGGAGGGACAATTCCCCATAGTCAGCTGATGACTAGAACTTAGATTTTAGAAGCAAGACCTTGTGCAAATACCCTTCCACTGAGCTCCTAGGAGTGTAGGCTTAGTGTCAGTCTTTGTGAAATGATGTTAAACTGAGAATTTCCCACCTTGCGGGGTTTGAGGAGGGGGGAAGGAGGACATAAATACATGAAAGATCATGAAACTTTAGCTAAGTAGGTACCAGTGAGAGACATTTAATGTAGCTTGTGTGCAGTCTGTAGCATTCTTCTTGACTGTGATGAGATTTATCACTTCAAAATAGCTGGCCATCTGTATTACACATGCACAGAGTTGCCCTCATTGTAGTTGAAAAGGATCCACAGGTGGTAATTTTTATGGAGGAGGTACTTCTGGATGCTCTTCATGGCTGCAAGATGGCTGCATGTTTCTCAGGAAACTATAGGTTTTTAGCTAAGCTTTTGATTATTTTCTTAAGTCATTATTTTAATTTCGAGATCCTAACTCTTTGCATGTGCTATTGTACATAAATTCTTTTCTTATCTGTTGAGTATAGATTCTTGTAACTGTTCCCTGTTTACTCAGCTGTATTCCTTCATTATTATTTTGAAGAAGAGGGTAGATATAGAATATGTATGGGTATGTTCTTTGTATGGAGTCTGGTTCCAGGCAAGCTTTAGTATTACCTAAAAAACCAAAGGCATGACCTCTTTAAAGGTGATGTCCTTGTTATCTGTGTCAATTGAATATCCATTGAATGACTATGAATAATACTATTCATATTCAGCAAGTATCTCGTCATCAGTATATTTGGGTAACAGCTTTATAAGTTGAGAATTTTATGAAGAAACATGTTTTTAAGTAGAAGAATATATTAGGAGAAGAATGTATTAACTGCTGTTACTGGCATGGACAAGAAAAATTAATAGAAAAATGAATGTCATTTAAGGGTGTTACACTTTTTTTCCCCTCTTCACTTGTGTTAAATTTTTCCTCTCCTTTTTAATTGTAGGGGAGAGAGCTGGAAAATTTTGTTCTAGTCTTGCTAGATGAATCAGTAATGAATACGTTGTAATATCTTTGAGTGCTATGTTTATTAACTTCTTTGTGTATTGCAAATAGCAGCATAGAGGAGAATTGCAGGTTGTTAGAAGAACTGAGGTAGATACTGCCATCACTTTGCCTCTTGGCCTGCTCAGGTTCAGTGGCGACAGAACTAATGGAGGTCATGATAGCAATGAAAGAATCCCCCCCAGTTGTGGAAAGAAGCTATGAGTGACAAATGTCTGTATGGGCTTCTGGCTGTAATAATATTCTGATTCACTGTGCAACAAGTAGTTTTCATAACATACATTTGTAGATTATAAGTAGTATAAATTACATAAGTTTGGGGGATGGGGGGTGTTGTGGGGTTTTTGTGGGTTTTTTATCAACTTTAGGAATAAAGTGTAAGCAATTACATTCCTGATGAACTCAAACTTTAGCGTGTTCATGGGTAGAATCATGAAAATATGGTAGGAGTTAGGTTACTAAATGGGAAAACTTTTTTAATTTTAGTGTTGACAACTGTAGATTGGTATTTCCATGGTATGGATATGCTTTCATGCTTCATAGAGGTATGTGTTTACAGGTGATGTATCTCAGCATCTTAGTAGTCAAATTTTAAGTCTCAAGTACTCTGGTTTAAGCACAGAGGAATTTGGCTGAGGTCCAGCAGAACTGTTCAGGCTCCAAAATAAATAACCTATGTAATATATAAATTTAATTAATTACAATAGGCACCTATTGCAGCTAAATATCTTTGAAATAAGAGGTGATTATTAGGCCACACAAAAAGTCCATTTAGTTTGTTTTCCCATTTCCAGCAGCAGTCAAAAGCCAATAACTGTTAATCTCTTTTATCCATCTGTAAGGAAATTAATTCCTACTTTAGAGATGCTGGTTTGGGAATAAGTAAGTTGAGAATTCTGAGTCACTCAGATGCAATAATAATGCGAAATTACACTGACTTAACAACTGGACCCAGAAGTGTCAAACTGCGTAGGGAGAAGCTTACGGCATCTGCTCTCGAAACAAAGCTGAATATTAGTAAGATATTTTCAAGTGATATTCCTTTTACCTGCCTGGTAGAATTAAATTTCATTCCAACTAATGCACTGGCAGAGCTCTTGCTCTAGGGAAGGAGCAATGGATGCCAGCACCAAATCATCAGATTAAAATGTTGAATAAAACACATGCTAGAGTTATGAGTTCTGAACAACTTGGTAGATAAATTCCTCTCTTGAGGGCTTGATTTCTAAAGGGGTACAGTTTTCCCCTTCTGTCAGCATCAGTGGGTGCTCTACACCTTTCAGGATGAAGAGTTGTTACCAGCTCTGACTGGCTGTTGCCACTGGAAGGAAGGTGCCAGTGAAAGGTGGCCCTGACTGGGTGGGTGAAGAACCCTCCGTGCTGGCTCTGCTTCCTTATTTTATTTTTTTTTTTTTACCCCCTGGTGAAATGCCTTGAAAGACAGTCTAGCAGTGTCAGCACCCTGTGGTCTATTGGAAAAAAAAATAAATCATAGCACTGACTTTAAGCAGAAATTCCTCTTGATTCACATTAAGCTGAAATCAACAGGGAGTTGTGTTTAAAACTGGGATTTTGTAGGGGAGCAGTGTTGTGCTCTTACTGCTAGGGGAATTAAACTTTTTGTGAATGCCTTGTTCAACCAAGATATATTTCGGCAGCAAAGGTTGTCAGCTGGTAGTGGTGTATAAATAGTTTATTTTCTACTAAGTTTTTTTTTTATATTTATGTTAATGTACATTTTGATAACTTTTATTTTTCTTCTCTTCTTCAGTATGTGTTCAGGACCAAATCATTTGAAGAAAGGACTGTTCATGAGGAGCTGGCCAAGAATATGACTGGTCTTCTGAAGTTAAACGACCAAGTAACAGTGAAACAGGTTTTAAAGGTGAATGATAGCTTGAACTTAGCACATTTGTAGTTTTATTGGTTTTCTGCCTGAAACTCACTTCTCGCCTCCCCTCTTCGGCATCCTGCCCTGCTTCAGTAGACAGACTCACCAGAATTGCTACAGTTGCTCAGCGTAACATGTTTCTCAGAATGCAGTGGTTCGCATAATAAAATTCCTCCTTTCTGTTACAGCTCAGCCTGAGTCCAAAACCTAATTCTTACACAATATGATGTGAGCGATTACTTTTAGGATACATTGTTTTAATTTTTATTTTGGAAGGTGCAGGGAAGATGTTCATCCGTAAGTAGGACATCTATATCTGATTTCAGCTGCTGCCTTTGCTTGACAGTGACCGAAATGAGAATGATTGATGTTTCCTGAGGTTTCTTATATCCAGCCAAGTCTAAGAAATTCATACGTGTGCAGGCCCCATCACTGAGCCTGTCAGTTATGGGCATAAGAGCTAGCCAGTCCAGCTCGGAGTTCCCGGTGGCAAAAAAAACGTTTAAAACTGTTTAGAGTGAACCAGTTCAAATTTTCATGTGCTGAGCCACTGGAGTAGCAAAAATGGGCTGAAAGCAGAAAAGCTAGCTTGCAGGAAACAGGCCATGCAAGGGTACCTACGAGTGTGTTTGGGGGGTGGGGGTTGCTATTTGTAAGCTTTTTGAGTGTGTTTGTTTCATGTATCTTCTCAGATACGTGAGGATGCATTTGTATCTGTTCACTATTGCCAATGGTATTTGAAGAACCCCTCTATTTATCTTCCAAAGGAGTCCAATCTTACTCCAGACCAAATTACACATCCACTGGAACTAACTAAGCAGTTTATTCTCAGCCTCTGTTCCCTGAGGTTCTCTGCATCAAGCATTGCTGCCAGTTACCTGCAAACAAACAGTGAAGAGAGAGCTCGGCAAGAACAGCAGGATTGTAGGAGCGCCGTTTGCAGGCTCCATGCTGCACAGAGCCACAGTGACAAAGTGCCTGAGATGGCACTCAAGGACATGATCCAGTGTTACTCAAATACATGGCACTTAGGATCTTTGATTTATTTGTCACGTAGAGTTTACCATTGTGCATTACTGAGAAATGCAATTGGTCTACAAGGCATGGTAATGAATCATAAAGTATTTGTCAGATAATAATTTTTTCCTTATGTCTTTTTTCCTTCTTTTGAACAGCATTCCTGGTTCTTCTTTGCAATTATCTTAAAATCAATGGCACAGCACTTGGTTGATACAAACAAAACAAAGGTAAGTATGTAAGTGATCTCAACAGAGTAGGCAATCTGTCTCTTAGGGAAAATACACAGTGTGGAATCCTGGGAAATACACATACTTGGACTTTTCTTCTTGACCAGTCAAAAAAAGAAATGCTGTTATACTTTGTACAATATTGGGTTTACCCACAACAACTTTGTATACCTGCTAGGCTCAAACTGATCTTTGCATGTACAGGTGGGCCAAAAATACAGGTGCGTCAGCTTTGTGATGGGTGGGTTAGAATGGAATGAGAATTCTCTAATTTCTGCTGGTTACTCAACAAGTGATTATGCCGGGCAGCAAATAAATGATTTGGCAACTCAGCTTTGAGCAAACCTTACAGAGCTGGAGATCAGTGCTTTGACCTCTTTTCTGTCTGATTATCAAAGATGCTCTTGGTATACTTGTTGTGGAATCCAAGGATAAGATTTCCCACTTTCCTGTGGACCAGATTGTTCCTTTTAGGGTTTATACTCAGAATAGATCCATGGAACTCTAGGAATATTTTTCTTCTGTGTTGAATGACCTGTGTTTTATTGTTTTTTATTCTTGGCCTGAATGTATTTTCAGGTTTAATGTGCAACGTTGTACACTCTCAAGTGAAGATCTGTTCCCTGTTTAGGTTTCTCGAATTCAGAGGTTTCCAGAATCATTTCAAACTGAGCTGGATACACTTGTAATGGTCTTAGCAGACCATGTTGTTTGGAAGTATAAAGATGCTCTTGAAGAAACCAGAAATGCAAACTACAGCACTGCCAAATTTCTGAAGGTGAGACGCTCTGTCATTACAGCATATGCACTTATTTTCCCCATACTTAATGCAAACTTGAGACTATTCTAGTCCAGTCAAGGGGAATAAAAACAATTCTGAGTGAATGATGGCTCAATTTCCAAGTTTAGCATTGACCTATATTTAGTTTTTCTATGCCCTTGAGTCTTTAAGAATGCAAAAGCTTTATCTGTCTGCCTTAAAGCAATTATGTCAAAGAGCCCAAGTCTTAAAATTTTGCCGATTCTTAAATTATATTCAAATAGGTGAAAAGTTTGGTAAGGAATGAAACTGTAGTTACAGTTGAGCTTTGATTTTTTTATTTAAATACTATTGCTCTGAATGACAGTGAGTGGATTAATATTTCCTAATCACAACCAGTGTGCACAGCTTTTACAAACCAGAATAAGCAAACTGCAAGTATTACGTGAAATATTGTAACCTAAATTTTTAACTCTTCGATGCCCTTTCACTTCCCAAACGTAAGAAAGTACATGTGTGGTTTGGAAAAGTCACTAAAAGGGGTTGTATTTTATGGTTTTGTCCTGATATTTCTCAATCGTTTTTTATTTTCCCAGCATGGAATTAGCTGTGAAGCATTGGAAAACTGTCATTCAGTAGGTTGTGTGGCCAGATACTTAATCTAGATTTAAACTGGATGCACACACACACATCTTTCCATTAACGGAATGATGTACATTAATGATGTACGGAATATTGTATATAGTACATGCTGAAACGCAGGCTCAAGTCTTTTATGACAAGTTGAAGTACAGCATTAGGAGAGAGCAGTATTCCAGCAATGAAATGTTCCTGTGAGGTTATAAGGAAAACAACCCCAAAATGATGGTGGATTTTTCTCCATTCATACGTAGGAGAAACAAATGATAAACTTGCTGTCTGCTGTGTTGGCCTCTGTTGCTGATACCGTATGGAAGCCCTAGTTGCTGTTGACACACTGATGTGAAGCTGTATCTATCCATAGTGTTACATCATTTGGAAGATGATGCTGGTTTGAGACAGGAGCATAGGTGGAGGGGCTTAGTCGGTAGTTGTGCAGTGTTGCACCTGGGGAGGTGTTGCAGATTTGCATGCTGGTTTTGTGTGTTTCTCAGCTAAACTGGGAAGACAGTAACGCTGCATTATATGATCTGGCATATGGCTGTGTTTTAATTTCTCTTTGAATCTAGTCTGCCAGAAAGAATTACGTGGGT
This sequence comes from Falco peregrinus, assembly GCF_023634155.1. Lineage (NCBI taxonomy): Eukaryota > Metazoa > Chordata > Aves > Falconiformes > Falconidae > Falco > Falco peregrinus. Next base: position 10,239,266 of record NC_073732.1, on the reverse strand, counting down.
TAGAGATGGTACGGCTTTCTGCGGGCTGGCATTGCAGCAGCCTTGTTTGAATGCTATGTGGCAGAAGGCTCAGGGCTTCACTAGTTTTGCAGAGTTCAGGAACACCAGAGAAGGAGGGCATTCCAGATTGTTTTCCCTATCTTGTGGGCTCTCTGCAAGGGAAAAATGTCAGCAGTTGTATCACCAAGGCCCTCAAAAACCTTTACACCTTCTGGCTATTTAGTCTATCTGGCTAGAAGCAAGAGCGGTGCTGTCATCATAATGTAATGTAGTGGCATATTTATTTCAGGAAGATAATGTAGCTCATAGATAGCGAGTATTGTGACTGGATTGATGCCTCAAGAGTCATTGCTCTGTCACTGAAGGAGATATTCCAGTCAGCTGGCATCACGTACCACCTCTGGTGACTGAGTGTTGCAGTACATGAATGACTTCCATCAGATAAGCTTTCTCCTAGTATACAGTACACACTGATAGTTATTTCAGACTGTAGACACAGTGAAAATGGAAAGTTTGTTCAGCTTATTACTACTTAAAACAAATTAAAAAATCAAGCCAGATTCACCAGTTCTCTGGTTTTCATTGCCCTGCTATAAGACTAACTTCACCTGCACAAATAATTCAAGTTTATAGATGATGCGAGACAAACAGCCGGGTAAGTGAGGCCATGTACTGCTTCTTGGCTGCAAAATAATTCTTTTTTCCCCCTTTTCTTAGCGCTGTTTTACATTTATGGATCGTGGATTTGTGTTCAAGATGGTCAACAATTATATAAGTATGTTTGGAACAGGAGATAGCAAGGTATAGTTTTGATTTTTTTTTTGTTATTGTTTGGTTTTGTTTTTTTCTGGAGTGACTTGCTAACAGAATATTTACATTGCAACTATTTATGATCTGTTCCATGGCTTCACTGTGCTCAGAACTAGAGTCAGTGAAAGTATTTACTGTAAATACGTGTTAAAACCTCTTGGGTTTGAGCCACCTACCTTCTTTTCTGGGATTAAATAGCCACGTCCAAACTATTGCTTAGTGAGCCCTGCAGGGGCAGACTCTGCAAAGACTCAGCAAAAGGCTGAGTGTAAGCTGTGATTCTTTGGAAAGTAAGTACATTTGTGGTTTGGTCTATAAATATCAGCAGCAATTGGCAATAATTTTCTTTAAGGAGATTTAAAAGTAAAGACATATGAACAAGTTACAATTGTGTAAACTCCAATTGAGAGCGTAACATCTCTGTTACTTTAAATGAATGGTATGCTCTTATGTCATTGATGATGCAAGAAAACCAATCTTCTCCAAATTAGTTTGTGCTTGCTATGAGGAAAATTCCCTGCAGCCTGGATTTCTTCTGTAATAGTCAGTGATATAGTTTGAACAATAAATTTCAAACTGCAAGAGGTCCTCAGATTATTCAGCTTCACTCCTTTACTCTTCATTCATCAGGGTGAGTCAGAGGCTTTATCTCTTCCATAGCTGGGTTTCTAAGCTGTCATGTGGGAGCGTATAAGACGATAGATAACAGAATGTATTCAAGATATGCACTCTGAATGACTCATCTTTCCCAAAACAGCTTACAAAACTATTAACTTTTATAAATTTTTAATGGTGATCTGGGCATTTGTAGGTAATGAGTGAGATTACTCCAGGTCTGGTTTGCTTTTACTAAAACCAACTTCATGCTGCACTTGCATCTTTCACCTAATCTCTGGAACAGATGTAGAATGGAGCCTCTCGGTATCAATGTTATAGCCTGAAGTCTATAAGTCTGTAAATATTATTATGCAATCTGAAAATTGTTTCCACATTTCAAACTTCCCTAAATACATCCAACCACAAGAACAGATGTTTAATTAAAGTCAGTTAATGGCCAGTGGAAAAGCCCGAGATTAGTCAGTGTGCAGAGCAGAATTTAGCAATGTGTGTGGAAGCGGAGCTGAGACAGATGTACCACTGGAACAGTCTTTGCAGCACTTGAAAACAATAACCACAAAATTAAATTGGAGATTTCTGACCTCGAGGAAAGAGAGGTCTTGCATTGTTTTCATTTCCTTCAGACGCCTAAGCAAGAGTCAGTCATGTAAATGTGCTGCAGAATGTATTTCTGTGCATCTTTTGCTGCTTTAACTGGATTGTTTATGTATCAAAAAGACAATCCTGCAATCTAACCTCTCTCTTCAGAGAATTTAAAGCATATATTGCTGCTTGAATAAACAGTTTGTGGGTATATCAGTCTATAACATTGCAGTTTGAATTTACTGCAATCGTGAATGAAGGACCATAATTTCTGTTCCACAGAAATATCCCTCGTGGTATTCCATATTTTGACATTTAAACATTGTTTTGAGAAATACTTACTCAACAGTTGAAATACCTCATTAGAATTCAGTTCGTTGTTGTATTCCCTCAAAATGTCACAGTTCCTCTTGGGAAACGCATTTCAGGTGCTTCATTTATTTGCCATTAGACCCTGAATTGCATGTCCAGCTGTATTGCTGATGAGGTACTGCAATGCAATAAAACATTTCAGGGAAAAATTCCCCACCATCCACTGCTCAGTAGATTCTGAAAAGTGTATGTTCCAGGTATCCTAGCCCAATGGTGGCAGCAGAAATGCTACAATTTAATTTTAGGGATTGACAGACTTAAACGCAGGGCAAATAAGACCTTTACAAGTGCTTTCTAATGCTAGGGCCAATGTTTGACCTAGATCGATGCAGTGTCGTATCAGTAGTCCTGAATGACTGCTTTCTGCCGCTGAGCAGAGTGAGCTGAGAAGACAGAAATAAAAATTTTTTACTGGATGTTGTGTATTATCTTTATATCTCAGTGGCACATCAATATAGTGGAAATTTTAGATTTGTGAAATAGTTGCAAGGCTCCACAAAAGATCACAAATAGATTCTTGGGAGGGAGATATTGAGGAAATAATACCAAAATTATATAATACTTAAATCCCTCAGAGCTGGAACTCAGTGGCATCAAGAGAGGAAGTTTTCACCACTATCAATAGGTTTTGAATCTGCCCTGTGTGGGTGAAGCTTTGTATTTGGCTGACCAAAAAAAAGAGAAAAGAAAAAAGAAAACAAAAACACACACACAAAAAAAAAAGGCAGGCATAATAACTATGGCAGTCCCAAAGTTGTGCGGTCTGGAGAAGTTGCTTCACTATAATTGTATGCTGTAGTATATACCATCAAAAGATCCAGCGTAGCTTTAAATATACCTTAAATATTTAGCTTGGATCAAGCTTGTATTTATCAGTCCATCTTCAATGAAAAATCATAGTTCAGGAATCCAAAAAGCTTGTTTGACTGTGTCAAGTTCGTTTGGTAACAGAGATGAAACCCAAATGTTTATTATTTGTGCAGTTTGGCATCATTGTTGGGTGTGATTACGAATTCTGAGGCAGAGCTGAAGCAGTAGTGCAGCTTTTACCATTTTCCCTGATTTAATGTGAACTGAACCATTGCCTGTTCTGGTTTTCAGACTTTACATCAGTTCAAATTTGACTTTCTCCAAGAAGTCTGTCACCATGAGCACTTTATCCCTCTGTGCCTGCCCATACGATCTTCCAACATTCCTGGTAAGGCACCACCCCGAAAGGGTTTCTTACAGTGGTGAATTATTGAGAGGTTCAAAGAGCAGATAATAATTAACCCTCTGAACTATCGTGTCTGCACATCAGGCACAGAAGCCCTGAATGGCTTTTCAGGTGTGGTACTTCAGCAGTGAGATAAAAATAACATCATTTCAGTATGCCTATAAATAAATGCGCCCCCTGACAGCCCAGTTAGGCGGCGGGAGGTGACTGTTCTGCTGGAAGTGTTGAGGTGAGCAAACTGGATTCTTTGTGAGGACTAATTGCTAAAGCTGCAGTAGCCTTGGGAGGTGGCGAGCTGGGGAAAGGGGTTGGACGGGTACAGCAGGAAGGAGCAGAAGCTGGGGCAGTGATAAAGGAGTTGTGAAACTGCTGTTGGGGAATAGGCTTGCCCGCTGCTGTGGGGTGTATGACTTGTCCGTGTGACAGCTGCTCCTTTGTGGAGATGATCTGAACCGCACATGTAGCAGGAGTTTGGAAACATCTGTGTCCCAGATAACAGGCCATTGGTACTTTTGCTTCCAGGCTGTCTCTAGAACTGGCAGGCAGGTCCCTTGCAATAGCCCTTTTCTCCCAAGTGCATTTATTTTCTTGGCCTCTGACAAGCCTGAACATTAATGGTCACCCCATACTGCAGTGTTTTACCTGGAGCAGTGAGGCAAGAGAGACCCATTTCTAATCTGTTAGTTATACCTCCTGAGCTGCTTCTCAGGGCAGGGGATACTGTGTGTAACCCACGTTTTGCAGAGAAGAAAGAACAGGTTTTGCCTGTGCCCTGCCACAGGAGTGAATCCACCCTGCCCATCCCCCAAAGCCAGCAGCCACCACATGTTCCATCTGGTGCACCGAAATCTGTTATTTCGAAGCTGACTTCATGGCCAATGCCCAGTGCTGGGTGCTTTTCCTCTTGGTTTCAAAGGTGCTGGGATTTCAGCCCTGGGCACAATTCCCAGTTCTGACAGTTTTCTGTGTACTCGGGGGAGTTCACTTGGGATGTGGTCCTTTAAGTTGCTGAGAGTGGGAAGGTAACTTCCAGTGGAAAGCAGAATCGCCTCTCAAATTGTGGGTCCTCATTTTTGCTGCAGTTTTCAGCACCAAAAAGTGAGTTCAGTTCTGACACTCATGGCTTTCTTTAACAGTGGAAGCTGTTTAATTCAAATTTGAGTCAAATTGGAAAAAAGTTACAAAGCAAATACATTTTTTTGCACTTAATAAGTTAAAAAAAATGCCTGATTTTTTACCTATTTTTGTTTTATATTTATGAAAAATGAAGATCCTATGACGCCTTCAGAATCAACACAGGAATATCGAACATCAGGTATGAATAAGATGACCACATAAGAAGCAAGCAGAGTTGTGCATCAAGAGCTTTAAGATTTACTTTGACTGCTGCCACCAAATTGTGGCAAATTTAGGCAAAAATTATTTGCCATTTTCAAAAGTGGAATTAAGTCTTGATCACTAGTTTAGAACTTTTCTAGCTAGAATATGGGAACAAAAATTTGGACTCTGTGCTTTGAAGAAGTGGATAGTCTTAGTATGTGCAAAACATTTGAGATTCTCATATGGGAATGTGTATATAAATTGTCTTTTATTAAATTGTAAAAACTGCATGATTTTGAGAAATAATATTATTAGGCTAATTCACTCTAGCAAGTGAGGCAGCAGAGTGGGGCAGTCAGGTCAGGAAATCAAGGTTTAACAGTGGCTCAAATCAATAAAAGCTATTGAAAATTTGGAAAATGGGAGGTGGGGTTATGCAACCCTTAAGTTAATTTAAGCATTCTTGTCCATTCTGTTCCAAGATATTCCAGAGTACACATTGACCAATGAGTTTTGCCGCAAACATTTTCTAATTGGAGTCCTGCTGCGGGAGGTTGGTTTTGCCTTGCAAGAAGACCAGGATATTAGGCACTTAGCTTTGGCTGTGCTTAAAAACTTAATGGCAAAGCATTCATTTGATGATCGATACGCAGAGCCGGTAAAGAAATTGTTTGTCTATTCTTTTTCATTTGCTTGTTCATACAGTAGCTTAAACATATATGAAAATATCTTAGCCACTAGTGTATACTTAATTAGTTTCTTCAAGATTATGTTGTATCTTTTATTTTTTAGGCAAAACAGGCACAAATAGCAAACCTGTACATGCCACTCTATGGAATGCTTTTGGACAATATGCCAAGGATTTACATGAAGGATATGTTCCTTTTTAATATCAATACTTCCAATCAGGTAATTCACATGATTTTTCAGAACACTGAAGGGAATCAAACGGAGGTCTGATCTAGTCAGTCTGGTAGGAAGAGGTCTGAGTTTTATGCTGGTCACAAATTAGCTAAGAAAATACTGTTCTGAAAATGCTGATTTGTGTTCACCTGCAATATTTAATTTGGAAACTCTCAGTTTGCAGAGCACCTGCAGGGCCCTGGGGGTCTGTACAGGCAGGGTACTGACTGTGAATCTGGAACAGACCCAGGGCACTGGTTGTCTTGGGGCTGGAAACTCAAAGTTAGAGGTTTGCAGCCCCAGCCAGTCTGTCCGGTACCTCTTCCCTGGTGCTGCGGGCTGGGGGCTGAGGACCTTGTTCCCCAGGCAGGTCCCTTGGCGAGTAGCTGGGAGATGTTGTTAAAAAAAAGCAAAATTTCCATTGCCACAGATTCTTTGGAGAGTTACATCATCAACCCACGAGCAGTGTCACTGGTACAACAGAGGGACCATGAACTCTACCAGGAGGCCAAGTAGCTAAAGGAGTGAGGGCGTATGAACATCATAAAACGTCTTCACCACCACAGAAAATGGTTGTATAAACTGCACATGTGGAGGAGCATGTTTATTTCTCAAAAGATTAGATGTGTTCTAATCGTAGCCCTGCTTTAAAAACTGGAAACAGATTTTTGCAGGGGCGTTGTGTTTCAGTCCCTCTAGCAAATGATCCTGTTCCACGTGATGGTTGCTAACGGCAGTTAATGCTCCTTTCCCAATGCTGTGCTAGGGTTCAAGAAGCAAACACGGTTAAACTTGATCTGTCCTTTACAACTTCAGTTATGAGAGGTTTTCATGTTGCAGGTAACTATTTGGCATATTATGGCAAGCCTTGATCTTTTAAGGCCATCATGTCTGAACAACTGAAAATAGCTTTTCAAGCTCAGTGCCTGACAAAAGCCTGTTGGGTGTGTTGTCATTGTGAAAGTTATGAATGATATAATTTACTGGAGTTTGTTCTGTTTGTTTCGAAATACAGGGATCTAGGGATGACTTGAGCACAGCTGGAGGATTTCAGAGCCAGACAGCAATGAAACATGCTAACTCTGTGGACACATCGTTTTCCAAAGATGTTCTGAACTCTATAGCAGGTATAAATGACAGGTTGAACATGCACACAGGTAGATTTCTGTGTATCTCAATCCATCATGCTTTCTGCTTAGTGTTCATGGAGGATATCATTAACCCGTTTTGTACAATATTCAGGGAAACATGGTGTGCAATGTTTCTCTTCCCTTTGGGTATTTTTGGATTGATTTTTATTTATCTTGTGAAGCCAGTTGTCTTCCACTGCTTCACTTACTCTCCTGCTTTGGAACGATGCCAATATTCAGGCTCTTACAAATCCCTGTGCCTGAATTCATTCTTGTAGCCTCTGCCTGACTTAAGAATAGTTCCAAGGTTTCTGGTGAAAACTCCTGAAGTCTCTTGGGGGCTAGTAGTTTTAGTTTTTTCCAAACTTAATAAAAGGATAGAAACACACATTACTTTGGTCACTTCCTCCAAAACCCATTTCAAAATCTGGGGAAGTGCATGGGCACCTTTCCACTGATTTTTATGGCTTTAGGTCAGGCCTTACAGAATGCAACAGGCCATTTTAATGCCATGAATAATGGCAACTGAATCATTTTACTTCAACTTGTTGCATGTTTTCAGTACTAAACATACCCATCAATAGCTTTGCTATTGGAATTTCAAAGCACTGGTGTCAATCCAGCACGTGACGCTTTTTAAGTTTTCCATTTTCCTTGTTAGTTTTTGTATCCATAAATGTTTTAGTTTAGCATGTTTGCTATGATTTTTGTTTACAGCCTTTTCATCAATAGCTATCTCTGCAGCAAACCATGCTGACTCCAGAGCTTCCTTAGCAAGTCTTGAATCTAACCCAAGTACCAATGAAAAAAACAGTGAGAGAACTGACACGTGTGAAAAGGTACATGTGCAAATGTTGAAAACAATTACCAGAGGTGGAAACCTGTCACTATACTTAACAAGGCCCTTCGTTGTCAATTCAACAGATCATGAGACCTTTGTCTTTGATTGGATCAACTCTTCGTTTTGACAAGTTAGATCAAGCTGAAACTAGAAGCCTTCTTATGTGTTTCCTTCACATTATGAAAACCATTTCAGAAGGTAAAGAAATGTGTACTCACTACCTAATTTATGTTGTTGTAAAATATTGTGAACGCTGGATCCAAACAAATGCTAAATGTGAACAATTATCAATGTATTTCACAGGCTTTGGGTCAAGTTTTAATTCTCTGTAACAGATACATAATGTATTTTCATATCTCCCTTTAGATGCACTGATTTCCTACTGGTTGCGAGCACCATTCTCAGAAATAACAGACTTTTTCAGCATTCTAGAGTAAGTTCACTTGGCGTTTGGTTGATTTTATGTTATATGTTGATGTTTTAAAGTGACTGCTGCAAATAATTTCTTTTGGGGTTTGTCCACCTAGTGGACTAGGCTGAGATAGCTCTTGTATCTTAGATTATTTTGCCTTAATCTTCTGAAGTCATAATGAGATATTACCATATCCTCCAATACGTTGGCCATTTCCATGAGCAAGGGGTATAAATCTTTAGATGTTTCTCCTAAAAGACATTTTCACAGTAGTTTTCCCATTTGGGATTGAGATTCTATTCTTCCCTTGAGAAAAGAGAAGTATTTAGCTCCCCAAAACTTTCAAACCATACGAAAAGCTGTGTAATGCAGGATTGCCTGCTTTTGGCATCTCCAAGGTAGTTTGCTCAATCCAGTCTGTGTCTGCAGAATCCACGCAGGTAGCTGTTTTCAGAATTTGCTCATTATCTCGTAAGTGAAATGAAAGTTATTTAACTTCAAATGGTGAAGAAGCAATGCTTTTGCAACCAAGTCTTTGTCACTGACTTTGCCTCCTCACCAAGCAGGAATCTTCAACCATGGAGAAAAGGAACAAAGATATGGAAAGTAGTGCCACCTCTTGTGTATCCACGTGCTGGGAACTGCTGCATTCTGCTCTGTTTGCTTTCTAGGAGATGCATATCATAGAATAATTTAGGTTGGAAAAGACCTTTAAGATCATCAAGTCCGAACGTTAACCCAGGACTTCCAAGTCCACCACTATGGTGGTGGACTGTACTACAGGTCTCTTTGAGGCACAAAGATTCAGTGTTTTTTCATTATTAGGAAGCCATTGGTAGACATAAAATGTGTTGTTTTATCTTTCAGGGTCTGTCTGCAAAATTTCAGATATCTAGGAAAACGCAATATTGTAAGGTAATACTCTAGTCATAGACTGTACGTTAACAGTATTTGAATAATACTGCATTACATTAGGCTTAAATTAGGTTAATAGTATATCAGTGTTCTGAAAACATCAGTGTGACATACTGCAGTCAATGTATGCTTCTCTTTTTCTTTCATGCAAACAATGTTATCATGATGTTCTGGACATCTGGGTATATACCTGATGTACAAGATGTGATGATGAAACCACTATTGCATTTATAACCCAAAATACTTGGCCATTCTCAAACGTAATTCTGTGTATACGCCAAACAAAGGAACTTGGACACTGTGTTTTCCATCCATATGATGGAAAGCATAATTTTGATGGGCACAGATAAATGTTCCACAGTAATAAAGAAAAAAATAATCATCTGTCTCTACCCACTCTCTGAAAAAGTATGAGATTGTGTTCCAGCTATAAAATGTCAAATGTGCGCTTTGTCCCAGTTGATGTTTCATTTTTAATGTTACCACTGTGAACTTGTCTATTTGTCATACTGTAGGAAAACAAAAGGTCACCTGATGAACCAGTTCATGCTCCGTGGCAGGTTTTGTCAGGCCTGTATTTATTGTTCAGAGACAGGCAAAATCAGCATCACATTCCATAACAGATTAACAGTTATTTTCTCTTAACAGGAAAATTGCTGCTGCTTTTAAGTTTGTTCAGGCCACCCAGAATAATGGAACCCTGAAAGGTTCGAGCTCTTCTGGCCAGGCATCGGGTCTGCTCTCGCAATGGTAATGACACATTGTATTATTAACTCCTATAAAACCACAATCATTGTTGTCACCTCCAGCCCCTGTGCACTGTCACAGTGGTGGCTGAAAAGAGATTGACACAACATAGCACGGTTCAGAGCCCCAAAGCCAGAAATCGTGGAAGAATGGAGCCCTCTTACTTCAACTTGAGTTATAAGCTGTTTAAAATATGTTCAGAAGAATTCTTAGTTACTGTCAATATTGTTAAGTATTGCAGAAACAGTAGCTGTTGTTTTCAGATCAGATCCCTGCTGAATGATAAGCCACTGTTTTCTCCAACCTGAAGGAATCCATAGGTCCACAACCTTACGCTTTCATGGAATTACTGCTTTAGGGGTAACTATCTATGAATTCACTTAGAGTATCAGGGGATTTGTTTCTCCCCAATAACGTGGGCTTGTGGAGGGGGAAGTATCTAGCAACACAGAGTCAAACTTAAGAGTAGATTTGCTTGACAACCATCTTTTTACTTCCATGCTGCTAAGCGTAGTGTCCTTCACTGTTCTGTCCATGTTGCCAGTTAGAGAATCTTTCTTTCCTAGTCTTTTTATTTTTTTCCTCAGTCTTCCTAGTCTAAACATTGCAAGATCTAATCATTTTTATCAACTTTGTGGTAATAAGCTGCAGGTGCAGCGCACCTTTAATAGTATTTTTGATCCTGTTAGGGGAAAGTGGGATCCTTTTCATGTTAATAATGTAAAACCCTAGAGAGAAAGCAAACTTTTGACTCTGTGCAGCCTGTGGTTCTATCTAAGAGCATGGTGTGGAAGTCCCCCTTCCTCATGAGCCTGGGTCATTGATTTTTATCATTTGCATATAGCTAGAATATGCTCACTGTTATAAGCATGTACCTTGGAATGGAACAGAGGGGAGAAAAAAGGTGCTTTCTCTACCATACTTCTTCCTTTGCTCTTCTACTGTGCAGTTGTGACGAAACAGCACTGATTTCATTACAGCAGCTGGAACTGGCAAGCGGCCTTTAGGAGACTGTCGTTTTGTTGCATGTTTGCAGATGAAGCAACATGGTAGCAATCCAGAAAATAAAATCACGTTTCTGTTGTCTCCAGGGCCTTCACACTTTACCTCCTCACAAATCAACATTTGTTTTCGAAATGGCTATTTGCTTGGCCTGTTGTAGTACAGAGCATTTTTTGATGATGAATTGGGAGTTGAAGTGTTGCCAGTAATCAGCTCTAACTTGCACTTTTACATTTATGTATTTCAGTTTGTTGAAATGTTCATATGAAACCAGACTTTCCCTCCAACACCCCCCCCCCCCCCAAAAAAAAACCAACACACCAAAAAAAACCCTTGAGATCAAATATCCACGTTTCAAATCCATTAATTTGCCAGGCTGTTCACTCAAATCCTTCCCCTGTGACCGCTAATGAAAGACTTTATCACGTTGATTGGCAGAAGTCTGGCCATCAATTCCTTACCTGTGTTGGGAACTTTTTCTTTTTTAAAAACTGAAATGTTGATTTTCTAAATTATTTTTGTAAAAATAACCAATGTAAAACAGGGTTTAGCTAGGTGCAGGAAGTAATTATGTCCTAGAATATTTTTAAATTATGCAAATTTAGGAAGCTATGGTTTTTTTAAAATAAATTACATAAAGGTATATTTTAATAATGTTAAATCTTGCTGAATTCTATAGTGGTTTCAAATTCAAAATCCTTTCAAAAATTATGATAAGCATTGGTATTTTTCATTTGAAGCTTCTCATTATAAATTAATGATGTGTTTGTCAACATCAAAGAGAGTTAAAAGAAACACACACATATTTTTACTGTCATTGTGAGCTTGTCACCATTTTTTTCCCCTCATAGAAGCTGTATTAGTTCTTTCATGAGCAGGATGTATTTTTCTTGTATTCTGAGTTAACAGAACTCACCTCAGTTTCTCCTCACCCAGAGGCAGTTTTCTAAACATCAGCCAGCTATTTAAGCTGATGCCTTTTTTCAGTGCTCAGTGAGTGTCCTGTCTCTTGTGATCTCAAGAAATCACAGCACATCTGTTCGTTTTGTCCACCTCATTGACTTCCTTCTTCATTTTTGTTTCTCTGAAAAATTCGGCATCAGTTTTTTTAACTTAGCCTTTGAGAAGTACTGTAGAAAATTCTAACGTGGAAAACTTCTGTATAGGCATGATTGTTTATTCTTTGTTTCTATTTTTTAATGGTACCTTTCCATTTCAGGATGCATTCTACTTCTAGTCATGATGGCCATAAGCATCACAGATCTCAAACATTACCAATAATCCGTGGCAAAAATGCACTTTCTAACCCCAAACTCTTGCAGATGATAGACAGCAGCACAGCAAGTAAGTACAAAAAATTATTTCCTTCCCTCTGGTATTCTACGGGGTTTGGATCAGGCTCTATACAATTAAATCTGTTTTCATGAGTGCCAGTGAAAGACAGCCTAAAGAGAAGAGCCTAAACATAGAGCTGCTGACTCTGCCTCTTTTTCAGGAGATTAAGAAATCTGAGCCTAAAATTGGTCAAAGGTCATTTAGAAACAAAATTATTTACAATAAATATTTAAATAGCCTTAATGACAAGTTATTCTCTGCTTCCCAGCATCTCTTGCATCTTTGGTTATGTACCTTGCTGTACAAGCAGATGTACACTGGCTGAAATATTACATTTGTTAGATCTAGCTGTAAAAATTACCTTCTCATGACAGATGGTTCTTTAAATGATGAAATCAAAGTCATCTATCCCACATTCCAATTAGGTTTCTCTCCTCCTTTGGGGACAAACAGAAACAATGAAGGATATACTCGCATCACTGGTGCAGCTGGTGAAATTTGACTCAAATTCTCTCCCTTTTCATCTCCTGTGAGCAGTTTTCTTCAAAATACCGCTTTGGTTACATGTACAGTTAGGACCCCATCTCTGCTGTGCTGAGACCTAATGACCAGATTGCAGAATTACGTCATCTTTAACTGCACTCAGAAGATCATTTGTCATCTTGCTTTTTACATGTTGCAGGCAGCTCCAATGAGACAGACATTGTACAGTACGTAGACACAGAGGCAAACATTGCTACGGAAGTTTCCCTCACAATCCTTGACCTGTTGTGTCTTTACACTCTGAATCATCAGGTATGTTTTGTTGTTTTATTTTCTGCTTGAACTGGTGCCATGTGGGATGTGTGGTGGAAGAAAGGCCTGGGGGAGCAGGCATACAGAAAACCTGAAATGCCAGAGACAGCAGGATAGGAAAGTAAGATATGCCAGTCCTCAATGAATGTATTTTATGAAGGAATTGACTCAGAGTACCCAAACTGAATTGAAGGATGTGGAAGAAGGGCATCCTGCATATTCAGGGCTATGTACAGCCCTGCTTTGCATGAGGGCACCATGCATCTACTAAGACATCACCTTATCTGAATCATGCTTATCCCACTAGATTTCAGAGATTTTAGACAGAAAGCATCTCCTCTTTTCAAGTCAGCTGGCAGATCCTTTGTCTCTTTAAAAATTGCTCCATAAATATTGGCCCAAATGACTTGCTGAAGATCTCACATCTACAATACATCAGGAAGCTCGTTTTAGTGTCTCCTTTCTGCCATTCTAGCCCTTAAATTTAATGTATACCATCCACAAGTAGGAGTACAGGCATAGGTAAGTGCTCTCCTTGAAAAACTGCAACTTAAAAGGGTCTGCAGCAAGCTGGGAATGCCACATCCACAGAGGTTTTACACTGAAAAAAGATCTCCATATGAACATGCTGATGTAAAGTCAAGCAGATCCTTCCTCTTCTATTTACTCACTTTAATAACCCAAATGTCCTGACTTGTCTGTGAACTTTTCAGAGGCAGCTGCAGCAGTCTGATTGCCAGAATGCATTGATGAAGAAAGTCTTTGACACACACATGCTCTTTTTGCAAATCAACCAGTCAGCAGCAGCTCTCAAGCACGTCTTTGCTGCCCTACGGCTGTTTGTAGGCAAGGTAACTATGGTTTTATCCTGTTGGTCTGACCTATTAATATGTTACAGCAAGTGCAGCTTGAGGACAGTTGGGTATGTTGAAAGAGTTCTGAACTTCGCTGTATTAATGCCTACTGATGACAAAGATCTGATTTATTGTGATTAAAAGTGAGAGAAGCACAATCTGACAAATTAGTTCTGTTTTGGAAAATGAAAAATTTACTAACTGAAACTTGTAAATAGATAAGCAATATCCAGGTTTGTGATTTCTGCCTTTATCATTGGCTTTCGTGCTTTTACCACCCATGGAAGAAAGCTTGAAAACCTAGAGGTCCATCCATGGTTTTCACGGCAGATACCTGGGTTGCAGAATCCAGCAGTGATTACAGCTGTCCCCAGAGGAGCTAGCCGGAGAGTATTGCATACACCTCACTGAAAGTTCATGCAGACTAATACAGCTTTAAAAATACCTTGTTTTCAACATAGAACAGTTTTTGGAAAAAAACATGCTTATGTGTCAAACATTATTTGCTTGCATGGTACATATGCAAAAGATCACAGACAATTAGACACTTTGTGCCATGTGCAAAAACTGCACGATTTCCAAGGCATAGATTTAGGTGAGATCCTTTTAAAACTGACCAGGACATAACACACAGATAACAATTGCTACGGGGAACTGAGAATAAGCGAGCCTGGCCTGATCTCTCAGATGTAGATCAGTTTAAACCATGGGGCTTCCTTCTGGTGGTTATCTCAGGGCGAAGGAGGAAATCGTGCTTCTCCCAGTAAAGTAGCTTGAGGACATGGGGGAAACAGAGTAAACCATCCACAGACCTTTTTAAATTACTTACCAGCCAGCCAGGAACGGAAGAACTTTGTACAGTGGGGAGGATGAATAAATATCCAGGATCACCCTTTTCATTCATCCTGTAGCACTTGGGATTGAATTCTCTCTTTGTAGTTCTGTGGGAGCAGGCATCAGATGTGGTTCCTGTAGCAGAACCTCTTGGGTGGTACTTGAGATCTGTAGCCAGTATGTACATCTCCCACCTCTCCTCTCTCTGTCGTCTTTACATTCACCCTGCTCATAACTAGAAGGTATGGTTTGGGGAGCCATCCTTCACGTTCTGTTGTCTCCTGCTGTTAAAACCCTTAAGCACTGGAAGTTCGCTGGCTTTGCTATTCAAAGTATTTTCTCTCTCCTGAACAGCTTTTCTAGTAGTGCCGAACAGCACACACGCTTTTCCTGGTTAGCTATTCTGCATTCTCTGCAGCTCTGCTTTCTGCTCGCTGTGTGCCAGCTGCTGTCTGGCCCTCCTGGAGGCCAGTTGGATTGCTGCATTGCATAGAGTGTTTGTCTGAAAACCTGTGTGCAGTTTTTACTTAATCTTAATTTGCACATGGGATTATGTTTAGCCAGTGGCTGATCTTTTCACTAAACCCTGGTGTGAATGAATACAGGACAGTTGTTTTTACTGAAAGCTTAACAGAAAAAAGTATTGACTCCGAATAACTGTGTCAAGGCCTAAGAGTAGCGCTAGACATGTACATGGTGGGTTTTTTTGCCTTTTTTTTTTTTTTTGCCAATAGTTCCCATCAGCATTCTTCCAAGGACAAGCAGATCTCTGTGGCTCACTCTGCTATGAAATCCTGAAATGTTGTAACCATAGGTCACGTTCAACCCAGACAGAAGCATCTGCTCTTCTTTATTTTTTCATGAGAAAGAACTTTGAATTTAACAAGCAGAAATCAATAGTCAGATCCCATCTACAGGTAAGTGAAGTCTGAGATCATCATTATTTGACTTTGGGCATTGGGTTTTATCATTAATATTTTTATGCATTGTAGCAAACCAGTTCCTTTGGAGTCCTCAGCCAGGCAGTTCCCTGTGGCAGCTTGATTTTGCTGCCAAGTCTGAAGACATTGGGCTGGATTCTCTGCTGTTCTTGGACTGCTCGGCTCTGTTCCAGGGAGAGACAACAGCTGTGAATGTAGCCACATAGCCAATAAATAGCCGGAGAAATGGTTATTCTCGCTTCATGTGCATTGCTTACAGCAGTGAGAACATACCTAATGAATGGAGGAACTAAACAGGATCCGATAGCATAGTAACAGAAACGTGAAGTCCAGTAATGACGCACCTGCACTGCAGAATGCGAGCAATTACAGACAGTGGAAAGATTACACACAGTCCTTGCGTTTGTATATGTTATGTTCTTAAGACATATATAAAAGTGCATCTCTGCTACCCTAGTACATCAAGTCATACTAAAGTAGGGATTAAAAACTATTCAGAAACTGTGGTTTTTCTTTGCTAATTGCAGCCTGTGTTTTCTCCCCCCCATACAGCTCATCAAAGCAGTGAGCCAGCTGATAGCGGATTCAGGGATTGGCGGATCTCGTTTTCAACATTCGCTCGCAATTATAAATAATTTTGCTAATGGAGACAAGCAGATGAAAGTAAGAAACATTTTTTTCAATCACTACCTCTTGCAAAATATCAACAATTTCAGAGGAGCAAGTGTATGAGTGAATAAAATTGCTGGCTTTTATTAGACACTGACCTATGCCTTCCTAGTGTGCCTTTTTCAGGCAGCCTGAAATTCACAAAAATGTTTGTGGCTCAGAAGCTTAGTAACTGTAAATAATTTTTAAAACAAAAGAAGAGAGATTTTTATTTGAAAATTACTTTATTTGTATTTATTGCTTATTTTCTTCATTTGTCTGATGGCAGAGAAGATATCGTGCATTGCGACTAAAGAAACACAACTGCAATTGACAGTTTTGAGTCTACAAATCGTCTCTTTAGTCAGTTCAGTAAATGTGCCACAAAAACATTCACAACAGTTGGGTTTTGTAACAGCTTGCTAACGCCCTGAGAAAGGCACTTAAGCTCTTAGATTAGTTATCGTTGCTATTGTATTCATTGTCTGTACTAAAGGTGTTGGAACAGGATTCCAGTTTTTAATTTTTACAATTCCTATCCACGCTTTTGTCAACATGCATTTGAATTTTATACTTTGGAGGTGGTTTTCCTTCTCTGAGGGTGACTTTAGGATATAAGTTAGTGTTAGCAAGTTGGTAGATAATTAGCATAAGTAATTTGATGTCTTATTTAATAAGATGCAGTTACAGTTGTATTTGTTTTCAAAGCCCAGCTTTGATTTCCCAGTGCTGCGGTCAGGTCACACTGCTTCTGTAACATGCTTATCTCTGTGTGAGGCAGAAAAGGGAGTATTTAATTTCACTTAATTTTTCTGGATGTTTTACTTCTTAAACAAAGGGAATGAGGGGGGGAAAGTCTGAAAATAGAAACTTATTTCATTGCCCGTCTGAAAATGAGAAACTGCAGAGCTGAGTTAAATATGTTGGGAACAGCTGATATGAGTAATACAAGGACTTTGTTTTAATCTTGCACAGTGTGAAAAGGCCAGGAGCCAGACTGCTGTGCTTTATTCACTGTGGTGAAGCATGCTGTGAGTGTAGTTAAGCAGGACTATCTGTAGTGCACGGTGCTGTTCACCAGCAGAAAGTGTATGAGAATCCAGTTCTGGATCCAGTAAGCAACCGAGGAACAAATGTTTCAGTTTGCTGACTTCAGCCGAGTTGTTGCTGACTGCCTGGGATATCTAGAGGTGCTATGAGATATCAGTAAAAAAAAAATCAAGGTTTTGAGTACAGTGTGTCTGTACGGTGGAACTGTGACCCTGCTTCAAAGCCTACTGAATTAGAGAAGGGGAAGAAGGTCTTCCATAAGAAGGACGTTAGCTCGTTCAGGGGTGCTGCATGTAGCTCTTTGGATGGTTTTAGTGATGTATTGCTTCTCTTTCCCAAAGAACGTTAATTTCCCAGCAGAGGTGAAGGATCTGACCAAACGCATCAGAACGGTTTTGATGGCCACAGCTCAGATGAAGGAGCATGAGAAAGACCCCGAGATGCTTGTGGATCTGCAGTACAGCCTAGCAAATTCATATGCTAGTACACCTGAATTACGTAGGACGTGGCTTGAAAGCATGGCCAAGATTCATGCAAGAAATGGAGATTTATCGGAGGTAATGTAAATAAATTGACAGGAAAACCATTTGTCTTTGAGTTGAGATGTTCTGATGAAAAGGGCTCTGAATATCAAACAGTAGTGATTTAAGAGAATCATACAGTGTTTCTCACATGCTTGAAATGAGAGGAAGACCGGTCTGAAAAACACCTAGAGATACAATGCTTATTATCCCAGTTTGCCTAAATGTGACTACCAGATACATGCTTGAGCAAGACTTGAAAATGTCTGATGAAGAAGCTACAGTCAGTATCACATTAGCATCGCTGCTGCTTAAGCCTAGCAGGCCCAGTAGCTGTAGTGTAGATGAGGTTATGAGTGGTGCATAACTTTCATGAAGGATTTTCTTCTCTCCCACCATGGCACTGGAGTGGAACTTCATTTGTAATGTGTTGTCCTTTTAATGAAAAAAATGGGTGATGCAAAACTCCAGTGCATAGCCCAGGAATATCGGATTTACTAAGTAATCTTAATGGTTTTCTTGAGCAAATCTATGCTTTTACCTAAGACACCTAGTAAAATCAACAATCAAGAAGGATTTCATCATTTAATCCATTATTCTCTTAAATGGTTATATTAATTTTGTCTTCCCTTTTTTGCAGCATGGCTTGACTGATGAAAGTATGCACTCCTTATGACATGTATGCTGTAATTCATACAACGTACTTTAACATATATATGTGTCTTGGTCTCTTATTACAGGCCGCTATGTGCTATATTCATATCGCCGCTCTCATTGCAGAGTACCTGAAAAGAAAGGGTAAGATCAACATATGCAAAAACAATTATATATGTATAAACATTATTGTTGAAAATAATGTTTGGCTGTCCTGCTTTCCTTCCTTATATATAAAGTATTCTTAAAGCTGCTTGAATTCTTTCCAAATATTTTATTTTTAAAATATATCATAAATGTTCGTCTTAGCACTGGAACAGTGAAAGTGTGGTTTTGGGTAAAGAGGGTTAATTAAATGTTTAGTAAGTGAGTGTTAAAAGAGAATGCTTCACTTGTTAGTCTGTCGTTATTAAATATGCATGTATTAACACATACGAGTAGCGGTGTACTAATACCATCTTACACTATCATAGGTTACTGGAAAATGGAAAAGATTTGTACCTCACGTATGCTCCTGGAAGATGGTCAAGTCTCTGATAGTAATGTGTTACTAACAACTCACAATGGAGGAAGTGAGTGCTCTAACCGTGGCTGTTTATGGGTCAAATAACATAATTAGGGAATCAAATTACTGTTTTCCAATTGATCCGGAAAAATATCTACCAAAGCAAAAATATTTATAGTGCATGTTGATGGCTGTAATAGGAAGCAAGTAATGTCAGAAACATTATACGTTACTTTCCTGATGCTCTTTGGCTGGTTTGATGAATTGCTCAGAATCTGTCTGGTTAAGAGGTTTTTCAGCAAGAGAGCAGTCTGCTCTTCATCGACAACAGAAATCCCTCTCATTTCAATTGCTGTTTAGCATGCAAATCCGTGTCCCGTTCCTTGGCGACCCAAAGATGGGAGGGCAGGGGGGTGGAATTAATATCTGGTTATCCATACGTAACATGATAAAGATTTATTTTTTTTTAATCTGTGATGCTTATTAGAGAAATAAAGTGCGGGCTTATATTTTTTTAATGCTTCTATGCCAATGGTTATTTAGTTTATGAAATGTATATTTCAAAATAATTATCAGCATGAGATATTTTAGCATTTTTACAAAGAGCAATTTCTAGGGGCAAGGGCACATATCTGGGGAAGAGAAAACATTTAGTTTTGGAAAGGCTGTAGTTCTCCGATTACACTTGGAAGTGTCTGTGGGTGAGGTGAAAAAGTGCATCCTTTTAGCGGGGAGATTTCTGTGCAGACCAGTATTTTGGAGATTGTTCACTAGTGGTAAAATACTTAGCATTAATAACAGATCGCAGTAGGTGGAGGGAAGAACTTGTGGGTCATTTTAAACGATTTTCAAAATCTGATAGAGGGGATGGAGCCCCTCTGTCTCAGTGTGTAAAGGTTAGCTTTTTAATTGTGCCTTAGTACGTTTAAATTGAACACGAACCGTGTCAGGATTTCATTGCCCCCACTGGCAGTTTTACCTTCTCCATCCAAGAGGGGTAGTAAAATATTCATGGGTCGGACTCTGCCTGACCTGTAACGTGCAATACCTGTGTAAGTCGCTCCTTCTGCAGCCATTCGCTAAGGCCCGGCTTTGCAAGCACTAACTGTAAGCTCAGGTTTAACCTTTAAGAGCCTTTCCATTGGCCATTGCTGCCACCAGCCTGAGATTTCTGTGAGGGAGCCCCTCGGCCAGGGCTGTGGCCACCCACTCACCTGGGCGGGATGGGGGGGTGCTGCCAGGGTGGCCCCAAGCCCAGCAAAGGCGCGTGTGCCCCTCTTCCTGAGCAAACCTGGCGGGTGGCACCAGTGGGGGTCCCAGCGCACAGTGTCTAGTGCCTGCAGGCCAGGCTGGCCGTCACAGCGCTGGTTTGACAAGTATAAATTGTCTCGCCTCTGTCTGCGATGGTAATTCCTGTACAGAAGAGCGTTGCCCGTGTAGCGTTACGAGGCTGCCAGCACAGTTCAGCTAAGGAACTGGAATTCCAAAGAGAGGAATAAGATTGCAGCAGGAAAAGGTCAGTTACCCTTTGCCGGGACACAAGTGGATTTATATCACAGAGAGAATGTGTAATAGTCCCATAAACGCAGTCAGTTCCATTTGTGCTTCTCATCACTTGGGCTGTGAAAAAACTAATCAATCCAGTCAAATAAAATCAATTCTGTTTTAATGGCATCCAATAACTTTTAGTTTTACCTGGTTATTCAGTCATTAATTGACATTGTTATGACTTGCACTTCAAGGCTTATTTTCCATGGGATGGCCTGCTTTTCTGAGCATTACCCCCAACATTAAAGAAGAAGGTGCTATGAAGGAAGACTCTGGGATGCAAGATACTCCCTATAATGAGGTCAGCAGCATTAACATTTATATACTTGTTTATATTAACAGAGTGTTATTTCTAATAGATGTCTGTGCACATTACAACAAATTATAGTGAGAGTAGTGTACTTCACACTGTATTAAAAGGCACGCAGCTTTTGAGTAAAATGTCATAGCTGTTGTACTAAATAGCAGGGGTAGGTGTTTATCTAACCAGAACATGAAGTACCAGAGCTGGAAGTCAGGGCAAGGGGGAGCCCACAAAGCAAACCCATTCTTCTGAATGAGTTCTCAAGTATTCAAATATTTTCACATTACTGTTATTTCAGGGGGTTTATTTAAAGAAGAGCTAGGTCACCAATACCTGATTAAACATGGTGTCATTGAAATAAAACTTAATATAGAAGATACCCACTATTTCATTTTTATTCTGTATGTGCTTTTGCTGCATTGTTATTAATTAAATGCCACCGGCTGTCAAATCACTGAACTATTCGTATTTGTGGAATTGCAGAATATTCTTGTGGAGCAGCTGGAGTTGTGTGTTGAATACCTGTGGAAGTCTGAAAGATACGAGCTTATTGCTGAGGTTAACAAGCCTATCATTGCTGTTTTTGAGAAGCAGAGGGACTTTAAAGTAAGTTGGTTTATTATACCTTTTTCAATTATCTTAAGACAATGGTAAAGATCAAAATTTTTAGGGAAAAATAGGTGCTTTCTTTAAAAGAAATGGGCTTTTTTCTTCCTGTCTGTAATTTCTCCTTTTAATACTTTGTGCTGTAGATAAAAACACCCTGATGTCTTACTTCCTTCTTTTCAGCATCAATACAACAGTAAACAAGCAAAACAATTTCAAACAAACCTTGTGTTAGCCAATGGATTTTTATATGTGTTTTTAAACCAAGAGCATATTTGTGTTGTATTTAGAAACTGCCAATAAATTGTGTGATTTCTTCACAATTCCAGGGTTTCTTTATTTCTTATTTACTTCACAATTTCAATACATAATGGATCACCAGATGATAATCTTTTTTACTAGTTTTTCTGGGTTTAAATTTAAAAAAAAAAAAAACCAAACAAAAAAAAAAAAAACACCAAAGAGGTAGATAGCAATAAGTGGGAGCTGACTGGAGTTGTTGGCACCCATGCTCTCACCAGCAGGTAGGACACGGGTTGTCTGCCCTCTTATTAGGTCCCTACCACCCCACTGCCTGGTGGTGGGCTGCTCGTCTTCCTGTACATGAAGGCACCCACTGCTGCAAAACTGCCCAGAAAACGATAGAAACCTTGAAATGAATTTTTAGTGACTGCTAACAAGGTTAAACTATTCCCTTAGTGTGTACAGCCAACTTTGCAAAGGTTTGGGAATCCGGTGAAGGCAAGCCGTGCTTGTGCAGAGCTGTAGTGGCGTTTCCCAAAGTACTTGCATGCTCTCACTTCACCTCCCTCTCCCTGTTTCTTGACGTAGAGGCTGTCTGATTTGTACTATGACATCCACCGCTCTTACCTGAAGGTTGCAGAAGTAGTGAACTCTGAGAAACGTCTCTTTGGGCGATACTACCGTGTTGCATTTTATGGGCAGGTAAGCCAACTTGCATTTTTTTGTCTCTG
The DNA here is from genome assembly GCF_023634155.1 of Falco peregrinus. Classification (NCBI taxonomy): domain Eukaryota; kingdom Metazoa; phylum Chordata; class Aves; order Falconiformes; family Falconidae; genus Falco; species Falco peregrinus. The sequence goes on along the minus strand of NC_073732.1, from coordinate 10,216,829 downwards.
CAGATTCCCAGATTTCAGCTATGGTCTTCTAATCCTGATGTATTTTGGGGAAGCTGAAACAAGGAAACACTTGGCAGTGAATTCATGGGGTAGAAAGTGCCTTGTGGGTCAGAATCCAAGCAGGATTTTACTCAGGAGAGCACTCAGTTGCATCTGTGTAAACTGCTGCTATGGATTTAGTGGTGTAACAGAGAACAGACTTGTATGTCAGCTTTAGCTCTTGACTTCATCAAGCAAAACCAAGACTGAGGCAGGGCAGGTTTTTTCAGAGTAAAACTTAAATAAAAACAGATAAGACACCTTTGATATATGGTGCTCTCCTCTAATAGAACTTAAAGCAGAGCAGTATGCAGTAGACGTTTTGTTGTGTTTCTGACTCTGACTTCTGCTTTCAGGCCACTTCTGATTCTGTGCAGTATACCGTAGTTTTATTCCCTTTGCTGTGCTTCAGCATCCTCAAAGCATTATTTTGTGCTTTCTTCCACTACAAACCAGTGTAGCAATCCAGCATGTTCCTTTAAGACCTGGTTTTGGCAAGCATACGATTTCCTTTACTCTGATATCATAAGATGTGTAAACAACAGATTGATGTGAATCATTCTGTTTGCTAATTAGATTTTAATGCAGAAATTTGCTCTTTTCTCCTTTTGATCTTATTCAAGGCTGTGGTAAGTCTAGTTCTTTTGCATGTTTTGTTTAATTCTCCTCACATGTCCTCTATCCTTCCCTGTACTGTTACTTAACATTAATTTTCCTGTGCTCTGGATTCTTTGGTTCATGGCAGATGAAATAACGTTGTTTCATTCATCGTTGCATCCTGCAAACTAACTTTTGTTTGTTCAGTTACCTGAATTACCAAGCTGTATCTGTCGCCATGTTGTGTGTGCACCGTGGGGCCCAATGCCGTGTCATCTCATCTCAGTGGAAGTTTTTCTCTCAGCTTCACTGGGAGTGGGATTGGAGCCCTTCTTCCTCTGTTGAAAAACTCGGTGTAGCCCTAATGCTGTTTGAATGCAGAGCCTGCTTTCCTGGCCTGTGCAGCAGCTGCAGAGAGGCAGGCTCTTGTGTCAGTCTGTGATCTGTGGCAATGGTGACGGGAGCCCTCTGGGCAGGGTGCAGCCACCTTGCTGGTAGTCCCTTGTAGGAGCAAGAAAACTGGGAGTCAGAGGGAAATGGCGAGTCCTGGCTGTTCATACAGATCAGCAAAGCTGAACTTGCCGAATGCGAGCTGCACTTGAGGAAGGGTAGAGTTTTCCGTATGCCTCGCCTTCCTCAAAACGGGAGCAGGGGAGGGGGAAACAGGATTCTCCTACCTGCAACTTCTTGCCAGGGCTGTCCCAGAGGCAGCTCCTCGTTAGCAGGTAATCCAGCTGCAGCAGTTTTGCTGAGCTGGGTTAAAATCTGTTACACTGCGATGACTTTTCAGCTGCCAGTGCCACAAGGGCCACTTCATTTAAACAGCTTTAGTGCTTTAAAGCGTATGACTGTCATAGCTGCATATTGCTCGGACCAGACACTGAGCATCCATCCCAGCTTCCTCCTTCCCTTTTGCCAGGGCAATGTTACGTGGGAGAAAGCGGGAATGTTCTTATCACTCCTTGCAGAGGCATAGTGACAAAAGCGTATGGCACAGCGCAAATAACTACAGGTAGATCATTCCCAGGGGCGTTACTTGTGCCTCATTTACCAAGGATAATAGGAGTGTGTCTGCAGAACGGATTCAGGAGGGCTTACCAGTACACAAAGCACCACAGCAGGTGTGGGAGCTACAGAGGAAGCTGACCTGGAAGGAGAAAGGGAACAGTCCATTCCCATATGCTGGCTCTGCCTGCATATTTTTTCCCTCTGGAAGGTTTCCTTTCTGTATTTCTGTCAGTCCCTGTTTTCCCAAGTGCCACTTGCGTCCATTTTGGCCGTGCAAGTGGAAAGCTGTGAGGCCTTTCGGTCCCTCTGTTGCCAAGAGCATTGCAGGCCTCCATACGGAAAGGAGTCTCAGTGCCCAATTCATTTAAAACATTAAAAGCAATTCCCTTTTATTTTTTTGCTTCTGGCAGACTTTGCACACTTCCTCCCCAAAGCTTATGGTTGCAGGTTTTTACTAGTGTTACACAGTTAAACCAGTGTAAAGCAACATGAATCGCTCTGCTTAGGCCACTACAAAGGAAATGCCACAGAAGGAAACTCGGTGTGCAGGTGTGGGATGCTCGGTGCGCAGGTATGGGATTCCTTTTCAGCATTACACATACACTGTTCCATAAAATACCTGTGAGCGGGTACATATGGAAGCACACACGTATAAAAAGATGTATCATTACACATATGCATTTATTCGTTAAACACTTTTATCAATTGTATCAATAAATATATATGTTTTGTAAAAATGGAACACTGCTGTTCCTTAACTGAAACAAAAACTGCGGAGAAAGCCGATTAAAGGACAAAAGAATACTGCAAATTCTGTTTGCAGGAGAATTTGGGGGGTTCTTAGTGGAGAAAAAATCTGCAGTTGCACCTGAAAACCGTTCTTCAGTATTTAGCTGCTGCATTGCTGCAGGGACCCTCTGGAAGGATGAATTGAGTGAATGTAGTCCTGGGGGAGGATGTAGTTGGTTGTTTTCACCAGAGAGCTTTATTTGCCAGCTCACAGAGCCGGATCTCACGGCAGCTGCTGTTGTAGACTGCAAATTTTAAGGGCCTTGGGTGACAACATCTCATTGCACCACCAAGTGGCCACCAGCCAGTGCTTATGATTTTATTCACAGAGTGTTTTGAAAAGTCAGTATCTTTCTTGAATTAAAACAAACAAAAAAAGCTCTAAATGTGGTGAATATCTGGAAAATTGTGTGGTGCTGATAAGCAAAGACATTCAAGACTTGTTTTCAGAGCAGTGTTAGGTAAAGGTAGAGCTGAGGGTTTGTTCTCGTATCTGTGCAAGAAGCTGTAGAAGCTGGAGGGCAGATTTTCACCATGGTAAGCTGGCTGCAGGTTCATGTCTGAAAGCCAAAAATGTGGCCCCTTTTCCAAACGCGGTGAAACAGCTGTAGCTTCCTGAGCAAATAGTACAACAGCCTCACTTACCATGGGAGGAGACGTTCACTTGGTACTGACAGGGGAGGATCCATTAGATGCTAATTCTTGGCAGGTAAAGCAGAAGGCTTCACCTCAGCTCGCCAGCTCTGGGGTTGGTGTGTATTCTTCCAGCCGAGCTCAGAGAAGAGGCTGGTTTCCTGTGAGCTCCAAGGGATGTGTCTGAGGGCGCACCGGGAAGAAGGGCCTTTTCAGTGCTCCCACAGTGACAATCCCAGGTTGCAGCTTGACTCTCAGCACATCAGAGCTCAGTGGAAACCAATAACCCACTGTCTGGGAAATCATCTCTCTTCCATTACCTTCAGCTTGTCCATGTAATAATTTTCACCTGTAAAGCTGCATTGTCCTTGCAGGGTAAAACCAGCCAGTATGAAAATAATCTAGGCATATGTATTGATAATGTAACATTGGCTGCTTAATATTTTAAAATCCTGAAAGTGGAGGATATTTGGCTCCTGTAAAGTATTTAATCTTACTTTCAATAGGCTTTGCCAGCCATAGAGCATATGGTAGACACGATTATTTATAGCTTGCAATTAACGTCTGCCTGTCACCCGTCAGCTGAAATATTGTAGGGAATATGTACTTAAATGATGTCTCTTGCATCAGAAACATAACTAAATATGTTAGTTGTTTGTTTTCAGGTATTTTTCTAAGCAAAACCATTAACGCAGATACCATCTTAGTGTGCCAGGCAGCATCAGTACAGAGATTTGGCACTTACATATAAACACATACTTCAGTGTGCAAACATACACAGAATCAGTGTTTAAGAGCATAAACTATAATCTAGCTTGCTATGATTTGGAAAACACGAGGGGTTTTGTTGTAAACACTGAATAGTAACAGAAAACAGATGTTTTGTGACAGAGGCAATCCCAAGTAGTGTGTTTAAGTATGGTTGCATGAAACTAATGAAGTTTTCCCACATAAAGCAGTTTTGTTTCAGTGCAAACAAGACCAGAAAGCAGGTTATGATCCTGCAGATCTTTTCTCAGTGAAATCAATAGAAAGTCAATTGCCTGGCCAGCTCAGTAAATGTTTATAGGGTGTCAGTTTTTGAGCTGTAGATTTGTTCTCTAATTAAACTGTGAAGTTCTTCATATGCCTATGGAGATTAATTGACAATATTGTTAAAAATTGTGCAATGTTAGAAGGTCACTGTGAGACTGATTAAGATACTATTGGACAAGCTGCTGTTAGTCATTGGTTTCCAGTAATGCCCACAGTGCTCTTGGCACTTGCCACACTAAAATTCAATTTTATTGCCCCTTGTCCTCACTAAAAGAGAAGTCAGAGGTGCTCATATTTGTTAATCCCTATTGAAGTAAACCTTAGGGATTTTTTCCTAAACAGACGTTGAAATGTACAGCTAATATATTTTAATTCTGTATATTTCTTTTGTGAAGATTTGCCTAGTCAATAATTTTACTGGCCAAAGTTGAAATATGCTTCAACATGAAAAGACTGGATTTTGCATGAGTACCTTCCAAAGATATTTTGGAGTTATTTGTGCGTCTCTGTTTTTCAACAGATGGCAGTTTGCCAGAATTTGCCAGGCATATTGTAGAATTAGCTGTCCAAGCCCTATCATGTTAAGTTCAAAGGGCCTTGGGTTTGACATCATTGATGCTGTCTGCCTTTCCCCTTGATCCCTCCAGCTGCAGGTATTTTCCTTTGGGTCACTTTGTGTTAAGGTGAGAGGAGGAGGCTTTGGGTGCAGCTGCAGTGGTTAACACCGCCAGATTTCATCAGCAGCATATGAAATCCTGGAAGGAGGGCTGGTGTTTCTCATGGCATTGGGATAAATCCAGTCCTTGTTAATGGGGCACCTGCTGCTTTCTGCTCAGCTGGGAGAGCTCTTCTTGGAGTGTTGATGTACATGTTCATCATGTAGCAGTTGAGTGTCTCACCTGCACATGACGCAATGCTGTGTTAATTTTCTGAGGTCAGTTTTTCTTCTGAAGCTTGACAGGTTCTTGTTTAGCTCTTTGATGGAGCTTTTTATTAAAGCTCTGCCAAGTCCATCCAGTGTAATAAGTAAATGACCTTTAAAAGGTTGAGCTTTTTTGCAAAGGAGCACACAGTGTCTTTCTTTTTTTTTCCCTTTTCAAATGTGAATCATTTAGTAATTATTTCTGAAAATGCTGCAATTCCATATGACCTTTCAGGATCTCCATACCAGGGCCCTGTGAATGGCTGTGGGCAGCAGTGGCATGCTGCGTGCACCCCAGCTGAGCTGGGCATCCAGCAAACAGCTGTTACACTCATGTTCTGCTAGCATAGTGCTTCTGATATAGTTAATTCAGCCAAACAATTAAAGTTTAAAGAATTTTTAATTCATTAGGGTTTTTTTTCATCAGACATACACAACAGCATTCTCAAGAAAGCACATTAACTCTTTAAACAGTTAGGTCTCTTACATGAATAAATTTCCCGGGTAACTTCAGAGATACCAGGCCATAAATGCAGATCTCTAGGTATGTGTCTTCTAGGAGAGAGGTAAGCTTTTAACTTAGGTGCTGGAAATGGCATATTGGATGCTCTGGTGGGCATACAGGCAACCTTGATTCCTGATGTAAGCACCTTCTTGAGGCCTTGCCCTGTCTGTTGTGTTCACTGTATCCTTCCATTTCTTTCCAAACAGGGTTTTTTTGAAGAAGAGGAAGGTAAAGAGTATATCTATAAAGAACCCAAATTAACCGGCTTGTCCGAGATCTCTCAAAGGCTGATGAAACTGTACGCAGACAAGTTTGGAATAGATAATGTGAAGATCATCCAGGATTCCAACAAGGTACAAAAGATGTGCGGTTTCTGCATGAGGGGGAGAACCGAGCGCATGGTTCATGTTTTGAGCTGTTTTGAATGAATGTGAACTGAGTGTAGGTGTAAACTATGATAACCTATTCTGCAACCAAAAAAAGATTCTCACTTCATAGTGTGGCAGGTGCTTTATGGAAACGACAATGTTATAGCAGGGCATCACAGTTGGTGGGAAGAGAGCATATTGCATCATACGCCTGCTGAGAGCATGTGGATATTTACCGCAGTGAGGGAGCAAGTTGTTTTCTCTCTCGTTTAGCTTTCATCTACTTCTACCAATGGCTATGTTCAAAAGTTCCACTGTTCTTAGGGGCCTCTTAGTTAAGTATCTTTGCATTAATCTGCAGTCTGAATAGTACATTTGGAAATCTCTGTTTTAATCAGTATTGCTATGATAGATAAAAGTATAAGAAATATAATGCATGCCTTGGAAGCTCATCACACTTAACAGAATTTTATGATGTTTGCCACTGTTGCACAGGTCAACCCCAAAGATCTGGATCCAAAATATGCATATATCCAGGTGACATATGTCACACCTTTCTTTGAAGAGAAAGAAGCTGAAGATAGAAAGACCGACTTTGAAATGCATCACAACATCAACCGTTTTGTGTTTGAAACACCTTTCACACTCTCAGGAAAAAAGCACGGAGGTGTAGAAGAGCAGTGCAAGAGGCGCACAATCCTGACAAGTACGTTTGCTCAGGCAGCTTCCCCTCTCCCGTCCCACTTTGGCCAGTTAAGCCCAGCAGCACGTTTTACGTGCCAGGTTTTCCGCAGTCAATAGGCACAGCGTGTTGTGCAGAATGATAAGTACTCTTTTTAATGTGTCCGCTGGCAAAGTATGTGCTTTCTTACTAGGGAAAGTTATTTTCATTTGTGGAGTCATCAGCTGTCTTAGCTGGTTTCCTTGTTATTGACATCTTAACTGTTCTTGCAGTGATGTAATTTGGGAGTGGTTCTGCTTGAGGCAGCTTAGCACTCAACCATTGTTCTTTTCATAATAAAGTCAAAGAAAAAGCAAAGATGTAGGGTGCCTGTTCTGCCAAGAAGAGTAAAACAAAGATACAGATTTTTGTTCAAAGTTGGAGTAAGATAAGTTATATAGAATTTTTTTAAGTGAAAGGTGAGGTTTCATCTCATTGGGCACAATCAGTGTTTTAAGACAGGAACGTCAGGGAGCGCTAGATATGTCTGTTCTTACTGAGTCATATTAAACAGAAAATGTTTAGTTCCTTATCATCATTGAAATCTCTTTTTAAAGAGGCATCCCTTGTGAAACTACTACTGGAACTTGACCTTTCTGGATTTTGGCTGAGAGTATGAGAACTGCCCGAGACAGAGGCGTTGTTCTCATGGGCAGCCATGAGCAGAGAGGCTGATGTTCACACCAAAGGCTCCTCAGAGACAGAAAATCCAGTTCCCCACCGACTTCAGTGCATCTGCTTCTCCCAAAGGGCAGAGTGAGGAAAGCTACTTTCACAGTGCAGGCGTAGTCACCTGAAAGTTTTGTTCTGGCAAGTCAAGAGAAAAGCACCGATGTTTGAGGGCATCTTGTTACATGACGCAGCTTTGCTTGTAAGCTCCTTTGTAGCAGCTTGTGCGTGGTATTTGTAAGTGCTGGAGCAGCGGTAGGTGTTTTGAGATGTGTATTGAAGCAGGTAGTTTCACTGACCTGAAAGTGCAGCTGTTAGAGTATGTCTGGCAAAACCAGAGAGGGTTGTTCTTCCAGCAATACTTTCCCTAGGTTATTACATGCTGTCATCAGCTCCCACCACTCTCAGCCAGCCAGGCCCTATCTTCAGCGTTAGGTGGGAATTCGATGACCTTCTCTTCTCCCCTGCTTTTCCCTCTGACACCTGCCTCACCTCAGTGCTTGTCTCTAAAGGAAGCATCTTTTTCTCCCTGCACCCCACCCCTTCGATAAAGTCATATATTTTCATTTGCTTCCTATGTAAAAAGAAGTGCTCTTAGTTTGAGAAGAAAGCAAGGCTTACTGATGTGACTGGAGGAGCAGTGGAAGTTAATCGTGCTTGTGCAGAGGTGCTGGGTGGCTGTAATGGTACCCACCCAGCATCTCTGCTGCAGAACCTGCTGCCTGTGGTACACAGAGGACAAGTGCAGTGGAGCCGCAGACTGTGGATTGCTGGTGCTCTGCTCTGGAAGTCCTGGGTTTCCGGCTCTCCAAGGAGAGCCACCCTGTAAGCCGGAGCGCATTTAGATCTGAGCTGACTGGCAGCAGACACTCACCAGAGGAAGGCATACGTGGAGTTTGGGAAGCCTTCCAAAGTATGTGGAGCAGTCAGGAAAAGGTTGTTAGCTCAGATCAGGCTTCATGTGCCATAACAGTACCTTTGCCAGACCCCCTGAGATCCGTGAGAAGGCCTTGACTGGAAGGAAGGGGTTTATCAATGGTTTACTCTTCTGTCAGCTCCCAGAGCAGTTATTAGAAGAAATTTTGGGATACTAAAATCTGACAGTGAGAGATTTTAGCCACATGAATGTGACAGAGCTCAGTAGCAAACAGTGACGAATCCAAAAGGAATGCTCTTCCAGTGCCTGCTGTCTCGCTTTTGCTCATTTGGTGATTAAAACTTAATTTGTATGCATTGATAAAGAGATTAACAAGGTCAAAAGTTAATACTTCAACTTAATAGTTTTGCTTTCTTAACTGCTCTCTTGTTGGGTGAGTTTCTCTGATACATTTCTTGCTTTCGAGTAGCCAGTCACTTGTTTCCCTATGTGAAGAAGCGTATTCAAGTCATAAGCCAAACCAGCACAGAGCTGAACCCTATCGAAGTAGCCATTGATGAGATGTCCAAAAAAGTCTCAGAGCTCAATCAGCTTTGCACAATGGAAGAAGTGGACATGATCCGACTGCAGCTCAAACTCCAAGGAAGTGTCAGTGTCAAGGTAATGAAAATTTGCTGCTTTTTTTTTTTTTTTTTTTTTTTTTTTGTCTTCTGCCTCTACCTAAATTTTTATTCAGGTTTTCATCATTCCAGACATGGTTTTTCTATTTTATATTTCTGGTTATGTCTTGTATTCCAGTGCTGTTGAAGCCCACCCTAAAAATGTAGGGAAACTGAAAGTTTTCCACTGATGTCGATGAGATTTGCCGCATTTATGTGCAAATATTACGTGCAAAACTATTTCGGTCAAATGTTCTCTAAATAAATGTTAAGACCTTTCCAGCAAGACCATCATGTGCCACTTGAGAATACAACCCATCATACAGCTGGGCATGCAGATATTTTAAAGGGAGTTTTGTTAGGATTGGGGTTGTCATTCCCAATTTAGAAAAGTTGGGATTGGTGAGAGGTGTGTGTATTTCTGGTTCCCTTGTTAAAATGTCTTCAGGCATACAGCTTTCTAGATTGTTACCTAGCTGAGGACTTTGAAAGTCCAGCAGGGATCTGCAGTTTGTGCAAGGCTGACCAGCTCCCTTTTCTTCAGTAAAACTCCAGATTTCATCCGGGTGACAAGAGGAGTGAGGTGATGTTCCTCACACAGGTTTGGTTGCCTGAGGCCAGTCCCCAAGCCTTGGAACACAAGAGAATATTACAATAAACTGCTTGTTCTCTGCACCCAAGTTGTATGGTTTTCCCCCAGGTAAATGCTGGACCGATGGCCTATGCTCGAGCTTTCCTTGAAGAGACAAATGCCAAGAGATATCCTGATAATCAAGTTAAGCTTCTGAAGGAAATCTTCAGGTAAACGTTCAGTTTAGATTTCCCTCCTCTGCATAGTAGGAGTAGTGTGAGTAGGTGTGACATGGAATCAGGCTGAACTGAACCAGGCTAATTTACATCTGCATTCACCCTATTTTCCAAGTCATTCCCAAGAAAACATTTATGGAAGTTTTGGGTTATCCTAGCAGCCTACATTCCTCTTGATCTGAGAATGAGTTCTGAAATTCATTTCTAACAAGGTGTAATTTGCAAGGGAGAGAAGTACAGTAGGATTTGTGTGTGTTTATATATATAGATAGACAGTTTTTTCATTACTACAAAAATTATGGGGTTGTTTTTTGTGTTTTTGTGCTTGTAGGCAATTTGCAGAGGCATGTGGACATGCTCTTGATGTCAACGAACGCCTTATTAAGGAGGACCAATTTGAATATCAGGGAGAGATGAAGTCTCATTATAAGGACATGCTCAGCGAGCTCTCTGCAGTTATGAATGAACAGGTTAGAGCATCTGTTTTGGTGCTGGTTGGGCTGAATGAGGGTAGCTAATTGTGTCTTCTAGTGACAAATGAAGCTGTAGAGCAAAAAAAAAGGGAAGTAAAACCTGGCAGTGCAACAGTCACTGAGAAAATATAGTTTACTCCCTCCCACCCGACATTTTTTTTTTTAAATCCAGGTTTATTATACATAATGAATTTGACTGATCGACAAAGGTTTGTCTTCTACCTGTAGCTACATATTGGAGAAAAAAAAATTCATTAATGAAAAAATTCAAATTCAAAAAAGTTGAATGTTCATGAGGCTAAATGCAGACTGAGGTCTAGAGGCATAGAAAGATAATCAGTTTTATGGTTTGCTTGCCTTATCCTACAGCTGTGATGTATTTAATTAAAACAGTAAATTGCTTTCAAGATCTAGCTTATAACTGGAGGAGGTATCTTTATAGTTTCTATTTGTATTCAGCTTTGAGAGCAAGAGTTATTTCTTTTTTATCTTTTTATATTGAAGTACACTGTCAAAATACATGCCATATATTTCAGCTGTTAGCAGCTTCAGAAGGACAAGCATGCATGGCAACGTTGTATGAAATGCACCCCAAAATACTGAACTGGACTTCAGTGCATACTTGCAGCTACTCTATTGTTGTGTCTATGCAGATATTTTTTATTATGTTTTCTGTTTTAATTTAAATATTGAATGATTCTGCATACTTAGATGCAAATTAAATCATGCTTAATTATTTCTCTGCATGCTTGTGTGTAGGCCACCTTAGATTGCATCTGAGAAATACTCTGCAGTGGTTGCGCTGCGTTACCTATAGCACACATAAGCACTGATTGTGTACAGAGTTACTTTGTTTAACCATTGGTATCAGTGATGGCGTCTCACAGAAGTGTCCAATTGGCACCCCATCAGAGCATGCTGTATTACTTCTCTTCATACGTGAAGAGAATAAGGATTTATCAGGATTTTTGGCCCATTGTTATACTTACTGTGGAATCAAGCTAGTTTTTGACAGGGTGTAAAGCGGTGTAATTGCTTTGAAGGCTCGGTGTATGTCAGGTGGGGGGCTAGCTTGATGGTTGCTCTTCTGAGAGTTGTGCTCCTTTCCTGTTCAGGTGTATAAAGATTTCAGAACCTCAAGCATTCCAGTAATCTTATCATAACTAATATTTATCTCTGTTTGTTATGTAAGTATGTAAATATTAAGGGTATCATCTGTTACTCCGTGTTCATGCCTCTCCTGTGCAAGTTATTTTGGCCGTCCAGTCAATGTGCACAGGCAGTACCTTGTCTCTTGTGTGAGCTACTGTTCCCACAAGAATGGAGAATGCATGGTCAACTTAAATGAGGTATGAGCGGCCCATGAGTTTCAGCATTCATAAAATATTTGGTGAGTTCTATTAAATACTCACACCTGTATTTATATCAGTGAGCTCTGAGTTTTCGTCATGTAAATGAAAAGACTAAATAACATAAAATTACTTGAACATAACAATGTAAATATGTAAAGTTAAGAGTTCATCCAGCAAAAGTCAAAATCACCATCTGTTTAACTAAAATATCTGAATTTGACAGTCCACGCTGAAAACCAGTCTCCTACTTGAGCCCTGCGGGGAAGCCTTACAAGTGACAGCCCAGTTTTCCAGGCAACGTGGCTTTCCGGGAAAATTCTGCTCCTCTTGCAATGAATTCATGAACTCCCTACTTCTGAGCACAGCACTGCCTCAGAGGAGTCCCATGCTGTAAACTGTGGCTGAAATATTTACCTTGCAGTTGGAAAGCTTGAGGCTCTCTTATAACTGTGCTGTGTGCTTTACACCAGTAAGATTTGCCATCTTTTCCATTGTCGTATTCAAAAGGGGTTTGTTTGCTCACCCACTGACAGTGACTCTCTCATCACCATATGTTTTTCTCTGTTTTGTTTTGTTCTGTTTTTCTTTTCTGACAGCTCTGTCATGGTCCTTGCTTATACAGCTTCTCTTCTTCCCTGTCTAACATTTCCCTCAATACTATAGCCAAAAGTGGTATGTTCATTTTTCTTACATCTATTTTTTTTTTTTCTTTTAATGTCATGTACTTTCCTTACTTGCTGGTTTTTCTACTTGGTATGTTTGTTCAGTTTCACATCTAACGAATCCCTTGCTCAGGGAGTGAAAAAAAAAAAAGAAAAAAAGACAAGGTACACGTGTGATGTATTGTCCGTGAGCAGTGTTGAGGTGCATGTTCTTTAGGATCCTAGTCATGAACTTGGGGAGCTCAGCGGGGCAGCTTGACAAGAACCTCCTAATGCAAAAGCACGTGCCTGTAGTAGCAAAAGTGGCGGGATGGAAGGGCCAGGGACAAATGGCATAGAAAGGTACCAATTAAGCCAAGCCCCCCTTGCCCTGTGAGTGTGGTCCCCTTCTCACAGCCCTGCCCACCATGCTGCTTGTGCCCATACCCTGGGACAACTGGAATGCAGGCTGAGGCCACGCTGGGGTGCAGTGGAGAGTGTGCAAGCCCAGCTGCGTGTGTTTCAGAGGAGTGGTACAGCCCAGCGCAGCAGCAGCCGCCCCGAGCTCTCTGACTCTGATGCCCCGGGGGAGAGCGCTGGATGTGAGTCCCAGCTGGGCAGGCAGTGTGCCCCGCAGCCTGCCTGCGCTCTGTCCTGCTGCCCCGCTCTCCTCGCAGCTTCCCTGGCTCTGCTGGGCACTGCCGGGTGGTGCTGAGTCCCAGTGCCGTCCCTCCACCTGCTGCATGGGAGCAGCTCCAAAGCTGTACGTGGAGGCGGTGTGGTCATGTCCGCCCAAGTGATAAATGTGCTAGGGTTGACCTGCAGCCCTGACCGGGGATAACTGGGGCTTGATAGCGTAAGATTAAACCTGGAGCTTTGTGAAGGGGAGAGGTTTCTCTTCCACTGCTGATGGCTGCATGGTCAGTGGGGGTGGCCCGTGTCTCTGCTGGGGATGCTTCAAGATAGTGTCCCATGGGAAAAGGCGGGTTTTCAGTCTGTGTTTATAGAAGTAGGAAGAACAGCTATTACCAAGGCTGAAAAGAACTTCAGAAAAAAAGATCTTCCTTCTTGCTAAAGCTTTATACAAAGGACAGGGCAGAACAAGCTTTTGCCACTGCTCCTCCCAGAGTACAGTTCTGCCTGCAGCCTCAGCCCGGCAGTGGTCCAGACCCTGCTAAGGGACGTGTTTCCTCGGCTGCTCTGTGTGAGGCTCGGTGGGGATGCGGCGTGCCCCGAGTGACTGCGTGGGTGCAGCTGGGGCTGGCTTGTACCACGGTCAATAGGTGCTAGTGCAGGTGTCTGCTGAGTTTATAAAATGTAGGTGACTTCTAAGTTGTGTTTGTGTTAGAATTGTTAGAGAAACATTGTTCAGGGAACCCCATGAAGCACCGCTTGGCAGAAGCTGTGACCCTAGCCCAGTCCCATTTATCCCCCCGGTTCAGAGGACATCCTCCCTCTCGCTGCAGCCTCCTGTCACTTCTGGGTCCCAAAGCAAAAAACCTCTGTCAGATCTTTAGCATCATTGTGTAATAAATAAATAAATAAAGGGAAACCCTTGGTTAGACTTTTTTATTCATTTAATTTATATTAATTTATATTAATACTTCAGACACCAAAGTATTCAGATCTCTCTCACTGTTAATTTTTTTCCTTCCCTTTTCTTTTTTATGGAAAGATTGCGTACAAGGAGGACTCGGCAAAACACCAAGGGATGGAGCGCACTTACTCACGAGTCATCAATAGAGCCAGCTCGTCTGTGCCAGCAGCAGCCACCCCAGCAAACCCTGATGCTTGACTGCAGCATGGGCAACACGAAGACTTGGGGTGGCTGATTTTTTGGGGTTTGGGTTTTTTTTGCTCTCTGGGGTTTTTTTCCTTTTACATTAATAGTACTGAAAATTTATTTGGTCATGGACAGCGCCAGGAAAAGGATTTTTGAGTTATGATTTTAATTTATTGGAATTCTTCATGATGTTATTTTTTAAAACTGCAAGCTTGATATTTTTATTATTTTTTTTTTTGCCTGCCCCAATATTTGCACATTCCCCATCTTTTTCGGTGTTGTTGTTGTCTGGTTTTGGTTTTGAACAGCCTTTATTAAGCCAGGCTGATTATGAAATTCCCATTGAACAGATAGGTACACAGCAAACCCTAAGTTTGCTATAAATTATAATATATCTAATACTAAGTCCTAGTATACATATATTTTAAAGGTCAGAGTGGATGTTTTATAACATTTAAGTATATTGCAATTGTAAATAGAAGATGTGTAAAATATGTCATTTTTACAAAATTTAAAAATTATCTTTTTAGTTAATTATGACAGTACTAAGACTATAGATAACATTTCAGTTACCATTATATTAAAATATTTGTGTATGTGTATAAAAGCGTCCATAAAATTTTCTCTTTGAAGGCCTGTGCGTTGGTTCATTCCCACGTCAGCACTTTCCGAAGTGGTGAGATCAGGATGCCTCCTGCATCGCGGCTGTCTGCTGTGTTGCGGCTGTGATGGGGACATTTCCAACCATCTGCAGAACTTGGCTTCAGATTTGCTCCGTGGCCCCAGGCTGAGGCCACCCTGGGAACCCGGGGCTCAGTGTACTCCTGCTTGAGGCCAAGGAAGCTCTGCTCATCCTTTTAAGTTTGTAGCCTCAGAATTTGCTTGGGGGCTGTGGGGAAACCATGTGCCTCCCGTGAGGCGTGTGTTTCAGTTTCCACGTTGTGTTGGGATGAGGTGGAGTGGTTCTGCCAGCTCTTATGAGTTCCTTTTAACCTCAGCACTCACACGCTCCATGTTCATTCCTTTACCCATAGGAAATCCCTGCTTTCAGGGGTCCCTGCTTGTTCTTTTAGGATCCCTCTCTTCTGTGCTTGCAGTCCCCACAGTTCCATTAAACTGTGGTTCATTTTCCCTGGGGAAACCCTGGTGATTCCCCGAAGTCCTCCACAGGCTCAGGAGCGTTCGTTCAGGTCAGAGGCCAGCGCTGTGCCTTGCTGTGTGGGCTACCAGGAGGGTTTTTGCAGTGTGTTGCCTCATTCTGCCTGACCTCTTTGCCTGTATCTCTTCCCATGACACTCCCAGTTCACAACTGGTGAATCTCAACTCAAGTTGTAGCCTGGCTCTGCAGAAAAGAGCCAAGGGTGGCCTCTAAATTCACCCCATCTGTACATGCAAGGTAAAAGTGCCACCACCCAGTCTCTGCCTTGCTTGCTGGTACTGCCAGCGCTGGCTGCAGGGTCTCACTATCACCAGATCGGGGATTTTTCAGAAAAAAATCTTTGAGAAGGGTTGAAACCCACATGGTGTTCTTTCCTGGGGGAGGAAAGAGGGGAGCAGTCGAGATGGGCGCTCCGTGGGC
The DNA here is from genome assembly GCF_023634155.1 of Falco peregrinus. NCBI lineage: Eukaryota > Metazoa > Chordata > Aves > Falconiformes > Falconidae > Falco > Falco peregrinus. Next base: position 10,201,372 of record NC_073732.1, on the reverse strand, counting down.
TGGGATGGGCCCTGCTCCAGTTAGTCCTGTGGCAGCGCAAGCCCATGCCTGTGACTTGGTGACAGCCCAAGCTCTTGGTGGCATGCTGCGCGCCAGCATGCACCGCGGCTGGAGCAGGAGCCAGGCACCTTCACCATCCTCACCTCAAAACGCCCAGCTCTGCTGTTCAGGCACCGCACTGTTCAAAACCAATAGTCTGCCAAAAAGAATGATTTCTGGCTCAAATTTTAATCTGCTTTATACTTGCCCTAGTTTTGTCATTCCTTTCCGATTCTCCTCCCCATCGCTCTGGGTGAGGGGCAGGGAGTGAGCGGCTGCGTGGCATTTAATTACCAGCTGGGGTTAAATCGCGCCAATACTCTATACGCAGTGGTAGATGAAGTTATTTGCTCATTTGTATATATGGGAGGAACCAGTCATCGGTGGCGACAGCGGGAACCCGCAGGACAGAGCAGGTAAGTCTGAGCATCGAGCCCTCTTGTCCCTTGGTTTGTCGGTCTCACTGGACTCGTTTTGCGTTTACTATGATTTGTGTTTATGGATGGGTATTTCAGAAACGACCAAGGTGATCTGGAGACAGACCATTTCTAAGTAGCATCCACAAGAATTGAGCAACTGAATTTGTTGGGCATCTTTGGGAATAACTGGATTGCAAAAGTGTGGCTCGCACCGGGGGAGTGTTGCAAGCTGACACCAGCCTGGTCTGAAGCCACACTGTGGTCTGTAAAGCGGAGGTAAGGAGATCCCTGGATTGTTTTCTCAATAGCTTGCACACAAAATGAGTTTCATGTGTAACTCTAAGGGTTGTGGGGTTTGGTTTGTTTTAAGCCACCATTTCTGCAGCCTCCTCTGGGACTTTGAAAATCCAGTCTGTATTCTGGCTGTTATCTTATTGTTGGTGTTAAAGATGCTCAGGCTTGTGTGTAGCTGTGTCCTTATTCCAGATGGCTCTTCATCTCCTGCTGTGTTCAAGCACTTCCAACATAGCTGCGTGAAAGCAATTAGCAAACATTAGCTTTGAACTGGGGCTGCATCAGAGAGAGAAAACAAAGCATTAAACCATGGATTGTCCCAGTGTTTTGAGGGGTGAGAATGAGAGAAATGCAGAAGGCCTGTGAGGCTGTAGGGATTATTACAAAGATGGGATTTGGCCCTTTATTGCCGTAAAGTTGAGCAACCAAAACTGCAGAAGTTAGATGTGTCGGCACTGAATCCCACATCCAGCCCCCACAGAGCTGCACGGTGTTGCAAAGGCTGGTGCCTGACGGGGATTGCGTGCCACAGAGCAGGCACTGTGAGGAAGGGCTCTTTTCATACAATCCCTGCTTTTCAAACTCTTAGGATTACATGAGGTCTACGCTATTTTTTTTCTGTTTAAAACTCTGCTCTGAGACTCCTTTTGTCTAAGGCAACCACCAGGACACGGGTGGCTGTTCTCGGAGCTGAGGTTTTCTCCAGTAAATTATTTCACAGTGTTTTCTTACAGCTGGGTTTATGTTTCAATGACTTTTGAAAGTGATCCTTTGAACTTGCTTTATTTCAAACATTAGAACAATTTTAAAACAACCACACAACAAACTTCACTTGTTTTCCTTTACACACAAACAATAAGCATAAGGTGGGTAAAACACACAGAGAAGAGCAGTTCAGGGAGGCAGACACGTCCAAGAGCAAACGGACTTTCCTGCTGCTGGCATCCATAGGTTTTATTTTTACTGCAGGATGGGCAGGGCTTCGATGGCCGGAGCACAGCTGCCCCAGGGAGACAGGCAAAGGTGGCTGTGAGACATGCTGCAGGCAACATTGTGTTAAATGTGCTGCTTGAAGAAAAGAAATAAAGATGGACAGGGAAAACAGCTGCCAGTGCTTCTTTAAGTAAGTCTAAATTCTTGCTAAGTGTGGAATTACAGAGGTGTTTACCTCTACAGGTGGGACTTTGACAAGGACTGATTTTTAGGCTGTGAGCAAGATTATTAATAGCAGGCGAAAAACAACGCGTATGTGCAAGCGCTTGATTTAGCACTGTTGTTGGTGTCCTTGCAGATGCTCAGCGTGTTCAGCTCTCACATTCAGATTGCTTGTGTAAGAGGAAAATCTGCATTTTTCTGCATTAGACCTTCACAGCAAATGGTTTCGCATAAGACTTTTAAGTGCAGTCTGAGAAGCTGCTCTTGTGGATTCTCCGAAGAGGAATTTTGGGAGGCAGCAGAGCCAGAGGAAAGTGGCAGAGGAGGTTTGGGGCAGCGCGAAGCCATCAAGGGATACAAGGGGCGGAAAGGCAGAGGGCAAAGCTGAGCCCGAGGAGGTTCTCATCCCCCTGCTGCTGTAGGCAAAGCGTGTGAAAGATTCCCCTTCACCTGAGCAAGGAGATCTGCCCGTGCCAGCCTCAAACTGAGCTACTTTAAAAAGTCTTCAGAATGCAAATGAAATTATACATTTGTTATTTAGTGGAAGCTACCTTAACACCCCAAAAGAAGTTAAACGTTATACATATTTTATGTTTAATCACATCTTTAGTGACACCTAACCACAACCAAAGGCTTAAATTTCAATTAGAGGGAGATGTATTAAATGTTTAATAGGAATCATTCCTTACAGGGTAATTGTATCTTAACATTCACCAGAGAGATGTTATGTCGGCAACGTGATGTTGATCAGAACAGGGGTGATTTTTTGGGTTGGGTTGGATTGGGGTTGTTTTTTTAATAATACCCAAATGAGAAACAGGAGGATGATCTGTACCATTTGTATTCAAGACATGCTGCCCTTGTGCCACAGGCACAGATCTAGCAAGAAATGAAGTTACATTCACACGTAGTTTTGAACGTGGAGTTATGGACCTCAGTGTGAAAAATGTCCCACGTGCTGGGAAGCATCAGGCTGCACATACATTTTGCTTCAGTTTTGAACAATTTTAAAACTGGTAACTGACTACTCGGTATTTCAGCTGTAACTAATATGGGAGGGTGATTCTTCAAGACAGATGATCTATCAAGGCTATCTTATCTGCTATGGATTTAAATGCATTTAGCAATTTTTAACAAGCTTGCTATGCATGCAAGATATTTTTCTCATAATATTTAGATTATCACAAAAATAATCAGTGTTTATGCATTCACAGCAAGCAAATTAAAGCAGTGAAGTGAATTTTGAACCCAGATAGTTAAAGGATGTTAAAATCAAATACCAAATGAGAAGAGAGAAAAGGGGTTTTGAGAAAAGCATCCAGAGCTGTAGAAAAAGAAAAAAAAATACAAAAAAAAAAAAGAAAGAAAGAAAGAAAAAACTTAAAACTAGAATGTTTCTCACTTAAGAGAATTGCATTGAGATAAATAAAATTAATCCCAAAGATAAAGAACAGCCAAGCCCATCTAGAACTATGAGCATTACCAGGAAGGACCTTCAGCTCCACCACTGCTGTATCCCCTCAAGCAGGAGCCCCCTGGCATGGACCCACCAGCCCCGCACATGCTTCCCGCTCCTCCTGTCCTCACTTTGCTTCCTGGAGGCTGCGGCACGGAGCTGGCAGCGCTTCTCCTCCAGGTCCCCTCCTTGTAGAAAGGGGCTGCCAGAGGATCTGATGAGCTGTGCCGGGGATGTGCCAGAGGCAGCTGAGCTGGTGCCTCTCCCGGGGCAGCCCCTGCGCAGAGGGGGTGGGCGATGGGCGGCTGACTGGGGGGCCGTTGGTGACTGGATGTCAGCAGCGCTCAGGGCATTGCTGCGGAAGCACAAAGTGCTGCTGTGCCACGTAGCGCTGCCTGCAGTGGGAGGGATGAGTGGTTTGGTTGCGTTGTCTACTTCTACACCTTATTTTGATGCGGGAGCTAGAAACACTGCTGACAATTAATGATGAAACAAAGCACTTGTCTTTGCAGCAGAAATTAATGAGCAAACAGAAGGCATGAAAGCACCAGGGGCTATTAAGGCTCCAGGCTCTCAGGACTGCTGGCGGAGCTGAGTGTGCAGTGGCTGGAGCCACCACCTCCCAGCTCACCCTACAACAAAATCCTGGAGCTTTGCTGGTTAAACACGGCTGCCAGGAGACATCAAGGGGCAGCAAGCTGTACCGACACCGAAGAGCCAACTGAGACAAAATAATCGGAAACCTGATGTTCTTGGCAATTATTTTCTTTTTGTTATTTTGCATGGGGGTTTTTGCTTTTGTGGTGGCCCCAAGTATATACATCCTGACAACAAAGGGCACAGCTCCCAGTCTGGTGGGAGAAAATCTGCTTGCGGGTCTTTCAGGCTGCAAAATTGCCATGGGTCAGCTCCTCTGCAGGAGAGCGCCCGCTTGGCTTCTGCTGCCAGGTGAGCTCTGTGATGGGAACAGCAGGGCTGCCTGTGCAGGGCAGAACGTGGCTCAGGAGAGAGATCAAAGTCTGAATGCAGATGTAAAACTGCCCAAAGTTAGGGAGGGTGGGTCCATGCGTCTCGGAGATGGGACGTGCTGAAGCAGCCCCGTTCCCTGGCTCAGCACCTGCCACAGCCAGGGCATTCGGATTGCGAAGCCTCGGCATCATTCACTCCTGCTTCGTTGCAAACCCCTTGTAGTGGCAGTTCATGCAGCACTGCTCCCACTGCATCCTTTGTGGCTAGGTCAGATCTCTCCTGTACTTCAAACATGTAATGCTTCTTACTGGAAAACACGACTGAAATTATTTGCCAAGTCACACTGAACAGAGTAAGTAATTTGAGTAGGGAAAACTTTGGGAAAGACCAAATCAATGTTTTCCTTTTGAAATGACTAAAATCAGAGATGGGCTGGAGTTTGCTCTGGATGAGGCTGGTCCCTCCAGCTATGCCCTCCCTGGGAACACCAGCACCCGCCAGCAGTGCGGCAGCCCCTGATGGAGATGCTCACCGCAGTGAGGAGCGCTGCAAAACCCAACCCTCATCTGCCCAGTGCACGCAGCAGCATGTACATCAGGAGGAGAACACACACTCGAAACCATCGTTGGAGCCAGCCAGGGCTGTGACAGGACAGGGTTGGTCCCTGCATGGACAGTGTGATGATCCAGGGTGCAAGGGTGGGCTCGTGGCCAGCAGCACAGCACGCAGACCCCAGCCTGGGCACCCGCAGCTCTCTTCCCCCATGGCACCTTCCAGCACATTTTTGTTCACAGTCTGCAGAGAGCGGCTCCGGGCAGCCGTCAGCTCACGGGGTGGCTCAGGGAGGAAATGAGAACATTATTATTCTTTTCAAGAGAGGTCCAGCACGTTTCCTTGGTGAAATATTAGCTATGGAAAAAAATCAAGTAACTTTCCCACCTCCCAGGCACGTGTTGGAGTATTTGAGATGGTGAAAAATAAAAAGTACAGTGAAACCAGCAGTGTTAGGGGAAGCTGTCACAGTGTCTAGATTATCAGGCCAAAAGAGTATGAGTGATTTTAAGGCAGAATGGTAAAAAGCTCATTTGGGAGAACCTCCTCATCAGTAGCCTGTATGTCTCTTTTACACATACAGCCTCAAGATGCAAAAACACTGGCACCCAAGTCATTCTGGCACATGGTGCTGCAGGAGCAGGACCGGCCCTGCGGGAGAGTTGTGCCTAACAGAGGTTTGGGATCCATCCTGGGCAGCCGCTCATGTCCTGTGCCCTTAGGAGCATCCCCGAAGCCCAGCGAGGTGGGAGTTAGAGTAATGAGTGTCCTTCAGGCCAGGAGTCGTAGTCTGTGTGGGATACGTGTGTGATTGCTTCTAATGCTTCACTGAATTGACAGTGTGCAAGTATTTATTGGAAAATTCTCAGTAATGCAGAACTGCAGTCATAATTACTGACTTTCCTGTCCTGGTTGTTGAGAATCTTCGTGCAGTTCTTAATTATTCACTGAAGCAAAGTATCTTGAAGTTCTCAGTGTGAGCATCTCCCCCTGAGAAATACCTAAGAAATTCACCTTTCCCTTTCTTCAGTTAATTACCCCCCAGCTCTACAGAAGATGTGTTTTCTGCGTGCTTTTTAAGCTGTGCTGCCCATATGCTGTTTCAGTTAGCTATAATCATTCATTTGTGTCGGAGAACAGCTGTGAGGGTGTCACTTGCCCTGCAATATGTTTTTGTGACCTGCAAACGCCACGTGGTGTTCCCTATAGTTTTGAGTCATGTTTTAGATGTATTTGCACAGATTGCATATGGTGTGATATCTTATAGCTACGTAGACACAAATATTCTCACGTACATTTCACGTGGTATGTTTTGTTTGAGAAAAGAAAACAGGGTAAGAAATAATTATTATTTTGGAATTTAGGGTGGATTTTCTGCTTGGAGCTTCTTTGTTAATCATGAGGCTATCTCCCATGAGTGATGGCTTGTTTTAATTTGAAAGCTATTGCAAGTTCTGTGCAGGTAACTATGGGTCCAGTTGCATGCTCCTAGTTAGGAAACCTCCAGCTGAGCGTACAGATTTTCTTGCACAAGGCACGGTTTTGTACTCTGTAGCATATGTTGTGCTTGCAGGGAGCTGGCATAAAACAGATTAATTCTGATTATTCCAGACTAACTTGAGAAGCCATTTAAAGGGAGAGATACTAAGCAGCTTGGAAATGCAACATGGAGGCCTGAAGTGCTCTCTGAAAAGTCTGAAGCATTTCTGTAGCCTTGCTTTGCTGCCAGCCCCGGCCAGAACCACAGCCAAGGTTTTCAGCTGTGAGTCACGTACCTCAGAGTTTCTATTTCCCATGTTCAGGTTAAGCCTGGTTTTTTAAAGTATTGAGCATCCCCTGCTGGAAATCAGCCCCCTTTCAGAAACCTCTGATGCTCAAACCCAAAGCAATACTGGTAAGGTTACTGGGCTGCGGGCACTGCACTGGAGGTTCCATGTGTTGTACGGGTGCTTGGCTCCCTGCAGCCACGGGATGCTCGTGGGGGCTGCTTGTAACAGGGCTCGTGTGGGGGTTTCTGTGCACGTGTTGGGGTTAAGGCACAGTCAAATGGCCCTTGCAAAAGGGAAAGGATGCTTAACAGACATTAACAAGTTAAACAATTACCTGTTAAATAGATTAATCAAATAACTTTGTACCGTGGTTCCCTAATCAGATTATGAAACCTGAGAATGCTTTAAATGTTAATTGATTTTTGCTGTCTTGTTTTCTTTCTGGGAGGTTGTGCAGCTCGCTCCCCACAACGGCCTCGCTGCGCCCGCATGAGCAGACGTGATTAAAAGGGAGCGTTTAATTAGTCATGAGTGTAAAGCAAGTTTTCATTCAAGCGCAAAAAGCAGCCAGTTTTATATTCTCTCACACCCGGCTACATGTGAGGCCTGTGAACATTTCCACAGGGTCTCCCCTCGCTACTCCCCACTCCCTCTGCAAATGGTACTGGTTGTGCCTGTGCCCCGAAGGCAGCCCGTGTCCCCGTGTTGTCCCCATCCCCCCCTCGCTTTGCTGCCATGCTGCTTCTCCCCACTTCGGTGTGAATGGGGGAGCGCTGATGAAGACTTGCCATCACCTTCCTGGGCTCATCCTGCCAATCCACTGGGTAATTTTCATTCTGCTGGCAGGCAGCTGCCCAAGCACGCTCACAAAAAGATTTGTAAGGAAGCAACGTGTGTCAGGTGCTGTTGGTGGTCTGGCGAGATGCGGGCGGTGGGGCAGGCGGCCCCCGTGGGGGTGGCAGGGTTGGCTGCAGTCCAGCAGCGGGTGGGCTGGCAGGGGCAGGAGCATCTCCCCCTTGGCCGGAGCAGCCACACAGGGGCTGGTGCTGTGCCCCACAGCTCTGTGTGCATGAGGGCACCCTCTCAGCCCTTCTGCACTGGTGAAACGGGTTCCCTTCACAGCGCAGGGGGGCTCTGGTTCTGGGGAACATCCCGAAGCAGGGAGGGCAGCCTGCTGCTGGCATGATAGCACTGGCAGCCCACTCACACGGGTGCCCGAGCACCAGCATACCCTGTTCTTGTCCTTCAGAAGGGGCTTAGGAGTAGCAGGTTGCACCTGTGAGACAGTTTGGAGCCAGAATTCATGCTTCTCAGAGTAAGTATGGAAATTTTTCAACACTTGTAGTTGTGGGAGTGTACCAAAATGGGCCTCTGGGTTCCTCTGCAGAGCGATGGCGGCACAGAGGAGAGGGAGGTATTCCTGCACCTAAAACTGGAGACACTCCAAACAGCCCTGTAATTAATGTAGCCAGTGAATGATTAGCTGATTGCTGTGGTGAAGGCCTGAGGCAGTGCTATAGAAATTGGTATGAACTCCTGTACCTGCCTTTGCCGTGGAAGCTCAGCTCCGGCGAGGAACCCAGGCTGGCCCTGTGGGGACATCCCTCCCGGGTAGGGGCATGTGAGCTGGGAGGATGGGGCAGATCAGCACCCTCCCTGGGGAGTGCATGGCCAGGGCATGTTAGGAGATTGTATTAAACACAGACGTCATCAGCAGACTTCAGAGCTTGAGCTGTTTTGTCCAATTATTAAAACATTTTTTATTTGTGCTGCAAATCTTCTCTGCCAAGTCTTTCTATTGCAAGAAGGATGCATTTCTTTGTATGGCTGAGCATTTGCAGATGAAATTCATTCAAAGCAAGATGTGACCTGGCCTGGTGGAGCAGCACCCCTGGGGACACTGATTCCAGCTACGGCACTGCCAGCATGCCAGGCTCAGGTGAGCAAGGGCTCTGTAGACCATGTCACGTGTCCCACCCATATTCATGCTGTTACTCAAAGTTGCTTGGAAGAAAACACGTTAAAGCAGAGCAGCAATCTCAAACCTTCTGGTGAGCCTCAAGCAATAGGATTGGCCAAGTGGAGCACAGGGATAATTTAGACATCTACATGTCTTCACTTTGAGAAGAGTGAAAATGGAGAAATAGAAATGGAAAACAGGGAAAAATGTAAATTTACCTCTCCATTAAAATCAGGCAGCCACTGAGAATTAAACAAGGAGAAAGCCAATACAGGACGAAATTTTAACATTAACCCTATTAATCCCTTCAGATGCATAGGAGAAAAATGATCAAAACCATGTGTCAGCCAAAACAGAATCAAAGCACTAAAAAACATTTCTTTTTTTATTCATTTTTAAACCCACTGAAATATTCTTTTTTTGCATCCTTAAGTTGTACAGAGAGATTCAGAAGAGAATTAGGCCCTTTTGCACCACAGTGAAGTGTAAAATGTTAAGTCAAAGTCAGAAATCAAGCAAGGACTCAGGGCACAGCAATGCCCTCGCGCAGTGGCAATAGGAAGTGTTTGGCATTAGCCCTGACTGGTGCTGCTGTCAGGCTTTTTGCTTGGTCATTTTTAATAGGATGAATAAATCCAGCATTGCTACCGTTCGTGGCTGCTAACAGCAAACTTCCCCTGGAGAATCCTGCCCTGGCAGAGATCTGGGCTTCAGCTTGGTGCAGGGATGATGGAGCTGTGAGCCGCACTCTTCCCCAGGCTTTCCTGTGAGTCACGCGTCGGGGCGGGCAGGCTGCTGTGCTGCTCTTCCAGCCCGTCCCAGTGAGGCTGGAGATGCGACGCAGCGTTGCTGGTCCTCAGCCAGGATGCCAGAGCACCAGCGTGACGAGGTGCCTCGTGGCAGGCAGGGGTGAGGGTGTGGCACTGGCAGATGCGTCAGAGGGGGAGCAGAGCATCGTAGGGATGGAGGTCTTACGGGTTAGGGGGAGTGTGTGCCAGGTGAAAGGAAGGGTGTTGTTTATTGCTAAGCAGTAATAGAAGGAGACTTTCCACCTCCACATTCAGTCCCGGTCCTCTGCCTCCATCTCCTCCTAGAAACTGAAACCTGTGGCAGCCCAGCCACGCTGTGACCAGCCCCTATGGTGGCAGGGGAAGGCGTGGGCAGCGGTCCCCGCTGTGCTTGTGTGGAGTGTGGAGGTTGCGGCGCTGCTTTGGTGCACCTTATGGCAAGCTGAAGGCTGGTGCTTGTGCTCTGCCGGTGGGGTTCAGCCCCAGAGAGGGGCACTCCGTCTTTCTGCATGGAGGTTGCTGTGCGGCTGGGAGGCATGACACAGCTCCAGCCGCAGCGTGCCATAGAAAATAGCCACAAATTTACTGCTGATGGATTTTTCAAGGGAAAAAATATTGTGATTTGCAAAGAGAAAAGAAAACTTTGTTTTACTGGAGTAGCCATGAGTCCTTTTTGGTTTTTTTATATCTCTAACCTTCAGGGGAGCAAAAGAGCAGATTTGGCAAGCAAGACAGCTGGAAAAACTGTTCAGCAATGGCAGTAGCTGTGCAGGTGCCAGTTTCTGCTGGTGGCAGGTTTCACAACTGTCCTGATTTCGGCTGGGATCGCGTTAATTTTCTTCTTAGTAGCTGAGGTGGTGCTGCATTTTGGATTGGGTGTGAGAATAATGTTGGTAACACTGATATTTTTAATTGTTGCTAGGTGATGTTTATACTAAGTCAAGGATTTTTCAGTTTCTCATGCCCTGCCAGCAAGAGGGCTGGAGTGTCACGGGAAACTGGGAGGGGACACAGCCAGGAGAGCTGACCTGACCTAGCCAAAGGGATGTTCCATACCATAGAACATCATGCTCAGTATATAAACGGGGGGCAGGGGGTGTGGCGGGTGTTGCCTGGGGTGATCGCTGGTCAGGAACTGTCTGGGCATCAGTCAGCAGGGGATGAGCAATTGCATGGTACATCACTTGGTTTGGGGTTTTTTCCCCTTTTGGATTGTATTGCTTTCTCCTCGTTACAATTGTTGATAGTAGTAGCGTATATAATATTTTATTTTAATTGTTAAGTTGTTCTTATTTCAACCCACAAATTTTATCTTTTTCCTGAATCTCCTCCCTGTCCCTCAGTGGCAGGGATGAGTGAGTAGCTGCATGGTACTTAGTTGCCAGCTGGGGTTAAGGCACGACAACAGCACACCTTCTCCGCTCATAGTGCAGCCCCTTCTCCAGGGACCCCCTGCAGCATCCACGTACACACACATGTCACCGTTCACACACATGTCACCGTGCCAGGCAGGGAGCTGCAGAATATCAAGTGGTGGCAGAATAAAGAGCTGAGCTCCTCCCAGTTTTGGGTGAAGCAAAGCATCTGCATTTTGTTCACGGGTTTTCTATTGCAACACTAGTTGGTATGCAGTTCGTACAGTCCACTGAAACACAGCACAGGCTCCGGCAGTCGCATATGGGTATTGCTGTGGGGCTGCTCCAGCCCAGCAGCTGCCAGCAACTCTACCTTGTGTGTGGTTATTCTTCCTAGTGGAGAGGTTTGGATATGACTGAAGGTGAATACAATTTTACCCAGGTCCATGGCCTACCAAGCACAGCTTGCCAAAGCAGCTCAGCTGTGAGAAACCCTGTCCTTGCTGTTGAACGACTTTAAGTTGAAGTGTTTCGCAGCGAAACACACGCAGCGATAGGTGTTTGTAGCAGGCACAGGAAGGTATGCTGAACAGCCAGCCAGCCAAAACCTGCAGCCTACCGGCGTGCCGTGGCTAAGAGACACATGGCTAAGAGCCCTGGCCTGGGCTGGCCACCCCACAGGTCCAGCAATGCAGGCACGTGCCTTGGACCCCACCAAATTTATAAACACAAGGTCATGTGCATGGAGCTCTGTCTGCTGATGGGGACACGCTGACCAGCAGTGAATTTAGCTTTGCCAGATTTTCATCACTCAAAACTCCTGACTCATCTGTCCCCCTGCCCATCAGTCCCTGGGCAGGAATCGCAGCAGTACAAGGTTATAAGACAAATGTTGTTGCCTCAGCGTCTCTGGTACAACAAAAAGTCCCTGCCTGCTCTAGCCTGGTACACGTAGAGCAGTGGGCATGGGATCAGAGGAGCAAACGTCTTCAGTAAACTAAATGCTGACCTGGCAACCATCCCCTGCCCATCCAAACCTGCCAGCTGCGGGATCAGCAGCAATATTATAATTACACGAGTGCTGTTGCTGCTGTAGTACCTGATCCACTTGCTGGAGAAAGAGATAGAAATATAAATTTGAAACCAACACTGGAAGGTTGTTGCTATGTTTTCAGTCCTTGGATCACTCCAAAAGAGGATTTGTATTTCAGTTCCAGCAGTTTTGCTCACCACACGTTGTCCCTGGCACAGGGGCACCTGCACTGTCATTTAAGCCTGGCTCCAAGCCCCTTTCTGAGCCCAGCTTTCCCCTCTCCTTCCCATTTGTATGTTGTTACGCCCTCAGCAATATGCACCTCTCTGAAGGGAGGAAAAAACTCAGCATAAGCTGGTGCTTCTGGTTGATGTAATCTGGATGGGCTGGAGAGAGGACAGCCACAATCCGCCAGCAGTTTTGCCAAGATTAATGCCAGCACGTCAAGCCCAGGCTGCCAACAGCCCTGCAAGGGGGAACGCAGCAGGGCTTGGTGTGCTTTTCCCCTGGAAAAATCCATATAGCTGCATATTCCTGCAGGAATTCCAGCAAGTCCTACCTGCCCTTGTTAGGCATGGCATGCTGCTGTAGTTGGAGGGGAGGGGGGGAAGCAAGCACAGCATGAACTACAGGAGCCACTTCGTCCTTGTGAAGTGCTTTCTGAGGATGCTGCTCCCAAGGCGGCAGCACCACCCCCACAGGAACATGCCCAAGGGCAAAGCTCCTTGCCTGCATCCTTGTTTTTCTCTCAATTCCAGTAGTTTCTACCCAACTGCCCGGTAGCTGCTTGGCAGCAGCACCTCCTCACAGACCTGACAGCTTCCTCTGACACCCTCTGGAAAAAAACAAAACCAAGTCATCTCTTGTTTTGAGCATCTCACACCAGCTTTCCTTTCTTCCCCCGGGCTCCAGCAGCAAAGCAGTGTGCACACAGCTGGAACGCCTTTGGTTTTTTCTCAGATATTCCTGAGTCACTGCTGAGCTACTGGAAGGGGAATGGTCTCAAAACAAAAGGTGTGTTAAATTATTTTCCCGCTGGCTTTCTGTCATTCTCAGTTTTGTATTGTGAAGTGGTGGGGGGTGGGAAGGATGTTCCACAGGTTTTTTTGCATTTTACTGCTAGCAGAAAGCTCGCTTTAGGGACTAGGTGATGAGAGCAGCACAGAGGATTGTGTTTCCCTGCCTAATGCAAGATTCATGCTTGGTCTGTCTCTCCTTACACTCCTGGGATGCTGGTGCAGGCTCCCCATTCCAGCAAGGGTGCCCGGGAAGGGGCAGCGGGCTCCGCTGTGGCCGCTCAGCAGTCTACCTGCTCGTCCATCACCACTGTTGGCGTCCTTCGTTAACAGCGGGGGGCTTGCACTGTATCAGCTTTCGTTTGGAAATTTCATTTTCATTTGAGAATTTGCTAATTCTTTTCCAGGTGCACAGAGCAAAACAGAGTAACTCGCCCAGTGTTAAGGGGAAGAGGAACTGCAGCCCAGCAAAACGGGACCCCTCCAGTGGGGCGACCGCTGGCCTTCTTGGATAAACCAAAGGAAATAGGCTCCGTCCTCCGTGGTCCCTTTGGAGAAAACCAAAGCCTGAGACAAGCGCGGGGGCGGGAGGGGTTTGTGATGGTGCAGGATACCATGTTGACAGTGATTTGCGCAGCATGCGAGAGGCCAGCTCTGCTCTGAAAAACGAGACCTGAATGAATAAAAGATGGGCTCTCTCCTAGGAACTGACAGCTCAGCCCAGCCCTCCAGGTGGTGGGAGCCAGCCCCAGCCCTGTGTGCGGGGACGGACTCCCATCCTCTGCAGGCTTTTAAGGGCAGGATCCCCCCGCCACCGGTTCACGAGGTCCTCTGCAGGGCGGGCGCTTTGGCAGGGGCACGGGGAGCCCCGCTGTGTGGTGTGGGACTATGGAGGGAAACTTGCACCTCCTCCAAATCATCCGCAAGATGCGTTCCCAAATCAATACGCTGGAGAGGGAAAACAGAGCCCTGAGGGGAGAACTGCAGGCCTGTGGGCAGAGACCTGTGCCACCAGTGAGAGAGGCAGCAGGAGAAGGTGGGAACAGCAACGTGAGGAGCCTCACCAGTGATGGGGAAGGACCAGCTGTCTCTCCAGCATCCCTGCATGGAAGCATCGTGGCTGTTCCCGCTCCGGCACCAAAGGAGCAGACAGGTACCAAAGAGCCAGGGCTGTCCATGGCACCTGTGTGTGCTGCCCATGCAGGATCTCCCAGCCCAGCTGTTATGTGTCCGCAGGGAATGGGAGACGAGCCACTGCCTGCCTAGTAAACTTGATGGAAGTGCTCTGGCCTCCTTCAGCGCCAGCATCCAAAATCAGCTGTTGCACTCTGTGGTCCTTTCAGGGGGGTACCTGCATCCCCCAAGCTGAGCTTGCTTTGCTGCTGCTGCTTAAGCAAGGAGTTCAACTCAGAGTTCCGTTTGTCCTTGTTTAAACAGACTTTGACTTACTGCTTTGAGGTTTTGTGGGCACGGACTGTCTTGCCCATGCCTTGTCCCCTGTCTGTTCTAGCCAGAAAAGGACCAACAGCTGTAACCGGGCCGTAACCTCTCTTGCCTTAGTAAAAGATGAGGAAAAACTCTACAAAGAGTAACAAACGGTGCTGGGTCGCACACATCACACCAGATGTGCAGTTTCTTTTTGCAGATAATGCAGTTAGTTTTGGCTGAGGGAGAGAGGGGCCAGTGTAGGGGAATAAACTTTCTTCACGATTTTATCAGAGGGGAAATATGGAAACATTCCTCGTTATAGAAGAGTAGTTGGGACTTCCGTAGGATTAAATGAAGCAGGAATTAGAGCAAAATGTTATTTGGTGAGAAGTTGTTATCTAGAAGTGGATGTGGTTATTGGCAGGGTCAGGCTGTTTGGTATCGTATGTGCTTGAGGCCTGTCGGCTGCTTGACTGGTGTCTGTGATGTCCAGTCGGCTGGAAAACTGCCTCACTAACGCAACGTCCTGGCGTTAGCGTGGTGTGTGCTATGAGCTGCAGCTGCCATTACAGCCCATGTGCTCCGCAGCGCTGGCGGCTGACCCAGCCTTGGCTCTGAACCAGCCTCCGGGGGATGTCCTGGCCACGGAGAAATGCGCCTACAAGTTTTGACAGAGACAAGTCCGTGAAAATGTATGAGATGAGAGGTGGAAGAGCACTAGTGGACTTACGTGAAGCTAGACGAGTGCTGCCAGGTCAGGTTACTGACCCGAGGGCCTCTTAAACTGAGGCTGCTAGTGGCTATGGGTGTCACCAGCTTGGAACAGGTGGCTGGTCTTTCCGCAGCATGGAAGGTGTGCGGAGTGCCTTCCAGCCTTGTGGCTCTCCCCCTGCAGCTGCCTTCTGGGGAAGGGGGGATCCCCATGGGCTGTACGGCCGCCTCTGCTTTTCAGCCTTGCCCCGTACAAAACTTTTCTACACCAAGAGAAAGTGATTAAAAATACATCAAGGCTATCGGAATTCTCATTATTTTTACTGTTCCTAGCTCTGTTTTTGTCTCTGCTGCTCAGATACCACCATGACCGTGCGGCGCTACACCATGGCATCAGCGGTGCCTGCTCCTTCCAGCGCGAGGGCTCCCCGGGCCGGCAAGAGGGCTCCGAGCCGCAGGCTCCCGGCCACACCAGGCAGTGCCTGGCCACCAGCCCCTCCTGCTGCCACGTACCTCACCGGCAGACAGGAGGAAGGGCTTGAAAAAATGCCAGCCAGCTGTCTTTCATACAGTCGTTCCAGTCAAATGAAGCTGTTCCAGCAGCATGTCTATAAGTGCAGGTAGGTTCAGTTTGCCTTCGCAGCATCACCTGCCTGGGCTGGTTGCAATTTTCACCTAATAACCTATATGGATGTTGTTTGGGGAGTTATTTCATTATTAGCAGGCTCTTTGTTTGAACCTATACGGGCACGGAGCAGCTGGGAGACCTCTCTGGGGTAACCTGCCCTGCTCCTCCTTGCCAGTGTCGGCAGTTTTGATTTACTACAGAAAGGAGAAGCTGAGGGAAGAGGGTTGAAATCTTCTCTCCATTAAAGCCAGGCAGAGTTTTGCAGATTGATGTGTTGTTCTGACAAGCTAAGCTTGAAAGGGATTTTTATCTTTGAACAAAAAGCATGGAGATATCAAGGAACTTTGAACTACGCTTTTGAAAGTGTGATTAATATGGCTCATAGATTTAGATGCAGTATCATATTTCCCCTGTAATTGAAGCATTACCAATTAATGCTGTCAGCCTTGAGAAAAATACTTTCAGGACAGCTTCTAAATTAAGTGAAATGGCAGCTGGACAAGCCCTGAGCGTCTTTGCTCGTTGATGAGCAGCTTTCCAACACAGGGCAACAACCACGGGTAGAAGCACCAGTAATGACACTGTGACATGGGACAGCCCCAGTCCCCTCCTGCTGCTGGTATATACACCCCAGCAACCCGTGGGGACTGCTGGGTTTAGCACTGGTCATGCCGCGCTTAAAAGAAGAATCCCAATGGCCTGGAAGTGCGTGCGTTTGGACAGGGAGGAGCCCGTGCGCCCACCTGCCCACGCGTGTCCCAGGGCGCAGGGCTCCCGTGGCTCCTGCTCGGCGGCTGTGCAGCTGCGGGGGGCCGTGTCCCTGTGCTGGCTTGCCCCTCTGTCCGCCTGGCACGTCCGTACCACCCTGCTACAGCAACGCAGCCCCATGGCAGGCCAGTGGGCAGCCTGTGCAAACCCTGCTAGGAGCCCAGCTCCTTGCAGAGGGGCTGGAGGGGACCAGCAGGTCAAATTTTCACAGGCACCTATGTTTTTGTGTAAGAGCATTTGGGAGTCCAATGTTTTACAGCACTTAAACATCTAAATTTAGTCCCTGGCAGGGAACTCGTATGGTTTTCGAAAGCACCCTGACTCTGTAACTCTGGATTTCAGCATATGCCCCGCTGGGTCCAGGGAAACTTAAGACTCTCGGTGCACATAAACACTCGGGAGACGTTTGCCCTGAAGGAGCTCACGTGGGAAGTGAGTGTGCTAGGAAACACAGGGTCAGCATGCAGGAGCAGGAGTGGCAATGGCAAATGCTGCTGCTTTCTCATACAAGCAAGAGAGCTTTCAAAGCAATCAAACCGGCAATGCAGATCTATTGCAGCTAATGCCTTGGGACCTACAGACTTAAAAGCACCAGCTACGCAGCGGACAAAGGAACGGCGCCGACTATTTTATCGCTGCCTTTAGAGCTGCCTTGTCAGCTCTGAACAGCAGTGAGTGTGGCACCGTGACTCACAGCCACGCAGTGTCAGCTGCTTTAGGAGGAGAAAGGGCCATGGAAAGAGCTTTTAACCTAACCCCCTCAGCAGACTGGGTGATACCCTGAAGCGTGAAGCTTTGTGTGTTTCTTATACCAAAAAATGTTAATGCATTTTCTGGTTGTAATGGTGGATGTTTCTGTTATATACACAAAGGTCTAACAGCAGTCTTAGTAAGCTTTTGACTAGTAGGATAACGTGTGGCAATGAGTTCAGCAAGCTAATTAAGCTTAACTTTTTACAGTGATGACATTTGTGCTTCCCAGCATGCTGGTCCATGTCAGGTTTTCCTATTCTTTAACTAGTGTTGTTTTCTCATGTTTTCCTCTAAAGCTATAATACTACATGTGATGTTCGGTATTTTTGCTTTAAAATTAACTCCGTAGAAGTATCACTTTGGATTTATCTAGGCTGCAGTTACATCCAAGTAATGAAACAACAGCACTGCTAACAAATATCACTAATTTACAGGTCAACGTTTTCATTCATATATGCTAAAGCATTATTTATACCATGCAATTCTCACTTTTTTTGTAAATAAAAAAAAAAGGACTAAGTATTTTAATACATTAGGCAGGATAAGAGAGGCTGAGAACTGTTTTCAGGGCTATTGTCGTAAAATTACAAAAGGTACAAGGTCCATTTGGTACAGATGTCACCATTGAGGTGTTTAGGCTTGATGGTTTCACCTTCCAGTGGGACCGGTCTGATTGGCAGGTGAGAAGGGGCAAGGAAATGGTGGAGGTCCTCTGCCCTGCAGGACACCCCCCGGTGACCATCAATAAATACTTCCATAGTTTCATTATTTTTCCTGCCTCATGCTCCTGAAGGGCCTGAGTGCACCAACAGCAATTGCACAGGACAGTCAGGATGAAAAGCAAAGCTCCGCAGTACCCCATCTATGTACTTGTCCCCGATCTATTTACTTGCCAAACCGACCAGGTTTGGGACACATCAAGGAGCACGTTTCTCCCTCTGCTTTCACAGCTAGCGTTGTAATCTCCCGCACACGCACGCACTGCTTGCAAACCACTGTTCTCGCACCCGCCTGCAGTAGCTGGGTGCTGATGCCTACCAACATAAGCCGCTGAAGGACCTCCGGGTCCACGTGGTTCACGTGCACCCCAAGGGGTCTGCACGCACGGCGGGTGCTCTGCACATACGCATCAGGGGCCCGCAGAGGCACGTGAGGCTGGACTGGGAAAAGGCAGATGCTTGCAGCAGACGGATAGACAGGCAGCCCCCATCATGCTTGATCCCTTGGGAAAACTCTGTGAACGGCATGAAATCCTGCCTCCATGCAGCATGCAGGTGCTGGAAGCATCTACCTTTTGCTTGCCCGTTTGTTTGATTTACTTTCTTTGCATGTTTTATACGTTTGTAATCCTCATAATGCTTTCTCATTTTTCCCCAGAGGTAAAGTAAAGGCTGTTAGTTTCCTCTTACCGATGGATATATCGTCATACGCTGCGAAGCAAGGTTCCCTCAAAAGCCCACAAAATCAGAACACAACAGTTAACCACCATCGCTGAGAAGGATACGTGAGCTGGTGAATTTTTAAAGGCCCATCGATTCTCAAGATCAATTGGCCTTAAATGATAGCTGTGTGTCAGGTTCCTTTCCTGCAAAATGCTTTGGCAGGATGCCTGCCAAGAACCACCTGGGTGTCGGGTCACTGGCCCCATGTTTAGCATGGAAATGGAAGCCACAACATAGCCATCCGGAAGCCCAAGCAACGTGATGAAGCCACACGATAGCAAAGGTGCCTCCATAAAGCAGCTTTGCAGAGATTTAGAGTACGCAACATGCCTCAAGGATCCCTCAACTTAGGACTGCTGTGAACAGGGTGTTGAAGCTGGGTTTGATGTGTTTGTCACAAAAAGTGGGAACCATGTCACTGCTTGCATTTGCCGATTCCCTCGCCAGAAAAGTATTTGATGCAAACAACAAAATAAGAGCTATTAAAGAGCCATTAAAGAGCCTGTGAGGTTTTCTCCATATGTAAAACTTTAAAACTTCACAGTGCTAACACAGCAGAGTTAAGAAGGTGTTACAGAGCCAGTTAATGCTACTCTAAATCTCTGCAAAGCTTGGCAATGGCTGTTCATGCACGTGTGGGGTTTGCCTCTAAGGGAGCGCAGTGGAGGGTAAAGAATAACCAGTATGGAAGCGCGACTACAAATCTGTTTCCAACTTGGCGTGTTCATCCAGCCCAAGACTAAAGGATGTACACCATGTTAAAATAGGAAGAACTGTGAATATCAGAATTTTCCAGGAATGGCTTCTCAGCACAGCTCAGATCAAAAATCATCAGCAGAAATTCAGCTAACAGGTGCAAAATCAATGTGAGCAAGAACTACAAGCAGCTTGTAAAAAATTAGGAGTGCTTGTTAGTTCTAGTCATATGAGTAAAGATAGTGTCCCACATGTTTGTTTTGATTACAAGTATTTATGGAACCAAAATACTGCACGTTGCTATTTCTTTATGTACATGAAGCACTGATGATTGAATATTGTAGAAAGAATGCATGAAAAGATGTTTCTACTGATAACTTTAAGGAAGATTTTCATCTCATTGTCTACACAAACTCTTGAGCCTTCAAAAGTGAAAGCAGAGACCTGCTGGAAAAAAAAAATCCCTTCTGGATTTTCTGTGATGTTATACACTTGTATAAAAATCTGTGCTTCTTTTTCATTTTGAAATTCACCATGTTTTGTATATTCAAGTACATTTTTAATACATTCTCACCAGTGAAGTAATGATTTCAATGTCACTGCTATTTTATTTGTAGATTTTTATTTTCAGCTTGGGCCCACACAGAGTTGCGTTGTCATGTCAGAAGTAAGGAATCGATGACTTCCAACAAATGAGGTTACAGTTTGGAAAGTTTACTCAACAGCTCATTTCAGAAGGCATTTACAGGGAAGTGCTTTTTTAAATGTTTTAAAGAAAGCTTCATTGTCAGAAACTAGACACTGCACATGTGTCCAGTTAAGTACCTACATCCAGTTGATTTCACCTAGCAAAGTAACAACAAACATCTTTGAAAATCTGGCCCCTAGACCTTTAATAGGTACCCAAGCTTTTGACAATTCATGTTTGAATGCCAGATTTAATGGGATGTGGGACTCCATATGCTTTAGACAGCTGTCAAAAGTCTCAACTTTTAAGTTTTCTAAGCCTCAGCTTCCATAAAGCAGCAGTGGGACATCTCCCACTCTTTTTGTGTCAATGCAATGTACATATGTCACTGACACTAACACCACGTATTAGTAAGCGTATGACAATGTCAGTGGTAGGGGGCTGCTGAGTCTGATGTCACACAAATACAAGTAACAATGTATGGTCAAGAAGTTAAACTCACTGGACATTTATTAGAGGTATGATGGCCTTAAACTTTTGTATATTTAAGAACAGAAAAGGTGGAAGGGAAAAGAGAGAAAGGAATCCAAGTAGTTATTGACAAATGACACAGTATATTAATGGAAAGATTTATTTTTGAATATTTTTGCAGTCTATAGCGGTGCCCACAGATTTAAGAATATATGATGATGCACAGGCACATTAACTTTTAAAAGCAGTTGTGCAGATTTGACCTAGCTCTGCATCTCCAGGAGAACCAAATTGTAGCAGAGGCCACAGAGAAACCACTGAACACGCCAGTTTTACCACAGTACAGAATGAAGTAACTTACCATGGAGCACTTACTGGCAATTAGAACATTCCAATAGCAAACATTCATAGATTGTTCAGTGCAAGAAGGGCGGGTATAAGTAAAGCAAGTGTTAAAATTCAGAGAGATGCAGGCAGCAAATAAGCCATGGTCCCTTTCTTTTTTTTTCTACCCAAGAGGATCCATACAAGTTCGGAGGAGCTCTGGGCTTCTACCTAAAACCACTCTGGAATATATCTGTATTAAACCCTGGAATGTATACTGAAGCCTATTCACTGATGGCCAAGCTTGTTGGACAGTCTCCAACTGGGAATCCTTCCTTTCGGAGAGGTGGTCAGTGGTACTCAGCCACACAGGTGGAGAGCTGCAGGGCAGCTGAGACAGCATGAGGTCCCCTCCTGCATTAGCGCTGGCCGCTGAGATGTATGCTCACTCCTGTGCCACACTTGTGCCTGGGACTAAGTGGCTGTGTATCTCCATAGGGAATGCTGATAAGGACGGAATCCACCACTGCCATTTGTTAAATGACACGTACTCCGTTCCATCAGCACGACCAGTCGAGAGTAGTGAAACGTGTCTCTAGGTTGAGACAAAAACAGTCTTGTCAGAGTTGATTCTTGACTTATATCAGTGGAATAGCGCCAATTTGAACGTTACTTCACATTTATATCATTGCAAGTGAGAAAGAAATGGGGTGTTATCTTTAGGAAAGTCTTTTTAAAGCTGTGCTCATAACACAGAAGTGCAAAGCCATGCCACTGGACCAGTGAGGAGGAGTTACTAAGGATGAAAGTAGAATTTGGATGTTGTGTGTCTGAGGGTAGCACACAGTCAAACATTTGAAATCTTGATGCCCAATTTAACAATAATAACCCTTAGATTCATCTTCAACCTGCAGCAGGTCTTGTCCACACCAAAGTAATGAACAGAGCCTAGACAGCAAAATCCTAATAAATAAATAAATAAACAAACAAATTAATAAATCCTGCCACTTGTAAAACTGCACTCTCCCAGAATGGTGCTGCTCAGCTGTACCATGGAAAGAGGTAATGTTAGATAGTGTCTCTACATCAGTAGTTCAGAGCCAGGAGTACCCTCCTGAGCAAACTTCTGCCCAAAGCCACTTACCGTACTTTGTTTCACATTGTAGAACGGTCCCACAGCACACGAGCGGACCTCTTCTGGATGAAACTAAGTCAGAGGATGTGCTTATAGGGTGCTCCAAAAGCTAGCAGGTACTCGGTGTGTGGGGCCACACTAGCCAGCCCTCTGCAATACCTATAAGTGTGGACACCAGCACTGATGGTTTTGCTCTGCGTGTCCTCCTCTACTGGCCTGTACTACTTGCTAACACAGCCAGAGCTGCAGAGCACCTGGACAAGGGAGCTCCTGTCTCACAGATTTTAAAAAAGAAAATCTAACCAGGTGAAATTTCATCTTGTTATGCTATAGAGAGGAGGAGATGCCTTTCATCAGCCTTACCTCTCTATCTGGTGTTTAAAGAGCCGAACTCTTGCCGCAGACACAGAGGTGGAAATGCGATGCTCCAGACTGTAACAGAGGAGTCACATCATCTTCTCCAGTAAGTTCTTGCTCAGAGTTCAAATGGGGCTTGTGCTTGCATCCTCAGACAACAAATGCATGCCCAAAGGTAACAAACTGGTGTGTGGGGCACATCTCCTGTCAGTCACCCAGTGAAAGCACAGCCCACCTACTTCAAGCTCCATTCACAGGAGCAGGAGCACTATTTCTGATGCACTGAATTGTCCGCAGCCTTATATCCACTGTATTTTTGCTCATACATCTTAAATCCCTGACAGCTGAACTTCAGTTTTTCTCTGCCTTTTCTGATCAGACGTAATCTAAGAATATAACAGCATGGAATTAATTCAGCTGAGGAGCCTCTGACACCAGGTAAGTGATGCCGATCTTTAACACTGTTATTTTCAACGATATTAACAACACTAATTCCAGCACTGTAGGCTCCCTCTGTAGTCCTGAAACTTTATTTTTTCAGAGAAAATGAGAAATAATCTTTCAACTCCTTTGAAGGTCTCAGTTCACAGGCCTTGAACAGTCCCTCAGTGTTGTGATGAAATCGATGCTACATAACTGCACTACGTGCATCTCCTTCTACAATCATCTAAGCATAGCAGGGACAGCTGGTTCGAAGGTCGTGGAAGTTTTTTTACTGTTGGGTGCTATAAAGCACACAGAGTATTTCCTCTTCAGGATGGAAAAATACAGGTGGTGTTAGATCTGTTCTGCACTTCTACTGCATAATGCCTTTGTCCAACAGGAGACCTGTTAAGACGTTCAACTGTCCTCGCAGTTAAAACGTAGATGGAATTGTGCTAACCTTACACAGGGAAGGGGGTGGCTCTGCTGAAGTCAGGACAGATGGTCACTTCAGGGAATCTTTCCTTTATGGCAAGCGCTGGTTTGGGTAGGAGTATTTCTAGCTGGATGAGTCACCTCTTCCTCAATTGCTGCATGAGACACTAAAAAGTGATTTTTACGTAGGGATATTTGAAGACATGGCAAAGGCTGAAAAATACGTCTTCAAAGCACGTTGCGGTGGTTTCTTTCTCCAGTGGGAGTATTATATGGCACGTGTAGATTGATTAAAAAAAAAATATCCTCCATTGTTTTCTTTTTGCTGAAAACTGGGATGAAATGTCTTTTTTTTTTTCTTTTTTTTTTTAAAAATCTGTGGTACTTGATATACAAAATCAGTCCCACAACAGCAAAATGCACAAAACCATAATAAAATGATCTGTTTAATGTAAAAAGTAAGAAACTTAGAGTAAAGTGCAAAAATTAGAGCGAACGTTTCTGTTCTGTGGCTCTTCAGTAGCAGGTTTGACTCTTCCCCGGTTTAGAGGACAAGGACTATCATCCGCCTGCTGGTTGCCATGGAGACTCCCATCACTTTTGGAATCATAAGTTTTGCCTGAAAGGAAACACTCCTTCAGCGTGAGTTTTTAATGACCGCAGGGGCTTCTGTTTGTCAGCACACCACATACTGGATTAACTACCATGTCTAAGCAGGTGGGAGGGGAAGGGAGTAAAATACTTTCTAGCACTCAGTGACAACATATTTAGTCTGTATAAAACCCACAAAACACGTAAACAGAATTATAAGACTTGCTGTGTTAGGTTAGACTGTTATGGCATCAAATCTGTTATGTCTCTCAGTATCAGCTACTTCAAAGGACAACGAACTTTGGTCACAGACACGGGCATGGCAATAAATCCTTCTGGCTCCTGCAGGAGACTGGCCTGAGAGCTGCCAGGCTGCATAGCCAGTGAGATCTCTCTTTCTCAGGCTTGAGTTAATAAGGGCTTCCCTATAACCACAAATAATGACAGCTTTTCTAGGAAAATATGTGTACATGAACAACTGGGTCTATCCACATGAAAAGCTGTCTAGCATGTTATCTGTTCTGTTTGCACTGCCAGAAGGGCTCTGGAATTTGACAGCTATGTCAGCTTCTTCCTCCCTAGTGCACAATTAACACCTGGGATTGCTCTGAAGGTGAATTTGTTCAACCCCAATCAGTGGCAGAATGGTTAGTTTCACCAACGTGGATATGTTGGCATAAATTTCCGGCTTGAGTAAAATGATGGTTATTTAGAAGAGGAATATAACAAAGCTGCAAGAGTAAGCCTCCATTACTTCCTAGTTCTGCTGTCTTTGCTAGATGGTAACTACGTAACTACCTGTTAAATCTGCAATTTTCGCTTGATTTCTTCTTTCGAGGCTGTTTTGTGCATCTGTGGGGCCATCAGTATACTTCATTGCAATGGCTGGGGTCTGGTCCTTCTCTGGCTGAGTCTGAGTAACTGAAAGAAGAACAGAAAAGGATATTTAATTGAGTTTTATTAATGGTCACTTGCTCAAGGAGGGAACAGTACATCTAGTTGACTCTACCTGGCTGATGACAACTTGGTATTGTTTCAGCCCTGCCTTCTTGAAAGGACTGAACAGATTCATGGCCAGAATCTAGGTCTTTCACTGGCCTTCCCATAATCTCATTCTCAGTTGCAGTTTTATTTCTTATGAGGAAGTATGTGTGCATTTTCCCTTTGCCTTTTACTTCTATTTCTCCTCTTTCAGTCATCTCAAAATTCTTGTATTTCAGGCATCTAAAATATCAGAAGCAAAATAACACATGAAAATTCAAGATCAGCAAAAATGACACTGATGTCTTGGAAGAGCTATTGGAATCTAAGTAATCAAATCAGAACAGTCCCGGAAAAAACAGTACTGATCCGTGAACAACTGAGGGTTTGTTTCAACCCTTTTATTCAGGCCTGCAGCGCTTTTATAGTTTTAGACATACAGCCTGATCAGAAATCAATAGATCATATAGTCAAATACTTCAGTATGGTGGAGGGTTCTTAATGACCAGTAAACAGAAATTAAGAACTGAGGCAGCCAGTATCAGTTAAACAGAACTATCTCCAGTCATTTCATCAGAGAAGGCAATCGGGTTCATCAAGCATGATTTACTCCTGGTAATCCAGACTGGCTATTCCCAGTTGCCTTCTTCATGTGTCCAAAAATGCCTTCCAAGATGACCTGATTTTCACTGGGACTGATATGAGGCTGACCAGCCTTACAGTTCCCTAGCCTGTCCTCCTTGCCATTTTTCAATATAGGTGTAACATCTGGCTTCCTTCAGTTGCTACAGTGCCAATCTTTGTGACCTTCCAAAGGTGACGGCCCACAGCACTGTAATGCTATCACCCAGCTCTCGTTACCTTTGGAGGCAATTACCCAGATCTCGTTACCTTTGGAGGCAAACCACCTGTTCCCATACACTTCTACAGACTGAGGTTTCTCAAAAGACCCCTGATGTGATCCTGTTCTAAGACTGGTACTTCACCTGCTCCTTGAACCCTGACTTTAGGTGCAGGGACCCTGAAGACCTCGTTAGTAAAGACTAGGGCAAGAGAGGTCTGGAGTAACTCTGCCTTTATTCAGGGCACTGTCACTAGATCACCTGCCACAGCAGGTCCACGTTTCTATTTATACTTTCTGCTAACGTAGCTGAAGCTCCTCTTAGTGCCTTTGAACGTTCCGTGCCCATTTCAATGCTAGTCGAGCTCTGGCTTTCCTAACATCATGCCTATGTGCCCAGACAATGTTTTTGTATGCCTCTGTAGCTTGTCTTCGCTTCCACCTCTTGCACACATATTTTATACATACATAAAATTCTTGAAAACATAGTATTTAATTTTTAGTGGCATGAGTTTTAAGGAAGTGGATTACTCACTGCTTGAACAGGATAGTGCATAAATTAATCCTTATTAAGTACAAATAAAACTGTTTCGCCACAAATTGTTGTGCTCAGTCAGAGAGTTTAGGTTTTGTTACGCAGGATGCCAAATGAAATGTTCTGACCATCTTTCTAGTATCTACATCACTCTGAAGGTACTTCTAAATAAAGTATCACAATTATTTTTTCCCCTGTACTTTGATCTCTAGGATTGAGACTCTCAAACCTCTGACTTCATATACAAGTGCATTTGAAATAATCAGAACAAGTAAAACCCTCTGCTAGCAGTGTTTTCCTTGTAAGTAAGCTACATAAATCAGCAGCTAAAGACAGCACCACCTACATTGAAAGCTGCAGTGGCCAAGGCAGTGTTTTTCAGCACAGCTTTTAACGAGCAAAGTTTCCATCATAGTTACTCACTGATAGGCACTGGAGCTGAGATGAATTTTACTTGGGACACCATGACTCTCCATCCGGGAAGCTATATTCACCGTGTCTCCAAATAAGCAATAACGAGGCATCTTTTCTCCAACAACTCCAGCCAAGACAGGACCTGTATGGATCCCAACTCTAATCTTTACAAAGACATAAAACACCCCCCAGAAATGTCACTTGTTATTTAACATCTTTCTTAATGCTATCCAGTTACCTAAAAGTTCATCTAAGACAACACTGGACACCAGTAAAATATCAAATATCCACAGGAAGAGGCTCTGTGAAGAATGTGCCCATGTGGGCCTTGCCCAAAGTCACAGAGGAGTCAGAAGCAGCTCTTTGATGTCTGCAGCAAGCATTAACCAAGAAGCCCAACCCAAGAAGCAGACAGACATGCATGCCTCTTTGCGTTGACAACTTACTTGGATAGGATTTCCAGAAACTGGGTTCTGTACTCCTTTAGCTGCTATTATCATTCCCAAGGCAAAGTTAGCGACGCGCTCAGCATGAGTGGGTACAGGCACAGGGACCCCACCTACTACCATGTAGGCATCTCCAATTGTCTCCACCTTTAATTGAGAGGGACAAGCATATGAGCATGCCATATATATCTTCCTTGGATTAGTGCTTTGTTGTCTGGGGCTCTTACCTGCACCAACTCCCCCTTCCTTCCAAAAGATGTTTCTGATCAACAAAAAGCTCTAGCACTAAACTAGTTAAACTAAAACCAGTTAAACTAAAAAGTTTCCTTGAGATGGGGATCCTTTCCTTAACTCCACAGTAAATATTTCAATGCATTCTCTCCCTGCTTACTTGACCCATTTTAGATATTAGTGTGAGAGACCCTAAAGGGTAAGGGACGCTGCAAAAGTGTCGGGCTTTTGCCCTTCCTCTTACCCAGGGCAGACCTATACAGACAGGGCTGCCCCAGGCACCGACTCCGGAGCCGGGAGGTTATCCCGTAGCAGACTGCTCTTACTTAGCTCTAATTCACAATTGGTGTTAAAAGCATATTTCTTTTTTAAAAGATATTCCTTTTTTTAAAAGTCACAATAAAGCAAGGGAGCCTGTTCACTACCGATTATTACTAAGGGATTCGCAAGAAATTAAGAAACCTCCAATCTCCAGGATGTCAGAGAATGCAAAGTGTGAACTAAGCAGTTTGGGAGCATCCTTCCTTACAACTAGCTGTTTCCTACAACATGCAGCCTGAGAGACAAATGCTGAAGGGTTTGTCCTCCTTCAGGCATCCAGTTTCCCTGCAGCGCATGACAAGGCACCTGAGAAATACTTGGGTGTTGTACCAGAGGTTTTGCTGGGAACAGAACAGGCCTGTCAGAAAATTCTCAAATGTTTAAAATTCATTGTAAGAGATGGTTACACAGTAAGGAAATTTTCTAAACTGCTCTTTTGAGACTTCGTTGTTACCACAACCATCAGTAAGTAAGAGATCAGTTTAAATTAGATTGATTGGATTTCTTAAAAATGAACACCAATAGGAGAGCGGGAAAATAATTTCATCTCTGGGTTTCTTCATTAACATAATGGCTTAAAACTGTTCAGCACATCGTTCTTGAAAAATGTGTTCCTGTTCATGCCTTCTATCAGATAGCCTACCCCATAGTCATGCTAGTAATTTTCTGTAACAAATTAAAAAAAAACCAACTGTAAAAAGCTACTAATGCAAATAGATACTCTAATTATTTTTCAACCATGGTAGGAGATTTAATTTAACAAGATTTATTCATAACTTCAGATGTTTATAAGCTTAGGCCAAGTTTCTTTGATCAATTTCAGTATTTCATTTCCTTCTCAATTCCCTGAAATAGTAATTTCGTCCTCCCTCTCTGTACCCTAGTAACCTCCTTCAATATTAATAGGAATTATATACAGGCATCAAAAGGAGATTATTATACTGACAGATAATTTACTCATGATGGATGATTTAGACAGAATATGATGCTAATTTATCCTAAAATCTGTGGGCCATATCCTGGATGCTTCAATTATTGAATATAGTTCCCTCGCCATGGCAGAAATGCTTCTGATTTCCTAGTACAATTTATTGCAGGGTGAACTTCATACCTTGCCTGAGCAAGGAATGAATGAGATTTGGGTTTCACCCTTTCTTATTTCTGCCTTCCTAAGTTTTTAATATGCTGGGCACAGACAGAAACTTAGGACTTGCTCTTCAGCTCGTCAAACCTGGGTAGCTCTGGAAATGTTAATAATGCTACTAGTATGTCAGCCAGGGCTCCGATCTTTCCAGCATGGCTTGGAGACAACACGTGCATTAGTCTAGATCTAATCAATGTTTTTTGAGGTCAGAAGGAGATCTATACCATTGCCTAAGATCTCCATGAAGCAAAACAAAGTCTCGGTATCCACTGGGTATTGTTTATAATTCATATATATATATGATGTTATTTCCTACCACAGGAGACACTTAAATGACATAGTGGCCTATTTACAACAGGTTGGAATAAAAGGACTAGGAAAATTATGCAAACTGGTCCATAAACTAGGATATCCTGTCATGTTGGGTAGGCATTTGAGAGAGGAAAGAGAGATGTATCAACAAAAATGAACAGCCATTCTGGTGTTAGCGTTGTGAAAAGAGATGATGTGGAAGAACACCCATGACAGATGTAACATTCCTGTCTGAAAATCTTGAATGCATTTAATCACACTTCTGCATGTTTTTTAGTTTCTCTCTGTGGCCACTACAAACAGGCAAGACTTTATGGTTTATCAAAAATCAAGCTGGGAGGAAGAGGATTTAACTGCATTTAAAAATAAAAAACCCAAAAAACAACAACAACAGGATCTTTTTCAGACTATTTCTACAGTCTTTATCAATCAGTACGTACCTTGTACACGTCATGCACCGTGGTCAGTCTGTCAAATCGCAGGTACATTGAATTCAACATGAGAACTATCTGAATAGGCTCACATTGGGCACAAATGTTGGTGAAGGTCACAACATCACTGAACAATATAGTGCACTCCTTGAACTCTCCTGTGAGCAGAAAGACCAGCAGTAAGTACCTGTAATGGCTGGACAATCACAACATCTGTCTGAGACTCATTCGCAAAGATTATTTTTTCGTCATCCCTTTAGGAGGTATGACCTATCAGCTGTAATACTCATATAGGGGTGCTGACATGAAAGAGAGATGTTGATATAAGAATATACCAAATATAAGGATTATTGCACATCTCAACAATCCAGGTATCTGAATATATCCATTTGTCCATCCATATTCAGGATGGACTTAGCTTTTTACCCCTGACTTCATATATGTGCTTACTAAACGGAATTCAAGCATCTTTTTGCTTGCTATCCTTAATAATAATGGGAATTGTAATGCTTCTAGGTTTAGACATACCCTAGAGGAACTAAGAGAATTTTCTAGGAAAAAAGAATGTCTTTGTTCCTTTCATTTTTGATCCCTCATTTCCCTGTATACCACGTATACATGTATACAATAATATTATATTGTTAAAAAAAAAAATCTCAGGTTACTGTCGAAACACTGAATTTGGTTCCCTGAACGGGCAGCTGCTACCACCTTTCACCTCCTAAGGAACAATTTTGGCAAACAGCTTCCAAAGGTTTGTTTGAAAGAACAGTCTAATCTTTACTATCAGCGAGATTAAGGGTCTGCGGTCGTCCTCCTCCCCATGAATGTCACCAAGTAGAGAAGGTGTTCCCTGACAGGGGCAATAGGGCTGTGCCAACACCCCAGTGTCTCTGTCACCATCACCTGGTGCATCATGACTGCACCTGTTCATTCACCTGCCTCAACTCGCTTCCCCTCTTTCAGCTGGTTGGCCACATGCTGTGGAAGCATGGCGTAGAGCAGAGCTTCGGTCTTTTTCTTCTCTTCCTCCAGGTGCTTCGACAGTATCCGCAGTTCTTCCTTCTTCCTCTCCAGCTGGTTGGAGAGCTCCATCTCTGCCAGACGCTGCTGATTGAGAAGAATCAAATCCCTGGTCACGTCGTGAGGTGCAATGTCTGCAATATGCATCTGTCGCTCCTCCAGCTCATGCAAAGTGCGAAGCAAAGGTGAGCAGAGATAGAGCATGCACTGCAGGGACTCCATCCAGATCATCTGGCCTGTTTGAAACAAGCATCGGTAAGAGTTTTCAGCAGCTTGGACCTTCACATGATGCTCAGTGTTACTGATGTTAATTTTAGGGCATGACTTCTAAGAACAGTGGCTTTTTGTAGGGTCTGGGTCATCACAGGAATTACTCTGTTTCCTGGAATTAGAGGTGGGACTCGTTTGGAGGAGGTACACTAGGCAAATAAAAAATTTCAGGACCCAGAAAGCAGTCACTGACTCATTGCAATTGCTGGGCAGAGCCCAGTCATGCTTCAGGTCCCTCCTCTTCCTCAGGAACCCCACTGCTTGCAACACCTCTCCTCTCCACTGCTACGAGTTCTTGAGCTTTTTCTGAAGCCAGTTAGTCAGCATCATGCACAGGGGAACTGAGACTCACAATGATTAAGTGAAACATTTAAAAAGTTAAATTTCACAGCGGGTAATGTGGCTCCAGTACAGTCAATGGAGCCTGCCCTCCTGGAAGCCGGAGCTTTCAGTCACTAGGATCATCTAAATAAGCAGGTACAGAAATGCCTGAAAGGTAGAAGGGATTTGGGGGGTGGGGGAAGGAAATTGTGGGCTTTTTCCTTTGTTGGTATTTGGTTATTATTTATTATAATTTTCTAATTTTATGTATTTAATTATTTATTCTCTTTGTTATTATTTTATTATTAATAATACGTTTCATAAGTATCTCTTCATTTCTGAACAGCAATCTAGGTATTCCTATTTATTTATTTATTTCTCATCCCATCCCCAGGGCAACTGGATGAACAGCTTGGAAACTTAACAGGATTGGAACATCAGAGGTACCACGTAAATTAACTCTGGCAGCATAAAAGGAAGTAAAATTGCACCTGTGACTAGTTTGAAGTTCCTCGGTTTGGTAACATCACTTTTTTCAAGGTCTCTCTAAACTCTTAATTTTTTTCTGAATCTCAGGAATACCAGCTTTGACACTCATTATGTAAAGGTGAAAGGAGAGAAGGGAAAATTAAGTTGTACTGTGTAGTTCAGAGAAGGAAAATTGAAGTCACAGAACACTTCAACCAAATGTCATTATAGTTAATTACATGAAGCAGAGAATCATTCCATACCCATTCCTCTCAGGAAAAATATAGCAGATTAAATATCTTTTTTGCTAAAATAATTTTAACAGGTAAACTCTTATGTAAGATGGGGGGGGGGGCAGGGTGAAGACAGAAATCAGAATCTGAAAATGCAAGTACACAAAAAAAAGCACAGCTAACTACTCTATGTCTATCCACATTTGAAACCCAGCCAGCGGCAAGTAACACCCCTCAAAAGCATAAATTAAGAATGAATCATGCATTCACATTTTAGGCATCGAAATGCATGGAGGCACAGGGAAAGCCATTTCCTTCCTGCAGCTGCAGCAACGTTATCAGGACTTTGTCTCTTAAGCTCTTCCCTCGTTCCCTGCCCCTTCCAGCCCCTCACCCAGCCAGGACCAGGCAGGGACAGGAGTGATGCTCGCGGTGTATTTCTGTGGGAATGCTCGCCCCAGGGGTCACTGTCTGTACGTGCCCAAGATGCAACCCGCGATCTGTGAGCTGGTGTCGCTTGTGCTGGGCAGCTGGGTTTAAAATGTTTGTGCCACGCACAAAGCAGTAATTTCTTTGGCAAAGAAAATTCTTAGCAGTGCGAAGGGATTCTGTTGGGTGCATAGGCTGGCGTGTGACGCTACGGGGAGGTGAGACCTGGACAGTTACTTGCACAGAGCTCCACACATCTCCATGCTGAGCCCGGTGGCTCAACAAGCAGAACTCTGAGGGCTGGCACTGTGCCCCTTCCACAGGTCCCCAGCGAGGCCGAAGGGCGTAGCTGAGGGCTGGGGAGATTCACAGGGCAATTGGCATTGAATCCCAGACAAAACCAAGAACGACAAACACAATTACATTGGAGGGATCGCCCCAGAGTAATGCCTTGCACTATATATTTGGTTTTAACCTCTGCAAAGAAAAACACACAGAGGGCAGTGTCATGGCGGAGACTCTCGTACCTTCTGTGGGAAGCGGACACGACTGGGCGCCTCTCTGAGGTGCACAAACGTGCACAGCGTGGGCAAAACCCAGGAAGAACTAGAGGTCTCTGTGCAGTTTCAGGGCTACCATGTCATTGGGATCACAGAGGCTTGTTGGGGTAGGTCACCCATCTGGAGTACTGCAAAGGATGAACGCAAACTCTTTAGAAAGGACAGGCAGGTAAGGAGGGGGAGCTTTTGTGAGTGACAAAGCAAGGGAAACGCACAGAGCTCTGCCTAAGGCTGGATGATGAGCCAGCTGAGAATTTCTAGGTAAGGATGAGAGGTCAGACACAGGTGGGCGACATTGTGATGGGTGTCTGCTACAGATGCCCTGCTCAGGAAGAACAAGTAGATGAAACCTTCTTAAGACAAGTGGAGGAAGCCTCATGGTAGACTTTAGCTACTTTGTTATCTGTTGGAACAACGCAGGAGAGCGTTAGCAATTCAGGAGGTTTCTAGAGTCACTGCCACAGGTGAGCTTCTGACACAAGTGACCGATGAGGGAAGGTGTCCTGCTGGACCAGACAAGAACTATGGATGTGAAAGCTGGGCACAGCCTTGGCTGTAATGACTGTGATGGTGGAGTGCAGGAACCTGAGGAGAGGGAACAAGGCAAAAAAGCAAGATCACAGCCCTGGACTTCAGGAGACTGGACTTTGTCCCATTCATGGATCTGCCTGGAAGAATCAGGGATAGTGTCTTGGAAAGAAGAAGGGTCCAGAAGAGCTGGTTGATTTCCAAGGACCTTCTCTTCCACCTTCAGGAACGGTCTAGCCTGATGTGCAGTAAGTCAAGCAAACATGGCAGGGGCCTGCACGGATGAACAAAGAGCTCCTGGCTAAATTCAAACATTAAAAAAAAGAGAATACAAGAGGTGGAAGCTCAGTCAGGTCACCCTAGAAGCAGAGACAGGGTTGAAAAAGCCAAAACCCACCTAGAGTTGCATCTGTTGACAAATAAGAAGGGCTTGTGCAAGTACATGAGCAGCTAAAGAAAGACTAGTGAAACTGTGGGTCTGCTGCAGAATGGGGCAAGGGATCTGCTGAGAAAGGATAAGGAGAAGTCCAAGGTACTCAGTGCTTTCTTCGCTTCAGTCTTTGCTAATAAGAATCACGCTTCATTAATCTCAGGGCCCTGAGATCAGTTGGAAAGTCTGGATGAGTCTAGATGAAGACCTACCATCGGCACAGGAGGTTCAGCTTAGTAAACATTTAAACAAATTGGATACACAGAAGTCCATGAGATTTGATGTGATGGATCCAGGAGAGCTGCGGGAGCTGGCCAGCATCATTGCGAAGCCACTCTCAAATAGTTCTGAAAGTCATGGGTGACTGGGGGAGGTTCCTGAGGACTGGAAGAAAGTACATGTCACTCCTATTCTCAAGAAGTAAGGGATGGAGGATGTGGGAGGGCTTGGTGCATCTGTCATTGTCATGGTTAAACCACAATAGTCATATAAGGAGAAGCTAAAAGAGCTGAGGCTGTTCAGCCCAGAGAAAACAAGCCTCAGTGGGAGCTTATCAATATGTAAAAATACCTGATAGGAGGGAGTAAAAAATACTTTTCTCAGTGGTATCCAGTGAAAGGACAAGAGACAACTGATACTAATTGAAATGCAGGAATGCCATTTAAACTTAAGAAAAAAACTCTTTACTGCAAGGGTGGTTAAACTCTGGAATGGGTTGCACAAGAAGGTTGTGGAGTCTCCATCCTTGAACACGTTCAGAACCCAACTAGGCATGGTCCGGAGTAACCTGCTCCAGTTGACCCTGCTTTGAACAGGGATGGACTAGACAATCTCCAGAGGTCCCTTCCAAACTCAACTGGAGTTGAGTAAATTCTGGGGCTCTGGGAATAACTGAGACTAGAGGTGGTTCAGAAAACAATCTGATCCTCCATTGGCCTTGCCCCTGTTACTCAGGAAACCTGCCAAGATGTGGGGTTTGCAGCATTAGAAAAACACCGTCTTTCTAAGCCTTTCAAATGGGAGCGCAGCTGCTACATCTGACTGAAAGCCTTCAAAATTGGGTGAGGTAATTGCAGAATTTGTTTACAAGCATCCTAAAGTACTGTTTCTCTAAAAAGATCCATCTAATCCTCTCCTCACTGCACAAAGACAAAGCCATTTATAGGACTTACGTGAAGGCGGAAGTCCACAGAAAAGCATTAGTTCAACTCCAGCATAATTCCTGATTTAGTATGAACAATTATGCTATTGAAAACAGTGAAGTACCTCTCAGCTCTAGCATTGGCCGTTGTTTCCAAGACTCTGGCATCATCTCTCTTCTAGTCTGGAAAACAAATTGGCTGTTGATGAATTTCTGAATGCTAGAGATGGTGAAGGGTACTTCTGGGTGAAGGATACTGAAATAGTGATCCAAGCAGATGCCCATGGTCTGGAGGCCAGGTACAATCTTTTGAATGCTCACCCCAGCTTGCTTCACTCTGAGCTTAAAAAGAAAACACGGACAATGCGTTATAATTCAGATCCAGTTTGGGTTCAAACCAAGCTGTAGCTATCGCTGTTTATAGACGTATGCACGCTTAGCCTTGCTATGCCACGTGGCTTATTTCTGAGCAAAGTTTCTGTTTTATTAGTGTATTACTGCAAAGTTCTGAATGAGTGTCCTTCATAGCAAGACAAAGCCCCCAGAAAGGAATATTATCCAAATGCTCTTCCATATCAATTCTTAAAAACAAAATAAGCCAAAAATATTTGCTATTACCCTTGCTTGCACTTGTGTAGGTCTAACAAATAGCCCTACAGGTAGCTGCAAGAGAAAATTAGATACCAGAGCATGTCCTGCATGCCAAAAAGAAAATAACTGCGGCATACAACATTGGCAAATACCGATTTTCTATTGCATGCCATGGGTTACCTTCTCTTAACCATTGCTGTGTAAAGGTTTAGTCACTCTCTTTAGCCTGCTGACCATACACAGGCTCTTAACTCCTGCAGAAATGTCCACCCTGCCTTCGCTGCTTGTCATCAGTTATTGAGGCTCTGATGTAGCTACCAATAATGAGTGCAGGACTTGCCCTTTTTCCACACTAGTAATTTTATGAATTATGCAGACTGGGTGTCTTGAAAGGTTTAAAACTCTGAACTTTGTTTAATGTAGACAGTGGCATGAAGCAGACTATGTGCTCTGGAATCTCTATCAGTCAGTGATGACAAAACATGTTTCCTGAGTGGATGTAGTCAACTTTCTTCTGCTGTCCTGTTCTCAGCTTCTTCTTTCTCTGCTCTTGTCTTAAGCTAATATTTGCTGCACAGAATTGGGAGCAAGAGGAGCTGTGGCTTGGTGGGAACCCAGGCTAGCTGGAAACCAGCCACAGGGCAATGCCTGCCAAGAGAAGGGCAGTTCCATTGCTGCAGAGTACGTGTGCACAGGAGAGGAGACCTGATCCTCCCCCAGAAGATAAAAGAGATTTTTGGGTCCAGTTCCTACTAGATGGGGTTGCATGCTGCCCAAGGCAGTAGGTAGCTAGACTTTCCTAGCAGAAGCTTGTAAGAGAAGACTCAGGAAGCAGACAGAGCTTCAGTTGCCAGCAAAGCCTTACAAAAGCCTTTGGATACATTAATAACTGGGAGGAGAGGGTGGCTAGCTCCAAGTACAAAGCCAGTTTAAAGGATTCTTTGTGACTTTGGCACATCCAAGGATGGGAAAGTGGCTACAAACCTCGGAAAATTCTGCTCTGTGTCTGGTAACAGATAGATTGCTGCAATAAACCTTGCTGGCATGTCTGCAGGTGTTTCAACATGGTAATCTCAATAAATTCAAAGGAGATCCTATCTGAAATCATCCAGATCCAGTTAAGGGTGACTTTAATGCATGTCTCTGTACAGAGCACTTCTGCAAATGAGCGTGCACCGTACACAGAGCACACGCAGCCGTGAACTGCAGGGCAGTCAAAACAGAAGAAAATTCCTGTATGGTTTATGCAGACTAAAGCCCTTACCATATGCTCGTCCTACCTCTTTGTCAAAAACCATATGAAAAGGAAGTCCATTGCAAAATGTTTTTGTGTCAATCCAGAGGCTCTTGGGATAAACAGGATCAAATCCTCTCAGGAGCTTACCTGTGGCAAGATAAGTGTGTAGTTTTTAATCAGGTTGCACCTCATAAAACCAGTCTGCATTACTTCTTAATGCTCAGTGAGGCAGGACCCTATCCCATAATGAGTGAAAACAAAGGAAACAGTGTGTGGGTCCAGAAGCATGCATACATCTGTGTGAAATGCTCTGCAGTTTAACACGCAGCTGATTAGCAAATGAGCTGGGTTGGCTGAGAATTTAAAACTTAACCACATAGAAAGCACAGAGCATTAGATGCATGAAATTATGTGGAAACAATAAGAACAGACTAACAACTGTAGAAGTTGCTGCTCTATGAATCTGCAGATGTCATAGCAATATAACACAGCTACATCCCACAAAAATGTACATAAAAGTGGATGTAATATACTTTGTTAGCTACTAAGAAACACTTATGGAGAAAAAACCCCAGCATGATCTGGGCTTTAGTCTCTTATACAGAGAACTCTAGTCCATGGCACAAAGACCAAATGACCGTTCGGTTTCTATTTCACTTACCCTGAGGGTTTTTTCAGAATGGTCACAGACCTACAGATCAGATTGCACTTGCTAGTGAAAGATATTTTTGTTAAATAAATAAAATGGGTAAAATAGTCAAAAGGGCTCATCTGACTGAAGCACCCAAAGCCTTTGATCTTCACAGCATAAACTTGGATCCTCCAGTAACCCACACTAATCAAAAGGATGATTATTTCAACTGACCTCTTTCCCCCCGAAGGTGGCTATGACAGTTACTCTAGTAAATTCTGCTTGATAACAAGTACTCAAGTCACTTAGGAGACTGGTGAAAAAGATCACAAATTTAGGACCCAACTTTTAGACTTTTTACTGCCTCAAGGGAAGTCAACATGGATTTTTCATTTTTCAAAGTCTGGCTCTTGATAACTCTTGCATTTATTGTTAATAGATTATTAATCTTTTTAAGTAACAATGCTACTCTAAAATTTTATTTTTAATATATATTAATTTCTTACTCAATATATCTGCCCCTGTAATGCATGTGGAATTGCACCAGATGATAGCAGGTTCCATTTTTCACTCCTCCTAGAATCCAGACAGCTTGGCAAGAGTGAGCTGGATTTTCATTCCTCTTGGGGAATCAAAAGATCCTAACTGGAAAAAACCTTTCACTTTATGAACATATATAAACACATAATACACAAAGGTAGAAACAGAGATTACTAGATTAGCAGTAGATTTTTGGTAGTGGAGGGTGTGCTTCAGCTTTCAGAATTTACTACAGCTGGTAACTTTGGAAAGGAGTAGCAGCTACCAAGTTAAAAAAACACTCTTTTAAATTCATCCTCTTAGACCAAGTGACAGAACAAGGAAGTATCAAATGTACCACACAATGACATTTTACAAAACACTTTTCCGAAGAAAACCCTGTTTAAGAGACAAAAGTGACAGGTCATATTCCATTTATGTATCTGTCATCACTAAGCATGCTTATTATCTGCAATTGTTCTTTGATTACCAGCATCTAACCGAAATAAACTTAACCAGAAATGTTTTGAAAAGACGCAGAGGAAATATGAATGATAACTTCAAAATGGATGGGTGGGTGGAGGAAGGGAGGCTTACTGACTTTCTTACTGAAGAGACTCAGAAATTATGACAAGCTCCATCTGAACGATCTCTCACCTTTTCCTAATGTGATTATTCCTCTTATTGTTTTCCAGTGACTCTTCTTCACAGGACAAACAGAGCTTCCTCTGTCTCTAATTGTATTCTTGGCTTTTTCAAGATCCTGTTGAAATAAATCCAAAGGGAAATGCAAGGGTATTTTTATTTTAATCCTATTTTAATAATACAGTGATAATGAATACTAAAATACCTCTTTATTAAGTTGGTTCTCAATTTGTTTTACAGAGTCAGCAAGATATTGAGGTGAGGAACAAAACTCATTTCTTTCCTTGTATGAAAATACAGGGTTTTGAGTGACAAGAAAAACAATATGTTCCTTTTTCCCAGTTCTTTCTTCTTCTTCTTCTTCTGTTTGATTGACTATTTCCATTGAAATCTCAATGTTAAAAAAATCCAAGGCTGCTGCACCGATGATTCCTGAAGAGGAAACAAAAGACAAAAGTATTGCCAGGAACAAACTCTTTCCATTTTCCCTTTTAGAGAGCCCACAGTGGAATTTCACTGTTTCAGAAATCACTTTTCCAAAGGACTTCTGGGAGAAGAAAACAACCTATGCTGTTCCTACTACCATGAACACGGTAAGAATATGTGCATAGGAGATAAGCTTTAAGGTTACTGTTTCTTTTGCCTTGTCTGATGATAAATGCTTCTTTTCACTAGCAGCAGCTCAGCAGGATATCTGAAGAATGTGTCCAAACAGTCATACACAGCAATAATATGAGTTCCCATTAACGCAAAAAGTGCACGGGGTCTAAAGAAATTCTGCTATAACAATCTATTTCAGTCATTGCAGAATATTTTCTTTTGAAAGGAAGGAATTATCTTTCATGAAGATGCACAATCAGTTCTCTCATTTCTGCTTAGCTATTAGGTGAAATACTGGACAATGACATGAAAAGCTCTGCCTGAAATTCCAAATATTCTGTGCTTCAACAGGAATACGAAATGAGTTTTGACAAAGGGGGTAGTTTTGGTACTTCTAAATTCAGCAGCATCTATGAAAGAAAGGAATATCATCATGCCTTACAGACTTACAGCTCTTTAACCCTTGCATGAGTACAACCATGGAGATCTCTATAAATGCTAGTAAAAGATTCAATTTTGATCAGGGTTTAGTAGCAGTTTTGCAGATTGCATATACTACAGGCTTATTTATTACAGGATGGATGGATGTCTTCAACTATAATTTGTATTTCACTGTAATTTAAAGAGCATGAGTCACTGAGAATTAATCAACAGACACAATACACACCGTGAACTTTTTCTTCCAGGAAATTCTATAGGAGTTCTATAGCAGGAATGGACAATTATGACCTGGGTTGTCATATCACAGACTTTGATTGAAGCTACTGGGAGCTAGGAGTAACCAGGCAGTAGGGAAATACTGAGGTCAGATGTCTGGTGACTGAACTCTACCAGGCTTCAATTCCACAGCCAGTCCTCATCTGAAAACAGATTCTGAAACCTGAGCAAAGTCTAACTGCAGATGTATGATTACTCTGTATATGTACTGTACCACCAGCGCATCTGTACTCTGCATTCCATCTGATTACCTGGCACAATATGGCACAGACCTCTTCTGTCTGAATAGTAATGTAAATGCATTGACCCGTCTTCATTCTTCTCTACTCGAAAAGATGGTGCATTCATCTCCTGAGGAAAAACAAGCAAAACCAAAACCTCAGTATCTTTTTCTGATAAAGAATTCTGGTGAACTCCACTTGTACAAAAGCATCCCACGTCTTAATAAAAGAAGCAGTAATACGAATAAGCTGAAAAACAGAAAATTAAATATGCTCACCTGTGAAGGAAAATCTGCTATGCTATTGGCTATTAGAGCCAATGTACTAAATAATATCTAATATTGAGGTCTACTCAGAAAAAGTTATTTTAAAAAATTGTCTTAACATTTTGGAGTAATCTGTTTCAGAACATAGGAGAGCCTGTTATGGCATGGCATCTTTCTTCATTATTCATTCATACCTTCTGCTGCCAACTCTGGCAGAGTCCGCCCGTATCTGCTCAGTACTCGAACTTGCCTGGTAGGAAAGGGAGAGGTAGCTGTGCAATGCGTCCAGGTTCTCTATGAACTCATAGAGATTCCCACCCAGTGTCCTCAGCATGTGGTCATAGCCTGAGCGTTTACAGAACTCAAAGAAATACTCTCCAAACTCTCTCAGAACCGCGTCGGCGGGAACACCTGGCAAAATAAAGATACTTTAAGGAATAAGAAAGGGTTGGAAGTTCTTGAAATGCTGTCAGGTGGTTTAAGAGTAAATGCAGATCTGCAACATAGGGAAGGCATTGCAAAGAACACAGAAGACTAAAACATGAGCTGCAGTCTCAGGCTTGACCCATGATGGTGTATTTTTTGAGGCACGGTGACACATACCTAGTATTTTGCAGGCTTTGTCAATGAGCTGCATTGTGATCTCATCTTTGTAAACCTCAAAAGTCAAGAAAGAATCCTGGACTCCAGCCTGCAGCCTGCAACAGAGAAGGCAATATTCTCGTCTCAGTAGTGCTCTAAATATGACGTGCTTGGGTGACCCTACTGGCATTCATTAAGCACTGTTTGCTACTAACCCACTCCTCAGCCTCCTTCAGGCGTTATACTGGAAAGCACTACTTCCCCTGATGGTTTGAGAGTGTTGCTTTGACATGGCTGCCTGGTGGTGTCCACCTCTCTGTTTCTGCTGTTTCACCTTACGTATTACAGTGAACTCTTCCAAGGATTAGGGCATCATAACGCGGTGTGCTACAGCAAGTGGAGTCGCAGTTTGTTTTCTGGTCTGCTGGCTTGTCATTCAACGTGGCCAAAATATCAAGTGTTTGGGTCTCCACAGACCTGACCAAAAACTTCGTGGATTTTGTTTGGTTTTTTTTTTTTTTATGTTGGCTTCAGTGGCTATGACAGGTCTGTATCTAAGTATCATTTATATATCTTTATATCTTGGAAAATACTATGTAGCTTACAAAGACAAGACAAAAGCAGAGAAGATAATGTATTTAGCCGCTTTCCTAAAAGCACTGGAATCAAACTGACTTGATACCAAGGATGTCATCTTTTCAGTGTAATTACTTCTTGATATTGTCACAGTGAGCTGGTGACTCCATTGCACAATTGTCTATAAGACTAAATGTCACCCTTAATTATCTGATATAACAAATTAATTGGGACAAATTAGTATCAGAGTATGATGTGTTACAAGGTAAGAAACTCTTGCTTTTGCCCTGCTAGTTACTTCTGATAATTACTTGAGATACACGTTGGCTGCCATTTGCCGCTGAGAAATTACAGTCCTCCGCTGCTAAATTCCGGACCATTTTCTTTCAATACACAACATTTATTGGGAACATATTACCTTAATCTTTCCCACGTTTCTTCACCATACTTTTCAACCACCAAAGACTTCAGGCATGTATTTATAAATCCATACTGTAAAAGCAAATACACCAACATGGAAAAGCCATACTGATTTTCAAAACACAGCCCGACCATGCCAGCTTTTTAAGATTCCACCGCTAATGTTATATTGCAAAAGAGAAAGTAATGATGTTTGACAGCCATTATGTCTTTCAGCGAACAGTGCAGCGTGTCGTGTCTCGCAGCGTTTCAGGAGCACTCAGCGAAGCAGCCAAACGCTCACCCCCGCCGGGCGGAGCGGGGGCAGCGGGGCCGGGGGGAGCAGAGGGGCCGGGGTGCAACGGGGGGGGGGGGGGGGAGGAGGGGGCAGCGGGGCCAGGGGGGAGTAGCGGGGCTGGGGGGAGCAGAGGGGCCGGGGTGCAACGGGGGGGGGGGGGGGGGGGGAGCGGGGCCGGGGGGAGCAGTGGGGCGGGTCCCAGCGGCTGGCGCGGCGGCAGCACCGGCAGGTAAGTTGGGATGTGCCGTGACTCTCATGTTTTGCGGTAGCACGGGCAGACCCTGCCCTCCGGGGGGGGGGGGGGGGGTGTTAGGGGGATAACCCTCAGCAGCACTATCACGGCGGCAGCAGCCGGAGGGCGGTGCGGCCCCGACCCCCCAGAGCAACGCGGACGCGCAGCACGCCTGGCCCCCGGGGCCGCCGGTCCCCGACAGGCGCCGTCTCTCCCGACTGCCCCCCCCGCTGCGTCCCCGGCGGCTGCCCGGCCCCGACCCTGCCGGGCCCCGCCGCCCTGCCCCGGGGGTCCCCGCCGCCCGCCCGCCCGCCGGCCGCTCACCATCCTGCCGCCGCCGCCCCGCCGCGGGCTCCCGCAGCCGCCGCCGGCTCCCGGCGCGCCCGCCCCGCCGCCCCCCCGCTGCCTGCCCGGGGGGCGGCGGCACGGCCAGGCCCGGCCCCGCTGCGCTCGGCGGGGACAGCCGGGGGCCGCGGGCAGAGGCGCTGCCGCCGCACGGGGACTGCGGGCCGGCGCGGTTCCCGGTCTCCCTCGGCCGCCCGGCTGGCGGCAGGAAACGCGCGTTGTCGGTAGTAGCTGCCGGTGCGTGCTGCGGGCATCGCCTGCGATGCCGTCACATCAGCTGGCGGCGGGGCACGGCGGGTTCCCGATCCCAGGGCCCCGCTGCCGGAGCCTGCGGGCTCCCGGGGCCACCGGGGCGAGCAGCCCGGAGGGGACAGGAGAGGAGGGTGCCCCTTGCCAAGGCTTTCCCAGAGCCGTGCGCCGCTGCTGCGGGCCTGCGGGCAGCAGGCGGTGCAGCCGGGGGCAGGGGGCTGCCGGCTGCCCAGGCTGCGCCTCCAGCAGTAGGGGTGTTAGCGGGAATACAGCGATCGGTTCTCGGTGCAATGAATTCGTGGGGTTTAGAGCCCGGCACAGTTATTTCCCAGGTTTGTTTTTGGAATAATTTTTTGTAGGTCACTTTCGGGAGTGACTCCTGAGTGGATGCGGGGGAGAACACTCGCCCTCCCTGCGTAAAGATGAGCTCCCGTCCTCAGTCAGCGAGCAGGCAGGGGCAGCCCCGTGGGTGGCGAAAGCCCCGTGGGTGGCGACAGCCCCGGCCCCCCCCCCCCCCCGCCGCCGCTTGGCGCAGGGGCTGCGGGACGGTTCGGGGGACCACGCTGCGCCCACCCCCTGTGCCAGCCGGGCAGGGAGGGTTTTTCTCGGGCCGTGGCAATTCCCAGCCACGCCGCTCGCCCCTGTCCCCAGCCTCCCGGCCCCCACGGGTGCCGTGCGCGTTCGGGGGGCGCCGCCACGCCTGGCCGCAGCCCCCCGCCAGCCCCGGCCCCCCGTGTGTCCCCGCAGCCTCTGTGCTCCCCTCAGCCTTTCTGCCCGCAGCCGTTGGTGACTCTCC
The DNA here is from genome assembly GCF_023634155.1 of Falco peregrinus. NCBI lineage: Eukaryota > Metazoa > Chordata > Aves > Falconiformes > Falconidae > Falco > Falco peregrinus. Next base: position 10,157,754 of record NC_073732.1, on the reverse strand, counting down.
CGTGATAAACCGGGTTTCTTCTCCAAAGCTGTCCCCTCAGCCCAGGGCGGGAGCCAGGCCCAGGAGAGAGCTAACCGCAGCCCATGCGCCTGCTGCACTCCCCGGGGCCGTGCGGCGGCCCAGCTCAGCACAGACGCGCGCAAGCCCCTCTGTTTCCTGGGCAATATCAAATATTTATTTCAACATACACCTGCCCGGCTAGCGTTAGCCTGCGCTCCCGGCGCCCTGTCTCTCGGCCTGCTGTCCGTACTGCGGCTGTAAGGAGCGCCCGTGCCTGGTGCTGCGCCAGAGGTGGTGCCCAGCCCGCTGCCCCCAGCCACGTAGAGCCCGCAGCTGCCAGCCCCTTAGAGCCCCCTGCCCCACGGCCCCATAGAGCCCACAGACCCCAGACCCACAGACCCATAGAGACCCCAGCCCGCAGCCCCATAGAGCCCGCAGACCCCAGACCCACAGACCCATAGAGACCCCAGCCCGCAGCCCCATAGAGCCTGCAGACCCCAGACCCACAGACCCATAGAGCCCCCAGCCCGCAGACCCATGGAGCCTGCAGCCCCATAGAGCCCCCAGCCCCGCTGAAACCCCAGCCCCACAGAGCCCCCAGTCCGCAGCCCTGCAAAGCCCGCAGCCCCATAGACCGCTAGCCCGCAGCCCCCCGCCCCGCAACCCCATAGAGCCCCCAGCCCCGCAGAGCCCCCAGTCTGCAGCCGCGCAAAGCCCCCAGCCCTCAGCTCCGCAGCCCCATAGACCGCTAGCCCGCAGCCCCATAGAGCCCCCAGCCCCGCAGAGCCCCCAGCCCCCTGCCCCGCAGCCCCATAGAGCCCCCAGCCCAGCAGCCCCGCAGCCCCCCAGCCCCCCAGCCCCCTGCCCCGCAGCCCCCCAGCCCCATAGAGCCCACAGCCCCCCAGCCGCAGCCCCGCCGACCGGCGGCCCCTAGGGGGGGCCTCTCCCCGCCGGAGCCGGGTCCCGCCGCCCCCCCCCGCCCCGCCGGCCGCGGCCGCGCTGCGTTGCGCGCAGGTGTGCGGCGCCCCCCAGGAGGGGTGAGGGCACCCTCCTTCTAGGTGCCTTAAAAATAGCCTGTCACTTGCAGAGCCGGGCTCGCTGCTTTCCGCAGCCTGCAGAGAAACTAAAAATAATCGGCTTCGGAGTTCATGGCTGTCAGTGCCGTCACCACAAACGTAACTCGCTGTGAGGTTACAGGGGGAGTTGTGTGCAAATTTTACCGCATTAATCTGCTGTTGATATTAATGCAAACAACTTGACACTAGAAATGACAAGAAAATAAAGCTAAAGGAAGTGGAAGCGGAATAAACACAGCATCATCTCAGAATTGTGAGCGTTTGTTTATTGCCTTCAATTTATAAATTAATTTCTATTTATAATTTTCAGGTTTATAAAACCTGGATCACTGGAGGGATCAGCAAATCAAATAAGTACTTTAAATAAAGTAAGTATCCTCTCTTCTAGTACTTGATTACCTTTTCTTTCTTGTTGTATGCGTGACACCTAAATAAGCAACCCAATGATTTTTAGTAACAAAGATTAGCAACTATCTAAAAGGCTTGGAGACGCAATTCAGATAAACTGTCCAAAATTCAAATTAATGCCTGTATACTAAATCTATATTGCACAAGGTAATTCATACTGGAACTGAATTTATCATTATTGCTTTAGCCCTTCTTTGGTTAGTGACTTAATCCTACTATTTTTTCAGGTCTTTTTGTTGTTATGAGAGAAAAATTGAACACAGAATCTTCAGGTCTGGATTGTTTGTGTGCAGGTCGTTGGGCTGCTCACCCTTCACAGTCCCTGGCCCATGATGTGCCCTCGGCCACCTCTGTCATCTCTAGCTGGATAACAGAAGCCTTCCAAGTAAGAGAAAGAAAACAAAAGAAAAATTTATAACACACTTCTGCTGTGACTCTTTTTAAAATGTCTTTATTTCTTTGGCACAATGTAATCAGTGCTTCCTAGAATTTTGAGATCAGCAGCTATTCCTTTAATCAAAGACAGAACACCCTACCCTACACGTTTCTGTATCTCAGCCCACTCTGTGTAAATGAAGACAACAATACTCCCCTTCCCAATCTGTTGCTGTGCTCCAGCGACGGTGTTTATGGTCTCTCTTGGCCCTGCGTATTCCAGTCCCACAGTCTACACTGGACCCCACTGCAATGGTCTGGCACTGACACAAATTGCCACCTGCTGCAAGGGCAGCAGAGCAGGTGTATTTGGGTATGTAAAGGAGAGGATGGAGCAGGATGTCTTTAGTTTCAGCTGGTTTCTTTCTTCCCAGAACTCGTAGGGTGGATGGGGTAAGTTCAGACAGAACCGCACACTGGTGTTCTCCTGGGCTCTGTCCTGTGAGGCTGAGTCTCACCGTGAGGGCACAGGATACCTTCAGTTGAAGTATGCCTGAAAAGTCCTCTGTGGGCTTCACCTGTGCCCAGCCTACCCTTCCTCCCATAACCAGCTCAGTGTCCAGTGCTGAGGATGGGGTACACTACTCATCAAGTGCATCGGTCCCTTATAAGTTGCTCAAAGTGATGTGTCTGGAGGCCAACCAGCAGCCTAAGGACTGTGCTGCAAATCCTGTAAAATTCTGCAACCTTGCCAGCAGTTTGCGAGCAAGTGTGTCTTATATTTCTTCCACCTTTGTGGCAAAAGACCCGTTAATTTGGAAGAGGGGTGCTGTGGCCTTGGAAAAAAGATACTCATCTGTACCTGACAAAAATAATCACATCAAGAGCCAATTTCCCCTGGCCTTTTGTTGTGCTCATACCCAGCTAGCACTAAACAGCATCCTTGAGCTCTGTGCAGCTCAGCAAAATAAATGGGCTAGCTGCAAAAACTGTAGATGCTGTTTTTTTTCAATTAGATGAGAAGTGAAAATATGCAGTAGAGCGATTTATAACTTCTGGTTTATAGCCTTGGAGAATGCAGCCATAGACTTTCATAATTTGTGTATGCAAAGACATCCTCCTTTTTTCTTCTTTTTCTTTCTGTTGCGTGATTATTAGCAACAATGCAAAGCCATATGTTAGTTGCCATGGTGGAGGGGCTGCCTCCATAACTGTCTGAGCAGAGCACATTCTAACCATTGCAGTCTGGAGCCCAAAATACCACAGCAGTAACAGAATCCGTTCTCCAAGTGGTTGCTAGCACTCTCTCCTGCTGAAGACCCCTAGGACGCAGTGCTTTTCAGCATACTTCCTTCAAACACAGCCCCACATCCGTTGTTCAGATATCATGTGTTCACATTTGTCTTGAATTAGCCTGCAGCGACTTTTTAGTGACTCGAAGAGAAAAAGCATCTGTCCTTCTACCAGTGGGAACCAAGAAGGAAGTTTTATATATATGTATTGGTAGGCTTCCAGTACTTCACGCTACCAAACCATGAGGACAGCTGATGTAGAGTCTAGATTGGGAATAAAAATAAACACAGAAGATGTGCTGCCCTGCATAGTTTGGATGGCTCCAATTTTTGCAATATATACTTAAAACCCCCAACAGTTATATTTGAATTCTTATTAAAGACCCTGGGCAAAATTAAAATGTTGTTAATGTAGACCAACTCAACAGCAGTGAAATTGTACTAGTGCAGCCTTCTACCCTCAGGAAAGTTTTCAGAACCCCAGCTCCTCTGGTCATCTGTTAAGCTGAGCTGGAGATGGGAGGCTGGGTCAATAGGATTTCAATTGGCTTTGTAAAACTGTCGGGAAAAGTTACTGGCTTGGGTCCAAAACCTTTTCATAAGTGCACTTTACGGCACTGATGGGGAGGGAATTGAGGAAATGAGCGATTTGCTCTGAGAACTGGATGGGCTTTAGCTTTGTTCCCTCTCTCCTGGCTTTCCACAGGTGCTGCGATGGAGTTCCTCAGTCCCTCTGCCCTGGCGCTTTCCTTCCCGGGCACTCATCTCCTCTGAGCTGGGGAAGTCAGGGCTGCATCCATGAAAACGTGTGTCATGCAGAGGAGAAACAGACCCTGTGGGTGCATCTGGTGCGTGAAAATTTCTGGTTAAAGTCTGCACGTTCCTCTGGTATTTTCTTTAGCTTGCCTCTGGTGTCACTACTGACATTCAAGAGCTAGCATCCAGTATCTGTTTTCTAAGTAGAAAATAGCTCATTACTTGTATTTTTGCTTCTGATTGCTAGTTAATGAAATTTGTTCAAGCTTTAACATCACTGCAACAAGCTACAAAGAATCATTTGTCTTGATTGCCTGGGCCAGGCTCGCTTCTGCGGCAGCTCACAGACGGCACAGTTATCTAGGAGACTGGAAGAATGCAGTCAAGGATAATGCAAAAATGGGTAAAAGTCAAGGCTCATCCATCTTTGGCGCTGTACTATTACATCTGCATTGTATTCCGAGCCACATAGCTCAAATGTATTAGCATATGGAGCTGTTTGGTTGCTTTCTGGTGTCTTGTTCCTTTGGAAAAGCAACTACAGATTTCAAAGTCCGTGCGTCAAATGAAGAAATAGCGTAACAGCAGCTCGTGCAGGCTGCGCTGTTAAACAAGGTTGGGTCTGAGGGGCTGTGGTATATTTCTCTTCCATCCCACCAGCAGCCCTTCCCAGCGCTTTGAAAAGAGGGCCTTTCAGGTACTACTCCTGTCACCTAGCATCTGCTGTGTAACCCAAAAAACTCCAAGGGCCCACCCAGTTCAAGAACCCAAAGCAATTTAGCGGCACATCCCAAATAATGTCAAACCGAGGAGCGGTAAATGATGGCACTAGCTTTATTTGGCTTTAATATTGTGACAAATCGCTGCTTTACTTTTGGAAATAAAAATCCAGCTACCCTCCATTGTGGCCCATTAAATATTTGGGTTTCTGTTCTTAAGGGGTGGAGTCAGGTTTCCTGTGGCTGCATGTCTTAATTAGACCTGTAACTGTTAAATTCCAAATCTAATTGAATACGCTGATGGTTTTACTTTCCTCTTGCCTGAGTTCTGCCCCAGCCTCTGTCACATCCAGCCTTGTTCAAATCGAACAGCTTTCTTCTAGGGAGCTTTCTGCTTGGCTACCTTTTCCCACCAAACCACTTCCCACAGATGCTTTCTTGGTGCTTTAAATGTAACAATCAGCTTCCCTGCTGCTTTTACTCCCCTGAGTAATAATTTGCAATAGTATTAATTACACAGCATGCTTAGATTTCTCATACCATTAGTAACACATACATGTTTATCTTTCCTCGTTTGAACTGAATCTGTGAGCTATATCCCATGTGGCGTCTTTGGCTGGAAAATACCTGGATCCATTCTGTGCAAAGATGAGGTTCAACTTCCTTTGTCGTTCATAGGGACAAACTGTTCCACAGCCTTAGGGGAGGGGCACCAGCCCAGCATGGTCTCAGTTTTCAGAGCACTGCAGCTCCCGTAATCCGCAAGAAGGACTGGACCTGAGCTTTGACAGTGATGCACTTTGGGAAAAGGAGGAGGTATACAAAATATTTCCCTTGCTTAAGCAAGAGAAGTAAAGTTTGTAAATAATTAGGGAGTGCTAAATAGGGAGTAGTAAACTGTCTTGGAAAATCTAGGTGGAAAACTGTGATGGTGATACGAGAGAGGTCCAAAGGGCTGAGAGAAGTGGCTAAGGAGCTCTAAGGAAACTCTGGAGATTTGTCTAGTGGAAGGGCTATTAACCAGGAGTTTTTAAATGTCCAAGCAAGGATGGCTAACAAGGAAATTTAAATTCTTGTGAAGTGGAAGGAAAAGGAAGACTGAAATAATGAAGTGCTTGCCTCCGTGCCCAGTGTGTGTGTGCCTGTGGGTCTTTAAAGGAGCAGTGGGATAAAGGCTCCTATTCCTCCTGCAGAGGGAGAAATGCCATGATCAGGAGTGAGCAAGGCAATAGGTGCTGGCTGGTTGAAGCTTTATTTTTTGTAATGGGCTCTGCAAGGGGTAAGGGCTTAACTGGAGAATCACAGTGACTCGCCTGTCTGTGGTAGGGTGAGCTGGTGGGATAAGAAACTCAGATACAGACTAGCTGATAGCAAGTAGTAAGAGGTAGCTGAAGGTAGCCTTGTGTTTTCTGCATCTCCACCTACAACTGTAATCTCCTTTATGATCTCTCCTTTCGAAACTGTAGGTGTTGGTGATGACCTAACTAGCACCTGACTCGCCAGCCATCTGTCCTTGGAGGGCTGGGTAGGGATGAGGGCAGCTGCATCGTGTGATGGGGGAGTGGCTGCCACCCTGGCAAATCCCTTCAGAGAACCACCCAAAAATCTCCATAATTGTCCTTTCACCCTTACACCACCCCCTCCATCCGGTCAATGATGAACAGACTTGAAAGGCATGGTCTGTTGAGATGATGTGTAGAGCAGAGAAGGGCTAAGCTCTACACTATCGAGAAAACCAGAGAAATGATCACTTTGATGCACTTTTTTATGTTTATTGTGTATTCTATCTCCCCTGTGTATCTCTAGATAATGAATTTATATCGTAATGCAGGAAGGTCCTTCCCCCCCAAATCACAGCAATATAGCCAAACCAACTAGCATTAGCTCAGGCTGGCTACTGAAAATGCACTGCACCTTTTTTCCCCTCTGTATAATGTACCATGGCTGTCCAATAGCTTTCACAGGTTAATTTGGGGACAGTAACGGTCTTTGTTCTGGTTTTGGATTTGTGCTTCGTTTCACACTGATATGACTACTGGATATAATACAGCTGAGCTTTTGAGGTTTTCAATATTAAATGTAGAGCTACATATGTTTGAGATCTCCAGCAATTCCCGTTGAGATTGGTTTTTCCTCCGATAATTTGTTTTGCCAGATCCAGTGTCTTCCATTCTTGACATGGACCATCTTGGTTTCATCAAAGCTGGTTCTAGATAGCGTGTCTTTGGGTGAGGCTAGGGAATAAACATCTCTCTTATTTTAAGATGAGTTACTTTGTTGAAAGGCTATTTTGTTTAGAATAAATGTGTATCTGTGCCCCTCTCTAGTTCACCTGAACTAGTTCTGCCCAGCTGGATGAAGCAGTTTAATTGTAGCTACAAAGAACGTGATGAAGACTGTAGAAGCAGCCCCAGAAGCAGGATAAATAGCTTGAGCTCAGCTCTAGGCCACTAGTAGGATCAGAACTGGCCAGTTAGTGCGAGCGTGTCCCATGCTCCAGTGTAGATTTCTCATACGCTTGGAAACTGGCATTGTCCTCACGATGGACGTAGCAGAAAGCTGCCCAAATCAGGACATGTCATCGACCTTTTAAGCAAATGTTTGCCACTGCAGCTAACCCGTTACTGCTGTGTGTGTGCACCAGCTTTGCTCCTTTTTTTTCCTGACCAGTACTGCTGCATTCACTGCTGAAAGCAAGGGAAATCCAAGTCTTGGTCTTTGATGGAGAGCGGGAGCAAGAGCTAGGGTGGGACATGGCTTTGGAATTAGCGAAGTGGGATGATGTGTAAAACATGTAAAACAGGAGTGGTACTGTAATATGAATTACAGCTCAGAGATGGAATGCTAACTTTGGATGCATGGAATAACACGGGGATAGCAAACACTGTATTTTGTTTGTGTAGCCAGCGAGCACACTGTAATTTGTTTGCGTGCATGTAACAGTTTCAAAGTGTGCAGGATCACCTTGCTGTTTGAGTCATTTGTCTTCTCTGCTGCATGCACAGCAGTGCCTACAGCCCCTCAAGGAGCGTGCTGTGGCTTCGCTCACTTCCTTTGTTGCTGCTTGGTTAGTTTCCCCCTTTCTCTTTTCCCTTCTTTTTCCTACCCTGACAGAATGGCTTTCTGGGAAGGGGAAAGCTGAGTATTTCTGAAAGCACTGCAATGCAAGTAAACCGGCTCCAAATGAACCTTGACTGGGAAAATCTGTGCCACACAGCATAGCCATCACAGTGTGCAGTATGTATCAGCTGCTAGAAAAGACTGCCAGGCTGGTGAGGAGCCTGAAGGACCAGGCATCCTCACAATCCTTTGCCAGTAGCAGTGTTTGGGAGAAATAGATGGAAACTAAGTTGTGAATTAGTTTTAAAATGTTGATTTATCTTTGCTTGATGGGCCTGTACACTGTATAAAGTAAACATCGGTTACCAGAGTATGCCATACCAGCTCTCCAAAGCCTCACACAAGTTATACTTGTAACGCAGGTGAATGGTGGTATCCACATTTTCCTAAGGGAAAACAGAAAAGCAGTGCAACATGCACTGGGGTAGAAGGGAGATGATCCAGCATGTAACTCCAGAGCTGCTGGCCATCAGAGCTATACTCTGGACTTTCTTTTGTTAGCTGAAACAAGCAAGTACAAATGTGAAACTGGAGAGATGTGAGTTTCTAACTGAGAAGCACAACCACCAAGCAGCTAATTGGGAGGAGGCTAGCTCCAACTTGTCCAGCTGTTCTGTCCCAGCAGCTTGCCTGATGGTGTAATACATTAAAAACAACAGTAATCCTGCTGTCCGGTAACGTGTATAAGCTAGTTACTACATTCTTAACTACAGCTGAAAGCAGCGACACAGGAAGGAATATCACAGGTAACGCCGACCCAAATCTATAGCAATAAGCCCTCCAAAGGATTGACCATGGAGATGACAGACTCTAAGTTACGTTGGCTTCCACTGCTGAGCAGATTTCTGCTGCCCCGGAGCCAACAGCTTCATTCCCCGTTTTGCCCTGTGGAAACATCCACTTCCATGCAGTTTTGTGTATGGAACTTGCTGGGGCTTCTAGGGCAACGCATCTTCTCTCACCTCACCTCTAAGTATGGGCATTAAAGAGAAGGTATCATTGCCTGCTTCCACACCTAAAGTGAGAGGATTTGTAATTGAGTAAGAAATACTAGACTACCTTTTGAGGCTGTTTTTCTAATGTAGGCTAACATCCTCAGCTAATATGCCTTGCTTCCCATGCTCTGGGGAAAAGAGATGGGAACAACGATGGAGTGTTCTGATGCCAAAACAGCACCTGGCCCCGAGCAGCAAGGTTACCGCTGCCATGCAGGCTGCCTGGGCTTTGGGCTCTTCTGACAAGCACTGCTTATGGCATAAGCATCTGAAAATCTGTCCCATGTTCAGGATCGTTCCTGTGACCCCTGTATCTTCTTGTGCATTGCAAATATTTCCTTGCGCAGTGCTTAAACAAAGGGAAAATGAAGCAGAGCTGTTTGAACAGCCATTCAGAACCACAGCACTTTGCGGTCAAAGCAATCCTAAAGAATCTTTCAAATCCATGCATGCCACCAAAATATAATTAAGATGCAGGATTACTCAATAGAGCTCTTGATTCATAGGACTAGGACTGATGAGCACCAGGAAAGTAATAGATTTTATTGGGTAATCTGTGTGTTTGGACGCACAATCCTTTAAGCCAAGTCATTCTCGTAGGCCTGGGAAATCCTTGAATGACAATTTCTGCCATTGCCACAGAGAACACAGAGCAAAATCCTCTGCATTCCGCCCATCTTGTAATACCAAAATACAAAAACCTGTGAGTAAAAATCCTGCTCTAATGGTTAAATTCCTGCCAACCTAAAGAAAATGTCTTTTTTTTTCCTTATGGCTGCAGAAATGAGACCCTGGCTGAAGCTCCCATCAGCAATGAGACTGATCAAGCACTGCATGCATCTGACAGCCAGCTTGGCACTGCCTCGCCACATGCAGCAGCTGGGCTCCAGTGGTTTTAGTACGCAAGTAGGTCTGAAAAACATATTAATTTTTAATTAAATGTTTAAATATCAAGTTTAGAAGGTCTCCTTAAGGCGTGTGTCAGTAATATGTGTGCTACTGTGATTAAGGAGGTAGGTCTTAAGCTATGCACTGTCGGTAAGCAAACTAAAACTCTCTAATGAGAATAAAAAAATGTATATATACATGTGTAGATGTGTGTGTGTGTGTATATATGTATATTTTTAAAGACAGACATCTGGCACAAGTAATGTCTTTGCAGTAGTGAGAGCCTCCTGCCTTGCTCCAGTTTGCATTCGGTGCTATGGCAGTTTCAAAGACCTTGATGGCCGGGGCAGGGGCACACAGCAGGAGGAAGTCACAGATGTTGGTGCAAAGAGTTTCGATCAGAAGGGAAAATCCTAAAAATAATGTCATAAGCTAATGCTGATACGCATGGAAAGAGCTCAGCAGTTACATAAAGGATTGGTTGGTCTGGTGTAGACTTCTATGCAGGGAAGGCTGGCTGGGATATTTTTTAATATTTTTTTTTGGTGTCAAATATCTAGGAAAGAGGGGAGAAGTAGAAGACATGAAGAGTGAGACAGAGTGTGTTAATGGTTTGAGCTGTGCAGAGATATGACTAGAAAATTAATCTTCCCTATGGGAAGAATTGTATCTATTTCACCACAGGGTTTTTTTCAGCTATTTAGCCCTCTTCAGGCTGTACTGGCTTCCTAGTGAGTGCTTTAAGAGTCTGGCAGAAGGTATGCAGAGCCAGACTTTGATGCTCCTCTCTTCTTTCTGGATGCTTTCCTGCAAATGCTGAAAAGCAACTCTGGAATATCATAGAATTTCTTCTCATAGTCATCTATACATATTTCCTTGTTAGTAAGCACCATATGTCACTCTTTAAACAGCCCAGTACTGTATTTACTGAGACCTGAGTGTATGTGGTAACACCACAGCTCCTGTATATGATGTACCAGCTATACATTACACACAATTTCAATAAACAAGTCACTTTTAATCATTTCTCCCCCATTCAGAAATGCATTTATATATGTGTTCTCCTGCCCACGATGAAGAAGTGTTTGAAATATGTTATTAAGGGTAACAGATGTATTTGAATAAGGGCTTTTTTTTATGTCTGACTGTTCATTGGGATAAGTCTTTGAAGTCAGGGCAATTCCAAAATGTGAAAGCAGCATTAAATAAAAAATAATGATAAAAAAAACCCCAAAACCAAAACCATGCCACTCTCCCTGAGTGAAAATCTACAAGGACATTAATCACCCTTTTAACTAATTGGAAAATTCTTTAGACACGTTTCTGCTATGGCAACTGGGCCAGAATTAGGCTGATTGATGGGGCTTGTGAAATCATCTTTAGGACTTTCCACTTTGATCAAAAATATTCCCAACTAATAGTCCAGCTGGCCTGGAGACAGAGCGAGGGATGTCTTCATAGATCCTTGGGATGTGTTAAAAAATGCAGTCTTTCTTTTAGCAATGTAAGTATATGTAACTCTTTGGTACTTTTCCAGCCACTCACTTAAACTTGACTATGTATTGAGTGCTAGGTGTGCAAGAAATATACATGTCTTTAAAAGCTAACAAGAAAAGGATTTTTGTTTGTTTAATTTAGAAACTGGCGTTCTGCCTCGGGCTTTTTCTAGTTGCTAATAGCAGGCAACTTCAATCTCTTGCTAGGTCCTGAGAACAACTAGAGGCACTGAGTACACAAGAGGACAGGATTTACACCTTTCCATTTGGCTGACTCTGCCTAATTTGGTAGAAGAAAAATCGTTGGCATTCCTGCTTTTAAGAAATCTGCAGACTCAATGAGGTTTGCTGAACTGTTGCCTGATGTCTAGGCGTTGCTAAACTGTGATAGCATTTTGACAATGAAATGGCTAAATTAGCACAAGCATTGCTCCTGTAATTTTTAAGACATCTTGGGACTATCCCAGAATTTACTTGTTTTTATTTTCCTGAACAATCTGGTACTAGAGACAAGGTTTGAAGTTAACATTCATCCCGCATCTCTTTCATTAATGCACACATTTGTTAAATTCTTGTTCTGCTAAGATGCCCACTTGATTTGAAAATAAGATAAAATTGGAAATCTTTGAGGAGGAGAATTCTTGAAGGTCTTTAGCTAAGGTGAATGCAAATCCCTTGCAATTAATTAAGAGCCTTCTTAGGGACAGGCAGATTGATGGCAAGGTCACAAAAGCACACTGCCTTTTTGGGGGGAACTCTGGTGCCTAGTTCAAAGATTGTGTTTTAGAAAATGGAAAAGAAAAAAAAAAGGAAAACCTGCTCAGTACCTGTGTTTGGCTGGAAAGCACTCGGTGCCTGGATCTGGCACTGGACATGCTAAAAACGGCTCAGGAGGTCTGAGACCTGGCTGCCAGGCTTGTAGGTCAGCTTGGGCTTGGTCGGACCCTCTAGAGAGCAGAGAGAGCAGCAGACAAAGCCAGGCACTGGCATACCTTGGCCTCGCCCCGCCGCTGGCTGCTGCTGGTGGGTGCGTTTTGCAGAGGGCTGCAGGAGGGTGGTGGTGGCCCTTCCCCTGCTAACCTGCTGCTGAGAGGCAGGGGAGCTGGACCTCTCTGCCCAGGGGCTGCCAGCCCCCCTTGACCCCACCGGGAGGACTCAAGGCTCCAGGGGGAGAGGGGCGTCTGGAGAGAAAGCCCTGCTGCCTCCCGGTGCATCGGTGACCTGGGTGCCAGCATCCCGGTGGTACCCTGACAGCCCTCCCCGGAGGGGACCGGCCCTGCCACTGCACCTCTTGAACTTGGAGGAAATATTTGCCCAGTGACTCAAGGAACAGGGGCTGGAGCCTCTGCAATCACCACTGTTTTTTCACAGGCAAATAGGAAGTGTTGCTAATATATGTGTGTACATACAGTTGTCCTGCACATTGGAGTCGTCAGAAATACCCCTCACAATGGCCTTTCAAGTAAAATTGAAGGAAATGGTAGGTAATATTGACCAAAAATGAAACTGTATCATTTTGAAAATTGTCAAATACTGTGATTGGTTTGTATTTTCACCTCCTTTTTAATTTTTATACTACAGTTCTGAAACCAACAGAAAGTAATAAAGCATATAACTAAATCCATATTATTGGTTGAAAAAGGTTTCTGATGATAGCATGTTCCTGTCCCTAGGTGTTATAATTTCTCAATTAGAAGAACCAGAAAAGTAGGTGAGGGAGATTATACTTAAGCAATTTGCAGGATTTTTTTCATTCCTCCACTCCCACCTAGACATGTCAGGATCCCATTGAACTAAGAAGAAAATATATTCCAGAAACAATTCTTATTGTCTGTCTTAAATTTACTACTAATATTCTCTCTCCATACTGAAACAGAAGTGTTTTACAGATTCAGATTTTCTTTACAGTGGTATCAAACTTGCTGTTTGCTCAAATTAAGGAACACCATGGATATGTGCAATAAAATATTATTTAAGAGTGCTCATTTTCAACGTAGGTCATTTGCATCTTTCAATGAATTTCAGCTTAGCTCATTTGAATAATATTGCTTGGCTTATGCTATATGGGAAGAATCTGCAGACTTTCCAACACCATTTTAAATCAAATTAGTGATTTTAGTAATGACATGAATAAAACATCACCTAGCCAGGTAGCTGGAGCCAAATAAGCCTTGAGATGTGGCCACAAGCAATTTCACTCCCTAGAAAGAATTTGGATCAGCAAGAGACAGTAAGAAATTGCCAACCTGAGTATCACCTGGAAAAGCTGTTACTGTTTGTTCAAATATTTTTTTTTTTAATCGGCACCACAGGCTTGTGTGAAGTACGTTAGTAACAATGCACTTTTGTTAATATATGCTGCATTTATATTAGGAAGATTTTGCCATACATCTGATACACCTATCCTGGGAGAATGGTCTTGTATACAGATTTTTATTCTAGTGTATGTAGCTCTTTATCCTTTATGGTCTTGGTTTTTTCTGCACTTTGTATTATAATGTTTTGAGAAACTGTAGCCATTTCACGGGAGTGGGTCTGTGCTACCCAGTATTAACATACCATGCCCCTCTTACCAGGACATTATTTATTTAGGTATTTCCTGAAGGTAAAACAACTAACTTATGGGCATCAAAAGCTTATCCTTACCTTGCATCCATGTCATGACAGTTCAAAAAGCCAGGCTCACATGTGGACCTCGTTTACCCAGCCCACTGGACTCTGCATGAAAGACACATGCATACATAGGTGGTCTCATGCATGTTCACAGCAGGTTCAAGTTATTTAGTATGTGATTTTTTTTTTTCTTATTTGCTTTAGGCCTCCTTTCAGACTGAAAGTCCAAGAACCATAATCACATTCCTGAAAACACACCTTCCTTCATGCCACACCTTCCCCATAACCTGCCTTATCTACAATTTGCGAGCTGTTTTGTAGAAGAGTGTCTATTTTTTTGTGCTTGACTAGTGACGGATGTGAGTACTGTTAGTTGACCCTTAGATAACAGTGTAGTAAAGGTAACAGCAATAACCTTACAGTTTCGAGAAGCATCTTGTCTGAATTTATTGTCATTGTATAAAATTTGTTAAAAGATCACTTTTTGCACTGAACTCCAGCTTGTGAGTTGAGAGCTGTTTAATGGCTGAAGGACAGTTGTGTTTTTCATGGATGTTTCACATTTTTTACGATGGTTGTCGTGATGTGCTCAACTGCTTGGTGGTCATGTGCCATTACCATTTCACAAACCCCTTTTGACTACTGAAAGTCTTGCTCTGTCTACCTCTAGGAGTTACCACTGGCACAACTCTGCCAAAAAGGTGTATCCAGGGGAATAAATGCAGCTAGTTTGCTTCAGGCCAGTTCTGCTGGGTAAGTTCAACCAGCTGACAAAGGCAGGCTTGCACGAACCAGCATGCTTTGTCTTGGGCAGATAGGAAAACAGCAGCACAATTCCAATTTATGGAGCTATGGGAAGAGCCAGGATTTCTGGGAATGCCCATTCCAGATGCCTGGCATCTTTAGCCTGCAGAGCCACGTCTGGAAGAGGATGTTTACTGGCAGCCTCTAAAATAATGACTGTTTTCTGAGGCTACAGTCACGCGGTCATTGTAAAAATGGCTTTGTGGCACTTGAAGACGTCCATTCCCACCATAAAGTGGAAATTACTCTCTTCCTGGTACAGCTCAGATGTCAGAATAAATCAGCTGGGCACTCCTCACGTATTACAGCAGAAGGGCAGCAGGTTAGTAAGTGCCAGTAGGAGTGATGTGAGTTCCCCCACCTGACTTTCCACTGGAGTTTAAAGACCGATTTTTTTTATACAGTCTTTTATGCTATGCAATAGGGCTGTCTGTACAGCTGCTGTGGAGCAATGACAAACACCTGGATGTCAGTCACACCTTAAACTGGCACAGCTGCTTCTCCAGTAAATACCTGACCAAGACTGAAGATTAGTCACTCTGCTGCACAAGGCTTTCTACCGCAGTGTGAAGGACCTGGAAAATATGCAAACTACAGCCAGCTAGAGACTTCTCCAGTGCATTGTAATTTTTAAAACAATGCATATATTTTAGAAGGAGGAAATTCCCATGTGGGAAACTTAAAAGAGTTTTTACCTGAATCTGAAAAGGCCACAAATGTACAGGCATTTTAAGTATGCAAGGTGACCAATTCTCTGTCACTTAGTGAACAGGAAACGTCAAAATAGGTGAGGCATGAAAGTCAGTAACAGCCACAAATAAAGTAATCTCTGGTGAGTATAACTATGAAAACTCTGAAACATGTTTCTCCCTCAACTTTCAAAGCAACTTCCTCCAGTCCCAAAGACACTGAATTGGTACTAAGAAATGAGCTCTCCTAAGAATAAAAATTCATCAACCATCTCAGAGCAGACGTTCTCCAGGGCCAGCATCGTGAGTGCCACAGCAAAGAAGTGAGTGCTACCAAACACCTACATTACCCACCTGCATCTGCCTATGGTGCCAGGAGCCAAGATGGTTTTACTACTGAAGTGCCTCAGTAAATCTGGAGCTTCTGTTTTGGAAGAAAGTGGTGTTAGCTAGTCCTGACAAAACTCACCCCGTTCTCATTCTGTCTTGGTATTTAGCAAGTTACTGAGCTTCATTTGACAGATTGAATCATGAAGGATCTGTTGCACATGTAGGTAAATAGTTTCAAGGAATAATTACTTTTGGTGTGGCATTGGTTTTGATCTTGCTTCATTTTCCAACCGTTTTGTTGAACTGTCTTTTCCTACTTGATTTAAATGGCAGTACTCTCAGAAACCACTTTCCCACGTGGGTGCTTTATACACCAAGATCAGGTCACCCCTAACCTTTTGGCAGGTGTTTGTACAGTATGATGGTACTGGCGCAACCTTTTAACTTTTACTTGGGTTTGTGCACAATATTTTCTTCCATGGTTTGTACCAGAAACTTTTTTCCCTGAAAATTTGCCGTGAGTGTTTTAAAGACGGCTTTTTTAGGCCTTCTTCTGACACATGTACACATTTGTTCATCTCTAAGAGCAGACTGTTGTGATGCAGTAGGAAAAATTTCTGAACCTGAACCATTTGTCTAACCTCACCATTGCAGCTTTCACTGTTGACTGCAACTGCTGTAGCATGATTATTTTTTTTTTGTAATGTGAGCACTGCACAAAAGATTTGCTCCAACCAAATCTCCTGTCATGCTCCTGAAAGCCTGTGAAACTCCCGACTTGGCAGTGAGGCAGCGGTCTCACAGCTAGAAAATGTGGCTGTAACAAGAAGTCTGCCTTTTCTCAATGCAATAGCATCCCCTGTTCTAGCAGTAGCACTGTAGTGAGGACACAGGCATTTATACAGGTACATTGTACTGCTCTAGTCCTTGTTTGACACAGTTAGGGTGCAAAAGCAGCTGATGGTACAGTAATTACAGCAATTGCTGCCGTAAGAGAAGCTGCAGTGCTGGTGAATTACAGGCCATCAGTTTGCTGGTGTATTTTGCAGCCATATTGTGTAAGATGACTGTCAAAGGCATGCATTAGAGATTTGAGTTCGCACTTGAACCCAGACTTGACTTAGTCTGTTAAGGACTTCATTATTATTCGATGTGTTATTCCAACAATCTCGAAGTGGGTCAGGTACTGAAAGGGAAGCCGGTGCTGGTTGGACAGCATTAACGTTGGTTATTATGTGCATTGTCTGGTTAGACCTGTTTTTAAAATGTGCCACTACATGATGCGCTCATTACAGCAACCTCATCATCTCCTGCCAGTCCTCAGCACTCTGCCTGTAAACAGTCCACTCTGAGCCCGCCAGCGCTAGGGGCAGATCTTGTGCAACAAGTGGTGGGGGAGTCTGCTGATGGGACGGAAAGTGATACACAGAGCTCTAAGGGAGAGCATGGGTTAAGCTGTGCCCGTCAGCAAGGGTTTTGTCTGTTAAGTCAGGTCAGTAATAGAGAACATAGGGTAGAGATAGTACCTCGACACCTCTTTTTCTTCCTGCTTGCAAGATTATTTGAAAGTGCTTCAATCTGATTTAATTTTGAAACTGTTGAGCTGTTTAGACTGTCATATTTTAGCATTTACTCTGTTTGTGGTGGCATTTAAATGCAACAGAAATTAAATTTGAACACAGCCCAGCCAAATGTTCTAAGCAATGAGTTTCCATGAGTGAACAAGCAAATGACTTTATGCTGCCTGTTTTCCTTCTTGCCTTGACACTCCACAGCCTTTCACTGTACCCACTGGAAAAAAAAAAAAAACAAAACAAAAAAAAAACCAACCAAAAAAACAACCCTGCCCCCTGATTCCGGGTTTTAAAAGAAGAGAACTCACTTTTTCCCACCACAATATGCAAAACTCTTTGGTTTCTTTTTTTCTGCAGTACAGTGAGGTCAAGCCCTGAAATGCTTGCTCCTGTGTTTGCAGTCAAGTATTTAGGTGTTCTGTGGACCAGGATGTGGTCATTCGGTTTCCTGCTGTGATAGAAAAACTTTTTTTTTTCCTTCTTTATGCTTGTGTATTTCAGTGGTGAAATACTACTGAGGATCGCAGGGGTGAGGGAATATGTAAGGAAGACCTGAGAATATGTATGTATGATTCCTTGGAAGTGATGTTTACTTTAAAAAAAAAAATACAACTTGGTTCCTGGCTTTGGTGGAGCACAATCAAGCCTTACAAAGGAAAAAGTCACCATTTGAGATAAAGAAATCATATTCTCATAGGTATATAGAGAGAATTTCTCTGCAAGTTAAACAAGAGCCATGTTCCACTTTTAAAGGCCTGATTATAAAAATGTAATTTTAGATTGATTCTAATGTAATGTACTCTTCACATTCTTCTAAAATTTCTTCCACCCTTCAAATGATTAAGGTAAGTGCTAAATCAGATTACAAGAACAGTGTTTAAATAATTAAAATTTGTTACCACCTTCAAGATAAACATGTCAATGAAAAGGGTCATCCTTCTTGCACTGAGATAAAGATGGCAACATATTGCTCAGGTGGAAATACTAAAAATGGATTAGCAGGCACCTGAACAACTTCCACTATTATTTAGTGATAGCATCAATACCTAAAATCAGAGGACTGATAGGACCTTAGAAAAAAAAAACACCATGAAATGAGTGCTTTGGATAATGCTGAGCTCTTCCCTGCACAGCACAAGTTATTTTGGGGGCCTTCACACCTCTGCATGATGTTGTGGTTGGTCGAAGATGCATTCAAGGCTGCTGCAACACACAGATGTGAACTTTCCAACAAGGGTGATTGCTCTTCTGCACAACTGTTACTTCACTGCCGGACTAACAGAAGAGATACATGTATGTGAGATAGCTAAGATGACCCAATTAAGCAACGGGGTGGCTAACTCTTATGCTAAACTCAGTTTCTCCACCTGTCTTCCTTCTGGCTGTAACCCACCTAGAGTTAACATTATAAGCACTTAACAAACCTCTAAATTAGTTCTCAGTGTAAGTTCAAAGACTAATTTTTAGCAAAACTTCATTTTGTACATTATGCATGGAAACAGAAAATTTGCACTAAAAAAATAGTAATTGTCTCCACCTTGGACAGTCACAGAACAGACCTCAGACATGAAGGGAGGAGCTACGGATGAATTTCTGTATAGCAGATGCCCTCACTGGGTCATAAATCTGCACAAAGAAAAGGCTCAGACTCCAAATTCAGCTTTTAGTAATAAAGTTACAACTAGCGATACACCTATGCTGCCGTGTTTTGGCTGTAAGCTCACAGTGTAAAATAAAGCTACTTGATGTGAGAATTGTGATCACTTGGTAGGAGGGTGATTTTATTTTTTCTTCAGCATGGTGTGCCAGACTGAACAGTTTCTAAGGGCGAGTCAGTGCTTTTCTGGCTTTCAAATTAAAATGTGCATTAGTAACAACTCTAGATGAAGAGAAGGCAAGAGGCTGGTGGTCCAGGGCTGCTATAAGCATAAGGCCAGCATCGGGAAGCACAAAAGCAGTAATTACAGAAGTTAATCTAGAGCAATCTGCAGTAATGGATACAGTAAGAGTTGTTTTTCTTCTTTCTTGAAAGAAGAAATGCCACTTCCTCAAAAACAGTTTGCGGAGAAATTTTGGTTTTTGAAAACAGCACTAAATTTGTTGAAAAGTACTCTTGTAACATTTCAAAAATGAAAACTGTTTCAGTACAAAATTAATTTTTACCTCCATTTTGTAAACTTTTTACAGGAGTCAAAACTAAATATTTTCAGATGACTTGATCTTAACAGTCACAGAATGGAAAAAAAATATTAACATAAGAGGTTGTCTTCATTTGGCAAAGGAATTACTTTGGAGGAGAAATAAGATTTAAATTATATTGAAATGTGGAAGCCATATTCTTCATATTAACAAATGGCAATCTTTCCCTTCTCATCTTATCTTTGTTTTGTCTGCATTTTGACTATACTGTAATTTTGGAAAGGCCTGGTTCATATTGCACAGTCATGTTGCAATCATTGTTTATTGTGTTGCTGTTATGTAACATCTTCTCTAGGTGTGTATACCTAATTCTGATCAGGACATTTAAAAAAGACTTATATGAGCATGCATAGTCCCAACGGGAAGTGGTTGTAACAAACTCAAGAGACAAAAACGGTGAAACTACTCTTACAGTTGCTTCTGTGCCCTGAGGGCACATGCTACATAAAGGCACCTGCAGGAAAACAGTGATGATAGAGGTAAGTGGAGCTGGATGCAAAACGTGCATCACAAGATGCCCTGCTATTAAGAGGACAGTTTAAGAGTCACCTAAAAGCAATTCTCTTCCGGGCTATGCCACGTACTTCCTCCGGGGGATCTTGAGCAAGGCATGTCTTGATCCAGATTTGTTTCATCCACTACATTTTCAGTTAGTCTCCTGGTGACTGGGACCTAGATTGTTTTCTGGCTGACCAGCCTAACTTTCAGAGGCACTATGCTGCTCCTAACGCATGGAATTTGACATTTTCAAAACATTCTTCCCCTTTACAGCAACTGCCTTTTCCCGAATGACCTGCATTTAAGCCTGGGCTCTTGTAAGCACTGCCTCAGGTGGTACCCTCATTTCTCAGGCATGCATTGCGACTAAAACACAAACCATAAATAAATAAAAATGTCTTGCATCATGCCATCCTGCCGTGGAGGGCTACGCCTACTGGTGATATGATTCAGAAGGGCAGAATTGACATCCGGGAGACTTCAAAGGGTAACAAATAGGAAAAGGAACAAACTACCTTTCCTTTTTTTAGCTGTGCACAGCAAGGTTAATAACAGGTAGCCAGAACACGGGGTAGTCTGGGGGCCGGCCTGGGGCAATGCCCCGTTTTCCACAGGCCGCATGCTGCTAGGCCCACTCACGCTTCCCCCCGTGGGGGCCGAAACCCGCGCTTTAACCCTAATGAAGCATCTGCCACAAGCCCAAGGAGTGGGATATCCACGGGGGGGCGGGACAGGACGACACCTGCCAAAAAGTCCCCACACGAAGGCAGCCGTGCCCGCACCAGGCGCCCCGCAGGCAAACCCGCCGCCCCCGGCCCCACCGCCGCCCCTGTCAGGCGGCACCGCCCGCCCGACTTCGCCACGCCCACCTCCCCGCGGCGTCGCCCTCCGCCAATGAGCGCCGCCCTCTCCTCCCGCGCGCCTTCCCCGCCCTCCCCGCCCCGCCCTCCGCGACGGTGACCGTTCGGAGCCGCCCGGGCCCGCCCGTCGGAGAGGAGCCGACGGATTGTCTCGCGAGAGCAGCGGCAGCCTCGCGAGAGCGGCGAGCCCCCTCCCCCGCCCCCCCCTCCCCCGCAGCGGCGCTCCGCCCCGCGGCCCTCCCGCCGCCCCCGCCCGCCGCCGCGGCCGGATCTGTCTCTCGCTGGCTGCTGGCTGGGCGGTGGGAAGGGAAAGGAGAGGAAGGGGGGGGGGCGCTCGGCCCTGCGCACTGAGCGATGTTTGTCCGCCATCGCGGCGGAGGAGGAGGGTGAAGGAAGCGCTGCCGCCGGAGCGAGGGGCCTGCGCCGCCGCCTCGCCCCTCGCCGCCGCCTCCCCCGCCGCTCCCCCCCTCCCCTTTGGCCCGGCTCGGCCCGGCCTTCCCGCCCTCCGCGCAGCCCCGGGGGCCGCAGCCCGGAGTGAAGGTCGCCAGCGGCCTCCCCCGCCCGGCGCCCGGCCCCCGGCCCCGCTCCCGGGGTCTGCCGCCCCGCCGCGCGTTCCCCGGCGCCCCTCCGGACGGGAGGCGCCGCCGCCGCCGGGCCCGAAGATGTCGAACCTGAGCAAGGGGACGGGCAGCCGGAAGGACACCAAGATGCGGATCCGAGCCTTCCCCGTGAGTACCGGGCCTAGGCCGGGCCGAGCGGCCGCGGCAGGCCCCGGCCTCCTCCTGCCCGCAGGCCCCGCGGCCTCACCGCCCTGTCAGCCGCGCCGTGTGCCCGGGCCCGCGGGGCGACCGGGCGGGCCGGCCCCGGGCAGAGGCGGCCTGGCAGGGGGCGGCGGGTGCGAGCGGTACGGGGGGAGCTGTCAGCCGGCCGGCGGCCCCGGGCACCCCCGTGCGAATGGCGGGGGGCGAAGGGGTGTGTGTGTGTCTACGGCGTTGGGGGGGGCACACGGGGACGTGCGGGAGCCGCATCCCGGGGGAGCGGTGCTACCTGCCGTGCGGCGAGTGGGAGGTGGAGGAACTGGTCCCCGCGATTATCGTCTCCCTCATCAGTCAAGCAAATCAATTATGAAAATCCACGTACGGCATCGGGAGGAGGGGGGGCTGGTTTCTTTGTTTTCAAGGAAAAGGCCTCAAAGAAGGAGTCGGAGGTTATACGCCTACATCAAAACAAAATTAGCTAAGCCTTGTGTGTGTGGGGGGCGGTATTTATTTATGTCTTCTGGAGAGTTTCCTCTTGGTGAATGTATTTCACTCCCTGCTCCGTGAAAGAGGCTATAAGTCGTATGATTGTAGGATTTAGGTGGCATAATGCCAGCTGTTGAGAAGATGTTACTATAAGCATGTTGACATAGGTAACTTTCATGCGTGTTTGGTAGAACCATGAGCATACCATCCCTTTGACTTACAGAAGGGAATGAGCCAGATTATTAATTTAAACTGCTGTAAAGCTTGTTGTGTTTTGACAGTTGGTTCAATTAAAGCTTACAGCAGAATAACAACTACAGTACTATTAATGATGTTGAGGAAGGGGAGAAATAGAAAAGCTTCAGCCTGCCAGAGGATGGCCAGGAAATGTGTATGTGTTCATTGGTGTGTACGTTAAAAAGCAAGATACCTAGTTGAGTCACTGGCATTTAAGGTTTAGTGTTAACTTTTTGATGCTACATCTGATCCCAGTAGCCAGTAGTGTAGAACTAATGTGCCTTGCCTTTACGAGAAACTGGACATACCTGTTTATCGTATTTCACTGACAAGGGATATATCAATATATATGCTTCATCAAAACTCTCGCTGGTGAAATTAGAGAATTCTTTATATTCTCGAAAGCTGACTTAATCATAGCAAAAGCTGACTTAATCGTAGCAATCTGATTTATGCTGTTTTCCTCTTTCTTTTAATCATTGACAGTTGCATTTAGTGGTAAAAGTCAAAAGAAGAAAGTGGGCTATGAAATTATGAATTTTAGCTGATGAAAGGTTTTTGATCTCCAAATTGTATTTATTTCTTTATACAACCTTTTTCAAGAATGTAAGTTTTGTTAGGACGTCTTGGATTGCAGGAATAAAGAAAAAGACTTACTGCAGCATGGCCAGGGCTTTACTAATAAGTAATAGGAAAACTTGTACAAAAATAAAACATTACATATACAGCATGTATGTTTTATAACAAACTACGCCAGAAATATAGCAGTCTTTTAATTTGGTAAACAGATTCATGTATTCCAACCATGAATATGTAGATATGGGTCAGTCAACAAAGGCAGACTTAACAATGGGGTAAACTTTACTCTTCTTTTTTTTTTTTTTTTTTTTTTTTTTTTTTTTACTTTTTTCACCACCTTTGTAAATGAGCATATGAAGTCAGTTTGGGGGTTGAATTCTACTCACACAGAGCCCTGCTCTTACATGAATATTGTCATCAGGTTTTTTTCTTCTGAAACTGCTTTTGCTAGCATTGTCTTTCTTTTCAGTTGCTTAAGGAATGTCCAGGTTAAAAGTTTTAAAAAATCTAAAAATTACCTTCTCCTGGTTAAACCGCAGCACTCCCTAAAATAATTCAATAATAGCCATCAAGGCCTACAGATCTTATATGTTCGATGACATCTGTTGGCAGCAATTTTTCAGGTGTTCCCTTGAACATACTTTCTTTTCTAAGACAATTTGTTGACAATCCTGTTGATAAAGTTGTTCATAGAAAAGAAGCATGTACTTGGTTGAGAGATTTGGAGGGTTTTCTCAGTCATAATTGCAGAAGGCAATAGCTGTAGTTTGTACAAAAATCTTAACGCAAAATTTGTGGAGGCCTGAGTGGTTGTATAGCTTTGGTCCTGCAAATAGAGCCAGTGACTGCCAGTGGGATTATTCATGTCAATGAGGTTGCATTTGTGTGTGGGATAGAGTCTATATTTAGAAAATGTACTGTTCGTACTTCAGCTACTGATCTTCGTTCTTTTATCTCAAATTTGGTGGTTCTGCTTTTCAGTTCTGAATTAAAAGTGCTTCCAGAGGTGACTTTGTAGGCTGCTTCAATTTGTCGTCTTATTGATTGTCTTTCCTTAGCAGGTCTACCTGGCTTAGATAAGTTGGCTTCTTGCATGGATGTAGCAATTTACTATTATATTAAACTAGAAATAGCCAAATCGGAGAGGTAAGGTTCCTGTAACGTCACAATATTATGGTAACCCATCCATGTAGGTTCTGTCTCTTTAATATTTTCTATTTTTCATAATATTTTTGAAATTTCTGTTGTTGTATTTTACAGTAGGTAAAGGAAAGGAGAAATAGTAATTTGCAAAATACTACTACTACTTCAAAGTTTCTTCTTTTTCTTCCTTACTAGAATTTAAGTAGAAATTGACCAAAACATTTGAAAACTACCAGTGTTGTACCAAGAGATCTTAATGTTTTGGAATTATTTTTATTCTAGATCCCTTCTTTATTATTTTTTTGTAATTGGCAGCAGATTATCTGTCATCCCAAGTGTCCATTCATACTTGCTAGCTCCTGTTATGTGCCTTGATGTGTTTTTTCTTACCTCAAGGGCGATGACTTTGAGTACAAGGCATACTGTTTTGCTGAAGTGGGTTGTAGACTAAGCAAAAGTAGTTGAGGAAAGTAATTTTCTATACATTTAATCCATTCTTCTGTTCACAGTAGAGAAAAAAATGCATTTCTTTTCCTAATTTGAAAATTTAGCTTACTAAAAAAATGTTTCCTGTGTTCTCTTGTTGGGCTTGAATTGAAGATGGTGATAATCATTGTATCAGAAGTAGTCCAGATGAGGATGCATTCTTTTTTGAGACTTCAGACTTGAGTGGGCGTTTTTTCAAATCTAGGAAGAATAATGGAAATTTTTAGTGAAAGTTTATCGTATGTTCAGTAGAGAAACTGATGAGCTTAAGCTTGTGGAGTTAAGTAGCCTTACTTACAGCTGTAGAAGACTTCCATTGTGCTACTTTCAATAACCGCTTATGGTACTTTTAATGCCTTCCTAATACATAGTTGCTCTGTATTTATGTAAGGTCTATCTAGATAGCATTTTGAGTTATTATTTGAGTGTTAGAGTAGTTAAAGCAAGAAGTGAAATAGTGTAAGAGGGCTTTTGAGTGAGCGTAGGTTTTTCTTAAGCAGTCTTTAAAATTTCTTGTTTCAAATTCATACACAACACAACAAATAGGAATATGTTGTATTTGGACACTAAAAAAACCCAAAATTTCTGAAATCTCAAGTAATTGTCAGTGATTTCTGTTGGATATAGTTTATAAGTTTTTAAATCATTTGGAGGAGTGCAGTAGTATTTTTGCTGAATACACAGTATGTGTGTTATGCAAAAATGCAAGGATGATACTTCTACAAGACATGAATTAATTGCACTTGTTTTGGAGAAGGATTGTGGTGGTTTTCTTCCTTACCCTGGTTTGAAGTACTTTCAGGGTCTCAGACTGGCTCTCATTGCTTAACTCTCAGTGAGCCCATTACTGCTGGCTAAAGGAATACTTTAAAAGCTCTCAAACAAGCTTGCAGCAAATCTAATTTTAAAATTTAGTTGATTTGTGAAAAGTGGTGCCAAAGAATGCTAGATTTGTACTTCAAACTTTTGGAGAGATGTGATGTTTGTAACAGCAAGCTAGCATGTATAAATCACGTTTCCTGAAAATGTATGTGAACTGTTCTGCTGTGGCTTTAGTTAGTGGAAAACAGTAGCGCTAAATGTGTTTTGATGAAAAAGTGGTACCAAGTAAAAAATGCACATTTCTTACAGAAATAAATAGTATTTGAGAACTAATTTTCAAAATTCGTACAAGTCATGTTAAGCTGTGTTGAGTGAATGTTTTTGCAAGAACTCATCCTTCTCTCGTTGCAATATGTCGTCACCGTAAAATTGGTTGGTGAGATCTTTCTGGAAACCAGCATGACCTGATGTAGGTTATTGGATTTGATCTTCATAGTTGGGTATTTGGGTGTTTTTTTGAGTGCTTGTAATCATTTTCATTTCCTGCAGAGATATCTTTCCTCTTCAGAGCATATGCCAGAATTGCCAGTTCTCAGAACTATTCCAGTGGATCAGTATTATATAGTTACATTATGAATTCTGGAAAGCATTTAGAGAGATCCTACACATGCACTTGTAATAGAATGAATCTTTCAAGTGCGTGTATGTGTGTGTATATATATATATATATATGAAAAAGCTTCACTGAATCATATTATCGGCAATACTTGTGCCCCAGAAAATTATCATTTCATCCAGTCTTATGCAAAAAGGCAGACAGCGTTTTACTTCTTTCAACCCCATTTATCAATTGATGATACTTCTTCCTCAAATAAACTTCTGTAAACCTGAAGTAAATGGCTTCAGCTCTTCCGTGAGAAAGTATTAAGACTTCTATTTTCATTGCCCCTGCTCCTTTCTCCTGAGCTGTAACAGCCACTTGTTTTAGGCTTTATGTAGGCAGAAGGCTTTTTTTTTTTTTTTCTCTCAGAATGCTGGCTGCTTCTGTGGTCTGTTTTGAATCTTGGGGAACTGATGATGCAAGTTGAGATGAGGTTTGTTAAATTTATACTTCAGCCTGTAATGTGTAGATCTATCAATTCAAGTAGTTGATGTAAATTTTGTGTCTTACCTGAGCATCTTACAACAGATAGACCCTAGAAAACACATTTAATTGTATTTAAGTATTTCAGCGTTCAGGTTCTGTAGGCAATATACGTATTTCTGTTTTGGCTTATAACCCTTGGAGTATGTATGCTGTATTAGTGAGTGACTGGAGAGGCATGGTGGGTGGGATGAGGATAGAATTGTAGGCTTTTTCATCTCTGATTAAAATCATGTAAACCCACTGAGTGCTGCAGGACCACCTGGTTAACTTTTTACATGTTTGTCTTTGTAAATCTTGATACTTTGCTTTATATCTTCAAACCTACTTTTATAAATCTTAACTATTAACCCATATAGTATATACAGCAGCAATAATGTTCACAACTAAAATTCTAGTAGGTTTAAAACCTAGAAATAAAACAAACCAAAGAACTAAAACACTGCTTATCTTATTCAAAAGAAGGAGTTGTTTTGGTGTCAGTTACAGAAAAATACAGAAATACTGGCTGTTTACTGGACAGTTAATCTTACGAAGGTCTTCCAGTTTTCACAGATCTGGTTTTTTTTTAATGAAATATTATGAGCAGACTGAATGCCCTAATACTACATTTAGAATTTTTAAGAGATGATAACACTAATTCCAGGATAGACTTTGAGTAGTTGTAGGTGGTTTTTTGTTTGGTTGGGTTTTTATAACACAGTGTACATATTATGTTTTAGTTGTGGTCTAACCTAATCTCATTAGAATTTCTGAGCTATGTAGATGTTCAGGCTTCAGTTGCAAATTTTCTTGGTTTTCCGTGTTAGTTGGGTCCTCAGTTCTGAGCAGTCATTTTTCCAGTTTGAATTGAGTAGGTGCCTCTGCATGGCACTGGAAAGTGTACTGCTGTTTGCAGTACCTGTATTTAAAATTTGCTTGATTTTTGTGCAAGAGTATAAAGTAACAGCACTAGGATTCTGTTAATATTTTTATACTGGCTAATTCAGTCTGAGTTTTTCCATGTGGCTGGGTATGTTTCTTCACCCCCTCATTCTTGTGTTGTATAGTAGTACATTATTAAACAGGATTTACTGGTTTTTTTTTTCCTTGGTAGTGGTAGGTAAAGGGGCTTTATCAGGGTTGCTGTAAAACTGATCAAGAGGTTTTGGTGTTCTACATGAGTTATAATAATAGTAACATAAAAAAATTGAAGTTTTTTTCCAGAAAAATTATTACAACTTTTCAAGATGTTTCTTCTTTTAATTTCTTCTGGGCAGGTAAAAACGGCATAAGTGGCAACATTGCTCAGAATTTCAAATACGTATTCTGAAGTCTTTGGCTTTGATCTGTGGGACATGTAGTCTTAGTGCAGGTGCTTTTGAATTTTCATCACCATGACTGATCTGCAGTGTCTGGTAATCTCTGTATGTGGTGAAAACATTTTGTGGTATGACTGGGACAGATCTTGAGATAAATTTGGTCGAGTCCATTCATAAAATGCACAGTGATTCTGTTACAGTCCAAAATATGTTCCTGACCTTGTGTGTATGATCACTGGATCTTTGATTTCTAGTAGGTACATGTGGAAAACCAACTCTTGAGAAGTGGGGAGCTCATATTTCTCATCCTGAGTCAGTTTTTTGTGGAAACAAGTACGAAAGTATTGTAGTAGAAAACTAGCATGGCCAACCATACTTTTTATCATGGTTGTTTTATTTTTCTGAAGTTCAGTTAAAGCCGGTAGAATTTTTAAATCACAAATGGTTCTTTTGTGAAGGTGCAAGTACTAGCATATTGGCAGAATACTGTTAGATGACATAAAAGAACTTCTACATCTGCATTTTTAACATGTGCATTTTAGGGAAGGAAAAAAGTGTGTTTAATACCAGAGTACAACAAGGAGGACAAAACTGTAATAAACATTTACATTTGGATGGTGCTTGCTGTGGAGTTGCTTAGGTTCTTCAATTAGTTGTGCATAAAATTAGTGTCTGAGGGCTGAAGCTGTCTTGCTTGTAATTTAAATAAGGTATAATAGTATGCAAAATGTATGCAGATACTTGCTTTATTTGTTTATGATTATGGATGAGGAGCATTTGTGGAAATGCCAATTTTTGGTTTACTACTAATGAGAATAAACATAAATGAAGACAATAATAATTTAGATTATACATATGAATGTTATAAAACTGGACTAGCTTATATCATCAAAAATTCGTAATGTTCATTTCTTCTACTACCTGTGGTCTGAGAGTACAGGCTGTGCGTGTCTGTTCCTTACTTTTTGCATGTGAAGAATCTTTATTGAAATAAATAACTTTCTCTTTACTTTCACACTAATTTTGGTTTTAAAATGTTGGTAGCATCTGAGTGGATCTATTTTTTTTTTATGTTATAGGTGTGGATATAATCTTCCTGTGTAGCTCTGGATTTATTTTTTTCTGTTGCAGTCATTTTAGTGATGGTCTTGTTCTTCCAGGCACTGCTGATTTGTGCATCTGATCATGGTGTATTCACTGTATGGTGCAAAAATCCCCCAGAGAAAGGTTCTTGTCAGCATACAGTGGTATTGATTATTTGTAAATGTGTAAGTGATTTATTAAGTGTATCTTCCATCCCCTCCATGAAGTAAGCTGAGAAAAAAAGATTATCCTTTATTGGCCTCTGTCTACCATAAAATTTAATCTTTTATTTACAAGTTCTCAATTTGATATGCTGTTATTATGGAGGAGGAGTTGTCATCAAGCCCCCAAAACCTCTGAAGACCCTTCTGCGCCACCCCCACTCCCCCTTTATTCCTTCATCCCCCTGTAAATTGTTCATTGTGTTCCTTGTTTTGAAATAGCTTCAGGAAATGTGTCTACAGTCTAGATAATCTGATAAGCATTTCATAGATTTTCTCTTTAAATAGTGTTGATTTTTGAACATTTGTAAAATATTGACCTACTTGCAGGTTAATTGAAGGAAAAAAAAAACCAAACCCAAAACCAAACCAGAAATAATTCTTGCGGGATTTGCACTGAAGTTGAGTGGGCAAAGAATGGGTCATCTGTGGTTCAGGGAAGCTTTCTGATTCCAGGACATTGGGGTGGGGAAGTTAATGAACTAAAGGATTTTTTTCGCTTGGAGAGATGATACTAGTGAGGAGACTCCGTGCCTTCCACAGAAGGTACAGATGTGCAGTACAGCATTGCTCTTCCCCTTGACAGTTCTTAACTGAGATTGAGGCACATATTATTCCGGCATTATAATGTTAATATTATACAAGTCATCACTAGAAAAGATCTGCCAAAAAAACCCATGAATTTGCCTCTTATTAAATTAATGCTATTTCTTTCTACTTTGTAGCATTAGGATGATGGTCTTAAAAGTAATGGAAGTACCATGACATACTGCATCGAAAGTTTTAAACACTTCTGAGTCAGGTAAAAAATAAATAAATAAAAAAATCTGTTGGCTTATAGTTAGGAATGATAGCAGTAGCAGGCTGGGATGTAGTAGTGCGGCTTCTGCAGACAGTGACCTATCATCTGTTACGGCAGTTTCAAGACAACCTACTGCACGTTACCTGGAATGTTGCAGTCCCACACTTGGGTTTCAAAAGGAGTTTGAGAGCCAGGGACCAAAATCCCACTGAAATTTGAGAGTTCCAGCAACTTTTAATCTTTGCTAGTAAATCTTGTGAGGTTATAAGCAAACAAACAACTTCCCTTTCTGCTGTTCAGTCTTTAATAAATTGGAAGTAATTCCAGTGGAAGGGGAATGAGCCACCTTCGTTCTACTGCAGTGTGAGAACCTGCACGTGGCCAGTTATCCCAAGTGAGCTGCTTTGAGGAAATCTGCAGTCGAACTTACTTTGTTGCAGTTTGCTCATAGTCACATAGTCCTCAAGTTTTGAAAAAACATGTCCTTGGCTGTCCTAAGATTTTGTTGCACTGGAATGCTAAATGACTTGTGTGAAATTTTTAGGATCTGGCCCTTGTTTGTAAATGGGAAAGGCGTGCCCAGTAGTTTATAAAAAAATGTTGTGCCACTGTTTCCACTGTCTGCTGCTTCACCTTTGACAAGAGCCTGTTTGACAGCTACAGGGACACAGCTGAGTTCTTGAAGTGCAGAAATGTCTGTCTCTCCCTGTGCCACCTAGACCACCAGGATCCTGCTAATAGATGAGAGAAATGATTCACTCCCAGAAATTCAGCTCTTCTTCATTACGTTTCTGCTGTTCTGATTAGCTTCAAATATTTTAACACCAACTTTGGGATAGAAACCTGAAAGTGATTGTATTTCTTTCAAGAATTGATTTCCTGCTGCTACACAAGCCTTTCAGATTTTTTTTCCCCATAACTTTTATTTGAGGAAACTTGTTTTAGGATTGCTACTTCTGAAGTGAGTCAAGAGGACTCTGAACTTCTCATTAGTCTTCAAAATACCAATATTAATTTTTATTCTTTTGGGCATGGGAGAGGAAGTAGGTAGATTTTTGGTGTCAAGGCTTTGTATTTATTCCTCTGTTTCATTTAGAATGGATTTTTGAGTTAACTGATCCTGACCTGATACACTTCCCCCACTCCCCACCCCCAGCTGTTACTTGCACCCTTAAGCAATCAAGACAACTACTGAAACAAGCCAAAAACTTATTTCATGTCTGAAAATGCTTCTGATACCTTGCAAAGTTAAACGTGAAAGGTCAGACTTCTTAAATTGTAAACTTAAATCTAGACTTCAGCTCTTAACAGTTTCCAATTTAGTAAGAGAAGCTTCAGAAGTATAGATGGTTCTTCCTTACTATTGTTAAGTTGCAGTGTTCTTAGGAAATAAGTAGTTTCATTATAGGTGTTTTATAATCCTCCTCCATTTTCAGGCACTATAGTAATGAGCGCTGTAGAAATGTCATTGAATGTTTCTAAAAGAACCTTGCTTAATAATACAGGCAATGTCACTGTTTTGGCTGTACAAGCACTTCCATTCTATAGCAGTGACAACTATCTTTTGAACTAGAACTTCCTATATTTAGCCTCTTACCAATTCAGTTCTTCTAGAAGTTTAAACCAAACCAGTTAATTGTTATATTTTAAATACAACTTTTTTAAAACAAGCCTCATAGCCTGATGGCAGGTGGGTAGAAGTTGTACCATGGTAGGGGGAGATTTACTCGTTTACAGATAATGCCTTTTGGTATTTGAAAAGGCTTTTATTTATATTTGTCTGCAGATGCTGGGGTGTGGGGGGGTGCAGGGCAGGGGTGAAGGTAACTTAAAAACTTGGATTTCTGTAGTTTTTAGTTAAGTACTATTCTGTTGTCCTTTTTGGGCAAAGCATGTGTGTAATTCTAGGATAAAGTCCCTAGTGTAATTAGTAGCGTCTTTGAAAGTTTATGTTGAAAAGAAGTTAATTTTTTGTCTGTTTTTCTTTGTTTTTCTCCAGTATCCAGCCCTGCTGGAGGAAAACATCCTAAAGTCATTGCTCACTAAAGCCATGCGTATTTCAAGGCGTTTGGGTCTTGTGGGAAATAACCAGTAAGACAGATAAGTGTGTAAGAGGCAGAGATAAGCTTGTTATACATGATCTTAGATACAGTATTTACTGACTTCAGTTACCCTGTTTTGTTACTTAACTTACTGATGTAGCCTTTATGCAGAACCTTAAAGATTGGTTTCTGTGAATGCATATATATCAGTAAGTGAATGAAAAATGAGGCTGGTGAACTATCATTCATTTTTCATTGCCTTACTCAGACAAGTAATATTCTGCTTTTATCTGTATTAATGAGAGTTTTGTTTTTATCTGTATTAATGAAAGTGACTGAAGGTGCAGTTTGTAAGCTGAGCATCATAAATTGCAAATTGAACCCATATGTTCATTTATACACAGTATAACATAGTTTGTGGACTGCACTTAACAGACCTGCAGGAGAGGAAAGAGATTGATAGGTCTTGTCCCCAGACTTAAACGTGTCAAGCAAGAGTCTGCATCTCTAATGGAAAAATTGAAAGAATGGCAAATTGGAGAGTCTCAGTGGTATTAGAGAGTAGTGAATACACATGGACCTTCTTTTTGAATGAAGTAGGTGCTCTTACATGCTATGCTTCTGCTAGTTACTGCTGCCTAAATATGTTGTCTTTTACAGGTTGGATATCTGTGAAACTGTTTTATGAAAGACTGTTGACCTTAGTCTTTATGTATATGAAGCATCTTATAGTTGCTCGTTAGTAGTTACAAACACTTAATATGAGTTAGTGTTGGGAAGGTGTGTGAAGGTCTGTAAATGGGTATCTGTGTTCACAGAATCAGCACTGTGTCATTTTGTCTTTCAGTTTATATTTAGTTGTCTGCCTCTCTGGATTGTTTCCATTGTTTTTGCATTTTTAAAGAAATTAAAAAGGTTTAGATTATTATTTGCCTTGTGTTTATTCAATACCTGATGGCTGCTCAGTTTTACACAGTTCTTAGTCACAGTTGAAATGAAATAGGTGTTTGGGAGAGTTGTTGTTCTCATTTTTTTTGCCCTTCAGGATATTATGTGCCACAGATTTGCAAGACTGAAGTTGAGGAGGGGCATTTGGGAAAAATGAAGAAATTGTATTAAATAGAAGTTGAAATATAGAAAAACTGAGGTATGTTAGCAGTTCAGGATTAGTCTCATTCTTCTGAAATGGTTCCTAAAATATTGAAAGAGAAATGAGTCTCTGATCTTTCTTCAGATTTGTTCAATCTTCTATACATGTCAAAACTGTTGCTGCAGTAGGACATTTTCTGTTAAAGACTTGTTTTAAACTGTTCATATAGAGTGTTAAATTGCTATTAGATGGTAAAGTTTCTGTCAGGTCTACCTATAATGCAGACAAATGTTACCTCTTGAGAGGAGGAGCAAATCTGGTTTTTCCGGGGCTTTAAGCTTACTAGGAAAGGAAGTTCTTGGAGGATATTATAGTTTGCTGTAAAGCTTATCAAAACTAACCAACCATACCCCTTGCTCTTTAAGCCCCTACCCCAAAGCAGCATGCACTTTGTGATGAGCTCAGCAGTGCTCTAAGACAATGCCTTGAAGGTAGACTAAATCTGTCAATCATTATGTAGGAGGTTCAACTCCCATCTTCTAAGGAGCAATTATGTTTTAATCTACTTACACCTCTTCTGTTCCGTGCTGGCAGAATAGCTTTTTGTGGCTGCAGAACCCATTTAAGCAAAATGGAGAAGGAAAGGGTTTTGCCTAAAATCCTGCAGCTCTTGGGTGTTTCAACTGACAAAGAGGATTCCTTTTTTGATTTAATTGAGTGTTCTGCTTGCTTCTGCTGAGTAAAGCCTGACAGCCTGGGAAGGAAAGGTGGATACTGCAGTTCTTGCATTTCTACTACTGACTGTTTGTTGTGATAGAGCCCTGCCTATTCTACAGAGGGTCAAGGCTTCTTTGAGGTCAGGCTAGAGTTGATTTTACTCTTGGCCTTATGAGATTACTCTCCACACTGGTTACTCAGCTCATCTTCTGAGCCTGGAATGGAGCATGGTGCAGGCCATGAATATTCCTTGCAGGAGGAATCTCAAGAGGCTTAGTGTAGAGGTTGCCCACCCAAACAAGTGTGAGGCTTGGATGTCAAGGCATGAATGAAGAATAAAACACAAATATTAAAAATGGTGTCAGCATTTAATGTTGTAAATGATAACTGGCAGATGCCATAAGCAAACAAAGGCATAGATTTCCCCACCACCATACACACCCTCTGAGGGAGTGTAATAAATATTATAGTAGGCATTTCCTGACACTCCTAGGACATGTGGGGAATACTGGATCAACATCTTCAGTTGTTACAGGTCACCTAGGAGCAAAAGCCAAGTTACTAGGATCAGTTTTGATAGCGCATTGCTGTGACTTCCCTGTGACTCTTTCAGCAGATAGCCAAAGTTGAGTAAGCTGCAGAAGAACAGCAGTAGGTCAGGGTGCCCCTTACTTTCTTCATGCTCCTTCTCTTAGCTTACAGTAGTGTTTTTTGGTCTGTAACAATCAATCTATTCAGATAACGCTATTGAGGAATTTTGTGCCTGGTGGTTTTGGTAGTTTAGAGATCGGTTGCTTTTATTTGTGTGTTGTGGAGTTGTCTGCTTTGTGACATACTGATGTTTCTTCAGCAGTGAGGTGTAGCCAATGCATCTTCTTCCAGATATGCTTATCGCTATACAGTGATGAAAATCTCAAAATTCAGAAATGTGAAAATGGAGCTCTCCATTTGTCATTAACAAGAGTACATTTTATCAGCTCTGTAGTTGAAGGATCCGTAGTTCCATATATTAATAGGCCATTTTTCAAGAGATATTCTTGGTGCAAACACTAGATAATATATCTCTGTCACTGTAAATTCTTGTCTTTTAAATTAACAATATTGGAAGGGTTTATAAAAATTCAAGTAGTGATTAATCTCTGAGGCAGGAAGTGTGCTGCTCTTGCTCTTTTCTGGAGAACCTCAGCCAAACTTCACCCAGAATGAAGGATCCAGGCTAAGGATGCTGAGTTATTCTGTAACAGGCTATTTAATACCACCTTGATGAATGCCCTTTCTTGAAATCAAAGTGAAGACTATTAGTTTTGACAGCCTTCCTTGCCTCTTGGACTGTGGGTCAGGACCCCTGTGGTGGCAGTTTTAGGTGGCAGCAGTCAGCCCTTGCTCATTTTATCTGCTGAGGGATAGGAAATGGTGGAGTGAGAACAGACTGCAATCACTAGATGCAGATGTTTACTCCCAGAGCTGCTAAGTAACTTTAATTGTCAGTATCCACTTGTTTCCTTCAGGGCAGAGCGTAAACACTTGCATTTTGTAATTTCAGTCGGTTCTTGCTCCAGTGCTCTGGGGTATTAGGCCTAAAGGGTGTCATGGAAAGGAATGAGGCAGGTCATGGTTGCGTTTTTTGAAAAATTTGAGAAACATTGCTGAGCAGTAATAATTTCCAAATTGATCTCTTTCACCTGGTAGTGTGTAGAATAGTGATAAATGCTCTGCAGCTAGTCTGTAGAAAAATTGAATAGTAATGTTTGTGACTTTTTGAGGTAAAAATACCCTGCAAGTGTGTTTACAATATGTTAAAATTTCTGAGGATTAACAGTGGTCTGTTTTGGTTTGAGGTCTTTGTGAGAACTTTATAGAACTTGTCCAGAAACTCTTTGTGCAAAAAGGATGAGAAGCTGTGTCTAGTCGCTAGTCCTGTGAGTACTAGTTCATGTGCTTCCTGCTTCTGTTGGTTGGTACGCCTCTGTGGATACTCCTACAGAGATTCTGTAGGACATCTATTACCTCTTCCTCACTTCTTTCTTACCGTCTCTTAGTCTTCTTGAATAAGTAGCTACTTCCGATAAAAGTAAGCTGGTGTAAACTGTCAAGAATTCAGGAGGTTCTTAAGCAGTTACAGAAGTAAACTTTTCCTACAATTCATGGTACTTCAAGCATGTTCATGTAAGTAAGAATAGCAAGTTCTGAGAGTTAAGGGCAAAATGACCAACTGACAAGAATATGAAATGAAGTTGCATACAAAGGAGACAGTTGTAAAGGGTAAGCTGTATAGAATGGAAATTACACCAAAAAGTATTTTAATTTTGTGCAAAGTAATCTCGATTTCGAGCAGTAGGTCTGTTTGATGTTCTGCATGAATCTGGGAGTTTTAGCGTTGTTCTTTGTAGTAGGTACAATCTGGGGAACAAATGTCTGGTTCCACTGGTGACAAGCAGCATTTTGTTGCTCACCTTTGTTATCCTGCAAAACATTTCAGTTGGAAGAGTGATACTGGCAGTTTTAATAGGTCACACTTGGTCAGGGAGCCCTGGTTTTCTGGCTTCCTTGGTATACAGGTGTAATGTGTATTACCAAGCACAGAATGATTGAGGTTGGAAGGCACCTCCAGAGCTCATCTTGTACAACCACCCTGCTCAAGCAGGGTCACCTAGAGCCAGTTGCTCAGGACCGTATCCAGACAGCTTTTGAGCATCTCCAAGGATGGGGACTCTATAACCTCTCTGGGCAACCTGTGACAGTGCTTGGTAACCCTAACTGTTAAAAAAAATAAAAATCTTACTCCTCGTGT
The DNA here is from genome assembly GCF_023634155.1 of Falco peregrinus. Lineage (NCBI taxonomy): Eukaryota > Metazoa > Chordata > Aves > Falconiformes > Falconidae > Falco > Falco peregrinus. Next base: position 10,121,360 of record NC_073732.1, on the reverse strand, counting down.
TCAGAGGGATCTCCTGTGTTTCAGATTGTGCCCACTGTCACTGGTCCTGTCACTGGGCTCCACTGAAGCCTGGCTCCCTCTACTGTACACCCTTCCTCGAGGTATTTATATACACTGTTTTGATCCCCCTGAGGCTTCTCTAAGCCAAAGAGGGGTGACTCTCTCAGTCTTTTGTCATGCAAGAGGTGCTCCAGTCAGTTATCTCGGTGGCCCTTCACTGCACTCTCCATTATGTCCATGTCTCTCTTGTACTGGGGAGCCCAGAGCTGGATGCAGTACTCCACGCGTCTCACCAGTGCTGAGTAGAGCTCTTGACCTGCTGGCTACACTCCTCGGAAGGCAGCCCAGGATACCATTAACCTTCTTCGCCTCAAGGGCCCATTCAACTTGATGTCCAAGGAGAGCCCCAGGTTCTTCTCTACCAGGCGACTGGCCGGGTAGTTGGCCCCAGCATGTGTTAATGCAGCGGGTTGTTCCTCCCCAGGATGTTGCAGTTTCCTTTGAACTACATGACTAGAGGGGAGAGAATGATATTTTGTATGATGTTATGTGTTAATACCAAAACTACTAAAGTTTAGCTGTTTGCCCCTTTTGATTTAAGGAAGGCTGATAAAGTTGTTCAGAAGAGGTGGTGTCTGCAGTGTAAGCCTGGGGGAGGGAGAGACTGAGAAGTGTATTTAGGACTGTGCCTAGCGGTGTCATGCTCTTCAGGTGGTAACAGCAATAGATTGCTGACAGTGATTGTTTACTCAGTCTTGGAGCTTTTAAGAGGTTAGACAAACATTGTTAAAGAAAGTGCCTGCAAGTGCCTGATCCTGCACTGTGGCAGTACTGTGGAATAAAGGACCTTTTGAGTCCTTTGCAGACTTCGGTGAAACAATTGCACTTTAATGTACACTGATACTTTAGTCTTATTTCCTCAAGATGTACTTCTGCTACACTTCGAGTTCAGATGTTTTGTGTTCAAGCTGCATATTTGAATCATTAGCATTTGGGCAGCGGTTTCTGGAATTTTTCCAACTAGCAGATTCTTACAAACAGCTATCTCTTCTGCCAGTAACAGACTTGATCTCTCTCCCATTCCCCAAGAAAGGTAATGTTCAGATAAACTGGAGTAGGTTAACACATTTCCTCTCTTTGGTCACTTGCTTGGTATTATCTTGGTGAGTCTGTGTGTAAACACTGCTGAAATTATTTTTTTATTATTATTATTATTGCTTCTGAAAGCTTTTCTAAACCCGGGTGGTTGGGGTTTTGTTTTGGTTTGGTTTTTTTCCAAAGCACCAGCAGAAGCAGTAATCTAGTTTCTGCTTATATCTGCAGGAATAGAAGGCATAAAGAAAGCAACTGTATTACAGCTGGAGTTCACTTTTAAATTACAACCATTAGAAGAAATCTGCAAATGAGCATGGAAAAACATTTGGGCTTTGATTCTGTATTCATATTTGTGGAAGTGGATGCGTTTTAAATCTGCGTCCAAGCCTGACTTAAAGAAGGGAGATGAAAAGAGATGAACCTGTGAGTTAATTAATCCAAGGGTAGATGTAGTCATTGCATTTCTTCTGTAACTTTGAGGATAATCATGCAGGAAGACCTCTTCTGTTCAAAAGCTAAACAACTTTTCAGCAGTGGAAAGGAAATAATAAATTTTTGTTAAAGCTTTACTTTAGTTGAACTTACTGTCCAAGAGAGTGGCCATTATTTAGAGTATAAGGAGTCTTTGCTTTGTTAGAAAACACTGTTGCAAACAAGGTAGCTATGCTAGATCTTTTTGGAAGATAGCACTCTTCTAACTTGATACCAGGTAACTTGAACAATCCTGTTCCCACAAACCCTCAGAAATCTAAGTCAGTAGCAGAATAGGAAACTGCACCGAGAAGCAGAGTCCTTCATGCTTAATCTTAAAAGGCAGTAAGTTTTCGTAGTACTATTTCTAATGTGTACTCCTTATAAAATTACCTTTTATGGATCTTCCTTGTGCTTCCAGAGCAGCTGGTGGTGAGTTGTTAAGTGGTGGAAAACTCTGTGTTGATGTTTGTATTCAGTGAGTTCGGAGCAAATAAGGTTACAAACATTCCTGGTTTCTTTTTTTTTATATATATATAGCATTTGGATTCAAGTATAAGAATTGCACAGTTCACTTTTAGCTTTTCCTTGAACAGATCTGGATTACTAGAGGTACTGCTTATCTGTAACATACAGAAATGTTTACCAGCTGACCAACCCAGAATGCTGTAATACCTCTTCAAACTGGCAGCGGGTGGTTTGCCTGTTTTATGCAGATCATACTTTTTTTTTTAATACAGTGAGCAATTAAATTGCAGTTGAGATTAAAAATGTGGCATGTTGGCTGGGAGATTTTTGATTAGCAAGGGAAGAAAAAGGCTCTGGGAAGTGTTGGTTTGAGTCTATGCTTTGTTTGAAAACAAAACCTTTTTTTTTTAAAAAAAAAAAAAGGAAAACTGAAAAGCTTTTACTTGGATTGCTGTCCGCAATTCTAAATGGTTGCCTTCATTATCAGTACTTGTAAAATTGCTTGTTCAGGAAGGCTTTAGAAAATAATTTCCCTGAAGAGGCACCAATGTAGCAAATGCAAATTAAAAGATAATAACTGACCTTTCAGTATTATACATAGTAGAATAACCAAGTGAGAGGGAAAATGTTCCACCATTTTTCTGTTACTTTGAGGTTTGGGGAGATAGGGAGCTAAGAATTTTTGAATGTGTTTGTGGTTTTGGTTTTTGGGTTTTTTTGGTGTTAGATATACAGTGACGTGAGTTTTGGGCACATACAGATTAGTAGGCTTATGGATCTGGTATCAGGAGAGTGGAAGAAGCAGTGACAGGATTATTTTTATCATTAAAATCTTTGTACTTAACCAAAATGCCACAAGATGAGGAGGATGGAGGAAGATGTGTCTTGTTTTGATTTTGTTCAGCAATTCAGTTCCTCCCAAGGCACTGAATGGCTTATCTTTATTATGAGGTGTACGTTTATAAATAATGCCTAGAAACTTGATATTTTGAAATTGCACGTAGAAATGTACTTTGAATGAAAAAAGTTCTGCTGATTCTTGTGGTTGATTACTAATGCAGGCACATCTAGTCTTCCATGTCTTTCCTCTATTCACTTAGTGGTTTCTGGGTGGAAGGGGAGGAAGAAGAGGGATAGACGAGTGCTGGTCATGATTTTCCTCTATAATGTCATACCACTATTCTTCAGTCTTTACTACTTTCAGATCTTATTTTCAAAGATGCTTTGACAGTATTGGTAGACTCGGGGTTATTTTCTCTCTCCACAGTAATTCTGGGAGTAGTGGCTTTTTCCCTTTCTTCAGCCTTTTTCTTTAGATATCAAATACTAGATCAGTTCCTTTTTGTATAAACTATATGAAACCAAACTTTAAACAATGCATTTTAAACCTGGTTCAATTAAAAAGTGGTGGTTTTTTTTTCAGTTGGGTGATAAAACTTAGCTAAGTCACAAACTTTAAGCAATACTGACATCTGGTATTTTGTTGCTGTACTCATTTGCCATCCCTGAATCTGCTTTATCTCCAAAGCATCATATTTTGAAGCACCTTTGCATTGATAAAGCACAATTGTAAACTGATTAAGCACTGGACAGTAGAGGACAAAAGTTGGTTTGCTATTGAGACTGTTTCTTACAGGAATTTCTTTCTCAAAAATGACAGCAATAACATTTCAATTTGATGCATTTAGTGAAGTATTTAGTTTCTCAATAAAAGATCAAGTGGATGCATATTCTGCTTAGTGCTTGATGCATATCCTGTCACAATTATTTAACCGTATTTATGCAGTGGAAGTATGTTCAATACAGATGTTTATTTTGGATGTTTGTGAGCGTTTTCAACAACACCTGTAAATATTTAAATTGTAGACACATAATTCTTTGGCCATTAGTACATTGCTGTAAATAAAGAATACCTAGTTAGCTCAAGCAGATGACTAAGTGAGTTTGCTAACTCTGTTTCAGGCATTATTATCTTTTATTGTACCAGTAATCAACTTGGGGTATGGTTAAGCAGATGGGTGTTGCTGTATGATTTATGAGGTGCTAAGTAGCATGTTGGTATGGGAGGAAAGTTAACTGACTGTCTTTGTTAATGCTGGAGGAAGAGACTCATGGCCACGATTACCTGTCTGCCTACCTGCACAGACTCTGGAGTTGTTCTGTGCATTTGCAGGTCTGGAGGAGAAAAGCATTAAACTTTTACAATTATAATTTTCATAAGTATTTCTTGAAACGCCTACTGGTTTCATAAATACTGTTCTTCTGATAAAGTTTGAGAAACCTTGTGATAGTGGAATCAAGAAAATGTGGCAGAAGCAATTACTGCTCCTGGACTTGTTTCTAAAGATAACTTTCTGTAGCGGTCTTTCTTGATTCCAAACAATAACGTGTTGTTTTATTTTTACAGATGACTATGGATGAGAAATATGTGAACAGCATTTGGGATCTTCTAAAAAATGCAATCCAAGAGATCCAGCGTAAGAACAATAGTGGTCTCAGTTTTGAGGAGCTATATAGGAATGCATATACAATGGTGTTGCATAAACATGGTGAAAAACTCTATACTGGGCTAAGAGAAGTGGTCACTGAGCATCTAATAAACAAGGTATGTAATTTTCTGAATTAAAATTGAAGTGTCTTATATGAATTCTGAATAGTTATTTAAATGACAGAAAAAATTCCTTCACTATGTTATGTTGTCTTGTGTTGAAATTGTATTGCTACCCTCAAATTGGTAGCTTAGAGCTAACATCAAGCTTAAATGACTTCATATTCCGGATACTGTTTGTTGTAAATTACTGATGGAGGGCGGACCACAGGAAGTATTTAAAAGTGTGTGACAGGAAACAACTTTAGCTGAAGCATAACTATTGAGAGTGGGAATTTTTGAAAAAAGATTTGTGGTATTTTGGGACTTTCTCAGAATAAATTTTGGGTTGTTTTCCAGTCAGTTTTTCATCTGTGAAACAAAATAAATACCGATGTAAGAACCTGTTTGTTATGGGCTAATGAACTAGTTCACAAGTTAATGAGAATGTCGTACTGGGATTATGCTGTTTAAAGAAGCAGTAGACAATGTAGAGAAACATGAGCTCAGCAACAACAGAAGTCCCGAGTAGTCTGCATTCTATCATTTCAGCCTTTTCAAAACAATGTAATTCAGTCAAAATGACATTCATAAAGTTCTTACTTCTGAAGATGTATCATCTGAAAAAAGGGCTCTTCATCTCTGTTAAACCGTTAAAGCACCTCTTCAGTCTTTGTGAGGAAAGTTTAAGGTTGATTAATGAGTATATAATTGAAAAAAAAAAAGTTAAAATTCACTTTTTATGAGTGCAGATAATATTTAGCAGTATTAGAATCCTATGTCTAGGGAAGATGCTTTACTCCTTGCAGTAACATCCATACCTCTCCATCTTTGAAAAGAGACTGCCTCTGGGTCCAGGTGGAATATCGGGGTTTTGTCCTGTTAATACATTTCAAAAGGAAAGTCAGACACCATCATGTGTCTTGGATGATTACTTCTGGCTGAATTAGCAGATGGGAGGTTTGTGTCTATATAATGCTTGGAGACTGCTGTGGCAGAGAAGCGTGTTCTTTCTTTTCTAAAATCTTTTTAGTTTTCAAAGGTGTGGTCTAAAGAAGCATAGAGTATTTTTACTGTTTGCGTGAGAAGAAGCATCCTGTATGAATGGCTCTATTCTATAACTGTAGTACATCTGTGACTCTTGAACACTTCTTTCATTATCTCTGCATTCATAATCTGTACTATTAATATAAAATGTGGCAAATGGCTCAGGTTTTTTGTGTTTTGTTGTTGTATATGCCTGTGTTTACAGTCTGTACTTAATAATCATGACATTAAACTTTTATTCTTACTGGGCTTTAGTTTGTCCTTGTTTGAGGAAAGTGTCTTATCTTTGTTCCTAGCGATTCTGTATATTAAAAATTATTGATACATAAAAATAAGATTTCTAAAGTGCTAATATTGGTAAACTGGCAGAAGAGCAGAAGATCCTGTGAGTTAGTACTGGTGCTGCACTGGCTGAGAGGGTTACACAGATACCATTGTAGAGAAGTGCCTTTCTGGCACTTAATGATATTGTATCTGATGCTTTAAAGAATAAAAAATCAAAAGACTTCTCCAATGATCTAATATTCTGATCTTTAATGTGATTATTTTTGTTACCCACTCACACAATTTGATTAGATGACCTAAAGTTTTTTAAATGAAAAGGCTAACTCCTGAGGTTTTTTAGTTAGATGCTGTGAAGTTAAAAAAAAATACAATTATTCAAATGTCTGATTATGCTGTCCTAGAAATTAATCCCAGGAAAAGATTTTAAAAAAAAAGAAAATTTGACTTCCGTCAAAAAGTTCTGCGCAATAAAGATGATACCTGTAGGCTCAAAGCTACTCCTTGTCCTTTTTGATGGTTTCCTTTATGTTGTTACTTTGAGGCAGTTATAGATGGAAGTACGGAAAAAATGGTGCATTGTTTCTTAAGAATAGGATCAGTTCTGTAATGGCATCTTATGATTGTGCCATTAGTACTTCTTGTAAGATAGATAAAAAGAAGGTTTTGTTTAACTTCACATTTTATATAACAGAAATTTTAGAGGAATCTTGTATTTTCAGTCTCTCTTTCCAAGAGTAGTTCTGTTAAATGTTAAGTAGCTAATTAACATAAATGCTCTCATCACAAGTCTTTGTAAACTTCTATTCAGAGAATCAATGGTGGATGCTAGAGTTTAGAAGAGGGGGATTTTGCCAACTGAGGTGGTGTTCATGAAATCTGTTAACTCTTATCAAAATGAAAATGTGTAGAAATTAATAGATTTTTAGTAAACGACTACGCTCAGTTCAAGAAGTGCTTCTGAGGAGCCAAAGCCGAATTTTTAATTGCTGAAATCCTTGAAACAGAATTGCCATTTGCTGTCTGTATATGCTCGTTATCTTTCTGCAAAAAACAGATTCCTGTAGTATTCCAGTCATGCTGGTTAATTGAGAATAGGTGAAAAGACTATGTAGAGGCAATGTATTTGTTCATATGTTTTTACAAATAGTTTTCAAGCTTGGAAAGTGAAAGATTTTATTTTTGGCATGGCATAATTTAAGAGTTATATTTATGCTTTATGCTTATTTAATTACTAGATGAAAGTTGTGTTTACTCAGCATCTTCATTAGAAAGAAACAAAGCACCTTGAAGAAAATTATTTAACTTCTCAACAAGAAAACTTAATATTTTGTATTGTTTTTACAGCCTATTTAATTCTAAATAAAATGATAGGTGCAAACATGATCAATACAAGATACAAGCATGCAAGCAAGTATGCTTGGTTTTGAACTTGCAGACCCTAATGGCTTGTAGTTACATTTACCAGGTTCTGGCTGCTTGATGAAGGCAGTAGTAAGCCAGGTAGCTTACTGTACATCATTGACAGGAGCCAGCTGTCTTGAACTACCTTGGTTTTACTATGGGGTAAGGATGTGCTAAAACTTGCCTTTGCCTGTGTACTTGACATCATTATTAAAGCTGTAGAATTGAATTTAAAAATACCATTGAATAAGAAGTACTGTAACCTTTCATCTTAATTCAAGCATTTAATTCTTGTACATCTGGCACTTGGTTGACTTCTCCCTTTCTTCAGCATTCTTATAGCTTGATGTGGACACTCTTCTTTCACAGTTTTTGAGCCCAGTCCATTACTACCTCACACAAATACTGTAAAAGTGTTTTTAAAAAACAAACATAAAAAGCTTGTTTTATAGCTGTGTAAACCAATTGATGATAAGCAGCATCACTTGTGTTAGAAGTAAAATATCTTGACATTAAAAAGTTTGCAGGATAATATTTTTAAAATTCCCTTCATTTTTATGAACATTTTATAGGCAGGGGTCCTCAAACTACTGCCTGCCACTTCATCTGCGTGCCGGCCCCCTTTTTAAAAAGTTTGAGGACCCCTGGATTAGTGAAATCTAACCCCACAACATGCAACATAACATGTATACGTTCTGTAAATTGTGTGACAGTTATTGATTGGTGTGTTGGCCAAGCCCTATACAGGTCTGTTGTTTTTTCTGTGCAATGTACATCAGAGACTGAGATGTAAAGGACTGTCCTGAAATTAAATGGGCTGAAACATACTGGTTTGGTGAAAAAACGAAGAGGTGCTTGGGTTACTCTCATGTCCTGTAAGATTTCTTGGTCTTACTGAACACTTAACATTATTGTTTGTTGCTGGCATGCCAGAATGCCTTATGACATGGTGGTCGGCTGATACAACGGGTAGAGTTTGATAGTGACTGTGCATGCTGTTTCAGAATAATAATAAAGGCAGGCATGCAAGAAAACCTTCCGTGAGGTGGCCCCAGAGCCAGGTAGTGTTAAGTGCAGAAGGAATTGCATGGGCTGCTGGTACAAAAGGTCTGGGTTGAAAGCAAGCGTATTTATCCTGGGTCTTACAAACATGTCTAGGATCCTTGGCCAGTTTTAAATTTGCTGTCAGTGTCACAGAGAGAAGGGGAGAGAGAAGATAGGAATCTCCTACAGGAGTATGAAATTATTTCTGTAAGATCTATGCAATAGGAAGGAATGACATGAGGAGTCCTGTAGGAGACATAATTAGTGAGCATTAGGGTGTACTGTCAGCCTGACAAGGTATGAGATGTTAGCTGTCTTTATCTTTCCGTAATGATGTTTTAAGATGATCCTGTGCAAGTGTGCAGTTACATGGAGGGCAAAAGGATGTGAGAGAATTGCCAGAAAGTAAATGCTATTCAGAATCACTGGTAATCTTCAGTGGGATTTTTTCTTTCAGCAAGAGGGTAGAAGCTGCAGGGGTGAACAGACTTTTCTGGTAAAGTCATAGTTAAATCTGTTAACTTAGTTGGAACTCTAAGAATTTAGAACACTATCTTTTGGACTACTTGGACTTCTGTGAAAGGTGAAGAAATTCCTTAAGGACTGAGACCTTGAGGCCTTAATTCAGAAAGTGCTGTTCTATACTGCTGCTCCCCACAGAAGGTTCTGGCTGTCCTTACAGTAGTGGAAATTATATAATTGAACTATTAGTGCTGCTGCATCAGGCCAGGCACTGTGAAAGAGAAAATACTAGGCTATAAGTCTGCTTTTTGTGCACTTAATAGAGAGTTATTGAAAAGTATTGCAAGCTTATGCCAATAAACTATTCTTAAAGAGATTGGTAGGGGAAAGTGCTATATTTCCTTAAGAGCTATATCCAGTATAAAATACAATTGAGTCTGAAATTATATACAAGATTTTATCCTTGCAAATATAAGACAACATTATGTAGATTGTAAGGCTGCTAATTTATTTTTGAGACTGTATATGGACAGTCCTATTGAAGCTGAATATCTGACAATTTACTGCATAACTGCAAAGATTTGTCATAGAAATCACTGCAAGCTCAGCTAATTGAAACTGACATTCTGCTGATAATCTTTGAGATTGAAATTTTCTTAAGGCTTTGGAAAAGTAGCAGCTGTGTCTCTGAGGGGCTTCCTTCTCCATAGAAGAGTGTGGGTATCTATGGGTTTTTACAAGTCATTCCACCAAAGTGGTTTAACTCTGTGTCTTTGCATGGCTAAGATGTTTTGTGCATTGTAGTAGTTTTCCTGTAATACTGTTGTATTCGTGGCCCATACAGGGAATGTGTTCAATGCTTATTAACTGGACAGCTGTTGTAAGCAATAATTTGGTTGGGTTTTGCAGCAGCTAAAAGAACGGCTTCCCAAACCTGTCTACAGCTTAAAATAAACCTAGGAGAATGTCATTGAGGAGCTTCACAGAGAGACTCTTACAGTAGTTTTGTTGTACAGCACCCGTTCCTAGATTTAAAACACATTTCCAGAAAGCCACATGACATACAGTGCAGAGCAGGAGTGGTACAGATCTGAGCGTTCCTGTGTCTGCCGGGAAGCAAGTCATCATTGCTACCTGGTGGCAAGCACCCTTTTTTTGCTACCAGTTTATGGGATTTGGTACTGGCTGGTTTAAGAGGATTATTGTGATTGATGCATGTGATTATAAAAGCACACTGCCTCTGTGTTGTAAAAAAAATAATAAATTATATATATATATATATATAAAAATCTTTGATCCTTGAAGAGTTCTGTGATGGCCTCATATACCTGGGTAAAATTAATTCCTACCCTGATTATCTGCGCTTGTAAAGTAATCAGGCTTTTAAGTTTGCTTGGGTAAATTTCCTAGTGTGGGTGATCTACCAAATCCAAATGATGTTTCCAGTGTTTTTCCATATTGACTGAAGAAGTGAAAGCAACCATGTCCTGTTTGTTTCTTTTACTCTGAGAGATTGTGTCCCCTCTTTACAAGTACAGCTGGTGAAGTTTTTAATGCATGCTTACATTTAGCTAAAATCTGCATAGATTGGATGAGAACAGGGCACACATTTGGGAGACCAAAGGGTAAATGATGATCACTATCAGAAAGAGCGAGGCAGCTAAGCAGTACTGGTTGTAACTTATAAATGCGTGTTATGTTTTCCAAAAGCAAGGAGGAGAGGCCTTGCTGGGGTCTGGGGAGTGGGTATGTGAAGGTTTCAGAAAGCTTTGAACAACCTACAAGCATACCTGTATCACCTAGATTCAATAACAACATGAATATTCTGGGGTTATGTTTCCACAGCTTCTTGAGAACAGGTCACTGTGTTCCTGTTACGCCATGCTACGTTTCTGGTTTGCTCATCTAAGTTTATGGAGTATATATAGTCATGTGACAGACTATGAATTTTTTGTTAATGCTGGGTTTTGCCTGATTACCTCATAAAACTTAAATGACAAAGCGAAGCCTGTCAGGTGGTTGCATCTGATGTTGGTGCAGCTTGTGGCTGCTTGTCAGGTGTGTTTTGTTTTCCTCTTTGAATTCTCTATCCTGAAATTTACACTATTGTGCAAGTATAAATGCAGATCTATAAATGTAGAAATATATTCTGTTTGGTTACAACAGCAGGCAGAAAGTATTCTGTATGCTATGTCAAAAGTCAATTCACACATTTTGTTAACCCTGGAATAATTTTTTTTATGTTCCTTCAGTTTTTTTTTACATGAGTTTAAAGCTTGAGCACTGCAGTATATGCCTATTGCATATACGAAATCAAAATATGAAACTGAATGTTCTTTTTTATTAGTAGGGAGTAGCAGTGTCAAAGAAATAAAGCCTGAAGTTGATGGGACAAGTGAGGCAGCTAGCAAATACATTCATGAAAACAATGATGACTTCCTTTTGTTCTCTGAAGTCTTGTTGATGATTGTGGACTATTAGTATAAGAGTCTGGTCTTTACCAAATGATTGTTTCCTTTCAGAACTGTTGTTTGCTCTAACTTTATGCTACCTCAGCTTGTCTTTCTAAATGTCATCATGGCCATCATGGCCGCTTTTTCATCTGTAGTTGTTTCTAACAATAACCAGTACTACCCTAAATTCTGAAATTACTTGTTACAGTAAAGTTAACGTTAGTTAAAACACTATAGTATAGAAAATTAAAGCTTTGAGGATTTGTAAAAAAAAATATTTTTAACATTTGGGATTTCAGGTGTTGCTTTGAAATTGAATATCCATGTTTATTTTGTTTCTCTTGGGTTTAGCCTGATTTTTCTTACTTGTGTGAACTCTTTTTTTTCCACAGAAGTGAAATACGAGGTAGGGATGGTCAACACCCAGGGAAAAGCAAGAACTTGTTCATAATGTTCAAGTTCATAGAGAAGCAAGGAGGGGTGGGGGGTGTTGTGTTTGTTTTTTTTTTTAAAAAAAAAAAAAGACAAAGCTTGTTAAGATTTAAATGATGCAGGAGAAACTGATGGATTTATGACTTTTTTTTTTTTTTTTTCCTTCAGGTTCGAGAAGATGTGTTAAACTCCTTAAATAACAACTTTCTACAAACACTAAACCAAGCATGGAATGATCATCAAACAGCAATGGTGATGATTAGAGACATTCTGATGTATATGGTGGGTATCTTCTCTTTCACATGTTTAACTTGATACAGTAACTTGTCTTTGACAAATGTAAGCAAATAAGCTGGAGGAGTAAAAAGCAAGGCATGCTTACCAGTCCTCTTCCTTAGACTACTGTCTGTCCCTTATTTTGAATTCCCTGTGTGCATGTGAAACTATTGTGGGTGTGTGACAAATTATAGTTGGACTCTTCTTTCAAGTTAGCTCATTACTGCTTGAAAAAAGGCTGAATTTTGCAATTCTTAAAAAATAAGCTAATCGGACCCATTCTGGCAGGTTATATATATTACTCGCACGTTTCGGTTCACGTAGCAGTGGTTTGTTAATGTGAAAAGCATGACACTGTAAAGTCTCCTCAAACTTCCAATATAGCTGTTCTTTAAGGTTAAAGGTTTGAAGGGGATAACTTCGCTTAGGCATAGTCTTGTGTCCTTGAATGTTAAATTCTCATTGAATCCTTTGCTGTTCATACACTGCCTGGGTACGAGATTAAGCAGCGCACGTAGATGAGAGTGCGATCTGTGGTTGTAATTTTAGATGTAAAAAAAGCATTCCTTACCTGATAGCTAACAGAAAAGGTCTTTTTTGAAGAGAGTGGAGAGGGCATTACATTCTTGTGTCTGGATTGTGTTATGCTTTAGGTGGTTGGTATATGTTTAAATTCCCAGAACGGTAGGCATGCTCTAGGATGGAGGAGAGTGTATTTATTGCATAGCTCCTAGCCAAAGGCTTTAACTTCAGAAGGAAAACAAATGTGTTGTGACACTGTGGGGGTTTTATGTAAAATCTTCTCCCCCCCCACCCCAAAATAGCATACTGAGGATAGTACTTCATGCAGTATTATACAGTGAAGGACAGATAATGGTAGTGTGCCTTTTTTTTCTTTGTCAAAAAAGATGATTAGCTGAAATTCTATGCTTATCTGCTGAACAACTGGAGTCAAGAACTTACCTGGTAGCTTTTAAAGATCTCATGCTATGAAATTGAACCTGTTTGTATTACCTGTGAAGAAATCCATCTTGGTTAATAAGCTACTAAAAGTTAAAGAATTTGGAATAATTATTGTAGTGACATAGCTTAATTGTTTGGGGGTTTGGTGGTTGTTTTTTTAATGGATTTACTGACTTTTGCGCTGTAGATTGTGTGGCTTTTTGGTGGGTTTTTTTTGATTTTTTTTTTTAAGCTGGGAAAAGACTGCATATCTAAAGATAGAGGGCTGGATAAAATGTGGCGCTTAATGATGTGTGTATCTTATCTTGCCAAAAGGGAGATTGAGATGTTATTTTGAAGATGTACTGTCTTTCCTATGAGAAATCCTGGAATTGCTGATCTGTTTGTAGAGGACAAATACAAATCAATGGCTGATAGCTGCATCTGGGCAAATTCAAGAATAGGTAATGATTAGAATAATCTACCAAAGCTAGTGGTGAATTTTCAGAAACGTTTGAAGATGGAATCCAGAGCTTTCTAGTGAAGTAGCCGTTGTGTTTTAGCAAAATACTATGTATTATTTCACTACAGGAGGTGCTGCATGCTCCAAGGTACATAGGTGGTGAGAATAGATAATGCAATGTTATCTGCTGCTCTTGAATTCAGTAACTCTTTGAACTTTCAAACAATGTCAGAGAAAGCTGGCTTATCGGCTGGCCCTCTTTTAGTATATTGACCAGTATACTGAGGACCAAGAAGTCTCCTCTTTGTGGAAGGCTTACATGCTTCAGTTAGCACTTCTGGGGGGAGATGAGAGCTCTTTTCTAAGTACTTTTTGTGCTCAGGAGAGCAATGTCTTGATTTTTGTTTGAAGCTTGCCAGTGCTGTTAGAGCAGACAGCCTTTACTTTTCCACCAAAACTCCAGGAGATGGGAGACCTGCAGCATTCCTCCAAGTGCAGATTGGACTTCGTTGGGTTTTAGTTTAGATTCAGAATATAATCGTAAATAAGTAAACTTTAATACCTCTGGAATTATATATATGTCTTTCATGTGCTGTTTCGCAGTTCCAGACAATTTCAAGTGGCTGTTCAGTCGAGTCCTCCACTTGACTGATTATTTGCCTCCCAAAGGCTTTTTATCTTGTACCAAAATGAGACCTAAAGAAACAGAAAGGATGTATCTACAATAACATGTATTTCTACTATAATAGTAAAAGTAGAATACATTTTTCTTTCAAGATGCTTGTATAAACTTGTCAAACTTGAGCACTGATGTCTGTTAAATATCTATAATGTAACATGGTTTTTCTCATTATACATTTACTCTTTTTTAGTTCGAACTATCTAATGCAAGGAGCTTATACAATGGGCAGACTGCCTCCTTTTCTTTGATGTAAAACAAATTGCCATTAAAAAATATGTGCTTTGATTACATATTACATATTTACATATTTAAAGTATAAGCAGTGATTTAAAACAGGACTAGTGTCAAAGATTTGCAGTTTCACTTTTTTTGTTATTGGGGTGTCCTGTTGATTGAAACGTAATTCTGTTTGTTGGAAAGAGACTAAGAGCAGAAAACTTCTAGTCTTGACTATGTGTTAATTCAAAAAGCTTGGAAAAGCTGCTAGTACGACTAAATTATAAAGCAGAGGAACATCTGGTAAAAGACGAGACCTGACTGCTCTTCAAAGAAACAATTTTCAAGAACTTTATAAAATAAGGAATGATTTGTTCTTTATGATGTTGAGGCTGAATAAAATGTAGTTTTATAGTGATATGTTTGTCAGAAGTTGTTAATACCTTTTTATTCAAGCACAACTAACATGATTTACATAAGAAGTGTTTTATCTTAAAAAACCCCCACTTTATAAACTCAGTTACCAGGCATTGTTGATTCATATGCTTGTGTTCCACCAGGAGAAGTATATGCAATTATAATATATTTATTAATAAGGGATAACCCAGTCCTTCTCTTATTTTGTAGGCCGTCCCAATTACTTACCCATCAGTTTCAGGAAAGGTACCTGTTGGTACCCAGCAAGCCACAATCTGGCATCAGTGAAAGTAAAATATTTAACATCCCCTTGAATTCTGATCTTCCTCTCTGCAATTCTTGCTTCAACCTAGTGATTGTACATCTTAAACTAAACTACATTTGTTTTAATGCCGTGTTTGTTTTTCAGTTTATATTCACCCATTAACTCCCATATCATCTATGTCAAAACACTGCTCCAACCCACCTTAATATCTTTCCACTGTTTAATTTTGCCACTTATAAAATGTATTCTAAAAAA
The DNA here is from genome assembly GCF_023634155.1 of Falco peregrinus. Lineage (NCBI taxonomy): Eukaryota > Metazoa > Chordata > Aves > Falconiformes > Falconidae > Falco > Falco peregrinus. The sequence goes on along the minus strand of NC_073732.1, from coordinate 10,106,099 downwards.
GACTTAATTGAATTAATTTTTATTTTAGATTTTGTACAATGAGGTTTGTGCATTATTGTATTTATTGTTTGAGTTTTATGGCAGGTTTTCACTTTATGTGCAGAACCTCTTCCACAAGACACTTGTAAAGCTTGCCTTAGACTTGCATTTTTAAAAAAGCGTATTACCTTGTCTCTTGTATTGTGGTTGCTGTCTGGTAAAGTCTGCTTGGTTTCAGGTCTGTTGCAGTTCTAGTGTGAGGTTTTGCAACCTTCAATTGCACAGTAAAAGCGTGTGTAACTTTCTTGAGATATTCCAATTTCCACAATTGAATTTCAAGTTTAATAACTCCACTGCATCTTGTAGTATATGTGCACAATGTCTCCTCCTTTCATTTTATGTTTAGGCTACAGTAATCCGTGCCAGAATAGATGTAATACTGTCTGTAAATTCATGGCGCTGTATGCACCAAGCAGTGAGGTCATGTCCTAAGCACTAAGTCAAGTCATGTACTAACACGTGTTGACGTAGTGATGTAATGTACTGCATTTGGGCATATCTGAAATTCAGTTTCACTTACAGTTGCAGTACAGGTAAGTGCACATATGGTAGTTTTTGTTTAGCTACTGTATGCAGTAGTAGCAGTGGAGGTGCAGTTGTTTGTTCTTCAAACTCCATGAGCATGAATATTCTTGGAATGTCTTGTGGAAACTAGTCTAAACTGGATGCTGTGGTGACCCTTCTTTACTACTTGTACTTGCTAAATTTAAAGCAATTTCAGGTATGCAGGCACAGCAGTCACACCCCTGGCTGCATTATAGGCATATGGGTAGTGCCAGTTAAACAGTCAGTAGCGAACAATGACCCCGGTGAATACAGCTGTGTATTTTGCAGAGGGCAGAGCATTCCCTTCTCATCTGTGCAGTGCGTAAAGCCGGTGTCTTGATTTAGGCCAGCACTGACAGATCAGCTATGTGAGTTTTGACCTCAGGGCATATGACTCTTTGCTCATGGTTTACGCCCAAGGTGGTAGGTAGAAGTGTTGTTTTTATTTCCAGAACTAGGATCAGAGACACTTGCGTTATAGGTATACACAACGGTGTCTGAAGGCTACATCATCCAGGTAGTGCATCCGTGCAGAGATGGGCAAAAAGCAGTTGGTGATATGTTACAGTAGGTAACTTGCTTTAGTTGACATCAGAGTTATTCTGCAGTGTAAGCAGCACTGTAGTTTCTGAATAATTGCTGTCTGAAACTCCACCCTTGTCTCCTGAGAGTTACTCTTTAAGCACCTGCTGCTTCTCCCTGTGGGAAGTGATTGCTGTTCAGTAGCATGTAGCCCTGTCAGTCAAACCTGTTCCCAAATGTGGCTTCCTGTCTCCACAGTTATTTTTTTTTTTTTAGGTTGGGAGAGCTTGCAGTAAACAGTGAAAGTGATCTGTTACCAAGGGTAAAGCAAATCAGCCGTATCAGAAACATTAATGCTGCTACCCTAATTTGGGTATTGTAGAGTGGTCTGGCTTACTAAAGAGGCATCGCTGTTCCGTTGAGAAGAGTTTCTAGTGTAGTTACTATTTCCTAATGGGAGTGTTTAGCACTGGCAGAACAGAAGCTATGCAGATGAGTCATGACCATGGCTTTAATCCATTTTGATACCCTGCTGCCTGTGCTGCTGAGACCTGAATGTTCTTCAGCAATAATATATATGTGTATTTTTCTCCTCAAGTTATAGAGTATATTAGACACTACTTTTAATGTTCTTTCATCTCTTTGAAAATGTATTTTAAGCTTCTCATGCATCAGAATCACATTTACTTCTGTTCTTGATGCAAGTATGCAAATAAGGGAGTGAAGTAAATAACCCTGTTTCTAAATAACAGGAAGAAAATAGTGACATATGGTGGTCTAGATCTTTGCAGTGTGTTGCTTAAACTGACTTCATGAGACCAATTAGTAAACTTTTTGCTTTGAGGCAGAACTGAGCTTGCTTCATGAGCCACTGAGTAGGCATATCTGACCTGTTCCCATCTTGTTTTTTCATTTAAGTGCTGCCGATCTGAGGGAGTGAGTGGGAAGTCATTAGTGAATTGTGGAACATGGTGTTTCTTTCCTCTGGTCATTGAGTGTCAATCTGGCATGTAATTAGTATATAAATAATTTTGCTGTGTAAATTTAGCTGCTAAAATACTGAAGGGTATGGAGTCTGTTCCTCCTGATTTTTTTTTGTAATTGCGGAATTTATATAAACTTACAATTTTGTAATCTTTTTTCCATAGTCTGAAGCATGCTTTTATTTTTTTTAATGCTTTCATTTTCTAGGTGTTTGAGCACAACACTCAGAATTGAAGCGTAGTTAAAGCACTTAAGTAACTGATGGAACCAGTGCAGAAGCTAATCTTTATACTCAATTTCAAACATTGACCTTCATCCTTCCTGGAATTTGATTTTTATTTTGTTATAGCTATGTAAATTTTAGGAAAACCTTAGCACAATCAGATCTGTGAGTGGGTACAAAACTCTTTTTAACTTTTTTGACTATCATCGTCCTGAGGCTTAAATGGCTGTAAAGCAGTATTTTTAGTAATTACCCAAACTGTTACATTAGAGGAATGTATTATACCCTGATGGGGGGGGGGGGGGGGCGGGATAATAATTGCTCATCTCAGAAAAAGTTTGTAAAAACTCATAGTTTTTCCTTCTTAATGTTTCAAATGGTGTTACCTAGTACAACACTACTGGATATTAAATGATTACGCTAATTTTCTGTCTGTTTAGTAACTCTGTTAATAGTCTTCCTTTCTAGAAGGTTGGTAAGTTGGGAGAGAGGAATAGAAAAGGGGAGACATTTTTGGAGCGTTTCTGTTGATAGCAGTAAGAAACTCAAGGTGTCTGCTCAGCAGTGTCTCAGTCAACTCTGTATGTTGGTGTTTGAGCTATACAGACTTGGAATAAAGTTCTGAGGATCAGCCTTGATTTGTAAACATAGGCAGCATGGGGCTAGTGGATAGTTGAGGAGCTTGATCCTTCCTATAGACTGAGATCATGTATGGAGGTAGAATTTAAATCCATATTGAAACATTAAAAATATTCTTTCTTGCCCCCCTTCTTTTTTTGGGGGTGTGTGTATGTGCGTGATTTTAATAAAACATAAGCAAGGTATCAAGATACTTGCTCAGGCTGATTGAAAGTGAGTTTGTGGGGCTGGGGGCTTCAACAGAAGTCCTTATGTACAATTTTTGCACTACCAATCCATAAATGTTTTGGTTGTAACTGTTCTCATTTTGGCTTGACACTTCCTTCTGTTCATCTAATGATGATATTTCAGCAAATTCCACTGAATATTGGGGGACAACTGGCTGTCTAAAATTAGTAGTAGGAAGATTCATGGGAGTTGGGGAAAAATTAATCAATTTTTCCTGAAGAACAAAAAGGGGCAGATGAAAGGGGTTTGAGTAGGTGACTAAAACCTCTCTGAGATGGTGCCATGAATTTTGTCAGTATACGGAGATTACCCTGCCCCCAAACAAAAAAGTGGCTTAAATGCTGTGTTTACACTCTTAAGCAAAGTAGACTTTCTATGTAAAGGAAGTTTTGGAAAATGGGACTGATTTTGAATTTTGAGGTTATTCATAATTTCTTTCTATGAAGAAAGGAGAGAAGATAAATTTGTTTGTTTTTGTACAGTGGAAATATGACCAATCTTGTGCCATTTTTAGTAACAATGGGTGTACTGAATTTAAAATTTTATTGCTGTGTATGCCTTCCTTGTAGGACCGTGTGTATGTACAACAAAATAACGTGGAAAATGTTTACAATTTGGGCTTGATTATTTTTCGAGACCAAGTTGTACGCTATGGCTGTATTAGGGATCACCTGCGGCAAACTCTGCTGGATATGATTGCAAGAGAAAGAAAAGGAGAAGTTGTAGACAGGTAAGATGTTTGTAAGTGACATCTTTTGATGTAAAGAATGCCAATTTACATGCCAATTTTTAAAAGTGAATCAAGAACCTATAGAAATAAATCATTACTTAAGGCTGCATTTCTGATCACAAGTAAAATTTCTTCATAATCTGGAATAACATATTTCTTTGTACATTTAGGTTTAGCATAATGGTAAATGGGGAAGCTTATTAATGTATCTTTTAATATCTATCTTGTATTTTTTTAAACAACTTTTGTTAAATCTCTCAATTACTGCTGTGTGTCAGAGCATTTGGTTATAAAGCAGAGTTTTGACAGTTCCTTGCCTCTTGCTGCCTTGTATTTCCTCTGTACTGAGAGGCTGTTTAACATTCTTGTACCTGGCTTTTTTATTACTATTTTTGAAGTTTTCTTTTTTAAATCTGTTTCCCTTGCTTATGTTTTGATTTGTCTGTTTCTTGATAGTTCAGTTGCATCTCTGAGCTTTTAAATCTGATACTCGTGTTCTCCAGCCACTTTAGTAGATCTGGAGTTTTGTGCCACACGCTGCAGATATTGCAGTTGAAGTAACTTTACATTTTCAAGTTTTCTTGTGTATCTCCAGTTTCAGAGCAGCTGTTGGGTGTGGAGGTACATAAACTCCATGCTGCTTTGGCAGCAGTTCTGTGACTGAGATTGCCCAACATGGATTTATGAAGAGAAGAATACTCCCTGGCAACAGCTGTGTATTGTCCCCTACTGCCAGAAAGTGGAATTTTTTTCTTGGATGCAGTTCTTTTGTTTTCACATTTTATTGATGTATTTCTATGCCTAAACAAATGCTTAACTTGCTGATGCATTTTCATTTTGTGGCAGTGTTTTGTTTTAACAAAAAAAAACAAACCAAAACAAAACCCAAAAATAGCCAACAAAAAAAAAAGCCACCCCAAACTTTGCACTTCCATCTGTGCAGTTGTTTTGAATTGCTCAGTTCCAACTTACATGTGCAGTTTTCAGTTTGCTTTGAAGTAGTATTTTTGGTTAATTCCTCGTTTGTTGAAATATATTCTTAATAGTTTTCTGAGTTAGTAGAACTTGAGACCTGTTTTTTCTATCGTTGTATTTAAAATATTTAATAAATATTGTCAGCTCCTTAGTTTAGAACAAAAACAATCAATCTTCCTCCTGCAATCTTCTTGAAAACCTGTCATGTACCAAAACATTTAGGATCGGCTTTTTATTACTACATTTTCTTAAGTTGATATTATGTTCTGAATTGTTGTTCTGCTGTGTACTCTTTGTCTTCCAAGCATGTGGATTTCTCAAGTTGTTAACAACTTACTTTTTGGCAGAGGCGCAATAAGAAATGCTTGCCAGATGTTAATGATTCTAGGTCTTGAAGGAAGGTCAGTCTATGAAGAAGATTTTGAGGCTCCATTTTTGGAGATGTCTGCAGAGTTTTTTCAGGTACATCAATGTTGTAATATCATATTTGAAATGTTATAACTGCCTGGAATTGGGAGAATTTGTGGGGCTTTAACTGCTGCTTATTTGATCTGTATGTCCATCTCTATTAAATTACAGAAAAAAATCAATAACTTGGGGGAAATTTTACAGAACTACAATAATTTGAATGTAATTTTGAGCTATGGGTGCCAATAACTTGTAAATTAATCATCATGCTACTTTTGTGCCTGCTTTGGGCTATTTCATGCAACTTAGTCTATCCCTGCACTGTAGCCATAGTCTTTGAAATCACAATATCATGAGAGGTTCGAACAGTTTCAGGCTGGGAATGGAGAGGGCAGACTACCTGTCTAACTGCCTTTGAGGAAGCTTTGTTTCCTTCGTAGTTTCTACATTTGTGAGTTATTTTTTTCGTAACAAAATGAAATGAGTCAAAAGAAGTCAAGTCTAAGTGGCTGTCCAGTTGTTGACCAGATGCTGAATAATGCATTTTAAATATTTCCTAGAGCTTTTTTGTGAGGTAGTTTCAGGAAAGAAGGCACTTGAACAGTGGTTGAGTGTAATCAAGCTCATCTACTGTTGGAAATTGATAGGAATTGTAAAAGCATGTTAAAAGATACCTAAATAAGATAACTTGTCAGCCTCCCAATTCTTACGCAGGATCAACTGTCTGTCATACCCTCTGATCTCCAAACTTCTTTGAAGATCAGAAGCATATATTGCACAATCATTTAAAAGTCATTGTATTCTGTTTTTCATTGATGCTACATTAAATTAAAAAAAATAATTACTTTGAGGGTTTTTTTCTTAGCTTTGCTTTAAAAAAAATCTTCCTTCCAAAAGACTATGCTGACCAGTATGGACAGAAACAGTTTGATGTGAAATAATGTGCTCAGCATTGTCACTAATGAGAATGAGAACTGTTGATCCCCACAACTCATAAATATGCCATAAACTGGTATTTGAAAGGAACTTTTGTCTCTTCCCTCTCCCCATCCTCCTGTTTTTCTTTGAACCTGTGGCTAAAACTCTGGTTGGTAACTGGAAACTAGGTTGGCTTAGGTTGTTCTAGTGTGAAAAATACCATGTTCATACTGCATGTACCCCCTTATGTATGTAACACAATTAACATAATAGAACCTTTATTTTGTGTTAAGCATGTATGTAAATCTTGGGGATATAATCATCTTACTTGTTTTACATGCTGGGTTTGATTTGAACTTGCTTATAAATGTTGATCTGAAATAACTAGTATGTGTCTTTTTTCCCCTTTAAAAAAAAGTCTAAAGTATTAATTTATGTTAATCACAGATGGAAAGTCAGAAATTTTTAGCTGAAAACAGTGCTTCTGTATATATAAAGAAAGTAGAAGCTAGAATTAATGAAGAAATAGAACGGGTGATGCATTGTCTGGATAAATCAACAGAAGAACCAATTGTGAAAGTTGTTGAGAGGGAGCTTATTTCCAAGCATATGAAAACTATAGTGGAAATGGAGAACTCTGGGCTAGTTCATATGCTGAAAAATGGGAAGACAGAAGGTAAGACTGCATCCTATGGGAGACAGAAATGCTTACGATACTGCTTAACTGTTTTTAAATATAGGATAAGTTGAGCTTAGTGTTTGTGCTCCTGTGTAATTGTAAAAATACTTCAGTGGCTCTGTTTTGCAAACATCTGAGATTACTTCAGAGACTTTTAGAAGGCTCTTATAACAGAGCCTGTGTGTATAACTTGTTTCTGTTTAGTACCAGATACAGGTACGTACTTGGTAAGCCAAGTATCTCCTAAGAAAAGTAGAAACCTGTTATAGTGGTCTTTATCACCTTTCTTCCATGAGCCATTTTATTACTTTCATTCCTCTAGTATGTAGCTGTCAAAATACATTGATGTTTTTGGCCCACAGGCAGTCATTTAAAAAGTGCTAGTGTAGATGACTTACTAAATGGAAGTATTGTAGGACCTCTTCTTGGGAAGAGGGCTTTATTGCAGAAAGAGTCAGCTGTTCTTAAAGGATAAGCAGCTTATCAAAGTGGTTAAAAAAGAAGAGCTTGGCTTTGTTTGGTTTTCCCTAATAGGGGTTAATGTGGGACTGACTGAATGAAACTTACTACGGAAAGAAACAGAACATAAGTTTCTAAAACAGAATAATGAAGAGAGTGATCGTAGTATCTATATTTAGAAATCAGTGCTCATGCTAAAGCTGTGAGAATGGGGACCAGACTTGTTGCTTAGATGAATAGCCTTTGTTCATTAAAGCACCTTCACAACCTACTGGGTAGAGTGACAGAAGTGAGCAAATTTCAGAAAGAGAATTACTGTATTGAAAAGAAAAGTGATGGTACCATACTTTTTTTTTTTTTCTCTTTAATATCCAGTTAAGATAGCCTTCAGGCTGAGTGTACAAGGATGTTGAAGGGTATTCATAGGTGCAGTAATGAGTTTAACTTTTGTAGGCCTTGAGTTTGATTTAGTTAAATTTAGAGAGGAAATAGTTGCTGCATTGTGAAGATAAGATTTTACATCAATGTACAAGGATGGACTGCTTTTTCAGAAAGCCATGTTTAACCTAAGCCACTTCTCATGATTTTAGATGGATGAAACAAAGTCGTATAAGATTATGTGGCTGACTTTAAGATAAATATTAATTAAACTCCGATTTTTACCAGTTTTTGCTTTTATTACAGAAACAAGCATCTCATTAACATTGTCCTATTTGCTTTAACTTATATTTTACTTGAGAACTTTTAATACAGTATTTGATTTTGGGGCTGATAATCTTAAAAGCTATGTTCTTAAATATCACTGGAAAACATAATTTTACTGAAGCTTTAGGAACGCTATCCTTTCACACAGGCTTCAACTTTTGCTGGCCTGGGGATCAGCAGTAACAGATTCCATGCTATAGACAACCTAGAATAATGGAATACAATCTTTCAATTTTCTGGCTACTGCAGTCAGTATGTTTGGGGTAAAGGAAAGGGGACATCAGAAGGGGCTAGCGCCTGAGCTGTTTATGGGATGCTTTCGGTGGCTCAGGTGGCTGAACTTTTACTGCCACCTTTTGCTATGAGATGAATGAGTTACAGAAGTATAACAGATGTTATACTGTATATATATTATGTATATATATTGCATTCTATATATATACAGAAGTGGAGGATGTTCTGCATAATATCTCGTTCTTGTTTCCAGACCTTGCTTGCATGTACAAGTTGTTTAGTCGTGTGCCAAATGGTCTGAAGACAATGTGCGAGTGCATGAGCTCATACCTGAGAGAGCAAGGCAAAGCACTAGTTTCTGAAGAGGGAGAAGGAAAGAATCCAGTTGACTACATTCAGGTAGTTATATATTTGAACTTTCCTTTCTTCCATCTTTCCCACATTCCCCCAAGTAGCAGTTATGATTGATGAGATTGATGAACACACCACATGACTGATAAGGTAAACCTTAATATTGATTCCAAAGGGATTATTATTATAAGATACATTAATAGTTTTGTTTAAAATGTACATTTTTTTGTGCTTTCAGACATGTTTAGGACTCTTACCTAAGTTGCTTGGAAAGTACATGCTCAGTTCTTGTGCTTTTGATAGCTGGTTTTATTAAACAACATATTCAGGCTGATTACCTAACTTCTGGGAACTTTTTGGATAATCCTAAATGATAGTTGCCTCCAGAGTGAGTTCTACATCTGCTGGCAAATAGCTTTATAGTGTCCATTTTGTTTAATTTTATGTGATGTTAAATGTCAGTGTTTATTGTGACAAAAATCACATGACAGTATTTCATGGCAAGATTAACTATGACTGAGAGGTGAATGTGTTACAAATCATAACAAATCATTTGCTTCATTCTTGGTCACCTGGAGAAACGGAACACTTCTGCGTGTTAAAAGATGTAAGTGTTCTTCCTTGTTCTCCAGCTCTCACGAAGTGATGTGTACCAGTAATTTATCAAGATCAGAAAATATACTTCAGGAGTGTTTGTCGTGTGTCATCTCCCGTGGTCTCCGAGAAGATGGTTTTAAATTTGTACATAAAATTGTTAAATTCATTGCACTTTAAGAAAATGCTTTTATAGCTGGAAGATGTTTTATACTTAATAGAAAAATGTGTATTCATTAAACATTTGTTTTGTGGTTTTTTAAATGTGTAGAAGTCCTTGTTTCTGGTCTTTATGAGAAACAGTGCTTTATGTCTGTTATCTCTGCTGTTTTGTTTGAAATAACTTTGCTAGAACTGGTTACTATTAGAAGAAGCCATTTGAGTATAAAAACATTTCTTCTTGGATTATTAATTTTCTGGCAATGCTGAAGCAAACTTCTTACCAAGCTTGGACAAGAATCACTTCTCCAGGGATTGTTAAAAAGAAGAGAGATTGCCCTGTGAAATTTATTAGGCTTAATGATTAAGGGCTGTTACATAATTTTTTTTCTTGGTGGTATGATTTATTTTTTTTAAAAAAAAAAAAAGCAGCAAATGATGTGGAAAATAAGTGTGTGGATTACTTTGAAGCAGTTTTCACTCATTTTAAATCCTGGTGGACCTAAAGGCGTATCATAAAAAATGTAACTGAGAATGAGTTAAAAACTTAATTATGAAGATGCTATTGATGTTTCCCGCTACAAAGGCAAGTAGCATAACGAAGCTGAAGACTTCTGGCCATACTTCATGTGCTTTGGCAGATCTCATCCACTCAGTATGCACCCTAGCTGTCTGATGAAGATGTCAAGGGGGAGGGATTGATGATACTTCATTACTGCTAAACCACCCAGCAGGTTTATCCTCCACTTCCATTGACATGAAGGAAGAAGAGAAAAATACTTGTGAATTAAGAAGCCATCTCACTCTTCTCACCTTGGCCATGTTCATCTGAATCTTTCAAGGACTTAAATAGCAGTAAGAAGACAAAGAAGCTACATTATACCTCCAAGAACAAAACTTCATCATAGTCCAGCACTGGTTCTGCAACGTGACATCACCAAACCCTGAGCATAATTGGCGAGTTAATTGCAAGAGCATTGCCAGGGGATTAGATTTAAAACTTCTTAAAATAATTTGAAGGGATGTTGAAATGCTGTTGTAATTTAAGGTACTAACAGTTTCTCCTGTTTAACACCAGGTTGTTCAGATGGTGTACTCCTGGAGAGGAGACATAAGCTAACCTTGGTAAACAGAGAGATAGTGGGATTTACTTTGCATTTAAAATTTCTAATACGCATTAATTAGCCTGTCTAAAGACCATTCCTTTAAGTGAGATGGTGAGTTCCTAAGAAACATTACTACTTCTTTGAGTAATTCTTGACTGGCTTCTTTAAGTAACCACATATAAATAAATTTTTAAGAAATCAAGGATTTAAGACCATTTAACCTGAACAGTTTTTCTGGGCAATAGTTGTCCATGATAAATATAACTCCTGAATGAAAATTTTAAACACCATAGCCCACCCCAAACGCTGTCTTATTTATGCCTAAGCCCTGTGCATATCATACATAATTAGCAAGGTGCTTAGGTGATTTTAAGAAGCTTCCCCCTCCTGCACTCGGTGGTTTTAACTCTGAGTGAAGATGGTACAAATCCTAAAAATGATGTTAAGCATCTGATGCTTTAGCTCAGAGGAAGCGGTTCGGTTCAGGGCCATGAACATGACACTGGTAACTGGAGAACTACTGCATGTATCTAAGTTTCGTGCATTCACAGTGACTCTTAAAGATTAGTAAGAAACACATGGTTAAATAATGCAGAACATGTCTATAGATTGAAAGGGGGGGGGGGGGGGGGAAGCCTAACATGTTACATTACACGCTTGTTGTCGCAGTGTGTTTGCTCCTTAGACTTGTTTAGTAGCTCTAGGGGTGAAGTTAATGGGTGCTTAGCCTCATCTTTCCCAGATCCTGTGTTTGTTATAGTGACTTTGTCAATGCTATTTGAAATAGACATGGCTTAACAAGTGCAACAGATACCTCCTCTAAGTTGTGTAAATCAGCCTGTTGAATAAAGGTGTTTAAAAAAATGTTCTTACTCTTTGATTAGCCTATCACAGAAAACTGCACCAGTATTTGACACCAATACTTTAGCCAGTTTATCTGAAAAATGACTTGTATAAGAGATTTATGGCAGCTATATATATTTAAAATTTCAGATACTTTCTACATAGAGAGCTTTGCAAAATCTCTGACTGTAGTGTGGTTTTCTCTATGACTTCATCTATTATTACTGTTTTACAACTTGCAACTTCAAATCAGTGAGAAGTTTCTGCCTTTTTTTTAAAGGGTTTACTGGACTTGAAGAGTCGGTTTGACCGCTTTCTTCAAGAATCTTTCAATAATGATCGACTCTTCAAACAGACTATTGCGGGTGACTTTGAGTACTTCCTCAACCTCAACTCTAGGTCTCCAGAGTACCTCTCATTATTTATTGATGATAAGCTGAAAAAGGGAGTCAAGGGAGTAAGTATAAACAAAATTAAAAGATCGTGCTATTTCCAGTGTAAACTTGTATGAAATGAAAGTAAGCTACTTTGCTAAGAATCATTTTTATGATACGGTAATACTGCCTTAAAAAAAAAAGAAGCATATGTGACACATCTGAGCTTATAACGCTTCACACAGCAACACCTCAAAGATGTTGTGTGGCTTGTCCCCCATATCTGAAGCAGTATACCTGCATTATTTCTGGCAGATGCCCCCTCAAAAAAAAAAAATAATTAGGTTGTAGTAGATTCTGCAGATCCCTTCCTTCAAAAGCTTAAATATAATTTCCTTAAATATATTCTTATAATTTGGCAATTATTCTCAATACCTAGTAACTTCTTTTGAAAATTGATTCACTTGAGTAGGGGAAACAGTTTGTCTTTGCTTCTTTTTACTGCTTTTACATATCAGAGGACTACTACCATATCTGTCTCTTGTAGCCTAAGTACAACTGTTTCCTTCAGTCTTGCCTCATAGCTTTTTTTCATAAATTTTTTTGCGGTATGGCACCCAGAACTGGACAGGATGATTCAGCTGAGGCCTCAGTGGCTCTGATTAAAGCTGAATATTATTGCATGCATCTTAATGCTTTGGGACTCAATATGTTCTATTTATTTATAAAATAAGTAATCGTTGTATTTGTTGTGGCACTAGGCAGGCTTTGCAAAACGAGTCCTAACATTTAAAAGCTTTCCTTCAGAGCTAACCTCCAATACTACTGACTGCCATCTGTGCTTTTTTAAAAATACTTAAAAACATATCCAAGAACTTTTACTGTATTTATCCAGGCATTCTACCCATCCTTCGTCTCCCTTCTCCCTCACAATTGTTTTTCCCTGTATTTCAGATCTATTCCTTTCTCTGCTGTGTTGAGTTTGTGCACTGTTCTTTTGGCTCTGTAGTTCACATGTTGGACCGGTTTTGTTGGCTTCTTTATTAGGCTACTATTAGACTATATGCTTGCTGTGAATTACTTTTAAGTATTTAGGTTGTATAAGACACTTGTGCTGGAAGGTTAAAACCAGCAAATTATTTATTTTACAGCTAACAGAGCAAGAAGTAGAAACTATCTTGGATAAGGCAATGGTTTTATTTAGGTTTATGCAAGAGAAAGATGTCTTTGAACGCTATTACAAGCAGCACTTGGCAAGAAGACTTCTTACAAACAAGAGCGTTTCAGATGACTCTGAGAAAAATATGATATCCAAATTAAAGGTAAGTCTGGATACTTTTTACTTCATTTTTTCAGCAATAAAGTTTCTTCTGTTTTTATATAAGGGTTATATAGATAACGTAAATCTCGACTGCTGTTAGACACAGATTTGATTTTAAAGCCCCAACAGAAAATATGAAAGGCTTTTCTGAATAATTCTGTAAATACTGGAAAGCACTTGTGGTGAGAAAGCAATCTAGAAAACAAAGCTAATTTTATTTAACAAAGCTAATTTATTTTTTTTTACTGAATTTGTTAAGACTTCCCAAATGAAGACAGCTCTGGTTATCCTAGTGACTGGATTTGTGGACAAGAATGTATTTTGTCCTAGATTTTCTGTCATTCACGGTAGAATTCTTTTATTGCATGCCATAGTTGTTTTTTAGTTGCCTCCATCTGCAGACTACTGATAATGTTCAATTCCTTTTTGATTAAGTACTTTGAGATAGATTGGGGAAAAAAATAATCTTCTCATCAGTGTCTGGAAACATGTTTTTCTGAGTTGGTTAAATTTATTGATAAAATAGCCCAAGAGATGGAGAAGAAAGTAAAGCCTAAAGGTGAACAGTCCTTGAAGCAAGTTCTAATGCAGCTTCTTCTTAAGTGGCATGATTAATGGTTATGGAACTTCTGAACCCGAGTGATTTGATCCTAAAATCAAACCTTTAGTGATCCTTATTTCTGACCTTCATATTCCATCAGTGAGCAAAGCCTGTTTGCATCAAATTTCTCCAAATTACCAGTATTCATTCCAAATTATTGATATTAGTTTCGTCCCAGTTACTTCTCCGCCTCTTCTAGCCTGGTGATTTAGAAGGCACGGGACATACATTTGCAGGATGAATCAGTGGACTGGAATTGCTCTCTTTATGGATTTGCACAGCAATTAGGATGCTGAAGCCAACATGCTTGCCTTTACTGTTATCTTGTCTTAGAAATAGGCACAAAGTCTTGTATGTGCAATTGAAATGCATTTGTTTGTGCGCATGTATCTGTATGTGCATATGTTCCTGATTCTCAAAAGGTCTGGAAATCTCTACATGGCAATCTGCAGAAGGCCATTAAAATTACACACTTTAGGATGACGGGTTTTTTTTCTGATACAAATAAAGATTATCTGTCTTTACAGTATCATGCTAAAAGAAAAAGCAGGTGAAATACATTGGCTTGATAAGCTTTCACAGACTTTTTTTTTTAAGATGAGATAGGAAGCTAAAAAGATATAAAAAATACAGTGATGGAGAAAAGAGAAGGAAAGCAGGTTTGGATGTGCTTAGGGTTAGATCCTTATATGGAATACAAATGCTAAGTTTTGAAGGTAATGCAAATGGGAGTCCCAGTAACCAAATGTACAGTAATAGAATTTTTGAGATTTATAAACTAACTCTTAGTTTTGCAGTTCACATACCAGAAGCTCTGTTTTCATAGTGCTGGCACAACAAGTTATTTTGTGTATTTTCAGACTGAATGTGGATGTCAGTTCACGTCTAAACTGGAAGGAATGTTCAGGGACATGAGCATCTCAAACACGACGATGGATGAGTTCAGGCAACATCTTCAGGCAACCGGGGTAAGAGCATGGAGTTCTGTGTGCTTGTCCTTTTACTTCAGCACAAACCCTAGACCTTTATCATGGCTTGTGGGTTTAAAGCTCTTTGGAATCTGCACATGGAATGAAGGATTTTGTTGGCATGCTCGAATTGTATTTCTTCTGCTGTGTTTCTTATCATACATTGATAGTATTTCCCGAAATACAGAAGTCAGTTCGAAGCTTGATCGACAGCTTGAGTGGTGCCGATTTACTTCCATAAAATCCTGTTTCAGCTCCTCTTGTCCCTGCGTTGCTCTGAGCGGGCCCTGCAGCGGGCGCCCAGCTCGGCGGCCTTTACTGCTTGTGGCCGGCAGGGGGCGAGCTGTGCCCACCCAGCTGTGCCGGCCGCCCCCTGGGGCCAGCTGTGCCCACCCAGCTGTGCCGGCCGCCCCCTGGGGCCAGCTGTGCCCACCCAGCTGTGCCGGCCGCCCCCTGGGGCCAGCTGTGCCCACCCAGCTGTGCCGGCCGCCCCCAGGGCCAGCTGCCCAAGCTCATGTGGGTTTCCAAAACGCCATGTTACCAGCAAAGTTTCTCATTCTTTAAAAGTAGTCTTCGTTGCAACCCATATTTTACAATAACAGCAAGTAGAAAGTATTCCGTGCTGCAGGGATTGGAAAAACTTATCACCTCACGTTTAACTTTCCTGACACAATTAATACCTTGATAAAACCAGAACTGCCATTTTATTCAAAAGCGCCAAATATGGACTTAGTTGTTCAGTCGGGAAGTGTGACACCTTGGTGTAAAAAGTGGGTGTCTGGAATCCTGCATAACGGAGAGATTGCTTCAATTTTGAGGTATTAGTTTGCTCTGAACACTTTTTTCTATATTGATACTCAATAGCGCTTAATAATAAATAATGAACAGCTAAGTAATTCTGTGTCTGCCGGTAAGTAAGTCTGTATATCAAGCGTGTTTGAAGCAGTTTCAGGAATCTGAATGCCAGAAATATGTTCATGGATGTACTCTGTCCAGTGTCCCTGGTTACACAGGGTGATCTGAAATCTTTGCTGTCTTGAAGCAGTCGGCTGAAATCTTTCTCATCAGCATACTGTGAGTCATCTTGAGAGAAGGAATGGGATCTCCTCAAAGTGGTTTCAGAAAAGGTTGTAGAGGATATGGACAGTTACAAAGGTGTTTGTGGACAGGCAGCTTTACTACTGCTTTTTTTCTTTATAATGTTTTCCTTCTAGAATGCCTGAAATACTAATTTCAAGAAAAATTTGCTAGAGCACTGCCATTTTTTAGGTAGCATGTGGGACTTCTATATGGTGTGTGTGTGTTAATGATTAATGTACTGTACGTGACAGTTTTATATTGAGTGAGTTAATAAATGATGTCTCATCTTCTTCTTAGCTATGTACAGCTAATAAAATGAATTTAAAATGTTAACAGATACTCTGCTAGGCATTATTTTAAACTTCATCTTATTCTTGGCAAGGGACCAGCAGTTCACCTGATGATTGCCTTTTGGGCAGCCTGATCATGGCCTTTTAATGAAATTTCTGGAGTACTTATTTATGATAGAAGTGATTATATTTCTATTAGTGTCAATAGTATTTGAGGGGAAATACAAACCAGAAGATTTTGGCAGGTTTGTGTTACTGTTAACTTGCTGGTGATGTTGTGTTTTATATGAAATAGTCCATTCTACTCCTTTTTAAGCCTTGTGTGTACCTTGAATATGTATGGTACCTTCTAGGTGAGTTGGGCATCTGCTCTTCTCTAAATAATCCTACCTGCAAAGTTGCCTGCTTGATCCTATAGCCAAAGATACAAGTAGTGCCAAGGATGGTTTGCTATCAGTGAGTGGAAAGCTCAACACTAATGAAAGTCCAGGCTAATAGATAATGAGTAATTTCTACAACTGTGATCCTGAAACTTCAGTTTGGAGTTTTGTAAAGATTAGATCACTTCAAGGGACTTTCCATTAGTTCATACCGTTTTTACACTGAAAAGACATCTTGTAAAATAAAGTTGTTCCAAAACTTCTTCAAGTCACAAACTGCTCCGCACTGTGTATGTGTGGTGTGAGGCATTCTCAGTGCTGTGTTCTGCTCTGGCTAAAACACTCAAAAAATTAGGAAGTGGTTGCCATGTCAACTAAGATGTTTCAGTTCCAGATAAAGATACTTTCTGTATCTTTCAGTCTGCATTGATGACCTTTCCCTATACTTTGGCTAGAGGGAGAAGACTGTTGAAGCTTTTGGGTTTTTAGGTGATACACAGATCAACTAGTTTTCTGTGTCGAAATGGCTGTTTGAATTTCTCTTGTAAACCTTATGACACTGGTGGTATGAAATTAGAAGCACAGCAGTAATGTTGGCTACAGAGCAAGCTTTATATTGGTCGTTACACACTTTGGCAAATTGTTCCTCTTAAACCTTAATGAAATTCAGAGTGATTTCTGTGTGAATAGTCTGTTACTGGGCTGCCTAGGTTTTTCAGAATTTTGCTAGGCACAAGTTTGTTAATGCACACAGGCATTCAACACGCACAATACAAAAACTCTTCCATAGCGCATGGAAATGCTACTCTGCTATTTAATAAGGAAGGTTTCTGAGTTCATATGACAGTTTTTGATCCTCTAAAATATAACGTACTCTTATTTCCATGTGTTCTTTGAAGGTATTAGTTACAACCCGTAGAGCTGAAAGTAGTCAGTTTTAAGTTTAATAATATTCAGCTTAGTTGAGATACCTCGTGGGGATTATGCCTCGCTGATGTAATGTTTACCAAATGTCTATATATTAGCATTTCAGTTGCAGAATGTTTCCTAACTGGTGCTGAATATATGTAGTAATGGCAGTCTTCAGGGAAAGTAGCTAGATTGTGCATGTACAAGTGACTGTTTACATTGCCGTCCAGAGGTAAACTGCAGAAAAAGTTCCCTATGGTTTAACGTTGTATATTTAGTATTTACTCTCTGCTTCCAGAAGGTAAATTTATAAACAGTTGTTTTGAAACTGATGCATTTAGCAACCTGGCTTTGCTAGATGTTGTCAAAAGCCTGATTAGAAAGAGTTGTTATATGTATTGTGAGTTCTGTTTATGATCACGAACATTTCATTCTTGGTTAAGGATGTATTTTATTAAACTCTGTACGATCTTAAATGCTGGAGGGGAATGATGTGGAGAATTTTTGCTGTACCATCTACTCTGATAATGAACTCATTTGTCTGGCTTTGTAAAAAAGTTTATAGATATGTCTAAATTTTTTCTTAGTCTGTGAAAATTCTACACGTTCTACACTGATAAGAAAAATGGTGAAACATCATCCTGTTTTAAAATAGCGGCTGTTTTCTTCCAATTGTTCTTAGGTCTCATTAGGTGGTGTTGATCTTACAGTGCGGGTCCTCACAACAGGTTACTGGCCTACTCAGTCAGCCACACCAAAGTGCAACATCCCTCCGGCTCCCCGACATGCTTTTGAAATATTTAGAAGGTACGTATTAAAACAGATTTTTAGGTAGAGGTTTTAAGAAGAAACCGTCTGAACTTAACTTACAGATACATTTTACCATTAAAGACAGGCTAGCATACCGCTCTTCTTCGGTTCATGTGAAAATAAGAGAATGCAGTGATCGCATTATGAGGCTTGAGGTTGGAGCTTTTAAGCTCTAACTCTAACAAGAGTTACTGTTTTGAAAAAGCAGAAGTTAGAAATGTCTCAAGAGTGTCCGTAATGGCTATGAGAAGTCTATGTAACTGTTTAAAGCAATTTCCTGTTAGATACACAGTGTGAAATATATAATTGAATTGAAAATTTTATATATTACAGATTTTATTTAGCCAAACATAGTGGGCGACAGCTGACACTCCAGCATCATATGGGTTCTGCAGATCTCAATGCCACTTTCTATGGGCCCGTTAAAAAGGTAAGGTGTCAAGATTATGAAAATATTGTCTTTTTTTTAAAAATGTAAGCAAATACATATTTGTAATAACTTTAGAATTGTGTAAAATAAAAGCTTACCCATTGATAATAGAAGAAATATGCCTTCCCTTGGCTTTGTAGTCTGATTCTTCCTTTGTAGCTGTTTTGTTTTCACTGGTTTTCCCCCCAGTAAATCTAATTTGGATGCATCAGTCAGTATCGTTCTTTGTTAACCTCGCAGAGAAATAGCAATTTTGATCTTAAAGGAACCTCAATGGTTTGAGTGTTTGTGGGGGTTTTGACTGTGAATCAGTCAAAAGTGAAATTAAACTTGTTTCTCTTTAGAGTTTGTTAATGTGAAAGTACTGTTAAGCCAAGTTCAGCCTGCTTTTCATCTGCACAGTGCTAGCAATGTGAACAACATTTTTTTCAAACATGAGAATCTTAGAGGAGTTTAGAAGTACAATGTTTAGTGTTTATGTCTATAAGAAAATAATTCGATGGTGATTTAGACCAGTTTTAAAATGCTAAACTGGAAGTAGTAATGGCGTGATGTTTAGGAATGTATGACAATGCAAAAGGAAAACAAAATTCTTACAACAAAGTATTAATAATGTGCATTTGTGGGGATGTTCAAATTGTATTACTGTAGGGTAAATATTTTGATAATTTTAAAGGTAAGAATGAGAAAACTGGAGGGTGGGCAAGCAGTGGAACAGGGGCCAGCCAGAGAGGTGGTAGAGTCTCTGTCTTTGGAGATGCTCAGTATTTGACTGGACACATCTAAGCATCTTGCTCTAGATGGCCTGGCCTTGAGTAGTGACTCACGCAAAGGTGGGACCTACAGAGGTGCCAGCCTCGGGCACCCTGTGATGCCAGGACAACTACTGGAGAGACATTCTGTTGATGCCACCAGGCATATACTAGTCCGTCCCTTGTGTAGACAGGTCTCCTAGATAAATATTTCGCCATATAGCCTTTGTCTTACTGAGGTAAAATATTTTGCAGTGGAGAATAATCTAATAGTAGTTTTGGAATTTTAAAATAGGAAGATGGCTCAGAGGTTGGCGTAGGAGGTGCCCAAGTAACTGGCTCAAATACACGGAAGCACATATTGCAAGTCTCCACTTTCCAGATGACGATATTAATGCTCTTTAACAACAGAGAAAAATATACATTTGAGGTAAGTGTTGTGGTTTTCTCACTTGAACGTAAATAACTGTTCTAGGCACGCTCTTTTCTCTTGAACAGATCTTTGAAGATCAAGTGCCTCTCATTCTATTTGAATGGGGATCAGGCCAGTAAATACAGGAAGCAGATCATTAGCAGTGCGCCTGGGAAGCAATCCTAAGTGAGGAAATTATTTGGGAACAGAAGTTTTCAAAAACACAGAAGAGTTGTGTGATTTATTCCTAGGCCATACAGCTATAGAAAAGCTGAAGTTGGAATGCAGCAGGTGGCTCCATTTGCTCATTTGATCTTTGAAAAACAGGATTTAGAGGCCAAAGGATGGAGAAGGGTTTGTTTCCTGGCCTCTTAAACACTCAAGTGCTTAAATTGGCAGGCTGGAGTGAGCTGTGGGATGAATCCAGGAACTGTCATCCTTTCTCTTGAGTGGGTCAGCCAGAAAGGACAACGAAGAATGCCTAGATAGATTCTTAACAAGGAGACTAGAAGGGTATTGCTAGGAAAGGTTCAAGTGGTCAGCTGATAGACGATGATGAAGGCTTTAGGAGTAGTGGAGGAGGATCCTGTAGTGTGAGGTTTGAGGATTGTATTGTTAATGTCAATTAATATTCTTGGGTTTGGCATTGTCTTCTGTTTGAGAGACCATTGGCAGCCTTGAAAAGCGCTATGGGTGCAGTTTGAAATGGAGTGGATTTCCAGGTTTTTTTCAGCTACTTTTGACTGTGCTATGCATAGTAATCATTTTGCCTTTTTGTTTGGATTTTGTTTTCAGCTTATTTGGCATACTTCTGACCTGTTAATGAAGAATGTTGCGTTGAAACGGTCTCAGTTGGGATTAAGAAAGGCAGGGTTTGATAAGAGGCTCTTAGTAAAATACTCATAGCTCAAAAAAAGATTATTTTAGAGCACAAAGTCCTGTGTGTTGTGAAATTTGTTACAGGAGCATTACAGCTTTGAGTACTTTCTCTGCAGAATACTGGGGGGGTGACAGATGGACATGACTTAACAGCTTATTTTTTCTTGGAAGTTGATGCCGGGCTGGTGGCTACCTTATTCCACAAAAATGTAGGCTTTATAAGTAGTAGAGCCTTACCTGTATATGAATAAATAATACTTGCTAGAGCAGTGAAAAATACATTTTTTAATATATGCTTTAAGTTACAGTTTATATTACTAAGACCAGATGATAGAGCAATGTCCGTGTGCTTCTAGGTTGTGTTTTGTTCAATTCTGGTTTGGGAGTTCTTTTACTCTGTGTCCCATTGTAACTAAAACATTAAGAAGGCATATTTGTTTTGTTTGGTTTCTTTGGTGAAGTGTCTGGGAGTTGTCTTTAACTCCAGCCAGGAAAGCTTATGAAAACTTAAGAGTAGAATGAATTTTATCTTTATTCTTTGGTTATTGAATACATGATTAATTGCTGAGTACTGGGCAACTGTTATTTCTCTGTCATATCAAATCAGTGCTTTTACTGCAACATAACGTGAGAGATGACTTGTGGTGTGTGCTTGTGTAAGCATAAAACTGTCTGATATACAAGTGTTTCTGCAGGTTCACAGCTGAACAGATTAACTGGAAGTCGCTTCAGAGTTGAACAGATGTTGCTGTTTTGTTTTGCATTCAGTGTGATTATTAATTGCAGACTTGACAAGATCTACACAATAATCGTAATAGCCATTAAGCCATGTGATTGAGAGAAAAATGTGATAATAATGATGCAAAAATTATGCATAAGATGCTACAGAAACTTAAAGGATTATTGGTATAGCAAAATTCCTTCACAAAAACATTACGAATTTACTGTATCCCTCCCTGTACAGCAACATTTATATATGCAAAAAGAACTGGTGGCCATATGGGTCTAGGTTAGTGCTACTTGAATTTAAGAGGAAGGATCTTCATACAAGCCTTCAAACAATGCTAATTTTTTCGAAGAATTCAATTTCTTCGAATCAAGTCTCATCTAATACTCCAAATATTTTTCTGTTAGTTTACAGTACATCTCGGTGTTTAAAAAGGTGAAATGCACAATTTTTTAATGACAACATGGAAAATAAGGGGCACGTTTTTGCTTCTTTCTTTAGGTTTAACAAATGAGAAATACATATGCAACTGTAATAGAAATAAAGTTGTTGAATAATTCCACAAAAATGAGAGATTAGAATTTAAAACTGGCTTAACTGTTTTCTTCTCTTTTGCTGATCTCAGCTTTGGAAGATAGACATGTTGAAATCTGTAAATAGAAATACAAATGCTTCCCTTTTTTGTCATTTCAACAAAATGTCATAATGCTTTTCCTTGTAAATTTCTTCTCATTTTCCTTTTAATAAACTTTTTTTCTGGTGTAGAACCAGACAGAGGCAGTTCCATACCTAGAATCTTCTCTTTTATAGCCTCCAGATAGAGCTCACTTGGCAATATTTTTAGAACTAAGGTTGTGTAATCAGTACTGCTCTTGTGCACAACTCTGGTGTGGTCTTTAAAATAAGACATTTTGGTGGTGGGGAAGAAATGTGTGCGTTTTTCACTGTTATATTTTTACATAGATATTTGATGTATTTTGAAAAATTATATGCTACAGACTGAAGGAAAGAGAGCACAGGAACATCTGTTATCCCCGTTTACATTCACAGCTACACTTTTTTTATCCAACTTGAAGTTTTTGCCTGCCTCTGAGGCAGCATATTGCAGTGCAGTTCTTCCTGTGGTTCTTGTTGTAAAGCTAACTTAGAAATTCTGAAACCTAAGTGGTTCACATAGATTGGTGGCTGAGTTAGAATGCTACAGAATGAAGTAAAATAAACACAGAAATACCTAGTAATTAGTGTAAGGATGAGTAGCATCAAAAAAGTCAAATTCCATTTTAGATCTTAGTTTCACTTTCATCAAAAGCATAGTATATCTGTTTCCTTGTAGAAGTAATTTAGATTTGAAAAGATTAATTTTAGGTGTTGATAAAAAAAATCAGAGTTTGAGAGCCTGCATGTCACAGGCATTACATCAGTAATAAGCTGGTTTTGGTTTGTAACCTTGAGGCTTTACATTTACCTAAGTCCTGTAATCTAAGTGTCACCTTCCTTTGGTTTGTTTAAATTTATGCTGATCAGTCCACTTCAGTAAGACTGTTTGTTGTGACCACGTGGAGGACTATAGTGTTTTGGGGTTGTGGGTTTTGTTTTTTTTTTTTAATATTACTTTGTGCTGGATCTAGGAGAATAAAACAGTGTGAAGGTGAAAACTTAACTAAAGTAACAAATGAAGAAATAGTAACTTTTCTGTGAGCTACTTGGAAAGAAGCATTTTGATACTAGCAAATAGTTAAAATACATGGATGCACATCACTTGAAATAGTATGAATATTTCTGAATGCATTATGCTAAGGATACTCTTAGATAAAAAATGCTTTATTAGTTCCCGATCATCCATAAGCAGTATGTATCAAAAATTCTGATATTTTTAAATTTTAGACTTACTGATTTTTTTTTATTTACCTCATTCAAATGAATTAGAACTTGTACCAAAATCACATTTTCACATAAAGTCAATGTTGTACATGTGATATTGGGTCTGTAGTTGAAAAGTGAGGCATATTCCGCTTTGGTGTCACAGAGACTTAGTGAGATATTGTATATGAGATGCGCTGTAATTAATTGCAGAGTCCAAGTAGAGGCCAGTACATCCAAATTATTTTTATTGCGTGTTGTCAGTGGTGGATGACCACAGAAGAGTGGCATTTATTTTTCTGCATTGATTTTTAAAAAACTTGAGCACACCCAAGAAGTAACATAATTTAATAGAACCTGGTTGTACTCTGACGTTTGATTTTTCTGGTCACAGTTCAAAGAACTTTTAACAAGTTCTTTACAGTTCTTTACAGATTGTAGCATTTTGATCACTGGGAGTTGTTAGTGCTGTTTTTAGCCTGAAGGTCGTTGGTATGACTTGTGTGCCATGAGAACTAGGAATTTATGGGGGCAGTGTAAGAGCTGGACGCTGGCCTTGGAACTGAAAGTGGAGAGGCCGAGAAAGTGACAGCTCTTGTGGACAGTTGTGTGTCTGTGAGGTTTATTTTTTCTATTTAGTAGTTTGATCTTCAGCTGCTAGAGGTCCCTCGAGTCTGAACGGGAATGTGAAATCGGAGATGTCTGCAGTTTCCTCAAAGTAGAAAAAGGAAGAGAATAGAGATAAGGCTAAAATGAACTTCTAATGAATGGGAGCTCAGTAAACAAGTTAAGTTAGAGGAAGCAGTAGTAGTTGGCCTGCTCCTAGAGCATGTTAAGACATCATTCTACATCTAGTATAATCTGATTACTAACTCATGATCACTAGTGACTTACCTAACATACAGCTTGCAGCTGAACTCCTAAGTATACCGACAGAGATGCAACAAGTTATGTGCATGTTTTTACAAACATTCTTCTTCAAAGTTCGTACCATTTGATGCACTATGATATTTGGGGTTTTATTTCACCTGGAGAAGTCCTAGCCAAGGGCATCTGGGCTGTAAATAAATTGTTTCAGGTTATTCAGAAAGGAGATGTAATTCATCAAGAGCATCTCTCTCTTACAGTGGCCTTGTTTGCTTCCGTTTGTAAAGATTTTATTTTTAACAGTGCTCCTGAATGTAAAAACGTTTACACAGTTTGTCAGAAATGCTCATGAACAGCATGGATGTTTTCCATCACTGAATTACTTAAAAGGTTTGTTTTCACTCTGTTCGGCAAACGTTGGAAGCAGTGAACAAATCCTTTCAGCCTTCTCAAAAATGACAGTGACATGAAGCAGCTGGTTATTCATTCTTCTATTTTCAACTCAGGATGACTGTTTACGTGACGGAATTTACTGCCTGTGCATTGACCCAGGTGGATCATTTTGCATATTATGTATTGAGACTGTGCTACTGAATTAATTCTAACCTTTCAAGCCCCACAGCTGCTGTCATAGCAGTAGTATTTTGCACACTTGAAGGTGTACATTTAAGCAGTCAGTGCTGCTGTTTGCAAAACATGGTGCATCTGCTGTAGCCATAAACTAACTAAGATATCTTTCTTTAGGAAATTCAACAAGAAACAGATATCCCCGAAAGAGAACTGGTTAGAGCCCTACAGTCCCTTGCATGTGGCAAACCAACACAACGTGTTCTCACAAAAGAGCCTAAATCAAAAGAAATAGAAAATGGTCATATATTTACAGTGAATGATCAGTTCACATCTAAACTACACAGAGTCAAGATTCAGACGGGTAAGTGAGCTTTATATTCTACTGTGTTGTAGTCCTAAAACTGCCTTAAAATGTCAAAATATCTTTTGCAAGATTGATGTCTAGACATGTGAACAAAAGAAAATAGTATTTTTTTGTTGATGATCAGTTGCATCAAAATGAAAATTTAAATACTGAGAAAAGCGTGGAAGTCATAGTTAAGCCTTTTACTTTACAAAATTTGTAATTATCTCTTAAAAGGAAACGTTGAAAGAGAAATAAAACTCAGTAAAATTAAAAACATGCTACTGATCGATTTAGAAATAGAAACATTGCCTCATGAGTTGTTGCACTGCTGTGAAACTGAGTGATGTTTTTAGCCCATACAACAGTAATTTGCAAGTGCCAGGTAGCTATAATGTATTTGGGCTTAACAAATAAGAAAAACGGATTGGTACGATACAACTTCATTAGCTCATAGAAATGCTGGTTTGTCTTGTGCATAAGTAATGTTGATACCTTTTTGTCTGGAAAACTCTCTGGAAACAATTTCTGAGTTGTAGCATTGCTGTGGATATACCTTATAGAGCGCTGGAAAATTAGTTCTGAGTTTTAGTACATCTAAAATATTCTCTGACTTTGCAGATCTCAGTACATAAAATATACAGCAGCACTGGCAGTGTTTTAAGTGCAACATAGGTGATTCACGTGCTGTTTGTCACATGTGATATAAGTTCTGTGCATCACTCTGTTCAGGGATGTAAGCATGTAAAACCCGTTAGTACCTACTAATTACATTACGTTGCGTGTGTCCCTCTGCGTGAGTGATAGCTGGGCTCTCCTCAGGCACACGCAGAGCGCTGTGATGGCAACAATTTGCCATGTCTGCAGAATTTTTCTGGTGAGCAGGGGCGCAGCAGCCAAATGAGGATGTTAAGAAACCTCTCATCAGGACCCAAGGCACTTCCCTGGCATAATCAAAAGTAAATTCTGTGACATCTATTCGAGGTTTAGTGGAATTCTGCGTTTTCATTTCCACTCCGCAAATGTCTGTGAATGGGGAATATGACTGGGGGCTCGGCACGGTTTCAGAGCAGATTTGATACTTGTGGTTTTATTTTTCTGTATCTCTTTAAAAGTGATAAATACTTGGGGGTTTTGAGTGAAGAAGGGTAGGGGGCAAAGTGGTGTAGTGGTGTGGGGGGAGGGCTTGATTATGACAGCTCTTGGGTGAAAGGGTAAGAAAAGCTAGAATAAGGGCAGAAATAAAACATAAATAGGAGAGCAGAATACAAAGAATGTAATGAGTTGAAGAGGATAAAGTTGGACTGTTTCTTCCGACTGATGAACTTCCAAAGTATGCAACTAGTTTCTGAAGTACACTTTCAATCCTTTTTCTGTTTTAATTAATAGATTATTTGTTATATTAAAGGGAAAAATATTTAATGGAAGCGGGGGGGTTAGTGGTGCCAGTAAGCAGATTTGCATACTGTTCAGATTTTAACATAGCAATAATTAAGTAACAGATTGTTACCTTGTCAGTTGCTATCAAAATATGCCAGAAGGTGTTAATATGTTCTGGTGGCTTTTCATTAAAAAAATCAAGTTTGAGAATGTCAAAACTCAGGAAAATAGAACTTGATGTCTAGATGAAATAAGTAGTGAAGCTAACACACAATGAAATTAATTTTATTTTTGCTAACATGCTTTACATTCTGCTTCTTTTCTTTAAGTTGCTGCCAAACAAGGAGAATCTGATCCAGAAAGGAAAGAAACAAGGCAGAAAGTAGATGATGACAGAAAACATGAGATAGAAGCTGCTATAGTTCGGATAATGAAATCTAGAAAGAAGATGCAACACAATGTGCTAGTAGCAGAGGTATATTTACTCATATGATACGGGCTGGGGAATTCTTCTTGCTTTTCCTGTTAATTCATGAAAGTTACACAGCTCTCACTAATGTGATTCTGAAAGGCTTTTGAGAGATGCTGTATTAAATCCACCCTTTTGTTCTTTCTCCCTGTGTATGTGAAGACATCTAAATCCTTACCCATCAGTTTAGGCTGTACCGTTGGGTGTATCTAATTTTCATTCCTCCTTTTAGTGCTATTATGATGTTACCAAATTCCTTGAAATAAGTTGGCAACAAAAACCATTGTATTTAACATTAATTATTTTCTGATTTGATCTTGTTACTGACTGTTGCGTCCAGGTTTGAGCAGTTTGAGCTCTTAGCTGCTCTTAACTCCTAAGTTCTGACAGCTTCAGGGATAGTTCCCATTGTCCACTTTTGAACCCCCTTAGGGCTCTGCAGTTGAGAGCATTCTCAGGTTGGGACCATGCCTCTGCGGAGGTCAGTACTTGGAATCGTACCCAGGGATGAGCAATCAACTCATCAGGGGCTAACAGCTGTCAGCAGTTTGCAGACTGCTTCTTATGCTTCATGGTTGTAGCCAACCCTGTCTAAATATGTTTTTTCTGACTATTTGGTTTGGTTAGGCTACTTAATGATCTTACTTGCCTTGTGGTCTTATATTAATTGGTTTCGATCTTATGTTTTAGGTCACTCAGCAGCTGAAGGCCCGATTCTTACCAAGTCCAGTTGTTATTAAAAAACGTATTGAAGGACTTATTGAGAGAGAATATTTGGCACGAACACCTGAGGATCGCAAAGTATACACTTACGTAGCATAAAATGCGTTCAGAAAATTTGATTTATTCTTGGACTATACTCTTCGCATGAACTGGGAAGTTCTTTTAAATCATTAATATTAAAGACGACCATCTCTTCTATTAAATTACAGTACATGTTCTAGACCATTCAGATCAAGCCTTTTACTCCTTTTGAGAGTTTTCAACATCAATTGATTGAGCTTCAGGCTTTTCAACGTTATCCCTGTAGAGATCATCCTTACAATACTTCGGGAAAATGTGAATGTGCCGCGTTTGTTTTCAATACTGTATGAAAACAGAAAAATAAAATCAAATTTAGAAAATACAGCTCATTTAAAAAAATAAAATTGTTGGAATTTCATATCCCCAGATCTTCAGTGTTGATGTAAATGTGTTTCTGTAGTGTTGCTTAGCACTTCGCGCATTGTATAAGTTGGGTTTAAAAGAAACCACAACTGGTAAGGCAAAATTCCCAGTTATATTGCTCTGCTTCAAATGTTTCTTTAACTAGCCATGTTTAATTTAAATATTTGGTAATCTTTTGAAGACCCAAGAAGACAACTTGAGCATGTTTCACTCTTCCACCTGCACTCACTGTTCCAACAACATGATTTAGGAACTTCTGGGGGCTCAGAAAAGACCGTAATAATTTTGGCTTTCCCTTCTGTAATTTGAGTTCTTCTAAATTAAACTCTATATTGATTAGGTTTGTTCTGGTTTCTTTATAGAAAAAAGGAGAAGATTTTAGTGTGTATAAACTGTATAATAATTTTTGCTGTTGTACTCACTGCTGATAGTGGATTGTACAGGGCGATGTTTTTATTTCACTAAATGTAGACAAAATAAATTTAAAATAAATGGATTTAGTGTACACAAACAACTAATTCAAGTGTTTTAGAGTACAGGGTTGACAATCTCTTGGAACTAAATACTGTCCCCTGGGGAAACATACTGGGATTATATTTTGTTAATAAACATCATATATGGATCTGTAGCCCCAGGGCTTCCCATCATAAGTGCATATTTCAGGAGATTAAAGTGAAACCAGTGTGCACTATTTGTTTTTAAAAATGCATTTTAAATGTGTGCTGGTTTTGGCTGGGAGAGTTAATTTTCTTCATAGTAGCTGGTAGGGGGCTACGTTATGGATTTGTGCTGAAAACGGCATCGGTAACAGAGGGATGTTTGAATTACTAGTGAGCAGCACTTACAGTCAGGGCCTTTTCTGCCTCTCGGCCCACTCTGCCAGTGAGCATCAGGGGGTGCACGAGAAGGTGGGAGGGGGGGACAGTTGTGACAGCTGGCCACAGCTGACCTAAGCAATATTCAATTGCTGTAATGAAATTTTTAGTTCTTACCCTGGAACTTTTTTCTTCTTGTCAGTGTGCTGCAAAAATACTTTAAAAATCGCAGTTTAGTGACATCATTATTCTCATGGTTAGAAATTGTGTGCATTGTACTGCGGAATTTTTATTAAACAGTATTTTTGATGTTCCAATGCACGTATTACACGCTTTCTCTGCTGTAGCTATTTTTCTGTTTTAATTCAAAACAGTATTTTATTTTATGTTTTGGTTCACATTATTTTCATCCATAGATGCTGAAAAATATAGTTGGGATGGGCTTCCCAATGTGTAGATCTTGAGTTGAAACAAAGAAAAACTTGGTTGTAGAGCACTAAGATACTGCCAGAGCATTTCTTAATTAGCTTTATTAAACAAATACGTGGTGATGGTGTAATGTAGCAATGATTTGGAGAGTATTTTTCATAATGTGTCCCCACTTTCACCCCTCTCCAGCCTGTTAAGATACAAATCCTGTAAATTGCACGGTAGTAGGGTATTTCTCCTACAGAGAGGCACTGGAATTAGGGTGATATTTTAGCATGACTAGTCTGAAGCTTTTTCTGAGAAGCTTTACTTCAGTTTTATGGCACACCCCCAGCACACACAGAGACATATATTAGCTTTTATAAGGAGGTTACTGAGGGACGTTTCTGCCTTTGTTCATCAAGAATTTAGCCCCAAAAGAAAATAGCTGGGCTGTTGGCCGTTCCAAGTATGTATTTGCTCACCCTTATTAAAACACCTGTGTGTCTCTGTACAGTATGTATAAAACCTCGATAGAAATGTCATTTATTGTTTAGCCATAGAACAATACTAAATGCAGGTTGGATGACATCTGGGTTTTGGATTGTCGTTAAGTCATCAGAAACTTCTCAACATTTAACTCTGCTCCGTGTACCAGTATAAAGATTTTCTTTTATGCGTATCTTAGTGGCATGAATGTGGTAATTGCACGTTAATGCTTTCCCATTGCTCTTCAGGGAGAAATGGGTTCACATCCTTTTCCTTGTGAAGCTTTTAGAGATATTAGTGCTGCTATCCGTGACAGGAGGAATTTGCCCTCAGCGTTGTGATGGTACTTTTGCTGTGCGTCGCCTGAAGCTTTCGGCCACAGGTGGCTTTTGGAAGTGCTGAGCCTGAATGCTACATGACTGACTGTATAATTACATGTGTAAGGGCGGTTTTGTTACAAGCTGTGTGGGCAAGAGTGTTCTTCAGTAACATGTGCTAAGAGTATTAGTTTCCATTTTAAATTTAATAGAATTTTGAAGACACTAATTATTCAGGAAGGGGCTTTTTCTGAAGCCACCTTTTGGAAATACATCCTTTACCATTGGACAGTGAGGTCATGATACTGAGGATTTAAAGATGAAGAATGTGAAAAGTCTGGTCAGAGAGAACAAGACATCGCTAGGACTCTGAGTAAGGTGAGTTTGTTGCTTGTGCCTTTAAGTTGTTTGCATACCTTAAGTGAGATTTCTTTTATAGTCCATAGTAGAATTCTGCTATGCCTTATCTAATTTCATTTTTGCTTCCTTTCTAATTTTCACTTAAAACATCTTTGTAATTCGTTAGAATTTCTCAGTAAGTTTGTAGTTAGGTGTATGAGTGTAGTTATTACTAAGTTTCGTTTCTTTGCATTGATGGGCAGTTAAATGCAGTAACAGCATAATAAGCATGGAATTTAATTCTTCAAATAAAAGTTGGGTTTGAGTTTCATAGCTATTTGGAGGTACCATGGGCATGTACTTTCCTTGTAGACCAGTTTCTTTTAAAGGGTTGAGAGTACATTTACCATTCATAAGAAATCTCATTTGTATTCCTGATTTAGTTCTTGCTCTTTTCAATGTTGGCTACCTTTACAACTTTGATTTGCTCTGTCTTCTAGAATTAATCCGCGCAATTTCCCCATTTGCTACAGAACAAATGAATGTTAAGCATGTCTGCAAGGCAGGCTGAGTCTTGGATGCTAAGCTACTCCTGAATGAAATGTCTCCTCGCTCCCTTTCCTGAAGAGGAACTTTGCCCTGCTGACCCTGAAGCTCTCAAAGTAGTCGTGTCTGTTCTTGTTACCTTTGCTCATTGAGAATTGGCAGCTGCCATAACATTTACTTTTTTGGGGACCTGTAAAAACGAAGAACTGCACTAAATATTCTGGATGACAAGTATTTTTATTCACATGTATTGTAAACAAATTGTACGGTACCTGATAGGTGGCACATACATACATATATATACGGCAATAGAGCCTGTTGTGATGCATGGTTTTGGGGACGTGCTTGCACAGAGATGGGGTTCTTGTTTTGTCAAAAGTAGCAAAAATTGGAACTACTTGTGGCCTTTAGTTGTATGTCCAAAATGGGTCAGAACCTTTGTAGCTCAGCTGAAAACCCCTTATCTGTGCTTTGCTCGTGATGGTGGTGGAGGCAGGGTGGGCTCTGACTGTTGCTCCCAGTCCCTCCGAGACCCTGGGGCTCACCACGAGGATTTGACAGTCTAGAGCTCGGCTTGCCGGAGTGTGCAGAGCTGGTAAGAGGCGTTTGTGTCAGTACTGGTGTCTAATTTCTGTTAACACTCATTTTGGTGTCTTTGATAGTAAGCTAAATGTGCTCAGTCTGAAGCGTGAGTTTGATGGCTCCTCTGTCTCCTGAAACGTGTCAGGTGAAAGGTTTGTGAAACGCAGAGCTAGCTTTTATCCAGCTTTCTGTTGAATATATACTTCACAGGAGAATAATTCACTTTTCTGTCCTCCAGTACGTTGGGAAGCATTCACAGAGTGTGCCCACAAATGGGATTGGATATTCTGGACCTTTCAGCTGGCTTTCTCCATGTTGTAACTCTGTATCTGGTATGGCAGAAATGAATGTTCATGTAAAAATGTAGAGCTGCTGTTTAAATGAGAACAGTGGCACACCTTTGACAAACAGCTGTGATAAACAGTGCGCCAAACCCACCCACATCGGTGCAGCCCGGCTTGGTTTGCGGGTGCAGCGGTCTCGGTCTCCCCTGCTGCTGCCTTGGCATTAGTACGGGTAGTGTTGGCAAAACGGCATCACTTCTGTCAAGGGCTTGCTTGTTCCTTCATTTCTTTTCCAAAACTGGAACTTTCGTAGGGAGTGAGGCTGTGGGAGCCGGTGTGTGCAGTATCGCCGAGATGAAGTTTATGGATAGGAAAAGAAGTAACGCTTGACCTTAGAGCAATAATGTTTGATTATTCTTTCTCCTGCAGTTCAAAACTTGGCTTTTTTTCCAGGTACAACAGATGCTGAGGAACCCTCAAAGACTGCTCTTCTGTTCCTCCTCCTCGAAGAGCGGACTGCTGCGGTTCTCTGTGTGCCTTGTCCTTCCAGTGCTGGCAAAGCGCCCACGTTTGATGTGTTAGAAGCTGGAGCTCAAGCTGCAGCGGTGCAGCGAGTGTGTTGTGTGCCCTTGGCAAAGAAGCGTTCAGGCAGCTGAGTGGTGTGTTTGTGACGAGGGGCTGCCCCGCTGGCATGGCAGCCTGTCAGCCGTGGGGCAGGGAGGAAGGTGCATCCCCGGGGAGAGCAAGGGAGGCGTTCCCAGTCCTCAGTGGGGATGGCGGGGCAAAGAGGTGGTTGAACCTCCTGCAAAATGTGGTTTCAGTGACTCGTATTTGTCACGTATGAAGATGGTAAGCTGTGCTGGTAGCTTTGTGGCATCCTGGATGACTTCCAGCAAGGAGCAGGTATCGCTAGGGACGCCTTTTAACCTAGAAAGCAGAGTCCGCAGCACCAGGCTGCTCCAGCAGCAGAAGCCGTGATGATGCCGGCGAGGCGGCCGAGCACACTGCTGCACAGGGGACCCAACGCCTGGCGGGGGGGACTGGGGGGTCCCCACTGGGGCTGGCGGGGGTCCGGCCAGGGCAGGGGCGGTGAGCTGGAGCCCCAGGGATGGCCTCGAGCGGCTGGGGCACGGGTGCAGCCCCCCATGCTCCAAGGAAGGCTCCCCAGCAAACGCTCCTGTGTGCTTGCCTGCTTCTCCTTGCCCTGGCCCGAGCTCCGTTAAACGCTGGTAAGGCCTTCCACAAGCTGCGCCTGCAGGTCCTGGCTGGAAGCTTCTCAGGATGCGCTCTGGGATAGCATGGAGGCGGGTGGGAGAAGCAACTTCTCTTCCCATTTAGCGTGACCTGTTGAAGGATGAGGCAAGCGGCGACTGAGTCACGTACACAACGTCAGGCAATGGAAGGGGATCGCGCTAGGTCTGTAAACTGCACCTGAAGACCGTGGTTTTCATCCTGGTCCTGGGACACCTTCTTTTTAAGTTATAAAGCGAGGTTTTATATCTTGAATATGTCTCTCACAAGATGAAAAAACTTGGGAGACTTCCAAAGTCCACAGAAGGTGTTGGCGTTAGGTGGTGGTGATAAATACAGTTGTTAGGCTTATTAATTACCTACTCATCTATTTTCCCTCTCTCTGGTGTGAGCATGGTTGGGTAAGGGCTGCGGAGCTGGGTAACCCGTGAGACGTAGCGCACACTGTGGGTCTCGTGCATGCTGAACTTGGAGTGGGATTTAAGGAAATGAATGGGAAAATACTAACAAACCCAGTCTAGACTGGAATCCTGGTGTCTTGAGCAATGTTGTTCCAGCGGCTGGTCTGCAGCTGGGTGATACGACAGCACATGGGCTCATTAGCTGTTGGCTTTGTAAGGGGACAGGCAGGATGGGGATGGGGAGGGAGTTAGCCCTCTCCCAAGGAATACTTCCTGGCCTCTTGGAAATGCCCAGTATCTCCTGTGCATTTCATGGTTTTTGAGTGATGTGTTTGCATAATAAACTATGATTTTGCAGTTTATAGAGGCTCTTAACATCAAGCACTCTGTCGGGCAGCACCACGGTGATGTGTGGCGTGTCGCACCCTTGGTCAGGCAGAGGAGGGACACTGCTGGGTGCCCCATGACGCTCACTGGGTGCTGTGTGGGAGCTGGGCAGCACTAACACCCTAAACAAAGGTGCTCAGGGCAAAGGGGCCCGCTGGTTGCTTTCACGCTGAGCTCTTGCAAGAACCCTGTAACGTGCATATTCACTACGGGCGCTTCTCTCCTGCTGACACTACACAGTGCTGAAGTTTTATATGAACAGCACTGTAACAGCATGCTGGCCAACACGGTGGCTGTGCTTCGGTGTGTCATAGCCTTCACTGGGAAAAATGCCTACTGAAATCTATAGGAATTCATCCCAAGCCCCAGGCTGCATGATTTAGGGCTGGGTGCTGAGCGGAGAGAGATCTCGGTTGCTTGTTCCCTTGATGGAACTGCTACTCATGGCGTTCTTGGGTGAAGCTGGGAATTGCATTCCTCCAGGGAAGCAGACCTCACAAAGAAGTGAGCATAAACTCTAGTTCTAGGAAGTCTTGATTCAAATTGAGCTGATGGTCTTTCCTGAGCTGGAACCCAGGTGAGGGACCAATGTCTGAAACAGCATTGCTCTGTGCTTGTCTGTTGGTTCGATCCCAGAATAATATCAACATGGAATAATATTTTACACTAAATCTGCTCAGGTAATAATGGCATCATAAAATGAAGAGCACAAGAAAAATGAGGTTTTAGCAAGGAATTGGTGAATAATAGACAGAAAAGAGTGAAAACGCTGTTCCAAAGGGCAGGAGATAAGCTCTGGGTTCTCAGATTACTGTGCTTTTGCTTTAAGCATCTTTAACTTCTTTGGCACCTTCTGCACTTGAGCTGCAGTAACAGTTGTGCTCTGAAAATCCAGTATAGATGTGGCTTTATTACTCGGGGACAATTATGCTTTCTCTGCAGGTGGGCTGTTCGAATAATGTTTAGTCTGGTGGGTTTTTCACCTTCGTTTTTAATCTTAGTTATTATTCTCATTAGGTAAGTACCTGCAGCCTCAACTGTGGTCACATTGTATTTAACCTGTATGTGGAAAGCTACAGCTTTGGTTCTTGCTTTAAGGAACTCTAGTGTATTTACATCTAACGTGAATTCTTTTTATTTTTACGACATTTGAAATTAAGCCAAGTTTTGCAAGGACAGCCTGGCTGTTTCGGGGAAGTACACTCACAACCTGTGGCTCTGCAGCATGGTATTTCTGCCTGATTCTACTCTATGGCTGTGAGGTTCAGGCAGGTGCTTCTGGTCCTTCAGTCTTCTCGTACCAAATATAACCTGACCTTCGTTTTCACAGTTCTTGCCTGCAAAGAAAATCTTGCAAATGTGGTGTGGCTGTAACTAGCGCAGCAGTATCTGCCTGGGTCTCCAGACAGCCTGACGCAGTCTGCCTGCTCTCAGCAGTTGTTCACCCTAAAGCCAGAAGGTGTGATGCTGTTTAGGGGAGACTGGCCTGTTTCATCTCCTCGAGTCCTGGAACTGCTGACCTGGATTAGCTGTGGGCAAGGCAAGGAAATTGTCTGGTGAGATGATAGTCTGGGAGCCGTGTGCTCCTGTTTGCCTGAGGAGAAGCTGGGAGGGAAGGGGGATCCAGCAGTAGGTGCAACTTCCATTCACTGTTCATGGATAGCCTTTAGCAGTCTTGTTCTTGGAAGGAAAAAATGACAATGGGAAGCCACATCAGAGTCTGATCGTGCCTTACTATGGCCTTTGAGTTCATGCACAGCTTTTTCTTTGCAGAGATTGCTAGAACATGTCCCAAATCCCAGTAATGCTCAAGCTTCTTAGACCTGATAGTTGTTTGCCGTTTGGATATTGCTGCTTCTGAAATTCTGTTAAAGATGAGGCTAATAATCTCCTGCAGCTTGTCTGTCACAGCGTTTGTTATCAACTTAATTATGCAAATCCGCACCTCCAACATAATGTGGGACCCAGGCCAAGGCTGGTTTTTTTAAATTAAAATTTGGGGTATATTATTCTGTTCCTCAGGAGGGCTGTCCTCAGGAAAAGGGAGTGATTAGAAGCCTTCACACTGTGTAGGTCTGACTTGTTCCTTAAGCTGGAGCGTGGACTCGCTGGTGAGCTCACCGTCTCCTGGTGACTTGCTCTTATTAACGCTTGGTAGGGTGCAGTTTCTCTTGGCATCCGCTGCTGGCCTTCCAAGAATTCTGCCTTGAGTTGTCTTCAACAATGCTAAATGCAAGCTGATTAAGTGAACGCTTTACTAGGCCCTGCAAGTCTCGGTTTGGTTTAGATGTGCCTGTTTGTTTTTTGGGGGGTTGTTGATCTTTTTTTTCTGGAAGGCTTTTAATTCAAGTGTAATTTATATTAAAATTGCTAGGTTAAATCTTTCAGAAATGAGGCCCTGAAGCTAGACACTTAAATCCACGTGTAGGCAAGCTGACAGCCCCCTGGTCCCACATTGACCTGGGTGGGAGGAGGGGGCTTGATGCTGGGGATGTGGGCAGAGGGCTCCCAAAGATACTGTCTCGTGTCAGTGCTGGATTTTGGCTCTGTGTAGTCAAGTCAATAGATGTAACTTCAGGTTTTTTCGGTTTTGAGAGTTTTTTTGAAATATTTTAACCAAACTTAAAACTGAGGAAGAGTCTACCTGTCTGCAAGCACCGTGTAACTTGCAGAGGAAACAGCTGAGATTTGACTGGAGCTGCCTCTGTCAGGTTGTATAAATCCAAACCTCACAAACTTCACGTTCGTGCCTGTGGTGGGGTGTCTGTAGCCAGGCAAGGATGTGCAGTGCCTTTTGTGACACATTGGGAATGTGTCACATTCTAATGGGAAGCTATAAAGGGCCAAGTGCCTTCCACAGCTTTCTGGGGTGTGTGGCACGTGCCCATTGCTGCGGGCCGAGGCTCGCTGCTGATGGCCATCGGGACGGGAGCCTGGCTGCCAGCTCTGAGCCCCAAGCCGGCTAGGAGTCTCTGCAAAGAAACTTGGGCATCTTTGGTTACCATGCACTTATTTGGAAGGTTGTCTACTTTTCCCTGTGTTCAGACTGCCTGAATTTGAACCACCTGAATGACTATAGCCGGCTTTCCGCTGGTCGTGCTTGCTTTGAGATTTCCCGTGTGTTGTGGCTGTAGTG
Organism: Falco peregrinus; assembly: GCF_023634155.1. NCBI lineage: Eukaryota > Metazoa > Chordata > Aves > Falconiformes > Falconidae > Falco > Falco peregrinus. Next base: position 10,069,213 of record NC_073732.1, on the reverse strand, counting down.
CCCATCAGCCATGTAACGGGAGGGGTACCAGCATATGTCAAAGGCATCTATATAACCACATCTTGGGCACCTTAGGGCATCAGGAATGGGGAAGCTGACTTAGGCTTCAGGTTATTTGTTCCTCTTCCCAACCTGGTCTTGCTGCTGGCTCTCGTGATGGGGAGGAAAATTGGAAAGGAATGTAAAACTCAACGGTTGAGATAAGAACAATTTAATAGGTAAGCAAAAACCGCGCACGCAAGCAAACCAAACCAAGGAATTCATTCACTACTTTCCACCAGCGGGTGGGTGTTCAGCCATCCCCAGGGAAGCAGGGCTCCATCATGCATAACGGTCACTTGGGAAGACAAACGCCATAATGCCGAATGTCCCTGCCTTCCTCCTCCTTCCCCCAGTTTATATACTCAATTTGATGTCATATGGTATGAAATATTCCTTTGGCTAGGTCAGGTCAGCTCTCCTGGCTGTGTACCCTCCTAACTTCTTGTGCCCTCACCCCCCATCCCCCACCCCACCCTCTCAATTGCAGGGCCCAAGAAACTGAAAAGTCCTTGACTTGGTACAAGCATCACCCAGCAACAACTAACAACATCAGTGTGCTGTCAACATTGATCTCACACCCAATCCAAAACACAGCACTGCACCACCTACTAAGCAGAAAATTAACTCTATCCCTGCTGAAACCAGGACAGCCATGATTGTTTTAACCTGAGCTTCGGCAGGGTCATGGTTTGGTCCATCGCCAGTGACCTCCCTCGTCTCTGTCTCAGCGGGGCTCTCCCAGTCTTGCATTTGCACCAAAGTCCACGTTGCTTGAGGATAACTATTTGCTTTACTTCTGTAAATATAGTCACTAAGTGTACAGGGAAAATGTAGTTTGTCCTAGTTGTCCCTCTGACGTTATGTGCTGTAGTGCTGCCAGGCTGCCTGTTCCCTCAGCCACTGTGGCCAAGTGTCGGGAGGAACCTCTCTCATTTTAGTTCGTATTTTATCTCCTGCGAGTCTTGAAACTCTGTCTTGTCTAGCATAGTGTTTCTCACGGCCAGAGTCTCAAGTCGCTGGGTCCCGTCAATGGGAGGAGTTGCAGCCCGCTGTACCGATGCTGCTGCCAGGTCGGAGCTGCGGCTCCCGCTGCGGCCGAGGGTCAGCCCTCCCGGTAGCTCGGCAAGGTAAGATAGGCTGCAGCCTGTGGCAACCTCCCCATTCCTCTCCTTTTTATAACTTTTTTGTTTTGTTGGGGATTTTTCCTTTTCTTTTTTTTCTGTGCGTATGTGCCTGGATACCGATTTTGCAGTGTGCAGTGGAGCTCTCCATTTTCTGTGTCTGCTGACAGAGCCTTGCTCGATTTCTGCTCTTTGTTAGCTGGTTAAAGAGAAGAAACAAGAACCATTTGGGAGAGAAATATGCTTAAATAAATGCAGGAGGCTAGATAGCTTTTTGGTCAATGGGGTGTTACTTTCCTCCAAACTGATGATGAATTGGAGTCACAAGGTTTGCAGCAAGAGAAACTCTTTGGAAAAGCTTACTGTAGTCAAGGAGACCTTAATCCTCATTTTTGGCTCAATACTGTTTAGGCTGTAGATAATTGTCATCTAGCAGGTTAATTTAGTATTTTTGGCCTGGTTATAGGCAGAGCTTGAGATTCAGGTAAAATAAAAAAAAATGTCTTTTAGAAGTTCGTAATCCCAAGACATCGCATGTATTTAATGAGGCCTGCTCCTGAGATGCTTAGGTAATTCACACCCAGTCTCTCTGAAGTTAATTATGTGCTAGTATACAAAGCCTAAATCCTTATAAAGCAACTTCCTTTCAGATGTTACTATGAACTTATTAAATCCTGTGATGCATCGTCAGTCTTGTTGGTGTCAGCGAGAGCGAAGGGCTCTGAGCACCGCAGAGGACTAGGCACATCTTCAGAATTCATTATGAAAAGGAATTTTTAATTATTTTGCTCTGCCTTTCCACCGTAAGACTTTAAACATATAGTAGGCAGTATTCTCTGAGGCTTCACACAGCGAAGTGTTTGTTAGTTGACTTTATTTTATGCAGGGCTTGCTGTATGGGTGGTAGATGCAAGCGTTGGTGCCTGCCCTGCTGTGACACACGGCTGGTGTCCCCTGCTCTGCCTTCTGATGTCTTGCCAGTCACCGCCAGCTGGGAACGGGGCTCCAATGTGCTTTCTGAGCACCAGATCGGAATTATTTTATTTTGTTCCCCCCCCCTCCCCTCAGCAGAGTGAGTCTTCGCTAAGATTGAACTACTATTTTTCTAATCTCTTAATGAAATTGCTCTTGGCGTGTTCAGCAGGTCACTATGAATAATGTGTTTTTCCGTTTGGCAGCCAGGCTGGAAAGCTGGGGGAAGGGGAAGCAGAGAGGAAGGCGAAGACTCATGATGTTCGGGGACAGCATTTCCCTTTTCTTACAAGATCCAGCAAAAGCTGGCACTTTGTTCTGTGGCAGTCACCCCTTTCCCACCCAAGGCCTTCTTGGTGCCTCTGTAAGAAAAGCAGTGGGCGAGGAGGTCTGAACTCACCGGGAGCAACAGCGAGGGCCATGGCATCCTGGCTTTAGTCCAGGGTTTAGGGGTCAATAGATTGGAGACAACGTGAGGTCATGAGATACCCTTGTCCGAGGCTGAGGAGCCTGGCTTTGAGCCCTTCCCTGGGGGCCTTTAGAAGCAAAGTGGAAGAGGAGCAGAGTCTTCCTCTACTGGACAGTGCTTAGCTGGTGGTGGGGCTGCCCTCCAAAGGAGGGGATCGGGCAGAGGCTGACGTTCAGTTCATCTCATGCTCCTCATGGTGGGAGGGGGGGGTGCCCCTGACCTGGAGCTGCTGGAGAGCTTATGGATCTGAGGACCAGGCCTGAAACTGTCACCTGGCAGCTCCATCGGATGGTGCCCACAGGTGAGACTGATGCCCCGTCCCACCCCAGTAAGTGGTCACGGAGGCAACCCGGCATGGTGGCAGGGTTCAGGATCTGGCCCTTTCTGTGTGTAGGCTCAGTTTCTTGGCTGTCGTAAAACCTGGAGACACTTGAAGCGGATGGTGGTTACCTCAGACCCCACCTCTGCGCAGGAGAGATGCTGGTCCCCTTCAGCAGCCTCTGTAGGAGGCATTCGCCTATCTGGAAACCAGTTTGGCTCCCAGTGGCTACAGCGGGAGCTGGAGGGAGACGTGGTATCTGCATTGTTTCCTAACACCCCCTCCTCCCGGCTCACCAATGCTTACTCTCTGCAGCTGCTTTGCCAGAGTTCACATCACCAGTGCTTTATCTTCCTCACTATGATGCTGCTGCTCCTGCGGGATTTTAAACAGCCAGGCTGGTGGGATTCGAGTGGAGTGGGGATGGGGGCCAAGAGCTGCGCACGCCTGTGGCCATCGATGGACTGAGCAAGGACAGCAGCGCGGGCAGCGCTCGCCCCCGCTTCCTGCCCGTGAGACAAAGGGCTTGTGGGTGGGGGGTGCCGGGGGCTCTGCTCCGCGGGAGGGGGCAGGTGCTGGGCAGCTCGGTGTAGCAGCAGCCCAAGGGGGTGGTCACCCGGGGGGGGACCGAGCGTGCAGGTGGGGTGAGCCTGCTCACATGCTTTGTGTTCTCGGAGGCAGCGCAGCATGGCCCTGAGCGCGCTGCCCAGCCCCTAGCAATCTGGTAAATCCTACATCCCTGCATGGGCTCAGTCATCTTCCGAATTCCAAAAATCTTCTGGTATCACATTGCCTTGTGGCAGGCTTCATGACACATGTGGAGAAGTTTTCCTTGCTGGGAAAGGGGCGTTGCTAGCTGCAGTTGGTTCCCTCGCTGCTTTTTGGGAGGGTCCTTTGACCTATGTCTGCCCTTTTGCCCTCCTGATGCCACCCATAACCTCACAGCTCTGTAGCATGTCCTGCTGAGTTCCTCCTCCGGGCTGAAGGTGCTCATCTGCTTGCTTCCCTCACTGAAGTGGCATCTTCCATTGCTCCTGTCTTTCTCCCTAAGTCTCCACATCCATCTTATTGAAGGGCAGCTGGAACAGCAAATGCCATTCAAGATACAGATGTGCTGTGGATTTATAGGGTGCCAAAGTACCTTTTCTGTTTCCCTCCTGCTCCTTCCCTAGCAATAGCATAGTTTCAGGTGGCTGCTGCTGGTGGCAAAGCTGCTGCTTTCACCCGACCGCCTGCTCAGCCGCTGGCAGGCTGCTGGGCTGCATGCAGCAGGCACGCAGGGCGAGGATGGCTTTCCCCTGCTCACCACTCGTATCCCCCGCTTTGGCTCTTACTCTGCTCGTTTGCCTGACCCCAAGGCCGTGCCACCGGGGTGCTGCCCCGCTTCGGCACGGTGCCGCCGTGGCCGTGCCAGGCATCCCTGCCATGCCTCCTGCCAGCACAGGGACCCCGAAATGCAGCTTGTGCTTCCAGCTGCAAACCCAGCCCTGATGGACTTTCTTAGTTTCAGTGCTTTCCTGTACAGGCAAAATTCCCCTTTTCCTCGCAGGCAGGAAGGCGGATGGCTGCTTGCCGCTGCCCTGCAGCAAAGAGTTGATGAATCATTTCCTTTTCCATATTTTAGCAAAACTGTGTTGTTCAGAGCTCACCTAGAGCATTTTAATGTTTTGAGCACTTGCACTCTTCGCTCGCTTCCTGCAATTGTCCGAAGGCTGGATTCTCTTTGTCTCCCAACAGTTGTTACTTGCTCAGGAGTGCTGCGGGTGGGTTAGGCTCTGTTAGTGCAAATTATTTTTTTTTCTCGTTGCCTTAGTCAGCCTTTTTACTTTTATTGTACATTAGTGTCAATGCGGTTTTAAAGCATGAATGTGTATTTCTACCAGTAAGAGCGGTTTTGTACACAGAGGAGACAAAGCACCACTACTTGTACCTTTAGACCTTGGAGATTTCACTCGGCTGAATATAAAGCTATAAAGGGTTGTATTAAAAAAAAAAAAAAGTGTTTTGAATTCAGAGTTTTGAATAACAGACTTACTAGTGCTGGGATTTCTGCATGGTGAACCTCTGGTTTGTGTGCTTGGCTGTTTGAGAGGGAAAATCTGTGAGATGTGTTGCTCTTAATTGGGCGGAGCTGGATACATTATCAGAGGCCCTGGGTCCAATTTAAATACTGGCTGTATAGAAAATGGGGGTTGGCTTAACTTGTATTGCTCCTGGGCTGAAAAAATAAGGAGATGAAAGAGCAGTGTGATTTATTGTCTGGACACTGGAAGAAGCCTGGCAAGAGGTGTATCTTCAGCATTCCTGTTGTAGTCTACACAATAAGCTAAATTAAGTACCAATATGTAAACGTGAGGAGCAATGGAAAAAACCTGGAGTTTGCCTAAGGGTGCTAATCACAGGGATACCTTTGGCATTAAAATAAAAAAAACGCAGGAGCAAAAAGAGGCAGACAGGGCCCTGAAAGGGGGAGACCTGGTACCCAGCTATTATGGGCTGTGTTTAATAACCCAGGAGCTGATTTCTGGCTAGGCAGCAAGCTACCTGTGTTGTGAAGTGTGTAACTAGGAGTCGAGGTCTTTTCCCAAAGCTCCTCTTTCCTGAGGCTGATTCATATCTGTCCTTATTGTTATCTATTGTGTTCACATGGCTGGGTTTTTTTCTTTTGTTAGCCTGTTTTCCTTCCTTGTTTTTAAAGAATAGCTTATCTGTATGCTCCAGAAGGGTGTGACTCACAAAGATCACAAGCTTTTTTGCAACGAGCTAAAGCCAGCCTGCTGACTACGAGAAAATACGCTGAGGTTTTCAAACACGAGTGCCACATCGCCTTTGCAAAAGGTGGCGACGGCACAGAGATGAGCAGTGGTGGGATTTGGCCAGATCCGGAGTGTCCGTTTCCACCGCTGCCAGGCCGGAGTGCTGACAGCACCACCTCACCCTGGGGAAGCGCTGCCCCTGTGTTTGGTGCTCTTCATCTCTGCTGCTGGTGCCATGAGGGACAGGAGCAGTAGGACACAGAGGTGTTTCTGGACATGTCGGTCGCATGAACCCAGTGACCACAGCTTGGGTCTGGGAGCTGGAGAATGAGCCTTCAGCTGAGCTCTGCCGTCGCGTGAGTCACCCGGGACCCGGCACGTAACACCTTGTCACTCCTCACCTGCCTCCCCATGTGCATTAACCATGCGTACCTGCCTATTTCGTTGGGGTATCGCGAAGCTTGTAGGAGATTGACTTTGTTCTGTCTAAGTTCTAAAGTATACCCCTCGTGTTACTGAGGCTGCAGTAGCAGGAAAGGGAAGGCACCAATTTGTTTTTATTTTTTGTCAGGCACCTTTGCAATGGATGATGGAGCAGACGCTGTGATGACTGTGCATCTCCTCGCCAATTCAGGACACTCATTGCTTCTGCAGCAAACTCTGGATCGGCTTTTGGAGTGGATTTGCCCAGACATTCGCCTTTTCCTGGTGTCTGAGCGAGTTACTCCACTGAAATACTATGAGAGATGTCGTAAGAGAAGCTGCGGCTTTCCTGGAATATCTGTTCTTCTTTTTCTACATGAGGACTTGGGAGAAGAACGGATTTTCCAGATCCACGAGCAGTTCCAACGTCCACCCTGGCGCTACCAGTGTGCCCAGATTGCTAATGGGCAAAGCCACCCCTACGCCCCAGCTCCCCAGGACTTCTATGGCCTGGATGACCAGATGCCTGTGTGGGGCATCAGGCGGGTGCACTGTGGCCCTGAAATCCTGCGTGTCACCCTCTACTGCAGCCTCGATAACTATGAGGATGCAGTCAGGCTCTACGAGATGATCCTACAGAGAGAAGCAACTATGCAGAAAAGTAACTTCTGTGTCTTTGTGTTGTATGCAACCCAAAATATTGCTGTCCAGCTCTGTTTGAAGCAGCTGCCCGTCGGGGTGGCTGCGGAGCCGAAGGAGTCAGCAGCCTTGCAGTTCAAGGCGCAAGAAATCGGGCAGCTGGTGCCTCTCCTGCCTAACCCGTGTATTCCTATCAGTAGCACCAGGTGGCAAACACAAGACTACGAAGGAAATACAATTCTGCTTCAGGTATGTGTCTGTGGTGCTCTGAGAGGAAGGGTTTTTTTATTGGTTGGTTTTTTTTTTCAAGGAAAGCAGGACTGGTTTAAAATGGAAATTAAGATTTTGCTTGTTCATGTTTTCTTTTGAATTTTTGAATGCAGTAATTGGTAGCTGTCAATGCCGTGATGCTGTCGATAAATATAAGCACAGATCCTTGGAATGTTCTCATATTGTTAAATTAACATCCCTGACAGTGAAAGTATGAATGCATTTTTGAGCAGGCTAGTTTAACATCTTGCCTTCCCTGCTTGAATTAAACAACCATAGCAGCCTATTCATTTTTTTGCTAAGTCATTATGTTATAAATGTTTTTGAAAGCAAATTTTTAGCATCCGAAACCAGATGTATTCTAAGTATAGTCTGGATACAACATTGCCTGCGATAGGTTTGTGTGAGTTCTTGAGTCAGTTGCAGTTGGGTGCAAGTGCCAAAGAAATGTCCTAGGAAATCTCTGCCTTTTCTGTTCAGGTGTGTGGTCCAGAGCTTGTATGAACACACACCAATTAAAAATGACAAAAAAAGGCTCTGCTGAGATAATACACAGCGGGAACTACATGTGAGCAGGCGGGCAGTTTAGCTTAGTGTGCTTTCTTTCCATTGTAACAACACCTCCCACCTCTGATTATTTTGTTTCTTGTAATTTGGATATTTAAATATCTTGCCCATCCTGTGTTTTTTTCTTTTTCTTTTAGCTTCCAGAGCTCATTTGTTACAAATCAAATTACTAATTCTGCACGGCCTATTTTTATGCTGCTCTGAACACTAATCCCCCGGGCAGCTTTTGCATGCTTCTCATTCAGTATCGCTTTATAAACTGGTTTCCACCCACTTAGACTGGACAAGGCCCTGAGCATCTTCATGTAGATTTGAAGCTGACCCTGCCTGGAGCAGGGCATGGGGCCAGGTGACCTCCAGAGGTCCCTTCCTAAATTACTCTGTGGTTCTTCCTGCTGCAGGTACAAGGTCTTTAAGCTGACAGATGTACATGAATTCACTGGCAGGATGCTCAGCAGCTTTTTTTGGGGTGTAGCTGTGCTGCACTGTGCTCCTGGTGAAGGAAGCTGGAGGCTGCTTGAGCCTGGGGATGCATCTCCTGTGGCCGCTCCATGCAGGGCGCTGGCAGCCTGGCACACGGCTCCTTGTTCTCCAGTTCATGCTGTCAATCTTTATTCTAAGTACCTGTAGATCATTTATTCTGCCTCTCCCCTGCCCCAACTTTCTGCCTTATTGCAAATCAAACCCAAGGGTCAGCTCACGGACTGCTACCCATGCAGAGCTGTCATTCCCCCCTGAGCCTGCAAGAACTTTTTCTTGGTTTTATTGCAGAAGAGATAACCCAAGCCACCCAATTTGATAAAGTAGTATATAAACGACATCCTCTCTTTTTTTTTTTTTGCTGAAGTCGCTCACTAATTACTATTCTATTCCATGTCCTTTCTTTGACTACTTACAGGAGATCCCTGTTTAAATTTTACAGGTTTAGCCTTAAGACTGATTTAGGAGTCTTAAGTAGGAGAGTAGGACCATTGCTTTGTAAATAAAGACATGAAACATGTCTCTAGCCTTGTAGAGGATTGGTGAGTGGGTGCCTTGCTCTGGCTGGGGTCCCAGGGGCGATGTGTTCCACGGGAACCGGTGGGACATGTATGTTCAGCCGGTCCCGGTCCCATTGGCCTCGCTGGTCTGACGGGTATCTACCCCTGGATTAGTCTGTCCGTGTGTTGCCCAGCCATCAAAGGGAATGCCATGTGATCGATCCAGAGCTTCCTGAACAAGTTTCTTTCCAAAAACAGCCAGTCTGCTTTTGCAGACGTGAAGGAGCTCTGGTAGGTCTGATGCCTCCAAGAGGGTTTTGGGACAGGCACAGCTATTTGTGCGTGCGGTGTTTAGGTCACCTGCAGCAAATCTGTCACATGTGTGTGCTAGTCCTGAGATGCCTCTGGAAGGTGGCCACGAGCACCACAGCGTGTGCGTGCTGCCATCAGGAAACCCCCAAACAGAAGTGTAAAGAGCTTCGTAGACACGATGTGGCAATTCAGGTTCTTTGTCTGAACTGGGGTTCAGCTGGGTGGCTGCCTTGGCAGGAACAGCAAGAGGACAAGTGCATGTGTTACACCCCACCAATATACACTCCCAAACTGCCTGCTTTAAACTTGAGGGTCTTCTGAAACTAGCTGTGGTAATTCTTCTTTAAGTGTTTATCTAGTCTCCCCTTGAATCCACGTCACCTTCTTGTATGCAGGGACTTCCCCAGGCCTACTGCCACCTTCCTTTAACTGGAGCTGGCTCCAGCTGGCTTCATTTGATGGCTTCTGCTTCTTGCATTGCAAATGGCAGGGAATGGACAATCCTTATCAGTTTCTCCGGGTGGCTCGTGGTGGTTTAGCCTTTCATCCTCTCCATTCCAAAATGTCTTTTTCCCCAGGATACATGGGTGTTCCTCTACTGTATTTGCAATTACCCTTATCCATTTCTGAGCGTTTCCAGCTCCATGATACCCTCTTGTGTGCTGCAGGTGAAGGACAGGCATCATAGCCCAGCTTTGGGACCAGAGCTGCACCGTGCATAACCATGTTCTCCATTTCATTTGGAATAATTCTTAAGATTTCATTTACTTTTTAGACTGCTTCAGGCACTGAACTGATGCTATCATGCTGCTGTCTGTCACAGAAATGAGACCCTGGGTTACAGTCACCTCACAACCTAGCATTTTGTGTGTAAAGCCAAGATTATTATTTTTTTTCTATGTGCATCACATTACCTACATTTTCATCTGCTATCACTTAGGCTTGTAGGACCACTGTGCTGTTCTCTAGTGGGGCTCTGACTCATGCTGCAGGCGATTTCAGCACAGTGAGGCTGGGTGAGAGCATCACCACTTGGCCAGGCTAGAACAATCTGTTAATGAGGTTCTCTCTAAATTTTCTTCAACAGGTACAAGAGAGGTCCAAGCCCCATGAAGCACATGTTGGGCTTTCCCATCAGCATAACGCAGGCAATGAAAAAATCCTGCAGGACTCTGTCCCAGCCCCTCTCCCTGCAAAACAGGGTAATCCTGGGTGGAGAAGCCAGGAGGTCAGAGCCGCAAAGGGTAAAATAAAATCTGACCACAGCGAAGCCCTTATTCCTGAGCAAGCTGGCGGTGAGCTCCACAGGCACTTCTGCTCTTCTCACAGTGGTCCAGCAGCCCGGCCGTGGTGGGAAGCCACCCCGCTCCGCAGGCGGGCGAGCAGCAAGCAGCAGGCTTCTCGCCAGGAGAGCCACGTCCCTCGGCACGCGGCGGAGACCAACGTTGACACTGGGCTTGCCGTGGCCAATGCTGTGAGTGGCCGCTGCCCACTGAACCGCTTCTCCAGGGACCTGCGGAGCAGCCTCTTCCAGCTGCGAGCACCCACGGATGGGGCCAGCAGCACCATGCCCACCCCAGGCAGGACCCAGCTGCTGTCTGCTGCAGCCAAAAGGAGTAAAGGAGCAGGGCAGAGCGTGGCAGCCTCTCCCTCACAACCGCCACAAGCCAGCATTGCAAACAGGGCAGAGGATGAGGAGGAGGAATTCTTTATATGACTGAAAACAGACATGCTAGACAAAGTCAGCGTTTCCAAATGGCAGCAGGGTGCTTTTGTGTCTATTGTGCCTCCTCGTGCTGTGACCGCTGATGCTCAGCTTACCTCTGTAGCTGTCACAACATTTCGGTAGTGGGTTCACCAAAGTAGACGCTTACCTTCCATGGAGCAATGCTAAGGAGGCTGCAGATAAAGCAAGAAAAATAACACTGAATTTACAGAAAGCTTTATATTTTTTTAATGTAGAATAGATTGGAGGATTATTGTGCAATGAATAGGAATAAGCCATATGGCTCCTAGAGCTGTTCTAAGATGCTAAAAAACAGCCAGTGACATCTTCAGATGGGGTTAGGTGGGGTTAGATGCAGTTTGCCTAAGCTGCCCAAGCCGCTGGATGCCCCCAGCCATGGGGCTCATCGTCCTTCCCTGGGACCTGTTGGAACAAGGTAGTGGCATGGTCACGGTGGTTATGCTGATTTTCCAGTGTGTTCCTTCTCTTTTCCCTTGTTGGTATTTAAAAGCTATCAATGTCAGTTTTATGCAACATGTGAAACGTAAGCATGTTCTTTTAAAATATTTTTGAAGAAAAGATTTGTAGGTGCCTTTTCCCCAAATGAGCACAGTACATGCAAAAACACAATCACTAATAGTTTGAGCTATGTTTATGCTGCAGTAAGACCTGTGGTTGCCTTTTCATGTGACACTTACAAAGCCCACCATGTTGCTGGGTTTATTTTGTTTAGACCAGTGTGGAGTTACCAGCAAGCAATCATAACTGGGTTTTAATTAACAGAAGACAAGAGAAGCTAAGAGTCTTGGAGGGAGCTGCTGAATGCTGGAGAGTAAAAAGTGCAGGAGAAATGAAGTAATGTTTCAGGCACAGATGCTGAAGTAACTCCCATCCTGATCAGCAGTTTTCTCAAGCAGGATTAAGTAAATCTCAAAGGGAAAGAGATGGGAAGGGTATGACAGAGGCACGACTTTATTAAATGAAAAGCCAAATCTGATCATACTTACTTTCCAAACAGCACAACATTTTCCCCTTAAATACACCTGAAGTTGACTTTACACAGAAGTGTGAATGTGTCTGGTGAGTGCCATCTCGTTGCCTCTCCTTAGGTCACAACTCAAGCTTGACAGGTGATGACTTCTTGTGGCCGGAGGAGAGGCAGAGGGCGAAGGGCAGCAGCAGCAAAGCCTTCCTGGGGCTGCACAATGTTATGGGTATCTTCTGGTACTTGTGCCAGCTGAGCACAGCTCACACTGCACTGCTACAGCTTTGCTACCTGGGGGGGTCCAACGCCTGCCTATGCTGCGGGTGGGCTGTGCGCTGGGGGGCTGGGGAGCCATGCCACTGCTGGGTCTCCGCTCAGGCTTTGGGAAGGCCCCACGTTCTGGGGAAGTTTGAAGCCCAGTTGGTCTTAGGGCTGTGGGTGGGAGTAGGGCAGTCCCTGCTCTGCACCCCCACAGCTGGTGCTGCCCTGGCAGTGATGCTCACGTACCCTCCAGTGCGGGGCCCGGGACCTGCAGAAAGCTGAACTTATTTCACTGCACACTTACGCACCCCCACTGCTACATTTTCACAAGCTCCATAAATATTTTGGGCGTTTTAATAAATCATACTGTGATATTTTACATCTTTAAAGGGTTATTATTTAATCTTGCCTAACATGCTAGAAATCTAGCCAGCACTTTTCAGAGCCGGAGGAAATGTTTGGACAAGAAGGCAAGCGGCAGAGGGCTGGCAGGGGGGTGAGCTGTCTGGGCTCGCTGTGGTGTGGCTGGGGGCAGCCTGGGAGGGATAAGGAGAGAGAAGGGGGATCGGGGTAGGGCCCTTGGCAAGGTAGTTGCAACCCTGGCAATGGGCATGGACAAGGATAGTCATGAACCCAGGAGTGAAGCCAGAAGTGGGATTCCTGGGAGAAACTGCTTTAGAGATTTCATGGTATTATCTCTATTTTGATGCCAAAGGTACCTATTTGATGCCTATTTAGCATCACCTCATTCTACTTAAGAGAAAGAGGGTGCATAGGAGGTGGAAGGTCAGTATCTAGCATGGGGGAAATGCTTCATCATTTAAAACAAAAAAGAAGAAAATGTTCCATGAGGTTCACCTGCCTGCAATAGATCACAGAAGAGAATGGCTTCAAGTCAAATGAAAACTGCTCTGAAAATACTGCTTGTGACAGTGAATATATAAAGTCCATCTATTTTAAGTGTAGGATACACCTCACTTAAATTCTGTATTACCCAGGCAGCTGTTTGGTCCGGGGGTGCAGTTTCTCCCTGGTTGGATTCGGTAGTGAAAGGCAAAGATTCACATTTTCCGTAGACACTTCATATCTCTGCAACCTTTATTTTACAGTTCCTTGCATGCTGTGCCATTTCTTTCGGGCTTTTTAAAAAAGGCTGGTTAGAGTGTGTGCAGGCTGGCAGGGGGCTGCTGAAGCTCTGTGCCCCCAGTAGTGTCCAGGCAGCCTCCTGGGACCGGGCAGGAGTGCGGGGTTGGCGATGCTGGCAGCAGGCTGAGCCGGGGGCTTCCCTCTCCCCTAGCTCCCATCCCACATGTTGGTCCCAACAAAGCACGCAGGGGCAAACAGTCTTGGTGGAAAACCAAAGAGGGAGTTTTGAAAAGTTATGCTTAGAGGTATGATGGCGTTGCAACCCTGAATGAAAGGAAGTGGTGTGGGGGTTTTTTACCATCTGTATGTGTCAGGCTTGATATAAATGATTTAGTCTGGTGGAAAGGGTTCTGACTCAGTTGTGACCATCAGGGGTGATGATGCTGTGGGTACCGAGCTGCTGATTCCTCCAGACACCTTGATGGACAGCAGCCAAGGTGGTCAGCATGGGTTGGCACCTGCTAATCAAGATTTTAATGTTGAGATGTGTACTTTTAGAGGGTGATGGTCATCCTGTGTTGTGCAAGTCTGTTGGGTGCTATCACACCTGGGAGCAGGAGCATGGCCCTGGGATTCCTGTGAGCCATGTGGCTGGGTGACCCCGTTCCCAGGAGGGAGCAGAGATGCTGCTGTGGCTCTGCTCACAAGGGATGATGATGAATGGTCCTGGCCCAAAGGGAAAGGCTTTTCTCCTGGTCTGATTGCACAGCCTGGGTGATGAAGGCTAGAAATCTCTTCTTGTGGGAGTGGGGTGCATGCTGAGAGCGAGAGCTGCTGGCAGCAGGAGTTGGGCAAAACAGGAGAGCTTGCTCTGGAGTCACCTTAAGCCAGCCTGCAAGGGTGGCTGCTGTTGCTTTTCTTGTTTTGGTCCCTGGCTACAAAAGTGGTGTCTCTTGTCTCCTCTGAAGCAAGTGCAGCGGCATTTGTGAGGGACGAGTTGCCAGGAAGGAGTGGGAGCACTCCCGGATGCCTGGATACGGGCACAAAGGCAGGGGGTGCTCTCCCCACTCCCTGCGCCTGGCACGGTGTGGCGGCACAGGCGGGCACCCGGGTAACCTTGGCCTCGGCACGGCGGCTGCTGGAGTCAGTCCTGACACCGCAGGCTTGGCCCCTCATACTAAGAAGAAGCTGGCAAGCTTGATTCTTTCGGGGAAGCAAATGCTGAATGCACTCTTCTTTCCCAAGTTTTGGGCCAAATTCAGCTTTTGTGAATGTCTTGGTAAATCCTGAACTGGTCCAGCGAGCACAGCTGAGCTTTCCACATTTACACTGGTGGGTCTGGGGTGGGAGTTGCTTCTCTCAGCTCTGGCAGGATATTCTCCATCTGTGTTGGTGCTGCGCTCCGTGCCCAGGACAGGCAAAGCTTCACAGCCACTTGGTGGAGGGAAAAAATGTTGCACGTAGCAGAAATCCTTAATTTGTCATAGGGACACGAACCAGAAATTGTCTCTTTAGCCAAAGATGAGCGTGGCAGCCCCAGCTTCTCCGCGGGCTGTGCATGGTGCGCTCCTGGCACCCATGGCCGGGCCGTGGGGTCTGCCTCGCTGTAAATTGCGTGGGCAGGGTGCGGGGCGGCTGCCCGTGGGTCCCTCTGTCCGAGCACGTGTAGCTGCAGCAGTAACAGAAATGTTCTCTGTTGCCTGTCTGCTGTACCGCGTCCAGCCAGGTGGCCTGTCCCCTCAGGTGGGGACACCGGGGGGGTGCCGGGGGGCGGGGGGGCTGCCCGTCCCTGGTGCACCAGCTCCGCCTGGTGCCCGCCGGTGGCATCTTCCCGGCCGCTGCCGCCCCCGCCCCCCGGCAGCAGCGGGGACCGACGGCGCTGCCCCGCCGCCCCGCCCGGGCTGGCACCGAGCGGCCGTGCCCCAGCGGGCGGCCCCGCACAGCAGGGAGGGGGCAGCTGCCGGCGGCCGGGGCTGTGTCGTCCCCCCCCCCCCCCTCCAGGCTTTGCCCTTCGGCAGCGGCAGGTGCCACCCCCGCCGTGCCCCGGTGCCCCCGGGCTCCTCACCCCGCTGCCTGCCCGTCCTGCGGCTTCCCACCCTCGCTCTCGTTAGCACGGAATTAACCTGGTATAGAAGAAAATAATAGAGATACCAATACCAAAGAAAGCTAACTTAGCTCTCAGTCATTCGTTTTCTCTGCCAGCAAACTAAATTAAGGAGATCTGCCACGTGAGCGACAGGGGTGAATACCGTCCGTCATTATTCCGACGGCAGCCTCAGGCATGGATGCGCTGCAATTCCATATGCAGCTGTTAATGTGTATCTGCTGACTGCAGAGAAAAATCAAGGCACAGTGCTAGCATGCTTGTTACAAAGGCGTTTTGCTAAGAAATGCCATGGCAGATCAACTGTTTTAGCTGTAATAACAGAAAAAAGTAAATCATTAATTTTAACTGGAGGCAATTTTGTTTCAAAGGTTAAAAAAATAGACTTCTCCCTTTTTAGTTGAGCGCCAAAGGATCACTCTTGGCTTGCCGTGAATTAATCCTGTTCCCCTTCGTGGAGGTGACGATCCACTGTGTGATGGAGCGGGGCGGGAAGCAGGACCTTTGCCTTGGTGGGGT
Organism: Falco peregrinus; assembly: GCF_023634155.1. Classification (NCBI taxonomy): domain Eukaryota; kingdom Metazoa; phylum Chordata; class Aves; order Falconiformes; family Falconidae; genus Falco; species Falco peregrinus. The sequence continues at coordinate 10,053,662 of NC_073732.1, read as the reverse complement.
GGGGCAGGAGGAGATGCGGGGCGGGAGGAGAGGTGGAGCGCTCTGGGGCGGTGGGGTCATGGCTGTGGTCCCTCTCCGCCTCACTTGCAAAGTGAATTAGGAAGCTCAAAGGCTCTTAGGCTTTGCTTTAATAATGAGGAACTGGAAACTTCTGTGGAAGCCAAGAAGGGGTCTGGGCTGTGGGAGGGATGCAGAGGGCTCAGGGGTCCCCATGGCACACTGCGTGGAGCGCGTGTCCTTCTCCCCCGCCACCCCATGTGGGTCCACAGTTCACCCCTCTCAGCACAGCAGCAACAAAAGGGTGTTTCGGGGTGGGGGGGATTCTCTGTGACCCCCTTTGCCGGGGTGCTGCAGACGCTGCTGGTGGGGCAGGAAGGTCACTGCTCCCTTGTACACCAGGATCTCCCTGCCCAGCCCTGCTGGCACCTCCTGCAGCCAGGCACGGCTTTGCTTGAGCCCAGGTAGCGGAGGTGGGAGGTCTGGCTGCTGGATTTTGCCAGTGAACCCTGAGTGACCACCCAAACATTAGTCCTGTCGGCCTGCCAGGCCGGCTGGCATGAGACGTGCGGCAGCAGAGTGGGAGTGTGTGCACATCGGGGCTGGGGCTCAGCTTGCACGGAGCTACCTGCCCTGCATGTGTTCTTTAAGGGGTTTTGCTTTTGTCCTCTTCTCCAGTAAGTGTTCTCACGCAAGGTTCACCAGGACCTTTCTTTTGTCCTTAGGGAGATGAAAACTCATTTTTCCTTCAGTCTTTTGGGCCATGATGTGGTAAGTGCAGAAGCTGCATCCCTGCCTTGGGATGCCGCTTACTTGCAGACATCAGGGAACATTGGGAGAGGGAACTTGCAGCAGGAGCTGCCTGAGAATGGGGCAGGATGTACGGAAGGAACTGGAGATGCCCTGTTTGGGCCTCAATAAGAAACCTGGAGTATGATGTGCTTCCGTTCAGCAAAGTGCCTACCTGGCTGTGGCTTTTCATCCAGCGTAGGGTTGGCTCAGCCCTGCAGGGGCTCAGTGCCTCAGAGACGCTCTGCTGCTTCATAAGCCAAGTAGCCAAACACACTGGGGAGCAAAAAACTGACATGAGATTAAAAAAATGTCTTTTAAAAGACCTGCCTGAGAGCTGCAGTATAATCCTCAGGGTGGCAAGTCTTAGTCAGGCCCCTCTTCTGCCAAAGGCAGGTGTGCCTGCAGGCTGGGCTTCAGCAGCAAGTGGTGTCCTGGATCTGTCCCCTTCTTGGTGTCAGATGTTCCCCATTGGTTTTACTTTCAGGAAGAGCTGCTCGTTTCCAATGGCATATCTCAGGTGGAACACCTCATATCCTTAGTACCTCATTGAAAAGAAGCATCAGAGGTATTTCTCTACACCCAAAACGTAACAGTAGTTATACAGAATAACAAAATATAGCAGCTGTTACAGTGAGCAATTTCTTTCCTGTTCCTGTATAGTGGGTTTCATTAAGCACAGAGGATGCACCTGATCAACCTGGATTAAAAATTCAGTTATATTATATTTTACAGGAGAAACAATGATTGCACCCAAGTTTGGAAGGGTGTCTGGAAAGAAAATTCAATGTGTTGGGAAGCAGTCGGTATGGGTTTGTGGTCCTGGGCACTACCAGGAGGCAGTGATACTCCCGCTGCATTTCCCCACCTCCTCTTTCAGCAGGCTTCCCCTGACACTACCACTGCATTGCAGTTTGCTGCGCTGCTCTTCTAACATTTAATTCTCATTATTCGAGAGAGGTTTTGAGAGGTTTCCATCTCCCATGGAGCACTTGCATTAATATTCCAGTTCAGGATCTCAGTTCTGCTGCTGATTACAGGCAAGGACAGATCCGATTCCTATTAGTGTGAATTAATATTCTTTAAGAGTCCCAACAGCTTTCTTCTCCCCTATCACCCTCCTTCAGGCACTGGCAGCCTGGCTATGCTGGGAGGTGATTAGGTTTGTAGATTTGTTCCTGCAGACACTCGGTGACACCATTAGTTTTCTCATCTCACTTGTGCAGCTGAAATTGTGACAGCCTCACTTCTTTAATTGGGATCATCTTGAGTTGCATCTCAGCATCAGAAGGAGCCTTGTAGGGCGCAGGCCTGGCTAGGCACGGAGCAGGCAGGAGCCACTGGGGCTTTTAGCTGTCACAGCTGGTAAAAGGTTGATCCTTGCTTTCTGAAATGGGAAGGTAGGATGAGAGATGCCCTGACAACTGACTGGATGTGGAAGATGTTCCTTGCTCTGAAGTAAGCCCCCTCCTGTTGGCATGGCTGGGATTCAGTGTCTTGGTGTGGAGCAAGAGGAGAAAGTTCCTCCTTCTCCTCCTCTTGCCTTAGGTTTGACTCACTGCTGCTCCCTTGGGAGTGGCAGGAGAGATATCCTAGCCCTTGTGCCACTGTGTCACATGTGCTGTGTAGTGCTGGTAGCTGGGATTGCCCCTGGTGGATGTGGTGACTGGGTCAAGTGCAGATCCTGCATCACATCTCTGCTCCAGGGTGGGAAGGGGTGCAGCTGGAGTTGTGACTCCCCAAAGGTCACTTGCCCTGTGCCTGGGCCACCTTTGTCTCTTTCTTCACGTGGTGACAGCAAGCACTTCCACTGGGCAGGAGGACCAAAGGTCTCTGCAGAGCTCCACATGGCCCTGAGTCACCCTCGGTCCCTGTATGGCAGGGAACCACCCTGCCACCTCTGCAGGCAGCGACAGTCAGCCGAGTGGCTGCCTTTGCTCTGCCAGCTCCCAAGTCTGCTGTGGGGACAGGGCTCTTGTGCAACGCTGGGCTGCCCTCACTGCTGTCCTAGGACCACTGCTATCAGAGCATCTCTTCCTGGCCCCAACTTCATATTCCAGCATCACCAATTCTCCTCCCCTGCTCCATCTCCCGCTGTCCTGCAGAAGATGCTCATTGGGTCCCACAGCGGGTGTGCAGCAGGGTCCAACTGGGACCTGCAGCGTGGCACATGGGGGCAGCTCCCTGCCCCTGCTGTGGGCTGAGGGCCGTGCCCTGCCACTGCTGCCGTGTTTCCAGGAGGAGGGAAGGGAGTGACCCACTTGTGGGAGAGGTCAGCCTTAAATCCCAGTGTTTGAGCACCAGTAAGGAAAAACCTTGGGATAAACAGCAGCAGTCTCTGCAGTGCCCCTTTTAATCTAGATGGAAGAATTTTTCTAAGGCCTGAGAGTTACCAGCTGGTGGGACAGGTGACTGCAGCTTAGAGAGATACTACATTTATATGAAAAAAAATGTTAAACCGCAGCCTAAGTCTCCCCTTGGATCTCATACTTTATCTGTTCCCATCCACCAATGTTGTGCTGCTTGGCCAGAGGCTGCACGGCAGGGCTGTCAGCAGCCTCCAGCTGCCGGAAGGCTCATAGCCTGCATAGGAGTGACTGAATCAGCTGCCTGGGCCATAAACGCTCATCTGTGATCCTTTCTCTGGGCAGGCTGGGAACCCCATCCTACCACTGGCTCCTCCCAGGCTGCCCTGGCCTCCCCTGCCCTGAGCTGCCCTGATGCGGCTGGAGCCTCCCACAGCCTCTGTGCCCCGAATCCACTGGCTACGTGGGGAGTCAAGGCTGCTTTGGGGGGAAAAAGGGTGGTTTGGGGGGCTGAGAGCAGCCCCATGGTGCCGGCAGCAGGGCTGCTGGAGCTGGGTCTCGGGGCACAGTGCGTGTCCCTGCCGGCTCGGTGGCCGGGCCAGCAGCGTGGGTCAGCCCTGGGCATGGGCACACAGCTGTGGTCATTAAACTGCTGCCTGTTCCCGTGGGCTGCTCTCTCACCTCGCCTCAGAGGTAAGGCTTTCCTCCTCTTGCATTTATTGCTCAAACCCGGAGCTAGGAGACCATGTATTGAGCTGGAGTGCCTGGGGCACAGTTACAGTTATTGCCCACCCTAGATTCTGGCAATGAGCCCGCCTGGCTCGTCAGACTTCCCTCTTCAGCTAGCTGCCGTGGCTGAGCCAGCGCCGCTGCCAGCGCTGCGCTGGGTGCCCGGCTGTTGGCTCCTGTGGCTCCGTGCTGCTCCGAGCCGGGGAGCACCCTGGGGAGCACGGCCACCCCCTGTGCCCTGCCGCCCCGCGTGGGCAGTGCCCGCTCCGCCTGGGAGAGCAGCAGTGCCACACGGGAGCTATTCACTCGCTGGTGATGGAGAGAGGTACCTGAGCCACGGTGTTCCCACGCTGCTTTTTGATTCTGAAGCTTCACTGGCTTATGGTTGGAATGGAAGCAAGGTTTGTGGTTTTGCTTTTGCTTTACCAGAATTGGCTTAAAGCACCCCAAGGATTTTCAATTAAAACAAACAAAGGAAATTATATTCAAGGAAACTCCCAGGACAGTACAAGAGATGTGATTCTGATGTGCAATGAGTACAAAGGGAACGTGTTTTGGCCATCCCAGTGGCTGGAAGTTTTGTTTCCAGCCTGGCAGTGGATCTAAGCAAGTGGATTTTGGTTGTGTTCCTCTCCCTCCTCTATTTGTTGGTCATGTTAGATGGAAGCATCCTTGCAGGGCCACCACATGTATTGGGAACAGCACCAAGAGCAGCTTCCTTCAAATGCAGCTGTGGGCAAACCAAATAGCCACTGTGATGGATGTAAGCAAGTGGGATGAAGTAAATCAGTGTTATGGAACCTTGTCATGTAGATCAAATGCAACATTTCACAGCATTGATACCCCAGGGCTTCCTTACCCATTGGGCACGGTGGTTGTTGTGTTGGCCTGCGTGGCCTCCTGCCAGTCCAACCAGTGCTTAAAAATGTAGATGTACTTTCCAGAAGCGGGTTGAATTATTGGAAGGTGACTAATCAAATTGGTTCTGGCACCACTAGCAGCATCCTGGTGGATCAGATGCTGAACTGTGATGCCTGGGCTCTGCTGAAGGCCCTGCTGGGCTGCCACTGGCCTTGGCGGGGGTGGTTTGGCCACCAGCTGGTTTCAGCTGTAGGGTCAGTGGCTTCACACTGAGGAGGGCACTGGGCTCCCAGTCCCTCAGCCTGACTCCCCGAAACCTACAACGCCGATGTAAGCCAGGCTGTGAGGGTTTCCAGCCTGTCCGTGTAAGCTGGGAGACCAGAGGGAAGGGGTGGGGTGGGAGCAGAATTTCCCTGAAAATTTTGCTGTGTTTTTTCATCTTGATTTAATTCAGAGCTACTAGGCTTTGTGGAGGGAATAGCTGATTGCAGAAATGTCTCATGCTGATGTTTACCAGATACTCTTTTTAGATGGGAAAGTCATTCTGTGTCACGAGAAATTTTGCAAATGTTAGTTTTTGTTGCAAATCAGAGTGAAACCAGATTTCAGGAGATTTAGACTTCTCACAGACTTGGAGTTTTAGCCACCCTTAGCTGCAGCTCTCTGACAGCCTGCTTGAGCTGCTGAGCCACCTCCTTCAGTAGCACATGGCACAAGGAGTTAAAATAATTGGAACAAGATATGCGCCATGGGAAGCCAAGCATTTTCTATTAAGGAAGAGCAAACCTTCTACTTCTTGTAGCTGTTTTGATTCAGCAGTTGTCTTAGTGGAGACTGCTTTTTTTCCCGATTTCATTGTTCAGCTCTGGTAATAACCACTGTTGTGTTTGCAAGTTTTAAGTGATGACAGGCCAAATGCCTTACCAGCATTTCATTTCTTCCTGTGTGAGTGTGCTGGCTTTGCCTGCCTTCATCAGCACCATGGGCTTTCTCTCTCTTGCTCCACTTGACATGTAACTGAGCTGTGGACAAGCCCTATCTTGTATGATGCTGGCATGGCATATGCAGTCGCTGTGCCTCCCCAACAATCAGTGTCTTGAGGCACCGCTCATCCAGAGGGATTACATTCAGTCTGCAATTTTTTTGGCATCAGCAAAGCGGGTTCTCAATGTGGGGGTCCTTAATGGCCTTCATGCTCCTTCTGTGCCCTGTGTTGTATTTGGTTCCTGAGTTTAGTTTGGAAAGGAAAAAAAAAAAAAAAAGTGCTGCCAGGGTGTCGGTGGGAGCAGGGATGTGTGTGGGTGTCAGAGGTGCAGCAGATGTGGCAGGCAGGCTCACGCAGAGGGCTTGGCAGGAGCGGGGATGGTGTTGGGAGGACATGCCAGGGCTGAAAGTGGTCCCCTCTCCACGTACCAGAGCAGGCTGGCCACGGCCATGGCATGTGCCAGGAACAGCTCTTCCTCCTCCTCCTCGTTGTCCACATGCGCTGCTGGCACAGCCTGTCCCCACCGAGCCTGCCCGGGGGAGCACAGCACGAACCAGCCCCGCCACAGCAGCCGGTGCCACCCAAGGGGCACCGTGCAGGGCGGCCGGGAGAGGAGACTCCCGGGATTCCAGTTTCAGGGTGGGAGCTGCGAGTCACAGGCTGACGCCAGCCCAGTGGCCCCCGCAACCCCAGCCAGCCCCACCACGGCTGCTTGCACAAGCTGGGTTATTTAAGCTCCCGAGTGATGTGGAAAGCTGTGTCCCAAAGAAAACCTTGTGCGTTTAGCCAAAAAAAGACCCAGAAAAAAAGGAGGAGAGGAAGGGAGGAGGACCCATAAAACATTTTCCCCCACCTTGCAGACTCAGAGCCCTTGCCCCACTTACCTGGCCGCTGGGTTTGAATTTCAGCTGTTTGATTCATGAGAGCGTGTCTCGGAGCCTCTGGAAGCATGTGGACTGCTCCCACCCGCAGGGTGACTGCCCGGCGGCACTGCCACAGCCTGGCTCCCCGGGGAGGGGAAGGGGTGCTGGGGGCGTGGGGGTCCCGTGCCCCGGGGCCCTGCAGCGCTGCCTGGCCAGGTGCCTGCCAGTGCCGTTGGGTAACATGCAACTGCAAAACCAGAGCGGGATGGATGTTTTTGTTTTTGTTTTCCAGGTCTAATGTGAGCTTTTCATGGTTCCAACCTAACTGTGAGGTTTTATGGACTCCTGTTCACTGTGTTCTGCTGTGCTTTTATGGCAGGAGCTATGCTCACACCATCACCAAAACCTGTTTGGACTCCTGTTTACTGTGTTCTGCTGTGCTTTTATGGCAGGAGCTATGCTCACATCATCACCAAAACCTGTTTTTGAGTTGTTTGTGACAGAAACCGTACTGACAATGAAAATACTTGGGAAGTATTGCAAAGCCAAGGTTGAATGGAGATCTCCTCCCTCCACACCCACCACAGGGATCTTGGACCTCCAGGAGGCGGGTGAGGACAGCAGCCGTGGCCACCCATGAGCAGCTGACCCACGGTGCACGGAGCGGGTGGCCTCCTGGGTCCTTGTCTGAATTTCCCAGTTGCTATTCTGGGTAGGAGTTGTCTGCAAGAGAATCTGTCACGGTTTTGATTCAATATGCGGTTTACTGCTTGGAGAGGTGATTGAGAGCTTTTGTTCTATGTTTTTCTCCTTTGTGTTCTGTCTTGCTTGACCTATACACAGAAATGCACGTTGGCAACCTCAGCCTATCCATCTATAATCATTGATGCTCCAGCATGTGTTTTTACTTTACAGAGGGTTTCAGTGTTGCTGTTGGTAATGGGAAAGGAGATGTTATGGGCATGCAGCAGGGCCTTTTAACATCTACAAAATCTCAGCCAATTTTTAAAAGCCAAAGCAGTCACCCGCTGTATGTTCTAAAAGCTATTTGTCCGTAATTTTAAATTGTAATAATAATAATAACCTTGCTGATGCAGAGGGTGTGTGGAAGAAACAGGCATCCTTGAAAATTTCCTATGAGGCTTTGCCAAGCTTGAAGTGACTTTTTGATATTTTTCCCCCTTTTTTTCATGACTGAAAGCCATTTCTCACAGTGGTGGGTAGCAGCTCCAGCTGCTACATGTCAAAGCCGAGCACAGGATCTGGCTCTGGAAGCAGTGCAGCTCTCTGCTATCCTTCTGCAAAGCGTGCAGGAGGCAGCAATTTCCCCAGAAATGTGGGAAACGAAGCCCTGGATGCAATTGCCCTTCGGTCCAGCAAGGCTGTCAGCAGAGCAGTCCCATCCCCTCCTGGCCCAGCTGTGTGCTGCACATCTGCAGTTCACAGAGCGCATGCTTGGGCTCAGCCTTTCCTCAGCCACCCCCAGTTCACCCAGCATCGAGGCTGAAAAGCCACTGATCTCACTGGAAAGGATGCAATGCACCGGCTTGCTCCAAAGAGGCGGCAGGTTAAAACTTGCTTACCTCTGTGGTACCGTGGAGGTGTCGGCTGCGTAAATGCAATTTAATGCCTTGGAATCCATCAGGCGCATGGGTGTGCAGGGCAGCAGCATGAGAGCTGGCGGGGTGCTGAGCGTGCCCCGGGCTTCAGCCACCCCCGGGATGCTGCGCTGCGGCACAGGATTGATGAGACTGTCATAGGTGCAGCCGTGCGGTCACAGTTAGGAGGTGCTCCCATCCGCAGCCCCTCTCCCGGGGCTTCCAGGCTCTCCAGAAAATTACCCTGTAGAGCATCGCTTCACATGCTTATTCTTAGCCTAACGGTGTGTAGTCATTTGGGGGTTTGGAAACTGGATGAAATTCGATTCATTTGAGTTTAAAAATTCGGTCAGTCCGATGTGGTTGGTTGAGTTGTTTTTTCTTTCACCTTGTGCTTCATAAACATTTTGGTGGCGGGCATTGTGAGCATTAGGGCCGAAGTGATCTAACCCTCTCCACCGGGCAGGAAAATAGAGTTATTCCCATTTTATTCAAAGGGAAATGAAAATAAAGGGATTTTATACAGCTTGGCCAACACTGCAGGGAAAGTCCCTTTAATAAAAACCAGATCTCTCATCTCTTAATCTTACACGTTAACTGCAACAACATCCTTCTTCCTTAATCTTCCTTTCATGCACTTCAGAACTTTGCACTAACAGTTTGCTTTTATTGGGCATGGCCTTGATAAGTGATTTCTTTGAACAATAGCCAATTCACTGGCTATTGTTCGGTGGTAATGAGCTGGCTTAACATAAAGTCAACAGTGAGCCAAGACTTCACACCTGAATAGGCATCCAAGAGGTCGGAACCGGTGTCTGATATTTGAAAAAAAATCCCCATTACTATTTGGAAAATAGGATAAGAACAATTAAGAAGAGGACTGATGCAGGTGTATGACATAAATGCAAACTGCAGCCATCTTAGGTGCTCAGGCTGGTTTCTCTGTTTTCTTATGCTGGACCATCACTGCCTGTTTCAGTCTTTATAGTTACTCTTTGTCAGAGGGATGGTGAGACAATGATGTTGCCTTTACCCAGGGATGCTGGGGGCTGAGAATGGCTCCGTGAAGGTTGGTCAGTGGTGGGTGGGAGGGAAGGAAGTTTTGGCATCTGTATGAGAAGGGGCTGTGGATGACAGTGAAGTCCTCCTCCCTGCCTGGAGGAATGACGAGCTATTTAGTGCATCTTTCTTCCATCTAAAGTAGGAGTTGGGAGGCCAGCTAGACCACAGTTAAGGCACTTCTGGGTGAATCTGGGCATTCCCTGACAACAGGATATCTCAGAGGCATATGAATGATGGGATCAGAAAGAACTCATGAATGTTTTTATCTCTATGCTCCTTGGCTCTTCACATGTGTTAGTGGAGCTATTTCTGCCTTTTTCCTGCCTTTTGGAGGTGCTTATTACTACAGGCTGCTGGAAGATCCCGGGGAGTGAATGGTCCTACTTTGACAGGAGCATTGATTATGCTTGGAAATTGTTCTGGCAGCACTTAGTTATTTATCTTTTTTCCCCCCGCCCTTCCCCTAGGCAAGAAGTGCTTGTTACAGTTGAGTACTGTACAGTGATTTTGGATACTAGGGAGGCAGATCCTGAGGTATCTTTGCTGTGCTCATCTCTTGCATATTTAGGTTAGTCAGCTAACGTATTGTTGATGTTGCCTTTTAGAAGTTATACAACTGCAGCGGGCTGGCCGCCTGCTTCAGGTGCTCTGGTGCTAAGGAAGCCACACGTCCACCCATGGGTGCTCCCCTCGGCATGCAGGCAGGGCGTGCTCATCCCCCGGCTCCTACCTTCTGGTAGCAGAAAACAGAAGCTGATCCAACTGGGAATACTGGGGCTGCCCCCACTCACGTGTTGCCCTGCAGAGTTGTGTTGCACTGCTGGTTCTGCAAAGCATTACTCTAACTGACTTTGTTGTTACTGATAATTTTCTCCTGGGGTCATAGATTAGGCAGTTTTGGTTTGCTCTTTTTTCAGTTTGGTTTTAATTACTGTTTGACCTCCTTGCTGCTGGTTCTCTTCTGCACTTGCTGTATTGTAGTAAATTTGCTCTGGGCTGTATTCTGAGAAAAACTAGGACATACTCAGTGCCTTTGGTAGATGTTATGCCTGGAAGGTGGCCAGTGCTGTAAGAAATGCTCCTGACTGAGTAACAGAAGCCAAGAAATAAAAAGTTATGACAGTGTTCCAGTTAAAACATGGCAGTACCTCATACAATTTCAAAGTGGCTTAGCCTGTGTCATCACAGTACCAAAAGAAAGGTGCGTCCCGAGTACTGCTGTTCCCAGGAAATCACTGGCTGCATAAATAATCACTCAAATGAGGAGTTTTCAGTGATAGCCTAAAACCACACCTTCTGTCATGCCTGTATTCTTTGTTAGTCTACTGGCAGACAGGCCAGACCTCCTTTATAAGACTTACATGCAAAGGATATTGCTGCAGGCTCAGTATTTATCGAGAGACAAGGTATTGCTGGACTCTTTCTAACGGGTATCATTTTAGACCTAATGTTCTGCTCTGCTTTCTGTGTCCGTACTTATTTAAATCTCTTCCATGTGTGTTTCCCAGAGCGATAAGATCTCAGTGGCACAACCTCAGCAACAACAATTGCATTTAGCCCATCATCTTTCAAAAGCCTCTGCTGTCAGCAGCAGCCAGCAGTTCCTCCTCGCCGGGTGGAGGAGCTCCCTGGGAGAGCTGCCGGCAGCGACATGCTCTGCGGGGATCACGCTCAAGCAGTGAAGTTGGACCTGGCCATCCATGAAGGCAAACAGCTGGCAGCCAGTGATGGAAATGTTAAATGAGGTATGGTTGTGCCTTTTAAACGCTCCTCTGGGTTACATAGAAGGTCAAGTGTTTGTTTGTATAAGGTAAACAAATGCCATTACTCTTAGCCCATGTTCACAGGGTGTGCTGGTCATGACCTCCAAGTCAAAGTTATGGGATATGCAGGTCTTGGTTTGACATGAGAGTTGGAAGTATCCACCTGGAATAACAGGGATCTAGGTGGGTAAAAGCAATGGCAAGAGAACGTTTGGTGGAGATGCCTAATTTAATTGGGATTTGCCATAGGTGACTATTGCCTAAATCAGCCAGGCTCCAATGTACTCTTGTCCGTGTGACTTCTCTTGGCAAGAAGTGGGTCTTCTGCTATATGTTTGTAAAGTTCCTCATTTAACACTGTTCTGACTCGCTGGTGATACCGCTATGCGACGGGTAAATATTGAAATTTTATTGTCTAGTGCTGAACAGGCATAAACTTGCTATTTTATCATCCCTATTGAATTATTATTAGAATGTTGTTGAATAAAATACTAACTTGTCAGCATGACTTCATTTTGATGGTATTTGTTCATTGAATCTAACCTACAGACAATGGTGAACTTTGCCCTGTGCTGTGGAAACGCTCCTATTCTTTGACTTGTGCCCTTTTAAACAAAGTGATCTGCAAAGTGTTTATCTAGAGGCATAAAAGCCCCCCTATAAATCGATGCATATCCCAACTTTATAAGACTTGCATATTAATTTGCTTATTTTCCATCTGAACAAAGGATCTCAGGAACCCACAAACATGGTCAGAATCATCTTGATCCAATTTGCTACATAGTTTTGTTTGACTGCGCAGATGTTTTCTGTGTGTTTGGCAAAAAAGGGGTCAAACCCTCTATCTGGGCCTACTATTTCTGGCATGATCCCTGAAGTTTTTAATCCTTTTCGAACATGAATCTTCTGAGAGTTTATTTTGATTTATTAACCTGATTGTTTGAACACAGGGAAACAATCTGGAACTGCGACCTTCGCTCGGGAAAGTGCATGCTCAAGTATTTCTGCTCTAAATCTCTCCAAGCTCAGTGCAAAGCATGTGAAGGACCCTGATGGCCACAGCAGGGCTCATCAGAGACACGGCTGAGCCTGTGCATCCCCCCTGCAAGGTCTGGGTATGGCTGTGGTCTGCATGGGGCAGTGAGGCTTGCAGTTACCCAAGAGAGTTCTGGTGGAGGGCCCGGGCTGTATCGACAGAGCTCTTCATGGATGAGCAGCCCCAGCCCGGCCAGCATTGCGTGGGGCTTTCTGCTCTGGAGCAATGTTGACAAGGGCTGATCTCGTCTGGAGCCTGCGACAGGGCACTGTTCTGCACGTACGGGCTGGCCACTGACGGGGTAGCCGTCTTATCCAGAACAGCTGGGTTTTGGGGGATGTCACCCCATGCAGTTTCATTAAATAACCCTCTCTGTCTCTGCAAAGGAGACCTGGAGATCTTACGTGCTTTCGGAATATGCGCTGACATAGCCTTAGTGCAGCTCCCATTCCTCATTTGCCCCGTTGCAGCATGTGAGGGGTCCCCAGTGTGGGCACTCTATGGACAGGGTGCAGAGATGGACACCATCCCTCAGTGCCTTGCAGTGAAAGTGTATCTGGCCGGTGAGTGGCAGGATGAATAGTGCTCTTAACATTTTCTGCGGAGCTCCACAGCCCGTGCAATGAGGCAGCAGTCATCTGGGTCATTATACCTCCCTTCCTGTTACTCACAGAGTTACTGACTAATTCACACATTTCTGGCCAACGTTTTTCCAACTCAGCTGCCTCAAAGAAAGCACCTCTGACAAGAGCAGCTGGGTTTCAGAAGGTGCTAGGGAGTCCCTGCTGCCAAGCAGAGTCAAATCCACAACTGCTGGCCTACATTTGCTTTATAATTGCAAACTCTGTAAGCCTTACCATTGCAATTGGAACTGTTGGGTTTTTTTTGTAATCCAGTGGAGCTGATCCGAGTGTGCTGCAGACAGCGCGGGCGGACCCAGGAGCAGCGAGGATGTGCAGCAGGATGGTTCCTAGCCCATGGCAGAGCTGTCTCTGCGGGGCAGACCACGGTGCCACGGCTGCTGACAGGGTGCAGCACGCAGCGATGGCTGGGGAGGTGTCTGCTAGATGCAATTAGTGCTTCTTCGGCAAGCCGGCTGTTGGAGAAGCAAACCGATGGAAACAATAACAGGAGCCAATAAGCAGCCTTGTGTACAGCAAACTTTTAAATTCTCCATTTTGTAAGAAACAGCAGTTGTTCAGGGCCAACATCATAAACGCCCATCTCGGAGCGCTGCTCTCCACGCTGACGATGACCAGATGTTTAGTCAAATCTGACTAACCTCTGTTTCACAAGTTCAGGCTTTTCCGGTGCTCTGGGCCAAACCCAAAGCTCACGGGTGTGATGGAGGGCCTCTGTGGGACACAGGGGCTTTGAGATGTTTTCAAAGCTCCAAGGTTGTTTGTATAAATATTGGAAAGTGGTTCTCAAGCAGCTCTCGCTGTGTTTTGAGCGCTGTTCTCTTCCGGGCTTTGCAAATGCGTCAGATGGAGACATCAGTAAAAACCCAGCACTGAGTGGCACTGGCATGAAACCTGGGGATGGGGACAAAGATGATAAAGAAGCTGAGCTCTCACTACTTGTGTTATGTCTTGAATACACTTCTCTCCCTCCCTTCTCCAGAGAGGTCACTGTGGGCATCACAGAGGCAGCTGTGTTTCAGGCCTTAGCCAATGATTTTATGTGCTGACTTAAATTTTGGCCCTTTGTGCTCTTTCCCAAGGCAGTGCTGTAACTAGATTTTTCATTTAGGGAAGATTTGCCGTGGCTTTTAATTACCAGTCTTGGCTGATCCTGATGTGGCTTTGCTACCTCAAGAAAGCCCTTTTTGTCACAAAAGCCATCTCCAAGACGAGCCTGTGAGTGAAGTCCAGAGATGCAGCAGGTCTCATGGTCTTTCCTTCTCACTTCTAACCAAGAAAAGCAGAGCTGGCTGGCGGGTGGCACACAGGCGATCGCTGCCTTTGGCTCCCAGGGGCAGTGAGTTATCATGCAGGTGTTTCCAAAAAGCCTTTTCCAGCCAGCAATGCTCTGGGTGGTGGAAGTGGCTCTGAAGGAGGACCTGTACACAGATTTGGATTCATCTCTGTGATGGTCTGATCTGCCTAATGTCCAGGACTGAGACATCCTCAGCTGAGTGGAGACTGGAAAGGACATTGCATTTCATGCCTCAGTTGCCTCATAGTCAGCATACAGCAGCACAGTGTGATTGGCTTGGGCTCAGAGCTTGTCAAGGAAATTTCTCTTTTAATCCAGAAATGTAGGGCACCTGTCAGATTTACTCTGTTTTCACTTATCCCACGGTGCCTACTGTCACATCTTTGAAATATGGCTTGGGGTCCCTTTGACAGTTGTCCAAGGTGTAGGTTCCTCATGGACATGCTCAGCAAAAACCCAGGATATTATAGCACAAAACTTCAATGCCCAAATTTCTTTAACTCCCCTAATTTACATACTCATCTGCAAAATCCTCAAATATTTCCACTTTATTATACTCCCTCTCCTGCCCCCACATTCTCCTCATCTTTTACTCCTTATTGTAACAAAGGTCAGCAGGGTCAGCAGAAGGTTTGCCTATAGCCTTTGCAAGGTCTGGATCTGTAAACGTACCTGAATTATTCTTCACCCATCTAGGAGTCCTTAAACTTTTTGATATTGCATATGGACACCAAACAGCACCTTAAATTACTTTCTTTTCTATTAAGCTCCAACAGAGACAATCTTGGGGGTGGGATGTACAAGGGTTTTTTGAACTACCATGTGTTTTCCAGAATTGCAACTGTCATGCCTACAGCTCATTTCCAACGCAGGAGAGCCACATCCAGGAGATCGAACTGTGAAGTGACGAGCAGAAGCCTTGCCCACCCGGTGTGTTTCTCCCTGTAGATGAAGATCAGCACAATGAAGCTGGCTGGTGTCTCCAGGTAAGCTAAGAAAAGGTTTAGCAGGTCAATGAATAGCCATCTGTTAGAGAAACTTGGGGTGGAGATCTTTGTGGTGGAGAATGAATCATGAACTTGTGGACTACCCAGTGTTCTTGTCTAAGAAAACAAACAATTTGTTGCCAATCTGGACAAACTGATTTTTTTTGAGCAGGCCTTGTTCTAAGCCAATGATGACAACATGTCTCATCCCAGGTTGTTGTAAGAAATCCTACATTCAATTCAACTCTCTTAATAGACTGCCTACTCATCTGCTAGGAACAGAAATGATAGTAAATGTTTTGTATAACTTTGCCACCCAGTATTTCATATAGCAGTACTGGCACCGATGGCTTGCACCACACTGGTGTGTCCTAAACCCAGACCATAAAAGCAATGTGCTGCTGTTGACAATGACGCTAGCAGGATTTGAAAGGCTGGTTGTTGCTCTTCGGGCAAGCTCTTTCAGATCCCTTGGTCTCTCTGTACAACCCCATCCCCGAAAGGCCAGCTGTTGCCTCTTGGACACATCAGGCTGTACTGGGCAGTGGGGAACCCAAGGGGACCAGAGCTGTGGCCCCTGCCACCTGCCTCACCAGCACCCAGGCTGTGCCTCGAGCCACCGCAGGGCAGAGGAGAGCCGACCTCAGTAGCGTCAGGGGCCACTGGTTCTCACGCAATGATGCCATGCAGTTGTTTTGGTCCACACTGAGCAGTACCAAAGCCTGCAGACAGCACAAGCGAAAAGTATCTCCATGTTCTTCATATGTTGATTGACCGGTGTTCCTCTGGGACGGATAAAGCTGTCCTGTAGGTCTGGCCTGGACTCTCACCTCCTCTTGGCAGAGGGGAATGGAGCTATCGGTATCTGTTTAGTTTCCAATGACTTCTGAATTTACCTGTATCCTATGGAGGTGGAGCCCTTTGTGCCCCCCCTGATGTTAACTGTGGTAGGATGAAGCATTAGTTTTGC
Organism: Falco peregrinus; assembly: GCF_023634155.1. Classification (NCBI taxonomy): domain Eukaryota; kingdom Metazoa; phylum Chordata; class Aves; order Falconiformes; family Falconidae; genus Falco; species Falco peregrinus. Next base: position 10,037,779 of record NC_073732.1, on the reverse strand, counting down.
TCCTCTCTACTGCCAGGCAAAGTTTCTGTGTGTGGGCAGAAGGGAAGCAGGTGCAGGGAGTGCTCATCCTTCCTCATGCCCACGCATTGGGGTGCACGCTGCTCCCTCACCCCTGTTATAGGGAGGTGCATGAGCTGGCGTCACACGTAGCTCTCCATTTCTGTCCATGGGTCTTCCTAAGAAGAAGGATCTCTCTCTTAGCACTGATTGTAAAAATCGGGAAATGCTGGTGTTTTATAGCTTGGCAGGCATGGAAGCTGGGGCCTGACCGCTGTGCTGTGAGGGGACAGCGTGTCCTCCCTTTCACTGTTTAAAATAGGTTGATTTGAACACTATAACAGATTAAGGCACTGTGGGTGTTTAAACTTTCAGGATGATTGATCACCTCTCGGAGAGAGGCAGATGGCACTGTGATGAGTTCCAGATCCTCTCAATTGAGCATCTCCAGGGAAAGCTTTATGGACCAGGCTGGGGGCAGGGTGCTCTTAATTTAATTATTTCTTAAAAAACAATGTAGGATTTCAAATTAAATCCTCTTGGCTCATAAACAGAAGTCTAAAAATTGACTTCTTTTAAAATAAACTGCCTGAGCCAGTCTAGGACAAGGGCCAGGCAAAAGGGCCTCGGTTCACAGCCCCCTGAAGGCTTTGGGAAGGCTTGGCACGGGTCGGACTTTGTGCCATACTTTCACCTGGGTGCTGCTGTGTGGCCCCTGAAGGGAGCCCAGGTCTCCTCCCAGCCACGTGGCCTTGGATGGTGACCGCTGCCAGCTGCTGGGCTCTGCCAAAAGCATCCGCATTAGTGCCCCTGTTTGGATCACCCTGCTTACAGGCTCCTGATCCCTGGGGTAGGAACGTGCTTTCAGGCCCACTTAAATATTCCAGCAGCTGTACTGGAGCCGTTAGCCCAGTAACCCTGTAACGGGGCTGATGCTCCATGAGCTGTCATTGATCTTCATCAGTGAAAAGCAATAAGTAACTAATGAGCAGAGCTCAGCACTTTCCCAAACACATCCCAATTCTCTGCTAGCCTCAGTTGCCTGAGGAGGGGGAGAATTGATTAGAAAGGGTCATTTGCCTTCTTGCTTTCTGGCATAGGTTTTAACACTTCCAAGCAAGGATGCAGTCAGCATTCCCTTCGTCTGAAGCAGGTTCCCCCCAAGCATCCCCTGTGGCTCGGAGCAGAAGCCTGTATCTCCATGTCAGGGGCTGCATCTCCACGTTCCTGTTGGTCCCCACCGTTTGCCAGCGAGGCTGGGAAATCGCACACTGGCTTCAGTTCAGGAACCATTAACTGTGTGGGTGTTAAAGGAGCCGGTTAGTTTTTCGAAGGCAGTTTCGGGGCTTTATGGTGATGTAAAGTTCCTCCGTAAGCCAGTTGGCAGCAGCGCCTGGGTAAAAGCCCGTGCTGCGTCACTCTTCCTTGAAGTGCACTCCCAGCCTGCCCAGGCCCCGGCTCTGTGACTGTTTGGGCCGTCTGGCTTGACTTCTGCAATTAGTTAAAGGTTATTGTAGGTTTAAAATGTTGCCTGCTTTGGCAGTATCTGCAGTCCCTTAAGGCAAAGATGCCTGTTTATTGTTATAACACCGCCTAAGCACAACAGACAAAAAGTCCCTGTAGAAAAGAGTATTTCAGTGAAGTGGATTTTTTTTAAAAAAAAAAGTCTTGGCTGGCCTCTGAAACTCAGATGCCATTGGAAACTAATACTAAGTTTATGGTTTTTTTCCTCCATAAATCAATCTCAGAGCTTTTGTTATTCTGCTCTCATCCTGTGGTATCTCCCCAGCGCTGATAAAGAGCACTTAGATGCCCAAGGGGTGAGCAGAACTGCCGGGGCTGCTGGCGGGTTTCCCAGGAGCTGAGCAAGCCCGTGCTTGGGCGCCAGGCATTGCAGGAGGCCGGCGGTGCTGCCGGCCGGGACGAGGGTCAGCCCGTGCCACCGGGACGATGGTCAGCCCACGCTCCCACAGCCCCCCAGCACGTGGTGGTGCTTTACTGGTGCTGAGGGCTCCACTGCCGCCAGCACGTTGGTTCAGTCGCAGTGCTTCTGCCACCCGAGCAGGCTTGCAAACCAGCTTTGCCAGCACTGCGTCGAGCTGGGAGACATGCTGGCAAGTGTGACAAACTGACTTTCCGCTAGCTGCCAGTCGGTCTGCACTGGCATCTATCAGCTGTGTTTTGCGCTTTACCCAAGCATCACTGCTGTCAAGATGGTCTGCTTGGGCTGTCGCTGGAAAACGGAGGGAAAAAAACCTATTAATCTCACTCTCCTGCTAGTCCTGGTTCTCTTTAGCACAGCTGCAGGTGGCCGGGGCGGCACATGCGTGGCGCTGGGGGGTAGCATGGCTTTTCTCCCGCAAGGCCAGGAGCTACGCTTGTGGCTTCTTGGCACTTGCAGGAAACGGAGGAGACAGCATCGCTCCCTGTGTGCTGGGGGCTGGCCTGTCACCCAGCCTGCTCGGGGCACCCAGGGGTGCCTGCTTCTGCTGGGGGTCTGCTGGGAGCCACCACTGCATCCCAGACCTGTGGGAACAGCTGCTCTGGGGCTTGGTCCTTTCAAGGCTAAACACCCAGCCACCTGAGAGGCCATCTCCAAGGGGAGGAAATCCCATTGTGGGGTGGGCTTGCTTATGAATTAAAAGAAGCAAGTGCCTTGAAATCCATTTTGGGTTTCTCTTCAGAGGAACTGGAAGATCCAGTGTGAAAATCCCTGTATCCCTCAGTGTGAAGCAAGGGATGGCTGGGAGGCGAGGGCCTGTCTGTTTGGCTGTTTCAAGTGTTTGGATGTCTCTGTTTTTTTATCTGTAAGAGCAACACCACACATATATATATAAAATAGATGGGTTGTTTGGCCTTTTTCCCTCCAGCACCCACCTTTGAAGCTTTCCCTGCACTCTACTTGGGCCGTGCAGAGGAGGAGCCAGCCCAGCGTTACTGTGTGGCTTCATTTCACACACATTGACGTGAAGATGCTAAATGACAGGACAATTCAGCCCACCCCCCACTCACAGATGGGTGGGTGCAGGTGGCAATCCTGCTGCTCTGAGGGAGCAATCACGCTTTGCTGGGCCCCCAAGCATTTGCTCATTTCTGATTACTGTAAGCCAGGTCATCCTGGATCTTTGTAATCATACGGACTAGTTACTGAGGCCTTTTTAATTCTCCAGCTCACTGTAGAAGACATTGATGCATCATTCTGATCCTTTCCTACTATTAACCAGCAGGGTAATCACAAGAGAAATGGAAATATCCCTGTATGGATAATGCCTGACTGTACAGCCTGTGTGCTGCCTGCCCACGGTACCTATTGAAGATTTTCGAGTGATCTGGCACATGATGAACTGGAATGATTTCTGATTTCACTCCTGACCCCCTTCATCATGCATGAATAATTTAGCAAGAATAATGGGCTGGATCATCATGTCTGCTATGATGCACCAGCTAATGAAGTGGCTTATCATCTCTGCAGCTAATAGCACGTCCTGGTGCGAGCAGTGGCTTGAATGTCTTGGCTTTTACTGAGAGCGCTGAAACTTCTGAGTGGATTTATTTCACTTTTCTCCTTGCATTTGATGTGAACTTTATGCTAATGCATTTCAACTCTCTTGATGTTCCTGTCAATATTCCAACTTTCACATCTTTGCCAGTGAGGAGCAAATCAGTTAGGTTCCTCAGACTTCACAGGAGTGATGTTTTCAAAGCAACTGCTTGTAAACTCATTATTCAAGGAAGACTATTAGCAGAATATTCATGATTTAGGTTTATCTTCTCGAAGGAAAACATTCAAGCTTAAATACCTCTGTGTGCTTTATCTGCCATACTTTCCCTTTTGGGTCTCTGTAACTACTATATGAGATTCTAATATTATATAAACCTAAACTTCTTGAAGAAAGAGAGATAGGCGAATTATCTGCTTAAATTCTGAATTGTAGTGGGTTTTTTTTCCTGCTTTTTAAACAGCAACTGTGGCTATGATCTTTTCTGAGGATGAGGTTTTAATAGCAGTGTATATTATACCAATGTTTTCCTAAAAGCATGAACTGGAATTTACACTTAAATTATCATTTGATTAAAAGTGGGATTATGTGAACTCACAGTAATGATCTTTCAGCGAGGGTAATTTCTCTCTCATCTCTCTGAGGGAAAGTTGGGAGGAACCATCCTAGAATAAGCAAGGTCACAGTGTTATTGTAAACCTCCCATGGTTTCCAGAAGAACTTGAGACAATATTTATTGGAAATATAGTGCTGATACATGCCTATAAAGCTAGAGTGCATCCATTACCCTTACTTATGGCGAGCTGCAAAAATCCCTTTAGACCTCTTTTTGGTAAAGGTGAGTGAATATTGTGACTTATTTTTTTTAAGACTTTTTATGGGGGTTTAAAGATTTTTAAACCCTTCTACCAGCACTGCTGGGCAGCAGAGGGCAGGTTCCCCTGCAGCCTCCTGCTCAGCAAAGCCCACCACTCCGCTGCTTTCTCTGTGCAGTTTCAGGAAGAATCTGTATCTGTTGCCCCTCTGGGTGTGCAGTTTGCCAGCACTGTGCTGCAGCCCCCAGCCCTGGACGTGATGTTGTGGAGCCTGTCGAGCCACTTGAACCAGAAATAGCTGCTCTGCCTTCTTTGGCCTCTCTGGCTTTAGAGAAAAGTTGCTTTTCTCCAGGTCTAGCTGCCATCTTCAGAGCCTCCTCCCTGCCTGAGAAGACCCTGTAGGTAAACGCGCCTCTGGTATTTCCCCTCTCATTAATATATGGATGCCTTGCGTGCCCCAGGCTATCAAAGCAGAGCTTCACTACTTTGTGCTGGGGAATTATGGAATCTTTTGCCATTGTGCACGCTGTGCCTGAGATTCCATTGGGTATCTCTGTCCCACATGCTGTTAATTGACCATGGGACCAGTTGGCATTTTGCAGGCAGCTGGGGGGTGACTACCCTTGCAGCTTGTCGTTCACAGCTCACTGGCTTGTGCTAGGGATGTAGCTTGTTGCCAACATAGAAACTTCTCTGGAAAGAGTTTGGCAGGTTATGTCCTTTGAGAATTATGGCTGTGCCGTGGGCTTTGTAATAAATTAACTTTGATACAAATATTATTTTATTAAGTTTGATGGGAGAACTAAACAAAATGTTTTTGGGGTAGTTATGTCAGCGTTAAGCTGCTTTCCCATGTTAATACCCCATAAATAAAAACCTGACAACATATTCTTTGTTCAGAACCATACACAGACTGTTGCACAATATCCTTGCTTACTGCAGATGGGCTTTATTTTCTATGACTTGCGACTCACCATGGTTGGAGCATGAGCAGCCAGGAGCTGGGTCTGAGCAGAAAACAGCCCCACGGGAGGGGGCGAGCCCAGTGGCTGCAGTGGGGCTGGGACAGAAGCAGGGTGGCCATGGTGGCCAGGGAGGGGTGTGCTGGCTCTGCTGGTGGTCGCCGTTGTGGGTACATGGTGGGAGCCATGCCCTGAGGGACGGGGAGCAGCTCCCTGCGAAGGTGCTCCTGCACACGCCCAGCAGCTGATGGTGTGCGGTGGGAATGGCTGGCCCTGCGGTGCTTCCTATGTCAGTCACAGCTGTCGGTGTAGGCTGGGGGTCGGTGAGAACTCAGGAGGGAGGGGACACCTCTGTGCCCTCGCCAGCTGACCACCAGCCCTTTGCTGTATTGCAGTACCGGTCTGCTGGTGTGCCTCGGGTCCCCGGGGCTTGCTGGCCAGAGCTACATCCATCTCCTTGCTGCAGCGGGTGCTCATGCGGGCTGGTTGTGCCATGCCACCCCCCCGCTCTGCCCTGTGGCACACACCCTGGCACCACAGCCCCCTTCCAGCTCTGCTGAGCTGACGGCTGCTGGCTCATGGGGCTGATCCTGTAACGCTGAAGCTCAAAAGGAACAATTTGACTGCCAGCATTTAGATGCAGGAGAGACCCCTAGTCTTCGCAAGTTCTGAGCAGCAGCAGCCAACGATGGCTGCAGAGTGGGGCCCTGGGAAACAGCTAGCTGACGGGGATGTGCTGCTGGCATGAACCTCCTTGCCCTGGCGCTTTAGGGCCAGTGATTTCCAGATTTATGCTGGGGTATCCCCAGAGTTAAACCACGTGCGTGGAGCTGCTCTTGCAGGCAGGCAGCAGGTTTTGCTCACAGTAAGTCTGTCTGCGTAAAGCTCCTTAAGTCTGTTAGTCAAATTATTTCCATAGTCAGCATAAAAGCACTGAAGCCATGTAAGCACACTCGGGTGTTAGAGGCAACCCTAGGACCTTGCGCAGGCTGTGACCTCAGATGTCACTGGGGTTTTCAGCTCATTTCTTGTGCTTCAAGTAAATGCCAGAGAGTTGAGGGACATGGACAAAGTGCAGGAGGATACCCAAATGAGCTGCCATCACCTGTGCGGTGAAGCCTTACACAGGCAGCGGGACCTTGCTGTGCTTGCAGGATAGCACGGCTCTGATGAAGGGATGGGTTGCTCCCTTTGGTGGCTGCTGGGCTGCTTGCCTGGAGATTGTTAACGTCCTTCAAGCGAAAGTCGAACAAAGCTGCCCTCCCTGCTCAAAAGATCCCAGTTTGTTGCTGCTGGCAGCATGCTGCTGCTAACGGGAGCTGGTGATGCCAAGCACCGGCAGATCTCATGGCAGTGCAGATGGAAAATCCAACGGGGGGGTGAGCACGTGCTCTGTGCCTCGCTCTCCAGCTCCAAGCTGATGTGATTCAGCTGCCAGTGCCAGGCAGAAGCCAGGGAGAGCCTGTGGCTCGGAGGAGGCTGAGCCGAGTTTCCATGGGAGGGGTCCAGCAGGCTGTCCTCCAGCTCCTGGCACCGCAGAGGCTCCCCAGTTCCCACTAACCTTCCCGTGGTGTTGCTCATGTGCTACCCCAGCCCCACAGCCTGAAATGCAGTTTGTATGCTCTGCATATTTTGCTTCTTCCCACCATCCTTCAGCTAGTCCTGGAGCAAGCAGTAGCAGAAGGCTCCCAGTGTTTCTCCCGTGGGCAGCGGCCGGGAGCGATGGGATGTGTGCTTCTCCCTCAGATGTCACAGGCAGCGGTGAGACAGCCAGCTTCAGGAACTGGCTCTGTCTTTGGGGAGATACGCAGTGATGATGGCTCCGTCCAACCCTGCTCGTCCCAGCTGATATCCCTGTGCTGTGCTGCTTTCCTTCTTATCTCTGCATCCCAGATTTCTCCTCCTAGCTCCCTGTCTCTCCCGGTTTCACACCCCGTCCTGCAGTCGGGAGCCAGCTGCAGCAGTGTGACCGGGCTCCTTTCTGCAGAGGTGTAGGACGTGCTCTGCTTGAAGCGGCTTCTTGCAGAAACACTGAAGGCTGCTGAGACCACCCCTCCAGGATGTCAAAATGCTGCTCAGCATCCCGATAAACCACTGTAATGTTTTAAGTGAGCCAAAATGAGGAATTTTCCTTTTCCTTCCCATTCCTGGTACAAACATTCCCACTAAAACCTTCATGAAAAGCTCAGCCTCAGGGAAACACCTGGCTTGGGGAAAAAAAAATCTTGATGTGACTGGTTTCAGTTGCTCAGCTTTACAAGCACCTGAAAAGGAAAGGTTTGGAGGCAGAAAGTGCTAGGCAGTTGGTGGCTGCAGCTACCCACAGCACCTGGGAGTGATGGGGAAGCAGCTGCCGGCTGCACTGTGCTGCTTGCATGGCAGCAACGGCCGAGGCCAACAGCAGAGCTCCCCCCTGACCTCCTCAGGAATTAGACTGAAGTCAAATGCTATTAAGTTTCCCTTTCTAATTTTTGCTTTTCAGGGGGCACACACAAATAAGCGTTTAGCATACAGTGTGCAGAGCTTTTAGTGCCTTTTGAAAGATTTCTTTAATACCAAGCCTGACTGGAAGTAGGTCAAGTGAAAAATGAGTAAATTACACTTGTAAAAATGCATTAGGAGCTGAGGTGTGCATATATCTAGCTGTCATTTAGCAGAGGTCCTAACAAATTAGAAAATAAAGTTTTAGATAGAAAAGTTTTCCTGGCTACAGTAGGTGAAGCAGCCTCTGCTGCTGGGCTCTTTGCCTGCCCTGGTGTTGCTCTTCCACCTCACTTGGAGACCTGTGGGAGCGGTGTGTGGGGCAGCTCATGACATGGCTTTCTGTGCCAGATGTCCCTCTTTTTTGCTTTTAAGGTTGGATGATTCTATAAAAACTTGTTTCTTGGTGCACTCCTTATAAAAAGGACTAATGATGCTACCACTAGCAAAGCCCTGTTGAGGGATGAGTGCTGGCACTCTTCTGAAAATCAAAACCTGCAGCTTATGTTGAATGGAATTTAGGCATCACCAGCGTTTTGAAGGTGGAATCCTTCCAAATGTTTCCAACCTCGGTCACTAAAAAGCCAAACTCTAACTTGTGACTCTTGCTCTTTTTCTTAATGGTAGGGCGAGTGGGAAGGGGCTCATGGAAATACAGTTTCAGCAATGTAAATGTAACTCTTGTTTTATTTTCTTTTTAAAGAAAAAAACCCAAAACACATGAAAACCCACCCTGTTAAAACTATAGTCTGAGCATGCTCATCCAGAAACACCAGCAAATCTGTTTCTCAAAGGATGTTCTTTAGTCTCTAACAAACACATTAAATACCAAGTCTCCAAGAAAAAGCAAAGCAGTTTAATGTAAATATGTTGGGTGAGCTGTGATAACAAATACTTTGAAATAAGCATTTTTTTGAAATAAGTATTGTTTTCTGGTCCTCAGGCTTATAGTTCCTGGGCCAAGCACCCTCAAACTGCAGAAAACCAAGAGGTTTTTTCCTCTCCCTCTCCTCTCACCTAATTTGAACGTTGCTCTCTTTCCCTCAGTGTGGTGGTTCTCCTGCTGTCTGCCAGGCATGCCTCCTCCTCCAAACATGTGATGTATTTAAAAATAAATGTCTGTTGTGCCCTGGCACCTATGCTCATCCAGCTCTCAGATTCATTTGAAGGGTAAGAAGCACCTGATTTTCTTTAAAAGGTAGCAGGACTAGCAGTCAAGAAAATAGCTTTAAAATGCACCTCCCTTCAAACACCGTTCTGGGTGCTTGTTTTACCAACCGTACACATCCTCAGATAGCCAGGTAGGGAATTTCCTTCAGCCTGGGCTGCTGAAATCAGGTAATGAGCAAGTTTAATAAGCGCTCATCTGTACTGCAGATATACAGTAAGCACTGTTGCTGGGGTGTCCCAAGTGTGGCCAAGGGCCGTTGGAAAGGAAGACTTTTAATTGCTATCCAAGTTCATCCGATACCTTTTTCACCAGCAGTAATGGTATGTAAGCCTGGAAAGCTTCTGTTTAGTTCTTCATTGCTGCTAGAGCTTCCGTATGCTTGCAGGGTGAGAAATTTCACCCCGGTACCACAGAAGGCAATGTGAAAAACCCACACTGCTGTGTTAAGTCCTCTTGTAAAGCAGAACCATGATTTAAAATGTTAAGAGGCTTCTTCCTTGTCTGTCTTCATCTCCTCCTCCCTTTCCCCAGCTGTTTGTTCTGCAGTGAGTTTGTCACCCTCCTTCTCGCCGCATCGATTTCTAACGCAGGGCTGCAGGGTGATGCACCGCTGCAGTCGTCTTTCTGATCAAGGGGGAAGTGTTTAGCTGAGTTTTGCTCACAACAGCCTAAAAGAGAAGCATACACGAATACTGCAAAGTTGTTTACAAGCGCAGCTGGGCTCCTGGATGTAGCATCCCTATGACCCTGAAGAGCAGGAGCTGCTTGCTTTGCCGGAGCGATGGTTTGTGTGCTCTTTGGAGTCCCGAGTGCTAAATGTATGATAGTCAGCACCCGAGTGAGGAAACCCAATTACAGCTGCAGAGATTAATGTCCTGCCAGCTCATGGGATTGCTGTGCTTTGTAACCGTGACCCACATGAGGCAATGAGGCCTTGTAATGAAGCTCAGTTGCTTACCAACACCCTGCTGTCACCTGTTCTCTGACGCAAGCTGCATTTTTCAGCAGAAGCTTCTACTTTCACTGTCTTGGGACCTTGGTCTGAACTTCCAAAATACCTTCTTGTGCCTGAACCTAGGGTTTGTATTTGTTTATTTCATAGCTTTAGGGCCCCCCCCTGGTTTTGTGAGGGTGAGGGAGTACCCTGCACAGTTGTGTTGTACTGGCTGTCGAGCCTATATCTTTGATTTTCCACAAAACCATTGAAAACAAAATGACAGTAATTCTATTCCAGGTTAAATGCTGTCTTAAATGCAGGGAGGGAATTACAGGTGTAGACAGCTAGCAGTTTGATTGTATTTTAAGTGCATTTTCTCCCACTTTTAAATCTTTTATTAAATACCGTGTAGGTATTTCTATATCTCTTCTTGTTTTCATGCCAAAACATGTATTTTGAGGCATTACTGTATGCACTACTGAGACAAAGAAGAGACAGGTAAGACTGTGTTATGATGCAGAAACACTTCTGCATCCTTAATACCACCAGCAGAAGCCAAGGCCTCACGGAGGGTCCAGTTCTGAGCGAACTCGGCACATTCCTGCTGGGGCTGGAAGGGAGGCACGTTGCAATGGGGTTAAGACAGGGCTGTGTACCAAGTCACACACGTGTTGCCAGTGGGTGTTCATCCTTGCTTTAACTGGGGTTTTCAACCTTGTTAATGGAAAGTGCACTGAGTATTATGAGCGTGTAGGAAGAAATAAACCCCTGCCCAGGAGCTTTGCTGAGGCCTGAGCTGCAGGAGGTGGCTTTGGCCAATTTATGGAGAGAGGTAAATGAATGGGAATATTCTCCGACTTGCAAAGGCTTTGCCACAGGAATCCCTCACAGGTCTGCAGCTCTTTGGCAGCATACAGAGAGTCTTCATCCGTAGACATATATGTGGCAGATGGCCGTGCTTGTGCATTCAAGGCATCTTTCAAAATCACTGCAATGATTAAGACTTTAACTGATGGTTTCCATATTCCCGTGTCCTGGTGGGTCCTGCCTGTATAATGGAACAGGATTGTCCTGGGGAAGATCGAGATAATGGCGAATGAAAAAGCAGTTTTGGTGGAATACAGCAGAACACCTGTCTGGAAAGATAAGCAGTTCTGCAGCAATCAACAGGGTCAGGCTTGTGTACCAGTGACATGTCAAGTGCAGGGCTACGGTCTTCTGGTTTCATTTTGTTTTAAGCTTTTAAAATTGCGACTTTCCATCTCCTCAGCAGCTGTAGACTAGCACAGCTCCACTGATTACCATGGACCTCTGCTGATCTGAAGCGATTGCATGTCGTTTTGCTGAGGAAGACAAGGGCAAGTGCCGCAGGGGCACCAGGAGCGTGGTGATGGTCAGCGAGACCCCAGCCCTGGGCTGCAGCCCTGTCCCCCTGCCTCGCTGCCTGGCTCTGCCCCGTGCAGCTGGGGCTGGCCTGATAGTTTGCTGGGAAAGTTATTTGTTTCCCTCTGAACAGGGATCAAGGCATGGTGGTGCGGTGCTGATGGCCCTCTGGATGAGGACTGGTCTCTGTTTGCCTGTTTCTTTTTAACAGTCGACACTCAGAGCCTGTTCACAGTTTCAAAGGAGCAGAGACAGGCATGAAACCCATGGGAGCAGCTTTCTTTTGTGTGTGCCAGTTGCTTATTATTATTATACGTTTTGTCACTTGAATTATGCATAATCAGAAATCAGAGCCAAGCAAAATCAGGATATATTACCACAAACAAAATAAATGGAATATTTGTCTTTGTGTTCTTTTAGTTAACCGTTTTGCATGAGGTATTTCAACAGAGCAATTTATTCTCTTCGGTTACTCAGTATAACTCTATTGGCAAAGGCTGGGGTAATGATGGTTAATGATGGGTAAATTACTGTCCAAGCTGGTGAATCCCACATGTTTTTGTTACCTATTAAAATTTATCTGTTGAATATTCCTCCACAGGGGACAACTGGCCCTTCAGAATCAGAATCAGCCATCTTGTGTCTATTATCAGCAGAGGCTGCGCTCTACTTAAAATCTAACATTCCAAATGTCACTTCCAGATGATCCAAAGAGAAGCGCTTGCAGATGCCCGAGTTGAGGAAAACAGCAAGGGAAAGGGCATTACATGCGTCCATCTCATCAGGAAGTTTTGTCACATTGCCAAAATCTGAAAACATTTGAGTTGCCAAGCGCAGTTTCTCTCGCCCTCTAAAGCCGTTCAGTATGCCATGCAGGAAAGCAGTCTGAACAGCAGTGTCCTTGAAGGAGCTAGTACGGCTCACTTATTTTTAATTGAAAATAACGAACCAGATGTTCAGCATATACTGGGAAACTCGAAACACATGCCTACTGCTGCAGGGCCAGACCTTCACTGATGGAGTGGGACCACGTGTGGCCTGGGGCACTTTTCTCCCCTGGAGCTGCTGGGTGTCTCCCTCCCCTCCCTGCCTGTTGTCCTCGGCCCACGGTAGGGCTGGGTGTTTGTGCTCCCAGCCTTTCCCTACTGTCCCTACACCATCCCGCACAGCGTCACTGCCACCGCTGACCCTAAGCGTAGCACCAGGGTGACTCAGCTCTTCTGAGGGCAGCTCCTCCTGCCCCCCTCCTCTCCGTGCCTGACCTCACATACACTCAGATGCGCTTGGCTGTTGCATTTTATGCTTATTTGGAGTCAGAAGAAGCCTAAGTGGAAAAATAGCCGCTGTAACAAGTTACCTGACTTGTCCCTTTCTGTGTGGCTTGGCTGCCGCCCCAGCTCTCGGAGTAGTGCTCAGCAGTCCCCGAGCCTCCCAGGCTCTGGCATCTGGTCGGCTTTCAACGGGAGCAAAAGCCAGCCATTTACAGAGAGGAACGGGTGTTTGTGGGAGATGTTTGCATGTGGTAATGTGCTCAATGGCTCTCAGTCTAAGTACTGAAAAATGCAAAACACCCTGGAAAAACTGCTGGCCTTTGGTACTTAACTCTTTGGTGATCGTGTAACAAGCAGCTAATAACTGTAGTAATTTGGTCAGAAGTACAACTGGCACACCACAAAAACAAAATTCATTTGTTTCCTCTTTTACTGCTTACTTAAGAGAGAAGTTAAATCTGACTTCCCAGCTTGTTCAGAAAACCTTTGTAGACTTCTTTCCTGGTCTGCATAAGAGATATTGCTATTTACTACACTTTTTTTTTTACTCTATTTCAGGACATCCTAGAACTTCTTGATTTACCATGAGTCATTAGGAAGTTACCAATTTTTAGGTCCTAGCAAAGATTAATCAAGAGACTGTTTCACAGCACGCCGCATTAGCTTGCTCCATCACGTGCTGTACCTGAGAACCACTTGTGGTGAGATTTATGTCAGGTGATGGTATCTCCTGTTCGCAACCCAAAAGTGGTCCACAGATTTGTGTCACCAAGGAAGGGTGAGAGAAGAGCTGAGAAATGGCCATAACATCTCTATGGCTGAGGTCTGGTGGCAAGCCAGGCCGTGGCTGGGGGGAGGGGGCTGGCGGCAGCCTTCCCACCACCTGCATCGCCAGGCAGTGGCAGCGGGGGAACCTGGAGCATGGAGGTTAGGTTAGAACTAAAACATCTGTGAGAATGTCAAGGCCCAACTAGCAATATCAATTTTGGTAAATGATTTTTATGCACAAACACATGTATAATAACGTATATTGTGAAAACATGTTATACATTCCAGCGTACATACAGGGCGTGTGTACCACTAACACCTTAGCCCTAGTCTTCTGTGTGAAAATGCACAAGCTCCTCTGTGAATTTCAGTTGATCTTTAGTCCTTCTTCTAGCAATCAAGTATATTGTTTAAATTTTTTTGGACAATACACAGATCACTGACGGGCACTTCATTAAGATAGCTAAATCCATCCTTGCAGGCTTCATCTCTAATTTTATAATGTGGTTTTCTTTGTCAGATGACTATGTTTTTTCCTAACTCTTTCAACAAAAGTATCCAGCATGATTCAGGTTTATTCTTTTATCAGTCGTACGTGTTGTGCATTCAAAATAACCAACTCTGTCATCTGGAGAGCTGTACAGTGCTCCTGAAGCAGCAGGTGAGATGCTTTAATCTGAGATACCCATTACAAAGCTGGTGCAATCAGTCCGTCTGACTCCTTAAGACTTACACTGGGGGTTTTTCCCCCCGCTCCGTGACTAGGAGTGACTTACTGACTGCAGCATCCCTGAATTGCTCTGGAGAAGCAGCCTGCTTACCTGTGATACTTGCCCCACTTCTGTCCCTGTTGCAGGGCGAGTGATGGGCCTGCCCTGCTTCCCCTGAGGCTGGCTGGGAGGGCAGGGAAGGTGCGGGGCTGCTGCTCCCTCCCCTCGGGATTGCCCTGTGCCAGCCTCACCACTGAAGAGCTGTCGGAAGCAACTTGTTGAAGAGGTGCTGCACTTTTGGTCAGTCTCTTGGTGCTCAGAGAGCCAAAGCTTTTTGCTGCTGTTTTTTTAACCATGTTTTACTTTCCTCCCTGTGCCCTCTTTCCTTTTGCGAGCTCGAAAGCAGAAACATTCAGAAGCAGCTGGGGCTGCTGGGTGAGAAGAAAACCATATCAGCAGTTGATTTGAATGGGAGTAACAGAGTTGTAGATGGGAGGTCAAGGCTATGGTACATCATGTCTAACCAGCCTGTTTACCTTCTATAGTTCTTTCAAAATGTTTCTTCACTTTTTTTTTTTTTTAAGTGGAAAATCTGGGGGTGGTTCTTTCCCTTCTGCTTGTAACCTCTGGATTTAGTTAAACCCACAAAAATGCTGAGAGAAATTGCTTAATCCCACTGAAGTCTGTCATCATCTTTCAGCTCGATATAAATTTTTGTTTGATTTTTGAGGAAACTGTCATTTCAAGTGTTTCAGGCCATGACAGAAGATGGTATCTGTATGTGTTACGGAAAGGTTTTTAGTAAGTACAACTAACATATTGCAAAACCAATGTTCTGCACGTTCTGTTTTTAGAGGTAGGTCGAGGAAATGTCCTAGAGAGTCAGGCTGAGCAGGCTCTGTGTGCTACACTCGAGCTAGCACAGCTAGCCACACGTGTTTCACCACACGTAACTACTAACAATACATATCTGTGAGGGTTTTGCTTTCTGCTGTTTTATGCTTTTATACGTCAAAGACCTTGCTCTTAGCACAAACCTGAGCTTCCAGGCTTTATGGCATTGCTGTAGCCTGCTCCAAAGCAGATACTTACAATGTTCTCCCTTGTTACTGCTTCTAAAATCACCTTTTTTTTGAAAAATACATGTTGTGTTCTGGGTGATTACAGGTTGGATAATTATGTGTCTACACACTTGGCAGAATAAAATAGATTTATTGATGTATATAGCCCCTGGCTTCCCAGGGGAGTTATCGGTAGGAACCCTTTTTTTGGCCAGAATGTCTATGACTCAGCATCCATCACTGATCTCTGAAATTCATCACTACATCTGTCAAACGTTCAAGTTTTTTTCCATCTTACAAGTTTCCTAAACTGTTGTTGTATAAACAGCCTTTTAATTACATCTTTCTTATAAGTCTGTCAATTTACTAGAAGGACACTCTGTACTATCTGAATGAGCTATCACTCCTTCCCTTTGCCTTCCATCCTTCTAAAAAATCTGCTCGTAACTGTGGCAGGTATTTGTGTTCAAGTCATTACCTGATCTAGAAAAATGAGATCTTCTTGTACAAAGCACTTATGTCCTGTATTTCAGACTTATGGCTGACACTGAACTGAACTTGCTGTTGAACTCTCTATCTAGCAGCCTGAAAACATCTGGTCTCTTGTGACTGAATTGAATAAGCAGCAAAACGCAGTAATTCTTTTTTTATTATTTTTTCTTGACAAGTTTTAGCACAAATTCTAAGAAACTTCTGTACCTTTCATATTCTGAATGGGGTCATGAACCTTCCTTGGCTATAAATGTGCACCTGCTCTTCCACCTTGCAGAGCAGAACAGCAATAAGCTGTATTTAATCACTACCTGTGAGCATGCCCCCCATGAAAATGGCCTTGCGGGGGACTCTCAGCTGGCTGCAGCCCCCAGTTGAAGTGGAAAGCATCTCCCCTCCATCGTAGGGCTGTGTGGTTAGGCAATAGGGGCATGGGGGAAGTGAGAAGCAAGTAGTAGACTTTGGGTTGGAAGAGCATAGGAACTAGAGCACCATCAGCTTGCTTGAAAAGGTGTGTGATCAAAGGCTGGCATCCCCCCCGTGTTGTCTGTGTCTCAGGGCTGCTGGGCAGTAGGTAAAGATTGGGCTTTTCTGCCTGGTGCTACAAGTATGAAATGACTCCTCATTGTGTCCCTGTACTACTTCTTGGCTGATTTTCTGTTGGCTGCGAGTGTTGTGGGGATTCACTGGGGGCTTTGCAGCACTGAGGTGTTCCAAAACAACTGCAGAAGGTGTTCCCTACAGCTCAGAGGAGCTGTGTAACAGCATACAGCTGGAATATTTTGCCTTAGTAGGAATCATACACCTGGGTCAGAACAGATAAACCAGACTTGATCCCGTGGGCAAGCAGAAGGCTCCCAGCATCACCCCCACTACGCCCCACTTAGAGGTTTGAATAGCAATGAAGTGCTGTTGTACAAATGCCCTTTTGCAGGACAAATAAATGAAGTTTCTGTATAAAGGAGTAACATAAAGCTAAAGCCCTACTGATTCCTCTTGAAAATTCCATAGGAAGACCAACTGCGGCCAGCTCTTAAAACTAACTTCATTTACAGCATCTTATAAAATTATGTGATAGATGAGGAACATGTGTCCCTTTTTCCTGTTTTATTCTGCCCTACTTTAGCTCCTTTCTTTCACAAAGCCTGTCTTAGCTTGATGTAAGGGCTCCTTCTCAAATCTGCATTGTTTCCACCCTAGTTAAGTGTGGAGAAAATATTGCTCAACACAGCCTAAAAAAATGAGCGTAAGAAAAGACTCATCTGGATAATTTTTGATTAATTGGTTTTTTTCTTTCCCTCTTTTTCTTTTTTTTTTTTAATTTTATTAACTGAACTAAAGTGGTCCCAACTTGTATAAGCTCTTCTGAAAAAATGCAGCCAGCACGAAATGTGATAGCTGGGAAACACCCACTGCAAGGCTGATGGTGCTGATGGTAAAAGCCTGGCAGAAGCCAACACCAACGTGCTATTGGTATTTGTAGAGGGAGTGCTTCTCACCCCGCTCAGCAGTCAGAATTAGCTCCTGTGCTCCTTCCTGGTGATGTCTGCCTCATGCCAGCTGTAAAGGCAGGATGCTGTGTGGCAGAAGCTAAGGCAAAATGTACTTTTGGGGGCTTTGGTGTCTGAGGCTGAGAAAAAAACACCATGACACAACGAATCCACTGAGTCATCTGCCCGGGGAACAGTGTGCTCTGTCACTGGCTTCTGGAAATTTTTATAGCTGTTAATTTCCCAGGACAATCCCCCGTAGCAGTTCATTTGCCCCAAAAGGAATCATTTGCTGTAAATTCAGGCAGAAGATGAACAGCTTGTATTTCGAATCAGCAGGACCAGAGTGATGACTCGGAGGAGCAGCCCGAGGCCCCTGGGGCTGGGTGCAAGGGCAGCGCAGTGGGGACCGAGACCATCCCACTGTCTGGGGACAGATGCTGCAGCTCGGTGAGGCCATTAGTCCTCGTGGCATCTTCCCGGCTTCCCAGCAGGCTGCATTTAGCTGGTGTGGAGAAATGAGCAACTGGGCACCGTGCACCCCTTCTGACAACCAGATAAGGAACCAAAACTTGAAGCTGCTGCCATCAGGTTTTGGTGGGCTCCAGCTGCACTGCTGAGGGCGAGTGTCCACCTTCAGGGCCTCAGCAGCTGGCTCCAAACTGGGCTCATCCAAAGCTCTGCTCCCGCTAAGAGAGCATGGATCAGCTTCAAGGCTTTGTGCACCAAGGAGGTCTTTAGCAGGAAGGAAATGAAGGGGGAAACAAAACTCAGGCTTTCAGAGCAGCTGAAAAATCCCCATGATCCAAGAGCCAGCATTAGTTGTGCCCGCGCAGTGAATAGGAGGAAGGAGGGATCATTTCCTCGGGCCTCCTTTTGTGCCTGTTAAATCATTAATGCCGCTCTAGGTCTCTATGACTCCTTTAAGCTTGAGCACCTGGAAAGCTCTGGGTTGCATGTAGGCCAAAGAAAACATGTTTTTGCTATTAAAAGCTCTCTTATTTTGTCTCGTCAGCCTATGCATTTCTTGCAGACCATGCTAACGTGCGCAAAAGTGAATTTCTCTTTTCTCTCTTCTCCTTAGATGCAGCTATTTCATTGGAGAACACCCGACCTCACTGGAGAGAAATGTCCCATTCAGGGTACGGAAGGTAAAAAAATCTCATTTAGTTTATTGCAGCTCGTGTCACGTCCTGGAACAACGACACCCCTGAGACAGCACTGATGTACAGCTCTGGGTGGCTGCAGATTTCCCCACCAGACCTGGCCCCCCCAGTGGGGCCATCAGGACCTGATGCTGGGAATCCCCAGCAAAATTTCTGAGCTGACAGTAAGAAGACAGATGCCACTGTGGGGAGAGAACTGCTCTGTTACGAGATGACAGGAAGGAAATCTCAGGTTACTGCCAATAATACAAGGACAGTACTTTTTCATGATGAACTGAAGTACAGGTGGGGCCAAGAACAAGTCCATCCTTTTTTTACCCCCAGTGTTACTTCATAGAGCACTTGTAAAAGATACGTTCTTCCCCAGAGTTTGTTTTTCCATAATTTAGAGGAATTTGTAACAGGGAAAGATGACCCTGATCCAACTGGTTAATTGAAGGATGTTCTCTCTGTAAACCTGTTCTAGTAAGATGCCAAGAAGGTGACTTACAAGCAGGTGAAGGCTGTTGGGTGCTGTGCCGCTGTCGGTGCACTCCTTTGCGTAGTTCCACACTTGTCCTTCACTGAGATGCTGGTAACAGAGCCAGGGTTCTACTGGCAGAGCCTGTGCCCCAGCTAACCCCCTAGCATTTTATGCAAGGTGAATCTTTATCTTTGCCTTTGGGGATTGATTGGGTTTTTTTATTTCTATGGTTTAAGAGTTAATACTCTGTTTCTGTTTAATATTGGTGAATTAGCAGTACAGTAAGGAAATAACTTGGTAAATTAGCTCTTTCAAACTGATGTGATCCAGAATTACATACACAGTGTAAGGACTTGATTTCCAAATGCTCTGGAATGCATGTCAGCCCCGTTTTTCCTTATCCTTTCTGTGTGTGACTAGCCTTTGCCATCCAAATCCGAAAGCTGTAGCTGGAGACTAGCCGGAGCAGTGGCGTGGGGCAGGCGGAGGCGGCTGAGCCAGCCCAGCAGCCAGGCTGCGGAAGGAGAGGAAGGACCTGCAGGGCACGCCATGATCAGTGCTGGAAGGGAAGGGAAGGAACCTGAAGCTTCTCCATGATGAGCATGGTCTTGGGTAGCCTGTGCACAGGAGTGATGCCGCATTTTCCCAGTGACCTTGGGAGCTGGATGTAGTGGTAAGGGCGGCAAGAGTTTGGAACAATAACTGCTAATGCACTACAAAGGGGGGTGGGCTATGTAAACAAACGGCTATGATTAGATTTTACTTGGTTCAAAGAAAATATTCCCATTCCTTTTAAGTTTCTGGTAACATCTGGGCCATCTGCAGGCTCCGTGGCAGGTGATGTTTGCCAGCATCCTCCCCTCGCCTGTATCCTCTTGCCTGTGTTTATGGCAGAAGAGAAAGATGTTAAGGAGAGAACCAGCCTTTAAAAAACCTATATCTCCAGGTCTTTTATTCCCATACCCCCGACAGGAATATTTTCTAGGCTTTTCAGGTGTACAGCTGTGGTAAATAGCCCTCGCTACCCCAGCTGTTGATTTAGCAAGCTAAATCTGCTCATTTCCCTTAGCCCCTGGAAAGCTCACGCCGAGGGCTCTCGGTGCAGTGCTGGGACTGGGAAGAAGCTATCCGTCTTTTGATTATTGTTTTCTCCTGCGGTGTTTCAGCTGGGAACAGTCTTGTCCTGCTCTCCTAAACAGGGAGGACTTGTGGTTTTCCTGCATGCTTGATGAAAAGCAAAATCTGCCTGGCATCTCTGGGGGAGCTGGGGGGCAGCCGCAGTGGTCAGAGGAGGGAAACCCAGATTTCCCCACTTAGCCAAAACCAGAGCTAATTGTAGGAAAAGGCAAGGTCCGGGGGGTGGGCGGGGGGAAGCGTGCCATGCTGCTGCACCCCAGCCAGCCCTGACGTGCTGGGGTGGGCAAGGCTTTCGGAGCACTTGTAGCTCCCTGGTGCCCAGCTGGGAGAGGCTCAGGGAACACGGATCCGACAGCCTTCCCGTGCCACTTCCCTGGGACTGCAGGCAGAGCCTCTGTCTTGGGAACGGCTGTAGCACGGAGTTACTGCAGGGCTTAGGAGTGCTTGCCACGGCTCGCGCTCCCGGCTGCACCTGCTGCTGTCAAAGAGGAATAAAGAGAGATGGTTCCTGCCCCCAAAACAGCGAACCTTTATAGTTTTGGGGGATTTTATCTGATTAATGGAGCTGTTCCTGCATTTATTCCTACAGGGTCAGACCATTTGTTTTCATGGGGTGTGCTAATATATTTTTTATTTTTTCTCAGCCATTGCTTTTTTTAAAAAAATAATATCTTAGAGGTTTGTTAGGGAAAGTGTGGTAGAGGTACTTCCATGTGACATATTTATACATACCATCAGTGATGTGAATTCAGCCTTGCACTAAAGTAATAACTGATAGGTTGTAATGTTTATAAACATTGCTTTGAGATTTAAATTTAGAAGACAAGCATAGGAAATAGAACTTATCACAACACACTGTAACCAAATAGGGTCTCAATAAAGAGAAACAAAGAAAACAAATTTTATACCTGGGCATTTACATTCTCCCAGATGTTGGGTACCATCTGCCAGGACTTTTTAGCTCTAAAGTAAGCTGCATTTATAACACCTATAAACCCGGTGATTTCTTCCCATCTTTCTCCCCTGCCCACACTTTTGGAAGAGAAGGATGTACAGTATAGTAACTTGGGGTGACAGTTTTCTGTTGGTGTATATGGAGAACAGCACAAGCATATTCAGGGGGACTTGGCTCCGTGAGTAGGACCAAAAGGACCAAAAGGTTCTCTTTAGCAGTGGGTGGGAGAGCCGTGGCTCCAGCTTCCCATCGCAGGTGCTATGAAGGTGCAGCTGCAGCCAGGGAGGAAGGTGTGTCTCCATCGGGATTCCCACCTCTGAGCTACCCCGACCATCAGTGCTCCTGGGAAGGACTTTCATAGCTGAGGAGGTTTTATCTTCCAGCACCTGCATATTTAGGATGCTCCCAGTTTATTCTGGCAACAAGGCTGCTAACTTTTATTATTGTTTTGAAAAGATCCACACAGGTGTTATGTGTATTTATGTACAGTTCACATGTACTACTTAACAGATGCTCGACATCTCAATTCCGGCCTTATTGCTGTGTGCTTGTTGTATCAACAGGATATTTAGACTCCCTAGAACTCAAGTTTTTACTGGGAAAAAAGTCAGGTTTTACTGAAATATTGAAAAGTCTTATCTAGTTTTGTTTTCATTCTGAATCCCAAGGATTCCGCACAAAGATGAGATTTATTAGAGGCTTGAATGCTCAGTTGTGTGCATTATTTCCATTGGATTGGGAGCAGATTGAAAACTGGAGAACTGGACATTCACATGGTCCAAGAAATGAAAGGTACAACTAGCACTGGGTTATTTTTTTTGCTCTCTGAGTTATACTGACAGCAGCCATAACATTAAGGCTGAAAAGTTTATTTACTATATAAAGGCCATATTTTCCCTTCTTATCCCAGCTTTTCTTGGCTTTCATTGCTTGGCAGTATCCCCTTAACCACTAACACCCAGAGGCGTGGTATGAAACTGGGATGAAAAATGAACATGCAGAAGAATATTGGAGATTTAAGTGGGTATGGCTCTAAGAAAACCAGTGGAAAATATGTTTACTCCAAGCATCTGTAGCACCTAATTGAAGCAGTGATATTTTCTGTAAGAACATAGGGAATGCTTTTGTGCTTTCTCTTTGGCTTTGAATTTCACTTTGAATCAATGTGACATAATCCATGGAATTATTTTCTCACAGCTGCAATGGAAACTTTCTGCCAATAGACAAGGATGTGTTAATTGGGATGAAAAAGCTTACATTCAGTCCAGCTTTGTTGCTTTCTGGAGTCTTTGTTAGGAACTGTTGCTTCCTTCTAATTTATTGAAATCTAGTATACAGTAAATGCTATTATTTTGAAACTATTAATGTTGCTATAAATCTGAATGGCTAGAAAAGGGTGGCAGATCGTGATCAAAAGGGAGCTGATCTACAGCTGTGTGTGAAATCTTTGCTGATACTAAATGTGACAGAGAATGAAACACGTATTTATGCGCCCATAAAGGATGATGCAGTCCTCCTGGGCCTGCAGCGTTAGCATCGCTAAATGAATTTCTGTGAATCTAATTTAGAAGAACATAAAAGAACCCGTATCACCTTCAGGGCATCTGCGAGTGCTGCTGATTTGTTGTTTATTCATATTACTTTTCCCAGGCACCTCTCATTTGGAGGTTGAGTTCCCCTCGGGTGGACTTGGTGGCACCCGTGGGGGCACGCAGCCCTGCCAGGATGGGGGCCCAGCTGCTGGCTGCCGGCAGCGGTCCCAGCTGAGGGAAGGCTCCCGGTGCAGGGGTCTTCCCCTGGAAGAGGCGGTGGGGTACAGGGCGGCCCTTCATGGGAAGGCTGCCAGAGCGCTATGCACTGCTCCCTGGGCACTCCTCGCTAACGCCATGCATGTACCGGGGTTTTAATTACATACAGCTAAGCCGTGGTCAGCAGTTTTAGCTCATTATGGTCCATTATTGGTCTCAGGGTTCTGCAGTGCCGTTGCAAAATAAATAAATAAAAGGCACTGTGTGTGTTTGATGGGAAGACACGGGCAGAGAATGGCCTTTTCTTTCCTGCATCTCCATGCCCCCCTTTTTTGAGGCAGTGGGGTCCTGCAGCAGCCATCTGTTCTAAAAGCTACAGATTTAAGCATCCAAATCTTTTCAACTACATTAATCTGTATTTATACAGGTTACTTACCTTCCCAGGGACACAAAATGTGCAGGCAATAAGTCTGCCCACAGTGCCCTTGCATCCCCAGGGAGCCACAGCAGTCCCAGACAGGCAGGGGACCCCCCAGCCCTTCCCCTCCCTGCAGCTGCATGGCCAGCTGGGCTCATCCCACCGCTCAGGCATCCCCCAGCATTGCAACTCACCATCCTTTCACTCCTTCCTCCAACCCCCTGAGGAAATGCCACTCCTGCCAGAGCTGCCCGGGGCCCCCGCTGACAGTCTGGTACTTCGGTTGGACCATGGCCGCTGTCACCAGGTCAGACCAAGCCTGGAGAGCTGCCTGCTGCACCACCGGTGACTGCCCCAGTGACCTGCCAAAGAAGAGAAGATGGGCTCCCACACCTCTCTGGTCAGTCTGACCTCCTCTCCCTTGCCTTTTGTTGTATGTGCTTAATCTGGAGCTGTTTCAAAAATGTACTCCCTCCCCCCCCCCCCCCCCCCCCCAAATGCAGATTTACATTTTCCAGAGGCCTTTGAAGACATAAATCAAACAAGATAAATTTTAAAGCTCTTCTAATCAGCATCACAGTCCTGGTTTGTGCCATATGGAGGAACAGAGGAACAGACTGGAGCTGAGAGTGTGAGGTGGGGTGGGTGACGCACCAAACAGCCTCACCAGCAAGTGACAGCAGCAGAGATAAGCCCAAACAGGGAGATTTGATGGGCACTGTAATGTACATGGTCATGGCCATCACAACAGAGCATGACAGTGCCATCAGGGCAGCTGGAAAAAACTGTTTTTCCTATTTAACCAACTGTATCATTTTACAGTCATGTTTTGGAGATTAACAACAAACAGCAGAGGCTACTAATGCAAGTGCTTCAAAGAGGGAGACTTCATCCTGCAAAAGGCTTATCGAAAACCCTGACTGAAAACAGCAGGACAGTGTTCAGGCTGCATGAGCAGGGCCAGCAATGGGCTTTGAGTAGAGGTAGTTTCATGAACGTACCTGTGGGGAAAACGGTCGGAGCTGAAACGGCCCCAGCTGCCTGCTGGAACTGCTGCTGCAGGCAGTGCTGTGCCAGGTGGTGCCTGGCTTTCACGAGCCTTTGCAGAATGACAGAAATGTAATACCCACCTCATTACGGGGACCAGTTTCCAAATCTTTCTCAGTGAAGTTGCAAGAAAAGCTAATGTTCCTTCCTGGACAAAGCTTTGCAACTCTTCTTTTGGCCAACTATCAGCCCGAGTGGTGGATGTTGCCTTGGGTATGGGATACCATGCCCACGAGGAGGTGGCTTCACGGCAGGCTTACAGCATTTCATGTGCTTTAGGGATTTGCTTAGTCTGGCAGAGCGGTGCCTTGTGACAGGAGGGGGTGGGCTGGCTCCTCCTGCTCCCCATCGCTGCCGGTGTCACTCCAAAGCATTCCATGGCGAGGTAGCTTTCAGCCGGATGAGCAAGGTGTGATGTGCTGAGCGGCCATGTGGTTGCCAGACCCCTAGCATGGGGCTGCTTGAGAGAGTGCAGGCTGCAGCAGGGATGGGAACAGGACCTCTTGCTCACCTGAAGGTCAATTCTCTATCTTCTCACCATGCAGAGCAGGGCTTTATTCCAGGCTTAGTCCCTGAGTACAGGCATGCCTCCTTAAGGCAATGGGAGCAGGATGGCACAAAATTCAGCTCCGTGGGATCTCCGTTGGTGTGTGCAAAGAGCAGGCAAGGGGAAAGGGCTGTGGTACCTCACGCAGAGCAAAAGCAGACATGAAGTTCTTGATTTGAAGGGGGCTGTTCAGACTTTATCTCCAGCTTCCCATGCATTCAAAGCTGAGCTGTTCCCTTCTCAGTGTTAAAAGTTCTTCAAGCCCTGCCTGACTCCAAGCACAGAAAGAGCCCTAATTCTGCCACTCTTTCCCGCCTCTCAGACCTGTTGGGAATTTTTTTCTCAGCAGGAGTAATCAGAGTGCAAACCGACGGGCTGAGAAGGGCAGAGCTCTTCCCCAGCTCTCACCTTTGCCTGCAGCAGAGACCTGTGCCTCCTACCTGTGTCACTGCAGGGCTGGCTGCTGGGGAACTCGCATGGAGGTGACAGCTGGGCGGTCACAGCTCTGTAGGTATCCAAGTGTTGACAGGGATTTCTAAAAACCGTTTTGAAAAAATGTATTTTTGCCATCGCAAGTCCCATCAAAGGAAGTCCACAATGTTAAGTACTCAAATAGAAAACATTTATGGAAAGAACAAAAATGTTATCATTCCTTCTCTTTTCCGGTGAGTGTAAATTAATGGCAGTTCAGTGCTGCACTGAAATAAGCAGGGTGAGGTTGTGGGAGAGCTATTTTTAGGCCAAAAATATTCAACAGTTTGTCACTCGCTCATTCACTTTTTAATGTGAACAAGGCTTCAGCAGGCTCCAAAAAGCACGTGCCTGCTGCCCGCACCGCCCTGCTCTGCAGCGGCCCCAGCCAGGGGCCTCCAGCGTGTCCACAGGCAGGTTTTTACACAAATACGAGATCACTGCCCAAGGAGCCAGACGCCACCTCCTGTGTCTATGACGGTGGCTTATGAAAAAGGGCTCCCCGCTTTCCAGTGGTGGTAAGCTAGCAAAGGAAAGTTGCTAGCTTAGCCCCCTGCTCCATCATTTCCCATGAGATGTTGCTGGGCGCTGATAACCTCACCATCTCCCGTGGTGAGGATGTGCACGCAGAGCCACCACAATGCACTGTCATGGAAGGTGCTCAAGCTTTGGGCTTTTTCTTCCCCAAATCTGTGATTGTTTTTGGAAGGTGAGGGAAGGCTGCTCTGTATCTGAGGGTTTTTCAGAATCCTCTGCAGTGGCCTAATCCTGCTGTCACCCATTTCAGCTGGGGAAGAGCCTGGCCGCTGCTGAGGATTTTTGGAAGTGAGGTGCAAACAGTAAGTGATGCCCCCACATGGGAGAGGGGCTGGCCACCCTGCCAGCGCTGCTGGTGGGACTCACAGGACTATGAGGCCCAACAGCCCCCCAGGGCCACCTCCAGTTCTATGTTGCTTTGTATCCATAGGCAGATTTACCTCGGGTGTTTGCAAGTTACTATCAGGGAAATGGAATAATATTGCTCTACTTCACCTTTGCGTTGGAGTTCAAGCACCATCCTCAACCCCATGCAGAGACCCACGTCCTGGAGCTGTAGTTGCACCTGGGACCTTCGCACAACATAATGCAGAATAACAACCTGACAACTCTGTGTGTTCAGTCAGGATCAGACCTGCTGTCCTCCTTCGCAATGAAACTACTGCTGCTCAGCTAGCGTTGGTTTTCCAAGTGTATCCTATGGCTTGTTATCAATTGGAGCGAGGCTTAATTTTGATTCAAGCTTTCTCCTGAAATATCCAGCAAAGCCAAAGAAAGCCAAAGCCAGGAGAGTGAAGCAGAGATAAATGCACCTTAAAAAAAAAAAAAAAAAAAAAAGACCCAGGGTTCTCTTTAATTTGCAATTTATCTGCAATTTAAAAGAGTAAACACAGCCATGCTGAAGATGCATAAACACAGCTTGGAGAGCTATTGAAATCTAGGTCAGGGTTTCAGCTCTGCCTGGGGATCTCATTATGTGAATCAGGGAGACTCTGCTGCTCCAGGAACCAGGTGGAAGATACTTCTGAACCAGTGTAATGAAACCAGGTAGGCTTCTGCTCAATCGACAGCAGCTCCATGCAGGCTGATAAACAGGTCACAAAGCCATTGCTGAGCTGAAATTGCTGAATTATGACCGAATCACAGTGTTCAGTAACGGCGAAGGAAGCCTTCCTTTTACTCTCTAGTGGCTTCGGTCTACAATTGTGTTCTGAGGAGGACCTGAAGCATTTGCCAGCAGTAACCAACTCGCCTTCCAGATGCTTGAAGTAAAGTATTGAGCTGTCAATCTGACAGCTGTTAACAAAATACACAATTTGGGGGGAAAGAAAAAAAAAAGCTTGCATTGATCCACATTCATTTGATTTGCAATCTGAGCATATGACTTTTGCAGAGCATGAACCTATTCTGTATTTGAGACCCAGCCTGTGTTTGTATTTTAAGCTAGTCTTCCAAGCAAAACATGTGAAAAGAGAACATTTAAACAGGAAGGGTTCGATATTTTTTTTCCTCTCATAAATTTCTGTAGGTCTTGTTGCTGCTAATTACTGGAGATCTCAGCACAAGAGCTTTTCTTTCTAGTAAACCAGCTTCTCATGTTTCCTGCCCTTCAGTTAATCAGTTATAATCTCCTGTTCTGTTTGCTTATTTAACTTTTAAAAAGCTAATTGACTGTTTGTGACATGAGTCGGCCTAAGACTACGAAAGCAAAGTGTGTTTGCGTGTACCCGCAGAGCAGATGGAGGGTGGGCTTTGGCAATGCCCACAGCTGGCCGCTGCGTCCTCTAGCTGCTCCTTCCCTGATGCCCAGCGACCACCGACGTGCAGGGCGGGGGCGTTCAGCCCGGCTGGCTGGCTCTGTCCCACCATGCCTGCCCGTGCGCCTGCCAGGGAGGTCGGCGGGGCTGGCTGGCAGCCCAGCACCCCTGCAGGTAGGGCACGGGCAGCTGCCGGGGATGATGACCTGCAGCCTTGCCCAAGCGAGGCAGAATCCCAGCCGGCGAGGGTGGGTTAGGGTCGAGTAAGGCAGGGATGCGCAAGGGAGCCTCTGCAAGCCTGGTCCTCTGATTCTTCTGGAGGGGCTGGGAAAGCGGATTAGAAAGTAAAAAAATGAGGAGCTATTGCAACCTCATTTGTGCCTCTGCTCTGTTAATTGAAGGAACATGTTTGTGGTGGGAGTGGTGGACTTGTGTCCCCTGTTGCTCTGCTGTCCCACGTCCCCTCCCTGGCACGGGCATGCTCTTTGGAAACCTATTTCGTTTGGTACCTATTTCTCTCTGTGAACACGTAGAGCAGGACAGCAGCTGCACCCGCAGCTCCTCACTCCCCCACGCCCTGGAGCTGGACTTCACAAGATGCAGACCAGCACGTATGGGTGCCAGGGCTTCTCTGCAGCCAGTACTGGTTTCCTTGTTTACGTAGTAACCATGTCTTCAACCTGAGTACCAAAGAGGTCTCTTCCCAGCATGTACTTCCCGACGGCTGCTGCCTCCACAGGCAGCATCTCTGGTGGGGCAGCCCAGCGTGTGTGAGGCTGATGTGAGCCACCTGGGCTGGGACGTTACTAATGGTCTATTGGATCCTCTGAGCAAGGTTAGGAGATGGCTTTTCTCAAAACGGTATTTAATTGATTGCAAGTGAGGGGTTTTTTCACAGTGTGGTTTTTGCCTTGATCATGCAAGAATAACTAAGCCACACTAAATCTTTTTTTTTTTTTCCTCCTCCCTTTAAAACAGGTCTCTAGATCACACCAGCCTTTGGCCCCCTTGCAGCTCTCTGTGGCATCGCATGGCTACAGGCTCAAAGGGTACAGCCAGTGGAGAAGTCCTCCCGCGTAAGGTGAGTTTCTGAAGGGATGGGTCTGCTGTGAGGTATCTTAGCCATGCTCATGCATGCATATTTTTGCTGCAAAAGAGATTATTTTTTTTCTTTTTTGGCAACTACGTGCTCCTGGGATTGTGTTTCAGCATGACAGAAACAGGCTCAGAAGGTCCCACTTGAGTTCCTGGTATGACAAAACTACCTTTTAACGTCAAGCCATCAAATATGAGGCACTCTTGGTTTCTAAAGTGATTTGAGACATCATGCACAGTTCTATAAAAATGCAAAATGGGGCTGCTATATTACCTCCCATGGTTCAGGAAGTCTGGAGGAACTGGTTCAACATTTATTAGCGAAAAAGCACTTCCTTAAAGCCATGGCTGCAGCATCTTCCTTTGCAGCAGGCTCTTTATTTTTGTGCTTATAACATTGCAGTTTATTTCCGTGGCAACAACCATAATGCTATAATTCACATCCATAGCCACTTCACTGTTATTAGAAAAGGTAAACCTGTGACAATAATTTTAAAAAAAAATTATCTGGGTCCAGCTGAAATAGCAAACTATTAAAAAAAAAAAATTAAAACTAAGTGAATTTCTGGTGCATTAAATCATGAGATACTGAGCTGAGCTTATGATTTTTCTCCTCTCACTGCAGAAAAGTTGTCTGCCATACCGAGAGGTAAGCCTGCGTAAGCAGGCTGAGAGCTGTGGCTGCAGATGAGGGAACACACAAGCACTCTCATTTGTATTTTACTTCAGCTTTACCAATGTTGTTCTGTGTTTTTCCTTCCTTGAGGACTCCAATTACTCATGTACTGTTTTCCTTCGTTCTACTAAGTGATGCACAAATTGTTTCTGCATTCCAGGTTAGTTTCTGACGTCCCTCTCTTCTGTTTAAATGTGGATAATGACGATGCTGCCCTGCTCATCAGGAAATGAGTAGGCTGCTTGACCCCAGCCTGAGCTGAAGGAAAGAAGCCACATCTAGGTCAGTGGAATCACTATGGCTTACCACTAGCCCTGAATCGGGATTTGCCCCAACTTCACCAGTTATTCAGTGTTTTTGAACATGTTCTATCTTTCACCTGTGTCCAAAGTATCAATGCTGTCCTTCACTGACAAGTTTAGGACATAACGTGGGCTCTGCTGGGATGAGCACTGCACGCAATCAGTGAGGAACTAAGGGAAAAATTGCCTTTCCCTTGGTTCAAATTCCAAACCGGCCGCACAGTGTCCTTCCTAGTTCTGTCTGCTGTGGGTTTTGCTTGCTTTAAATATTTTTAGAACATAGTAAAAGGGTTTTTTTATTTTATTGTGCATGTGTGCGCACACGCACTCTCATAATTAATCAAATAAATGAGAATCCTGCCTGTATGATGAGACTTGCCTACAGAGGGTGTGTAGGACTCCACACTTGTCTGGTCTTCATTGCCATGCCTTGATTCACATGATCTTCTGTTTTGATGGGTTGATTTAATCTATTTTAACTGAATACTTAGTAGGAGTCAGGCTACTAGTAATATTAAATGAGCTAAGAAAAATACTGTACGTATGCTTTCCTGAAAATCTTTTATTTCCTCCATAAATAGAAATATAAAAGCTGGCACTGAGAGAACACAGCAGGCTATCAGAGGGGTCAGTTTGGCTGGTGTAGAAATTGCTCTTCAGATGATATGATTTTCCATTTATTACTGACTACATAACCAGGTTGTGAAGTTAGACTTGTTTGAGAAAGGTGTGAGCCATACGAACCATTTGGTCCCACACGTGGTCACGAGCTCTTCATCCTAGCTTGAGGCAGCTGGGTGAGCGAGTATCACCTTTCCTAGTTGTGTGTGATGTGGGTTGCAAATTGGCATTACGAAACAAACCTCCTCACCTGCTGCTTTGTCTCGTTACATTTCCATAGGCCAAAAAGAACAAAAAGCCCCACATTCAGTAATGCAGGTGTAGGCTCGCCTGGGCGCTGTGTTCCCTTGCCAAAGGTGGTGTGAGGTCTCTCCCTGGCCCCTGAACGCTCCCAGGAGATGACCAGCAGCTCAGCTGGCCTGGGTCTGCCTGCTCTTCGTGCGCACTCCTCCTGCACGGGGCGCTCACCTACACTGCTACACGGATTTGACACGTCAAGTTTGCGGCTGTATATAGACATTCTGCAATCTGCTAATTAATGCGTGGCCTTAATCAGAATACAGTTATGAAGAATTGGCTCTGATATTGGGTTTCACCAAGTTGGATAGGCCACATTTGATTTTTGCTTTCTTTTAAATTTCCTGCTTTTCCTGTTGCATGTTATTGCAGTCTTTTAACAGCTATCAGAGTCACCACGATACATGCTCCTTATTGCTGTGTGTGTTTATTTTTTACTTCATGTTCAGAGTATTATCAATATTGATTCTCAAGATGGTTCTTGTGCCTTTTCTAGGGCGACATGCAAATGGAGCGACTTTCCATTTAATAATAACTGAAACACTCTGGAACATTATCATCTGCATGGCAACCACGAGCCCATCTGCGGCTAACATCAATATTACAAAGCAAAAAAGCCTGCTTTT
The DNA here is from genome assembly GCF_023634155.1 of Falco peregrinus. Taxonomy (NCBI): domain Eukaryota; kingdom Metazoa; phylum Chordata; class Aves; order Falconiformes; family Falconidae; genus Falco; species Falco peregrinus. The sequence continues at coordinate 10,006,878 of NC_073732.1, read as the reverse complement.
ACATGGTAAATACACATTGTGAAAATCCTTATCAGAGCTGAATGTGGGCTCGGTGGGAAAAGCCATCCTCTCTGTAACACTAACAGCAGGTCACTTTATATTTCAGCTGTGAACAATGGACAGCAGTGATTCACTCTGCAGCTAGTCTCATAAAAGTCTACTCCTTATTCTCTGAGATGAGTAGGAGTGATATTTTTATGGATGAGTGTTGTTGTTGTTAAGTCTTTTCTAGGTCAGTTTAAACCAACACGTGTAACCCCTCCTGGCTGACTCCCACCTCTGTGCAAACTGGCAGATCCATTCAAACACAGGCAGGCGCTGGAGCGGTGCTCTGGAGGGGACACGCTGGACAAGCCACATCATCAGAGTTGGGAATTGGGTACAAAACGGCACCTAAGCCAGATGTCGAAACTCAGGAGTGCTGGACTCCGGTCTTTAAGTGAAAAAGAAGAGTGCCAAATGCTTGCCAGGGAGGAAGAAGCCTGTTCATCTGGGCACCAGCCAGAGAGGACCTTCAAATCTTCTCTTGGTCCTCTGCCTAGGGGTGACATCAGTGCAGGCTCCCTGTTTGGGGTTGTGCTTTCCCTCAAGTTAATGCTGCTCTTCTGCTTACAAAAAATCAGCACAGTATTAATTTCACTGTGTCTTAATTATTCCATTTCTGGTTTTATAAATATATAGCTGCTTTTATGCTTTAATGCAATATTTTCCATTAAGCAATCCTATACGGTACAACAAAAATAAGCACTCTTATAACAACATGTGTAAGATTAAACTATTAAACTCACTCAAAGTACACAGTTCATAAATTAAAAGTGCTTATGCTCATACTTTAGTATTGATTGCTGAGTTTATAAAAATAGAAGAACTTGCCCTTAGGAAACAAAAATCATAGTTCCTTAAGCTTTTCTTTGTCAGGAAGCCAAAAAGACAACATTACATGGAAATGTCGCCATTTGTTCATGTCAAATGTAGTTTATTCAATTAGATATTTTATAACTCTACTGAGTTATACGAAGGAGGTTAATATTTTTATTGTTTTTCTTCATGCTGTGCCTCTAATACACAGAAACATAACTTAGCCTAGTAAAATATACAGTGTAATTTGGTAATGTGTTTATTGGATTCCAGTAAAAGACTACGAGAAATTACTCAAGATTTTTGCATCTTCGACTAAAATTATCTTTTTTCTTTCTGCCCCTCCCCCCCCCTTGCAAGCTTTTAGCTTTTTGTTTTCTGAAAATGCTTTAAAGAAGAAATTGCTAGAAACAGTTACATTTTTTTCCTCAAGAGTCAGGAAAGAAAAGACTTTCTGGAGAACAAGGTCTTTAATTACTCATGTTTTTCAAAATTTAATTATCTGTGGTTCTGAAACATATCTGACATCTTGCAGAATGATAAATGCAAGAGGACTCTCAATTTACAGTAACTTGCTTTTTGAAATTGTCTTATGGAGGGTTCAGATCAGTGATGGGTTTATGGGTGTGGTTTTGTGGTAATTCAAAATAGCCAAGAAGTATTCATTTTTCCTGTGGACTTCATTTTCTGCCAGATTGGAATCTGGAGCTCCATTCAGCTCCAGGGGTCAGGTAAATGCCACCATCAATGTAGGAAGAAAGACGGGAACATGCAGCCAGTGCAAGGAAAAGGAGAGGACCAGAGCGACATCAATTTTAGGTTCACTTAACCAGTGATGGAACTGCAGCCTAAGCAGCTGGATAAAGCTACAGGCATGCTCATGAGTTTTACTGAACTGGGACAACGGTACCATGCCCCGTGCAATGGCCTTGCCACATATGCAAAGAAAAAGGAAAAGCAGGGCTGTTTAGCTGACTTTGGGCTGAGAATCACATATGTGGTCCATGGTCACTTCCTAAAAGTTCCTGTAAGCAATTTCACTATGTGACTCTACAGGAGGTGATGTTTCTTGAAGAGACCAACGCCCTCCCTGGAAAAATATCAGAAGTTCAGAAAAGGTGAAAGTTGAATGCTGCCACCCCCTTCCTCTTGTATAATTTGATTAGCTCATCCTCTTGGGCAGTAGAAGTTGCCGTCCCCATGGTGTTGGTTTTAGGGCTTTTTTTGAAGTCTTGTGTTGTATTAGGAGCTGCTATCATGTTTGAACTCAATTGAGGACATGAAACCAACTGCAGTTTGGCAAGCCACATAGGCTGGAGATAATTTTTGTTCTCTGTTAATTGACCTGCCTGTGGTTTTTTGTGCTGCCCAGGATTTAACCACAGCTTGCTCATGAGATGCTAAACACGTTTGTCTGAAACTGTGCCGGCTGCTGACCAGCAGCAGCGGTGTGTCATCCATTCTGGTTCCTCTTCCCCATGGCCAGGCACAGCTGCTATGCTGTGACATGGACAGACCCCAAGCCTAAGGCTTCCCTTGACTGCTGCATCCCTGAGGACATGGAAGGAGTGTTGAAAGGGTCTTTCACAGTGGGTACAGTGCTGGTCTGCCCCGGCTGGTCAGGAGCTAGTGGGGCTGACATGCAGACACTCTTCCATCCAGCTTACGGGCTACGCAAAGAGAGCAGAAGCGCTGGAGATGACAGTGGACTGTGGCACATAGTTTGTGGAGTGGCCTCTGGGAGAGACGCTGCAAACTGTGATGACTAAGAGTGGCCTGGAAGCTAAATCCAGTGTAACTAAGGGTTACATGAAATGCTTAATCCAATTTAAATGCAAACTGCTTCCAACAGAGATGGCCTCCCCGCATCCCACATGTGCATTCCTGCCCTCTCCCTTCTGTCACCTGTGGGTATCCTCGGGCTGTGGGCTGACTTGGATCATGCTGTTCATCCAGCACAAAGCAGGCGACGTTCTGTGTGTTACAGGTTCAGTTTGTGTCAGGCCAAAACTATGCATGTGCCAATCTAACCTGGGAGACCCCATCTGGCAGAACAGAGGGAGGAACACTACTCCGTTTGGTAGCCTTCAGTCAGACTGGATTGAGTAAAAGGAAACTGGGCTGCAGGGAAGCCAGTCTGAATAATGCTCAGGGCTGAACCGGTTTCAGCAGCTCAGGAGACTGGAAAACAGAAAACCACTGGACACTCCTCTTTGCTACCTCATGCAGGACCCACACAAAATCTGGAGCCTTCCACCAAGCTCTGGTGAGCAGGACTGCAGGCAGAGGAGCCTTCTTTTGGAAGAAACCAGCCAGCTAAAGACAGTTTGATGGGGCTTGCTGATATATTTATACAGGTCAATAGTCTGGAGGTCAGAAGGAGCTCTGGTTTCTAGATAAAGGCCTCTCTCCTGTTCACTTTACTACTGGTCACAGCTCTCTCCCATTCATTTTGCTGCTGTTTTTCTCCCATTTCAGGACAGGGATGTGGCAGGGTTTGAACAGGGCTGGTTCACACAGTTGTGAACCAGGGCTGATTGAACACAGCACTCACACAGTGGTGCAAAGGAACACAACCAGGGCATCACCCTCCCACTCCACTGGCATCCAAAGTAAACACCTTTTTATCACTGTACTTATGCTTTGATTTTAAACACAGCTTTTCCATTCCAGATGTAAACCCTTTCCAGGATTATCACCTCCAGTTTCTGTAAATGGACATTTGTTTCAGGAAACAAGTGGAAGAGCAGCATACTGCCAGGGTAAGTTCCCTGAGCATGAGGTTGCATCTCAGTGTTGAGAAGCCTGTGGTGATTATTTCTTCCAGTCTTGTCAGATGAATGTAGTGGCGGCACACTAACAAAAGGTGCTATGGGACTGCTGAAAGGAGCAGGGGCTCAGGGAGGTTTTGGGAGGTGCAGGTGGGAGTTGAAAGTGAGAGATATGGAGGGAAGTGGAAGAGATACCATTCCTGGAGTGTGGCAAATATTTGGTAGCTGTGGGAAGGATAGAGAAGACCTCTAAGTTTTATCTGTAATGCAAAAAAAAAAAAAAAAAAAAAAAAAAAAAAAATCTCAGAGAATTCAGGACATAAAAGTGGAGATAAAGGCAGAATTCCAGCTTCTACTTCTCTGTCCTGCTCCTTCTGTTCTCTCTATGCTTGGTGTTGGCGTGTTGCTGCTCTACATTCTCGCCTGCGGTATTGCTGTGAATTCTCCACCCGTCCTCCTCCCCGTGTGGATCACAGCGTAGGTGCTGTTGGGGGTGTTTTCTGACATGCACAAGTAAAGGCTTTGTCTGGGTGGGTGCCCACCTCGGGCAGGTGGGTTAGGAGCCCCTTGCATTTCCAGGAGAAGTGACATGCCTACCAGCCCAGCACCAGGCAGCCAAACCAATGTGCGTGCAGGATTTGTGAGGCTTGTGTGCAGCAGAAGCAGGGCTTCCCCATGCCAGGATGTTGTGGCTGAAAGTCAGAGGATGATGAAGAGAGGTTTGGGGGCTCATCTGCTGCTGAGACAACACACCTTCCCATTTAAGCTTGTGGGCTCTACCGCAGCTTCTCTGTCGCAGCTCAGGGATGCACAGCTTGGTCATCATGCCCTTGCCTCTGCCACTGCCAGCGGTGGCACAGCTCAGTCCTGCAGTTTCCAGCCTCACAGAGGGACAGTGAGGGGAATAAGAAAACAGCACAGAGCACAAGCCCTGGCAGACCTCAGGAGAGGGCTGCACAGGTACTGAGCAGTTTCTGGTCTCTGGACCATGCTATCTTTACAGTCAAAGCCATTACCGCATCAAGTAAATACAAAAAATTAAATCAATTTAGGTGGCCTGCTTTACACATTAACATACTGCACATACTGTCACTGAAGTGTTTAATGAGTTCCTTCTACAGTAAATTCTGGTCTTTTTTATTATTATTTTTAATTCAGCAGAGTTCCAGAAATGTCATCCTATTTCCCACTGTCATACAAAGTGCCCGAGGCGAGGCCACGATTGAAAAATCTTATGAAAAGACTGATATTCTGTTTCTAATCTGATGCATTTCTGTCTTTAGAGCATCTGCTAGTTTCTTTTTGCCTGCATGCCTTTTCTATTTTGATCTAACCTCTTCCCTTCCACCCCCTGTTGCAGTACCTCTGTCTGCAGTGCCGGTTTCTCCTTCACTTCACTAGTTAATACGAAAAAACTACCTTGCCCCATACCTGGGCAGGTCAGCTTCCAGCACTCCTGAATCCCAGCTTCAGCTGATGTTTATGGTGGCTAACAATGAGAAGATTTTTTACACTGAGGATAATGGTGTATTTTGCACTGTAAGATAAACCTTAGATGTAAAAATCATTATTTATTTAATATGAACATCAAAGAATACCACTGGAGAAGGGAACTTCAAAGTTTCACAGAATAATCAGAATTCTGCTATTATATGAGGTATTTTTTTTCTCCCAACTCTATAATAACAAGTAATAAAAGTGTAGTTATCAGAAATCATTGAAAGCGTTACTAGATTGAGCTGGGGAAAAAAAAAGGAACTAAGTTTCCTTAGAAGCCAGAAGCCTAGCAAGCGACAGGACTGCAGGGCTAACGAGAGAAGTCTGACTTGGGGCAGGCTGCAGTGCTTCCAAAACCCATTCCTGACCCCAACACAAAGATTTGATTTTGGGGAGAAGGAGAACTACCATTGGGAAAGTTCGTTGCTCAATTTCCTACAGGACTTGCTTTAATTAAATGCATATTTAAATAAGCAGGAGCTCAACAGTGAAAGTATCCTATAGCATCATTATGCATTGTGCTCCAGCGGTACAGAAGCACCACTGAGGGCAGCCCGGTCCCCAAGCATTGCATATTCTAGGTAGAGAGTGTCACAGAAAAGACATCCTTTGTGGCTCTCCCGCTACAGATTTGTCTGAACGACTTTCTAAAGCCTTTGATGACTGACTGTGAAACAAGGCTCCAGTTGATTAAGGAACCGAGTGGCTTGGCAGAAGAATGGAGTCCTTCAGTTTAAATTCAGCCTAGTTTCCGTTTTCTTAGTCCTTTCCATGACTCGCAGAGAAATACCCCACGATTTTTTAACCCTTTGCTCTGCCTGGCTGAACCCTGGGAAGATGTGGGCTGTGTGGGTGACCGTGAGCTTTCTTTGTTGGCATCACCTCACTGCTGGACCGACCCTGTGGCCCCCGTGAGACCCCGCGTGGCAGGAGAAGACTTGCCAGGCAGGGCTTGGTGGAGAGATGGGTCCACTCTCCTGGTGGGCAGAGGGGAGGAACTGAGGGGAAAAAGGAGGCATCCAGCAGGTGAAGGAGCATTAAGGTCCAGGTGATGCAGTCTGTGGCTGGGAGAGAAGCGTGATGGTCTCTGTCAGCCCCAAGCCCACATGCAGCTTGTTGACCCCATCTGTGATCTGCCCATGTCTATGAAAGCTGGGGTGGAGAGTCCTCTGCTGTGTGTGTGACATTTGGCGAGCAAGCATTTGTGTTTGATGTTAATCCACTCAGCTATTGCTCCAGCCCAGGCATGGTTGCGGCCACGGAATTGCCAGGTTTTGACAACAGCCTTGAAAGGTTTCTTCATCCTGAAAGAACAGGGTTAATTTCCTATTCCCACAGTAGGTGCATTGTTTGCATGCATGCGTGTAGGGAAGGAAGAATAGTTTCTAAGTGGGTAGGGCAACAATCAAGGTCTCATTGGACCTGGCTTCTTGTACCACAGCTGTCGAGGGTCTGCTTGATGGCCCCCAGCAAATCAGCTCACCTCCTCATGGCTCAGTTTAGCTATTATGAAACAGAAATGAAGGTGCTGACCCTTGGTAAAGTTCATACAGTGACATTCATTAGCAGAGGGTATGGGAGGTTATACCAGTATTATTATTACAATGTGCATAAGGAGAACAATAGACAGAATTGGAACAAAACCAGATGAAGTGGAGGAGGAAAAGGATGGAGCTTAGACTGGAAAAGAATATTTTATAGCAGTGACAGCAGGCAGGAAAAATAGTTAGGTGGGAACATGTCCTGTTGACTAAGAGTAACCCGTGCTGTCTCTGTACGTTAGGAGACATGGGTGACCTCTTGGTGTCTGTGCCTGATGTCCTCACCAGGGGAAGATTCCTTGACAGTAATGTGTGTATTACAAAGCTCTTCCCAGCCTTTGGTTTCATTGCTTAGCATTCTCAGGCAGTGCTCCACAGTCCTCTGTAGGCAGCTGTGGCATGCCCGGCCCACGGTCCCAGCTCGCTGCTGGCTGCTTGTGCTGCCCTGCTCCCCAGCCAGAGTGAATGAGCCCTGTGAGGGCTTGTGGTGGCTCTCACACAGGCACGTGGCTTCTGGCTGGCTCACAGCATGGCTGTAACTCACTGGGGTGTGCCTGCACAGGGCCTCCCAGGGCCCAGATGGGATCCAGCTTGCCAAATGACAACTACTTTAAAACCTGGCTGGTGAAGAGTGGTGACACCTCCAAAGGCAGCTGAAGCTGTGGGCAGGTAGGCATCCAGGAGCTCCAGCCAGGACATCGCCCTGCCAGGGATGGCCAGTGCCATCGCCAGGCTGACTGGGGGCTATACACGTCATGGGAATTTTCAGGGTGGACTGGGGAAGGATCACCGAGTTACACATTTGGAGGAATTGCAGTGATTTGGGCTGTGCAGGAGAGCCATGCCGCATCTGATGTGGCAGGAGACCATTTATCCTTTCATAACTTGCTCAGAATTGTTCCCTCTAACATCACTAACCAATGTTTCCCTTCTTATGGGTAAGGGACATGGGTGATCCGTATTCTTGGCTCAGGCAAAAAGTACTTTTTTCCCTTTTCTTCACAAGAGCAAAAATTGAAAGTTAGTTGAAATAAAACCTTTCACTTAGCTGTTTAGAAGGAGGACGGGGGGAAGCACTCACAGTAGACAGTGGCTGTTGCAGTTGCTCCCTTCACCCATTAGTTTAACAGCTGGACTGTTTACCTGGGACATGAGGGATGTGGCTCTGATTCCCTCCTCCGCTTCATACAAGTCCCTTGGCAACACCATCACCACTGCAGCGCTGCTCCAGTCCTCCTGCGCTGCTGCCCTAAGGCTGAGCTGAAGCAGAGTTGAGTACCCAGGGACACTGCCCACAGGGAATGTCAAGCTGGTGGGACAGTGAGTCACTCCATCCCAAAGATGAGCTCAGGATTTCACGCCGGTGGAGCCATGCCACACGGACAGACTGAAGAAGGCTTACCCAAAAACACCATGAGGAAAACTGAGCCTGAAAAAGGGTGAGGAATGGAGGCAATGGTTTTAGGTGAGCAGCACTAGGAACTAGGGAAACACTCAAAGGAGAGCCTGACAGGAGTAACACTCATCGTAGGACAAAGAATTTTAAGACATGCAAAATAGTTGCAGCATTTATGGGCGTGATACCTGGGAGAGAAGGCAAGGGACTGCTCACGGATTTTGGCAACATATGGTGAATTAAGATAGAAGGTTGCCTAAACTACAAAAACAAAGCTGGTACTTGGTAAGCTATATATGATATAATTCTGACGTTCAGAAATAGTTTTGAACTTGCAGATTTTGACAAGTTGCATAAGCTATTTTCAGAAGGGAAAAGAGTATAATGGTATAACTGAAATGGAAGAATATAAATGTCCCAAGGTCTTGAATATTGTCTATGTACTTGCAGATTGTATGAAAAGGGTAATTGATAAGAAGAGAATATACCTCTTGTCCCAGTAATAAACCAAATAAACTGTTCCTACATAAAGTCTGATTCCAGAAGTATATGCAATGTTATAATAAGTACTTTAAAGTAATATCGGATACAAAAGTGTATATTCCTTTTTCATAAATACTATATTGTTTAAAAAAGTCTGTGGTTCTAGTGGTCCAAAGTATATGACATGTTCCACCCCCAGACAGTGATGGATTTGCCACAGAGTCCTTCCCGCACGGAAAATGACTCCTTCTTGTGGGATGTGCAAAACTGCAGGAATGCAAAGTTTCAAAGAATATTGATCTATGTATAGGTTGCGAAGATATTATCAGTTTAATTTTAGAATCAATACAGGCACTTGTAATGATTCTTAATTGCACGAAGCAATCCTCTTACATCCTTTGGCATTGGGGCTGGTGAAGTCAGGACAAGGAACTTAAGTGGGAGCTTAGTACAGCTCTAACCATGCCAAAGGACAGGAGAGCAGGGCCAGAGTTGCATAGTGTGGTTCTCCACTGGAAGGATTTTTTACTGGATCAGGAGAGGTAAAAAGGAGACTTATCCTCAATAAGAATTTGAGGATACCATATTGAGGATATTCTCAATACCTCAGTACCTCAATACAGTATTTTGGGAAGAATTAATATTAACAATGATAGCATATAGAGCTGTCATAAGGACAAGTTTTTGTGGACCGACTTTAAGGAACAGAGGCTGGACAAAAAAAAGCCCTGAAGTAACATGGGTGATAAATATAATACCTTCTTGAACCTAGAAAGCAAAATAGAAAGGCTGGGAAAAGCAGTACTCTGTATGAGATTTGTGGTATTTTTGTGGAGAACTGACTAACAAGCACATGATGTGCAGCTTGGAAGAGTGGGGGGGGGCGGAAAGTGCTGGGACAGAAACCTGAGCTTTCAGAGAGATTAATCTCCCTGACATTAAAACAACCTCACTTCCCACATTTGTAGGAGAAAGACTCAAGTGCCAGATTTCTAATGAAAAGGTAGCCATGATCAAGCCATGAATAGCAAAAAGGCATGGCAAAGGTTTTTTTAGAAAAGGGCAACCTATTCAGGAAAAATCTATATGAAATATGTTGGCTCCAACTGCAATATTGAGACAGCTGTTGAATTGCAGCCTGAAAAAGCGTAAAATATTGAGAACTGGTAACACAAGCTCCAATTCTGAAGTAATTGTGTGACAAGCAGATGAGAAACTCGTTAGGCAGCTGAAAATGTCACAGAACTAATTGTTTCATTTTGCTAGCTACCTTCTGTTACATGCACATCAAAAACCACTCTGTAAGATGGGAATATTCAGTTTTGAGGAGCAGTAGTAGACTCTGTGTCATCCGAGCACTTCCATGCTCCAAACTTCTGTTGTCTGGCACTGGAGTAAAGAAATGCCACTATTCCTATTTTACAGTCAGGGAGGTAGATCAAAAAAAATGAAGTGATTTTGTAAAGATTGCACCAAGAAACTGTTGGCAGGTCAGGGACTGAACGCAAGTCCCCAAAGAACTAGACAAATCTTTAGCCACTGGGATTTTTTACCTGATTTGTGAAATGGGTCATTGTTAATAATCCAGAATTGTTATTCTTTTCTCTTTTGACAGATTTAAGGGCTTTCATGTGCCACCTCCTTGTTCTCTCGCGTGTTTATATAGAGCATGTACTGCATATTTGGCTGAAAGCCAAGTGTGGCTCAGTTCCTCATCTGCTCTTTTTATGTTGCAACTTATCTGCCATCCCACCTCTGCATTGTCTTTTATAAATGTATCTCTAATCTCAAGCAGCGTTTAACAAACCGAGATACCAATGTCACAAGGGGTGACTGCAACAGTAGTGCTCCTAATGGTCTCCACTAGTGCATCTGTGGAAAACTTGAGCAGCCCTAGGAACAGATCACTAGGTGTTTGAGATTATTTTCAAGAACCTTTGCTAAGTATTCACCAGGAATAGGGAGACAGCTGTTAACACTCCAGAAATACCAAGTGAAGGTTTGAATGCCAATCCAGAAAAGGAGCTGAAAATACTGTATATGATTTATCAAGGGCATATTGGAGAAGTGTGAATAGAGATGGTGCTGTCATGATGTATCTTACAGTGCCTGATATTGGAATGACTGCTTAGAGATTTCCAGTTAGACATGGCAAAATTTATTATAATTGCCAGTGTTGCGGAAGTCTGTGTTAAATGGGTACCAAAAGGCAAAAAGTGGAAAGCCTGGGGACAAGGGAATTTGTTAAGGACAATGGAATTTGGGTGGCTGGGTTTGTGGTCGGGTTTTTTTAGGCTTTTCTTGGGTTTGGTTGTGCTTTTTTTTTTTTTAATGTTCTGACAGAGGTTATTATAAAGAGGTAAGAGGAAAATGGCATTTTGTCACCAGCCCACCGGCCACCAGTGGCAGCTTTCCCCTCCTTAGCTCCAGGAATCAAGGGATGGGGAGAGGGCAGAGGTCTGGGGAAGAAGCACTGAGTGCTGCGTTGCAGTGTGGGTGGTAGGGACTGAAGGAAGAGCATCTGCTGCTGCTGTTTCCCCCACTTCATCACTGCTGGTTTCAGAGGCAGCTGGGAGGTAGCCAGTCATAGGAATGATGTAACTTAATCCAAATAATAGGCATTGGCAATAAAATATAAAAGGATACTTGGCAAGAGGGTTGTACAAAAGAAGAAATGTTTTCACCTGAGGTGTGAGGTGTGAATTGCTGAATGCAGTGTGTTTAGGAAAGGTGGACACAAAATCAAAGGAGCTGCTGGCACTGCTTGAGTGATATGTGAGCTCGGGTTTGTCTATGTTACTCGGAGACGGCTTTCAGCTTCTGCTGCTCTATTATCTGCACTGTTTTGACAGTAACTTCATAAAAGTAGGAGCCAACTGTCCTGAGGGATCTGTGTGTCCAGCCTGGGTGTTCAGTCCAAGTCCAGCCGGGTGTCTAGCTGGCCATGTGCACCCACAGATGCCACTTCTGTGCACACACTTGCTATCTTAGTGCAAGAGATGTGGCATGCACTATTTGTGCAGACATGCAGGCAAACAGGTAACTAAAAAATCTAGTCTTGAAAGTATTATGGATATTCCCAGAGATGTAGTTCACCTTGAATCTGCTTAATAATAGCATTTTAGAATGAGCCCACCCTAATGATTATAAAAAGAGTTTGTCATCACGTGTTCCGTTCATTTTGAATATACTGTATGGATGCTAAGCTGCAGTTCTCTGCCTTTGATCCTCAGGTAACTATTTATTCCTACACAAACTGGACTCTAAATGCTGCTGAACTGGAATTCAGTTGTTTTGTGTTGCCCTGCTGGTGTGAACAAACCACTTCTGAAAGGTGAGGGAGCTCTGTGGTGTTTGGTGGCTGCCTGACACCAGTTTTACACGCCTGTGAAAGGTTGGGGGGGTCAGACTCGCTGTCTTTGACTGAAATACTCAGGCTTAGTAAAAATGTCTCTGTTTCACCTCTGAAAGGAAATTGTATCCAGTAGGCAGCTCTCTGCTCTTGATGACAGTGAACACTCAGTAGATTGCTCAACACTTGATGTGAAAAAAAGCTTATAAAAATTGGGTATGTGAAGATTTATTGAGATAAACTGTGGCAAGCTACCAGGAATTCTTCTGTGAGAGAAATAACCATCCTAAGAAAGTTAAAGCCTAGAGCACCTCTGAGGACTGGGCTGGCAGAAGTGACAGTGAGAAATTATTTCTCTGGAAGCAAAGGGAATTTGAAGTGCTTTTAGAAGAAATGGATGGATATGAAAGGCTGGTGCCTTAAGCTGTCTCAGAGCTACTTTGAACCTAATTCTTGGCCTTTCTCTTACAAGTTATTAAAAACATTGGTTTGATACATGCCATTTATGCAACACAAGTGATTGTTCAGCCTGAACAAATACCAGTAACAGAGGGCAGGCATAAAGGCACCCGCCGAGATCACTACCTTTCGACTAGTTTATGAACAACGTGTGAAGTCCTAAGAAAAGCTGAAGGTGCTTTATGCAGCGCATTGTCATCTGGATTACCTTCCTAGACCTTCTTGATACCAGGTAAATTGCCAAAAATAGCTTCCTCTGGTACTGTAGGGCATGAGAACCGGTAACATAATGCCAGTGCTAATACGTATGCCTCCTTTGCTTCACACACCTTTTGCCCCTTTGCCCCTTCCCTCCTGGGGCATAATTAGAAGAATACTTTATGTGGGGACTTAACTGCAGTCATTTTCATCTGGGTGGATGTTTTACATGGTCTTCCATGACTTCTGAACCCCACAGTACACCTTATGAATTATAGATATTGGCTGCTTCAAGGCATTGTGACTAGAGGGAGGTACGTCCACACTTTACTACAGAAATACAGCTCTTGGTGTCAGCTGCCCAGGAAATTGTGAAGTTAGAAACCTTAATCCACATATTTATGATCTTTGAGTGAGTAACTCTGGAGATAAGCTGAAACAAGCTAGCATTTCTGCAGTGGTCCTTTCTCCTCGAGCACTGACAGCTTTCCTGAGTGCTGTCATCTCAAGGGAAGGCGCTGGGGCTACAGCATCAATCGTTTCAGAAGTGTTGTCAAGCCCGATGGGGCAGAGCAAGCCTGAGCTGGGACACTGCTGCCAGTGTGCTAACTTTCTGACTTAAAAGCTTATCCACTGGGCCCAAATGGTGTGACCGGAGAACAAAGCAGTAAAACTCTAGCTGACAAAAGTGGGTGGAGGCAAGCCAGGACTAGAACAAAACCAAAGCTGCAAATAAAATATAGATCATCTCAGCCCAGTTTAAAAAAAAAAAAGTACTCTGGTGTAGCCAGGGTAAGTCTATGCACTGACGGGCACAGAGTGGGCTTGGATATTGATTGATATCCCCTCTTATAACACTGAAACATGGTGGGCAAGGCATGTCTGCCCACCACAAAAAAAGAAAAAGTCATACTTGTTTTCCCTTAGAAGGAGGTGACGTGAGACAACCTCCAGTTCATTGTGTCCTGCCTTGGTTAAGAAGTATCTTTGATCTCTGGTCTGCTGGGCTATGTGTGTTTGAGGTGAAAAGGTCCTGACTCAGGGAAGACCTTGAGAGGGAGACTTTGGTGCAGAACTGAGGTTTTCTTAGGCTAGCCCATGAGCCCACCAGCTCACATGTGGTTTCAAAATGCAGACAGTGGACACAGCTTAGAGATAGAAACACATCCCTAAGCACTGTTATGATAGTTGTGGAAAAAGCAGTCCCTGTCTGCAGAGCCACAGCAAGACAGATCACTGCGGCAGCATCCTCTGTTCAGGAAGGAGCACTCATGGTGCTCGGTTGCCAGCCAGAGGTCCAGACTTGGGAAGGAAATGTGCTCCACCAGAGCCGTTCAGACCCACAAGATGACTTCAGTGTGCTTAATTGCTTCTAGAGGAAACCATTGGCTGGTGTAACTAACTGTCTAGCTTCCTAAGCTGGCATGGTGAAAGGTCCCCAGCCTGGGACAGTCTGGTTGTCTTCCTTAGCTTTCCTAGTGATGCTGTAATTCATGGATGGATCCATCTGCTGAAGCCTCAGAAAGAGATGGAGCTTGTGCCAGTGCAGCAGCGGAGGGAACTGGCAGGGCAGCCCTGCGCATGGCAGGGGCTGGCCTCGGCCATCCAGCTGGGGCTTGACCTGGCACTGCCACCAAAAGGGCCAGAAATAAATGAAGCAGATGGGAAGTTGTGGTGGAGGCTAACCACAGGGCAAGGGTGTGGGCTGCATCTGCCCACAACACCCACATACCATGGGAATGGCCCTGCTGACGTCTGGGAAGCTCTTCAGCATCCTGTCTGTCCCTCGCCTCCCTGTGTTTTTCCTTGTGGTATCATTCCCTGAGAGCACTGACCTGAGCAGATGTAGTGTATTTAAGGTTCTTTCTGAAGTTTGGTTACAGTAGCATCTAAACCTTGTCTCAGAAAGGGTTTTGACCCTTTTTCACCCTCTCCTTAATCTACAAACGCATATTTTTACTTCCCAGCAGCAGTGCGCTGCAAAAGGGCCCTGTAGACTTGAGGGCTGAGGCACTGCGTGGGGACGTACACACCACGCTCGCCAGAGGCAAGGCTTCTGTGTCTTCCCTTGGTCTTGCCATTACCAGTGTACAGCCCAAGGTTTCAGCCAAAAAAACCCCACTTAGGACACTGGCTGCAGCTGCGTAGGAGTACATTGAGGGCAAATGCGGTTTTGTTCCTTGGCAGCTGTTTAGTTGTACAAGGAGAATTCTGGAGCTTTCTTGGACACCTCTGTGTGAATAAGGACAGAGCTGTTTCTGCCCAAAACTCTACTTAGCTGTGTGTACTACTCTTGTTATTAAAGCTACTTGTTCTGTTATTGGTAGTTGTAAAAATTGTTTCCTGAACCTTACTGTTTCTCCATATTTTTTTAAATGGAGTATCTGCCTTCCATAGTGCTACCGGGCTTTGCCTTTTAATTAAAAAAAAACCCCAAACTTAAGGTCATATATGCTTTTATATATATTTACCATGTATTGAAAATATGTGAAACTTTTCCTATAGACTGATAGTGGGCAGTTGACATTTTAGTTCTAATGCACAGTAGCAACTAAATCTAAAGAACTGTATTTGTCTTCATCTTTTTTTTGTTTGTTTTGTTACATCCTGTCAGCCAGCCCTCCAAAGCAGACTGCTCTTGTACCTCAGCAAATTGAGACATTAATTCACGAATTAGTCTGGTGTTATTAAAAACAAACCCCACCCCTTTCTGAAAACATGGGTTTGAACTGTGAACCATTTAGTCTACTTCTGCCTTCAGAAACTGAAACTTCAATTACTTCAGAAACTATGACTTAAGAAATTGTTAGCCTGAACTCCCACTTTAAGAAGGGGACAGGGGAAAGAACCTTTCCCACCCTCTTTCAAATGATCACGATATGGCTTAATTCTTAAAGCTTTGAACCAGTTAATCCTGTCTTCATTGTTGTTGCAGCACAAACTGACACAAGGGGATGTCTGGATTAAACTATAGGCAGGAGAAGTTAAACCAGATCTCTCCTACCAAGCAGAGGGGACATCAGTCCTGGAAGAAGCTGGTGCTGGAATGCAGAAGGGGGTGGGCAAACCCAAGACACTGAGGCATCAAACATACCAAACATAGTGGGTAGGGGAATAAATTGGGAAAATAGAAAAAGAATATTTATCGACAGGTGCTTTATATCTCAGAGAGAGAGAGAAACAGATAAAACTTCACCTTAACCAGAGCTGAGCGTTTAACTGCTAAGCCCTAGACACCTAGAGAGGTCATGATAAGCATGACAGAAGCAACAGAAACTGAAGATCACATCAGCATAATCAGAGTTTAAGTGCAGGCAGGAAAATAGAGACTAGGAGGAAAGCATGAAATACCTTGCCAAGAAATAGCAGGGTTTTCAAGGCAAGACCTGAACTATGTTGATTAGTTGAAAGGCAAGAATCCTTTACTGCTAGCCAAAGACTGCCTGATCTGCCATCTTCTATGTTATTTTGGCAAAATGAGCAAAAAAAAGTCTTCTGTGAGTATTACTGCAGCTTGCAAACTCAGAAGTTAGCTGTTGTTTTGGGAAAAGGCAAGCTAACTTGAGATGCCGAAGTTTAGCTATGGTGCCAGGTCTAGTGCACTTGTGATGATGGAATTATGCTCCAACAGAAAGCTGCAAGGCTTGCTTTTTGGGGCCAGCTGTTGCGCTTACCCTGATGCACAAAGGAGAAGCCACGTTAGCTCTGGCAGGCAGGAGGAGCAAAGTACATGTGTGTTGTACCTTGGCTGCCTGTTGCTGGGTTTCCTTCCTGCCGGTAAATCAAGTGATTACAGGCTGCAGCTGCTAATTATTTCAGACAGTGGTTTGAACCTTAGGGGAATCAAAGCCATAGCATTTCTTTTCTGGACTCTTAACTTTGTACTTTAGATATTTACTGACCAAGCAGGCCAATAGCATGTTCTCTTGCATAGACTTAGCAGCAGCCTGTTTTATCCAAGAAGGTTGAAATCAAAACCCGGAACCGTGTTCGTCCCTACAGGCCTCTGAAAGAGAACAGTAATCTAAATTAATTTAATATCTGTGGGCTGAATATAGAATTTCTCTTTAGACCTTATCCTCAGTGGATATAAAGTAATTGTTAGCCCCAAAGTCACTTAAGTGGGTGGAAAAAACCACCACCAACAACAAATAACCCAAAACAAAAATCTGAAGTCTTAATCTTTAAATCCCTGGGGAAAATACTAGCTTTTTATTGTTTCCCTATCAATAAAATGCAGGAAATAGTCCTAACTGCCCCACCTCTACAACTTCCCATTACTTATCATAAAAAATGTCCCTTCTAGGCTCTTTGGTTTACTCCTGCAAATAGATCATGCAAACATATCCCAGAATTCAGCGTACGGAACAGAACAGATCCAAACGCTGTTCAACCAAATGCGAGGTGCCTTCGCGTGATGCTAGTTGAGTGTGAGCTAACCACTCTCGGAGAGGGCAATGCACTGTATTGTGTTAGGAGCTGAGAGTATGAAAACACCCAGGCAGTGCCAGTAAAATGGCTAATCAGAAAGCATTCATGGAAGCTGGCAGGAAAGCACGTTTTGCAAACCATTGTTTTATAAATATTTATTTTTAAAATCGAATTTTGTGAGTTTTTCAATAAAAGAAGCCCTAAAACAGTGAATAGAAACTTCAAGCTTGAAATTCTTGTGTGCTGATTTAATTTTTTTTATATATATTCCCTTATTTTTCAGTTTGAAAGAATCAAAGAACTAAAATCTAAAAAAACACATGTCTCGGGCACAATGCAGAGCCAAGGCCAGGTTTCCAGAAGAATGAGTCAGTAAGAAAGAAACCTACAGCTAGTAAGCAAAACTCCTCAAGTTGTTATCATTAAGTTATCTTGAATAAACTATGTATTGTGTATTTCCTGAAGAGCATGACCAAAAACTCACTGAGAGCATAGATCTCCCAGTAGGTTATGGCTAAAAGCCCAACTAATATTTTAAGCCTCTTTTTGGTTCATATCCAAAAGGATTTGTTTGTTTGTTTTTACTCATTCCTTACTCATTAAAAAAAGCCCCAGTGAACTTAATGGGGTTTGCAATAGAGAATTCATTTTTCACGTGTTAAAGAGCGCTTTCTCCAGACTGTAGAGAAATTATTTCCCAGCATAGAAAAATCTGTACTGATGTGGCTCAGATTTAAAGTTTAGTAATGTGTTTCCTCTACTGAGGACATTCTGAACTTTCTTATGGCAATGAGTCATTCTGGTGGTGGAACCAAACTCAACTTATTTACATTGAATGGCAAAACAACAACAAAAGCTTCCCCAAATTTTTAAAATATCACTGAAAAAGATTAAAAGCACAATTTTCTTCAGCCATTATGGCTGCCCTAATTTGAATCACATGGGAAACTGCTTTGTTAATAGCTTTCTTCTTTTACTCTTCATTGGCAACAAACCAAACCAAACCAAACCAAACCCCTTTCTTTGTTCTTTTTCCTTTATGTATTGCTTTTCCATCTGTTTTTAGGAGAAGCTGGTCCTGTGGGTTAGTAATTATGTTGAAACACTAGAGGTCTGGGGTCATTTCCACAGACTTCCCGAAGAGCCATGGATTGACCACTTTACCTTCACTACTATTCTTCAAAATGGGAATAATTCCACTTTTCCTCACAAGGCTGTTGCTAGAAAATCTATTTATTGCTGCAAGACACCCAGCCATCACTAGAATATTCCAGGCATATATATTTTGTATTTTTCCTTACAAGTGTGTACTGTGTAGCGTTTAAGCTAGTAAGTACTGATGATGATTCATGATGATACAATGATTCATAAGAGGAACAAATTTGAATAGATTTAAATATGTACATGTAAAAGAAATTTGTGCTGCCTCCCAGCACTCTTTGAAATCTAAATGTGAGAATTCCTTTAGGTATAACAGTGGAAGCCTTCACATCAGACTGTACTGGCAGGTGCCAGGCAGAAGGAACCAGCCAGAAGGACTGATTTATTCAGCTTTCTGCTGGCAGACCCCAAAGGCTGCAGTCCCACGTTACTCCAGACTACGGGGCAGGCGGTGGGATGTGCACAGCTAATGCCATCATCTGCTTTTAAGCCCAAGCAGAAGGCTTATTCCTGTCTGTTGGTATGGACCTGTGGTTATTTTTTTTTTTTTGTCTGCTTTTCTACACCAGCAGAACTTCTCCAAGTTCTGATTTTCATTTTATTCCCCTTCTTAGAGTATTATTTACAACCGAATAGCAAAATGGCATAGGCTGAGCAGAGCGGGCACTATATATCGCAAGAGCAGGGAAGTACCCCACTGTAATCATCTTCTGCTTTTATGTAGATACTAAATGATGGGCCACAGAGGGAATTATCGTTCGTCTCTGGGAAATGCATGTTACAGGAGTTTAAGCACTGCATCCTGCCCACACCAAGGAAAGGTAATTTCAGCTTGACACAGCACTACTGGCTTTTTCTAGTGCTGAGGAGCTGCAGACGAGACCTTTCGTCCTTCAGCTGGGTGCTGAGAGCCCATGTTTTAGAACAGGGTGTTTGCAATAGCAAATGGTAGCATTCCCAGCCTGGAGTAACAGGTAAATTTCAGCCAAAAAGCAAGTGGCATTCATTCACATCATTCCCCTCTGCTGACCCCATTGCCGACATATGCCTCTCCTGGCCTTGGGAACCAGGCCATGCCTTGGTCGGTGGCTCAGCTCTGCCACGCCAGGGCCTGGGCCAGCCTCAAGGCTGCCATTTGCTTTGTTTGTGCTTTGGGCTCATTTCTCTGACTTGCCTCCCCCGAGCCAGCTGACTTGCCTGTGCTTTTTTCCCTCTGCCAAGTCTGCTTTGCTGCCTTCTTTCAGGTCTGGAGCTGTTCTGCTGCCTGCTCTTTTTACAGCTGTCCAAGTGAGCAGAAATAGTTGAACCAACAATAAAACTTTGCCAACTCTGGTCAGTTGGGTCCTACAACTTAAACACAGCATGCAAAAGCTTAAGCAGCAGCTTTGCTGATGGGGCTTAGCCCCAAATCCGCACAAATCCAAGGTAATCTGGAAGCAGCTCACTGCCTTTTCTTTGTATTAGTGTCAGACGGCTTCAGCTGAGATGGGAGCTGAATAGCCTGGAAGCCGTGTGCGTGCCTTGTCAGAGAAAGTTTGCAATCTGAAGGGTTTATAATCTGCATATTGAAAACTGCCAGAAAGTTTAGTGCAGCAGTTCTGCTTTTACCCCTGCAGAGCTATGGGGCATGGGTTAAGACCCAGCTCCAAGAACTGTCTGAGGTATTGCAAAATGCAAAGGAGCAGAGGAGATACTGAGTACAAGGCTATCGGTTAAATCTTCTGCCCAGCCTAAGGGTTGTTCATGTGTTTCATCCACTGGCTGATTAACGTAAAATACAAAAGCATTCTCCCTGGCAAGCAGGGAGCAGAACTGCAGTCTCCACCCTCCCAAAGGATGACTTAAATATGAAGCTACGGTGCCATGCTCTTCCTTTCCTTCTGCCTGATCAAATGCATTTTTATTCTTTAATGCAAAGAGGAAGGCACCAAAACAAGAGCTGAAGAGCTCGCTCTTGCTGCAGGAAGGCCTCAGACAGGGTGAATAGAGACCTCTCCTGGGAACACCAGCAACTCTCCTCCTGCCTTTGGTAGAGTTAAAATCACACTCCCCATGTTCTAAGTGACTACCTGACCCCTGAGGTGCACAATGGAGTGCTACCTCCTCCCTGGCTGTGTGCTGGGTACTGTGGCATTTTGTACCCAGGTGGTCTCGGCAGCGGCCAGTCACCCAGCGAGCCAAGCCACTAGCCTGATCGTACAGGACCTGTGAACAAGAGCAAGAGCACAGGTTTAGTCACCCAAGGGATATTTTCTCTTCATGGTCCACTGCTGGATTTCAACATACTTTAGGAAGCCACTGTTCAGTAAGAATTGTGTTATGCCTTTCGGACTGTGTGAAACACAGATGAACATAGTGGTGAATATACTGGTCTTCCAAAAATAAAAACTGGACACACTGTTTACTCCAGATGTCTATTCATTACAGGCAAAGCATTTCAGAGTCACTCCTGAGGAGCTAAGATCACTTGCTGCGATGTTTCCATCACAGGCTTGCTATGACCCAAGTCACTGATATTTTCTAGTTAAATCACTTCAGATTAACACAATGAAAGCTAATAAATAAACAGGAGAACTGTTGATGGGAAATGTTTCCCTGTTGCTGCCACCAATAACAGCAGCTGGCAATCTGCTCTGTTTTCAGGGTGAAACAGAGTACAAACTTTTTAATTGTCAATCCAGAGCTCACCTAAAAGATTTAGGGCCAAATATTCCTCTTATTTACACCAGTGTAAATTTAGGGAAATTTCATCTGAGTTACTGTACCACCAGGTGTGGGATTTTGCCTCAGATTTCATTATTTGTTGGGCTTTTATTTATATTCAGCCACTGTGTGTATACACATATACAAAGCAGTGATTTTTGCCAGCAATGAGAAGAGAGTGGAGTTTGCTATATAAATCAGTATTTCTCAGTCAATATGTTGCAACCCCTGAAGGGTTTATAAAAACCATCTGGGGACTTGTAAAGCACTGAAAATTTTATAACAATCTAAAGCAAAGAAAATGTCATTTCTTCCACTCTCCATATAGCAGCACCATTCTCTTGGCAACCTGTCAAAACCATACATGAAACAATAAATTCTATAGGCTTATCACTTTTACCATAATTTTTTACTTTAGCTTTATAAAACACGTATGGGAACTGTGAAGTTTCTCTTACTTTTATATAGGATATCCAATCTGAACTGCTTGAGAAATGGTGTTCTAAGATTTTTGGCCTGAAAAGGTGATACTTTTCATTACTGGCCTCCGCCTTAGTCTTCTCCTAAGCTGCTTATTAAAACTACAGCCTATTTTGTCAAGCTTAGGCTTGTTTGTGTTGGAGCCAGTTCTTCTCTTTCACTGCGACTTTCTGCCTGTCAGCTTCCTCTTTAAGCCTAAATCATACAGGGAAACATCAACATTTCCCTCTGTGGGAAGAGATATTTTGCTTCAAGTGGAAAAAATGGTTATTTCCTGTATCCTCATTAGCAACTTGGTGAATGGTTTGAAATCTGCCCTTTCTAAGGTGAGATACCATCTGAAGAACCTCTGTGCTTTTAAGTATAGCCTCACAGCACACGCAACTTGTCAGTGAATTTTGCTTTCATGTACGCATCTTTCATCTCTGTGCACAGGTACTTATCTAGGAAATTAATTTCAGTAGCAACCAAGTGTCTCCCACATGCACCCACCTAAAGGAATCTATGCCAGATCTTGCACTGTGGCTGAGTTTTTCTAGCAGTTTAAGCCAGTCTCTCTCCTGGCTACTTTGTTGTTCCAGTGGCTCCAGCATTCATCAAGCCCCTTAGATGCCTTCTTCAGAGAATAAATTCAGAAAAAAAAAGCTCAGTGTTGTTTTTCTCCCCTGCCAGGATGAGATGGGTCACACAAGGGCCTTGCAAGCAGCAGAGCTAGTGAGGCTCTGAGACCCTCAAGCGGGGTAGGGGAAAAAGGGGGGGATGCTAGCCTTCCCCTTTTGGCAGCTTTAAGTTGGGGGGGCCAATCTCACGCAGCTTCACTTCAAGCTCTTCTTGACTTCAACAATTTTTGCCTGATGCTTGAATTTCCACAAAGGAGTCCTTTGCTGATGATAAGTACTTAATAGTTGTGATGCCTCACTCCTTCCAAAACCAGTTAACTGTTTAACGGGTACAAATTTGGTCACTTAAACCATTTGCTAACAAAGAGAAACTGTGACTTCTTGCCTGGGTGAGAGGTGATTGCCCACACCTACTTCGGTTTCTAGCTGTGGGCTACGTGGCAACAAGAAAGGGAAGGAACAGCATTACCTTCTGGCTGCTACTCTTTAGCTCCAGTTTCACTGGACTGGAACTGTGCTGTCCAAACTGGGTGTAATCAAAACTAAGCCTATTTCGTGATCATTTGTTTGGAACATAACTTCCCTTATCCCTGTCCTGTTTCTACTGAAGACAGACTATGAAGTCTGTACCTGCAAAGGCTGGGTTCTGATCCAAGGTGAGGGTATCTGGGGGCTTGGCTGATGGCTTAGATCTTCAGTCTTTCGGGCTGGAGCCAGGATTCTTGCCCCAAGATCTGAGTGCAGCTGGCTAGTCATGGTCTGGCTCTTCTGCCTCCTTTCCGTAAACCAGATTGTACCAAAAGGCTCCTAAAAAACACTCCGTAACATTTTTCCATGTGGTTTTCATGATGTTAAGCAGTTGGGCAAGAGATCTGACAAATGTCTACGTAGCTTTCTGTCTTCATCCATGACAGCAAATGGATGGATACTCAAAGATTGTCCCTGCTAATATGAAAATCATGCAAAAGGTGGGGGGGTTTTGTTATTGTTTTTAATTCATCTCTATTCTGAACACAGATCTGCATTTGTAGAAATGATGGTATGAAGCATTTTGGGAAGATGAAAAGCAAACAATTTTTAATTAAAACAGCAAAATCAAGTTAGTGAGTAGATAGTCTAAGAAACATCCACCTCAGCTGGCACTGCCCGTAAAGAAACCATTCCTCGACAGCCCAGCCTGCTGGTGCCAGCACCTCGTCTCAGCCAAACTCCCCTTGCCCAGGTTGAGGCCGAGCTCCTTGCCGCCCCGTACTGCCGGGCTGTGCCACCTCCGTCACCCCGCCTGCCAGCATTCCGGTCTCATCCAGGCACGAGGGCTCTCCACCCAGAGCCCACCTCAGTGGTCACCAGGCTTTCCACCTTAAAGACCAACGGTGGTGGCCGCCACCGCTGCTGCTCCAGCTGGTGCCAGGAGATGGGTTGTTTTTTCTTTATCCAGAAGAGTCCAAACTCCTGAGGGAAGAAATGTGGTTTATTGCATACTTGTGCTGTTTCTCCAAAGCCAGAGTGCGCCACACATGAGAAATTTTTTGGAAAACGGGCACAGAAAGGATGACTTAACAAGGCAGTGTTGTACTCTGCCAGACCAACGCACTGCCTGCTTCTCCGGTGTTGTCAGCAGCACCGTGTAGGTATGAGCAGCGGAAATTCCCTCTTGTGCTTTGTCAGCTGAGGAGTTGGGGGCTGTCAGTTGGTGTTAAGGATCACATATGGTTTCCCAGGATTACACTTCTGTCCTGTCACGCCGCTGTGCCTGTGCCGTGATGCCGGAGCGGTAGCTGGCCTCCCTCCGATCCCCCTGGCAGCATTTGTGAGGGGTCAGACCCCAGCACCGTGTGAGGGGACAAGGCCGCAGGCTGCCGGCTTCCTTGTCCTGGCTGCTGAGGACATGGGCACAGTGGCCCCAGCCGTGGGGGCACGGGAAAGGCCAGGGAGGCGAGAGGTGCCCTTCTGGCCAAAATCCTTGGATCTGTCACACCACGCTGCCAGGACAGGGCCACATGGCATTGGAGGATGTTGCAGCCTTTGGCCTCGCTGGCCTCCATCCCCTCACTCCCCCCCTTCATTGGCGGTCCTGCCAGGCTGGGCTTAGCCCCCGTGGGCACCATGGCAGCTGGCTCCGCTTCCCAGTATCCCATCACAGCTGGCTCTGCTTCCCAGTATCCCACCACAGCTGTCTCTGCTTCCCCGTATCCCACCACAGCTGGCACCGCTTCCCTGTATCCCATCACAGCTGGCTCCGCTTCCCTTTACCCCACCACAGCTGGCACCGTTCCCCTTACCCCACCACAGCTGGCACCCTTCCCCGTATCCCACCACAGCTGGCACCGTTCCCGTATCCCACCACAGCTGGCACCGTTCCCCGTATCCCACCACAGCTGGCTCCGCTTCCGCCTCTCCCTCCACGGCCGCCGCCTCTCCCCGCGCTGCAGCAGAGGGGCTCGGGCTGCCGGGGGGGCTCGGGGGGGCGGCTAGGGCAGGGGCACCGGCGTGCCGGCGGGCAGATCTGGGGCGAGGGCACGCAGCCGGCCGTGCCCCCCGCGACCGGCCCTACGGTGGAGGCACCGTCGCGCCGTCAGCCCGCGGCCGGGCGGGGCCGCTCCCCTCCGGCGGGCTCGGGGCCGGGCCGGCGCTCCCCGCCTCCGCACGTCCCCCCCGCCCCGCTCCGCAGGGGCGGCCGCGGGCAGCTCCCCCCGAGGCGGGCTGCCGCGGGGCTCGGCGGAGGGGCGGGCGGGGCGGGGCGGGCCGGGCCGCGGGCCCTATAAACACCGGGCGCCGCCGCGTTCTGGCCGAGCGGCGCGGTGCAGCGCAGCGGCTGCCGCGGTGGAACCGGGCCGAGAGCCGCCGAGGGGAGGTGAGCGGGGGCCGGCTGGCCACGGCGCCGTGCCGCGGGGGCGGCGGTGGTGCCCGGCGCAGCCGCTCGGCGCCCGGAGGAGAAGGGGGGTCGGGGCGGCGGGCGGGCGGGAGCCGAAGTTTCGTTGCTGACAACCCGGTGGCGGCGGGGGGCCGGGCCGGGCGGTACGCGGGTGCCGGCGGCCCCCGGGTGCTGTGCCTGCTGCCTGCTCCCGCCAGCCTCCCGGCGCCGGCTGCGTGGGTGCTTCTGGCGTGGCGAGTTTTTTCTTGCCGGTGGCTTTTTTCGGCAAGCGAGGGGGTGGTTGTGTTTGCCCCCCGGGAAGCGGTGTGCGGGCCGGGAGCCCCGCGCTGTGCCGGGCCGGGCGGGGGGCGCCGCTCGCCGCTGCCACCGACCCCGCGGCGGCACCTCCCTGGCACCGGCCTCGTCGCAAGAGCCTGGGAGCTGGAAGTTGCTCACTTTGCTGGTGCTAGACGGAGCTTGCTTTGCTTGTAGTGGAAAAAAAAAATTGACTTAACTAAGATTTTCTGTATTGAGTAACAGAGAAACGGGAGAGACGTATTCACAGCCATTGCGGTTCGGGGAGGAAAGGGTGCGTGTATTCTCTAACTGAAACAGCGTTTGGGTAGTGTTGGTGCCATCAAATCGTGTGTTGGAGCAGAGAAGTGGTCAGCTAAAACTCCTGGCTCCCTTCTGGATAACGTGGGAGCGTGCCTCGTTTGCGGAGTGCTGGGAGGACTGGGAAATACGGAGTGAGCCTGGGAGAGACACTCCTGGTTAAAATTATGTTCAAGGGTGTGCAGTGTGGGAGGAGCTGCACAGAGAAATAAAACCTCTGGAGATGCCATTGTGCAAGCAAATAGGTGCCGAGATGTCAGATTTCCCTTAAAACTCGGGAATACCAGTTTATGGCTTAGAGGCCTCAGTGTGATTTTTGTTTCTCTTCCTATTTTTCATGCCTGCGTATGGTTCTGAAACGCGGTTTGGTTTCTGTGGTTTTAACTGCATTCTTGGGCAACTTCCTGGAAGAGAAACCTGGTGGACTGATTATTGTGTTTTTCACTGCGCTGAAAAAATGACTTCTCCCTTCACTTTCTCTTGTGTGAATGTTTAGTAACATCTTACCCCTTGCTGTCCATGGGAACTCATTAGAAGCCTGGTTTTGTAGGGACTATTCAGGAAACATACGTAGGTGTGAGCAGCTGTGCTGTTAGTGTAGCTTTGAAAAAGGGGACAAGCTGCAGAAAACCAACAGCAAAGTGAAAACCAGCTGCATGCCTGCTGAGTGATCAGATAAATCTTTTAAGTGTGTGAGGTGAAGACCAATGCAAATAAAAAGGCAGAATGATTAGGTAGATTGATTCAAATACATACAAGATGTGCTAGCTTGGAGTTCTAGCACTTTATGGGGTGTGATTAAACCTGTGAGAATAGCAGCTGATTGGCACAGGAGTAAACTTTGAGTAATGAATGCTAGTCCACAGCTTCTTTACAATTATGGACAAATTGTTCATCAGGCAATCTGTCAGCAAATGTTGTCGCTGCTCTTAAGATGCTGAAAAGCTGTTTTTCTGGACATCAGCCTTGCATCTGCTGCCTAGGTATCAGGATGTTATAAAAACTCATCTTTGCTTTGGACGGTGACATGGCCATCACGATAGACAACTGTCTGTATAGCTCAGTGTCCCTCACGTGGGAGGTGATACCACCTCATGTCAGTACAAAAAAGAAAGCAACAGGGATCTGCAGTGGATTCTGTTTCAAGGTGTACACAGAAGTGTTGAAGCTTCTGTTTGGTGTTGTCATTGACAACCAGGAGAATAGCATGTCTTAGTGGCATGCGGAGACTTTTAGTGTGGGTCTCTAAATTGCACAGCCAGAAGTGTGTTCCAGTCCTAAAGCTTCTTAATGGCATACTGCTAGACAGAAAGACATCAAGCAGCGAGCCCAGTTAAGTTGAACTAGGCATTTTTAGCCTAGATTGAACTGTATGTATATAAAAATAACCACCTCACCGTATTGCTAGGAATTAAAATGGAGACGCATATAAATTGCATTCATCTATAGTAAGGGAACAGTTCAGCGGGACCTCTGGCTAGAGAGTTCTGTGGTGGTGGACTCCATATCTACCTGGCTTGTGCAGCCGGTTGCAGCTTTTAATACTTGCTGGGCAACTGCTGTGTTCATGCTTGACAAAGCTGAGGCTCAGTAGAAGGTTTTTCTTGGAAGTTGGAGTTACGGTTGTCTAGACCGCTTGGATTGCTTAATCATGAGCATGCATGAGACAGTATGCTTTTGTAATATTAATTAGGGGGAAATCCAGCCTAATCATCAAAACGCTTCCAGTTAGTTGGTCTGTTAACTGGATTCTACTATTTTTGTAGGGTCAAAGGTTTTATACATGGGAAGACAGGAAAGATGGATTAATCATCACTAATCTGTAAAGTGTTGCTTGATGCAGTCATCTTTGTGTGCCTCTGGGCATCTTCCTAATTGCCTGTGACATAACTTACAAATCACGTTAAACAGCAAAGTGTTAGCCTGTAAGTACCATGTAATTCCTATACTAACCATAACTAACCTTTAAATAAGCGGAGTGATACAAAATACTGCCTTGCTCTAGCTTTGGAGAGCAGGTAACATGGAGTAGCTAATCTCCTACTTATGAATTTAAAGATTGACAGCGTAAGTTAGAACTATGAAAATATAAAATTTTAAGTAAATGGCTTTGGTGTATGGAAATGGGAAAGGTGAATATGTACAACCATGTACATGTTCAGGTGTGTCTCCTCTACAGTGGTTAAAATGAGGGGGTGGGAGGAGACCAGAAAGATGAAAATAAAGGTAGTAGCATTCTACAGCTGTAGCTACACAAACATTTAGGCCGGCATGCTGTGGAAAAGAGCTGTCCTGTGTTCTGCTTTCTCCTGTCTCCTTGCTAGTACTAGGATCTAGTTCACTACTCAACTACATGAATGCTTCTGTAAGCATAGAGGAGATCACTGCTGAAGCTGGTGATCAGGGACAGGAAGAGGATGGAGCAACTTCAGTGGCGATGCTAGTATGAGCCATAGTTTCATGAGCTGTTTGTCATGACCTTGAAATACACTTATATGCAAACTGAAATGCTTTATCTGTCCTTTAACACCTCTTCTTGAGCAGTGTCTGTGGAAACGCATGAGTTTTGGCAGCTACTGTATCTTGCCTGTGGTCTGGTGTTCACCTTTAATAGCCAGAAACATGCTTCTGCTTGCATTTCCAGGCTGAAATCAGGAGATGACTCATGCTGGGGCCTGATACTTAAACCACTTTGTGGCATATTTATGAAAGCATGTTCATGTTGTGGATTGATCTCCCCATGGTGGGAATCTGTCTTGCTGGCCATACTCGGCAACATGATGCAAAAACCATGTGCTTCAGGCATTCTCCTGTTCTCTTGCTGGGCTTTAGAAGCAGTGGCTCTGAACTTTTTAGTATCTTGGGACCTTGAGAGCAATTATAGAAGACATCAGTTCAGAGCCTGCTGGTAGTCAGTCTTGAAGACCCCCGCTCAAGGCTGTGTATGTAGCGGCCTCAGCACGCAGGTGGAAACTTTCTTTTTGAGCAATATTAGTTGTCAACAGACTCTAAGCTACAATTCTAAGCCACATTGGGGTTTCCAGCAGTAGTGCTGAGAAATGCTGGTACACTTTAGCTCTGTTAGTTCAGCTGAGATGCAGATTGTAGCTGATGAACGTGAATTAATACATAGCTTTGACCAAGCTTTGTTTTCTTCTTAAATGCTGTTCTTGTTATTAAATAATTTGAACTTTAAACACCCATTCCTGCAAAAGGGCATGTTGTGGTATTTAGTGATGGTCCTTGCTGTTTCAGAGATGGCTGTGTCACCTGGTCTGAACTGCAAGCTTCTGCTGACCAAAGGTTTTGAGTTGTTTTTGAGGCTGCTTGTTTTGTTTTAATAGGGGAGGAGCCGTCTCTGTTGGCTCTGACAGGTTACAGATACAAAAGCAAGAGGAGAATTGGATGTTTCTTGAACTCTTCTTCCATTCTGGTATCTTCTTACTTTACATCTTTAAGCAATCTAAAAATCCTGCTTAGAAGTTGGTGGATTTATCTGTTGGCTATATGTTTCTCTCTGGCTGTATACCTTCCTGTTCCAGAAGTAGTTCATGGAGCTTTCTCAGCAATGGAGTGGGCTTGAGGCCTCCAGCTGCTCTGGCAGCTCAGCTGAAGAGGCTGCTTTCCCAGCTAATTGCCTGCTTCCTCTGAGGTTCGTCATCTGCGTTACAGAAATAGCGATGGACTGTGCGGAGGCTTCTCAGCCAACGCAGCTCACAGCTCAGCCTGCAAACTTTCAATCTGAACTGAATCAGATGGTTGAATATACCAGGTCATGACCTGCTCTTGCAGGATTCTTGTGCGTAGTTCATACTCAGTTGTCCCTTTTTTCCATGGAAATTTAGGTCTTGCCTTTCCAGAAACCTGGAAAGTAAAGTCGGTGGGATTAATCGGAAGTGAACTCAGGTTAATGAAAAGAGTATATTTTCTTAAATACAGGTCTTCTAAAGAGCTGTTAATTCTCTTGCTAACTGGTTAATGTAAATAGTCTTGCAGATGACTGAGGAGGTGTCTGAGAGTGTACAGTTAGGTACCCAGCACAGTGCTTGATTCCCGCATTCTTCCTGGGTGCAATTCCTACATCCTTACAGCTTCTGTGACTTTGGATGCTTTTGTAGTTGACTGGTTCTGCTTCTGACATTAGCAGGGGCAGGGAGAGATGAACATAAGTAATCTGTATGCTGTAAAGAAAAAATGTAAATATCCTTCTTGGGTACCCTTTAAACTAGTTCTGAAATGGTTGAGGACTCCACTGGAAAATGAATATATATATGTGAGCTTAAGTCTTTCAGTGGTGCTGTCCTGGAGGCAGAAAATCAATATGCTTTTTTCATCTTCAACAACTTTAATCCTTGACTACATTACACTAAGAGCTATGCTTCTTGCCTAGTATTTCAGACAAGAACGGGGTTTCTAAACTTACTTGCAATTAGGAAGCAGTTGTTTGTTAATGTTGTACAGTATGATTGCTAAATAAAAGGCTAGTCACCTATCTGCAGATCTCAAACCACAAGTGCAGTAAATGGTTAGAACAGTGTTCCTGATCTCCCCCAGTATTTTGTCAGATGGTAGCAGATCCTAGTTACAAATGCTTTTAAATTTAAGGTCTTTAGATATCAATGAGTTTCTGTAAGTACAAGTCCTTATAAAAGCTTTTATTATTAACAGAGAATACTGGAGTTGTTCCAGCTTATTTTTATAGTGAAATGAGTGTATCAAATAACTCTAACTTTTACAGAACTGTCAACACTGTTATTACCATACTCTTACCTCTTGTAGGAGGAAGAATAAGTGAAAACTTAGTAGTACTGAATTAATTTCATTAAGTGGGGTTTCTTCAAGGCTACTTGGAAGACTGAGAGCCTGTCTCTTACTTGTTATCAGTTGGGTATCTCTAACCAAAGCCAGCATAGGCTTTGGTTAGGTATCATGGGGCTGATAAGTTCTGCCATCTCTTAGCTTCCTAGAAGTACAAAAATGTTACTACTACATAGAAAACTCAATTTTCAGTTGTGCTGGTAGCCCAGACCAAACCATAAGGTGTGGAATGGTAGGAACTGGACTTCATAGGGTGTTATCAAATAGGAAATAAAAGTACTTCTTTTGTAAACTAAACAAAAAAGGTGTAAAATCTAAAGGCAAACAGTCATCTGTTTTCTCCTCTGCAGCAGCTCATGTGCCTTGTGAAAATTTCAGTAAAGCTTTGACTATTGGTTTGAGGACTCAATTCCATGTCTTCTAGCTTTCATTATTTTTTACAAACATATTTTTTTTCTTTGCTTGACAGTTCTCTAGGTCTGAGTGTTACAGCTAACAGTAGCTTAACCCTTCTAGAAGAAGGATATGTACTGGGAAGTTCTTGATGTTCAGTCTGCTCCAAGTACAGGTCTCCATGCAGTCTCCAAGTGGACATCTCAACAGGGCTGCTTCTACTCTTTCAGCCTGGTACGTGCAGGAGATGGGGCATGTGTTGCTGGCCAGCGGATTAAAATTTACCCTGGGAGAAGAGCAGCAAGTTTTTGCTCTGCAGGGGTGTAGAGGTGCAACAGTCCTGGTGTCAGTTGTGTCCTGCAACAGGTGGGAATGAGTAAGTGTACTGGATTTCCCTTTAATATTCTTTAGGGAAGAAAGAGGGTCAAATACTACAGGAGAAGTGAGGGTTAAGGTAAATGTGATGGTAAAGTACCTAAGACACCAGCTGGTGTTAGTCCAGCACCTTGTGAAATTAATTCATAAATCTGTGCTTAAGCAGCCCATTACCAAAGAGTTAATACCCTGTACCTCATTAATGGGAGCTTGCAGTCCTGTAGGTTTGCTGTTGTTTCTTAATGAGCCTGTACTTGCATAGTGAGCATTGTTAATGTACAGTAAATGTGGGAGCTGTGGCTCCATGAGGCTTTTCTTCCACAAAAACTTAAAATGGGAGCAGGTTATGGACCTGCTGCTACGTTTTAAGAAAATGCTTTAATCATTGAACCATTGTTCCCTTCACAGGGGTGAATTGAGAGCAAGAGGGTATAGCTTCACTGCTGTGTTGTGAAACACCACTGTGCTGCATCTTTTTGGGAAACTGGTTCTGCAGCATTAGTCATGATGGGCTGACTGTCCCATGCTGTTTCTTCATTATGTTAAAATAACCACATTGCATAAAGAACTTGTAATCAACAAACCCACTTATTTAATAAAGGGGCACCAGTAAATTAAAAATACAATTTTCTTTAATCTTCCTGATATTGTGAGACTTGATAATAGATCTTAGAGGAAGAAGGCTGTGGAAACTGCTTTAAATACAGGAGTAAATAACACATGGAAAACTTAACTATAGTTGTTGAGCCTACTGTAATGAGCAAACACAGATAAAACTTGAAAATGGTGGTAGAACTGTAAAGCCCTAGAACTCTCTGTAAGCCCCCTGCCCTGTCATTGCAGCAAACTGTATTTGCTTCATGAAGCAGAGCTAAAGTTGTCTCTTGAAATTATATATAAATGAGAGATGTAAGTAAAAGCAAAGGATAAATAAATACCTATCTGTGTTCTCGCAACTCTAAACAGTGCTTGTGTAGTTGTATGGTTACAATTGAGTGGTGAAATTAAAAGCTGTCTCTGGTCAACTTTACAAGGACCAATTTCACATGTAGTGAACCACCATGTGCAACCACCAAATGCTGGAGAGAGAAAACCAGTCCGGCTTGTGAACTGAAAACTCTAGTTGTGAAGCTACAGTAAGTTTAAATGGAGCTTGTCTCTCTGTCCTTCATGCTAAATAGAACCCCCCAAAAAGTGGTGGTCAGGATTCTTCATATAGAAGCACTAAATTCTAACTTTCTGCTCATGTGGGAACTGTGCTTGGACAAAGAGATGGTTCCTATCTGGGGCCAGCCAGTTCTACAAGCTGATGCTCTGCTGGGAAATTCCCCCTTGGCAGGGGAGGCTGGTTGGACACAGTGAAAAGGAGGCATTCCAGATGGAGGCAGTCCATCTTGAAACAAACACAAATGCACTAACAAAAGAGAGAGAATTGGAAATAGTGAAAAGATTAAGGGTGAGAGGAAAGCCTCAGAACTGGTACCAGGTTTTTTGTATGGTAACGTTGGAACGTTGGCTGTAGTGCCTGAGGTCAGACCAGTATCTTAACATACAAAATAAATGCTTTTTCTAAAAAAACCTTCCAGCTTATCTCTGAGATAAACAGAAATTGTGCACATATTGACAGTAGCTTACCCCTCTTCAGAGCTCTGAGTACTGAGCTGTTTAACAGTGTTTAAAAGCTAGCAATCATCCTTAGTGACGCTCTGCATGTACTAAACCTTCAAGGTATTGAGTAATAAAAATCTTTTGTTGTTAGATATTTTTCATGTGACATCACATGTTGATACAATGTGGCTTTTATTTTTGTGACTGTGGGGTTTTTCTTTACTACTTTAAAGCAGAAAGCACTGGAAACAAGTTATTAGATAAAAGGGAAGAGCCAACATTCAGGATGTACCAGAAAACCCAGAGGAAAACGAAATATTTCCCAGCTCTGTCTTGTGGAAGAAGTCACTTCTGAACTCACCTGCATTCAGACCAAACCCAAAATCATGTTTAGATGTAGCAGAGGCCAAGTGACATGGTAGGAGAGGATGCTGAAGGCTTTAGGATATAAGAAGCTTAGGCAGAAGGGGAGTTGTGAACACCTGTGATGGGGAGAGAAGCCTAGCAATGGGCTTGAGTGTTTTAATGTACTGCCAAGTGTGCATCATCTGAAAAACAAGACCCAGCATGTGACCTTCCCATTGCAACTAGAGTGGTCTCATTGCTTTGGGGAAACAATTGCTGTGTGCTCAGCCGGCTCCTTAAATGACTGTTAACAAGTTTGGTTGAGTATTTATTCAGTCCTGCTGGAGAGAGTTAGTTAAATGCCTGAAGTGAAACTGCTTTCTTTGAGCTCGCATGTCAGTTGAAGTTAAGACTTTAAAATTAGTAGCACAGATGGCACTGACGGGGAAACATCAACATCTCAAGCTTTGAGAAGTCCCTGAATGTTTGTTCCAGGCAGAGTTTCTCCGGGCATAGAGGCTGCCCAGTGCCTGCCATGTGGGTTCAGGGGCTCTGAGTTTTTTTTGGCTCAATACAGCAAGACCAGCAATGCTGCAACACTGCTTTTCAGTTTTACTCTGTTCAACTGTGCCTGCTGCTCTTTCTGTTACAGCTATTTGCAGAAGTGAAGTCTGGTGTCTAAACTTCCTTATGCTTGATAAATCTTTAAAGAAATTGCAGAATCAATCTTGCAGCTGTAAGAATGAGCCTTTTGCTTTATACCTTATTGCTGTTGAAGTCAGGTTTCAAAATAAACACTTAGAGGTGCCTCAGAATACTAACATATTAGTGCAGTGGGTGCAGATATCAAAATCTATATACGGTGAACTATTTCTTCCTCAATTTCCTCAAAGTGGTCTTCAGTCTCTCTGAGACGGGTCTTTTCTCTGCCTTGCATTTTGAAGTTGGATATTTTTTTATCTTATGGTTTTGCCTCTGTCTCTGAACCAAACTAACTTCTCTTCCTCTTGGGAAAAGTGCAGCAGCTCAGTCTGGCTCTCTCAAAACAGTCTTTCCTAAGCTAGTGCTTTGCTGTAGGAGAATCTCCATGCTCAGCAGCTTTTTGTGCCTGGGGCTGAAGACTTGACTTTTCCCTGCTCCACCAAATGCCTTTCTAGACCCAGATCAAACAGTCCATATTAATGTAACTATGTACTGAGCATTCTGTAAATGCAGGCCAAAAGCATTGTGTCCTTTTTGTTGACATAAATACTTCCATAACTTCAGCCAAAAACTTAACTATGCATTATGTGGGTGATCTGATTAGCTGAGCCTAGTGCGAGTTGAGTAGCTGCCTAGCATGTATGAGGACTAGTGTTTGCAACACTCTAGAGGCTGAGGTCATCTGGAGATTGGTAGCCTGAAGACATTTCGTCATCTGCCATGAAACAACACAAAACTACCAGCACAGATAAGACATGCTGTGGTGCTCCTCTCCTGCCTTCCCCAGAGCTCTCTGGCTGGACTAACTGTCTCAAAATATGCAGCAGCTTAAACTGGGCTCTGCAGTTGGACACGGGTAGTAACTACTAATTTAGCATGGTGTACAGGACTTGGTATGGCGCTGTTCAGCAGGGCAGATGGACGAATGGAGGTCTCAGTATGCTCGCTGTAGACAAGGTATTCCTAATGCAGCTGAATACATGATACTGTCATCTGTTTTGTTCAGAAGTGTTAGTGTTAGGAACTAGATTTGCGTACAAATTTAATTTTTTTTGGTTTTATTACTCTAGGTGCATTTCTCTGTGTCAGTATTTCCATTTTCTATTTAGAATTTTAAGTTGTGGGATGCTGTCCTTCCTATTAGTTCTCAATCTAAGAAGCAGACAGCCTACCTTGAAGAGGGATTATTTTTTTTAGACCAGCATCTTTCAAAAGCCCACATTTATGTAAATTAATTTGCCTATACACCTTCCTCCTTCTCAGTTAACTTTGTGAAAAAATATAAAGATCATAGGCAAAGAAATGCCTGGCTTGTGTTTTTTGTTTGGCTTTCTGAAGCATTAGATTGAAATTTAACCATCACTATGTTTTTTAGCCTAAGCATTATGAAAGCTTGTTGAAAGAGTGTTGCTATTCTGTATAGCAGGTCAACTGTTTTCCATCCTACATCCTTTTGGATTTTTTTTCTCCTTGTACTCTACTTTGGCTCTTTCTTTCAGGATATGCAAATGTACTTCTTGTTACTGAACTGCATAGAGGCTGGATATTCTGAAATACAGAAGCATTAATAATGTGAATGCCAGTTCTGCTCGAAGATGAAATTGGCTTCTCAGTTAAGTGGTTAAGCTGTGCAGTGGGCATGGCAGGGCCAAAAAGTGACTGCTCTAATGCTGAAAAGCATTTTTACTTTTTTCTCCCTGTGGTCAAAGCACTGCACAACCTTGTTTCACTTACTGAGCAGGTGTCTGCTAGAGATTGTGCTCCAAAATGGAGACCAGCTTGCCTTAATGGTGCAGCAGGAGGAGAGGTTAGGCAAGCATGGGGGAGACCTCTGGGGAAATCAGGTGCAGCAGGTAATAGTTTTTTCCCTGAAACAAAAAAAAGCAAAACTAAAATCCTGTAGCAGTGGCCTTGGGAGCAGTTGGGTTGTTTTGACAAGACTTCACGCATGTGTCATAGGGAAAATACAAGGCTGCTGGTAGCTGTCACCCTGAGTTTGGCAGGGGCCTTCACCAGTGAAGTAGAAAACTTGGGACTTGCAATATATTGTGGTAGAGGCAGAAGGAGAAATATCTGACTTCAATTAAGCTTGTGCAGATGCAGTAGTACATAAATGACAATGAAACATTGCTTTATTTGGTTTCATAGAAGTGTCACTCCTGTCTCATAATACACTTCTGGCAATGTAATAAGTCAAGGGTGGATGCACTCAAAAGAGCCTGAACTCTTCTGGGTTGCTGGCTGGATCAGATGGAGCTGTCTCAAAAGCAAGGTTTTCAAATTACAGCTCAAATTGTGTGCTTGGTGGTTGTTGCCTGTCACTATTCGTGGTCCCATCACTATGTCAGACAGGCTGTATTGCACCAGCATTAACTTCTTCCCTGTAATCACATTTACTAAATCTCTAGTAGTTGTGGGGCTTTGTGGTTTGGGGTTTTTTTGGCCAAGTTACTAGGTAAAGGTAGAAGTCTGATTAATATTGTGATTAAGAATTTTTGTTTAAACTGCCCCTTGCATCTCTGGGTAGGGAGGAGACATGGTCACCATGCCACCAAAGAAAACTCTTAAACCTAAAACCTAGCTTTTTGTGGGGTGGCAAGTCATACTTGCCTCCTGCAAGGCAGCATTGCCATCCGTGTAGAGCTGCTGCCTGGGAGAGAGCAAAGCCTTCCCCCTAAGAACAGAACTAGAGATTGATTTCATGCTAGTATCAAAACAAATAGGAATATCCTTAACATTTTTTATTTTAAAAGTGCAAGTTCACTTTCCCTGTTAGGCTGCTGGTCTTGCACGCAACCGCTTCCTGCTGTAGGCAGTGTGGGCTGCGGGACAGATGTAGGAAGTGATTTGTGTAACCTGCTTCAGGGGCTGAGGTGGCATTTGGGTTTTGCTCCAGCAGGGCTCCACTGCAGCTGGCCACAGCCAGTCTCGTTCTCCAGCTGAGCTTGAGTAGTGCCAGTTGATGGCTGGTATG
The DNA here is from genome assembly GCF_023634155.1 of Falco peregrinus. Classification (NCBI taxonomy): domain Eukaryota; kingdom Metazoa; phylum Chordata; class Aves; order Falconiformes; family Falconidae; genus Falco; species Falco peregrinus. Next base: position 9,970,244 of record NC_073732.1, on the reverse strand, counting down.
GAGCACCTTCGGAAGGAATTGTACTCCAGTGACTCCAGAACTGCGTGAGGGATTAGTAGGTTGATGGGAAAGACTTAATTAGTGGGTGTGCTGTTAAACTGCTTTGTAGGACAGCGTTTTCACTTTTTCTTGCATAACTTAAATTAGTCTGACAGGTTCCTCAGGTCACAGCTATATTAACAGTTGGGTCGGGGGGAGGAAGATGCCTCAACTCCTGCGCTGTTTCATGTTCAGCATTTGGTTTATTCTGTGCTGCAATGGCAAACTTGACTAAGCCAGTTCTGTCCCCTGAAATGGCACAGAAGAAAGTAGAAATGCTGTATCTGTTACTTTCAAGTCAAAGTACATGCTATAAAGATTACGTGAATCTGCACAAACACCAGCTGGTTTTCTGATAATCAAGTACTGCGGCACGGTTTGAACTCCCAGCGTAGGTAGGCTGAGCGATGGCAGAGCTCCTTGGCGCGGGACACCCTTTCGTGGGAGTGGGAGGTGGCTGGGAATAATGCCTCAGCTGAAAGGCTCTGCCCACCTGAACGCTGCCTCTGTGCTGGCCTCTGGCTCAGGCTGCTAGAGCCAGAAAAGCAAGTGTGTGGTGCTGAGCAGAGGGCTCAAGGGAAGGAAACACCTATTTCTGGTTTTTTGTGTGGTATGCAAACTGCATTTTCATCAGTGGTATACTGTCTGCAGCCTGGTTAGACTGCACTGAGCTAGGGAACTAGTTGACTCATCAGTATGTTTGAGAGACTAATGCTGAAGTGTGCTCTTGGAGCACCAGAGTTGGCTCGGTTGGTCTGGAAAGCGAAGTCAGGACTCTTGAACTGTGCAACTGAAACTTCTTAAAACAAAAATGTTGTGATTGAACCTTTCAAAAGTGAGCTGGGAACCTAATTTCGTGAAATAGGAGTTTATTGCATGACTGTTCCTCTAAGTACCTGTTTGCACTCACAAAAAAGGGTTTTGAACACACGTCCATGAAGAAGAAATACAGCCTAGTAGTTACAGCACCCAGTGCATAAGATTTGGGCTTGATTGTCTAATCAGTTGCTGAGATGTCCTGGACAACCGTTGGTGCTGCATGTGCCTCAGTTCCTACGAGGTCATGGGTGTAATGATACTGAATTCTGTTAGGTGTTGGATCTATAGATTGGCCCATTTTTGAATGTGAATTTCCTTCTGCATTTATTAGCTGCTGAATTTTCTTAAATGGAAAAGTACAGGCTAAAATCCAAAACAAACTTTGCATTTTAAAAATCTAAAAGTCTTTCTCTATTCCTGTTATGGAAAATGCCAGTTATGCAGCTAACTCTTATTATTCTAGACAGGTGTAAATTCCCACAACAGAAGGTCTGTTTGCATATGTATACATGCTTCTGTTCACTGCAGAAAATGATCTATCAGATGTACTGTACATCACACTTTAGTGGGCGAGGACCATATCATAAGGCTCTTAGTGCTAATTTATCCTAAAGGGCAGTTCAAATAGAATGCCAAGACGCCAATTAACTGAAACATAAAACTGAACTTGTATATGGTGGGAGGTAGTCTCCCAACTTGGTGGCTTTTGTCCTGTTACATAGTCAATGATATCTGGCTATTTCATGGTTATCTCTGCTTCTGGAAACCCCTAGACCTAAAATACTGGTAGCAGTAAAATGCAGCTGTGGGTCCTGTTGCCAGAGCTCTGTGAATGGTGTGTGGAGCATGTGTAGGACTCGCCTGGCCTTTAGGTAAACAAGAATTTCGGCTGAAAATAATGCTGTACTTGTGAAAGCTGACTTAACTTTCCCCTCTTCTTCTCTTACAGGTAGCTCCAACCAGAAATCATGAACAGGCACTTCCCACTTCTCTTTGTTCTTGGGACTTTAACATCTGTATGTTCCCAGTTCAGTTTTTATCCTTTGGAGGAACTTAGCTCTGATGTTGGAATCCAGGTCTTCAATCAGATAGTGAAAGCTAAGCCTCAGGACAATGTTGTTGTTTCTCCTCATGGGATTGCATCAGTCCTGGGGGTGTTGCAGCTGGGTGCTGATGGCAAGACAAAGAAGCAGCTGACAACTATGATGAGATACAGTGTAAATGGTCAGTGATTCCTAAGGTGGTTTTGGGTGTGTTTTGTCAGAATCCTCATGCTGTTTTGAGATGGCTTTCAAAGTGTGGTAGATTGCATCATAAACCAATTAACTCTGTTTACCAAAGCACAAAATGGTCACACTTGAAATTAATTGGCGATTTTAATATTGATGTGTGCATATACTTGAACTGGCTTATAAGCAGCTTTGTTTATGACTTCAGGGCCCTGGCTAGGACTGCCTTCATCCTTGCAAAACTGATTTTCCAGAACAGTGTGGATGGCAGGCCAGTGCCAGCATGATGCGGGAAGGTTGCAGTACCCCGTTTGAGGCTGTACTGAACAGCCCTTAATGTGCCACTCATAACAGATCACATTACTCTACCTCATGTTGAAAGTGATGCAAACTCTAACCATACGATTGATACTTCCACTTTGATGTTCTTCAGCTTTGTTCATTTGTGTTTCTATCCTGAATCTGTAGTTCTTGTAGTGCCCTCTTCTTGAAACAGCCGTTTCTGGTTGTCTCTGTGCCTGACACTGCATGCATCTGTATTTATATTCCTCTGCCAATGTCTGCCCCTCGAGAGGGTGTAGGCTGAAGGTTCTTGCTGCTTTACTTTGCATGCTGAGTATTTCTGTGAATGTTTGCCAGCAAGACTTAACATCTTAGTGCCAGCATTCTGCCTTACTTCCAGGAATAGGAAACCTTCCAAGAGGTAAGTGCACGTTTAAATCTTGAGCAGTATTGTCATGTAACACATCCTGTCTTCATTTGCTTTGCTGTTTTGGTTCTGGGTTTGAAGTACAGCAAAACGATTTGTCAGCTTAAGATCTAAGTGTTGTAGATTGAAATCTCTTCATGGGATAATCAACTTTAGGAGCATTTGAATACTCAAAATATAAATACTTGCAAAAATCTTGAAGCGATATACCAACTGGTTCTATTTGGCCTGCAGGCTTTCTGATCCTAACTGTAAGACACAGAGGTTCTCAAACTCCTTAAAAGGTAGCCAGTACCTTCTTACAGAGACTTGTCATGGGATGCTACCTATCTCTTTGCACAGATCTCCTCTACTTTTGTTAATTATTGCCTTACATTCCCTTTGGCAACTATAGCAACTGCTTCTTTGGAAAGGTAACGGTTGAAAAACATTTAATTTATCTTTAGCTGTCTTTTAATGCAATTTAGCAGCAGGAAGCAAAGAGGAGAGCCAGCATCATGAGACCAGCCAGCTCTCCCCGGACCACCAGCAAGTGCTCCGTGGACCACCAGTGGTCCACAGAATACAGTTTGAGAACCTCTGTTATGGTATGTTCTCCAAAATAATTTCTCCATAATACTGGAGAGTGAACATATAGAAACTTATACAAATAGTACTGCTAAAGCATTCATGATATATGAAACAGCAAAGCCATCTGAGGCTTTTTCTTATATGCAGCTAAGAGAATAACTCTGAATTAATTTATTCACTTCATATCTCTCTGATTTCAAGTTTGTCTACATAAGGAAGCAGCCTGGAAATGTTTCTGCTTAAATTTTACTGGGAAACAGAGGGAGCCCATCAATAACTGCTACAAAACCAGCCACCCAGGGATCCTGTTCAGTGTAATGGTTGAACATGAAGTTGCCTGCCTGGCGATAGCTTTCCTGTGTAGACAAGCACTCATTCATAAGCTGTAACAACGGGAAGAACTGGCTATGGTGAACATAGCAGTTCTTCTGTGCTGCCATATACCTTCTCTCAGATACGGTGAAGGAGCTAGCAAGCACTCAATATGAGCTGCTTTCAGGTCCTAAGGATCTTGACTGTAAGCACTGGTACCTACTGTTTTCCCTTTTTTCTGTTTTTTAAAGGCAAGCTCATGTGTTAAGGGATTGATTCCTGCTTGTAGCTGATTTAGGCCAGGGCCTAGTCTTTAAGGAACCTAAGGCTGCCAAGATTTATGAGGTTCGAGTAAGGCTTCCTTTATTTTCCAGTAAACGGGAAGGAAAGATGATGAGAAAACAACTTTTGCTTTGCACTCTGAGGTTCAAGACCACCTGTATAATCTTGCAGAGCTGTTGGGTCTGAGTGAGCAGGCTGAGCCCTTGACTTTGTCACAGTCACAGAAATGGCAGGTGACCTGGGCATATATGATACAAAATACACTTCAGAACAGTCTGTTCTATGGGAGAGTGTGGTTACGTAGCTCTGCAGTAAGACTTGAACCTTGGTATTATCCCCAGCCTGTCTGTAGCATTCCGAGCAGGCAGCTAGAGGGACAGCTGGCATAACAGTGAAGGTTGTCTTTTCGCTGGGAAACAGTAGTGTGCTTCAGATGAGATATCAGAAATGGGTATTTTGGAAGGCCTCTCAGAATGCCTGCTTTGGTCTCCTTTTCTAGTCTAGCGCTTAATGTCTGACCTTTCATGTAATTAATAGTTGCATATAAGCTAACTGTTTGTTCATCATCTTATTCTAAATTAAACTTGCTGTTCTTTCCAACTAGGAGTTGGTAAAGCGTTAAAGAAGATAAACAGGCTCATAGTCTCAAAAAAGAATAAAGACATTGTTACAATTGCTAATGCAGTGTTTGCAAAGAGTGGCTTTAAAATGGAAGTGCCTTTTGTTACAAGGAACAAAGAGGTGTTTCAGTGCAGTGTCAAGAGTGTGGACTTTGAAGACCCAAATGCAGCTTGCGATTCCATCAACCAGTGGGTGAAAAATGAAACGAGGGGTGAGTATTGGCAAGTGCTTTCTGCGTGTGGCAGGGTGATGTCCGAAACATCTCAGACTCGCATGGAAAGATGGGGAGGTAGAAAAAGCTCTGTTGCAGCTGAAAAGTCTTTAAGCTGGCATTAGTGTAATGTTTTAGAACTGGTGAGCAGGAATGGGCAGTCTCACTGCCCCAACAGGTGTGCCTGTCTAGTGGCCTTGAGGATTGTACATAGTTTGTGTGTCCATCTGCCCATGGTATCAGAGTTGCTTCTACTGCTCTTTGCCTTCATACAACTGGTGAGAAATCCAAGCAGAGTTCTCCTGGGGCTGTGCTTTCTCAAACATAAATGTGCTTTCAAGCAAGTCAGACATTTGACTCAGTAAATCAGACTCATGGAAAGCTGTAGAGCAGTTCAATTTTTGCTCTTGCTGCCCTAAACCCTTACAAGGTATGGCAATGTTCTTGGGAGTCATGTTTAATAGAAGATTGTTAATTAACCCTGCTGTGACAGAATTCCTCCTGGTTAGAGTCTCTTGGCATCTAGTTGTCAAGCTTTACATATGCTAAAGCCAGAGATCATGTTTTACAACATATTCATAGTCTAGGTGAACTACATGTTAAAACCGGTGCCTCCTGGATGTGAGGAGTATGTTAATGATGTTGGATGTGGTATTTGTGTATTTGTGAAATGGGGCAGTCAAAATTCTTTCTCTACCGTATCACCAGTTTTGCATAGCAATGTTGCAAGCAGTGTGTGAATGGGGAAGTGCTTCATCTGAAACTGTTACTGCTGTAACATAGTCTTAGATATGCTCACCTGCTGAAAAGTGTAAGGCCCTGTTAGTTACAACATCAGCCTATTGATTAGCAAGGTATACTTGCTTTCTAATTATCCTAAAGGTTTACTTTTTGACAAAGAATACAGCTGGCTTTATGAACCTTATATGTGTTGCCCTGTGAGGAGTTGGCACCCTAACAAATCTAGAGGCCTAAAATAGTATGTGCTTCAGGTTCTTAAAGAGCAGTTGTCCGGTGTTGACAGCAAATACTCAGACTTTCTTTTTCTTCTAGGTATGATTGATCAGGTTGTAGCTCCAGATGATATTGATGGCAGTTTGACCAGACTGGTTCTAGTAAACGCTGTGTATTTCAAGGGCTTATGGAAATCACGATTTAGACCTGAAAATACAAAGAAACGTCCATTTTATGGAGCTGATGGGAAGACCTACCAAGTTCCTATGCTGTCCCAGTTATCTATCTTCCGTTGTGGTAAGCTCGGTAACTCCCACTACTATCAAAATGATTATAAAATTTTCTTTTTCTTCCAACTGAAACAAGTTTGCTGTACATGTGGTTTAATGGTATTGCTTATTCCAGCTGATGTAGGAGGGTTTGTGTTGAAGTATCTCATACTGCTGAGGTATAGATGAGCTTGCTGTGCAAGGTATTTAACAGTTGCTTAAGGCTGAATACTCTGTCAAAGTACTTGCCTTACCCTGTTGTCCTTTAAAAAGGAAAATCTGAAGTACTCAAACTGAGAAGTTTGCAGTAAGAAGAAATCCTTTTTTTTTAAGAGGTGAGAATAAAGGAAAACTGCCAACAGGAATAGAACCCTGAGGTTTATCTGGTGATCTGTGTATGAAAGAAAGATTGAAGTCGAATCAATCTGTAGTTTACTGTATAATAAAGAAGCCGGACTTGCACTGTCTGTAGTCCTGTGGGAGCCAGAGAAGCACGGGGTTAGCATGTTGGCTATATCTCTCAAGGTGTGAAGCTGCTCTTCAAATTTAAATTGAGTCACTAGTGAAAAGAAGTTCAGCAGGTTCAGCCAGACTTCCATCAGAGACTCTCAGAGCTGACATAGGCGGCTGGATGTGACTGACAGTGTGCTTCAGCACTTTAGCATTGCAGCCCTGTGGGGATTTTATTGGTCAAAGATTGAAGCTGTGATAAAAGGACGTTTTCTCTTGCATCCTTCCAAGAATAGAGCAGTGCTGCCTGGAACTTGCTTCCATATGTGCTAAACACAGCCTGAAAAATAGGGCTGAGAATACAACTTCTTGTAAGTCAAAAAACAAAGACCCGCTGTGCTTTTAAACGCTTAATTTTACTGTCAATAGTGCTCAACTAATACTATAGACTTGTGTTGAAAGTAAACAGCTGTAACACTGTCTCAAACCCATGTATTAAAGCAGATATAATGTAATACTTTGAGATAATAGCTGGAAGCATTAGCTGGGCGAGGTGGGGAAGCCTATGGCAGCATATACTAATCTGTAGAGTTTGAAAGAAGTTCATAGCTTAAGACAGGCTTTGGCAAGACTATTATCTTAAAGGCTTTTGGCTTTGGATTCTAATGCTGGGTCAGCACTATGTTGGCCTGTGTTTAAGCTAGAAAGGAACAAGAGAAATATGGCTGAGTTAAGGCTCATTTTAGGTTGGGTATCTCAGGATTTCTTAATGCAGGACTTCTATCTTATTAACGCTTGCAAATGGGTCTGTAAAAGCTTAAGCATCTTAAATCCCATCAGTTGACTGTGAAGATGAACTCCCCTCCTGTTTGATATGCCATGGTAGTAACAATAGTAGTTTGCAGCACATCAGGGTACTTTAGTGTTGGATAGTTTGCCTTTTGTTACTGTCCTGTAGCTGACTTATGCAACCAGTATTTTGATCTGTAGGCCCTTCTCTGAGAACTACTGTCATAATAAAAAGAAACAATCAAACTACCAGGCCTGACACAATTACTGTAAAAAAAGTGCAATGTTGCCAGTTTTCTAGCAATATGAGCTCAGTCAAGGCAGGTTGCATGGTGCTGGCAACAAAATTAAATTCCTAATGAAGATGTTGATTTGTCAGCCTGGGCTGACAAGTGCAGGCTTACATGAAGAAAGTGGAAAGATAATAAGATCTTACTGCTATCCAAAAACTCTCCCAGAAACCCTGTCTGTAGTTAAACTGACAAGTTTTCACTTGAAGCTCCTATAATTCTTCCCAGTCATGTACCAGAAATCCCACAGTAAGCAAAGGGAGCTTGGAGGAGAGGGTTGCTCAAAGACAGTCTTCCCAGCACTTGCTGTAACTCTTGGAGACATTGCTATCCTTCTCATCTAACTGGCCTCCTGCACTGCCTCAAAGTGGCTGCTCTCCACTACCTTGAAGGGCTGAAGACTGCTTCCTAACGAGATCCTTATTAAGCAAGAAAATGAAGTAAATGCAACAGACTACTACAAGCAGGAGCTCTTCCAATAACTCCTAGAGGAAAAAGAGCTTCTCTACTAGTTCTCTTCAGTTTGGAAAGATGGTCTGGGGTTTGTTGCTTCTTTTTGTTGTTTCTCAGTGCTCAGTTGGTTCTGGAACAGTTGGTATCTGAAGGAGAGCTGATTTACAGACCTTGTCATTTCTGACATAGCTGGCTTGCCACTCCGGGCAGATGAGGTTTGCTTGGGAAGCAGTATGTGTGTCAAACTCAAACGAGTATTTGCTTCATGGTGTCATCCTGTCTTTGCTTTTTGTCAAACTAGCGTCTGTACAGAGCCCATACAGTTAGAAGTGTTGCCTGCCTTCCTGCTAGGCAGTCTTGACTTTTTAGAGTCAGTTCTAATACGTGGGCAGAGCTTTCATAACAGACTGTTATAGCAGTAGGTATCGGAAGGTAGAATAGAAATTTGAGGCTGTAAAAATGAAAAAAAAAACCACACAAAAAAACCCCAAAATGATGGCTCATCAGCTTTGCTTATTTTTTTAGGCACTACAAGTACTCCAAATGAGCTGTGGTACAATATCATTGAGTTGCCATACCATGGTGAAATGATAAGCATGTTGATTGCTCTGCCTACTGAAAGCACAACGCCACTCTCTGCTATCATTCCCCACATCAGCACAAAAACCATAGGAAGCTGGATGACCACCATGGTAGCAAAAAGAGTGCAGGTTATTTTACCCAAGTAAGTATTAACATAACCAATTTCTCTTTCAGGGAATGTTTTGGGGATCATATACATATCTTTTCTGATATAGAAGCAAGAGTGCTTAAGATAACTTTCCTTTGTGATACTGATGTGGTTTTTTGTGTGTTCCAACAGATTTACAGCAGTAGCAGAAACAGACTTAAAGGACCCTCTGAAAGCACTTGGTATTACAGATATGTTTGACCAGTCAAAGGCAAACTTTGCAAAAATAACAAGTAAGTTACTTTTTTGGAATCCATAGTGGTCCTTGTTGATAGTTTCTGGCACTGAATAAAGTGCTGTTTTTACCAGTGCAGTTATTGGTTTTGTCTTGGATAAGTGTTACCATGACATTGGAGCTAAGTTCTATTTTGTAGCCAGCCAAGCATGGCTGCTTGCTTCTGTTGAACTCTGCAGTGGCTTTTTTCCCCTTGTCTTGCATTAAAGCAATAAATCATGTTGGTCAGCTTCATAAGACTTGTTGTTACAACCTGAGGGTCTCAAGCATTGTCTAAAATCTATGGCAGGACTTCTAACAATACTGTACTTTAGAGCGTAATAAACGCTGCAACTGCAGTATTTAACTTCTCCCTCAAGTATGTTTGGTGACTTTCTTGAACTGTAGGAAAGCTCAAGGACTAAATTCCCAGTCTAAGGAGCTGAACCAACACAGAGCTGTAAATAGTCTGAAAACAAAGTGTACACTTTTTTGAACTCATGGCTCTAAAATGCCATTTTACTTCTATTCTCTGCTTCCATTAAACTCCTGATGAGCTTCTACAGAGAGATCTAACAAAAAAACCCTGCTTCGTGCTGGTTTAATTTGAAAACAAATTCCTGTTTCATTGACAGCAAGGTGTCTTGCTAGTGCTTTTTTCTCCCATGATGCTGAGATAAATGGAATTCAAGTAAACAAATGACTGAAAAAATATGCTAATTAAAAGTCCACTTGCATTTTTAATTTTAACTTAAACCATCAAATAAGAAAACTTAGTAAATGCAGAGGAGTAAGATGTTGTTCTCTATTTTTTTGTAATTACAAAAAATGATTGTATTCAAAGGTATTACTAGCAGTGTTTTTTTTGCTGCAGCTTCAGGATTTCGGCAGGATTGCAGTAGCTTTATTATTCTGAGCCATGCTAGAATGGCTACTAGCCACGGTGTACGTCGGGACTCTTGCAGCTAGCTTTACTGAAAGTGCTGGTTTTGTTTGGTTTTTCAGGAACAGAAGGTCTTCACGTATCTCATGTTCTGCAAAAGACAAAAATTGAAGTTAGTGAAGATGGAACCAAAGCTTCTGCAGCAACAAGTAAGCAACTGTACCGATAACTCAGATGCAGGAAAACTGTATAAGGCTATACCACTAAGTGAAGATAGCCCACTTTGAGACCATTATGTGAATGTGCTCTGACTTGAGATCCGTTGATTTTTTTTTTAGGCAATTCCTCAGAAAATCCCAACTTGCCAATACTGATCAGACTATTGATATACTCTAAGAAATGTAAACAGGCTTATTTTTTAGATAAGTGTCTTCTGATCACTAATGGTTTGGCCACCAATGTAATGTCCTGGCAAGGTGGCAAAGAGGACTAAGCTACCACATCCTCTGGGTGACAACCTTCCTTCCAGCTTTCTGTGGGCTTTGTGTTGTGTCTTTTAATACGGTTCCTATAAGAATAACATGTGACCTGTGTGGCTTTAAATGTCCAGGTTGGAGGGTTTTAGGCATTTTATCTCTACCTGTGCAAGCTTCTAGTAAACACTAGGAAACCTCACTTTGACAGAATATATAATGTGTTGTTACTTGTTTCTCTAACTTCTAAACCTTCTCTTTCCTGCAAGCTGCAATTTTAATAGCCAGGTCATCCCCTCCTTGGTTCATAGTAGATAGGCCATTTGTCTTTTTCATCCGGCACAATCCTACAGGTAAGGAGCATTTGTATGTACTTTTTGGCTTAGAAGTTGGGTATCAGCTATGCAATAGGAACAAAAGTCTGGAGCTACTGAGTAACTATTGCCTTAAAAAAATTCTGCAAGTATTTTTTTATGCCTTTAATACTGGGTTATTTTACTTGGAATACAATTCAGAACAGGAAAAAAACATAAATATTGGCTGCCAAGTTAACAGAAATAAGCATGGCAGGTTCATGGGTACAAAAGAACAGTCTGTAATAGTCATAGTTTTCCTGAATGGAGAGGAAATAACTGAGTGCATTGGTGAATAGGATCCAGCTTTCTGATGGACAGTAATATAGTGCTAGGGCAAAGGCTAGAATAGGGGCTTCAGGGATCTAGGGTGTTACACCAGCCTGTTGTGAACAGAAGTCAGTGTTCAGGCAAAGAAACCATGATCGCTATGGGTTGACTCTCAAAGAGCAGAGCTGTCCCAGTTACTTTGAGTAACTCTTCCGCTTCTTGCAGTGATGTGTGGATGATACTACTAGTTAGTAAGGAACAAGATGCAGCTGCCAGCACTAGGGGAAGAGTAGGCTCCTGGCAGCTGTCCCCATCCTGAGGCTCCACAGAGCATCAACAGAACTGTGTGTCTCTAGAAATATGAGCTGGCCACCTATCCAAACATGCGCTTCCCTGGGCTCACAGACTTGAGGGAGGCTAGACGAGACTGTGATGAGGTAGCTCAGCTGTGCTGTGTGACTTTGTTAAACTTTTCCATGAAAGAACAGTATTTACAGACTGTGGTAATCCTTGTTTTCATTTCATCCCTCAGGCACAATCTTGTTTATGGGACAAATAAACAAACCTTGAATGTGGAAAAGACTTTCTTCAAGAAGTAAACACTCCTGTGACACACCCCAGTTCTGTTAAATATTTTGTACGCTACTCTGACTTCACTCAAGAGCTAGTTTTAACTGCTGACTAGGTTTTGAAACGGGAGTCGATGTAGTTCTGGCTTTGGGGGGAAAATACAGATTGAAAACTACGGTATTTCTTCAAACTGTCTAAAAGATTCTCTAAACTACTGAATGGTTACCTATGCTAACAAACTTTTGAGCTTTTTCTGTATCTACTAAGAATTTTACGTATGGCTTTTGTGAGAGGATTTTAACAGAATGATAGATGTTTCTATTAATGTTGGTTTCTTGTGTGTGGAAAGTCTAACTTTTGTAATACCACTTATCAAGACTACTTTTTGTTCTTGAGTATCTTGGTACCTGGATATTCTTGGTAGAAATAGATTAAAGTTCTAGCAATTTTTATATAGTGCATGTATCACTGAGAGTTTTAAAACTAATGTGGTGTTCGATACACATCGCATTGTCTGTCTTATTGTAATGTAAACTTGTCATTGCTAGTATACACTTTCTATTGGATTTAAATTTTATATTTGTTTTTGTACAAAGGAAAAAATAAAAGTGCATTATGAACAGTCAGTATTGTGGATCATGGATGTGCATGTGCCAATGGGTATTTGGGTCCAGAGCCCTGTGAAGTACTTGTCTGAGCCTTCCTTCCAAGGAAGGTGAAAGGAGCGTTGGTTTTGTGAGTTTTGTTGTGTGGGGTTTTTTCAGGGTGACTTTGTGTAGGCTGTTTGTTTGGTGTGTTGGGGTTGTTTGGTTTTTTGTGGCAGGGTTTTTTTTACTGCCTGTTGCTGATTTCCTTTTCTGCTGAAGCCATTCTGTAGATGAATTATCTGTAGGCTCAGTATCTGAAGAGCAAACTCCTTGTATTTGCTGTGCCCAAGTTACTGCTAAAATTGCCATGTGAGGACATCTCAGTGCACCTTAGGGGCCTTTCCTCCTGCTCCCTGTGGGTATAGATTATGTGCACATTTGTATTTCTTCAGCCCCTTGCAGAACTCCCCTGAGTGTAAAACTCTTCAAAAGGCAAGGAGTAAAAAGCCCTTTGGCTTGTCACAGACGGTTCTTTGTTTGCAAGCTTGTTGTACTGCTCCTGTGGCAACCAAGGGGTTTGGATGGGGAAGGTAAGTCTTTGATATTAGCTGCTTCACTTAAGGGCACACTGGAAGTGAGAGGAGGCTGGCTAATGGTGGGTTGTGGGGAGAATTTCCTGCAGTGTCTCACAGACTGCCCTGGTGTAAGTAGATGACTGTCGCATGCATATCCATAAGCTGGAAGGTGAGGAAGCACTGAGCTTCTTTGTCAGGTAAGAATACAAAATGAAGTGAAAATACTTCCAGCAGAAAATTGCCTGAATGTGTCATGGATGGCCAGTCCTAACCCAGTACAAAACACAGGATGAGATCTCATAATGTACTGCCACAGTATGTGATGGACAGGTGCTAACTTAGTAAGGGGGACAGGAGTAGCAGAAAAGCTCTTTATTCTATGGGAAGAATGTTTGACTCTTAGCTGTTGGTGCCTCTTACTGCAAACATGTCAAGAAGAATAAATCTCTCTAGCTGTCTTTTATGGGATGGATTTGCTGCCTGCCACCAAATCCTCCAAAGCTAGGAGAGAAGTGCTCCTGCTGCATGCTTTCTTGTGATGCTGTATACAAAGGGCTAGGTCTCCTGCCCTTGACTCCAAAGAGGTGAATGAAGAAACCAGCATGATGCACTTCTCTTCCTGTCTCATTGAAGAGAAAATGAGCTATGCAGGCAGGAAAAACAAAAGAAAACAAACCCAAAAAACTCCAAAGTGTGACTGATGTAACCAAAGATTCTGTTGCTGAGCAGGAAAGCTGTCCTGGCTAGTGTAGCCAGGCTTGCCTTCAATTTCTTGCATCTCACGAAGGTAAGGAGCAAAAGTAATAACAGAATTGGTAGAGTACTGTACAATGACAGTGCCACTTGCATTGGTTTGTCTTGCATCTAGCTTGGGGTATGGCTCTGCAGAAATAGAGGCATTGCCTCAAACTATATAGCTAGGACCTGAGCTGGACTTTAGAAGGCATGATGTGTGTGAGAGGTGACTACTGGGGTACAAGGTGCCTTCTTAACGCTCTGGAGCAGCATGGGATTGTATTTCAGAGTAACAGTATTGCCATTTTTATATGAAAATAAAATTACAATATGGGAATTTTTTGTTGCTTCTCTTTGTTTGTGGTAAGAATTCAAATATTAAGGGGCTGGTACTTGAAGCAGCAGTGTGTGCTCTGCAGCAAGCAGGCTTGGGATTAGATTTAGGCAAGAAAAAAAATGCGATGATGTAGTTTCCAGGTTTGCCTTAGCACAGTTTTTCTGTAAACAACTGTTGGTCCCTTCTGTTATTCCTGAAATAACTTGCAAAATAAGATGATTGCTTAGAGCACTGAACAAAGAGTAACTGTGGGTGTTTTCTTTTTCCCCCCTCCCCAACCAGACCAAAGCTGGAAAACTAAGAATGTGGCTTGGCAAATGTGAACATGATTATTTAGTGTGATGGGGCTGGGGCTACCTGCCCAAGCTGAGCTCTGAGCAAACTGATGGGGAATGTCACATGTAGCAGCTATGTGGGAGCCTCAGGGTTCTGCAGTACATGGGTGAAATATATCACCACTCAGAAAAAGGGCTTTTTTTTTTCAGCTCTATCACTTCCGACATTCCTAAGCAGTAGTCTTTTTTTTCTTCAGTGCTGGGAAAGAAAAGTTTAACAAAAGCAGGTTTGAACTAAGATGCTAATGGTATTTGCCTGTACACTGGGTAAAGGAGATCAGGATGGAGGGAAGTGAAATAAGAGCCTGGGAAGGAGAGGGTTAGGTTAGCTGTTGAAAACTTCCTTTTCAGTAATGCTGTAAAAACACTGGCTGTGCTCTTCAGCGCTGGGAGTCTATTCATATCAAATTTCCAGTCCTGCTCAACAGAGTAACTAGAGTTCAGCATGATGTTTTAATGTTAGGCTTGTGCTTACTGTAGTCTTATTAACCCTTACTGTAGCAGTCTGGCTACTCTTGAAAGGTTCTGGGGTCTGCAGAGGTTGCTGTTGATTTCTTTAAGCTTTCTTTGTCTCCAGGAATATCTAGCAAGGTGAATGCTTGTGCTGCTTGGTTTTGCTTTGATCTATTTTCTTCCTTTTCTCCTGACTGCTTTGCCATTGATCACTGTCTTTGCAAGCTGAGGTGGTTTTGGGCCCCTGAGCCTTGCAGAGGTGGCCAGTCCTGCCCTCTGTCTGAGGGCAGGAGGGCTGGGGAGGAATTGTCCTCAGGAGGAGCAGTGATAGTGAGACCGAATGTGTAAAGCTTGTAACTTAGTGATGGATTAGTAACTTCAAGCAGGACTGTAACTATGCAGAATTGCAGCTCAGTCTCATTCTCTGTCTGCTGTTGCTGGCTGCTTTCCCTAGGTATGCCTCAGTTTCTCAATCTTTAAAAGTGGAGGTAACACATACTTCCTAAACTTTTCTGAGGTGGAAAGCCCAGAGAGACTGCTAGCTCTTCAGTAATATGAGACTGAAGCCCTGAGCAGGGAATGATTGTGGAAAATGCTTGTGGTTACAGTTGCTTTAGCCTTAGAGACTAAGTAGGGAGGAAGAGTTTGGTAAAACTCTCCATATGCTTCCTGAGCCAGATGATTTGTAATGAAAAAAGTGGTTATTCATGAAATAATTGGGAAAATAGCAGGCTATTAATCTGCTAAACTGTGTCTCAGTTTTGTTTTCATGACTTCACAGAGCTCTAAAAAGCCTCCTTTTCTTTTACAACTTCCACATTTCATTAACACTTTGTAGTTCTTGAATCTTGTTTGCTGGACAGAGTAGGGAGGGGCCAGATCCTCAAGGCTTCTGTAAAGGGATAACTGATGTTCATCCCCTGGCATCATACCAAATTTCCTTCTGGCAGCAGCCTCTCCTTTAAAAACATGGCTGTGTTGCCTCCCAGCAGCACAGCAGGTTAATAAAGATGAAAAAGAGAAAGAAATTCAAATAACTCTTTGTAAGCGTTGTTCTAAAAACTCTCCCTTGTGCTTCAAAGAAAGAGAAAGCCCTTTAGCTTAGCCTCATCAATTTAAACTGTGTATTTATTAGTAATGCTACTACTACCTGTAGTGGTTGAAACCTGTCTAATGCTAATCATTTTCATTATTACTGTGGTGCCAGGAGGCTGTGATAGTCTGGCATGCTGGATGTGACACCCAGGAGGAGACAAGCCCCTGCCAAAGGCAGTGGGGAAGATGAAGGCAGAAGCCACAGAGGGTGATGCAGTCTGGCCTCCTCCCCAGGAGGCTGGTGCTGCAGCTGATGACAGACTGCAGATCTCCTTGCTCTTGGTTTGCTAGGCTTGCTGCTACGGCCAAGTGGGCACTGATCACTTCCCAGATGACAATTTTCTGTGAGCTCTTGACTAGTGATGCTTTTTGTGTGCTGCGGGGACATGGAGTCATGTTAGGTGGGTACTGCTAGCTTGCTGTAACAGCCATCTTGGTGCTGTGCTGTCTTTAGTCATTCCTGTCCTTCAGATCATTCTAGAATTACCAGGAATGCCATTCTTGCGTTCAAGGCCTTGGTGGATATAACTTTTGGTGTGGAAGATTGGACCCTGTCTGGATGTATGTGACATGTATGTGCATTAATGCTGACATTTCCTTTCCAACAATACCTCCACTGCATGATCAGCCGTGAGCCAAGGATTACCTTCCCTAGGCCTCTCCTGGCTGTTAGGCCCATGCCATCTCCCTTGAATATTGGATCTGGGCTCCTGATGCACCCTGTAATTAAGCATACCCACTCCTGTTGTGCAATAGGAGTGAATCAGGTGCTTTTCCTTTGGGCACAGAGCACCTGGAACCTGTGGCCATCAGTTAATTACATGGGCTGTGAGCCACCCTGCCCTAGACCAAAGGGCGGGCTCCGTCTCCTCGGTTCACAGGCACCATTTGTTTTGCTCCCAGACTAATTAGCGCTGGCTGGTTTGGAGCTGGATAGGTGCTGGGGAGCAGGGAAGGCAGCACTGTGGCTTTTGCTGTATTCCACCTTCCCAAACAGTGGAGGTGAGGAGGTAGCTGCCCTCAGCCTGGCCAAGGGCTCCCTGGGCTGTGGGTGCCTGTGAGGACAGACCTCTGGCCTGGCCTGGGCCGGCCACTGCCCTCCGCAGTGTCGTGGGGCTTCTGGTGGCCCAGGGGCAGCGCCTCTGAGAAGCAATGCCACCCTGGATGCTCGTCTTTGTACTTAAGAAATAATTAAAAAAAAAAAAATCTGAGGGGAAATGATGGAATTTGAATAGTTTTGTTCTGTTTGTTCAGCTTCAACTAGCTCTTAAGGCTGACGGCCAGGAAGCAGGGCCGAGCAGAGGGCGCGCAGGGCTGAGGTTCCTGCCCCGTTGGCGCCTCCCCCTGGCGGCGGTGTGGCGGGAGCGGCCCTGCCCGCCACCCTGCCCGGCCCTGCCCGCCGCCCCCTCCGCCGGCCGTGAAGGGCCGCTCGCTCGAACCGGCGTCTCCACTCCCGGCCGCGGCAACCGCCGCTGAGAGCGTTCCCCGCGGCTGCCGCCCTTCCTAGGAGGGGGCGCCCCCCCCAGCCACCACCCCCGCCGGCAAGCTCAGGCCGGGGCCCCGGCACCGCGGGGCCGGCAGCTTGAGCAGGAAGCCCCGCGGCGGGGTGCCGGGATCCACCGGGGAAAGCCCTGGGCCGCCGGCTCCCCCCGCCGCGGCGGGCTGGAGCGCCCAGCGTTGCCCTCCCCGGGTGCCTTGTGGCCCCTGTTGCTGCTTTGCCGCCCGGGTTGTCCCCGTGGGGAGCTCTGGTGTGAGGGGGCACGGCGGAGAGAGGGGCAGGCTGTTACGGGGAGGTCCTTCACCATCTCGTCTCGTTTTCAGGGATGCCTGATGCTGTGCTAATTATGCCTGGCTTGCGCGGTAACTCGGCTGATGGCTCTTTGCCTGTTAAGATGGGCCGGGAAGTCAGGTCTTCCCACCAGGCCGGCGAGGAGGGCGCACCGGCAGGGCATTGCCCAGGCAAGGCGTGCTCCTGCTAAGGGCGAGGGAGATGGGATGTGCCATGCCGTGTTCTGCCAGACAGGCATGTGGGAAAATCACCTGGAGGGGGGGAATTAGGGAAAAATTACAGACCTAACAGAAGTTGTATTAGAACAATATTGAATAGAAGGGGGTTTATTTTCTGCCAGATTACTCCATCCCCTTTAATGCAATGAGCTGGCAAGGAGCTGCAGAGGAGGAGGAGCAAGGGCTGGCACAGGTAAGGAGTAATACAAATGTCTTTTCAGGGAGTAGCTCTTATGACAAAAGAACAGCTTATGCTGGACGTGGCTTTGATACTATTTACCTGGAACAATATGTTTTAAAACTAGACTGACCATCATGGCATGCTATGGCATGGGTGATTTGTGGGAACACAGGAGGGAGGGGAGGAGTGACAGTGCTGTAGTTGGTGCCTGTGTGGGAGGCAAAAGGAGGCAAGCTAGAGAAAAGGAAGAGGAGGGAGAAAGGTTTAGCAAGGAGGATCCGGTAAGCTGCGATTCTGAAGGTGGCAAACACAAGGTATTTTCATATTCCCTGCTCCTGTGAAGGAGATGGAAGAGCTGGTAGAAGTATGTACCTCTGAGCCAAAATGCATTTCCACTGCAATCCCAAGTCAAGGTCAGCAGGATGATGAGTACCAGATGATGAGGCCAGAGGCAATGTCTTGCGTGATAAGAAAGGAAGATTAAAAACAAGGAAGAATAAAAAAAGCTCATAACCACTCGTTATCAAATAAAGTTCTTGAAAACATTTCCTTGTGGATATGCTATCCTATAGCTGCACGTTGAGACAGGGTCCCTGCTGTGAAGTCTCTGCAGGGGGAGAGCACTGCTTTTCCCCTCTTGTCTTTGGGCAGAGAGCCATAGTCTCACCGATAACTAGCATGAGCTAAGCAGGTCAGGTTTAAAAAAGCAGAGGAATAAGTATGTATGAGTCTGACTGGAAAAGAGCATTGGGCAGCAGGGTGCTGCTTGGATTATGCGAGAATTGTTAGTTCTTGTTATGGGTATGTCCACTGGGCTAAGCACTGTATTACTGTTTGCAAGCACAGGGAAACCTTGCACAGCAAACGTGGTCAAGGCCTGAAATACTGTGTTTGGAGGATTTTAGGTCCAGCTGTGCCCTGTATTTTACTTATGTGGTCATTGCCTGTTGTCTGTACTGGGCCGATTTGCTAGACCAGACCTGGAGTAACATGCTTGTCCTCAGTGACCAAGTCAGGCTGCTGTGCACCAGGTGCCCTCTTATGAATGGGATTCAGGACAGATTCTCACAGCATTATAGACCAGCACATTACCCAATAAACTATTAATCTTGCCCACGGAGATGCTGATAAAGGTGGTCCTGGTATGAGGAACTGGTAAATGATTACAAGTGTTCCTGCACAAGCATGTTTGTATGCAGCCAGCACCCACGAGTATAAGAGGGATGACTGAGCCACTCTGCTGGAGCCACCTCTGGAGCAGGTATTGAAAGCTCCCTGTAGGGTAGAGCAAGCGTAAGGGCTGTAGACATGAAGATTGGGAGCCTCAAAAGGAGTTAGATGTTTAACTCCCCTAGATTCAAAGGGGATTCAGGCACCTGCCTCCCTCTGAGGTTCTGGGCTGGGCTTTTAGGGTAGCTCTGCACAGAGTCCCTTGTTTTGGAAACACTTATTTCCTCCACGTGTTCTTCTGTGACCTCTCCCTGTGAAGCCTGGGAAAAGGCTTGCACAACCCTGGAAGAAGTGAACATAGTCAGTCCTTTGTTGCAGGGACTGTTATCTTGCCAGTTCATCTCATAGCTGAGTCTCATCAGAGCCATGGGAGGCGTGAGGTGGCGCAGGGCTGGACTGACATGCTGCTTGGTTTGTTTGTGATGGTAGTGGTGCAGACAGGGTGATGGAAAAAATAGGTTGAGGAAGGATAAGAAATGGAGAGAAAAAGCAGGTTATAAGTTTAGGAAGTGGACCAAAAGAGGAACGCTGGAGAAAGAAAAGCACTGTGACACAGGCATGAGCTGAATGAGTGGGGAATGTGCAGGATGTAGGAGGGGTGGAAGAAAGGTGGACTCTGGAAATACGGAGGAATCATTAAGAAACAGGGAAAAGCTGAAGGTAAAGTGTATTTAATCACAAGCATTTTTAAAACTTCAAGCTGGACCCATTCTTCCAGTTTCCTTTGCTGTTTAGTCAATAGCTGGGAAACCCAGCAAGGTGAAATTCCTCTCTTGGGGCAGGTCAGGGGAAAGGTAATTGCTGTCTGCTGCCCTCCTGGAGCCTGCAGAAGCCTGGTTCAACCTCCCTGACTGCAGGTGTGTGAGGTGGTCTGTGATGGCTTATCAAATGGTGCGCTCCCCACCACCCCGCTCTGGGAGGTTTGTCCTTACTTCATCTTGTAGATGTCCTGAGCAGAAATAGCTTCACCCAGCTTGCAGTTAGGATTTTCACATAGACTCAGTGTGTGTGTTTGGTTACATCTAGACACGCTGTTCAAATATTTACATATTTGCTAGACCTGGCATTAGAAACTATATCTCTGCCCACAGAGACGGGTCTGCCAGCCCCTGGCTAGTCCTGACAAGAGTTGCTCTGGTTCAGGACTGGGCTCAGAAGTGTCAGCACCACCAGTGCCATGGGCACAGCAGCTGCCAGGGAACCAGCACTGAGAGGAGAGCACACATTCTGCTGTGGGTTAACCCACTCCGTGGGCAATATGTACGTGCACTGGCCACAAAGGCAACAGCCAATGCAATCCAGCTGCTTGTAAACTTAGAAGCAGCTGTAAGCCTTTGTGCTTTTAGTTTAAACGACATAAAGAAACTAGCTAATATATTTCCTGTGACTACACCTCCTTCCTCAGTCCGTACCTTTCCACTAATTATCCTAGGGGGGTACAGCCTTTTCTTTGCTGCCTTGTTGTGGCCCTAGGCCAGCCGGGAAGGGGCAGCGAGCTGGGGGGCTCCTGGCCCCCCCGGGGTGGTCATAACTGTACTTGGCAGCAGTGCTTTCCCCGCGGTTTGCATGCGGGGGAGCGCAGCCTGCCCCGCCGCCCGAGCCGCGGAGGTTCGCGTCTGAGCCCAGGGCCGCCTTCCCCTCCCCGGGAAGCCGGAGCCCGCTCGGAGCTGGCGCTTTCCCGGCTCCGGGAAGGCTGCCAGGGACCCCCACCGGAAGCCAGATCGGCTTTTTCTGCTCTTCCAGGATATACGGTCGTGCGGCTCTTCTATTCGAGAGGGTACGGCTGCCGCCGGCCCGCCCCACGCCGGAGAGGGCGTCTGACGTGTAGGGTTGCGCCGCTACACAGGGCACCTCGGCCTGGCGGGGCGGCGCCGCTACACGCAGCGTTACGGCGGCCGCCGGGCTTTCCCCGCGCCGTCAGCTGATGGGCGCCGGGCCGGTCCCGCGGCAACATGGCGGCCGAGATCCACTCGCGGCCGCAGAGCAGCCGGCCCGTCCTCCTCAGCAAGGTCGAGGGGCACCAGGACGTGGTGAGCGCCGCGCTCCTCATCCCCAAGGAGGACGGGGTCATCACGGCCAGCGAGGACAGGTAAGCGGCGGCCGCGGCCCGGCCCGGCCCGCCGAGGCGCCTCGCGGGGCGGTGAGGCCCCTCAGGGCCCGCTCGGCGAGGGGCTAGGCCGGGGCGGCGGGAGCGGGTGGGCAGGGCCGGCCCCTCGGCGGCGGGGCGGGTCCCCCTCCTCTCCCTCGGAGGTCTCCGCTCCGTGCGGGGCTGGGGCTGAGCCCCCCGGCCCCGCAGCCCCCGAGCGAGGCGCAGCGGCGGCGCGGCCCCCGCGGAAGGTGGCGGCCGGCGGGAGCTGGCTGAGCCGGGGAAGCGGGGCACTGGGGTGGGGTGCGGGGGGGAAATCGCTTTTTAGCCTGTAACTTTGCCCGGCGGCACGCAGCCGCGACTCTTAGCCTGGAGCCATAAGGAAATGACTGAAGCTGCAGTTCGAGGGAGGGAAACGGCATTGGCCGACTGGCGGCTATGGGGGCCGGCAGCGTTCCGCTCCTGGTGGGAAAAAGCTGCTGTGCTTCGTGCCTGCGTCCCGGCCCCTCCGAACTAGCTGGAAAAGTACAACTTGTGTGTGTGAAAGGGTTCTACAACGGTTATGAGCAGAACGAAAAACGTAGGAATACGTTTTACTCAGTCTTCAGCTGGGTGAATCACTTGTAGGTACGTTGCTGCTCCCCGGTCTGTCAGGAGGGTTGAGGCTCCCCGAGCTGCTTCAGTCAAAACAAGCCCATCCTGATGGCTCAGTTTGAAGGTCTTCAGCCTGTTTCGTTCTGGCTGAAACAGCTCAGGGAGTGAGTTGGCAGATCTGAGGGGAGAGGTGGTGATGAGCTGCTGAGGACAGTGGTTTCTGTCTGGAAGGGAAAATGTCTTCAGAGTCTAATCCTGATCCTTGGCACTGGTGCACACAGCATGTGAAACATCTGTCACAAAAGCTGGTAATGTCATTAAGCAGTTACTCAGACGAAACAGAAGTGAAAATAAGGAAGCAAGTAGCACAGAGGGTTGCTGGCTAGGAGAGAGGTGAGGGCTCTACAATGGAGTGGTGAGAGCTGGGATTTCCCCTGTGCTATGTGGAAAGTGACTTTTAAATATGAAGAGGGGTAGGAGATGCTTCTTAAGAGCTCCTGTCCAGAACTGTGGCAGTGTTTGAAAGAAGCATGTTAAAGTACGAAAGTGCCTTCTTTGAGATGTAGCTTGGTGGAGGGATAATTTTACTGTTATAATGTATAACTTTTAAAACTGAATTTGCGTTCATTTTTGCATTAAATCTTATCTGAAAAGCCTGACCTTGTGGGAGTATGAGTGCTGAAAATAAGTAGAGCTATGGTGTTACCTGAACGGGTAAACAAGGTTTTCTGGTGTTTATTTTTAGGTCAAAAAGAGCAAACAGACCAGCTAGCAATGCCACATGCTAATTTCATAAGCATAGTCTTAGCCAAGGCATTCAGGATTTGGGAGGGGGACAGATTAAGTGCAAAGGATGTAAACTTGTCCTGGTTTAAGTGAAGTTTACCAGATAGTGTTAGTTTTTCATTAGCTGGCATTTAAAGTGACAAAATTTGTATAGGACATGTCATGGTGCTGTTATGCAGACCAGGTAGAAACACTGACAAACTTGTCATACTTCTCGGTGACGTGGCAACATAAATCTGTTAGTAAAAAATGTGAAGCCATAGCTGCACTTACTGGTGCTGATTACCAGCACTTCTGAGAATTCAGGAAGTGCTAGTCTTATCTTTACTTCCACTGGAGAGGTGGTAAGAATGTATTTTTCATTGGCATTCCAAGAATTGTTTTCAAGTGCCAGTTGAACTCTTTAGAGATCAGGCAGAAGTAGTTGAATTTGGAAGGGGAAGACTTAATTATGTACTACTTTAAAATGGCTAATCAGATTCCACCTCCCCACTCCGCCACCCCCAAAGATTAGCACACTTAAGTCTTAGGTGAGCTATCAATTATTGGAACTGGAGTAAAAACTAATCACTGATTTCTAAATGCCTGAAGTACAAATGCTGTAAATTTGGGGTAACTATAAAGGCAAAGATTTCCCTGTGTTGTTTAAAGGCTATTTGAAAATATTTTTCTGAAGTACTTTGAGTCAGACTCCTCTTCCTCAAAAATATTTTTTTCAGCCATCAGATTGGGTGCTTATTGTAACAGGCCATCTAAGAGGTGCTCTTAAGTGCATTAATATTAGTGTTAGGATTATCCATCAGCTTCTATAGAATGTGACAGATATCTTTCCCAAGTTTCCAGAATGCTGGAGTTCTGGGTGCTGGAAGCATTCAGCAGAGTGTTAGCGGGATCAGAGGATAAAAGGTATATGTGCTTCTCAAACTATACAATTAGATATCGATGTATTAAATATTTTCATGCTCTTAGACTGCATGATATCATACTGTGCAATGTGTGCACTGGAAGGTGGGCAACAGAGGGAAACAGTTCTGTGACTTCACAGAACAGCACCTGCCTCTTCAGAGCTTCGTTTTGCCACTTAGTATGGCTTCTTTAGAGTTAAAATGCAATTTTCTCCCTGGTAAAGAGGTTAACAGCTTCCTTCGCTGTAGTAATGCCTATGTAAAAGCAGCAGGATTTGAATGTTGACCCTTTGAAGCAGTAGTACATACTACTCCTTGTTGACCCATGGCAGCAATTGTACCTAGCTTGCAGCAAGTGGTGACGCTTGGATGTGTTAGGTATGTTTTCTGGCTTTGATTGCAAGACAGACTTGGTTGTCTCTTCTCTTCCTGTGGAAATGATTTTCTGTAGTACGTGTTGGGTAACAGGTTTTGGAGGAGACTGAGCAGCTTCCTTTTTATTCCACTTTTATGTGTGGTGGTTCTGGTATCTTAGTCCTGTACAGGATGAAGTTGGTGTTTTGGGTGCCAGTGTGGGCTAAGTGTTAATATGTTTGTGTTTAGTTTGTTTTGGTGCGCTTCCTGAAGGACAGAAGAGGGAGAAGCAATTTTTACAAGTTCATATCCGAGTTAAACCTGAACAGACTTTCATGGCAGAGGCTTGCCTATAGCAGACGACGCCAGCCTTTAAGCTTAAAGATCTAATGCTGAAGGTAGCAGTCTGCATTCTTGTTGGTAAGAGCCAAGGATGCAGCAGCATCTTCATCTCTGCAGATTTTGATACCAGATACAGACCTGTGCAAGGAGAGCCAAAGCTGTTGCCTACCTTTGGTGTGTGTAAATTTCTAAGAGAAGCTTTGGACTCAAGGCTAAATTTGTGGTGCCGATCTTACTATGAGCGTTTATTTAGATCCTGAAACTTTCAGAAACTGGTGTGCTGTATTGTCTCTAATCTGGGATACCTCCTACAGCACATCAGAGCCTACTTATGTATCCTTCACCTCCAGTTTAATGTGTTATCAAACTTACTGCGGTCCTGTTTGTTCACTAAAAACGGCGTGTAGGTGTTAATACTGCGTAACTGATTATGCTGCTAGCAGCAAGCAAAGTACAGAGTTCAAGAAGTGAAAGAGCTGTTATGCACACCAAAAGAGTAGGGCTGAAGTATTTTTGATTATGTCTTAATACAGCTAAGGCTGTCAAGTGTTTCATAAAAACCAGTCAGAGGCATGTGTTTACAAGTTGGGTGAGGAAAACATTGGTGCACAAACGTTCTGCAGAAATGTTGTAGATTATCCTTCTCTTAGAGGGGTTGTAGTTCTTTCTGGTTTAAATTATGTTTTCTACAATGAGAAGTAATGGTAACTTTTTTCCTTGAGGGTACAAAAGATGACATAGCAAATACGTGAATGCAAATAAAAATCTAGCTCTTTTTTATTTAAAGTTTTGAAGCCAAAATAGGCAGCAAGAATACCCGCAGGAGTGCAGTAGTTAATTTTCCCAATCAGACTTTTTCACAGGATAATTTCCATCTGTGAAGCTTTCTCAGAATTTACCTAGAAAGGATGATTAACTCAGTGTCCTTATGAGCCTCTTGCCTGACCCTGGCTCCAAGACAATGTTTGGAATTGTTGCAGTGTCTCTCTCAGCCTGGGCAGCTAGCTCAGGTACCAGCTGTGAGTTGGATCAGTCTGCTTGAGGCTTGCTCGTGTTTTCTCAGAGCTGAGATAGGCCAGTGTGGGCTGGACAGGTCTGTGATACAGTAAAATCTCTGGACATAGCCTTATTATCTTTGTTGTCAGCAGACAAATAACTAAAGCAAGAGAAGTGTTTGCCAGCTGCAGCTGGGAATGCTGAGGGATAATAAGCTAGTGTACAAGACCGTAAATGCAAGGTTAAAGTACAGTATTTACCACAGGCTAACAGGATCTGTAGAGTCACTAGCACATCTGAATGCTGCTGTTCTGTAACCATCAGCAGCTGCTACTGTGTTGGAACTGCTGCTGCTGATCACAGAACAGTTGTGGTATTAGGGGTTTTTTTGGTTATGGAACTTTAAATATTGGTCAAAATTAATGTTTTAGTGAGGCTAAATTTGATAAAAAGCATCAACTGCAAGTGATGTCCTTGAACTTGTATCACACTGTAATTAAAAACCAGATTCCTAATGCTGTTTTGGGAACACTGTCAATAGCAATCTGAATACTTCTGCTTTATTTTGACTACCAGAAAAATCCAGTCTTCTGCTCTTGCTAGGAAAACAAGTTAGTGACTGATTTCAGATAGGAAAGCAATTGTTTGTGGTTTGAAGGTGTTGGGAAGATGCAGTTCTTGGAACAGGCTGGTGTAGCCATGTAGTACTTGCAGCAGTGCTTGTATTGTAACACATTTGGATTTGCCTGTTGGTATTTCATCAGTTCTTTCTCCCTGCCATGCGAGCATTTGGCTTTTAGAGGGCAGTTTATGTGGTATGAGCACAAATACTGTTGGAATGCTGAAGGATTTTTCTCTGCTCTCAAACCCCAAATTTTTTCTCCAGCACTGTTCGGTGCTTAACTCTGTGAAAGAAACAGCAACTGAGAACAAGGGAAATCCTTAGTAATTGGTAAGGCCACACTCAGTATTGCTTAAAGATTACTTTTGTATGCATTGTTTCTTTATATTGTATTTTAAAAAAACCAAACCCCAAAAAACAAGAAAACAGCCAAAAAACCCCTTTCAAATTACTCTTCTATAAATATGTATGCTTTCCAGCTGAAAATACTCAGTTAGGGAAGTTTGGAGGTCTTCTTTAATCTTGTTTAAATTCCTCTTGCTACTCTCAGATGTCTGAGTCTACAGTGATTGAAAGTGGATGTGTCTAGCTCTGGGTGCTCCTTAATGAGTTTCAACATTTTTACATCCTTACTGAGACTGCTGTCAAACAAACCTGTATCTTTCTAGGCCCTTAATAGGGAATGCTTGAGGAAAGATGAGTGGTACCTAGCACTTAGGTACTGAGCACAGGCTTCTTCATTAAGTAAAGACCAAGTTTTGAGAAGAATGTGGAAAACTCTAGGATTGATACGGTGGTTTACGTAATAAAACATTTTCATGGTAGGAGACTGTGGAAGTGGCATTAGTGGAGGACTTCTCTAGTCCTTTAAGCTAGAAACGGTATTCCATAAATTATTTGGTCCTAACAAAAGTAGATACAGTACAACAACAGGTTTACAGGAGAGAAAAGTAGAAGTGGTATTTTGGCACAGGTTATTTGCTGACTACTATGAAACGTCTCTTTTCAAATTTTGCTCAGAGCTTTGTATAATTAGATAAAAAGCTGTCTCACAGCTTATCTTTGGCAGCGTGAGGCTAGCAAAGTCTAAATCTTGCTTAAACCAAAATAAGAAGCTTTCAGAAGTTAATTTTGCTAACTCTTGCAGCTGTTTGCCTAGACGCTCAACTTTATTGAGGGACTGTATTGTTGATGATCAGTGTAGAAATCATACTTCCAGGAAATAATTTGCTTAGAAAAAGCAAATCCTTGCTTCCTTATATGAATTCCTAATTCAGTATAGTTGACCAGAATACTGAGGGGAAACAATGTCTACTTTGGGAAAATCAGCAATGCATCTCAATCACTATGGCAACTCCTATTCTTCATATAAATACATATATATATATATATATAATTCCATGATTTTGGTTAGAAGTGAAAGAGATTTGTAAAGGTAGAAGCTACCGTCTGAGACGTTTAGAACAGTTTGAGTATGATGGAGCAGTTTTAAAAAGCAGATTAAACAGCTGCTAAAAATGCATAGGTGCTAACCCATGCTTTTGCATCATGAAAATGACTTCACAGCATTGTGGCTTTTTTTCATTTTCTCATGTTACCAAGAAATAACTGCTCTTCTGAAAGTGTTAACTTTTTGACGGTGAGGCAGGGTGTCAATTCTTGTAAAGAGGAAGTGATAGCTTTTAAGAGACAGTCTTAATGCAACCTGTTTAATGGACTGGAGTAATGTGCATTTGTCACGGAACTGGTGGAAGAGTGGTTTGATTCAAAACCTGAAAATCATCGTTTTGAGGCAGTGTGTACTCAGCTATATTGATGTCAAGTTTTAGAAAAGGAAAGGAGTACATTAAGGGTGGGTGTTGTCATCTTTGTGTGGTCCTTTAAAGAAAAGCCCTTAAATGGATTACAAAATGAAAATGCTACCTATATTTCTTCAACCTGCAGAGTTCTAGTTCTGATGCAAGATACTAGTCCCCTCCTGTACTCTTTTTATTGAACTCTTACTGGCAATTTTGTATGATGTTTAGCAAATCTATCCCCTAGTTTTTTTCTAAAAAATGCTAAATATCAGATGCATTGAGGTGTGTTTGGTTTTGTTGGTTTTTTTTTTTTTTTTTTAAATAGAACAACTCATCTCAATGAAATCTCTTGACAGTGTTGCCAGGTACATGGATTTACAGATCATTTAGGTTTCCATTTAAGGAAGGAGGAAGTTGGATTTAAACAGTGACAAGAAGTCAAACAATGGTTTGGAGAGGAAGTTTCAAGTAGGCTTAAAATAACCTTAACGCTACCTACTGTGTCTATGTGTTCTCTTAACTTCTTGATGTAGATTCCCTTCAAGTATGCCTATTGTAGGAATGTTTTTAACTGACGATAACTTTCCACTCCCTTGCTGATTCTCTTACATCCCTCCTCCCAGGATTTGACAGTCATGGGAGTGTTACAATGCTAAATGTTCTCAAGACCATTTTTCCTTTCCTTCCAACGCTTGATTTGGAAGGTTGCAAACTAAAAACAATTTTATAAAGAGCCTTAGAATGCAGTCCAGGTAGTCTTGTCAGCTTCTTTCCATTTCCATTTGACGGGCTAATCAATTCTGTTGGTATTTAGGCCAGAGGAGCAGTGCAAAGCAACAGTACTACTAACATTGATTGTCCTTTGTGTTTGTACATGAGGGAGTAGAAGTGTGGATTAGAGGGAATAGTGCTGAACTAGATATGAGGTTCTCCATGGATCCATACATCAATATTTGGGGATGGAGATGTCAGTAATATGCTGGTCTGGAGAATGAAGTGCTTCTGTTACTAATATTCAGCATCTGGCTTGCTGAAGGATGAGTTGCGCAGAGGAGCTGTAAAAATTCAGGAGTTCAGGCTTCCATAAGGAGTGATTTGGAATTCTTTTTTTAAACTTAATCTACTATAAAGCAAGCTGTGGCTTCCTCTGACACAGCTGGAAAGTTCCTGCAACTTGAATTCGACTTAAATCAGCCAGAACCAAGGAGAAAGAATTAAAGGGATGCAATATGTAGCAATGTCTGAGGTGAGCTGAAATAGTATTTCCATTTCATGTTTAATGGAACTTGTATAAATAGATTTGAAGAAAACTGTTCAGAATCAAAGGGTAGCTACTCTTAGTACCATTATTCTTGTTATGTTAGTAGCGTTGGAGTACTACTATTTTTATTATGTTGTTTCTCTATTACGTTTGAGTAGCACAAAAGCTGAGAGGATTGGAGCTGGTATATAAGTAATGAACTGGTTCTGATGGTGTGCTTACAACTGTCTTCTCATCACTCTTCCCACAACACAGAACAATACGAGTATGGCTGAAGAGAGACAGCGGACAATACTGGCCCAGCATCTATCACACCATGTCATGTAAGTACAGTGCTGGAGATGGTAAGTGATGTCCAAGCACAGCATGAGTTTTGTACCTGTGCTCTGTGTGGGGCTGACTCCTTCCCATTTCCTCAAGTGCTGGATTCACTCGATGATCTTGAATTTGGCAATTTTGCAGCAACTTTAGCTCAGACTTTAATTGCACAGTGCATAAGGTCTAAGGCAGTGTTCTGTCAGAACCAGATCCTTCACCAGGTAAATCACTGTGTGGATCTGCAGCTGTAGGTGCCTCAAATGCTGGCAAATAACTTGCCTGCCAAAAAAGTTAGTTTTTCAAACCACAAGCTGAAAATTAAGACAGAAGAATATTCTCAGCTTTCTAAGGTGTGCATTTTTCCCCCTACATTTATATTATTAAGAAAACAATACTGAGTAGCAGCTTCAGTATTGGGTAGATCTTGAGTGTCAGTGTGCTTTTTTTGATTTTGAAACACCACTCGGCCTGGGTGCTTTGCTGTAACTTCTTTAACCTAGACACATGCCATGTACAAAAAGAGGTAATACAATGACAAAACAAACCATCACACAAACAAAAGATAGTCTTTGGAATGTCAATTTCTGCAGAAACTTACATACAAATGTTAAATGAAGATCAAAGAATTGGACTCCTTGATGTTCTGTGTCTTTTCAGCTGCAGGCTGAGTAGCCTAGGATCTAGATCAGAAATGCCAACTGTAATCTTTTTTTTTTTTTTTCTTCAGTAGTTGGTCTAAATTACAACACTTGCTCAATTTATCAATTTTCTGAATAGACTATTTAGACTGCTCTATAAAGGTTTATACGAAATCAAGTGTGCCTTTAGGTAGTTCCAAGGGATGGACTTGTCCTGATGTAATATGACCACTGTAATATTCCAGACTGTCCTGTCTGGGTTTAAATTTCTAAAACCACCTTCAAGGCCACATTTTCTGATGGTCTTGGAGAAGGAGGTTTAGAACACTGTATCTTCATCCTTGTAATTTGCAAGTTTAGTGGGGCCACTCTTCAGTGAATTTTTTTTGCAAAATTTTCATTAGGACACTATTGTAATTTTGTTGTTGTTTTTCACGTTTATTTTAGCTCTTAATTTCAAAAAGTGAAGTAGGTCTTTAGAGGTTTTCTGCTGAAATAAATTGTATGTAATCTCAAAAACATGAGTCTCCTTAAAGCTGCAGATATTGAAACATGATTCCATATGAAGTTGGCATGCAATTACTTATTTCTGTCTAGCGCTTTACTCTCTAATGATACAGTCCTCAAATGTAAAGAATTGGAATATTGTTCTGGTATACAACTCGGGACTCTATTTGAGATAATTTTAGTGAACTCAAGTTCTTCCGTGTAACCATCTGCACATGCTGTTGCTGCTGGTTAGGCTTTCATCCTGTGTGGAATTCCTCTTACCAAGTTGCACCTTGTGGCAGGAAATGGTGTTTGCATATGGTGCCTAGTAGTATATCTGAGTTACTGTAGTAGTGTACCTTTCTTCAGTTCACATATGGGAATTTAACTGTCTTACCAAGGGACATTATCTCTGCAGACTAATTTCTATCAAGCTACTTAAACAGCTTTTTTCCTGTATGAAAGAATTGGTTTTAACAAAAGTTCTGTGTATCCTGATACCTGTATTCCAGTAACTCTAATGCACTTGCTTTTTTTGACAGCACCATGTTCAGCTATGGCTTATCATCATGACAGCAGACGAATATTTGTAGGCCAGGATAATGGAGCTATCATGGTAAGTTGCTGTGACTTTTCTTCAGAATGTAGATTAGAATTGTCTAGATTTTCCATGAGCACCAGGTGTTGCTGGCAGCTGATAATTTTTCTTTCCCTTTTTGGAATGCAGCTACTACTAAATGGCTGAACTTCTTGGCAGTTCATCTGAGATGTACATGGGAGGACTGCAAATAAACAAGGGTTCTTCTGGCCAGGTGGGAGCCAGCTAACCTCAAGAAGTCACTGCGCCATTAGTGTAGCAGTGGACCCAAACAATGACACTTTGTCAAGGAATAATTTTGAGTACATTAAGCTGGGCAGAGTGCTGTGGTGGTGCACTAACGGGTTGTGAGCTGCAGCTGGCTTGCATCTGGCCAGAAGTATGGATCAGCCTGTGTCTTGCCATGCAAGTGTCTCTGGATTTTCTTGATGTAGATCTTTTTATGATGTGGAAATTTCAACGCTAGCTCTAAAATTACAAGAGGCAGGGTTGGTTTCTTTTCCTTCTGGGAAGTCTTCCTTCTGTCTCTCTGTACTCTGGGAGAGGGTGAGCAATTACAGCAAGAGAGCAGATATATATGGCAGAACAGAAAGGGGTCTGTATTCTTCCCCTCTTTTCTTGGCAAAGGAGGGGAATCTTGTGATTCTCCCAGATGCTTTAATGGTTTCCTTTCTTTATGAAAATAAGGTCAAAATAATAACTGACCTATAACTGAGCTGGGGTACTGCATCAGTGTCATAAATAGTGATTCTACTGATAACTCCTGTGTATAGTGTATGCAGTACTACATAGAATAATGTTTCTAGTGATAACTACTTGAAATTGTAAGATAAGACTTTTAAAATTTCACTAAGCCTAATGGATCAAATAGAGAATACTCTCGCTTAAATCTGTCTATTATGAAATCTCAGATACTGAATTTAACTGCGAGATACAGTGTTACTTATTCCTGCTGGGGACAGCGAGACCTTACCTCTTCCTATAATCTCCATTCAGCAAACTCTTTTCTGAAAGAATGCTCCCTGTTGAAAATGTAGTTCACTATTAACCTTAATTTACAGTTGGTGTGTCAGTGTGCTACACTTCAGTCTCTGAAAATGCTAGTTTTTCATGAGATATGTTGCTGCTAAGCAAATTTTGTTCTGTGAGGTTACTGCTCTCTTTTTTTTTGTATCAATATTGCTTATGTCAGTGTGGTATCTTTTCTAATGATTCTGCTTTGCTTTTAGGAGTTTCATATTTCAGAGGACTTTAATAAGATGAACTTTGTGAAGACCTATCCAGGTAAACTGTTGACCAGTGACTACACTAACATTTGTGTGAAGGGGAGGCATCTAAAATGCTTGGGAAACTGGACACTGTCACAGACTAATCAAGTCCAAATATGCTTTAAATCTGACTGACCTTCTAGCTGTCACTTAGTTAGGAATAACTGCCTTAAGATAAATGTTCAGTTACTGAGTAATCCTCAGTCATCTGAGTTGCAGTCATTATCATTAAGTTCAGTACATCATTAGCCTGTGAGTGTAATGAGCCAGAACTAGTGGTTCAGATTTTGCTCTTCAAGTGGAGTAGTTATACTGCGTGAGGGTAAGAGCTTTCTACATTTTGGTATTTGCAGTTTCCATCCTTACCTTCTGTAATCACTGGGCTTGGTTACTTCTAGCTGAAGATAACAGTCCTTGCCTTCTCTGTCAACTTAGGAGAGCAATAGGGATGGAAAAGGTCTTATTTTTTTGGTACATGGGGAATAGGCATTGTTCTAATATCTATGGAGATGCTAATTTCAGCATTTGTCTGCACATCCTTAAAAGAAATACAAAACTTGATTGCTGGTTGAAATTGGAATATTAATGTAAAAGGCCTGAAGGAGGCTCATGAAGACTGCAGATTATGTAGTGAAACAAAGTGCGGTTTGTCTTGTGACTCCCTGACACTGATAGAAGCAATGTTCTTACGTAGGAGAAAAAGACCTTGTTCCTAAAGCAGCAAGCCCTGCCTTTATCCTAAGGAAGATGACTTGACAACTCAGTCCAGGGAAATACTTGCATCTTGGGGGAAAGGGGGGACTTCTTTCTAATGCTTATGTAATTTTTTGCTTAGTGGCAGCATCCTAAACAAATCTCTGTGGGATTTGGTTGCTGTCATAGGTAGCAGTTTAAATGGCATGGACTAGATACACTGTCAGGTGCTTAAAAGCATGCATCTGAGGATAGCTCCCCAGGCATCAGGAAAAGAGGCACTTAAAGATGAAAGTTAAGGTTTTTAGATGCATTACATTACTTCCCAGAAGTACTGGCCTAACTAGAGAAAGCTGAGGATTTGTCTGCCCCTTAACCACGGCATCACCAGTATCTGGGCTGAACTCAACTTCTTTCTCTGGGATAAAGGGTTAAATTAGCGGACTGACATGATCAGTTCACTTAAGCTATTCAGAAGGCAAATACTACACAGAACAATGCCAGCCTTTTAATTCAGCCTAGAGGCGAGTATAGTATGATGGTAAGAACATCTCCCTAGGGCACTGCTTAGGTACCATCTTCAACCTATGTCTCTCTGAATTAGAACATGCGAACACATCACTTTGATTTTTAGGAAAAACTAGCCAGAAACTTTTTCTTCCCACAGCCCATCAGAATCGAGTGTCTGCTATTACTTTCTGCCTGGCATCAGAGTGGGTTATCAGCACTGGCCATGACAAGTGTATCAGCTGGATGTGCACCAGGAGTGGGAGTATGCTGGGGAGACATTACTTCACCTCTTGGGCTTCGTGTCTACAGTATCCTTTTGAAAAATGATTGCTGCCCTGAAACCAAAGGAGTACTTTGTTCCTTTAGCTCCATTTGTTCCCTCCTTTAATAGTGAAATCTCTTGCAAGTCTGCAAACCTTTATTCTGATTAGATATTTAATACCATTATTTCTGTCAGGGGATGTTGTGACCTTGAATTACAGAAATTGCAGTGTGTATTAGTTCCAAATGTTGAGATGTTTGTCTGTGGGATCTTGTGGAAGTGACTAATAACTGTACCTACATCCTGGCCTGTAAACTTCCTAGGCAAGTCACTTTGTTCAACAGATACCAGTGTGCTCTAGAAGGACTCAAATGCATAAAACATCATAAACCCCCTTTGGATTGCTTTAATTTTTCTGCCTTTACTCATGTTAACCTTTTGTATCTTTAAGCTACAGGGTACACTGTACCTTTATTCATTACTAGTAGTAATTTGTCTGTGCAATTTGCTTTCCTGCACATTGCTTTTAATTGCAGCATTTGTAGCTTAAGAACTCTGGTTGTCTATTCAGCTGTGAGTACTTCCGGGCATTCTTTACCCTTTGTAAAAAACTTACAAATCCAGTAGCTTAAAATGTAGTTCATATATCAAAACTTCTGAGCCTGAGTTAATACTTTAAATTCTAAAACTGTTTTTTGGCACTTTTTAATGGTGACAATTTAGGTGTGGCTAGACAGTAATTGGAAGTACTGGTTGGTGTATGAGGATTAATGGCAGTAATGTTGTAGAAGTGGCGTAATTCAAAAGGTGAAAGAGGTCAGCTGCGTCTCTTGAAAAAAATACCTCTCTAAGAATCGCTATATACCTGTGCAGTACTAAGAAACCAGGAGGAAAGCAAACTGCTTGGTTGTTGGCAGCGTGTGTAGCCTTCTGAGGTCTCCTATTTTTGCAGACACTGCCTTGCTGACTGAAGAGCTGACAGATTAGTATTGTTGTACTTACACTCTTTTTTTGCTGTCCTTGTTTTAGTGTTCAGGGTGATGGTGTCCCAGAAAATATTTCATGTACAGCTCACCTCGGCTGCATGCAGCACAGAACTGCGTTAATACTGGGGGGTGTGTGTGTTTCAGGAGACTACCTCACAGAACAGTCTGGTGCCTCTGAGCCTCACTATTTGAATGCAGTGGGTTCTATAGCTAACGCTATTGCAAATAACAGAACAGTTTATTATGAAAATGGAAAAAAGAATATAATCTTTTCTGTCAAGATAAATTTCCAATGAACAGCATGATATTTTAAAATGCACTGTAATTGATCCTGCCTTTGGACTTGTGTTTGGAAGAATTAACTTTCTGGTGTGTGTACTAGGTGCTTGGTCTCCCTGTCAGGAGGTTCCTTAGGAGTTAGTTGTTAATGATCCTCTGTGTAAGCTTCTAAAAAACACATCAGAGTGCCTTTTCTCTACTGGATTAGTGGGGATAAAGCTAGCCTGAATTTCCAAGATGTAGAAAGGATCACATGTTCAGGGACTTAGTGGATTTGTTGAAAGTGAAATGTTTATCTCTATTCTGAAGGCTTAAGAGATTTCAGAATGTCATCAGATGACAAAACCTCTGCTTTTTCACTTGTGGTGGTGGGCTCTTTGGTACACTGACTTTTTAAAGTTAGTCTTTTCTGTTGCACAGAGTAGGCTGCTTTGCTGGCTGCTGCTTGTGTGTTTGTGTGGCTCCAGGAGGACAGGTAAGTTTATACACAACTCTTGGGTTATTTGGTGTCAACTGTATAGGGTTTTTGTAGCTCTTGTTTACATCCTGAATAGCAAAGGTCTTCCAAAGGCAGCAAATGGTCTAGTTCCATCCAGTTTGCTGTGCTTTAGTTTCTGGAGACAGTAGTTACAGTGACAAAAACTGAGTATCAGAACATGGTTACGATGTATAATACTTTTGCCAAACATGGCACCTTGTTAGTAGATCCCATGTTAGGATGTGGTGTGGCTTGTATGTCAGTGTTAAACGACAGAACCCTTTCTGAAATACAGTTCAGTCTTCAATACTGTGTTTAAGGACCCACATCAGTAAATTTGAAAGTGCAGAGAACAGAAACTAGATGGTCTCACCTTCTCAGTAGCTACAATGTTGGGAGTGTACTTCCACTGTAAGGTAAACTAGCTGTGGTGGGTTAACGTCCTTGTGTCTTAGTTTTCCTATTCTGGCAGCATCGACTAGTATAACATGCTAGAAAACTAAGTTTATAGGAGGACATACTAGGTAGGGCTGAATGCCACCCAATGTCCAGTGAGGTGCTCCTAACGGTAGCTCTGCACTGCAAGAAGTAGCCTGAGGAATTCTGGCATCTCTTGTAGAAGATCATGAGAGTATTCTGTAAATTTCTGCTAGAGATGGTCTAAATCTACTTGGCTTGCCTTAAACTAGGGGATGTGTTATCTCCTGGCTTCTCCAGTGGCTTTCTAAAACTTTTCATATTTATTTTCCATACTGTGTTACCTGCACATGTAGGGAAGTGTGGGGAGAAGAGAGGAATGAAAAACGTTTAATTATGGTCTCCAACCCCTTTAGAAGTAGTTACATAAGTATTTGTCTGGCCTATTAAAATGTTCCATTCCAGTTTATTTAGTATATTGCTAACAGCTGTGCTGTCTGTTTCAGTCCCATAAAATACTCTTATGAGCAAATGAGGCTTCTCCTTGACTGGTGTTCAGATATGATCATGAAACTCGGCATGCCTTTGTTGGTGATTATTCTGGACAGATCACTCTCTTGAAGCTTGAGCAGAATACATGCT
Source organism: Falco peregrinus (assembly GCF_023634155.1). Lineage (NCBI taxonomy): Eukaryota > Metazoa > Chordata > Aves > Falconiformes > Falconidae > Falco > Falco peregrinus. The sequence continues at coordinate 9,933,896 of NC_073732.1, read as the reverse complement.
CAGTTATCACAACACTCAAAGGACATGAAGGTAAGTAATTCTTCATCTTAATTCCACTTGACCTGTACTACAGTACCTCTTTGTAAATTGCAATGAGACGTTCAGTTGAGGATCTACCCCTTAAGGATAGATACTGGATAAACTACTAGTGCAGGGCAGTAGTTATCAAAACCTGTTCAAAGCTGTACATATGACTGTCTCTTAAAGAACAGACACATACTTGCTGAGGGGAAATCTTAACCTTATAAATACTGACAATATTTTTCATCTATAGTAAAAATACAAGGTAAACATACGCATTCAATTAACACAAGTTATCCACTAGATGGCCACCTTTAAAAACTTTTGTTTCCTTAACATTGAAAAGAAAGGACAAGAATATATTATATTTTTTTTGGTCTGGAGGCCTTGTAGTACTATAATAATCCCTAAAGCAGCTTTAGCAGCCCCCAGTCTGGATTCTAAAAAAACACTTAATTCTTTCCAATGTGGACTTCACTGTTCTGATCAGTCTTTATGAGACATTAGTTCAGTTTCCTATGTTTAGCTGAAACTAAGCTATAAGCAAGAAATCTAGAGAGCCTTTTAGAATCAAAACTGTCTAGCCAAAGACAAATGTCTCACGCTGTGTAGTATAGTTGAAATCCTTACGTCGAACAAAGAACCAAATAGTCTGTGACATGATATGGAGCCACTCTCTGCTGTAATGAGTAAGGCAAGAATGCAAATCAGAGGAGAATGTGTAATTTAATAATATACTGAGAGAAATAAACAAGACTTAATGCCTCTTCCCATGTGGTACTGGCAACTTTCACATCAGCTGACTAGTTAGTATTTGGGTAGGGGTAAATTACTGGGTCATGAGTCTCAGCCCCACTGGAAAAGGCTGCCTTGTTTAATAGCTGTAAGTATAGAGTAGACTTTGTTAAAGCTGGGTAGACTCCTGATTTACAGATGACTGTAAAATGACAAAGCAGGTTTTGAATGTGGGAAGCTGGTTGAGATTTTCAAATGATAAATGCCTCTTCTGCTTTCAAGCAGAATTTCATATTGTTTCAGTTAAGAGCAAAATAATTTTCTTGGCCCTAGGGACTCCTTTTCCTAGTCTGTGTTCAAGTGCAACTCCTTGATAGATACTGTTGTTAGTCTGAAAGCAGTATGTCTTGATGTGCCACTACATAGAGCGTGTATTCTCTCTATTAAGTTGTGGTGGGTGTCCAGGTACTAACTTCAGCAGTGCTGTCTGCATAGCAGACAACTTTGGCTTATATATCAGTTCACTAAGGGAACTGTGATCCTCAAAACAAGAATTGATCTAGTACAAAAGATGATTACATTTGAGGGGCAGAAACAGGTTTTTCTTCAATTGGTGTAATAGTAGCTATTTCATCTTGTTTGCTTTTTGGCTTTTTTTTAAAAGCAAAACAGATTATGTGTAACCTTTTTTCCTCCACAGTATTTGTGTAATATTCTCAAGGCCTGGTAACTAAATTTAAATAACATCTAGTTCTTCTCTGTGTGCTCTTTGCCAGACTTCAGAAGTCTGACTTCATCTTGTTTCCTTTCTAGCTCTTGCCTTACTGTGACTTCATAAGCAAGCAGTGTTTGCTTTGCAGTTTGAATGGTTTTAGAGCTTGCCCTTCAACAAGCCAGTTTCCAGAATTCTCCATGTTTAACAGCCTACTGTGTGTAGGCTGAGTTAATACTCAAACTGCCTTTTATGGCACAGATGCTCACTGTTCTCTGAGACAACTATTCCCAAATGGGTCAGTCTGAAAACAGTGTAGCCCTAAAGGAGGCAAGAAAAATCTCGTGCTCCAGAGAGCTGGAGAGGACTAATTTAGGCTGTAATTACCATTCATCTTGCTTTCAGAATAACAAGGCTTTTGATGACAACTGAGCAATGGAATGATGCTTTAACGGGAAGGATGTCTGTAAAGGAATAAAACATCCCTGCAACTTCAAAACTATAGGTGGCATGAGTGACAAATTTACTTATTTAGTATCCTGTCTACATTATCATGCATATGGGCTTAGTATAAGACTGCTGCTGTCAGATGACTAATTTCTTTTTATGTCAGACTAATGAGGTGCACAGCCAGGTTGGGCCTTCTGAAATCTCATTTTGTAATTTAGTATGTAGTGGCCAGATTTGCTAATAGCAATGAAACTGTCACTTTGTTTCTTATTCCAACTATTTTAAGGTTGTAAATGGTCATGTAAGGGAGTTGGTTTACCTGTGAACACTGCATGCTGTCCTGCAACCACTGACCAAGCACCTTACTGTATTGTAGATATTAGTCTCTGCTTGGCAAGTTTTAATACTTTTCATCTTCCGAAGCTCGCAGAGCAGCCTGCTGACTCTTAAAACAAACTACCAGTTTACAAGGGGCAGCAAGCTGGTAATCAAACTTTCTGGCTTATGCTTTGCATCTAACTTTCATCTTGGGGGTGTTTTGTTCTGTTGTCAAATGCTCTTTGCCTCTCTAGCAGGACTGTATCTTGCTGTTGCATGCTGTCCTTTGCCTTAAGGCTTTCAATATCTGTTACTGTAGTAAGGGCATACCTCAGGTTTCACTTTAGTGACCCAGAAGAGCATCATTGTGTTGGGGAGTGGCTCCCTTAGGTCTAACTGCAGAATGTTCTTTCCTAGGAAGTATTACTTCCCTGTGGTGGGATCCTGTTCAACGACTGCTCTTCTCAGGTGCCTCTGATCACAGCATTATCATGTGGGATATTGGTGGAAGGAAGGGACGAACACTGCTTCTCCAGGGACATCAGTACGTAATGGTGTCTTATTTTTCCTACATGTTCTGTAATGAACACAGAGTCCGAGGAGGACTAAGTAGCATGGCAAGATATTTGAATCTGTGAATAACAGGGAAGATAACTTTTTGCAGAACTCTGAGGCCTTTGAGGTGGAAGAAGGATAATCAGTACTAGGAAAGCATTACTGATAAGTCCTTTTTTTTTTTTGCTCATGTTTGATACTTCTAAACATGGGTAATAACAACATAACATAGAAGTAGGTTATAGAAAGAGGTGTGTAAAAATCCTAACTCGTCTTACTTGGACTTTATGTAGAAGTTACATGCTTCTGTATTGCATATCCTTCACTGAGTTGCCTGTGAGTGTGGGGCTAGAAACTTGACATACAAGCATGTTTGTGTGCCCATGTAGAATAAGCTTTAGTATGTTCGTGTTCTCTGTCTTGATCAGCGAGGTGATAAACTGATTGGCCAAATTACAGGGAGGTCTCTTGACTTCCCTGTATGTCACATCTCCACTGTTCTGTGGATTAGGTAGGTAGTTGCCTGTATTTAATCAACTCTTTATTTTTACGGAGACACAACACTAGCTGCCATTTTTAAATCCAGGGCCTTTATTCAGTCTGACAGGCAGTTCACATTCACCACTCAAGATATATTCTACTTAGAAATGCAGTGGTAGTAGAGATCTTGTTTATGTTTAAAAATGTATTTGTATAGTGCATTCTCCTCTTGTCTAATTTCATAGATGCCTTCATCCATCTTTGATCAACTGATAGCCTTAGCCCTAGAACTCTTGTTAAATCTTGAGGATTTAGTTTTATGGCTAAAGAAGTAATAATAGAATACTTGTTACAAAAAAGTAACTGAAGTCAATGACTGGAGGACTTTATACTGCTTTTACTGCTGCATCGTGTGTCCTGGTGAAGACTTGTAACAGTGTTAGTTTCTCTTCAGACATCACACTTAGCATCAAACTTCATACTGAATGGGAAAGTAAGTTCCTCTGAGAAGCAGAATGGCTTTTTTAATTCAGCTTAGATGTTGCAAAGCAATCTAGTAATGTTGAGATCCTTTGTTTAGTTGCTTAGGGTAGACTTTTGTTTTTCTATTATTTTATTTAGGATTAATTTGTATTATCGGTGTATGCATGCTTTGCTTTGCAGCTATAGACTCACTTATTGTAATTTGTTAGAAAAAATGGAAGTTCCGTCTGCTTCCTAGCTGTATATTGAAACAAATTATTTCTCTCTATTTTTCCAGTTGTCTCTGTTTTGATAACTGGCTCCCCTTGCCAACACAGACAAGTATTGGCGCGCATGCTGAGCCAGTTGACACTCAGCTCACTGTCAATGCTTACTGCCAATAAATACTAACGTGGAACTATACCTCTGGTATTCTGGTCAAGCCTGTAAGAACTGTTCTAAGCAACATCCTGATGCTAGGGTACTGCTTAGGTGACAGTACCTGTTCATTCATTTTCATAGCTCTACTTACTAGTCTTAGCAAAGTGTTTGGAAATCAGTTTTGGCTTTCCTAGGTAGCTTTGCAAGGATAAATTGGCGTTTGCTGGGAAATTAAGCTTAATTTAGATACCTGTGGGTAAATAATGTCTATTTTGTCTGCAGTGATAAGGTGCAGGCTATCTGTTACATCCAACTGACACGGCAGCTGGTATCTTGTTCAGCTGATGGGGGAATTGCTGTTTGGAACATGGATATCAGTCGAGAAGAGGTAAGATCGTGTCCTAGGTCAAAGACTTCTATTCCATCCCCCCTTTCAGAGGCTGATGTGGCTTTGCTTAGTCAGTTGTCCTCATGTTGCCTGAAACTTTAAGGCTGATATTATCAAAACCTGCTCTGTTCTAGTGGCTGTCCATACTGCATTGTAGTAGGTGGATTCCCAGGTCAGGGGAAGTGCAGGACAGACTTGGGAGTGCTTAGAATCTTATCTCAGTGAGACGCGCTCGCTGGAATGGCTACAGACCTTGCTGCTGGACACTTTAAAGCAGGCAAACTTTTGCCGTAAAGAAACCAATGGACTGTGCTTCAACAGTCTTGGGATAAGTTCTCAACTTGTATTGAAGCAAGTAAAGTAGTGAGATGCTGTTTTTGAGGTGCAGTTCAGAATGTAGAGATTCAGTCCCCAGGTAACACTTTTTTTTTTTCTTTTTGTTTTTTTTTTTTAAGACCTCAGTACACAGCGACTGAGCCTGCCAGGTAGATTCTTTCTGCATCAGTTCATATCCATGATAGGAGCTGAGAAGATGTATGTTACTACTGTCTTTGGTTAAACCATAGTTATAGGAGTTTTGGTTGCCCCCATAAAGCGGTATTTAAGGCTCAGTCTTCCTTGCCCTGTTGCTTTTTGTTAAATGCAAGTGTCAGGATTAAGAACTGTTTTCTGACATGTGTTGAGCTGTCACCTTAAGCATACAGAGTGCTGTATGTGATGCTCCTGATGTTTTCAGCATCATGGTCTCCTCAAAACTTCTGTGATATTATGAAACTTCGTAGTTGCAAGGAATTGGCTTATAATACAATTGGGAAAACAAGATGTAGCCATTTCTCTTCTTGATCTGCATGCAATAATTAAGGGATCTTCTAAATAGTAGACAGTTTTAACACAATTAAAATAATATGGTTAATTTAGAACAGCCATGATGTCTCAGAGCTCGTTGGAAAAACATGATCAAGCCCAATCCAAAAGCAAAGAAACTAAATGTTTGAAGAATGATGAACATAGTGCCTCTGAAGCATTAGCTAGCAAGTTGTGTTATGGGGTATCTTTAAATATGTATGTAAGATTAGAAGACGGACTTTTTTGATTAGAAGGAATAGCGACTCTACTGACAGCTGTACTGTTGATGTTGGGCAGATCCAGCTGTGTGTGGGTAATAGCATTGGTAGTGTTGGCAGGTTTTTATCTCCTATCTAGTGCTGAAATTAAGATGAGAATAATAGGAAGATACCCCGTTTTTCTGTTAGAGGGAGCCAGAAAGGGGATTGTCTTCTCAGAAATGCTACATGAAGATGTAGGAACTGGACATCTGGTATTAATAAATACTCATGGTGAGATGATTGTTTTATTACTATAAGCTATGGATATAAGTGAATTGAGGAAAAAAGTTTCTTTGTTGTTCCAGCTTTCCTCCTGTCCAGTTTCAGGGAGACTCCCCCATCAGATGAATTAGAACATGTATGTTCTATACAGCTTTATACAAGTCTATGTACTAAAAGCATTGTGCCTTTCTTTCTATCCCCTACAGGGATGCTCAGTTAAAGTGTATATGAGTGTTGAAATGTGTGAAGGTTCTAACTGTTTTCACTTGGCCTAGTCCATTTATGGCAGGAAAAATACGTGGGTGGGAGAAGAGTTGCTTAATGAAGATGTGGGCAGGATGGAAAATGCAGATGAGTTCTTAATTATTTCAAACTGCAATCCTAGGGAAGCAGAAAAGATATTTACTTCTGGACACACACACACACACCCCCCCCTTAGATGGGATGACTGCCTCATAGCTTCTACAATTTGGATTACACTAGCTCTTAAAAATCACCTAGGCAACCAGAGCAGCAATCTTTGAATGCCTGCAGCCAGTTTAATAACTTAGATGTTTGAATTAGTTTTCTTATTAAGGCAGTAACGTAACATACTTCTGTGGGCTTAAAAGGTGTAGGAGGCATGTAGGTAATAAATAACTGTAGTCCTGGGTTTGGGGGTTTTTTGTACTAAACTTCCTATGTACTGTACACTCGGCGATCTATTGTAATGTCCAGAGCTGAGACAGGGCATTGTTCCAAGTAAAACTTTACTTTGGGTTGGTAAAACCAACTTCCTTGGCTGTTGCATGAGGAGAAATAATTCTGATTGCTTACATCTCTTGCTCTTTTGTAGGCTCCTCAATGGCTAGAAAGCGATTCCTGTCAGAAGTGTGAGCAACCTTTCTTCTGGAATATAAAGCAGATGTGGGACACAAAGACATTAGGGTTGAGACAGGTGAGATTGCTGGTTTGAGTGCTTAGCTGTGCTTCAACACTTAAGCAAAATGCAAACAGAAACCACTAAAGCTGTTAGATCTTTTAAACTGTTGGTATTTTTGCTGCTTTGAAGTGAGGGTTTATTGAGAGGTCACAGCTTCCAGTCAGTGCTAAGAAATTTCCAAATTCTACAGAAAGTGTTGCATCAAACTTCTATCATAGGGGCAAAGCAGGCTGTGCTGGGAGTGCTCTGTTGGATTTCTCTGAATATTTCTATGCACTGGAGCTGTGGACAGCTAATCCTTAAGTGCTGTGTGAAGTGGCACACAGTGTCCTGTAACTGAGCAAATTGCAGCATAGCATATTGTAGGGTTCTCAGTTCAGTGAAACGGTGATAGCCCTGCTCTCACTGGGCTAGAATGTGACAGCTTGCTTTTTGGAGGGACTGGACAGAGGCACCGAGACACTCATCTGTTTCTGGCTTTTTTAGACTGTTATTTCCTTGGTTGCTTGTTCGGCCCTCTTTTTTTCCCCTGCTCCCAGAAGGAGCTTGCAAGGAGAAGAGGATGGGCAGGGAGAATATGGAGGTAAACCCATTAATAGCCAAGTTGACTATTCAGAACTCCAGAGTCCTTGGTCCTTGGTTGAAGTAACAGAATTCTCTTCCTAACAGGTTGCTTCCTATGAGGTTGCAAAACAGAAGCTTTGTTGCCGTTGTTCAGTGAACACTGGTTAAGGTGCTCAAGTGGCACAATATAGTGATTTTCTTGTTTGGTTTTTTTTGTTTTCTCCATGAAGCATCATTGCAGAAAATGTGGGCAAGCAGTGTGCGGCAAGTGCAGTACCAAACGGTCAAGTTACCCAATCATGGGATTTGAGTTCCAGGTCCGTGTCTGTGATTCCTGTTTTGAGTCAATCAAGGATGAAGAGTGAGTATTAAGGAGTAATAAATTCAAGTAACACTGCTGAGGTGCAGAAACACTTGTGCTTGCTCCACATCCACGCACAATGCTACACAAACATGCCAAGCTGACTCTGATAATAGGCTACCCTTTCCTTGGGCACTCAAAGCACTGCAATGAGAGAGATCCCTCAGCTGGCTTTGCAAGCTGATTTGGATCATAAGTGGATTACAACTTTTTTATCCACTTTATTTCTTCTTTCCCACGAGCCCAGATCTAGAGTTGAAACATACTTTTCTCAATATTTCTGTTTAGGAAAAGGCTATCGATTGCACTTAAAATTGCTGAATGGATGCCTGACAATGCGTCACAACTGCCAGGATGTATATGTATTAATTCATGTACACTTACTGAAAATTGTTTCTACAGGAGTATTCACAGCCCAATATTATTTTCCTCATGCAAGGAAATTGGGTTAAACATAATTTGCTGTCTCTTTAAACTCTTCTTAGCAATGAAGGAACCCCCTTTTTATCTTGATGTGAACAGCACTTCACTGTTCACTGTCTTTTCACCCCCTTGGACACTGGGATGTTCAAGGACCAAAGTAATTGGATGCGAATTTTTGAGATGGTTGGTGGTGTTTTTTATATGTTTTGTGGTTTGTTTTTGTTGGTGGGATTTTTGGTTTGTTTGGGGTTTGCGTTTTTTTTTTTTTAAAGGGAGGTGCTGTGCCCTAGTTGACTCACTGTAATGAGCAGGAAAAAATGTGGCTGAGTTTGAGTTTATAACCCAAGAGTAGAATTATTTACTAATGCAATTTCCCACTTCTGCTCTAGTTTTATTAACAGTCAGCCTGCAGAAGGCCAAGAAATGTGACAGTATAACTGCACAAGCAATGGGTTAGCGTGACTTGCTGATTTAATTCTGTCCACTTTTATGTGGCACTGCAGTTCTCAGGACTGATTTATTGGTACTGAGCAATTTAGTTTTCTTGTAAGTTTATTTTGTGCTGCTATAATGATGCCATCAAGCTTCATCTGATGGCTGCCTTTCAATTGAATTGTTCTTGTGCAGCCGCACTTCCTTGGCAACCTTTCATGAAGGAAAACACAACATTTCACACATGTCCATGGACATCTCCAGAGGGCTAATGGTGACCTGTGGGAGTGACCGGATTGTGAAGGTATTCAAGTGCCTCTTTCCTGCATTTGAGATATTTAATGGAGAGCTAATGCTTTTTTGTACTTTTTTCTTTCTGACAACTATTGCTACAAAGCTAACTTGTTGTGGGCAGCAGGAATCGTATTTGTTGCAGACTGTCTTCCTGCAGCTGAATGAGGAAATGAACTGTAACTCCACTGCATGGGGTCTAGATGTCAGGACTAGTTACTGTTGGTGTCCTCTGGACAAACAAAGCAGGCATCAGCAGAAGGAGTATATGCCAGTGGCCTTAAGGACACAGACATGATGAAATGTGCAGGCTTCCTTCACACTGAGCTTTCTGGTTCTTGGAGCATTGCCACTAAAAGCCCTGTGATGTGGAAATCAGACTGATGTAGAATCTTGCTGTACTTAAGCTGTACATCTGCCTTGCTTGCCAGAACTGAGACTGTTCCAGTCTGTCCCTGCTTTTCTGTAAGCATGTTTATAACAAACTGCATAGCATTTTCTAAAATACAGAAATGCTAAAAGCCCTAAGTTTGGCTTTTGGGTTGTAAGGCTGGTATAACTCTTTATGACATCTTCCTCAAGTATAGTTTAAACAGGATTTGTTATCTTGTGCCCAGGAAGCTCTTCATGTTTGCTTCTGTCCTCTTGCAGAAATACCTTTTAGGTCTTATAATAATGCTATATAATTCTCCACAATATTTTCTTCCAGATCTGGGACATGACGCCAGTAGTTGGTTGCAGCCTTGCAACTGGCTTCTCTTCACGCTGATCTCATACGTGACAGGTTTATGCACCTTATGTACAGCAATATGCACCAAATGAATGGGATCCTTCGTAAGAATATTACCGCAAACACTGGTTGCTTGATTCTTCTCCTGCTGCTGTTCCAGGATGGACAGTCACCTTTGTAGAGCACGGCTTTTCTGTTGGGCTCACCAGGACTCTCCTTGGTGCGGAAGTGCAGTTCCGCAGGCTCTTGGACTAACGTAAAATGGCTTACCTGCAATATGACACCTTGATGAAAGGACCTCGGTTTACATATGTAGTGTTAACAATGTGCTATCTCTGCTGATATATCTTGTACAGATACCTTGTAGCTAAAACGTTACCAGAGTAAAATGAGTGTAGTAAATTCAATTTGTGCAAATAGTGAAATAACTTATTCTCTCTTCCTTAAAAGCAGTTCTGTAGAAATACTTTTCAGCAGTCACTGTCTAAACTGCCTCCAAAAGATACGTTGGTTATTCCTGTGGAAGGAGGAGATACTTCAGAGCAGCAGGTAGCTTCTTTCAGATGAGATAGTAAGGGGACCTTTGATCACACAAGATTTCCTTTACTGGCTTTCTTGTAGTGTTTGTCTTCAAGTCCAGTTATTAGTGGAATCGCTTTTGTGGGACAACTGTTTAGGTAGCTGGTGAGTCTTTGAACAATTCTAGGGTCTTTAAGTAGTGTTTTAGCATAGCTAATAAACTTCTGTTGTTCTTACAAAGATGTGCAGCCCAGCTACTCTAAAGAGAGGCTGTAGATATGAGCCATATACTTTGACAACTCTGTAATGCTGTTAGAATGGGAAGCTAAGCAGATCTGCCTTGTTAAATGTAATGGCTAAGAAAAAATGGCCAGCTAAATTTTAGAGACCTGTTTGCTGTGGAAAGGCTGATGTTTCTTAAATGGTAGGGAATCTGCATCTGCTGAAGTGCAGCATAAATTCAAATACTGCCTTGATGTTGCTTAAATAGATAAATACTGAGCAATAATTACTGAGGTACAGATCAGCTGCTTTTTTCCCTGCACCTAGGTCTGCTAATCCTGAGATGAGATATCTATATTGATCCTTTCCTGTTTCAAAGCTGAGAAGTATGGAGAAGAACAGGGAGGCTTTTATGACTGTGCAGTTGGCACGTACAAGACATAGCTAGTGAGATTGTCAATAAATTGGACTGTCAGTTGTGTGATTCTCCTATATTTGAACACTGTAAGGAGAACTTACTTTGAAACTCGGAAAGCTAAGGTAATATGTCACAGAGTTTAAGCTTGAAGCTGTTAAGATTTTTCTGAAAACCGATGCATATGTGTGAGGATAAAAAATGTGGGTAGGTCAGCTGGGCCAGAATAGCTGGTGTTGCACAACTCTCAAAGGTAATAGTCTCTTTCTGGCAAAGGACTTAGAGGCTAGACTGTCTTTATTTACAGCAACAATCAAGTGGTGCTATGAGTGTTAGTGAATTCAAGTCATAGGTGTGTAACTTGACACTAATAATCTGCATTGGACCATGCTCTAGGCTGAAACAGATGAATAGATGAAGATCATGGTATCGTTAATACATAATGATTCACTCACGTTTTAAGCCAAAAAGCTGATAGTCTCCAAAGGGCATTAGAATCCAGAAAATGTTAGTTGCTGTTATTTTGGATCTGGCTTTGTCTGCCTGTCCATGGGCCTTTTCTGGAAGTTTTGCAAAGAGTCTTTTAATTTGCTAGGCTTGTTGGGCCACTGAAGAATAACCCCTCTTTTTGGGGGGAAAACTTGTCTTGCCTTCAGTTTGGGATTTAGCACTTGTCACGCTGATGTGATTCATCCCTTGATACATGCTATATAGTTTAGAGGTTTTGTGAAGGCTTATTTCTAAGCTATTGAGAGAAGATGAGCTTGTACTGGAAAAAAAGTTTCAGCATTCTGCTCTGAAGACCTTGTAAATTAGGAGGGGAACCAAGTGGTTAAAGGGGTGAATAAGCCCTGATAATGCTCTGCGTTCACTTACAGACTACTTGTTGTCTGGCTCTGGAAGAGAATGGAAGCCTTCTTCCTCACAGCATGTAAGGGAGATCATGAGTTACATTGCTAGAACTGTTTAAGGTCATACTGTGGTAGGTAAGGAGGATCTAGGGTAACGAGTTAAGCTGGGAGATTGATGTAGATGTGGGGTGAATAGCATATTTTTCAAACCAGACGTTCTGAAACTTACACCAATGATACTGAGGTGTAACTCCCTTGCAGTCGGCACTCCTGAGCTTCAGCTTTTTTAGTTCTGGTTAGTCAACATGCCCCCTGCTGAGCATGCAGCTCCCGCCCCTTCCCTGTGAATACTTCCTCTGCTTCTTTACATTACGGTTTTGCCACTCGATAATATATTCTCTACTACATATTATTAAACCTAAGGAATCTATTTTCTATAATTGATATACTTAAAGATAGTGTCGGTTCAGATATAACAAGACAATTATGGCTGCTAAATCATTCGTCATTTAAGTATACTCCTGGTGTTGAATGAGTAATGCTTACAAACCACTGAAGAGATAGCGATTTGGTTTATAAACAACTATTTTGAAGGCACATACTCTGTCGTGAAACTGAACATCAACTATGTCAGTCAAGTGTGCAATTACTGAGAAGGCTTGATTTGAAGCATTACTAGTCTCGCTTGTATAACCTCCACTGGGGCAGGGAAGGGGAGCAAAGGGTACTAATATGTGCAGATTCTTTACTAGTTGTATTTCTGTACCCTGCATAGTTAAGAGATGCTAGATAAGTCTGTCCCTTGCTCCTTCTTGTCTGTTTTTTAAACTTTGATTACATGTACAATAAAATATTTCTTGATATTCACTTAGTCTATTTGGATGATCCATTTTTTCTTCTGTGAGTGCAGAACCCCAGTATACATATATATATATATATATATATATGCGCTCTGGCTCCTCCTTTATATGGCCCGTGTCCAAATTCTAGGCTGGAGGTAGAGCTTGTAAGAGGTGGTGTATTGGAACTGGAGAAGCTGCAGCAGTGGGGTTAAAGGCCCACGATGAACCAGTGAGCTGAGAGACAAACAACTGTTGTGTGGTCCCAGCTAGGCATGTATAACCCTATCCTGTGTCCGACTTGCTAGATTGTACAGACCTCTTCTCTGGTTTATCTGGTTCCCTTTCAGAGGTCTGTGAAGGTTCTTACAACATGGAGGATCAGAGGGTCAGTCCCTTCCCAGAGATCCCTTGGACCTGCCTGAGGTATTAGGGAAATATTAATTTATGCTGAATGGGATGAGCAGAGTCTACAATATGATATATACAGAGGACACAAACTGCAACCACAGGAGGTGATTACACTTGTCTTGTGACGCTTTCTTATGGAGAAGGGATGGGGACAGGCTGGGAAGCATCCTTATCCCTCACAGTTACACAGCCTTCACAGGCTCAAATACAGCACTGGCTGCCTTTGTAACACCTGGAATGCCTGAATGCTGGCCTGTTAACATGTAGTGTAGCTCACTGCTCCCTGGGGTATTCAGGAGCAACAGAAGGAATCTGAAAGGGTTTCACAAACTCTTTCCACTCTGAAGGGTGGCTGAGTAGCCTGTGTGGTATGTAATACTGTAATTTTTTTCTTTTTTGACAAACTATGTCTCATTTTGATCAGCTTCTCACCTTTCCCAAGGCAAAATGCCCTGATTTCTAGTTCCAACAAAAACTGACTGGAAACAACGAAGCTGTTGCTTGTCTGTAGTCGGAAAAGCCTGTTTAAATGTCTGTGTACACCATCTTATAGACTCTTTTAAAAAAATAAGGCATATGAACTCTAGTTATGTTTGAAAATGTTTGGGAACTGCAAATGGTGTTCTTGTAGTAAAAGCACTAAAATACTTGTATTTGTTTTCTAAGTGAAAATGCATAGTTAATCACTTCTTGACATTTCTTATGTCCTAAACTTCATTTAGATTTCAGCTAGCTGTGTGGCAGGTCTTAGCAATGAGGTTTTTTTGGTGTGGTGTCAACTTTACTCATTGGAGAAATTTAGAATTTGCTAGATGCAGGAAAGGGACAGGGTTTTATATTGATCAGATTTACTACTACTACGTACTTCAGAAGGAAAGCTCTCTAAGGCTTTTTGTCTCTGTAGACTTAAGTCCTCAGTGCTGAATGACCTGGCTAACAGTGAAGTACTATGATCAAACTACACAGCAAATGATGAATTTCTGCCAGCTTAATATTTAAAAAAGTACTTTTGTTATCAACTAACCAACCATCTTTCAGTGAGTTGCAGCGTGCCCTTTGAAGGCTTTATCTGCTTCTCTCATGGGTATAACACAAGCCTTCCCAATGATCTTTTAAGATACTGCTACCAAATGATCCCACATAGTTTTCTGCCACTTTAGAGGAAGTAAGGGCATGGTCTCTAGGTAGCTCTGTATGGTCTACAAAAGCTAATAGTTGAACAGATTCAAAGACAGTGTTACTGGTTTTATCACTTTGGCAATGGAAGAAAGTATCAAAAGATCAGTAATAAAAATTACACATTTTTTTTTCATGAAATTAAATATAAAATATTTTATCAAATAATAAGATGAAGTATGTGGGGTCATTAGAAGCTTTTCTTTCTGCTTCTATAGCATGAGCATTTTCTCCCCAACATACAGGCAGCTCAGAGTTGCTCTAACTAACTGCCCTCCAACTCACTTGTGTACTCAGGGTCTCTTGCCAGTTTTACTTTATAATCTGTGCTCACACAGAGAAGTTGAACCATATGCTTTGACTTACACTTGATGTGTTATACTAATTTGGGTGGGATTGACTGGCTTGTCTTGCAGAATGTTTGGTACATTTGCTTTTTGTCACAAAGATGTCAAGGGTTGCCTTACATCCAGCTGTTGTAACTGAATTACTAAGTAAATCCTGTCAATTTTGTTTACAAAGGCCCTGGTGTGCTATGAATCATGCTTTCTGTGAGACACCCAGAGGCTTAGGTATCTTTGCATTTATCCAGCTCAAAACCAAGATAAATTTAGGTAGAAATAAAGGTTGGCTGTAGGATTTCCCATTTGTATGTTTACACGTGGTCTTCCCATTTTTCCTCTAAACTGCTTTATGTTACTTTATGTTCTTCAGGAAAGTGGCTTGCAATAACAAATGTCGTGGAGGTGCATGCTTTTCTCCCCTTTTTCTCCCCTTTACCTCGTTTATAGGGAAAGACACAGAACAGGATTTAACTTGCTCCTAGCTTTGCTACCATAGTGGTCTTTCAAATAAGGAAGATACCATGACTCTCACGATCTATATTGATTTTTCTTTTTGAAGCCTGTTTTCCTTATGGCTTCAGCTGCTCTCAAAATCTATATGCATGTATCTGTCAAGTTTTCATGAACTGAAGTGCACCCCTGTGTTGCTGATCAAGGGTGGGCACTGCTTGCTAATACTCCTTGATGTTGCTGCTAAGCTATAGCTATTTTTCTGTTCTAGTACTGTCCTTTGTCTTTTCTCTGTTCTCATTCATTTCTCCTTCTTTCTCTCTTAGTTTATGGCTCCTTCTCCAGGTTTCCTCTACAGCAGCATGTCCATTTTGGAGTTCGGCTCCGTGAGGCGAGCGATGGCAGCTCTTGAAGCACAACTGAACTGCTTGCCCTGAGCCTCCTGATCTGTTAGAAGGAGCTGGTCTTGCAGTGGTGGAATTAAGGACGACTGAGGCAGCAGACGGGGAAGGTGAGTGTCTTCTAGGGTACAACCTAGTACCTCATCCTCAGTTACCAGACTTTGTCCTGTTAAGCACCCATAGCAATGCAGCCATAACTTGTTCTGTTTGCTGCAGCCTTTGCAGGTTGGAAAAGAACGCTGTAAAAGCCACTACCTCTTACAAACCTGACTGTGCAGTGTCCCAGCTCAGTGGTGGATACCAGAGTTTTTAGTCTTGGTGATTGGTAGGGAAGGTCTGGCACTCTGGGATGCGCAGGACTGTCAATAGTACTTAGAGGTTTTGGAGAATGTCAGCGTGATTTCTAAGGGTAGAGAAACGTTACACATGTCTAAATGATGTCTGTAGGACAGTCAGTTTAAAACTTGATCTCATAGGCATTATCTAGAAGAAGGAAACAAGGCTGTAAATTGTGTTCATTGTGGTCCTTTTATGGAGAAGAAATGCTGGGAATACAAGCATGCTTATAGGCAACGAGGGATGTTTTAGTCCTACTCCAAAACAGCAGTTCTCTCGTTTTATGGTGTATATACCATGCAGTTATATCTATATGTATATATACCAATCAAGCACTCTGCTGTTTCAGAAGCATGGTCTGAATACACTTAGATTTTACAACCAGGATGGGACAAGTCAAAACATGAACGAAACTGAGGGAAGGTGGAGAGGGCAAAGAACCGAGTGGCAGTGTGGTTAAAGCAGGCAGAGCCTTAACTTAAGGGGTTGTAAGGAAGGACACCATGGATCCAACAGCTGTGAATCCAACTGAACACAAGAGGGCTACACTGACACATTTTGTGTTGATAGAGAATTCTGGACGGAGCTTTATTAACGTCTATCTGCCTTGTGGCCTGCTCTTAGTTTTACACAGCTGACAAACAAAATGCCACTGGACACCCTTTAAAGGTGTACTTGTGTACACCTATCCCTTCAGTACAGGCTCTAAGGATTTGAGACTGCTATTTTTAACTCTTTTCTAGTACTGTAAACTGCTTAAGTGTTGGGACTGCTTACTGAACATGCTATTGCTGCTGATAAGGTACCAAGAATTGTGGCACAGATACGTAATTCAGTATGTTCTCTAGTGATACGAATGCTTTGTTCTGCACTTAAATTGTGGAGAATCCAGACTCTGTGAGCACATAAGGAAAAGGGAATGCACAAAAAGCAGTGGGAAATTGTCTGGAAAAGTACAAACCCACGCCTAGTAACCAAAAGCAAGTGTTAGATTGCTTCACTATTGATCCAAGTGCAATTAAAAGCTACCTCCTGCAGCTGATTATAGATTGGGCTTTCAAAGTTTTACCTTTCTCCTATGGACCTGGTATCAAGTGGAAAAAAACGGGCACAGCAGGTCTCCTGTAAAATCACCAAGTGGACTGTACATCATCTGAACTCCTTGGTTCACACAGGGCTACTTATCAGTAGTAGCCTGTGGCTCTGTGTACCTGGCCGCAGCTCAGTTTAGGTACTGACAATGACACCAAGGTATGTGCTGGCTAGAATCGTTGTCAATGGCCAGTGTTCTGCTTCATTTGTTGTGGTGCTCAATGTCAGTAAAAAGGCTTCTTTCTGCAGTAAAGAGGTGGGGCTTTTTCAGAAGGAAATTTTTTGCAGTTTTTTAGAAAGAAAGGAGAATGTTGTATCTTGTTCTCTCCCTGCTGTTCTTTGGTTTGTGTCTTTTAATTGGAGCTGTCAGGATTTGTTTGTTTCCCTGGAAATGTACGTTGAACACAACTTCCCAATCGATTGTAAATCATTAGTGAATGTATAGCTTTACTTACATGGTCCAGGATTAGTTTCTGTAGTCCATAAAGCTTGCAGAGATTAGGAGGGTCTAAGACAAGGCTTGTTGCAGGTTTAGGCATCTGACATTTTATCAGTGACTTCTTTTCAAATAAATAATGTCCAAACTCACCAAAATTTATACCTAAGAGTTAGAGAAGCTCTTACCAGCAGCTATAGGCACACAAGGCTCACTAAATCCACTGTAAGTCTCAGCGTGAACATTTTCTACTTCTGAATGCGATAGAAGAATGGAATATAAGCAAAGAGGATGCAATGTCCAACAGCTGTTTGCCTCACTTAAAAGCCTTTCAAAGGGTCCTCAAGAAAGGAATTCATATTGTGTTTTCTTTCAGGCAGAGACAGAAGCCAAAAGAGAAGGGTCCCAAAGCCTTTGCAGCCCCTTTTGAATTAGAGAAATAAATTTGCGTTACTTGGCAAGCTTTTGTGTTCAGATTAGTTAATTGGGCCTAAGGGAAGGACCCGAAGGAGTCCATGGTATGGCATTTTGCTGGCATAAGATCACCCCACCAGTTCATCTGGCACAACTGTGTGCCACAGCTGTCTCCACTTGCTCCCTTTGCTGTGTGACACTGATAACCATCAGTAGTTGCTAGCTGGGAAGTTTGAGCTATCTTCATCACTTTTGTGGGCACACAGCGCTAGTGGTGGAGAAGTGGGGAGGGAAGAATTCCAACTCCTTACCACTCCTAGTTAGCCAGTCATTAAGTACGCCCTGTCTTTCTGTGCTGGAAAGCATCTAATTTAGGCATGATCCTGTATCTGCAGCCTTGTTTCTGTTGGGCAGCAAAATTCTCTCTGCTAACCTGTAAGATTGGCATGTTGATGTGTTGATGTTGGCCACTACTATTAATGTACGCTGTATGCATGATGTGTTTGCTGCTGCTTATTTTTCTGATGTACTTGCAAAACCACAAAAGCAGCAAGCTAGTTCCCTTGCATTCATGTGTCTAAGTAAGTAAAGTCTTTGCATAGAAAAGATTATTGGGAGACTGTTGTTAAGCAAAAAAATATTACTGTTCATCACTGGAGTAAATTACATAGCAAGGTAAAATGTAGGCCAGAGTTGTTTTCACAGGTGAGGGGAATGTTCATTCCTTAATTTTGAATTCATTTTGGAGACGGAAGAGTTGAAACGTTGATGCCCTACATCTGCAGTACGTCTGCACTGTGGTGTTTGCATATTTGGCAAATCCAGTTCCCAGCGTTCAGAGGCATGGCTTTCCCAGTGCTGCGGTGGTATCTGTGGAAATCCCCCATTCACCAACAGTGAGGAACATTTGGGGTTCAAGCGCGCAGCCAGCTCTTGTTGCTCTGCATAGGCCAGGGTAGGGTAGAGCTGGGGGCTCCAAAGGACAGGAGCGTTGGCTGTGGTTGTGGGGGAGCCAGATGTTTACCTCCTGGGGAAGGCAGCATGGGTGCTGTGGCACTTCATTTGGCCTGTTTACTCATCCCAGCCGTCTTTCAGAGAATCTAGCAAAAGGGTTTGGTCTATTTTAACAGATGCTGATAGCAGTAAGCATGTATTTAGCAGGCACACCGAAGGCAAGGTAGTGCCCCAGCAAAACCAGTGGGGCCTGTCTTGGAAGCATGGCGTGGTGAGTGCTGCACCACAGCTGTGCAGTAAAGGGTGAGTGTGTCCATGCAGTCTGTAGATAGCACTGCTTTATGGGTCTGGGATATGTGCTCAGGATGCGACAGAGGCTGGAGGCAAGTGAGCAGATGAACTATCAGTGAGATCTGTAGGCAGCTGGGACTCTTCTTGTGTTGTGCACTCCAGAAGTGAAACCAGGGCACTCGGCAGCTGGCAGTGTCGCAGCACAGCATGCATCATGCTGCTTGAGAGGATGGGGTTGGAACATACAGAAACCAGAACTGAGCAAGCAGCAGCGAAAGGCGCTATGAACACTGTGCTTGTGTAGACCAAATCGAAGCTTATGGAGGGCAGAGAGGAGTAGGGTCATGTGTGCTTAGGGAAATGTGGAAATCACCTCCACACTGTTAAATGAGTGTAAGGAGCACACCCCTCCATATGCTCTCTGCCCTTGCAAACAAGATTTTCCAGCTGTGAGTGGATTTCAGCCCAGCTGCCCTCTCAGCCATGCATGCAGGATTGCTTTTGAGTGAGGGACCTCTCCTTTGCTGAAGCCAGAGGCTGAAGAGGGGTTCCACCTGTGTCAGCCATTGACATCACTGTGTCCCCTGGAGTCCCTGAGCTCATTCAGATTTTGCGTTCTCACTGATGGCTCTGATGCATCTAGCACTGCACATGGGAGCAGGGCACAGCTCTGCCCAGGGCAGGTGGGAACCATATCCTGAATCCAGAGAGCAGCGCTTTGGGCTAGGTGATGCTGTGTGCTGCAGAACGGCTCTCCTTTAGACTACAAACATGGCACTTAAACATCCTAAGTTGTCTTGTTTTGTGCTCGTGTGGTAGTTTGCATCTGAATCAGACTCCTGGTAGGAGCTTGAGAAGCCTTAGGCCTGGATTTAGAGCTTTAGATTCAAGTGATGAGCCTGTGGATGTCGCACATGATTTAGGCACCAGCTGCTTATCGGCAGATCCCTGCCGGAGGTTACAGGGATTCGCTGCTCTACCGGCGGCGCTGCTCGTGTCTTGCTCCCCCAGAAAGCACAGCTTAGCAAAGCCCAGCCGTCTGCGGTGGTTAGGGCGAGTTTCATTGTGGTGGAGGTGGGTGCCGAGCCGTCGCGGCTGTGCCGGCAGCGTGGCCTCATGCCGGGAACGCTCGGCAGGGCTGAGGCGAGCCGCTGCGGGAAACCGGCAGCGTTGTTGTTAAACTGGGGTCCCGCTGCGGGGAGCAGGGCGGGCCCACAGCCCGGGGGCACCCCGTGTGCCGGCAGGGGCCGCCTGCCCTCCCACATGCCGGGGCCTGGGGGGAGCTGTGTGCGGTCCCGGCCGAACCCCGGCCCGCTGCCCGCGCCCTGCCTCCCTCCGCCGGCGGCACAGCGGGGCCGCCTCGCGCCCGCCGTGCGGGGCCGCCCGCCCGCTCCCGTAGCGGGCGCTGCCGCCGGGCCGGGCCGGCCCCCCCGTGCCCTCCCCGGGAGCCGCGGCCCGGCGGGGGAGGCGGCCCGGGAGGGCCCTTTCGGGGCATTGTGGGAAGGCGCGATGCGGCCGGGCCTCACCTGGCGCGGGGCGGGGAGGGAGGCAGGGCGGGAGGGAGGCGGCCGGCAGCCACCCGGGCCGGGCCGGCTCCCAGCGTGCCGCCGCCGCACCATGGTAAGTGTGCCGGGGCCGGGCGGCTGCTGCCGACCCCTGCCCGGGTGCCGCAGCCCCGCTCGGCGGGCGCTCTCTGCGCTTCCCCCGCCGGGGCTGGCTGGAGGCAGGGCGGAGCGGGGCTGCCCCCGTTGCCCTCGGTCCGGCGGGGCCCGCGTTCCTGCACCCGCCGCGGCCGGGGGAGACCCTGCGCGGGGCCGGCTCGGCGCCCAGGGGCCAGCCCCATGGTGGGGCCGGGCGCTGTGGGGCCGCGCCGCTGCCCCGGGCTCCGGGCCGCCGTGCCTGCGGCAGGGCGCATCCCGGGACGGGGCGCCAGCGGCCGGCTTGTGTTTGGGGGAAAGAAACTTGGATTTCAGTGAAAAATCATCCTGCTGGAATAATCTGAGTTGGCTCTTAACAGAGGTACAACGTGTTGTGCAGGACGTGCGTGCCAGCCTGCCTGCTGGGGCCGCAGCGCACCGGCCGGGGGGCTTGGGGCGAGGGTTGCACCTTTGCAGGAATGAAAGTTCTGGTCCTTCCTTGTCTGTCTTCTGGCCCCGGGGTGAGCTGGGGTCACGCCGACAGCCGTTTGTAGCCAACCAGGAAAACAAGGCTGTTAAGAGAGCTTTCCTGCAGCCTTCCTGTAACTTGAGGAGCCGGGGTGCAGATCAGCTCAGCTCCAGAGCCTGGAGAAAGATCAGGTGTGGCTTTGTGTGGATCTCTTGTCCTTTGTCTGGCTCTTCTGTCAGAGCGAGGTGGTGTCAGGCAGTGGGTTTTCTTGTGATGGGCACATTGGGAAGAGCTTTTTCCTACCTGTATTCCCTGGTGCCAGGTAAGTGGGCGCAGCGTCCAGCGGTGCCTTTGCTCAGCTACCTGGTCTCATGGGGGTCAGAGGAGCTTTGTGCTGCCTTTCCATCAAGTGACGTGTCCGAGAGACCCGCTGGGTCTGCTTCAGTTCCTTGTACGTTTTCTGTTGGCAGCCACGTGTGTGACCTGGCTCCATGGCTGGGCAGAGGCAGCAGCAGCAGCTTGGAAGGGGGCAGCAGCCCTCCAGGTGTAAGGGCTGACAGGCAGGATCCTGTCGTTTCAGCTCTCCAGTGCTGTGCTTGGTGGTGGTTTGCTGGGATCAGAAAAGGTTGCCATGGTTATTCTCGTTTGTTAAGCGTGATGACCAATATCCTCAGAATAATGGCTAGATTTTCCCTGAGGAGGACTGTGGGCTGTCAAGCAGTAAGGTGGTCAGTGATGCCTCTTAATTGAGAAACCATCTTACTGCCTGATAATTCAGACTTGGGGCAGGTTCTGCGAGCGTGCCCTGAGCTGCTGTCTTGCACAGTTTGCCTACTGTGTGCATCCGTGATACCAGTTACTGTCAGTGCAGCTGAACAGAAGTCAAAGTCTCGACTCCTTCATCGGAGGCCAAGCTTTGTTGTTTGTCTCTATCCTCAAAGGCAGAGCTATGTTGTTGTTTTTCAGTGGCTTAGCCAGAATGCTAAATATGTGTTAGTCTAGTGTATTTAGAAAGGTGACCTGTCATTACGTTTGCAAATAGAAATGTATAGTACTGAATTTACAGATGGCAATGCAGTCTGCACACCTTAAGTCCCCATATAGATATAATCTTTACGGCTACACCCCGAGACTGGCCCTACATAGTCACTTCCCTCGGGTAAAGCTTGTGTAAACAACCAGAGTTCCTATTTTGCCCTTGAAGATCAGTAAATACAGGAGCAGATTTCAGGGAAGCTGATCTCAGAACTCTCCCTGATACATGCGCTCCATAAATGCTAGTTTTCAAAGCACTCATGATGGTCCCGGGGGAGCGCTGCTTATTGACAATTTGGAGACGATCTACTGTATTGATGGTTATAATTTTATAGGGTGAGTGTGCATTCTTACAGTTAATAATTTTATTAACCAGTGCTGTTGAAAGGGTGCTTTTGTCAGGGTACTCTTTTGGTTAAAATTACTGTGTCTGTCATCCAGTCTCTGTGAAGGAATTGTTTACGCTAAGTTACGTGTCAAGAAATAAGGGTTACTGGATGACAAACCAAGAATAAGCCTTACTCAGGCTCATGAGCGAAGAACTTTCAACAGGTCATTTAAACTCTTCGTAGATCCACTCCTCTAGCTTGGAATGACACAGTTGTGCTTGCCACCTTTTTTCTGTATTTTAAGATCTGAATGGAAGGTACTTGTGCAGATGGTACTGTATCTTAGCCAGTGGGTTGTTTTGATTGCTTGCTGTATTGCAGATTTCCAAGGAAGTTTCAGGAAAGAGTCTATTTAGCAAAGCTAACTTCACATCCTGATGAGAAAGACAGCTTTTCTGCCTGGCTGCTGCTTTGTGACATGTTAAAAAAAAAAAAAAAAAAAAAAAAGACTTTTTAGAAAAGAGACTAAATTCTGCTCCCTGACACATATATGGGTGCAGCAGAGAAACACGTCCTGAAGGATTGCTGTCTCAACAAAATCGAAGAGCGGAGAGAGAGCACATAGGAGAAAACTCTTTCCCCAAAGACACATGTTGCTTTAGTCTTTCGTGCCTGTGTTGCAACACCTTGATCTTACTGCCACCTCAGTGTTACCAGTGCAGAACTGGTGCTTGCGTAGTAAAGGGTCTGCTTCCCTCCTACCTGTGCTGCTTTTCAGTACACCGAGAAAAATTAGTACCTGTGAGCGTGATCTGAAACCCTGGAAGAAGATCAAAAGAATCCCATTGACACAGGGGCTCTAAAAATGTACTTGGCCTGAATAGAAAAGGAGTTGGCAAGCACTGTTTCCACTTAGCGAGACATTTGATACCAGTCACTGATCTAGAAGCTTGGGTGGAAATACTAGTTGAAGCGACTGCAGCTACTGACACCTGCCCGGTGTTTTGAAATGAACTCTCAGCTATTCTGAATCACTAACAGTCTCAGTGTCCGTAATTGTTAAATTAGACACAGATCTGCAAAATGTTTTCAGTGCTGCACGGAACTTACTGTCTACAGGTTAAAGAATTAACTGCTTTTTTCCACTCTGTAATACAGCTGTGTATTGGTCTAGCAAAGACAATGAACCTTGCCTCTAGGCATTTACCTCTGAAAGACAAGAAGGGCGCAGATTAGAATAGATGAGGGAGGGAGAGAAAATTACAAATGGATGATTCTTGTTGTTTTAGGCAGTGTTCTACATGAAAAAGAAAAGTCCGTGTGGTATTTCTTTGTTTATCTTGTAGTGAACTATTACTGTGGGAGTAGATAATGGTAATGCAATGGCATCCTATTTAGAAGATTCTGAGTAGACAGACTTTTCAGCTTGGAAAGAGATGACTGCAGGGGAGGTGATAGAAATGCGTGAAATCATGAATGCTACAAAGAATGGTTGCTGCAAGAAGAGTCAGGATACATCCTGTGAAATTTTTAGGCACTAAATGTAAAGAAAACAAAAGGGAATGCTTTTTCACACAGTGTAGATGAAGGTTTTTAATCTACTGCCAAGGGTGTTGTGGGTGTCCTAGTGGTTTGGCATTTCTTAGAGAATGGGTCCATAGGTGCGTTGTCTGGATCCTGATTCTGGCCCTGAATCTTTAAACCTGTGATTCCTGGAGACAGGACTACCAGAATGGTTTTACACATGCCCTGTTACTTGTGCTGTCCCCTTCTGGAAGCTGCTCAGATCAGAGTACTGCTCAGGAGGTGA
The DNA here is from genome assembly GCF_023634155.1 of Falco peregrinus. NCBI lineage: Eukaryota > Metazoa > Chordata > Aves > Falconiformes > Falconidae > Falco > Falco peregrinus. The sequence goes on along the minus strand of NC_073732.1, from coordinate 9,909,912 downwards.
TCCATCATCTGGCATTCAGTTACTCCCTGCCATTCAGTTGGACTTTTTAATACCGTTTTGTGGGATTTGCTAGGAAAAATGTTTTTTTGGGGTTCTTCTCAGGAAGTCTATAATCTCTGACTGTCGATGTGATCCTCTTCCAGTTTTGCATGTCTGTCTCAAGTACTCACTGTCATGAGTCACTGTTGTACTAGAGACCGCGCTGGACTGCCTGGCTGTGCAGTCATTGCGATGCACACTTTACTGTCTCTGGGTAATATGCTCATTTCTGGAAAGCGGAAGAAATGATAGATCATCTGATGATTCTTTGCTTAAGTCATTTTATATATTTTCACTCACAAATAAGAAAACTGTAGGCTTGTCTCAGAGCCAGGCATTACTGGGATGTGAAGTGCCTGGAGGGCTTTGGAGAAAGCCATGGCATCTGAGGTAGGCAAATGGAGGGAGAGAGCTAGAGGAGTAATGGGCAGCGGTGGCTATGAGGAGGCAAGAAAATGCTGCCAAGCATGTGAGCCATGTAAAATGTTTGCTGCTTTTCTTTAATTACTTCAAAATCCCGTGCTTTATAAACCATCCTGTAGATCTTCTGCCTTCTGAAGGCATCAGTTATGTGCAAGGGACAAAACAGTGAAAGTATTGAGGAAACTGATGGGTCAGAGAGGGCAGGTAGAGCTGCTCCTCCCCAAAGTACTTATAAGATTTATGCTTTGGCATATACATCAGGCATTTATGTGAGCCAGTAGCAGTCTTTCCAGTGATGCCTAAATTAAAACCGTACTGCTCCTGTAAAAAGAATTCTTTCTGTATCACATATGTACAACTGCTAATTACCATCCCTGCCCATTCATTTCCCTTTCATTTCCCTACTGTCCTATTTCTAAAGGCTGTCACATGCATTTCCTTGGCTTCTTTGGGTATCTGCTTTCTTGAGGGGCCAACTCTGGGCCTTTGTGTTTTATAGATGTTGCAGTTTAGAGAGGTGCAGGGTCCAGTCATGCTCAAATGGTGTTTTATTTGCAAGTAGGAATATAGCATGCAGAGTCACCGGGGTAGGACGGGAAAAGAAAATTTACATTTGTGTGGTTTAAGGCAAGCTTGACGTGCCTTTCTTGCCAGACATGTCTTTCTGGCCTAGTATGTCCTGGATTTATGTTTCTTAATATGACAGATATAACCCTAGGTACTCCATGCACCAGTCTTTTTTTTTTTTTTTTTCTTCTCTAACTTGCAGAATTTGTGAGGATGTCCATTTGCTATTCTCTGTGTAGACCTGAGAAGGGAAGAGAGGGCATTAAAATCCCTCTTCACCAGCCGGTAAATGCCTGTTGCTGCCTTGCTGCTTGAGCTTGACGGTGGTTTTTGCTCAGACACTTGCAGTTCTCGATGGCCCATTAACCAGTGCAGGAACCCCTGTATGATGATCATGTCCCTCTGCCTAGTTCCCTGAGGCAAGCGATAGACACATAGTGCAAAAGAATGAGAAAAAAAATCATTTTTGTTTGAAGAAAATGCAGAAATTTACCAGTTTGTGCCTTTTGTCTTGCAACATTGCATGCTGGAAGGAGAACATGTGAAGTGTTGGGTGGGTGTCTGCCCGTCTGCTCTGAGCTCTGGAAAAGCCATGGGAATGGCTACATGGCTGCGTTAAACTCACAACTCAACAGCCACCAGGCTCAGGAGACGGGGATGGGGAAGGAACAGGACCTAAAGCATTTCCTTTCCTCTGAGTCTCATGACAAGACCCAATGTATAGCAGAATTAATTTTTCATACACTTTGTCATTCTGGAGGCTAAATTTTGGGCCAACATAAAGCATTTTGTGAGATCCTGTGCTCTGGCCCTTTCTTCTGTAAACAGCAGTTGCTTCTTTAGGTTAAGTCCATGTCAGTTCTTTACCTTAATGAAAAAAAAAAATGCCATTTTAAAAGGGAAAACCAAGAGTTTATTGAAAGTGCCTAAGTGGAACGCTGCAGTGTTTCAAAAGAATTACTCCAGTGCGCTTTCAGAGTCATTCACGAATGTCATCCTAACTCATGTGAATCTTTGGTCCTTTCAGAGCTTGAGTTTTCCTTGAGTGTCTATGTTGGGAGCTGGAGGAATGGGTGTGAGACTGCTGCAGACCTGCAGTGTTCCTGTGCCGCCAGACATGGCCTTCCCAGGGCTGAAGCACTATGTCAGCTGGCTGAGGCCCCAGGGAAACGCATCACCTTCTCGTGTGCCTGCCCTGGCCCAGAGCAAAGCTCTTTAACTTTGCTCCCTGAAAGCTCAGGGGCAAGGGAAGGGCATCACGGTGCCTTCACATAGCAGGGCTTTGCAAATACCTGATAAGACAAATGGGAAATTAAAATAAAAGAGGCTGCACCTTTTGCTAGAGTCTATTGGGCTAGATTTTAGCTCTGTTTCTTCACCGGCTGTCCAAGTAGCAGGCTGGGAAAACAGCTTCTTGTGACTGTAAAATACACTGGGGCTATAGCGAATTAGAGGTAGTTCTTGGCAGCTTGTTCAGCCTCTCCCCTGGTCTCCTCCTGCTAATAGTAACCTAATGAAGATTTCCACTGCCTCCCAAAAGCGTATAAACAAATAAAAACACCTCTGAGAACACAGGAGGTAGAAGGATGTGATTACCTGGTTAATAATTGTTCTGAATGTCTTCAAATTGTGCTGCTTTCTGTAAGGTCAGCCAGCTGGTGTCCCTGCAGCTGTCTGTCCCTGGAGCCAAGGCTGAGGATGTGAGTGCTGTCTCTCTGGTTCACGCAGCTGCAGTGTGGTCACTGGCCTGCTCTCCACTGGTGAAGTTTGGGGAAGGTTTTGTGCAAACTCCCTGCCTGGACCTGTTCTTGCTTATTGCCTAGAAACTGGGGTAATTCCACTTTGTGGGAATAAAAAAAATCACGGATTTAAGAAAACTGAGACGAATTATCCTCTGTAAAAACTGGATGTCGCTGCCTGCATCTACATCTTAGGAGCTCTGTTGGAAAGCTGTGCTGTCTGTCCTCTTTGGAGAGGTGCTGGAAACCCAGCTTCGCCATTGGTGGGATGCCCAGCAGCCTGCGAGGAGGAGACCCAAGCATGCCTGTACTGTAGGGAGGTGGTTGTTGAAGGAATTTTGCTGGGTTATGAGAAATGAGCCAAGGTCAGGAGGACTAGACCTGCTAGAGGCAGTGATAAACAGGAACAGAGCTGGAGGGAGCTTGCGGGGGCCTGAGCATTGTTTTCTCATCCTTAGGTAGGGATCAGGAGCAGGGAGCTTCAAGATGGTTTTGATTCAGAACTTGAGATCAGCTGTAGTGTTTTGATTATAGTTTTGTTTAACTCAAGTGAGGCTCTCAAGAAGGTTGTTGCCTGGATCAATATTATATGGTGTAAATATCCTTTAAATACTAGAATGCTGGTCAATTTAAAATCTTCAGTAATAAGATAAGGGCAGTTTCTGCATCACGAAAAGCATAAAATCAATGTGTAACTATAGTCACGTGTGCCTGTAATGATCTGGCACAGCTTTTATTGCATGGACTTTGGATGTATTGTTTAGGGGAAATTGTTCAGAAATGTTCCTAATGGAGATTAAGTGAGACAGAATTCTGTGCCAGTTGGGCAGCTACTTTGGTATTTTTGTGTTGCAGGTTTTTCATTTATTTTCTTTTTTTCTTATTTGCTTGAATCATACGGACTGAATATGCATTTGAATTTTTAAAGCTGAGATTCTACGGTATTTAACAAATACCTGTCAGCTTCTGCGTGGCTGTGAATAACAGACTAACAGAGTAAACAAGGAAGGCAATATTTTCAATAAAGTAGCCTGTTCTGGATTTTACATAATTGCTTTAAAAGTCCCTAAAATCCCAGAGTGTATGTATTAAAGGTCAGTAGCCAGATGGGGACTCCGTGCAGCAGCAGAATACCGAAATACTTCAGTGTGTTGTTATTCTGGCTTTTCCTGATGTAGCTAGATTGTTAATACATTAGGTCAGTAGTTGTCCATTCAGTATGTCCTTCTCATTTCGCCTTAAACACCTGGCATTCCAAGCCATCTGTGTGTTCACAGTATAGCTATTCTTTTTTTTTTTTTTAAAAAAAAAGTCAGTATTTACTTTCCTCCCTTAAAAAAAACCACTAAACAAAGCAAACACTGAAATGAATTTTTTTTATTCTTCAAATGTTTTGGAGAAAAAAACCTCTTCGGATAATTTGGATGCTCATACTTTTTAAAAGAAACAATTTCATGAAGGTAGGTTTGTTCATTTTCAGATGTAATGTGAAATAAATACTAATAAAAAAACTCTGGACACCTGTCGATGTTGGGAAATACATTCTTTCATTTGGAGGAAAGAATGAAAAATAGTAAAAGATAAGCAGAATATGAACTCGACTAAAACAGTGCCAGAAGATCAAGCAGACTTCAAGGGAGTCAGAATAAGTGAAAAGAACTTTATGAAAAAAGTTGCTTCCTCTCCACTAAGTACAGCCAGTCAGGCTGGTTTTCCCCAGGTTTCTGTCGGCAGCTGTTGGCATGCCATCAGCCAAAGGTGTGGCTTTTGTTGTCCCACTTCCCTTTTTATGTGGTCCATCAGTTTTTCTTTATTAGTATGTCATACGTTGCCTGTTCCCCTACTGGCAGCAGCAGGCTTAAAAAGAAAGCTTTTAAAGAAAACCTAAGTTTCCAAGTTCTGCCAAGCTGTCTGTTTCAGGATAGTAATTCCTAATTGCAAATTTTAGTTAACTTATGAATTTCAGGAATCTTTCTCTTTTATAAAGGTGACTTTGATTTGGGAGGGATTTAACTGAATTCCAAAAGGTTACAACTGGAGCAGAGTCTAATCCCAATGCTGCTGGAGTGACAGAGCTGCCTAGCCAAGCAAATCCTTGCCCAAACCAAGCACCCAGGAAAAGAGAAGGATTCTTTTTTTTCAGTCTTCCAGCTGCCATCTCTTCTGCCATCCCTCCCCGTAGGCTCCTTGGAGTCCTCCTGTTTCCCTGTCCTCTCCCATGGAGGGACCTGGAGCAGCCAGATGCCACAGAACAGGTTATGCAGGTTGAATTACAGGAGGAGGAGAAGCAGCATTTCCAGTGCTCATTCCTCTCACAGCCGGGTGAATTAGAGCCTTGCTGCGTTGACCCCTGGAGTTCCCCTCACAGGAAGAAGTGTGGCATCTTTTACATGTTTATGTCATTGGACAGTAAACTGGAGAAATGACTCTGGGAGTCAGGAAAGCTGCTTTGCCTACCCACGTGGCAGTCTTTTTTGATATCCTTACAGGTGGTTTGTTCTGTATGTATATGTTAAAGTCTGGGGCCCTTTAGGCAGTTGTACTAAATGTTGGAGTTCAGATAAAGTTTTAAAACCTCTGTAAAAGCAACAAATGAGCGCAGTTCAAAACCAGTGAGCCAACTGTAAAGCGTTTGATTGGTCTGGAGTGCGAAATGGCTGCACACTGGGGAAGGCTGCACGAAGGGGACCTCTGGTCTTGGCAGGGAGCAGTCTAGGAGACAGGCTTAGGTGAGCTACTTCTCAGACCATGGCAGCCCATTAGCAAAAGGAGAGAAAGGTCTCCCAAGGAAGGTGGGGAAAAAAAAGTATCAATTGTGCATTTTACATACATCTTTTATATTTGCTTTTTATGAACATGTAAACCTTCTGTATTTTGCATTTTCAGTGTGTGGTCTATTTACTGCTAAATTATTTCATATGAAAGTTTTTTGTAGCCCTGAAACTAAGGGGGGTGGTTGTTAACACTGGTGCAGTTTTGTAGATCTGGATGAAACAAAAGGCCTTCTAAGTTTCTGACCTGTTACACAACTTACAGCTGCAGTTGATTCAGAAATGCATGAGGAGGGGATAGAATTCAGGTTTAGAAGTCCGGTTTAAATGCTTGATTTAAAAAAACAACTATTTTTCCAACTAGGAAATTATGGCTTACAAATACAAAATGCAGTCATTTAGGCTACTTACTGACGTTTGTGGAGATAATTTTGCATAGTGCTGTAGGTGGTTGGGTCTGATTCAGTAAAACAGGCTAATAAAATTACACTCGGCTCCCAGACCAAAGCTTGTCTCCTACAGACTCCTCATGTGAAGGCAGCCGATGCTCTCATAGGAACGGCACTCCTCATCCCGACCCACTCAGGCTTGGACCTAAATATTCCCACTGGCATCGCCCCTGGGTCTGGTGATTGTTAGTCACAGCCAGCACACCCTAGAATGGAAGCAAAAGAAATCAAGCACTCTGCTTCAAAGGTATTTTGCTTGAAGCAAGTCATTTGCCTTTGTTTTCCTCTGGAATTAGAACTTTTAAAGATGAGTAAAACCTAAAACCAGGATAATCTACCTCTGTTCGTAGTTTGGCTGCTGAAAACTAACCAAAAATTCCTTAATCAACATCCATCTCACCGTTAGCACTATAGGAAAGCAAATAGGTTTTCCCAGTCAAGGAACAAATGAGCTATTAATTTGTGTTTGTGCAGTTCTTCAACATTTCCAGGTTTATTGATGCGTCGGCATCTTTCCAGTGAGCTGTAACAAGGGAGCTGGGGCAGTGGGGAATGTGGTGTGTCGCACTGTGTCTGTGTGGCTGGGCAGAGCGATGCTGAACTGCCTGAAACAATGTCTGTCTATAGCAATGAGATGCTCACACAGGAATTAAGCCATTTAACCTCTTGAGAATGTAACAACATTTACCTCTTAGAGAGTTTCCCAAATTGAATGGAATTTAGGAAAAGGAAGAAGAGTCAAAAGAGAAAAAAAGCCCACCGTATTTTCTAAGTATCTGCAGCTTTCTAGTGCGTTATTTTGTTACAGGAGCTCTGAGCTGGCCGGTAATACATACCTAGGCTTCAGGGCACATTATTTTACTGCAGACTGTAAAATTAGAAATGGGCTACGGTAGAAGCTCTTACCTGTTTTCTAGCTGTATATATTTCTATAATAGTAAAATCGCCTTATGAGGTATGCAGTTATATTCTGTATGTGAAGCAACGTGGGATAGGAGACCCAAAAGTGGGATTTTTGAAACTTGTGTACAAATCTTGATGCGTTTAAAAGTGTGTTAATGGGTATTTTCTGATTGCAAAGAATGTTCCTTCTGCTCATGAAAGGGGTGGTGAAACATCAACTGCATCGTTACAAGAAACAGTGGAGTTTTCAAAGCAATTTTAAATGGAGAGCAGCCAGCTTTCCTATGGGTGAAGCATAACACCCTGAAGTAAACTAATCAGCAGAAAATGGTGATAATATTCACAGTAATTCCCTGGCTTGCTGGTATTTAACCTTTTAGAGGCGTAAGGCTGCTCTCCTGCACATACATGGATTACTTGCAGGCACTCAGAGTTAAGGTCTGTTGGGTCCAACAGCTGAACCCAAACCAGAACACCCCTTCATTGTCTTCCCCTATTGAAGCACGGCAGGCAAACACATTTCTTCCTGAGGATCTCTCAAACTGCACGACCTTGTTATGCTGACCATGCTGCCAGCTTTTGAAAGGAATTCATTGACTAATTCCCTGCATTGTCAATCAAATCTAATCACCCTTTCCTATCTGATCCACCATATTTCTAGAAATTTGTTTATCAAATAGCTGCTACCTGTGCCTCGTTACTTTTAAATGGACACCCACTGACCTTCTGCTCTTGTGTGCAGGACCTATGCCCTGCTTTTCAAAATACACTCACCTTTACAAAGGCTTTGGAGTTAATGAGCTGTGCAGCATGCAAAGTAGTCTTTCATTCATTCATTCAGCTCCTCTCAGCGGACGAAGTGTATGGACACTAAGTACTGTCCCTTCATCTACTGGGCCGGGGTAACCCTGACAGCTGGAATGTTGTCAAAACCCAGTTGGTCATATGAACAGAGAAAGGCAAGAGCATGGTGCTTTGATCTTCACTGTAATCAGGCCATGTGTACTGCTGGCAGCATAATTTTTATTTAGCAAGCTCATCTGGAGAGTATTATAGGACTCAATACAAGGCAGCTACAAAATCCTTGTAATTTTATCAAGCACATTAGACTAATGATGGCAAGAGCCATATTTCCACCAGTAGATCCTGCCACAGGCACATATGAATAAAACAGTCCACGTTTCCTTAAAATGATCCCACATTTAAAGTCTTTCTCAGTATAGTCAGAACTCTTATCTCTGGATTACTCAATAACTATGTGACTTAAGAGCTAGAGCGTGGCTCTGAATTATGAATGATTGCTTTGTTTAAAATCGGTAGCTTTTCTTTTTTTTCTTTTATGTAGAAGCTTCCCTGGTATACTCCTCTGCTTGGACTTTACCAGAGCGTAGAATGATTTTTGTCTTTATAGAAACCTGCATTTTAATCTTGATAGTAATAGTGAACGTTAACTTTAATCCTTACTGGGGAGATGGAGCAATGGGGAAGTAAAGGTGCAGCAATAAGCTGGAGTAGAAAAGAGGGAGAAGGGATTAGGGTGTAGACTGGGAAACTATAGGGAAGGGTAAGGCTAGGCGAATGGGAATGGGATGTGTCAAGGGACCTGCCAGCTCTTCTGTTGGGGGGCTCGCAAGGACTGGGAACAAATGAGGAAAATGAGCTGTGCTTCTCCCTGGTCCACCCAGCATCAGAGGAAGCCTTGCCTCTGCTTGGGCAGGTGGTGGTGTGCCTGTCATGGTGACATGGCCGTGACTACGGTTAGACATCCTTCCTGCAGGTCCCTGGCCTTCAGGCATTGCTACTGGTGAGAAAAGCGATGGGGATGCCTGTCAGGAACAGGGCAGTTCACAGTGTCTTCAGCCACTGGAAGCATCTCTATCCCTGCTAGGTTTTGGTTTGTGGGTTTTTTTCCATTTGACAGATGGTGTCCCATTGAGATGGATGTCATCCTCAAATAGATTTCCTGCATTCTTAAAGCCATTGCCATGCTATGGGTAGATGGCTTACTGTAGCTTACTGTAGCTTACTGTAGCTTACTGTAGCTTACTGTAGCTTAAAGACTTAGTATGGTCATTTATTTTAATCTGCTAATAAAAGCATTTGTATAAATGTGAATTGATACTTTTCTTCCAAAAGCCAACTGGCATTTGAAAGTGACCACTTCTGTATTTCAATAATACTGCTAACGCTAAGCATGAAAAAATCATGGGCCAAACTGTGGAAAATTATGACTAGACTTAAATTTGAAATTTTAGAACAGTGTACATATTATGCTTTATTTAATGTAACATACTTGGTCACTGAGGTCTGTCCTTTGTCATCATAGTCATCTGTGTTTCATAATCTGGTGATTTCTTTAGTAAAACTAGTCAAGCTCCCTTTCCAAAGCAGTTGCTTTCTTCTGCTCCTTATAGCCTCTTCTAGGAATGTGCTGCTTTGTTTGTGACCTGAGATTGATCAATACCAAAATTAGTGATTACTATCTAGGTATTCGTGTTTCTGGTCTTGTGCCACACTGCATTCTTGGTCTCCCTAGCCCCTAGCCTTGTTGTGTATAAGTCTTTATTCCCTTCACTAAGGTGTCTAATCTTGCTGGAGGAGGCTCTTCTCACAACTGCAAAGTGGTGATGCTCCTCCTGTTCCCCATGGAAGTGGTAGAGTAGGAAGCAAAGCTGCTGTTTGCACGAGGTGAGGAAGGAGGTGGGGAAGGTCGGGTGGAAGAGGGTGCGAAGGGGAGAGGTCTCACAGAGAGGAGAGAGCTGCCTGGGGAAGAAACAGGAGAGAAGAGGGATCTCTGCTGCCCCGCTCAGCCTCCCCCAGACCTCACTGACGCCACGTCCAGACATCATGTCAGGGCTGGAGATGCCTTCGCTAGGATTTCACAGAGTTCCGGCGTGGGGCAGAGGAATGCTCTTCTCTGGCTGTGGCCCCAGTGTTAACCATGTTGCTTTGTTTACTCTAGATACACTTTATACTGCTGTTCAGTCGGCAGGGGAAGTTAAGGCTTCAGAAATGGTATACGACGCTACCTGATAAAGAGAAGAAAAAGATCATTCGAGAAATTGTTCAGATTATTTTGTCTCGCAATCAAAAAACATGTAGTTTTGTTGACTGGAAAGACCTCAAGCTTGTTTACAAAAGGTGTGAGTAATTTTGTGAGAACGTATGATTACTATTCATATAAATAACGTGCCAGAAGAGGGAAAATAAAGGCTTTCTTCAAGAAAAGCAGCAAACAAAACCTTAAGTGCTAGACTAAGCTAGTCAGAGCCTGCCATCAGTGATCTGTGTATACCAGCACAGTGTCCCCAGATAAATCGGCAGGGTAAATTGTGGGGTGCAAAATACTTGTACAATCAGTTAAAGGAGAGAAATGGGAGTAACATAATAAGTATTGGTGCTTGAAATTCTGTGAGAAGGCTTTAGGCTTCACTGCTCCTTCTAATTCCCCAAGGTAGCCTGCTGAGATGCATGCTGAGCTTTATCAGGCTCTTCAGGAGGCTGCAGGAGCTATTCTGAGGCACTTTCAACATTTTGTCAAATTTTGTCTGAAATATATGTTCCTCTGGAAAGTGTTAATTTACACTTCCTTTTCCAAACCGATCACTGGACCCCAGTTACAGGATGCTTAGCATTAACTGCCTGTTCATTCATGTAAAGTTGGAGCAAACAAAAGTAGCGTTAAGGTATAGCACGCTGTACAAATTAAGCGGCATCTCCCATTTAGCAAAAATGGTGCTCCATGCTGTGAAGCGATGGATATAAACATCTGATCAGATGCTGTGACAAGTTGGGCTTCCAGCCACAGCACCAGAGAGCTGAGGTAGATCGTTACTCCCATCTTGGGTTGATTTAAACATAAAGTTTTGCTGCAAGTTAGTTGTGAAGATTGCTTGGTCTAAGCAGTTTCATGCTTTCAGGCCCTATGTAAAACACTGTCAGTTACTTGATAGCCAGCAGGATTGCTGGGATGTAACTCCTTCCACCTTGGTTTTTGCCTTTATTTTTTAATAAAGAGCAGTAACTCATTAATTAACCCCACTTACTGTAGTGCTGTTGCAGCAGCTGAGGGAGACCTTAGAGTACTGCTGATTTACTGGGTTTTTTTTAAGACCGGTGTTGGAGGTATCCCACTTTGCCAAGGGTGGAGTTTGTTTTTCTAACTAAATTAAGAATTTGTTTAAATTATCTGATCTTTTTAAGCGTTCTCTGGGACATTGTAAGAATGAAAGAAAATGATTATTTTAGAGACCAGATAGACATTAACTGTCATTTGCATAGCTGTTCACTCATGGTTTTGCCTTTGTTTCCCTAGGTATGCTAGTTTATATTTCTGTTGTGCAATAGAAGACCAAGACAATGAGCTCCTGACACTAGAGGTCGTTCATCGATACGTAGAGCTTCTGGACAGATACTTTGGAAACGTAGGTTTCACTTTCTCCCCTGAACTCCATTCCTGGCTGTCTGATAAACCGTTGTCTGAAGGTGTTTTGCTTCATGTTTCCATCTGCACTGCTTAACTTGTAGACTCTCTTAATCCAGAGCGAAATGAATTATTAGAATATTTTATAAAATAGAGCTGAAACTATCATAAGGTATTTTTTTTTATCCTTTCCCCCCTCCCAATTTAATCTCGGTGCTTGGTATGTCTGTCTTGGAATAGAATTTGAGGGGAAAGCTTGAGGAAAATTACTTTAAAAAACCCTGGGTGAGTGTACTCTGATTCTCTCTCCTGACATCTTCAGATATGCTCATTTTGTTTGTTTCACAATATTGTGTAACAATTAAGGGCATATGAAGAGGAAAAAGATAAAGTGGGTGGTTTTTTTAAAGCAAAGACCTGAAGAAGGTCCAAATAAGTCTTTTCAGTAAGTCTTAGAAGACTGCAGGAGACCCATCTTTTCTATGAACATTTTTGAAATTGTTCCCACTACCTTAATACATTTCTTATGTAAATCACTGTGCCGTTTGTACCACCTCAAAACAAAAAAGTGGTCCGTGACTGTAAGATCACTAGGGCAGGGATTTTGTCTTGCTCTGTGAAGCTGCATGAACATGTGTAACCCATATTACAAGTGCTATGTAAGACCTATTACAAGGTTAGTGGGCTAGGAAGTCAGCTTTGTTCTCAGAAAACTACTATGAATGTAATATATTGTATAAAATATAGTAAGTGGAATATCTTTGCTGTAAGTATAGGCTATATATGTGAAGAGAATACATGCAGAAGCTGCAATATTACAGAATATGCAGTATCTTTCTTTACCCTGCTACTTGCCACAAGAGTGGATATGTTGAATAAGTTTGATCATCTTACAACTTTTGGCCTAGTAGTGCTTATAATGCTGTAAAAATTATTTAAATGTGGGGTGTCCTTTTGTTCTGGCAGGTGTGCGAGCTGGATATTATCTTTAATTTTGAAAAAGCTTATTTTATTCTTGATGAGTTTGTAATCGGTGGAGAAGTTCAAGAAACTTCAAAGAGGTCTGCAGTGAAAGCCATAGAAGACTCTGACATGTTGCAGGAGGTAAGGCAGAGGAAAACAAAAGGCAAACCCCTGATCTTCCTCCGCCTTCTTTCATCTTCCTTGTTTGACAGGAGCTTAAAATACAGCTAAGCACTTCTGGTATTTAATTATCCAAATGTGTCTTACGTCCAGTTTCAATAGGTACAACAGTGCAGTCAAGGTAGCAGTTATATAAGCTTTCAATTCAACCCTCTTGCATCTTGCGGAATTGTCTGGAGGCTCTTTATATAATGCTCTCTTGCAGTTTAACTGCTAGAATTTCTTGGATATTATATTAAGAAATAGTTTAAGATGTATCTAAGATATTTATATAATATGAGAACATAATCTAAGGTTATATTTCATTTATACGTACATATATATGGATACAGAAGAATCTCTTCTGTTTCACTAATACATTGGAAACAGATGACCTACTGTTAACACTTAACATGGGCAAAAGTTCTTGCTGGCAAACGAGTTTCATTCATAACACCTTCGTAGTCTTTCTGCAGGGCACAGATATGTAACTTTATTCAGAACCCTGCAGGAATTCTCTTGTTGTAACTTGTAATGTAACTTGTACCATTGAGCCAGGAGTGGCAAAAGCAGCTGAATGTGATGGATTTACTTCATTTTTTCCTGGGTAGCGAAGGACCCATTTTAATGCTGGAAGAAAAGCATGCTGGTAGAAGTAACTAGGGGCACGCTATGTCAGTCCAACAGTTTTTCACAGTGGTCTGGCATTTGCACGTGAAACTACACCAGCTTTGTACAACGGCCAGCTGGATGTGATGAGTTTGGCCACAACCGTGATGCCACGATTAGAAGAGCAGATTCTAAAATGCTCTGAAAGGTTTTTAAAGCAGAGTTATTTCTACCTTTTAGTTAATTAATTCCATGCAAAATTACAACTGTCTTCAGAGAGGACGAGAGGATTTGTTTGAATATTACTGTACTGCTTATAATGCATCAAGTTTTTGTTTTGTTTTGTTTTTCCCCCAGACAGTGGAAGAGTACATGAACAAGCCTGCATTTTAATGTTAAAACTACCTGGAGAGAGAACTGCTGTATGCACCTCTAAAATGCACTTCCTGAAATTGCTTCCCAATGTGCCAGATCCTCAGAGAAATACCAAAACCCAATAACTGAAGGGGTTTGTTTGTATAATGGTGAAGATGAAGGTCAGCTAATGTAGCAGAGGGTTTAACAATTCTGCACTTGTGTTACTCTACAGATGAGTTTCTCAGAGTTGTTACTACCCTTCGTCTAGTTTCTCTTCTCCTAGCTGGGCTAAACACTTGTTTTGTACCATGTCTTTTAGCTTCAGGTTTTGTCATCATAAACTGTTACTGACAGTACTTCGAAGAGCTATTTTTACTAGTTTTGGTCTACTGCTGACCGTATGACTCTACTTTTGTACAAATGTCCATTATTTTGAATGTAATGATTATTCTGCTCTAATAATAATTTTTTTTCTAAAAGCCAAATGGTTGTGGACCCTGATTTCGCAAGCTTGTTTCGAAAATGTAAGCCACCTAGTATAAGGAGAAAGACACTTCTTTTTGGACCAGCCTCTTTCTTTCTCTATCTTCCTTCTATTTTCTGTTGTAGTCTGGTAGCAGGACTGCTCCAACTGCTACTAGACTGCACTTCGCACCTTAGGAAGACTGTTGGCTCAAGATGCTTCTGCCAGGTTTAGTGTATTCTTTTTGCTGCTGCATGCGGGTGGCCTGTTTCTGTCTTTCTTCTCATTTTGCTGTCCCCTTCCCAGATCCCCTGGACCTGGACAAAGGCTGCAACCTTTGGAAGTGTGCAGCTTGAGAGCAGGAGATATCCTGAAGAGATTAGTCTTTGATATTTTAGGGTGAAAATAATCTCTTATATCTTTTGGCATCTACTAATAACCGTCTTTCCCAGTAGAGTTTTCCTGTCCCAAATTCACACACCTATTAGGATGATCAGCTTTCTAGTAGTTGAGCGTGGCCCATTTTTGTGAAGGTTGGACAATTTAATCAATCTTTTATAACTTTGCAAGCTGCATAAAGGGAAAAAGAGAAGAATCAGCTGGGCTGTGCATCTTACTGTGTATTATAAAACATTGTAGCTGTGTGTGGGGAGCCAGGTATGTTAACTTGCAAGTCCGTCAGTGCAATTTGGTCTCTCTAAACTGATTGAACACTTCCTTAGAGAGATAATTTCCTCCTTTAACAGAATTCAAAGCTCAGAGAAATTCAATTTATCCTAGCCCATAACCCATAGCTGGATGCTTTGTCTCTGTCAAATCATGAAACTGTCCTATAGAAAAATCAGGTAAGTTATCAGAGACATATGCCAGAATGATCTGAGCGTTGATTCACATTTCCCTTCCACATATTTTCTTTGATTTCTGGAATGTACAGTCAGTATTTTCCTTTAGGGTTTTTTCTGATCTTTAAGTGTCCTGCATGCTTGTTCTGATTTTTTCATTGCTCCTTTCTCTCCTGTCTGTCTGTATCTTCCTGGGGGGAAGGGTTTTGGGGGTTCTTTTTGGAGGGTGGGAGCACTTTGAGACAACATGACAACTTTGCTAATTCTCAGCCCACTTTTCTGCCTGTGTTATCTGGTCTGTTAGTAAAACTGTGACAAACTGGTTCATAGCATTGTGCTGCTCTTTTTAAAAATTACTTTATCCATCTGTTTTCTCTGTATTGATGTCAAAGGCATACTTTCAGCATTGAAAAAATAGTGAAATTGCTGAAGGGCTTTTAATAGCTCTGAAGACATTCCATTTAATAGTAAATTAATGAAATTGTATGAGTTGTATATTATTTTCGCATGGTTTGAAATTAAGTTTTTTGAAGTAGAGTGTTTAATTGATTATGAAGCCACTTCAGAATGTGCAAAGAGGCTCTTTTTGCTCTTTGCTTTTATAAGTGACTTCTATTCAGTGAAATCATCAGTAGTTTCATTTGCTTTTACTCTTTTTCTTTTGGAGCCACGCTGTGATTCTCTGACTCTTATAACTGTCATGTTGCTTGAATTGTGGAGTATTATCAAAATAGGAGTTCTAAAAAGAAGATCTCTTGGTATGAATAACGATACCATAAGCCTGTTTTTTTTTTTAGTCATTCTAAGAGCTGTAGGACTTCTTTCTCTCTCATTTCAAATAGAGAAGAGTTCCTTATGGAAAAGAATAATACATTAGCTAGGATTACTTATGCCAACCATATCAATTCTAGCATCTGAAATAAATAGTATTGCCAAACTGATGTATCCAATGTCAGCTTGAGAAGTGTGAGAGAATTAGTATGGTTGCCTTGCCCTACTGCACAAGGTCATTGAGTATGGCATGCCTGCTGTGCCAGCCACCTTTGTGCTACAAAGTGGGATGAAAAGCATGTGTTAAGCACTCCAAAGAACTGCTGAATTATATTCCTGCTCTAAGCAGCATCTACATCTTCCTGTTACTTTTGCCTACACAAAGTAGGCAGTTGAGCGTTACTTAATGTGACTTTTGCAAGTGTCAGCCTGTATGTATAGCACACTTAAGAACAGATTGGATGGAAACATAAAACTTGTATTTATACTTTTTACAACCTTCAGTGAGGCAGGGGTCACTCACCTAAGCGGTGTTACAGTGGCAGTTCAGCTCAGTTCTTTCTCCAAAGGGAAAAAGTCCAAAAATGAAAAGGCCCAAGTGAAACCCAGTTATTTACAGGTTACCTTTAGGTCACTGTGTCAAAATCCCTGTGCCTCCATCTTTGTGGAACTCCATTGCCATTGACGGGACTCTACATAGGTTAGTGCACTGTGGAGTATAGCTCATCAGAAGATGGTTGGCTCTCAGTGTCTTAGTTCTTTGATTTTTCTTAAAGGAGGAGATACATATCTCTTTGTATATGTTCACGAATCTCTCATTTAATGCCCGTTTAATTTGTGTTTGCTGTTGATGTTTCTATTTTCAACTTGCCTGACTATTCTAGGCGATGCTCAATGTAAAGTTTTCTAAGATTACTTCATGAAATTATAATTAAAAAAAAAGTGTTAGAAAACAGGTGCCTTAACAGCTTTCCTGATCTCACCAACATCTTTTGTGGTTATCTAAACTCTGACCTCGCTGACAAGCTTCAAGCACATGTCCTAGTTTGCAAAATTCCAGTTACTAAAATAACCATTAATTGTGGTCATGTTGCTAGCCTTGATTGCCATCCTTGCTTTTGCCAGCTGCAGCTAACAAAAAGCTTTTTTATTTCCTTGTTAGCATCTCTGCCTGGAGGATTCTTACGCTGATCTTACTGCTTACCAGTTGTGACAGGGCTGGTTATCTGTCACGCAACTATTTGCAACTCTTGAGTTGTGACATCTTTGAACATACCATGACAATTAAAGAGAGACAGACAGACTGGGATAAAAATAAGTGTAATAATGTCAAAAGGGATATTGAAAGTATGACAAATCATCTTGTGTGAGAGGCAAGAGTGGCAGGATCTCACAGGATTCATGAATTCTTACAATTTCTGTTTCTGTTTTCATTATGCATTTCTGAGTGTTGTGGCTCATTAAAAGGTGTCAATTCTTACAAATAACTGTAGGACATTTGGCATTTAGGTTACCTTGGTTACCTCCTATCAGCCTTTGTTTAACAAAAAGCCACTGAAAGTGTATCTTCAACACCTCCCCTGGCTGCTCCTACAAAAAACCCATGTGCTTTCAGAAACCCAGGTCGGAAACTTACTGTATAGTCTAGGTATGGTTCTCTGTCTGAATTTATGTTGGACAGAGTAATGCTGTACTTATGAAAAGATGAATTGCTATTTTGTAATTTATTTTACAGTCGTTTCAATAGAGAACACGTTTTTTTTATCCTCTGTGTAGCACTGTGCTGCGTTGGAGTAATACAGTGTGCAATAACAGTACATTAGGGGTCAGGAGGGATTGGTTTATAAGGGAAGATTAGAAGAATTTAACAGTGTGAGTGAGGCTTTCAAAGATACCCAGAGACGTTCAATCAGCAGTCCCCGCAAAATAACAAGGCTCAATCTAGTTCATAGAGAAAACTCCTGTCTGTGTCTGTCTGTGACATTCTACTCCACTGAAAATGCATTTGAAAATGTTTGTTAGCACAGCTACTGCCTGAGTGAGATGTTGCTCTCACCCTGCACAAAATGAGTAAACCCAAAGGTCTCAGTTCTGCAGTTAATCCCTTGGTGGGATTTTTATTAACTCTGTCTGATGCCTTTGTGAGCATGGAGTCTGCATCATCAGCTTACATCATTATATTTTTGCTTTAGATGGTTGCCAAGAACTTGTGAGCTCAGACCAGGTAAAAGCATCCTTCTGGGGAATTTGATGACATTCCTGCTACATTCAACATCATCTGTGTTCCTCAGCAAGATGATAGTACAAATAAGATATCTGTTGAGTTAAATGTCTGTTAGGATTTTTCAGGGTAGTTTTTTTTTTTTTCTACCGTGAAGATAGCTGGGCTAGGTTGAAGTATAGTAGCGAAAGCTTAGTTTAAAGGGTTGCACTGCAAAACTTAATGTTTGCTGTCATGGAAACCTGTTGCCTTGGAACATGACTAATGAGACCCAGGCTAAGGGAAGGGAAGAAGCTGTTCTTGAAACTATTGTTCAGCAAACCCTAAGGAAAACCAGCAATATACATTATCATAAATTACAGTTATTTCAAGTTCTGTTGTCTAGTCCAGTTAACCTTGTCTTTTTATTTACTTATTTAGCAGCTCTTGTAACCACATGTTTTCATACAAAGAACGCTGTAAAATAGTTCGGAGCTAATTCTTTGGCTGTCTAGAAATAAATAGCATCTTATTTGCTGTCCTCTTTCCCAGTACACTACAAAATTTGTCCAACTTTCATGGAAAGAACACACTGAAAGCAAACATGTGGCTGGTCTGGAATGCCCCAGTAAGGGGGGATAGTCATTCAGCTGAGGATTTTTGACTTTGGTTGTAGCTGTATGTTTTAAAGATAGTCCAAGTATATGAGGTGGGGAACATTTCTGTGTACATAGCCATGTGGAAAAATCTGGTTACCCCTGTTTATCAGTGTGGGAGGATTGCTGGTCTCTAGTGCTGAAAGGAAGCTCGGCAGAGGGGGGAACATAGGGAAGGTATGGTACTCGGCAGAGGGGGGAACATAGGGAAGGTATGGTAAAGTTTATTTTACCCTTCTGTCATCTCTGTAGAATTTTTGCTGAGAATTTTCCTCTTTTCTGGAGCTTTATGCTCCAAATCCGGTGTGTATCGTTACACACCATGTTCTGCAGTGGAGAAGAGAGTGCTGATGGTTTTTTCCTACAAAGGTGAATTTTGTCTGTCTGTTGTAAAAAAACACTACTGAATGTAGAATCCTTAGTTACACAGGCTGACAAATTCATTAGAGCTTGCTGCGGATTTCAGCTGCTCTCTGGACCAGGCTCCTGCATGAATAAATTGCCAGCAGCTGTGTAAGTCTCCCTGCCTTGTGGAGATCACGATTCGGGGTCCTTCTGGAAGCTAACAGCGAGGAGTCAGCGTGGCTGAGCAGAGCTGACAATGACAAATCACAGAGGAACATCTTCAGAGAAGTTTCAGGTGAAAGAATATGTTCTTTTCTATTTCTTGAGAGGGCTTGGGACGTGGTCCTGGGTGAGTATTATGCTGGATAACAGCTCTGAAAGAGCACTGTGACAATGCAGCAAGAAAGGAATATTCTGGGAAAAAGAACAAAGAACTGGCTGGGTTTGTGAGCTGACAGCTGCATTTGGGGCGAAGGAGGATTTTTTCTGGTGTCTGTTGTCGGTGACAAGGTGGTCCTTGTTCTCAGAGGAAAAACTGGCTTGGGTAATCCGTTCTTGTTTGGCAAGGACTGACACAGAGCGTTCTGTTGGTAAAAAAGGTACTGCAGAGGGCAATGACATATTTTAAATTGTTTTTAAATACAATAATAAAACATTGATTCATTCTCATTGGGTTACTGTGAGGAAACCGCAACATTTAGCGTGACAGTTCTGCCTGAATGATGATGAAAATAACCAGTATGTCAAAAACGTTATGTCATGATGTATAATCTAGTATTTATCTTTAAGCCTGGATTAAGAGTGGAAAGACTAGGACCTCAAGAAATATTTTCATCCTTGTGTCCCAGGCAGGATCAGCTGCACTTAGATTGTACCTGAGTGATGTTTTCCTAACTTCTTTAAATCAGCCTCTGGTGGAGATCCCAAAACGTTCTTGGATCGTCTGTCCTGAATCTAGCCCCTCCCCCCGTGTTGAAATGCTCTTCCTAATGCCAGCTCCTTCACTGCAAGATAAGCCCAGTACTACTTGTGATACCGAGCATAGATACAGAAATACCTTTGTTATGTTTCTCTTTGCAGCAGCCTTTTAGGGTTTAGGGGGTTCTGAGTGGTGGAGCACAAGGACAGCTGTGCCTTCAGTATGGGTGGCTTTAACCTTGATTCTGTTGCATGAACCCTAGTCCTTGGTAGGTGGTCAGAAAAGGTAAATAGCAACTAAACCGATGAAACCCAGAAGCATAATTCCTTTCTCTTTCTCCTCTGTTCTTACACGCTGTAACTGCTCGTAACAGCTGTGCACGAGGCCTGTATTCAGCAGGCGCTGCGGGGTGTCCTCTGTTCCAAGCGTGTAGGATCGCTCGGGCTGCTTCAGCCCAGCTACCTTCGTGTTTGAGGTTTGAATTAATCCCCCTGCCTGACGGGCTCAGCACTGCGGAAACAGCTGGGTTTTTTCAGATGTAGAAAAAGGGGAGCTCCCTTCATTATTACAACTGCGGAGTCATGCTTTGAGATAAAATTAATGAGAAGGAAAGCTTGTTTGAATTCCAACAGGTGATGGCTGTGGGTGGGAGGGTTTGACACATTTTCCAGCTGGAAAGCCGCAGAAGAGCTCACCTAGGACAGGCAGGGGTCTTCTGGAGGGGAGGGGAAACTTGAAATTACGAAGCTGGGTGTGTGTTGAAGCCATGGCAAACAGTGAAGTGAGGCATTACAAAAGGGGTGATTTCCACCTTGCCTGGCTTCTCTGCTGGAGTGCTGGGGTGAGCAGGGCTGGGGCAGTCAGTGATGTGCTGCAGGTGTGCCGAGGCAGGCACAGCTGGGCACATCTGTCCTGCGGGTGGGTGCGGGAGCTCAGCCTGGTGCCCGTGGAGGAGAGGAGCTGCACTCGCACTGCTGTGCCTGTCCTGAGGGCAGGGTGTGCAGCCTGCAGCAGACCCTGAAAGCGCTGTGCAGGTGGGGTTGGTGCCGGGCAGCCCTGGGCAGGAGTCACTGGTGCTGGTGCTTCGTGCCCAGGGCCTGCAGAGCATCCCACCTTGCAACTGCAAGGGCTGAACTAGAGCTTGGTCGTGTGGTTTAATAAGACATGGCTGTGCTCCATGTAGGACTCAGCCTTGAAAAAAAAGTATCCAAATGCTTTTACCCTGAATTGTTAGTGTTTCACTGCATGGAAGGGCTAAAAGCACACGGAGACAGCTGATCCCTGAGAGAGCATGGCAGCTGGGTTAGCCCTGTTCAGCATATAACTGCCCAAACGGTGCCCCAAGCCGTTGCATTAGCTTCCAGAAGAAATGGGAAATTAAATCCTCGGGGACAGCAGGAGGAATGGAGGAGCGGGCTGGGAGACACAAGGGTTTGCTGATGGTTGACCTGTCCTGCCACACGCTAACGGGCAAAGCAGCCTGTGCAGCCTGTGCTAATGAGGTCATCCCAAATATTACAGCTGCGTTGGAGCACCCAGTTCTCTCCTAAAGAATGGGAAAAATCTGAGACCCTGAATATTCCCAGATTACTCTGGTAAAAGGGAAAACAGAAAAGCAAAAGGATGCTTAGAAAGGGGGGAGAGCCTCAGTTTTCCTTCTGTTCCTTGATGCAGATACATAGACCATATTTGCTTACAAGATGGTACTGATGGCAAATACGTGGTTGTTGAGGGGTTTTCTGTCTTTTTTGTTTTTTAAATAATGCCTTTCTGCAGCGGCGAAAGGCTGTATATGTGAGGCCAAGCAGTAACAGTGCGGCACCAGTAAACAGGAGGGAAAGTGCTTACTGCTCCCTTCCTGCTCCAGGGTGATCCTGGCCAGAAGGAGGGGGGTCCTCCAGGGCTCTGGCACGACGCTTCCCCTTTGCACAGCCTGGGGAAGCAGGAGATCCCTTAGTCAGGGATGGCTGCCAAGAGCATTAGGGAAGTGCTCAGTGCCAGCCAGTGGCGGTGGCGGGAGGGATGGCAGCCTCTCCTGCTTTCAGCATCCCCGTGGGAGTGGGGAGCAGGGCAAAGAGAGGGTGACCCGCCCTGGGGGGTGAGGGGGGGAGATTTTCTGCAAGAGGGAGGAATAAGAAAGAGAGACGCCCTTCCAGATGTAGTCTTCACTGCATTCGGAGAGGAATGGTGTCGGTAGCATTACCCGTAGCTTTCAACTCTTTCTGCATGGGCTGCTCCGCCCATACTCTCATTACCACCTTTTTGCAACCGTTCCAAGTTTCCTCCAATCTCATTTTTCTTCCTTTCCTTTTCCGCTGTCTGCTCTTGCATAAACTCCCCTTCATCTCCCATCTCTTCCTTTCTCCACTCACTTTTAACTGACTTCCCAGAGGGAACGGCAGGGTCTGTCTCACCAGGGGAGGTGGAGCAGCCGGAGCCCAGGAGCCACGTTCTGCTCAGCCTCCAGCTCCTGCTGCTGGTGCTTCTGCGACCTTTTCCTCTCCTCTCCTTTGGTGTTTGTTTCTGCCAAGAATGCAAAGTCTTTTGGAAAGCCTTGTTTGAGGGATGACCGCGTTTCTGGTATTGTATTCCCCAGTCCTCCTGCTGAAGTAATCACAGCGCTTGGTCTGGCTCCGATGAGCTTTGCCTGGCACCGTGGGCCAGGGTGGCTGGGTAAGGTGGCAGCTAGGGGCTTTTTCAAATTGAGATGTTGTTTAGGGTCTAAACTTGAGATAATGAGGCATGTGCAGTGTTCAAGTCTGTTAGCGCTTTGTTGCTAATAGATTCTAGAAAGATAAGCAGTAAGAGTATTTGCACTCCCATTTTAGCGTGCTTGGCTGTCCAGAGTTAACTCGGATACCCAGGGGGCGTTTCTGCTGTGCACTTTCCATCACTTTGCTGCACATCTGTGGGAAAACAACTTCTGATTCATGCTGCAGGTAGACAGAGACCCCATAGAAAAATAAGCAATCAGACCAAGTCAAGGCTAACACTAACAGAGCCAAAAGGTCAGACAGTAAACCCATTTCTGCAAAATGACATGATGTTTATTTAGGTTTTTTTCTTTTGATAGAAAAATGTGTTGGGCAGAGATTCGTGTCATGGTAACTCTCGGCCTGTGTATCACTGGTTTTTCTGCCCCTGCTATGTTATATATGTTTCGTCAGTCATTTCAGTCATCCTTGGGCTTTCCCATCACCTGTGGCCTGACCACGTGTGGTGGGAAGGAGCGCAGGTGGGAGCGCTGCCCTACTCAAGGAGCATTTTCCAGCTCTGGCACAAACCCCAGGTGTGTGGATGACCCCCCCATTGCCACACTGTCTTCCCAAACCTCCACTTTACTCCCTAATTGACTGCCTTTGGTGAGGAGACTGGGCTAACAGCAGTATTTCTACTTCCATCCCTGCACTGGGGAAGTCAGGAGTGGTGGGCTGGAAGCGATGCTGCCCTCCAGGCAGCAGGAACAGAGCTAAATATATCTCCGGTCCCCTGCCACTGCTGCTCGCAGCTGAAGAGTGAGCAGCTGCTTCCTGGGATGCGCTGCCGCGGGAGCTGGGCTCTGAGGAGGCTCTCCTGCCTCTGCAGCCTAAAGCTAGCAGAGAAAATAAAATATCACAGATGCTAGTAATTAATCCCATGTAAGAGCTAAATCTCAATTTACCTGGTTTGTTCCCCTTGCCATTGTCTTGCAGATTTTTTTGGGTAAAATGCAGTGTGTCCGTCTGACCGTGAAAATCTGAATTAGTAACTCCAGAAACAGCCCCTTTCTCGACTATTTCTTCTGCTTCTAACTTTCATGGCACTGGGCCCAGGTTTCTTCACAAAGACTGGGAATTGTGGCCGTGTTCATGTATGATTTTTTTTCACGTCTGCACATTTCAGCGCAACCTTAGCGAGGCATGGATGCAGCGGCGGTCATGAATTTGGCCGTACTGGACTTGATGCTTCTCTCCAGGTCCGTTTGGGGACCCTTATCAGGTGTTAACTGAGATGTAGTATTTGGGCAATTTCAAGAACTGCTTAACAGCTACTTTGGGTTGTGTAAACGTCTTGTGAAAGTACTCCCACCTGGCTCGGAGCGTGGGGAGAGCTAAGGCAGGGTGCTCGCTGCCCTGCCAGGCTCTGCTGAGCAGGGAGGCGTTCCTGCGAGATGCACAAGCAAGGTGTACCAAAAGGCCCGATGTTGGGGTTTTGTTGTGATTTTTGAGTCGGTATCTAATAGATCAACTTGCCTGAGGAAGTACGTTTTATGCTGTTAGTATTCAACAGAAAAGTTGACCCTTTGAAGGAGCTGTTGGTGCATACGCGTGGTGTAAGTCTCCAGGCGGCAGCAGCAGCAGCGGAGATGACCCCTGACCAAGCCCCGTGTGTTTGGGAGGAAGTTCAGGCTGTTATGTTGATACCTTTTTTTATCTTTTTAATGAAACCTCCTTCCTGCCATTTCAGAGGAGAGAAGGGTTTGACGTCATGTGCTGATGAGTCACTGCTTTTAACAGGCCAGCAGGCAGGGATTGAGAGTGCTGTCTGGAGCAGCTGCTCTGTTAATCATTCACAAAAAGCCCAGAGAAAGCTCAAGGGGAATGCTTGTGAATAATTGAATTTCTGTTTTCATTATGAAGATGCAGTTGATTTACCTGGATCTGCTAGAATCCAGGTATTGGGAAGTGAGGGAGGAGGACAATGATCTCATTGATACGACTGTAAATAGCTTTTGGATAGTTATTGGTATTAGTCAAGCATATACGTGATTTAACAATTTCATGCAAAGCTTATGTAATGCAGCTCTGACCGTCAGCTACATCTCATTTGCTGCAACCACTTCAGCCATACTCGTGTCTTCTAGAAGAGAGTTCTTGGGGAAGCAAATGCCCTTGATAGGGCAAGACATGGATTTTACTGGAAGGCTGAAGATCTGGCACCTCTCTTAGCCTAAAGTCATGTATTCTCAAAGGAAGCAGAGTTGTCCAGGTTTGTTCACTGATGGTTCTCCTGCTCATATACACCTTCTGAGGATGACTCCATCATTTTGGTTAATGCTGAATCAGTATCTTGACCAGATACGTTGCACTCATTCTTGGTGTGATGAGCTTTAAATTTCAGTTGCCAACATGCAATGATCAGAGAGTTCATTAGATTCTGCTTTGGATGAGTAGGAATCTTATTTCAGCCAAGGTCCAAACTGTATAAATTCTTGCATGGTGAATTATTCACTGCTCAACTCTTCGTCTTCTAGGTTGTTTAAGTGTCTTGGATGAGGAGCTGCTGCCTCTTACTCGGAGGCAGAATAAGGTGGGCAGTTTTACTGCCAAAGCATCCCTGTCCCCTGAGCGGTCCCCTGAAGCTGCCTTAGAAGAGAGGCATGCCACTTGGCTTTGACAAAGTTTAAATCTAGCTTTAAACTTCACCTACCCAGTTGGAGTGCTGGGACTGTTAGGGGAGTGGGATTGCTTACAGACATTTACCTGAATTACCTATATAATGCCAGTGAGTATATAGTAGAATACTTATATAGATATAAGCCAGTTGTTATTCTGCCTGACAGAGAAATAATGAGAAAAAGCCCCCATGCTGTGGAACAATTTGAGTCTGAAGAACCTTTCTGGTTTTGGGCATTGTTTTCATGGATTTACGATATCCCCACCAACGTGTAGGCAGAACCTAATTAGCCTCAGCCATTGGAAAAGTAAATTTTTAAATAATTTGTTGAAAATGGCGTATGGTTTTCATCTTTCAGCACTGTGGCCAATTTGCTGTGGATTTACTTTCTTGAATTGCTAAGTAGAAAAGTTTAACTGATGAAATCACCTTCTCCATACACACATTAGCCCCAAATTCTAAAGCTTCTTACCAGAGTAAAATGCACTTATTCAATTGGCTGCGCTATTCTTGACAGACGGAAAAAAATGTTGATAGATGAAAACAAATACCCCCACTGTGGAAGAGAGAGCTGTCCTAGAAATGCAATAGCTGATGATTTGCAGTTTCTGTAATGAGATGGTTTCCAGAGCCTGCTTCTCGGTCTGCAGATGCGATGGCCAGTGTGGGCCCTTTCAGAAGAGTTGCCCTCCCTCCCTGAGCAGGTACGTGCCTCCGGGAAGGGTATGAGAGGGGGGTGGCTCTTTAGATAGTTAGGGGGACAGTGAAGGACCAGCAGAGACGATACCTAAAAATTTTATGGGGGAAGCAGTGTTGAATTCTGGGATGTGGGCAACAGGCTGACTGTCCTGAGCTGGGAACCCAGATCCAGAAGGATGAGGAAAGTGGTGGACTAAACAAGAAGCTGAGCTGTAGCTTTTCTGAAGAGCAGCAGAAGCAGAGCTAAATGAAGGCCAGAGGAATGTTGGAAAGACTTCTTAGCAAACCTGGAGGAATTGGCATTGGTGGAGAAAGCAGGAGGTCCCCGCTGAGGAGTTCAGAGGGCAACTGGGCTGGGTCTTTCCCCAGGGGACCAGAGATGAGCCTGAGAAGTAGTAGGTGCTGGGACCAGGATAGCTAATGTGTCAGTGCTGTGAATTTGGAGTTAAGGTTTGTGTGCTGCCTGTAAGTAAATGAGAGATGGGAAGTGTACCTGGGTCGTCACACAGCACAGGAGACTAGCTATGGAGAGACTGGGAGCAAACTGGGACTGAAGTGGGAGAGCAGGATGAGGAAACCAGTAATGCTGTGCCCTTTTCTCGAGGGTGACCTGATATCTACCAGGGGACACGGGAGGGAAAATTTCAGACCTCTCATGGCAGGACAGAAGCACTGAAGAAGTTGCACATGCATGAGTTGTATCCAGCTTTTCAGATCATTGCCATGTTGCAGTGGGTAGCGTTGCTCATGCAAACCCGTGGAAGGTGTGACCAGAAGGAAGTGAGGTTTGCGTTGATTTGACAGTGGTAGAGCTCGATGTACAGATGTTGGCAGTGAGAGGATGTTTATATACCCCGTCCTGAGCGATCAGAGATCATGAACCACGTATCTTCCCATAGAATCACAGCCTGAGAAATAGGATGCCCAAGGATGGTTGTTTCGTAACTTTAGTCCTGCGGCACATCCTTCCTGGAGCTCTTCTTGTGTGACTTCTGCCTTTTGAGCCTTTGAGATTCCATATTCCAGTTCCTATTAATTTTAAGGCTTGGAGAAACTTGAATATTGAAAGCTGTGATTCTAATAAATTAATGACATTATAAGTATACCTAGCTTTGCTAATAACTCCAGATATTCTGAGATTTTAATTCTCCAGCATCATGAGCTGCTGAGCCTGGGACATTGGACAGAGCCCAGCTTGAATATCACGGTTTAGGGTGGTTATTTATGCTGGAGGGAGAAAGGTATCAGCAAAGCAAATTGTGTTGCTTGCACATAGGGCATATTTTGTATGGCATACAATAATAATGAAGGTCATCTTTAAGAGCAAACTTGCTGTTGAAAAGTTGAGTATTGAAAACAGAGAAAATCAAACAGGAGCTTATGAACTATGAGAATAAAACAAAATCCAAAGGAGGAAGGCAGTTAAAATCTAAAAAGAACACTGTTTCTGAGGCCTTGCGTCAGATGTTGATTCTACAAAAGATGCTTTTTTCCAGTTGCTCATTAAAAAGGGTCCTACTGAAGAGTTATTGTTCCCTGAGAAATCAGGTGCATTGTGTAGTCAAACATCATATTAAAAAAGAAAAGGATTTCTGGAAAGACGTGGGTACAGGAAGGCAATAAAGCCTGAGGAGGTTATTAAAAGCCACCCAGAGAAATTGCCCATGTGAGTTGTGTTACAAAACTGAGAAGCAATCAGCAACAAGAAATCTTCTGGGACACCAAAGCCTAAGCCTGCACGTAATCCTGAGCACTTGGGAGCCTCTGCTTTCCCTCTCCTGGAGTCCTTGCCATGTGGGTGAAGACAGCTCAAGGCCTTTGCTCTGCCATCCCTGTGGCTGGAGGGAAGGGCTGGTAGGTTTAAAAACAAGTTTGAAAATTTTCCTTGTTCTTCAGCCACGTTTTTTTCTCCTAATTGCAAAGTAAGTGTAGTTGGTTGTTGTTTTCTTTTTTAAATAACTGATTCAGCCAGCCATTTAATCTCTTGTTCTCTGTACCCAGTAAAAAAAGTGTGAGTAGGTCTGGAAAAATAATAATTGGAGAAAGATTAACACAAGGGACCAAAATCATCTGTGATTAAAGGATGGGCTCTGGAACTTTTCACCAGCCTAGGTCAACAGTAACCAGAAATCGTCCATTGGGTTTTCACATGAATCGTGGTCTCAGGCCGGTGTCTGGGGCTAAGTACCAATCCTGTGACACTGAAGGGTGGGTATCCCCACCCCCCCCGGGGCTCTCATCAGAGCGCAAGCCTGTCTGCTTGCCTGCCTTGGTGCTCATTAGCCATCGCAGCGTTGTGGGGCAGGAAAAAGCACAACTGGTTGTTGATCAAATAATCAGATTTCTTCCCTTGCTTCTGGCCTCTTGGTTTGTGTTCGGGAGAGCTCGAGAGTTCGTCTAGACTCCTTGAACCTGCTGGCGCTCCAGGGCAGCAATCAATGTCTTACATGGCAAAGCGTCAGGGAGTTCTTGTAATGCCATAGCCTGTTACATTCGACGTGTCATTATTAATTATTGACAGAGCACTCAAAGATTGGGTTGTGATGTTTCTGTTTTGTGTTTCTTTTATAAGAAAAAGAATAGTTTCTAAAGTTAAATTTAAAAAGTTTGAAACTTTAAAGAGATGCCTGTTCGCCCATGCCTGAAGGATAGGTTTGTTTTCTTCAAAGGTCAGGAATAAATTTGTCTTCCAGCTTCCATCTTTGATCCTGCGCCGCGTGATTTACAAAGGGCTCTGCGTCCCGTGTAAGCCAGCATGGCAGATGACTCCAATGCCTCAGCCACAAGCTGCTCTCACAGGTATGGTACTGATGTAAGAATTATTTGTGCTAAGAAAGAGAGGGGAAAATCAAAAGAGTAAGTATCTATAGTGAAAAACAAGACAGAATTTGAAAACCAGAAGATGTTAGTTAAATCCTTACAACCAGTTGACAAAACATGGCCTTGGGAGAAGGAACCGGCACCATAAATATGTCAAGCTGGGGCACAACAAAATATGCTCAAGGAGAACCAAATGGTTAATGACACTAAACAGAAAAGTACTGGAACTATGCGTGAGCTATCCTAATTAGCACAGTAGAAGATCCCCGTCAGAGCCCCACGGTACCTTTATATGGAGACCAGGCTTGTGAGAACCCACGAGAATTAAGTGTGACTAAATGTAGTTGTAAACAGTTGTTCAAAGTGTATAAAAAGTTCTGGTATGTGCTCAGCAGGGCACTAGCTTTGCGGATTTACCACCTAGCCCCCGTCCCTGCGCAGGGGCGATGAGCGAATCCCTGGGCTGTGTACCTGGATGGGCTCAGGCACACCGCGGGAAGAGCCCGGGTTCGGGATAAGGGTACCCCGGGCAGGAGAGCAGTTCTGACTTTGGCACGGTTAGTAACTACTCCCTGCTTCCCAGGAGTGGCTAGCAGGCATCCTCAGAGCGGGTCATGGCTCGAGCCAGTGCTTGTAAAGATGGCAATACTTGTTGCACCCCCTGCTCCAGCAGCCTGATGTTGCCTGTTGCGAGCCCTGTCCTTCCGTGCCGTGTGACAGGGATTCTGAGCGTCCCCATGAAGCTGTTCTGCATTTCGAGAGCATGGCACTTTGTCTCCTCAGAGACACGAAGACGTGCCTTTGCCTTAGATCCCAGCCTACTGGAAAACAAGGTCAACCTGACTGTTTTGGAACAGATGGCTTCCTTCCATGTAGTGGCATTTCCCTGGCTAAATGGAGCCTGACTGTACATAAATATCAGATGCAGCTATATGTGGATTGGTAAGTATAGTAGCAAATTACATGGTTAGGAGAATTTAGAGCTGCTGAAAAAAATGACCATTTTTTTTTTTTTTCCAAAAAATCAGTCAGCACTTTAAGTTACTAGGGTTGTTTTTTTTCTTTAACAGTCATCCTTTAAACTAAGCTAAGCTGGCAGGTGACAGGTTACCCCCGTCCCTCCTGGGGAAGGTTTTCAGTGGAAGATGCCTGGAAGCAACTGAGCAAGAGCTTGATATATTCTGAGCCATCTCCCCCAGCAGAGCGAGGCTGTATTGGGTCCTGTGGAAAAGTGAGCTAAACCAGATCTGATCTTGATACTAAAACACGGGATTGACTTGTGCAGCATGGGTAATGAGGCTGGAAGGAGTGCAGGTGGATTAACTGGGCACAGAAAGACGAACTTACTGTTCCCAAGTGAATGCGTGCTGATGGTTTTGCTTGGGGTTTTTTCAGAGTATAGGGAACGATGGTGCCCTAAATTCTTGTCTGTCTGTATTACAACATGCTCGGGGGCAGGGGGTAGGGGGAGCGACCTACATGTCTTATGCAAGAGAGCGTTGTCTTGAGATTTCCTGTTTTTCAGGATGTCTGCATTGCTTTTCCTGGTCCCAAAGAACTAATTTAGATTATATTAATTAATTATTTCACATAATATTGTGCAGGAGAGAGGAGGACCGTATGACGTCTAGAGGCCTGTTCCAGCTCTGTTTTCTATAGTTTTAAGAAAGTGGGTGCCACCAGCCGTGGACATCACTGATGCAGGCTGTGTACCCCTTAGGCAAAAGGGTAGCCCTGGCAGTGTGCGGAGAGCCCTGACTCTCCAAGGGTGGCATTCAGAGCTCTCCCCTCCAGCTTTATCTCATCAGCTCTTTTCAGAAAATGCAGTAGAAATATAATCCAATCCCTTTAGCACTTGGAGGCCCGGGCTCAGCGTAGGCACTCCGGCTCAGTAAGGAGAGATGCTGCTTCATGACTCATTTCCTCTCCTTGGCCACTGAGTCACTGTCCATCCTTATTGCTAAAAACTACCTGAAAGAGTCTGAATGGATTCCTGGGCACTTGGTGTTTTATCTAACTTTAAATGTGGAAGAAGGCACTTAAAGACATGAGAGTTTGTCACCTCCTCCAAAACACCACGAACTATGTTGAAATAGAGATTCAGCAAGTGTGCTTGAAAGCCTGGCTTAAAAATGTAGAGGTTTTCTTTGGCATGTAGGTCATTGCTAGAAAAGGGCTGAATCATAAATACAAGGTCCTCAGAGAGGTTCACGTATGAGCTAGAGCTGGAATTCTGCTTTGTAGCTTGGGCTCATTTCCAGAGCAGACCAGAACTCAGATCTGGATTTTAAATACCGTCAGTCTTGTAAGTCAAGTACCCAGTTCAAGTGTACAGCCAAGCAAGGACCTTGACCTACGTTCCTCTGCTGCACCTAGCCGTGGTTTATGTGCCTTTATACTTGTGCATCTCTGCAGGAGGGGCATAGCCACCTGGAACATCTCCACCCTGCCCGGCTGGCAGCCCGTCAGCTTTCCTCAGCACAGGTTTCTTCTTTTTAACTGCTGGTTCTGCTTCCAGAAGTGCCCTCAGCACAGGTTTCTTCTTTTTAACTGCTGGTTCTGCTTCCAGAAGTGCTGCTAGCTCCCCACAGGTTTGTCTTTTCCATCAGATTTCCTAGTGCTCATGCTGACTGCATCCCGCAGGTCTCCCTGGTCCAGCTGTGTGGTCCAGAAGCTGATGCAGTCTTAGGACTGAGCCTGCTCAGCCTCTCCTCATATAAATTGATCCACACATGGCAAGAGATCCAAGGTGTTTTAAAAGCAGACCCACTTCCTTACAAATTAGAGAATTTTCTGAAACAAACACTTGTGTTTCTTTTAAAGATTTTTTTCTTTCTTCACTCAAAGTTTTTTTTTTATTTAATTGATATTAAAGTCATCCTATTTTAAGACATTTAGATTTTTCTCTCTTAAGACGGAAACTAATTTAGTACAGTAAACCCCAGTATTCTGATAAAAATTGCTCACTTGTTTAAACCTCTTTACAAATCCCAGGGAACAAATCCCAGCGAAAACCCTGATAGACTTTAGTGAAGATAGATGCATCATTTATTTTTCAATAAATTAAGGCTAGCTACCCTCCACCCCCCAAATTCGTATGTTTTCATCCTTTATTTTGTGTGTGATTTGGTTATCTAACATAATAATTACATAGAGATGTAATATGATGTAACATTCCTTGTATTTAGTTCTGGTAGTTCCAAAGGAGACTTCCCAGCTTGCTTGGAGCGACCTGCCAGAAGGCACTCATTATTCAGAGACCTGCTTTATGTCGACGTCTCTTCTGCTCCCAAGTGAAAGCGATCCTAGTCACGAGAGTTGCTGACCCCCTCTGAGATGACTCATTCATAAACCCAGCTGTTAGTCCAGAACAGTTTGGTGGGTTTTTTAACTTTGCTAAGATCTAGTGAACATTCCAAGTGACCCAAAGAGGGCTGGAGCCCCTGCAGAGCTGCTGGCAGCCTTCCTAGTCCTGTACTCCTGGTGTTGGTGTCTCACCTACTGCACAGCCATGGTGGCAGCAACCAGGAGCTTGGGCTGAGACCTTCCTTTACCCCAGTAAATTGCTACATCCCCACTGTGATAAACATGCTGAGCAGAATATTGTCATAAGTAGGGCCATTATATGAGACAGCTAAGAAATTAGGGGGAAACAAAGCAAAACCTGGCTCCATAAAATTTGATTAGTAGTTTTTGCTAGAAAATGCTGGCAACACAAAGATTTTATTTCTGTTGTTTCATGGGGATGGGCTGAGACTAAATGACTGAGGCTGAGCAAGGACTGACGTATATGCTTGATTTATATGTGCTCTGGCCAAAACAATCTTGATGTTCATCTGCGAGTTTAAAATGTTCCCAAAGTCTTTGCAAAAGCAAGTGTCTGAAAATTAACTTTCAAAGACTGGAAATTTATTTCCCAGAGCTCATGGATATTTAAATCCCTGTTGTTTGGCTTTGCTTATTATAGAAACATAGAATGGTTTGGGTTGGCAGGGACCTTCAAGATCATCCATTCCCAGCCCCCCTGCCATGGGCAGGGACACCTCCCACCAGACCAGGTTGCTCCCAGCCCCGTCCAGCCTGGCCTTGGGCACTGCCAGGGATGGGGCACCCACAGCTGCTCTGGGCAGCCTGGGCCAGTGTCTCACCACCCTCACAGGGAAGAATTTCTCCCTAATATCTGATCTAAATCTGCCCTCTTCCAGCCTCCAGCCATTCCCCCTGTCCCGTCACTCCATGCCCTTGTCAGAAGTCCCTCCCCAGCTTTCCTGCGGGCCCCTTTAGGCACTGGGAGGCTGCCATAAGGTCTCCCCGGAGCCTCCTCTTCTCCAGGCTGAACAGCCCCGACTCTCTCAGCCTGTCTTCCTAGGAGAGGTGCTCCAGCCTCTGACCATCTTCGTGGCCTCCTCTGGACTTGCTCCAACAGGCCCATGTCCTTGTTACGTTGGGGGCCCCAGAGCTGAAGGCAGCACTGCAGGGGGTCTCACGAGAGCAGAGCAGAGGGGGAGAATCCCCTCCCTCGACCTGCTGGCCACGCTTCTCGTGATGCGGCCCAGGATACGGTTGGCTTTGTGGGCTGCAGGTGCCCATTGCTGGGTCATGCTGAGCTTCTCGTCAGCCAACACCCCCAAGTCTTTCTCCTCAGGGCTGCCCTCAGTCCATTCTCTGCCCAGCCTGTGTCTGTGCTTGGGATTGCCCCAACCCGTGTGCAGGACCTTGCACTTGGCCTTGTTGAACATTGAGGTTTGTACAGGCCCAGCTCTCAAGCCTGTCAAAGTGACATCCTTCTTTCCTGATTAAGAAGTTTATGAGATATGTACGGCCCGGTAAGCACAAATGATGAGATTATGAGTAGCCCCTTAGCAGCTCCCACTGCTATGCAGTCTTGATGCAGTCTTGGTGCGGTTTGGGTTGTATCTCCTGTACAACTGCCTGCAGTTGTCTGTACCCTCATTGCAGCTCTCCTTCTCCTCTGGGAGTGATGAAAGGCCATCCCTGAAGTCCAAACTCGGCATCTGAATTTCTGCACTCTCTTAAGTCTGCTTTTATTGGTTGTGTTTGAAGCACATCATGAAGGGACTATATCGCTGAATACTGGGGCTTCTTTGTTTAGTTTTAGTTCTATAGCTGCATTTTAATTAGTCCTCTTTTTCATCAAGTCATATTAAAATACAATGTATATTTTGGAACAGAAAATTAAATGTACCAAAGCAATTTGAAACTAATAGCTATATCAGGAGCTGAATTTAACTCTGTGAGCAGCCTAGGGGTTTGCTGTTCTTGCAGACAAGTTTTCAGAAAACTCTCTGGGTAGGATGCAGAAAGGTTGCATCATTGCCACGGCTCTGGCTGGCAAAACATGCCATAAGAGGAGAATCCTGTTGCTTAGCGACTCATGAAAGATGATTAACCCTTTCCAAACACTGCCCAGTAGTTGTACCAAAGCCCTCCTGAGATGTCTTTGTGAACAATAAGTGAATATGAAGAAACTAACATCTTTAGGTACTTGATGTATTGATTTATTCATCATTAATGCTAAATGAAGGACCATCTTAATCTTACCATTAGTTATTGAAGGGGATCGCTTAATCAGAAGTTATTCTTCCATAGTATGACATGCAATTATTGCAAAGGAAGGATCATGTAATTACAGTAAAGATGGACTAAGAAGTGATTAAAAATGATTTGGGGATGATGCTGGTTAATGCTACTGCTGGTATTTCTTCATGTGAACTCAAGTATTTCTAAAACTTCTGCTAGATTTAAACACTGCGTCCACATATTGACATTCTCCTTGCACAGGGTGCCTTAAAGCAGAGTCTGGTAGCAACAGTAGCTAGGGAAGTTCCTCACCTCTCATCTCCTTCTAGTGCAACAGGGAAATTATAAAGGCCATTTCAGTCTGAAAGTGCTCTTTTTAATTAAGAATGGAATCAATCTCTGAGGTTGATGGGCTGCTGAATTTCAATTTCCTTCTTCAAAAGGTGCCTGAAATGCAGCAAGAGTTGACAGGCAGGAATGCGTGGGTGTGGTGGGCGCATTTGGTTTTACCTGGTGTCACCCTTTCACAGATGCTACGGTGCAGAAATTTTCTATATGGTTACTAATACGTTCCAGCACTTGGGCTGACATGGTTTTTCAAATGTGATCGCTTTGGATGGTTGTCCACCCTCATCCAGCTTGAGCTGTCTTAAAATTGGATGTGGAGCCAGCCTAGCCTTCTACAGTCAGAGCAGGAGGAGCAGTTCTGACGGGTCATTCATTACGTCTCTTTCAAACATAGCCCTGGCTGGGCTGAACTGCCCTGGTTTGCCATCTTTTGCAAGCAGCCTGGAAAGCACGTTGCGCTCAGCCTGCAGCCGGTGCTGCGTGAGATGGGCCCAGCCTCCGGTTTTAGTGGTGTCTCGCGTAGCATTATTTCCACCAGGATGGCTTTCTAATGTTCAGTGTGCTGCTTAATAACACTGACAGAGCAACACGGTTTTCAATTGCAGCCGTGGAGAAAACCTCACTTGGGAACAGAGGTTAAGGCATAGATAGAGGATTTTAAATTGCAGTGGCCTCTCTTTGTGAAATTAGCTGGTAATAAAGGCAAGAATTCCCCTGGAGCAAGAAACACTCTGGGTTTCACCTCTCCCCCTCCCAGTTTCCAGCAGCAGCAATTAGTTTCTGTAACTACTGGCCCTCAGTTCTGGGAGCCTGGGAGTAGGTCGGGGCTGTTGACTGCAACAGCAGCTGCTGCATACGCTGAATCTGTGCACAGCAGCAGCCCAAGCATCTTTGCATCTGTGCTGTCATCAACACAAAAAACTATCTGAGCTAGAAATATTTTGTATTTGGTAGTGATGAGATTGTGTTCTCCTCTTGTTTGCGGGTGGGTTAACTCTGTGACCTTAGCAGAGGCTTGTAAGGCATTAGAATCAATCCAGATGGCAACTTGCTGCGAATACAGCCTTTCCTGCGACATATCCAAATGCAGTCCCTGCGTTTCTTAATCTGCCCTTATTCAGTAACATGATGTGTGCTCCTATCAGGCAAATACAGAAGCGGTTGCAGATCTTGTTTCCCACATGTCTTCTCCTGATGCGTTTCAGACCTTTGGCTCCAGTTAGCAGCCCGTGTGATAAACAACCGACTGTGTGCCACGTGGTGCTGTGCACTGCTGCTTTTCCTAGGAGTCTCCATGCCACTGGAAGATCCCAAGGGAGATTTATATTGTAACAGAGGCACAAACCGATGCAGATATTTCTGAATTGTTTAGGCAGATTATTTACTGCTGTTTTGAACATGCTTTCTTAACTCACCAGCAGCAAAAAGAAAGTTGTGCCACTGATAGTTGAGCTGTTTTCTTTCGCTGCTGTCAGTAAGGAGATGGAGCTTGCAAACTGGGGTGATTTGGTGTTTCACTAGGATGGATGGATTTGACTTGTCTGAAATATGGTTTCTCTTGGTGCCTGTCCGAGGAAATACCCATCTGCCTTGCGCTGTGCTAGCTGGCGTGTCACGCAGTGGGGACGGCGTGTATTCTCAGCCCAGCTTTGTACCTCTCTGGCATGCGTTAGTCATGCGAGTTGTGGTGGTTTGCTTATGAGCCAGTAACCCTGCGCTTGTGCTTCCAGTTTTATTTCTGGGCACAGACCAGCCTGGGAAACTGTAACGTAAGTGCTCATGTACAAAAACGCCCAGCAGTCCGCTGGGTGCTCCAGAGGAGAAACAAGAAGTACAGTGCTGCTCCTGGGGCTGAGGAGGGATGATAGGGCTGAAGTACCAGTACCCCAAGCTCCCTGCTGAGCCGTGGTGAGAGGGCAGCACCTGCCCCCCTGCTCCTTCCCCCTTGCCCGCTCCCTGGGGCTGGAAATCAGACTGCGGGCACTGCTCCGTACCGCTGGGCACACCAGGAGGCAGCAAGTGCTCGCACCACACACTCTTCCTAGGCTAGAGCCTAAATTTCTGTGTTCTCCTACATGTGTTTTTAGGGGGAGTTTTCACAGAGTTGAGATGCTGGAACTCAATAATATGCTTTGAAGAGAAACAAACTTCAGCCAGGATTTTTGTGGACAATAAGGCCATAGCAAAGTAATATGTGTGGATGATTTTGTTTGCTGATGGGAATGTTTTTTGTGCTTTTTTTTTTTTTCTTTTGGTACCTTTCTGGTTCAGATTTTGTGTGTAGCTGAAGGCCTCATGATTTTGACGATCTGTGTGCTTTTGTCTCTCTAGGAGAGTTTGCGGTTCAGAAAGGCTGTGACTTACTCTGATACGGAAACATAATGGCAAATGGTGTGTTGTGGGGGGGGTCTGTGGGTCTCAGGGTGAAGGGTGGTCCAGAGGCTAAGATGCTTCTGTGGGCTAGGGCAGAGTGGGACCGGTTCTGAGTCCCCCACAGACACCATGCGGGAGCACATCGGGTGCCTGGGGCTTAGGCTGTCGTGAAGCCACAGCTATTTGTAAAGTACTGTCCTCTCCCCTCGCTCCCTTCCCTGCTGCACCAGGGAAGGGGCACTGGGGGAGGAGGGAATGCTCAGACACCCTGGTGATGAGTGAGGGGAATATTAGCACCTGAGAGTGTGCTGGGGACCTGCCCATACCAGCCTCCGTGCACTCCAGGTGGGGTGGACCCGAACCAGCGCCAGTCCAGCATCCTCAGAGCTGTGTTAGCACTGTGCTGGAGCTGCTGCTCGGCAAACACATAACTATACCTGCCCACAGCGGTCAAAGTCTCCATTTCCCATAAATTCTTTAATTTAGGGGGAAAAAATGGATGTGCAGATATTCGTTAGGTCAAAAGGTGCTTCAGCCATGAATTGTGAATAAAAAAATAGCACATGAAAGTCTAATCACAAGAATGGAGAAATAAAAGGCAACTAATCTAGAAATTATTGATTTCTTTTTTTTAACTTGTTCTTGGTTAATTAGTCACCCCTAGCTGTGCTTGAACACAGTTGCAAACAGAATGTGAGACAGGCAATAAGGAGTGGCTGATCTCATTTTAACATCCTTTAATTAGTGCACAAAGTAGTTTGTCGACCATATCTGCAGTAGAAGGGCTGCACACTGAAGCGTTCACCGGGATGAATTAATGCGTGATTCCAGGTGAGGCTGTTCCTTTCAGTGCTGTCAACAGTGAGCCCTGGGGACCTTGTTCTTTCCAACCAGACGACAGCTAGTGACAGATTTCTTAATATTCGTTACAGTGTTGATGCCTTTAACTGTATGGCACATCAGGAGAAAAAGATTCACTGCTCTGAATAGCTGAACCTGGCCGTTTTGTTCTCACCATTTGAGTTTAATGGTATAGCTTAAGATGTAAAGCCTGTGATAGGAGATTATCAGAAGTTAATTTAGTTAGGCTATGAACTGCCGTATTTTAAATTGCTTTAAATTCATCATGCTTCAGAGCTGGAATGCACTTTAATGCCACAGCGCCATACAACACAGAAATGTTTGCGGGTAACTTCTGCCCAAAACCATAAAAGGCTGTTTTCAGGCACGGTACAGGGGGCTATTCTGTCACATTTCTCAGTTTTTGTGGTTTATTTTGAGCAGTTTTCTACCCTGTGAGATGTTTTCCTTCCTACCTCCCTCAAAACTTGCTGAAAATTTTATGCCATTTGTTGTACTAAAGGGCCCCCCAGTCTTGAATGCCCAATGCTGTGATGGGCAGGGAAACATATGAGCTGCAGAGAAGAAAACCAGGAGAAGAGAGGCTAACTGAGCTGCTGAAGCCCCTGCAGGAAATCCATGGCAGATCAGGATTGCTCTTGGTTGCCCCGCTAACCCAGCGTGGCCAGCCTTGCTCTCAAACCTGCTGTTTGGACCTGTGTATTGGATACCTGGTGCTGCAAGCATGGTGCTCTGCTACTAGGAACAAGCCCCATGCCCAAGCAAAATGCAACACATTCTGGAAAGAGAAACCCCACGACTTTGGGTGGAAGCGCCTTCAGATGCAGTGCCAGAGTGACAGGGTGCCCCTTTCCACCCAGGTAGAGATACTTCTGGGTGCCCGCGCAGCCTCCACAGCCAGCGTGGCACTGCTGCTGCACGCTCACAGCCAGCAAAAAAAGGAGCAGCACCTGGAGCCCCGTCGTAATCTCACTTTGGAAAGAGCAAATGGTCATTGTGGTTTATTTTCATCTGTTTTATTTTCAGTGACTGGGTAAATGTATTGCTGTAGTCTGTGTTACAAAGGAGAACCTGCTTTCTGCCTAGGCTCTTCCTCTGGTAGACTGTCATGTGCTAGCAGAGACCTAGCAAGAGCAACTCTTAGCAGAGTTGTTTTTCCACTGAGATGGAGATAACTGGGGAAGGATGGTTGTAGGTACTCGGGATGGTTGGACCTTACACGCACAGACGCTATGCACAACCAGAAAGGCTGTAATTGCTGCTAAGTTTCTGCAAAGTCTCCATCCAGTCCAAATCCCTTGGCTGGGACATGGGTGAGTATTGATGGAGAACAACTCTAGGCTTTGGCTTCAAACATTAGAGAGCAACTGCTAGGTGTCCTAGCAAGTACTTTCAAGGTCTTCCAGCCCAATAAATGGTATTGCAATGCAATACTGTTTTGCAACCATTACTCAAACTGCAAGTTAGGAACCTTTTCATGGGTATGGAAACCAGCTCCATTAAAATGGCTTCACTCTCTGGCTTCAAGAAGTTCCTGGTGATGGTAAGAGGCAAAGATGGTCACCAGAACCAGAAGTGTCCCAGTTACAGATATTCAGTGCCCTTCTTTGATCACTAGTTCCATCTGATAAACATTATCTTTAGTTTGGCAGTGCTTTTCCCCCTCTGCTCCATGCGAACAGTTTGGTTTTCCTGGCCCATTTGTAGCAGCATGTGACAGCAAAGCATGTATCTTAAGATGTTGCACTGGGTTTTATGTCCTGGGATCTCGGCTATAGGTCACAGCTTGGCACATCGACAGTATCCAGTAATGAGGCAGTGCCATGTCGGATACAACTGGATGAATTATTTGTAGTGAACCACTGATTTAATTTCTTTCCTTAAGTTCCTGAATGAGCTACTGTGAGGTTTTGACTGCCGGAGATCTGCGTGTGTGAAATGACAATGACAGTTTTATGCAAATAGGTTTCATGCTCTGGATTGCCTATCAGCTATTCAGAGAAATTATTTCTCATTATTTGCTATTTTGGCTGAATGACAGGCCTTGCAAGTCACGGGGCGTTGAGTCTGATCCCTGAATGAGTAGCTTCCAAACTCACCTGGAGCTTTCAAGATTGATCTTTCAATAGCGCCGTATGCACGCTCCGAGCATAAACCCTCGTGCAAACAGATTTGCTGTGCTTTCCTCTTCCGTGTGGCATTCTTGTCCGTGTCTGTTCACTGCCACCAAGGAATGGGAGTGCCGCTTAGCCTGTAGGGCGATCAGTTCTTGTCTTCAGATGAGCTTTGTGAGTCCTTTTTGGCAGCGTTTTCTGGATTGTAAGCAGGGGACACTGGTGCAGTAAGACAGGTTTGCACTGACGAGCAACGTGGCAACGGTTAGTGGATGTGACCTGGTATGGGTTTGCTGGTGCCACCACAGGTGGGTTGAGCTGTCCTGGGGTGCTGTCGCCACTCCTACGGGCAGCCCCTGGCACGGCTGGGCTGCCACGCTCATACAGCCCGGGCTTTGTTTCTGCCCGGGAAGCAGTCAATGTTTGCTGTGTTTCTTATGCAGTTTTTCAGCAAGAGGTTGTACAAGAGAGAGCTACATCATTTGTGACAGTTGTAGCTCTAAATAGGAAATGATTAATATTTCATGATTATTTTTCTGTAAGGCATGATTCTTGGAGAATGCATCAGTCTGGCTTGCTGGAGAGAATGAGCCTGCCTTGCTCAGCTTCAAATCAAAATGTAGTCAGGCACTGCATGCTAATATACCTATATTAGATGAAAACTCTCTGGCTGTCTGACTAATGCTCTGCTGCCAATACGTCAGTACAAAAGTGAACACAAGGTTTAGAAACTTCTATTTCACTCGTCAGTCTTGCAAGTTAGCTGTCTGTCTGCCTTTCTCTTGTGCACCTTTAGTCTAAGTTTTAAAATAGTGCAAGAGGTCATGAATGCCAGCCAACTGCATCAATTGCAAAACCTTTGATTCCAGTCTTTGCTTTCTTCTTATTTACTTATTTTTCCCTTTCTTAAGTCATAAGCAAGCCTCCTTCAAATATTTCAGGATTGCACTAGAGAATAACAAACAATCAAGGAAAGTCAAGGAAATGTTCTTGTAACAGTGATACAACTTTTCTGTGAAGGTAGCTGTTCAAAATGCCTGAAGGTAAAATGTATTGGCAAGTATCTTACAGAACTTTTGTTCTTATAATATTAATAGGATGGTCCCAGAGTTGCTGTTAATTGGCAGCTAGGCCACCAAGACTTTGACTTTTGCCCTGGACTGCTCCCAAAGAAGTCTACGGGAAGGTCATGGAAAGGTTGGTAAGAAAAGGGATGGGAGCTGCTCCTCCTGCTCTGCAAGCTGTTCCATAGGAAGACTTATGCCGTATTGTAGTAGGATGCTGTTAAGTGCTGCAAATCAGGATGAAAGAAACAGACAGATTCCTATTTACATATAGAGAGTCTATTCTTTAATCTGAACTAAGTCAGACCAGAAGAAAATGAGACTAGAAGATGATGTATGTTCCCACAGACTAGTATAATGGCTTAATCCTTGTGCAAACAGCAATGCAGGAATACAAATAATTCACAGCAGATTCTGCTGGTCCCAACCAGGGTTTCATTCTGTTAGATACAGTAGAGAATATTATAAAAACATGATAGAGAGTTAAGATTGCAAAGAAAATATATGTTAGGAAGTATCCATGTTAAGGTGGTCTGTGAAATGTTAGTTTAACATGCACACCCCTGTCAAGTGTTCTTAATTACAGTCATGCCTGCCTGCCCTGTCTGCACAATGGAGGGGATACACTTGCTATAACCAAGCAAAACAAGGACTCCTGGTTCTTTCTAGGATGCTATTTTAGAGTTGGATTTGGTTTTATATCACAGCTGTTTCCGATTTTTTTTAAGGGTTGTTGGTAGCCTCTAAAAAAGGCAGAAAGGAATGTGTAGGTATGGCAACTACTTTGAAAGACAGCTCTGCTTTTGCAAGACTCTTGAAAATAAGTTTTGGAGAGGCAAGATTTACAGCATGAAGTACTTTGAGACCTCATCGAGAGACAGGGTCATCTCAGAACTTTTGTGTGCACTATGCAAGGATTCAGGGACTTAGAAAACTACAGAGCTGAATTGCTTTTCTGTCTAAAAAACCTGATAAAACAACCCCTTTGGTGCATATATAATTTTCTGCATGTGTGGGTATATACTATGGTATTTGATGATCCATCTTTTTTAAGCTAATGCAGCTGATGTCAGGCAAGACTTGCTCAGCATTATTAAAATTCACATTTCTTTATGAACTTAGGACTTACATCAGCACAATGCAAAGCACAAATTCAACAGCTGCTCTGTAGGTCGGAGTAGACTTCAGATAATAGGCAATATAGCCATGGGAGGATGTTGCTTTCGATTAATGTAGCATTCAGATTTGCAGGCTTGTGGTACAATCTGTTTGCCTGAAAATTGTTGGTTGGTTGGTTGTTTCTTGGGATCTTTTCTCTTAAGTGTAATTGTTTGGTAAAAGGAGTGGTAGGACTCGGTTGTAATGATGATAAAAGGGATATTTGGTTTTGTTCTGTCTAATGCCACTGGCACAGAAAAGCCTCTTCAGTTCTCTTTGGTGTCCGAGTTGACAGAGTCTGGATGCTGCTGACTGTCTATAGAGGATCTCTGAGCCCTGGCTGGCTAAGCAGCTCTGAGAAGTAACAACATAACCTTAGAATTAAGAATTGTCAATAGTAATTAAAAATCACAGTTAAGGGCTCTCATTCAGCAAACACTGACTGCTGCTCAAAGCACTTATGTATATTTTTAATTTTGTGCATATTCCAAGTTTATTTGGTCTTACTACAACCAAGGCATATGCTTTGAATTCTATTGTTTTATGCTTTTTTTTAAATCAAATAAATTACTGTAATTCATAGATGTACTTGGTGGGTAAAAATCAGGGAACGTAACTGCAGCTGTACGTATGGATTTGCTTTTGGGAGCAGGTTCTGCATTTCTGCTTCCCTGCAGGTTAATTGTGCTGGGATTTGCTCTGTTACGCTTCTCACTTCAACTTATTTTTCCTAAGATTTCTTTTCTATTGTAAGCCTCATTTCCTACATTTAATATCACTGTTCATCAGCCTAATTACCCTTTGGTCCCACCTCTTTGGCACAGACCCTGAGAAAGAGACTCCATACTCCGGCCCCAGCTCCTGCACCATCTGGCCTTTCCAGCTGGAAGCCTCTGGCCCTGGTCTCCCTCCGGAGGAGCGTGTGTCTCCTCGGCTGTGCTGGCTCACGTCTGGCAACTGAACTTTCGCTTCCCCGTTTCTGCTCGGTCTCCTCACATGTTGCAGTTCTTCCTTCCCATTTCTTCCTGCTCTGTACAGAATACCTTGGTTCTCCAGAAAATGTAATAAGACGGGAATTGGCATCCTTGGCAATGCCTGGCAGTGAGAAAGGGAGCCCTTCCACCGGAGCTCGGGGAGGAGCGCTCCTACACAGCACCCCATCTGTGCCCACCAGCCACCACCGGCTCCTCGCAGAGGAGAGGATGAGGAATGAGAAAAGGACCTTCGTATTCCAGGGTGGAAGCCAGCCAGTGGGGGCTTGTACAAACGGCCCCTGCACCGGGACAGCTGCTCCAGCCGGAGCCTGAGAGATGCCAGGGCTGTGGGGCAGGTTGTGCAGCACTGCAACACGCGGCAGCACAGCAGGAGAAGCTGAGAAGACACCGCTTCCACGAACAGGCAGGCATGGCTTCCTGATTAGGAGCAAAAAACGTCAACCCAGAAGGTCTCTGTCTGGTTTTGTTTGGGGTTTTTTTTTTCATATAATAATATTGTGAGACAGTTAGGTAAAACCTCATCAATATCACATCTGCAAGAGATGGTGAAAACCTCCCTGCATGGACGAGTAATCCATTTAGTTCTTCAGACAAGATCTTCAGTGCCAGACGTAGTATCTGGCCTTTTTGATTCAGCTTTGAGATACACTGGTGGAAAACCACAGGCAGCCACACGGCTCCTGCTGACCCGACGGCTGTGCAGGAGCATAGGCAAGGCGCGCTCTGGGTAAGGCTGACACTCATCCATTGCCGTGCTCTGCCCCCTGATTTTAAACAGCTACAATGAATTGCTTTTGCCTTGAATTTCAAACAATTTATTTTGGGTGAACCAGAACGCCTCTACGGGATCCGGCATCGTGCCCAATGTAGTAGGTACAGATGACAGGATACCTGTCATTTTTCAGAAGATGGCCACCGAGTCCTTGGGGGATGCAGCTTGGATCTGTGAGCATCCCTGGGCTCTCCCGTGTGTGCAGAGCCACTGCTGCTGGGGCAGACCTGGGGCGGTGGTTTGCAGCGCAGTGGCCGTGCAGCAGCAGGGCTACTGCAAAATAAAGGTGAAAGCTGCAAGCCTGGTGGAAAATGTATTGTGCCAAGCAGCAGCCTTGGGGCTGGGCCCTTCTC
This sequence comes from Falco peregrinus, assembly GCF_023634155.1. NCBI lineage: Eukaryota > Metazoa > Chordata > Aves > Falconiformes > Falconidae > Falco > Falco peregrinus. The sequence goes on along the minus strand of NC_073732.1, from coordinate 9,865,840 downwards.
AGGCACTTGCCAGCAAGGTGTACCAGACAGAAAGGATTTGCCTTAGGGGAAAATCGCAGCATTTTCTTCTGATTATATGGATTTTACTTGCCAGTCAAGGCTCTGATAGCTGAGGGAGAGATGCAGGATTGCTATCTAAAACAGTTTCCAGGTCCAAGCAAATGTTCTTCCCAGCTTGCAGAGGAGTTACTAGTTGTCATGTAGATTGCAGCCTGCTTGGGGAAACAATGTCACTGCTGGCATTTTGACTTTTGCTAGAGAAGGGGGCAGCCTACTTAACACTTTCTTCCTAGCCCAAGAGAACTTTTCAGGATTGGGTGATAAAAAAAAAGCAAATAATAGATGTTGACAGAGCTCTTAACCTTTTCAGTGGATGGGCATGTTGTGCCATGTCCCCCAGCTGTGGTTCCCACCCCATCCCACACTGGATGGCATGGTGGCACTTACACAGGGAGGCAGCTTGGTGCTCCCAGATGCTGTTGCTTGCTTTCTCTGTCTCTTGCTGTTCAGAATATGCCTCCTGCATGTCCAGGCAATGGCATGAAATCCTCACCATCCAAGGAGTGCCTCTGCCGGTCGATAAACGGGCCATGCTGGAGTTCTGCTCAGTGGTATGAGTAGCAGGGCATACCTGGAGCAGCCATGCTGGCCGGGCAGGAGGCTGGTGCAAGGCTGGGGGTAAATCATTAACCCTGTATCTCTTCTGCTTTTTGCACCGAGGTTCTGGACTGGCATTGACCCTACAATTGCTAAACCAGTGAAGCTGACGTGGAAGCCAGATGACTCTCCTTGGCTGTATGTCCTGAAATTCAAAGTCAGTACAGTTCAACCCTAAAAACATAAGCTCTCTGCTTTAATGCTGATGTGGCAGATACTACTAGCTATAACCGCGTGGGCTGATATAAATTGTGGTCTTGTTTTGATGCAATCACTCGTTTTTATATTGAATTAACTTTTAATTTACTATACATTTTTTAAAAAGGGCATGACACGAAGTGCTTCTGCCTTGTCCACGTGAGCCACCAAATCAAACTGTTTGCCCTCTTCTTCATAGAAGTTGTCTCCAGGAGGAAATTCTGTAATGTTAGCTCTGTGCTGGGCCTTGCAGTGAACATCTTTTTTTCTATTTTAGTCACATTCATGGCCAAATACTAAATTTGGTTGTGACCCAGATCTGTATAAGTTACTGTAGTGATAGGGTTTGAACCTATGTAGGCACAGACTTACTAAGCAAAGAGGGGCAAACCTATGGCCACAAAAAAGGCTGTAATGGCACTGGTGGAACTAATGACACTAGCAAAGGTGATGCAAGAGAAAATTGTGGAAATGCTTTATGGCCAGGAGTCAGCACGGCTTCTCGCCCTCCTGGCTTCAGCAGATCGGTTCTCACTCGCTGCATTGCTAAGGGACCTGTTGCCCTAATGACTCAAGGATGGAAGAACACTTGCCCACATGAAGTGATGCAAGCACACTAGTTCATGCTTTAGCTACTCTGAGTCCTACCCTGTGCCAGACAAGGCAGCAGATAACAAAACTGAGGTTTTCTGCCAGACACGGGGACATCCAAAATCACTGACCTTGTTCATGTTTGAGTGATGAATGTGAAAATTAATGAGTCTGTAATGTAAGTAAGGGATAGAAATGGCTTAGCCCCAAGATCGTGAAGTTTCTGCAGAGCAGAATTGCTGAAATGATTTAGCAGTTACACAATGTAACTAACCTTACACACAGCTGTGAGATCGTTTCTGTTTATTTTAAATGAAAAATCACAGAAATGTGTGTACGCATCACTGTTGTGCCAACTTTTTTCACTCCCATGTCAAACCTTTGTGTTCTCTCACAAGAAAACATCCCTGAAGGTTGGCTGACCCAGATGACCAAGGTGGCCCATACCCCAGGTCAGACCCTCACACGAGCCAAGGAGCTTGACATGGGAGGCGGCACCTCACCCAGGAAAACAGGGGTAAACCAGTTTTGCTCTCTGCTGCTCGTTGCCACAGCTGCTCTGAAGGGCTCAGAGGTTTGGTTAAGTAATCTCCAATGATTTTGGGGGAACCTGTGCAGTTTATCCAAGTGCCAAACCACTGTCGCTTTTTCTCCTTCCCCCGTGAGCCAGCAGTGGGGTGCGGTGCAGCTCCTCGAAAAGGTACGACCTTGTTATAAACCATCATCATTTCTTTTGACTCAGCTTTGGCAAAGGAGAGTTGGCTGGGGCTGAAGTACGGACTTCATCTTCTGCATCCGGATGACGCTAAAAGTTGCTGGGTTGTGCAAAATCTTGTGGGCAAGATCTTTCATCCTTAAAGCAGCTTGTGAGCAGCAAAACTTCCCTGAACACAGCGAGCCCCACGGCTGAGCTCCGCTGGGTGCCAAGGAAAGGGGAGCCTGCCCCACGCTAATTAAAACTGTTTTCTCAACTTCTTCTTGGCAAGGTGCAAAGAAATCCTCTTTTCATGCTCAACGATTAAAAATAAATCCTATTTTTGGGTTTCAGAAGCAGCCGCATGACTAAAATGAGCCGTTGGTTTCATTCATGTTTGCTGTCTATTAATCTGTTCTCACCCTCAGCAGGGGATGACTCAGGGCTTCGCATTGTCTTCCTCCCTAAACTATCTGTGTTTTGACTTTAAATTCTGCCGTCTGACGCAAAGCAGTGCTGAAATCATGACAGTTTGATCCAGCCAGCTCCCAGGAGGCTCTTGATCTTTACTGGCTGGTAAATGTAGCACTCGGAACAGCTAGGCAGAGCAGATATTGATATTTTTGCACCAAATGTTGGTAAGCAGATGTCACAGGCTTGTGAAAAGCCTTGAAACTCCATGGAAGAAAATATGTGAGTACGTATGTGGGAGAGGCCTGGAGATAAAAATAGTTTGGTGGTTATATGAGAAGACATCTATTCCTTAATCTGTTGGTGTTTTGCTATTCCTGTTTGTGGTACTCAAACTGGAGGCTGTGCTGGAACAAGCGTAACGGTGAACTCTCCTTGTCGATCCATCTGCTGCTTTTCCAGGTGCCTTCCAGCAGCTTCTCTCCTCCTCTTGCCCCAGCTGGGCCGGTGGGTCCCAGTCACCTGCCACCAGCAGAGGGTCTGCGCGCTCTGGTGCACCCCAGGTATCCCAAGATTGAGGCGTCCTATAGTCAGCGTAGGTCATTGGGTAGGGAGGTAGGGACAGCGAGACCTCCGGGTCACCGGAGAAAACAGGAGGTGCTTCCAGGAGTGACAGAGCCCGGGGGCAGGACTGGCAAGCAGGCACGGCTGAGCCAAGGTGACCCAGCCCTGGTGCGGGAAGGCTGAGCCGCTGTGGGGTTGTCCATGGCAAGCCAGCACCAATTTTAGTTTGCCACAAGCAGCTGGGCAGCCAGGTGGCTCCTGCGGGCAGGCTGCAGTGCAGGGCGAGGTGCCTGCATGGCTCTGCCATGGCACGGGATGGCCAGTGAGCCCCCGGCACGGCACGGGAACGCACGAGGCTGCCCGTATGGCCACCTGGTGAAGGTGGACGTGTGAGTGTGTCCCAGAGGCAGTGTTCACATCTTGCCCGAAGGCTCCTCTTCCTAGTTCATTTTTTTTCCACGTGCAGGCAGAATGAAATCCTGAACATGTAAGTATTGGGTAGAAGTCAGGGTTTGGGTTGTGGGTTTTGTTTTATTCTTAGTTAAATCTGTTCTTGAAATGTCCCTACAGAATGGGTAGCAAACCTTCAGGTAGGCGTGTGGGTCAGGCTGGTGCTGAGCAGACTTCATCTCATTGCGGCACAGGATATGTCCACCAGGCGCTTGCCTTGACATCCATGCATTTAAAGGACTGTAGTTACAAACTGCAAAGCCCTTACTCTTCTTTACAAATTTAAATTTTCCCCTCCCCTTACAGCTTTGGTAATGAAATTTGAGCCATTTATTACATACTAAATTTAGGGAGGCCAAAAGTATTTGCATACAAATATGTTTGATCTTTCAAGTGTGCAAAATGAGTACAAAATAACAAGTCTAATGTTGGACGCAAGCAGAGTTCAAGTATTTTAAAATTAAAAGAATTTAAAAGAATCTATATCTGTGATGGTAGATGAGCTTTTTCTGAGGTAAGAAAACCTCCTCCTTCTCATTACATATGAATAAATGCAGATATTCCAGTCAGATATGGACTGAATTCTAAATGTGACAATGGCACTTATTCTGCAAGAAAGGCCGTGTCTGTAATGAATTCAAAATTATTCTTAGTTGCCACTGGAAATGGATGGGGGGCGAGGGGGAGGGATAATCAATATTGACACAACCCCACTTTGTTTTTAAGCAGTACTGGTCTCTGGTGACACCAATTAGAGGAGGAGAGAGCTGGAGCTGAAGTGAACTGCACAAACTGCAAACTATTTTTGTGTTTAGAGAAGGAGCCATGGCAGCCAGATGTGCTGCCTGCTGCTGCTGCTGCGCATTCCTGCTGGGATGGGTCTGCCACCACCAGCATTGTTTCATCCTCTCACGTGAGTTGGGCACGTGTGGTGGGAGGCAGGTCTCACCGGGACACCACGGTCCATGAATGGTGGTGGTTCTCGTCACCATCGCCCTACCTGTGCTGTCGCTGTCTCGGCGATGGGCACAAGTGCAACAACACCAAGCCCCACGCCAGACCTTGCCATCTCCTGAAGTCAAGTTGTCTGGCTTTTCTTTCTCCGTTAACTTTAGGGATGATGGTCTTCTAGCTGGGCATGGCCCCACAACACAGTGGGCTGGAGTCCTTTTGCCTCTGTTTGCTGCAGTGAAGTTCCCCCACCCACCCCATGCCATCTGTCTTAGGTGAAATTAAGTAACATTTCTTTGAAGCTTTACTTTTAAGTTAGCATGCAAGATGCAGGGTTGATTGATTAAATTCTACCTTCTCATGATGCATAACTACGTAAGGCAGAGCACATGGCAGGACAAGCCGTTCAGAGAAACCATTGTGTTTATTGCTGGTCTGTTCCCAGGATCCAAAAAAGAATGCAGAATGGTCAAAATGCACTCAGAAAAATGAGATTACCAAGCTCCTCTGGTTAAACAGTTGATATTGAGCTAGTTCTAATGCAATTTCCTAAAATTCAGAGATGCCGTGATGTGATCTTACTCTTGTATAAAATGCCACGGAACTTCTAATGACAGAACAGATCAAATTTTCTGTTGCATGACTCATTCTGAGGAAGAGAATGCCATACACTCAAAAAAAAAAAAAAAAAAAAAAGTACATTCAGTAAGGCCCTCCTTGTAGGACTATGCGGATGCAATCAATTGTCAGGACAAAGTCCAGGCAACACTTTTTGATGTAGAGTAAAATTGGCAGCTGAATTGTGGATACCCTTCGGTAAATTTTAGCCACTGAACCCAAAATAGCCGTGACAGAGACCTAAGCCAAGTGTCCGCCTGACTTCACAAGCTGTAAATCTCAAGTGAGTGGTTCAGGAGCAGAGGAAGGAATCGTGCTGATGTGCCAATTAATCTGGGTTGTCTGAAATACGCACGGATGCTGAAGATCAGGGATAGACGGATGGGGACAGCAGGATGATTTCATGGGAAAGAATTTGCTAGATAAATGTTAGGCATTTGGTGGCAGAATGCACAAAACAAGAGTCTGTTGGAAATACCTGCAGAGGCACAAGAAAATTCCTGAGAAGCTGATTTGAGCACTTTTTCTTCTTGTTTTTTTGTTGTTGCTGTGTTTTGATCATGATGACTGTTTTCTCTATGGACTAAGATGTACTAGCGATAACAGTGCCTGCAGCTGTATGTTTTGTGGGCATTCAGAGCCTTGCAGAAGGGGGATGTGGTGTTCAGCAATACAGTTCCCAGCTGCTCAAGGGCAATTTGGACCTCGCTTTCTGCTTAGATACCCGTCTGTTTCCCTTCTTCAGGGATGCTGTCATAGGTCCTAGTGTAACCTTTCTTTTGGGTCTTTTCTTCCTGGGTCCAGTGATGAAAGTGGGCATTTGGGATGGTATCTGGGGCCTGAATAAGGCGGTTGCTGCTGAATTTCACCATAAAAACTGGTCTTACATTTTACTCTTAAGTCCATGTAAGGTGAAACAAGAGGCTTCCAGATCTGCATTTCAACTACAACAAATGCAGCAAGGATAGGCCTTTTATCTTTGTTCATGGCTGCAATCATTTCTACCTTGCTGTTCTTATGACAATTTAATTTTGTAACATTTATTGGTTTGGAAGGTACATTCATCGTAGGTTTGTGGTTGGTTTTTGGTTGGGTTTTTTTTTTATTATTTTGTGCTGTAAAAGGTCAAAATTGTCAGGAAAGATTTATTTTGGGGAAAAAAGAATCCTTCTTTAAAAGCCCAAGTAAAATAACCTTTCTGGAATAGAAAGGAGGGCAAAGGACTGAGCTAAAACTGAGAGCAGCAGCTGAAGCAGCAATGTGTTACATTTCGTGCTTTCTGATGTATGGCACAGTGCTATTTACTCACCCTAGTGATCTAGGTGTGCACAGGGAGCGCTGAGGCTGGAGTTATAACTGCCAGAGCATCACCAGCGGAGCCCAGCAGTGGTGCCGGGGGCAGTCCCTCGGCCCTCGGGGGGAGCAGGGTCGAAGGCAGGAGTGCTGGAGGAGTGGGGTGCCTGCCCCCTCCTGTACTGCTGCTCACGGGCCTGGGGCAGGGACCTACCGTGGGGGGAATCCTTCTGCCATATCTTTCCCTGACGTGCTTCAGTTTTTCCATTGATCTCAGGCGTACAATGGAGGGGGTGTCCTGCCCCTCGGCCGCTCCCCATCTGCAGGAGCAACCATGAGCAGGTTTGGAGCTCCTGGGCCTCCTGGTGAGGAGGCCGTGGATGCCGTGAATTGTCCCTACCCTGTCACAAGGCCAGAACGGCTCGTTCCATGGATTCCAAAAAAACCAGAAACAAAAAAACCCACCAAAAAACCCCACCCGCTGCTGACCGCAGCCACCGAGCGGCCAGTCCAGCTCCCGCGCAAGGCAGGGGCGCAGCCGGGCGCACGGGCGCGCACACGCTGACTGCGCCCCGCAGCCTGGCTCACGCTGCCCGCCGGGGGCTCCGTGCCCCCCCGGCTGGCCCGGCACCCCCTCGCCCGCGGCGCTGGCCAGCCCGGTACCGAGCCCTCGCGCTGCTCCCCGCCCCGCGGAGCTGAGCCGCGGCTGCCTGGCCCCCGCCTGCCCGTTTTAATTCGGTTTTGCCCCTTTTTTTCCTTTCCCCCCTCTTTCTCCCCCCCTTTCCTCTGTATTCCTTTTCCCATCTTTTTTTTTCGTCTTTTCTCCTTTTCTCCCCTTTTCTCCCCTCCCCCGCGTGCCCCCCAGTTTCCATTTGCCCTTTTGATACCCACCCCTTGGCGGGGAAGGGCGGGGCGGGGAAGGCGATCCTCCGTCCGCACCTGGGGAGGGTCCCGGTGGCCGCCACCGGCTCCGGGCCCGGCCGAGGCTCCGCCGCCCGGGCGGGGCGGGGGGCGGGGGAGCGCGGCTGACGTCAGGCGCGGCGAGGGCGGTATAAGCGGGCGCTGTCCGGGTGCTGAAGGCGGCAGCGGCGGCGGCGGGAGCGGCGCGGGCAGGTGGGGGCTGCGCGGGGCTGCGCCGGGCTGCGCGGGGCTGCGCGGGCAGGCAGGGGCTGTGCGGTCAACGCGGTCAGGCAGGGGCTGCGCGGTCGGGCAGGGGCTGCGCCGGGCTGCGCGGTCAGGCAGGGGCTGCGCGGTCGGGCAGGGGGATGCGCGGTCAACGCGGTCAGGCAGGGGCTGCGCGGGCAGGGAGGGGCTGCGCCGGGCTGTGCGGCGCGGCCGGGGTGCGGGTCTGGGGGAGCCCTGCGCTGTCCCCCCTCGGCTGCCCGGCGGGGCTCGGCCGCCAGCCCAGCGGGAGGGGTTCGGTTACACAACGAGTTACGGCGGAAAGTTGTTGGGGCTGTAGCTGATGTTGCAACGAAATACCTGTCTGTGAAGTACAGCCCTGTAACTGTATAGACAGATGTGTGCGTACCGGCACGGCTCCTGGCTGAAGCCGGCAGGTACAGCCCTCCTGCTTGCGGTTGTGTTCAGGCGCGTCAAAATACCGGCTGAGAGGTTCCCTTGGGTGCAAACACCACCTGACTAACTTTCTGGATGTATACGTATAGAACCAACCGTTAGATTCGTTCAGAACTGCTTGGGGGTTAGGGTTCTTTTTTCCCTTCTCCTCACCCCGTTGCTATTTTGTTCATGTTTTGAGTTCCTTGCAAAGGGTTGACCCTTTATATATATATTTATATATATATATATATACACTGCAGTCATATTATTTATTGCAAAAGTAAATGGGAGGAAAAGCATGGAATATATTTCTTTATTTTCATTACGGTAAAACTGCTGTCGGATTCCCCCTCAAACTCTTAGGGCAGGGACTCATCCATAGGAAAGCTTTTGAATTTTCATTGCCAGTTTTCCCTGGAAACATTACATTCACATCAGAGACAACTGCTGAGTGAGACTCAGCGAGCCAATTACTGCTACCATGGAAACATCCCAGAAAGAAGATTTATATTTTTTTTGTCTCTTTTGGGGGGAACTTCTGTCAGGCTGCATTGTCTTTGTGCATGCGAAACTGTGAACTTCATTGCCTCATTTTATAAACAGGAACTTCTACATTTGTTAGCCAAAAGGTGATTTTCCCATTTGTTAGGTGCTAATAGAAGAGAAACCACACTCCCCATCCAGGCTAGCTTCACAGTCGCCCATCTGCAGACAAAACAGCCATTTTAGCATATTGCCCCAGAGGCACAGCGGAGAATGTTTTACTACAGGTCCTAAAGGTAGTCTAAAATGTCCTTTGTTTCCCCCAAAATATGGAAGGAAAGTCTGAAAGACTAGGGAGGAGTCCTCTTACCCTAGATAACACGTTCTGTTTAATGAGAAGATTTTATGACCTGAAATCAAAGCTTTTAAAAGGAATCATTCCCAAACCCATTTGTCAAGGCTTTCAAGTATCATCTACCACTAAAGTAGATGTGAATATTGATCTAGAGACAGATGCACCCAAAATATGTAGAGAGAACCCAATGACCTGTTATCCTTGCAAAGGAAATACCCAGCTGAGCAACATCCTTGTGGAACACAAAACTAAACTTTGCGTGGAGATGTGCATTTTGATTTTAATGGGACGCTGACAGCTCTTACAAAGGCTGTAACAATACAGAATGCAGCGAAGGAGGTTGAGTTCCTGGTCTCTGTGAGTGGGAGGTGCCTGGCAGATAATTATGGAACAACTCTCCCTTCCCCCACCCCTCCGAGAGGACAGTTTCTCATGCACTAATCAAACTAGCTCTGTTAATAACCAGTCTCTCTGCTGGAAAAAGAAAGTCTGAATTTCATTTATTTGCTACAATAAGTAGCAAAGGGCTTTTTTTCCCCCCCATGGAGATATACATTTCTGTATAGGACTGGTGCCTTTTCTGTGACAGAAAATAAAGCGATGCGTTGGCTTTGTTTCAGGGCAAACTCAGATCTGGAGGGTGGGACCTTCTAATCAGCTGTTCCAAACTAATCCTTTGTGAAATCAATGCTCAAACGCATCTGGGCTTGGGTGGTCAGAAATGTTGGGGAAATGGTTTGCTATTACAGCTGTTAGCTTGCCCAGGCATACCGAGGGGGAAAAAAGCAGCCCTCTGAACTGATACTGCTTTAATTATTTAGTTAAGCCACATTATGTTAGGAATGAAAACTAAGCGGAAAAATCTATGAGTGAGCTGAAATGACCGTACCCACCCTCACTTTCTACTTAGAGCAACGTGCAAATAGCGGTATACATAGCTCTTTCAGTCTGTCATGAATTGCCAGCATCTCAATAGGATGCTTTTACCGAGCCAAAACCCAAGGAACCCAAATAGGTCAATTAATCAAAGCAGTTTATATCTTTATCATTTCTTTCTCATTATTGTACTTTATTTGTTAATGTAACTGGATCAGAAAAGAGTCTAATCTGCCTCACGGCGCCAGCGTATCAGTGCCTGAGCATCTCCTAGGAGATGTGCGATGGCAATTTTCCCCTTCACTGGGTGGAGGGTGCTCAGCTCCCCACAAGACTGGGCTTGTGTGGCTTTATACTCACACACAGCAGCGCTGTGATCTTCATTCAGCCACAGGCATATTTTTCCCACTTCTGTTCCAGAACTTATTGTTGGCTACCATAAGCTGGGCAGACAGACTAGGCATGGGCTTCTACTGATCTATTCTAACTGAATTTAGCTCACTTTTGCCAATGGCCACGTTTCTGCCTGTCCTGGGACCTGATTCAATTTCTGCTGAAGTGAACGAATGAATGAAATCATCACTCAGAACCTACCTACTTGAGCTCATTTCCAAGATGGGGTTTAAAGGATTAAATAAAATTATGTTGTACCTTTAGGATAAATTGTAGTTTGTCCTTTATATAGGAGATCATTGCTCTTAGGAAAATGGTTCACTCACAGAAGATCTTAAGTAAAATTCACCTATAATACAAATAATTTATTATTTTTTACAAAACAGCAAAAAAGGAAGTAATAACACTAACAACAGATAAACTTGCAAGTCAATTTATATGCCATGTTCTCCACTTCATAACATTAATTTCATTGCAGTCTAGCATCATTCAGCGGTATCACCCTGGCATGAAAGTAGATGCCCTATGGAATAATCTTACAAAAAAATTTTGTATGCAGTTTTAATATTAATATTTTGAGCCACATTTAAATATATGGATATACTGATTTTACCATTTGAATATATGGATATACTTATTTTACCATTTGGGTCCTTCATTTTCATCATAAAAATGTCATCCAGATTCCTTCATGGGGATTTCATGAGCTATAATGGATTTCTGTTTTATACTTTCCTACTGCCATTGGAAAACTGATGTTCATAAAGTACGTTGAGCATAGAGACAAGCAATTTATAGCATAGGAAACAAATAGTTTCCAGTAAACTGAGGAATCATAGGAACAATTCAGAAAATCTCAAATTTCCACCAAAATACATGGCTTCCATATATGAGTAATATTAGGTTTCCATAACTAATACACAAGTGTAGCACTGGTGGTATGCTTCATGAGGAGTTCCAGTTTAAAATAACAATTGCTATTTTGCTTCTTAGTTTCCTAAGCCTGTCTCCATATGTTAACTGCTTCTTTTTTCTTCTTTCTTCTTTATTTCAAGGAAATATTTTAAACATGGCAGAAACGAAAGCCTTCCAGCTTGGAGCAGCCTACGCTCTCACCTTTTTCTTTGTCCTAATCTGTTGGGTTGATGCAGCTTCCTTCCAGCAGCACCAGCTGCTTCAGAAAGATCCAGACTATGTAATGAAAAACTTACAAAGGTTCCCAAATCCCGATATGATCAAAGCTTTGGAATACATAGAAGATCTTCGCAAGCAAACTAACAAGGGAGAAAGCAGCCCTGATTACAACTCTTATCAAAGTGTCCCGTATCTCCTGCAACAGAAAGAAAGCAAAGATCAGGTTCATCTACCAGATAATTTAAGGGATTCTTTGACTGAAGATGAGTCCCAATGGGTTAAGGTAATGTTGGAAGCTTTGCGGCAAGCTGAGAAAGAGTCAAAAGTTGGCCCAAAGGAGAATAAACCTTATGGTCTGAGTTCGGATAACAACTTTCCAGCTGGAGTAACTGACGATTACGAGGCTTACAAGTGGCCTGAGAGGTGGCAAAAATATCTCAAAATGCCACTTGGGCACTATGAAGACAGCTCAAGAGACAGTCCTTTCAAGCGCACTAATGAAATAGTGGAAGAGCAATACACACCCCAAAGCCTTGCGACACTGGAGTCTGTGTTTCAGGAGCTGGGGAAGATGGCAGGACCTAGCAACCACAAGAAAGAAAGGCTGGATGAAGACCAGAAGTTATATACGGATGATGAAGATGATGTATATAAAGTGAATAACATTGCCTATGAAGATGTGGTTGGAGGAGAAGATTGGAATCCCATAGAGGAAAAAGTGGAAAGTCAAACCCAGGAAGAGATAAAAGATAGCAAAGAGGAAGTTGATAAACATGAAGAGGAGATTGACGACGAAATAAAAAGATCAGGGAAACTCAGCTTCCTTGAGGACGAAATGAGAAGAGAAAATAAAGATCAAATGTCAGAGGATGTTTCAAAGCTAATGAATTACTACCTGAAGAGGCTGATGGACGGTGCTGGGAATAGGAAATTAAGGACTGGTGGGGTACCTGAGGAAAAAAGAGCACCCACATTTTTGGATAAGCAACTCGATCCTCAGTCAATATCTCAGCTGATAGAAATCTCAAGGAATTTACAAATTCCTCCTGAGGATTTGATAGACATGTTGAAAGCTGGCGAAAAAAAGCAGCTTCAGAGTGAAAGGCTGGAAGCTGAGCAGGAAGTAGAATTCCCAGAAGACCTCGATGAGATCGCTGAAACCAATCTAGGACAGAGTGACATATTTAAAAATAACATAAACTCTAAAAATGGGTACATGAAGCAGCCTCTTAATGTTATTCCAGATAATCTACCTGAAGACCTCAATATTGAAGATATCGTCAGTCTTCTGGGAACTGACAACTTAGCTAATCAGAATCCCTCCTACTTACTAAATCGTCTTAATCAAGAAAATGATTTGCCAAGACTGTCTTACATTCCCAGAAGACTGAAAGGACACCTGTTTCCTAAAGCTACATGGATGACCGATTTGGAAAGGCAACAAATAGAGTATGAGAAACTGAACAAGAAGGATGAAGAGCTGGCTGATTACTTGGCAAAGGTGCTGGCAAAATATCCTGAAGTTATCAACATGAACCAGATGAAACGTGTCCCTGTTCCAGCTTCTGAAAGCGACCTGCAGGAAGACGACCAGCTGGAGAAGGCCATCAGAGAGCACCTCAGTCAGCTGGGACCACAGGAGGCTGCGAAGTTGGCTTCGCTCAGCAAAAGGCTTTCCATGACCGGGGAAACTGACGAGACGCAGAACAGGCAGTACCTGGATGAGGATATGCTAGCAAAGGTGCTAGAGTATCTAAAACAAGAGAAATCAGAGCTTGAAAGAGATCACATTACTAAACGGGCAATGGAAAATATGTAATTGTTCCCCAAATATTATTTCTCTTCAATGTGTTGACTTCTATCCCAATTCAGTTGTGATTTATTCCCACTCTCCCACTAAACAACCTATGGTAGACTACTTACCATTGAACAGTCTGCATACCTTTCTCAGAGCTGTTATATTGTTTATTGATATATATGTCATAAATTATGGGGCAAACAACAAATTGCTTCAACTGTTTTAAGAAACAATTTAATGAAATCAAGTTAAACTACAATATGTAAACAAACCACCTTTGCATTGTTAATAAAACATGATAAATGAAGAGTGACAATTATAAGTTGAAATTTTTAAGATTAATTGGATTATTTTGTTACTGTCTGTAGTGTTTTTTGTGGAGTACTGAATAAAGAAATAAAGCATTATATATATAGTTTTATTTACAAGGCTTTTTCTATTCAGTGTTTTATTGTTGATGAATAAATTATTTCTGGACAATAGACTGTGTTCCTTTGTGGCAGTTGATAAAGTCTTACTAATTCGGAACGGAAACATGTATTTTTGCTTCTACAGACAACTCTTCTGGAGTGTATTATTTTACCATAGAATAAGTTGGTCGCATATACTTCTGGGTTTCTGCGCTGTAAGAACACCGACTGGCATCACCTTTAGGGCAGTGTGTACATGAAGAGCTTGCTGAAGTCAACCAGGGAAGTAAATGCATTAACTTTTCCAAAATTAGGCCCCACATAATTAATGATTATGTATCTTTTGGCAGCGGGAGGAAGATAAACGGTCCGTCCAGCTGAGACAGACTCTATGATGAAGCTCTAAAATAATTAAAAATTAAACTTTTGCAGGCGAGCGGCAGCAGCTCTGGGAAGCTGTGCTGGCGCAGCTGGGAAGCACTGCCTCTGGGTGCCTGGGTGCCTGGGCACCTTGCACGGTGCTGCCACAAAGACAGGATGGGCTCCAAGGCCAGGCAAGCACAGAACACATCCTGTGGGGAACATCGCGTTTTTGTCTAATAAAAACATTATTTCCCATTTCATGAAATGACCGGTACATGTATACATAAGTATATATATTATTCACTACATTACCTGGACACTTGAGATGTCTCCTGAGCTCCAGTTAAGACCTGCAGCGGATGTTCTAGAAAAGCTCCGGCTCTTTTACAGAAGGAACGGTGCTTGTATAATATGACTCAAACATGACTTTCACTAGGACAGCTCAGACATAGGTGTTTCCAGGATTATAGTTTAAAAGTGGCTTTCCCTGTAGAATTCTTCAGCTTCGTGGGGTGGGGATGCTTTTCGGTGAGGCAATGTCTAATGAGCCAAGTACAAAGGCTGCAGAAATAAGACTTCATCGTCAGTGTCACCGTTACCCCGAGCAAGCACAGACAATGGGAGTTCTGTCAGAGCTCTTGCTCTGGGCCACAGCAAATCCTTCATTTTCCTCTTGCATGGATGAGTCAAAACACTAAACATGAAACAAAAAATACAAGAGTCAAAATCACTTATGTACATCAGGGAAGGACAAACCTGTTGCCCTTCGAGACGCACTTGGTTGTGACACTGAGAACTTGGAATCACTTCATTTTACTCAAAACAAAACTGTGCTTTAAACAAATAATATTATTTTATCACTTTGATTCTTAATACTGTTATCCTGCTTGATCCTAATACTGCTCGTGCAATCCTCATAGTCCAGAAAAATTTATTTTGGTCAAATCAGTAACATTTCATACTTAAACATGTAATGCATAAAACCGGGGAAGAGTAACAAAACCAAGAGTACTGAGACTTAAATGAATGTTTGCCGTTTTCAATGAACAAGTTTCACAATTTTATATTTCCCTTCTAACAGCATATTTTAACAGGAGACTTGACTTAGTGCCCTTACCCACACACAGAGTGCCAAAGCCTAACGCTGTAGCCTACTTGCTAGACACTGTTTTTTACAGGGCTGTAGATAAATGACTTTTTTTTTTTCTTTTCTTATGAGAGAAAAATAATTAACTCATATAAATATTTTCATAAAAGGAAATAACGGGCAGCACAAGGCTGTGAGACAGCCTGAGATGCCCGGCCGACACAGGCGTTGCTCCGCAGGCGACAGATGCTGGGAGGGGACTCAGCAGCTGGTGCCATAGCGTGGGCTGTGCATGCATCTGGCTCTGCTGGGCGTAGTGAGGGCATCTTCCCACCGCTTCATCTCACATAGCAGGTGAGGAATGGCTTGTCAATCTCTGCAAAATATCTTTCCCAGAAGAAGAGGGTTTTTTTTGGAAAGGCCGGCTGCACAGTTTCAGCTGCTGTCCAGGAACAACAGCCCCTCAGGAGCAACCTGCTGTCCCGTGGCTGAGCTCGGCGAGGGACCGAGGGCTCCATGATGTTGACACAGAAGAACTTTGTTCCTGCAGCCTCCCAGGCCCAGACATCTCATCTCCTGGACATGCTGCAACCTGCGTGCTGCGGCGTGGGGCTGCCACTGTGGAGCAGGAGGAGGTTGTGCAGGACCTCGGTCACTCACACCTTCGATTACTCACAACTTCAATGGAGGCGTATAGTGGTTCCAAACACTATCATGATACCAGACTAAATCAAAATACCTTTGGCAGGCCTTGGGCAAAGCTCACCAAAGATAACAAACCTCCCCGGCCCTTGCACAGGCCCTGAACAGCACATTTCTCCTGCTCAGACAGCGCAGGACGAGCAGGACACCAAGGCGGCTCTGAAGGGGTTTTCCCGTGTTTCCCTCTTGCAGCAGCAGCCTTAAAGCACATGGGCGTCTGTGTGCCCTCTGCCCCAGCTCTGGGCAGAGAGTAAAGTCACCCATCAAAGCTAACACCTTGCACCGCTTGTGCCACCACACAGCCATGGTACAGTGCACGTTGCTGGTTTTGTCCTCATGGCTAAAACAGATGAGTTTAATTTTCACTGTGAAAAACATAAGATTGCATATTTTTTTCCTGTTTTGCTGCCCTCCTTTCTTTCAATGGTGTCACACCAACCTGGTGAAGTTCCCACTGACTGGAAAAGTGGAAACATAGCCCCTGTTTTTAGAAAGGGAAAAGAGGAAGACCCAGTGAACTACAGGCTGGTCATTCTCACCTCTGTGCCCAGCAAGGTCATAGAGCAGATGTTCCTGGAGACTATGCTGAGGCACATGGTGACAGCCAACATGGCTTGCTAAGGGCAAATTGTGCCTAACAAATTCGGTGGCCTTCTATGACAGGGTTACAGAGTTGGTGGATGAAGGAAAAGAAACTGACATCATCTACCTGGACTTGTGCGATGCCCTTGACACTGTCCTGCATGACATCCTTGTCTCTATAATTGGAGAGACATGCATTTGATGGATGGACCACCCAGTGGATAAGGAATCGGCTGGATGGTCACACTCAAAGAGCTGCAGTCAATGGCTCGATGTCCAAGTAGAGACCAAGCGGTGTTTCTCAGGGGTCAGTATGGGGACCGGCACCATTTAACATCTTTGTCAGCAACGTGGACACCAGGATTGAGTGCACCCTCAGCAAGTTTGCAGGCTTGAGAGCTGGGCCTGTACAAACCTCAATGTTCAACAAGGCCAAGTGCAAGGTCCTGCACACGGGTCGGGGCAATCCCAAGCACAGACACAGGCTGGGCAGAGAATGGACTGAGAGCAGCCCTGAGGAGAAAGACTTGGGGGTGTTGGCTGACGAGAAGCTCAGCATGACCCAGCAATGGGCACCTGCAGCCCACAAAGCCAACCGTATCCTGGGCCGCATCACGAGAAGCGTGGCCAGCAGGTCGAGGGAGGGGATTCTCCCCCTCTGCTCTGCTCTCGTGAGACCCCCTGCAGTGCTGCCTTCAGCTCTGGGCCCCCCAACGTAACAAGGACATGGGCCTGTTGGAGCAAGTCCAGAGGAGGCCACGAAGATGGTCAGAGGCTGGAGCACCTCTCCTAGGAAGACAGGCTGAGAGAGTCGGGGCTGTTCAGCCTGGAGAAGAGAAGGCTCCGGGGAGACCTTATGGCAGCCTCCCAGTGCCTAAAGGGGCCCGCAGGAAAGCTGGGGAGGGACTTCTGACAAGGGCATGGAGTGACGGGACAGGGGGAATGGCTGGAGGCTGGAAGAGGGCAGATTTAGATCAGATATTAGGGAGAAATTCTTTCCTGTGAGGGTGGTGAGACACTGGCCCAGGCTGCCCAGAGCAGCTGTGGGTGCCCCATCCCTGGCAGTGCCCAAGGCCAGGCTGGACGGGGCTGGGAGCAACCTGGTCTGGTGGGAGGTGTCCCTGCCCATGGCAGGGGGGCTGGGAATGGATGATCTTGAAGGTCCCTGCCAACCCAAACCATTCTATGAATCTACCTCTTTAGCTGATCTCATTCTTTCCTAAAGGAATGATTCCAGCAAAGGGACAGAGGTTCACAGGTCCCTGTTTCAGCTATTATTCCTTGAACATATGCCAGGCAATAAAATATCTAATCTACAAGGCATACAGAGGACCTAGAAGAGATGCCCCACAAAAGAAACGTGGTGAAGCGTGGTAGTTTTAAATTTCTCAGCTTCATTTCCCTTCTGCCACAGCCCACAGCACTCCCTTCCCCCGGGCCACCCCGGCTCCCATGTTGACTAACGCCCTGGGAAACTTCATGGTATAAACGCTGCCTGCAGACTCTTACCCAAGGACAGCTCAATGAAAGGCGTGGATACCAGAATGAATTTGCATCTGAGGAACAAGAGGTACAAATTTACCCATAAAAGGACAGATTCTTTCAGAGACCGCGTAGAAGAAGAAATAAGCCTTGGAAAATCCAAACCTTGGCATGAGTAGCTACATCACTTTTTAGAAGACCATCTCACTTACAGGGCGTGCAAGCCATTAGGGACTTTGTTGGTTTTGGTTCATCTTCATAAATAAGAAAAGGGTTTTGGAGCTTGAAATAACAGATTTGCATGTTGTATAACGGAACTACGTGGAAGTTTCAAGCTGATTTCAAGCTAAAAAGTGACATCAATACCCTTTCTTCTTCTAGTCACAGAAAGCAGACAGCTAACCTCCCTGTGAAGTGCCTTATTTCTAACAAATGAATCTTCAATCCCGTTTTGAAATGAAATGAGCAAATATTAAACAGCAGCCCCTTGGCGGCTATAGCTGCCTCTTGCTATGTAACCAAAGCTCCTGCAGAAGAGCAGATAGTTATATCTGAACATGCAAGACAGCATTATCAAAATTTACATAGTTACACGAGATCTGCTCCATTAAAGCACTCCAGAGCAGCCCCCTGGCAGAGAGGCTGTGTGGTGCTTAATTGTTCTTAACAGCCACAGCCACTTCTGCTTTCATTTGTGTTTTGTTTTCCTTATGAGTGTAGTGGGACAAACAGTCATGATGTTAATAATACAAACAGAATACATAATCTGTAACAGATACACTATCAAGCTTATTATTATAATTATATACAAAATAAAGTGGCCACCCTGCAATTTTTACTCAGGCAAAGTAAGGAGCAGATTTTTAATTCCTCTTTTGTGCTACGATCTGACAGCATCCCAGATGCAGCTGGCTTGTTCTCTCTGTTTATCAGTGGCTTTCGTCCAGCAAAAAAAAAAAATGTTTCTGCTCCTCTTAAAACCTACAGTAAGCTTGACTGCATCCTCATATTTCAGGTCCTCCCCAACAAGCATATTGAACAGGAATTCTGCATTTGGTCTGAATATAACAAGTTGCTGAACACCTTCCTCAAAACCCAAAGGATTTTGGTTTTCTACATATACCAGAATTCATTGTGTTGGCAACCATGAGTTAATATCTTTTTGGTTTTGCATTAATTCACATGCTACTGCAAGTGTTTTGTTTACATCTGCATCTTGATGGCTCCATTATTTTATCAGCTGGGGTTCTTAAATGAGAACATTTTTTGATTCAAAAATTAATGTAAGCACATTACCTCATCTGAAAAAATCTGATTGTTGCAATTGTTTTTTTTCTAATAGGGTACTTCCACATTGCAGTGGAAGGGGTTTGAGTCACATGCAATATGACAGTCACTAGTATTTCTCAAAGCACTTTACAAGATACCTTGCTTTGCAGACAAAGCGACATAAGCCATCTATAATTTTCTCAGCACGGCAAAGGGCAAGCCGAGACTGGAACCTGGGCGACCTGAGCCATGCATTGCCTCACAGCCTTATTCTGCTATTCTTGCTGTTGCTAGCTAACGAGAAGACTTGTGGCTCAAACCTGCTTCTCCAAGCAAACCTTACCCAGACCAATCTTCCATTAATTAAGGTCAAATATAGCATTGTGGGAGTGGAGGACTTCTGTGGACAAGAGTCGTGTGCAGTGATGACTGCCATGTGGGAACGGCATTCCCTGGGGCATACTTTACCTCCCCCCAAGGCACACAACACCAATCAGTGGGTATTTACCACATGATGCATAAATCTGTACAGACACAGCTGGATTCCAGCTGCACTTTGCATTTGTTCAGCCACCCAGTTGCCTCCAGAGAGGTTTATCTGAGCTGCAAGCAACTCCCGTTAGCAGCAGCAGGCAGGTGCACAGCCTCTAGTGCATAAAAAGTGGAAAGGAGAAGCCTTGAATCAGAGCTGATTATCTGAAGGGCTACGTTATTCCTGACTTTTGGATCATTCAAAAACATTTGAGATTGTTAATAATTCATTTGCAGATGTTGCAGAGCTCTAAATGTGGCTGATTAAATGCATTTGACATTTCTCTTGAGAGAGGCTGTTATTCCAGGAAACCACTCAGTATCTGCAAATGTCTTGGAATTAGCGTACTCAAAATTACAGATTCACTTACAATGTTTTCCCCCAGAAAGGAAACAAAAGTGACCTCTGATTCCAAGTGTAACATACACTGGTGAATAACTATAGGACAATTATTTTACATTCAGTAGATCTGCTATGTAATGACTAGCAGTCCAACGCAGAGAGCTCTGCCTTCCTCTGCTAAGACAAAAACCTGCAGACAATGAGCCGTGCAGGTCCTACGTGCCTGGGGGAGGAGAGAGAGAAAATGGTTGTTTGGCAGCTCCCCAGCTCCTACAATTGCTGCTCCTTGATATGCTTCCCAAAAACCTTCCTGGCATCTGCCTAAAAATAGGGCCCCTGGCTTTACCCTGGCAGAAAAGCCAGCCTCTCGTGGGGCGGCTCGGTGGGAGTACTGCAGAGCAGCCAAGACCTCTGGGCTGGATAAGCAGGGTACAGGGCAGGGTCTAAAAGAAATAATGAGATTTATACCACCTTTGTGGCTGCCTGATTATGTCACCAGATCTGAGTACACCAGAGTTGTTTGGCTTCATATGTAAACCAGAGTAAACCTCTCCTGGTGTAGCTGTGGGGTGCAGTCTGTGCCACCCCATTTAAATGTTTAAATGAGAACTAAGCCTTTGCCCAACACTGAGCATGTATTTTTCAAGCGGGTGACCCACATCAGGACAGTTGTCCTACTACTCTGCTTACTGCAGTCAGCACCACTGGGGCATCTCATCTACTGGAGATGGTGGGATCCATCCCTGCCAGAACTTTGCTCAGGGTCACCTTGGTAGAGCCTTTTTTGGGTTATTTTCCTCTTGCCTTAAGCTCGTGCCAACACACAGAAGAGGAGGCACACTGTGCATGTCTTGAGATTTCCACGTAAAACACACGGTCATTCTTTACTGTCTATCAAAATTCTTTCCAAAACCATACTTCCTTTAAGTGGAACTTTTTTTCCAGCTCGAATTTTAGATTCCATTTAGATTCACGTTGTAAATCTGTTGCCCCTAAGCACAAAAAGAAACCTCTCAGTCCTACTTCCCTGTCTCCTCTTTGACTTAAGAGGTGTCAAACTGTTTGGATGAGATGCAACATAAAATTTCTGCAAGGACCACATTTTCCACCATGGCTGTGTGTTTTGCCACCTGCTAAATAAATGTCAAAGCAGAGCAACAAACCACTTAGACACTACCAGTACTTGTACTCCCATATTAAGTATGTAAAAGCCAGGCCAGGAACGCTATGTACAGACACAGAAAAGATAAAAATAAAGATAAATCATTAAATGGGATAAACCCAGCATTCCTTGCTTGTCATTCATGTGGCATAACAAGAGGAGGTGCATCAAATCACTGCAAATAAGTTTTGGGATGCAAATGTAATCTGACAGGAAAACTGTTTCCCACAAGGTTAAATTTACTCAGATCCAAACACAATCAATTGATTTTCTTCTTACAAACACAAGTGCAACAAGGTAGAAACTTTGCATGAGTGACTAGCACACTGAAGGAGACCTAAGAAAAAAAATAAACCTGAAAATGTTATTCTGTATGTAAGTCTGAAACCACCACCACATTCCTATTCCACCAGTTAATTTAGACAGCAGAAATGTTGTTACTGAACAAACTCACAGGTCCTTTAGTTCCACCCGTAGCCCTGGCCTTTGCTCTCCTAGAAACAATAGTCAGGTTGAACTTTGTTTACATGTATTTTTGGCTTTCTAATTTCAATTTAAAAACCACCAGCCCCCCTGGCTTTCTCCTCACCAGAGTGCATGGGCTGAAGCTGGTGCCACCACAGTCACACAAACCTTTAGGGATGGCTGGGGCACAGCGGCTGCTTTAATACCACAAGGTTGTCTTCTGCAGTCCTGAGCCTCCCCCTCACAACAAAGGAGTTGTTTCATCCAAAGGATCTTTAACTGCTGGGAAGAGCTCATGGATATTTCTATTCTAGAAAAAAAATACTGTTGAAAATGCCACAACTATGAACAACAACAACAAAAAAGAATTGAAAGGCAATTTATCAAATCCTCAAACTTTGTAATGTCTTTCTTACTTGTTGGAAAAAATACAGGTTTTGTTTTAGTTTTACACTGTTTCTCCTCTGCCCCTTCCAGAGTCAGCACATCGTGCTTTGCTGATCCTATGCAAGAATTCAAAGCCACCAGCTGCTTCCCGATCTCGCAACACCTTTTACATTAGTCTTATTTATATCTGACACAACGCAGGTGAATCTAACAACTCCACATAATTCTGTACTGTATAGAGCTATTTGTTCCTATGCCGGTAATTTTTCTGATATCCCATATAATGAGGCCATATTTAAGCTGAAGCTCCTCCCCAACACAACCAAGATGCAGGAGAAGAAACTGCGAACCCAGCCTCCACTGCTGATGGACCAATGTTCCATGCAGCCTTTGCAGCCCCATCTCCCCCTCCCTAACGTGGGAATAATCAGGGACACCCGTGTAAATACATTGAGACATGCTGACAAACGCATAGCTAACTCATATAGTTCACTATGTAATTAAAACCCCCACTTTGCATAGGGAGCCACAGAGCAAGTCTGATTTTCTTCAGCATTGCTTTGGCCATGAAGTTCCTTTAAGGTGAGTGTAATATGCCCTCTGCGGAGCCGATTGCTGCTTCACGCATAGATGGCCACATCACACTCCAAATCTCTAGGCTCCAAACTAAGATGCTATTTATAGATTCCCCCTTAGCCCTCCCGCCTGCCTTCCAAACAGGCTGAAGTATCACCTCTGAAACACAAAACTCTGTTCAAGCACAGAGATGAGAACAGAGGGGATGCCAAGTAGCCTGGACATTAAAAATATGCTAAGATAAATTGTTGCAGGCAGATCAGGTCCCTGAGGAACACTATTTTGACAACCTTCCAAGAAAATTCTGAAGTGCAGTCAATATAATCAATACTATGCTCAAACACCTCTTCCCATCCATCCGATCTATGAGTAGACTGCCAGAAAATTGGATTAGCTTTATTTCATTAACC
Source organism: Falco peregrinus (assembly GCF_023634155.1). Taxonomy (NCBI): domain Eukaryota; kingdom Metazoa; phylum Chordata; class Aves; order Falconiformes; family Falconidae; genus Falco; species Falco peregrinus. The sequence goes on along the minus strand of NC_073732.1, from coordinate 9,843,045 downwards.
CTGCTAAAGGCAACATTTACATTTTTAACTCAATACTGGTTGCTCTCCGAAATGCTCTCCAAAGCCAGGTGATGAATGAGCCTGGGGAGGCCTCCCATCCCTATCACTTGGCTACCACCACCTGCCACAGGGAAGATAAATAGTAATAGTAATAGCATGGCCGTGTCGCGGACCGATGGACTTGCCTAGGGGAAACAGGACCGGCGACTGCCTGCAGCCCAGCGGAGCGCCGAGGAGCCCGGCTCCCTTGCACAGCCTTAGGCTTCAGGGAGCCTTCCATCTCTGAGCTGGCACCTTGGTGGTGACTTTCCTGGCTAACTCATTCGTTAACCGAGTTGTGTCATTTCCTTTTCTTCCATTTACTATCCTCCTGGCTAAGCTCAGTACATGACTCAGTAAGCCTGGCTTAATCATCTTCATTTTAAATTCTGAGTCTATTTCATTGCTGATGAAGCTCTTGCTGACCACCTCCTACAGATACAAATATCCAGAATGGAAAAAAAACTGGCATTTCGCCTTTGGATCATGGATATTTTTTAAAATTAACTCCTACGCTACAGCACCTTTCCAAAAAAGTAGCAAAAAGCAGCAGCAGACTGTCTTATAAATATATAAAGGACATGACCTTTCAAAAATACATACTTTACATATCAATCTGTGAAGACAGGGTAGAATTTAGTTGTCCTATGCCAAGAGTGTTGGCATATTTGCCTTCTTCCTAAGGAAATGACTTTGCCTTGTAACTCACCTTTTATAGTGCACACTTTTCTGCCTGTGTAATTCATTACCCAGTACTCGAACTCCTCAATACTCTAATGCCAATGTCCTTAGGAAATGAATGTTTTAATAGTCTTCTTGATGAACACATGTTTTGTGGCACCTGGAAATAGATGTACCATATTTCTAGGCTAGATGCATATTTTACCTATTGAGTTGTATATTTCAGTAGCTGTGGCTTTCTTCCTATGCATTGAGATGGAAAAATAATTTACACAGTCATTTGCTTGACAAGATATGATTATTTGTCCTCCTACATATCCTATGAGTACAAAGTTGGATTTATAGCTTCCTCTTTTACTTTACATCTTTCAAAAGCCAAGTAACGGGGAATGCATTGCTGTAGCAATTCTTGGGTGAGCACAGGAACTGTAATATGCGTGTGTGTATAAAAAAAAAATATATATATATATATACACACACCCCTTATAACAAAGGCTATTGGGATATACAAAACAGCAGGTGATTTAGTTAAGGTGCTGCTACAGACAGGGAAAAAAAGGTGGAAGGTGAGCAAGCAAGTCCCTGCTCAGCATTCACAGGTTCGGAATGAGGTGTGGGGGGACCTGTTCTGCCACCAGATGTGACTTGGGCAGCAGATGGGTCTTCAGCTTGACTTTCTCACCAGGAAGGCACCACCTCTGGCTAATCAGTGCTTCCAATACTTATGCAGGTTTCTGGTAAAAGAAACCATAGCTAGGAATATTATTCTCCCAAAAATATTATGAACTTTGGAGCTGTGAAATAATTGGGCCGCCTGAAACTGGGCATCTACATGAAAACAACTCATCTTTCAAAGCTGCTGTGCCTCAGCAAATCTAAGAAAACGCTGAAAACACCAGTCTTTGTTTTTCCTTATAAATAGAGACATTGCATACTGGGGCAACTTACTGCAGCTCTGCTGACTTCATCGAGCACAGAGGATTTGGCCATCTTGACAAATATTTACACAGAGTTAGAATATCCTACAGGTCTATTCATGTTTCAGAGTGTGACAAATGCACGTGCACCCAGCATCTCTGGTGAGCACCCGTCCCTGCCCAGGACAGCTTGCCGCCTCCCCTCATCCCGCCAACAGCAGGCAGCAATGACTGACATGGCATGGGGACACGGCTGCGACAGGACCACCTTCCCTGACCCAAGAAAGAGGAGATCCTAAGGGGAAAACAGCTGAAGTCTCCATGAAAACATCAGACGTAGCACAGTTTCACTAGGAACACGCTTGCACGCCTCCTTGAAACCCATTCATGTCCTCCACTGTGTTCATACACCTTGTGTAAACAGGTAGGGCCCAACTCTCCTGTCTGGTAGACCTGTGCCATTCCCACTGAAGCCTGTGGGAGCTGGTCTTTCTCAGAACAAGCCTGGGATCCTGATTCGGGAATCTCACCTGGGAGTGCGGCGAGGTGGGGAGCACTCCCAGGGGACCGGAGCTGCTGCCCCAGCCCTCCCCTGCCACGGGTCACTGCCTTCAGGCTGGCTCTGCAAGTTGCCTTTCTTCATCAGCCTGATTAGTTTCATGATTACCCAAGTCTGGGGAAAACAGAAGGTAAGTGGCTGGGGCCACAGAAGGACAGATTTGCTTATAGGTCATCCACGTTACATTTTCTCCGATGCCTATATGAATCAAAACACAAACAAAGACTCTCCAACTGACAAAACCCCAAACCCTTCATTTCACACAACACAAATTTTTACACAGATCTTGAAGCTGTTTTTAAAGCTCTTCTATAAAAATGAAGTACAAGCTGAAGGTAAGAACCATATCAAGATGAAATGGACTATATTCTCTTGAAAATTCCCTCTCTGTTTAGCTTCTGAGGGTTTTTTTCTTTTTCAGGAATCTGCAGAATGCTTTGCTCTAATAGGACTTTCCTTTTTTCAGCAAAAATAATATCTTGTTTCAAGAAAAGAAAAGATCACCCACCTCTTTTAACCTAGGAAGCAGAAAATAGGATCCTCTTCCCAGATGTTTCTGTGGCCGACAGCATCTGTAACAGGCTTCCTGCTTTCCTTCTTCCAAGAGAATTACTGAAGAATTAAATATCATATAAACATGGTGAGACACAGCCCTACACAAAACATTCTACATCAAAAATAAAGTATCTTCCCCTGCTGGAAAGTATTGTGATTCCAGAAAAGTCCAACAGGGATCATTAATGATTACAGCATATAGCAGCCATAGTTCTGTTCCCCAGAACAAGCCAGTTCACTTTCTTCACCTGTGATTCGAAATTTGCTGTCATTTTCAATTTTGTGATGCTGGGAGAGCAGTTCAGCTGACTTGTAAAGCTCATTTCAAGAATACAGTTCGATCTAGCAAGTAATTTGCAGAGACCATCCCCCTGATTGCAGTATGTTTTCCTGGCCATTGCAGAAAGCACAAAGGGACGAGGAAGGCAGAGGCATTAGCGACCCCACATAATCCGCTCTAACACAGAATGAGATTGTAAGTGGATATATTGAAGTGCTGAAATGCCAATTAGCTACTTTAATGTATATTATTCTTTTATTTATAGGGTGGTTCTTCTTTAGGCCTGAAATTGCTGTCGCTCTGATGCTAGCACCGAGTCATGAGAGAAATGACTCACAGAGCCAGATTACTGCGTCTGCAAAGGATGGCGTGTTCTGGAGACTAACCTGATGCTACAGCGCTTGCAGGAGATCTATACATACGTGTGTGTATCTGTCAGGTGAAGCAATTCCCAAGGGACTTTTTGGTGAAGCATCTCCAACATGCTCACAGGGCTTGAGAGCCACTCATACCAGCAGCTACAGCTTTGGGTAAGCATCCCTCCCCTTCTCTGCTCTTCCCGGCAAGTGCCGGAGGCCCCTTTCGGTGAGTTCACCCTTTCCCAGGCACTTCAGCAGCTCCTCCAAGCCCCGGGTGAATCCCATCTCAGTGGGGTGGGCAACACAGCAGTTTGGTGGGGGAAATGCCGTCTGGAAAGCTTATCCATCTGGTCCTGCTCTATCAGACTGTTCCAGTCACTGGTGCTTATGTTTCTTGCCTACCTTTAAAAAGCCAAGTCTATAATTTAGCAAACATGACCCAGCAAAGAGTAAACAGGCCGTGTTATCTTTAAAGAGAAGTAGCTGGAGGCTTTCCAGAAAAATCTGGAGCTTTTTGCTCTGTTGTTTTCTTCATGACACCCCAGCTGAAACCAAACCCACAGGGTCAGCTTCATGCATGGCCACACGAGCTTTCCCAGCCATGCTCCCCATGGCCCTGAGGAACACAAGCTTTTCTCACCTGTGACTCAGCACCCCGAAGTGCTGCTCTCCCCCTTTCTTCATGGGCTTCCCATGCATCCCACCAGCACCAGCCACAACACCCCCCCTATCTGGCTCCGCTGGCAAGTAGAAAACGGCATCTGGGAGTCTGTGGGCTACTGCAGAGGATACATGTCAGTCCAGGAGAGAAAGAGGTCCATTGCTGACCAGCCTGACCAGAAAGTGCTGCAGTCCATGCTGACGTCAGAAAATGGCTAAGAGACCGCAGACTGAGTAAGAGGTGATGGTATGCACCATGCACACAGGCAGAAACAGGCTGATCAGTTCTTGGCTGAGATCATATAACACAATAAATACAAAAATAGGATCATAACTGCATCAGACTTCGTTTTTTCAGTTCAGGTTCCAGGGGTGGAAATACTAAAAGTACTATGGTCAATTCGTTACCAAATGTTTTTGCAATATCTAAAGCAACTTCACATGTCCATAAGACAGCTCACAAGTCCTTTTCTGGATGGGGTTCAGAGTATTTGCTGTTACTGGGAAAATACTTTGATTTAATTACGTTCTTTTTTCATCTTTTGCAGAGCTGTAGCAGAGTCCATTATCACTTGCCTAGCTGTACTCTGCTAATAGATGTCTACAGAGAAATTTATGGTGAAAACCTGCTTGCACTGAGCTCAGTGGGACTCCACCACTGTCAGTATCTCCCGGACTTTCCTGGTCTTTAGTGACAATGCCTGTGAAATAGGTCCTGTCCCTAAGGCAACACTCTAAAGCTCCCTCCTGTTTCTAATCCTGTTCCTAAGCTTTTAAATCTTATGTTAAAATCTGCCTTAACTGGGCATTACTTCCAAACCCTTGGATCTAGAAAAGAATTTGCTGTGTTCCTACATTTAAAATAGAAAAATTGCTCAAGATTTTGGTACAAACAACGTAGCTGTATCAGGACACTTACAGCTACCAAGTGGGAGTTGATGTGATGACACAGACAGTTCCAGGACTGGCTCCTGGGAAGCTCTCTGCACGTAGGTAGGGAGGTACAGCTAAAGGAGGATCATTGGAAAGCAACAGAACTAAAGGGCACCCAGCATATGTGCTCACCTCCAGAGACTCCAGGCAGTCATTACCTTCTCTTGATGTTTTCCAGCATGTGCAAAGAGGCAGGCTGGTGCTGTACCAGTCCTGATGAGATACTGGCTCCTGTTGGCAGCAACACCTGCCTCTGCACCATTAGTCACTCACATGGGCATGTGCAGAATGACTCTGGGAACTTAGGAGAGATGGCAGTATAAACTGTTCTTCAATTTCCAATTTTGTTATCATTGTTCACCTGGTTTGCTTGCTTGTCTCATGTCTCCGAGGCCTGATCTCGAGAGCAATTTTTCTGCTGGGTGATTTCTTTCTGCAGAACCATTTGCCTTTCTCAGGCTGATTGTGTGCGTGGAAATGAAATTCTGTTGAAACAAATTCATTAAAAGAAGATTAGTAAGATTAGTTGAACTATAACTGGTTTGTGCCTTCCTTGCTGAATGCAAAGAATTGTGCTATATAAACAACAGAGCCCAGGGCCAGCCCTTTTCTGGAAGCGTCTGACATTGCTCCATCTATTCTGGCTCTATCCGAGCTATCTACCAGAAAAGGGATGATACCTTCTGCAAGTTCCTGTTGCTATACATTCACACACGTGCAGGAAAAAAGGACTTTTGTGGCAAGAGAGAAATTTCAAATTTATACAGGGCAGCACTGCTTTGTTTCAGGAAGGGGGGCTCAGGGTGACCGCTCTCATCAGCACAGCATGCCAGGCAAAGGGGAGCTTCATTTCTAATGCGCTGAAGCTGTGCAACCACCAGCGATTGTTCTGTGCCGATAATGGAAAGACAGAGGCATTTCTAGCTTCCCTCCCCTAAGACTGCCAAAGCTGGCTTCCAGGAGTGCCTTAGCTACTCACAGCCGCTCTCTGAATTGCTCCGGCAATGGGTTTCCCACCCCAGGGCTCTCTCAGAGCTTCTGGGGCTGCCTGTGGTACTCAGCCATGCATGAGCGCTGTGACCTGTGTCTTCTCATCCACACACAAACCCATTAGCTGGAGCACTGAGTACCCTAACAGGAACCGAGCATTTTCCCTGACACCAGAGCATCAGCTCGGCTCTGGGCTGGGCAGAGGGAGGGCAAGTTCTAGCAGTGCTTTAAAACAAAGGCAGGAAAAAAGGGCTTATCACACCCGTGCTGCCCCACACATCCCCTCCTCTCCAGCCTATGTCATGGGCTGCTCCTGCTCTGCCCAGCCAGCCTCACTGCCACAGTGCTCTCTGCCACCTTCTTGTCCCTGGCAGGAGGAGGAATGGCAGCAGATTCCCAAGCTCAGCACCAGAAGAAGGAAACAGAGGGTGTCTGGGGACTGGAAGAGGCCAGGCCTAACCAGGAGCTATGGATCACACAGGAAAAAAAATCCTCCCAACTGAATCGTGCTTACCTCAGCTGCACTGGAAACCGCTACTGCGTGGTTGATGCTAAACAGGGTTTAGCTCTTTATAGAAATAGCTGTGATCTTCCCCCCCTTGGATTTTCTGCTGCCTGCTTTTGTTTCCAGCTCAGGGGAGGGGGGAGGGGGGGAAAGGCAAACAAGACAACAGCAAAGAAAGAACAAAACCAAAGCACAGCAGGTCAGGAAGAGCAGAGAGAAGGCAGATCAGGAGCTCCTGTCCTTGCCATCCCAGAGCACACAAGCAATCAACAACATTAAAAGCAGCAAACACAGAACTGGGGCAAGGAAGAGCTGTTTCAAGGAACATGTAATTAGATGAAGGAACACAGCGCTGCGGATGGACATTCAGGGCGAGGACATAGCAAAATTTGAACAATTATCTGTATAACAAGAATAACAGAGTTTTAATAGTTAATGACCTTGTGCATGTGGAAATGATGTAACATGGCATGTTCCCCGGTTAAAGCCATTCAGGATTAGGAGAAACCCTATTAGAGACGCAGACCAGCCCTAACAGCCAACAGCAAGGTTCCCCAGGCCTGCCTGGGAGGTGCTTGGAGCTCCAGGTTTGCTGAAGTGCCATTTGACAAGATGGACCATGGGCCCGCTTTGCCGTAGCCTCCCATTGCCCTATTCATCGTTATGTTCCCGTTATACCTACGGTGCATTGGGACGAGCACAACAGTGGCCACAAACCCACCCAGCCCCACCGCTCGCCTGCCTGGCCGCACACCGGTGCCTCTGGCTGCCACCAGTGCCTGGCTGCACCCACCTTTGGGAGGGAGAACAAATCGCGGATATGAAAACACTTAGGAGAGTATTTAGCAAATAGATTTCATTACAGTATATGCAAACTCCATTTGCAGCTTGAGCACACAAGAGTATTTATGAGAGGAATTTGCTGCTGGAGATAATGAGCCAGTTTTCACCAAAGTGTAAATCTGCCGGCTGCTTGTCGAGGCTCGCAGACTGTCAGAGCACAGATCATAGCTACTGAGTGCTCTACTAATAGCGTAAACAGTGATGACATTTAGAGTATTGTTTAACTGAGGGAGGAGATTTAAGTCACTTCTACAGTAATATCTAACCGGGAGTAAACCTCTACAGATCATAGATCACAACTCTGGCAGCAGTCTGTAATGTCTTTAAGCTACATCTTTAAATTATGAATAATGCTTATTAAAAAATCATAACTCTTAGTTGTGGCAAGCATCTCTGGGTAAGATGTCAGAATGATTAGAGCCCAGATCATGAATGCAGTGTCTGTCCTCATCCCATGGAACAGTTTGTAGGATGGACACACCCATTATAATAGTTTACTGCACCTCTTAAAACCAACATGCTGCAAAGTGCTTCCCGCCAATGATCTTTCCACTTAGGAATTGAGTTAAGCCCCTCCAAGTCTACAGCTGAGCAGGTGAGAACATGAGAAATGAGAAGGATGCATATTTTAAGGGAGTCCTTTGTAACTTTGAGAAAATTGTTTCCTCTAGGCAAAGATTTGCTTATCTTATAGCAAGGTAATTCATTTTCAGACAATGTGAGATAAACATAACATCTCCTTTCTGTCCCCACAGCCAAGAGAAAGTCCTCCATCTGTGCCTCTGAAACCAGGGTCATATCTGCGTGTTTATTTCTGCAGCAGTGCAAGAACTGTGAGAAAGAAAACCTCTGAGCAGCACCAGGTTATGTGAAAATTTACTAGAAGCCAGTGAGTTTCACTTTAAAATTAAAGTTAGTTTAGCCTTCAAATTAAAGTGCAAACAACTCCCACGTTGCTAAAGTCAACCTGAGAGTTGTGGCACGTGTATCCCTAAACTTCAGTGAGAGCAGGAACACGGTGCATCCTTTTGTACAAGCTTGCACTGGTCCAGCCCGTCTCCCCTGTGAGGCCAGGGCAGCACAGGAGAGAGCGAGCAGAAGGCTGGTCGGATGGAGAGGCTTCCCTAGTAAAGCAGTATTACTGAAGAGTTTGTGAGGGCTGAGCTGGGTCCACAGAACGGTGGTGGGACCACTGGGGTGAGGGACTGGAGGGGTTTGGGTTTCTGAACTCAAACGTGCCATCCAGCACTGTGGGGCAGGGACACTGGCATGGTGGGGAAGAACCAAGGGCTTGACCACAGGGATATTTCTTCTCACAGAGTGTGTGGGACTTGCAGGCTGCAGTGATGGCGGGGAGAAGCACGGTGGCTCTGCTTGGCCCTGGCCGGGGAGGGGCTGGAGAGCAGGCACAGTGGCAGTGCCAGTATTTCTCTCATCACGCACACCAAAAATAGCACCCAGATTTACTGCAGGCTTTTTCTCCAACCACTTCTCTTCTAATCAGCTGCACAAGGGTCAGCCACCATCCGTGCACCACAGAGCAAGACAGAAATGCTGAACAAAACTGCCAGGTCACTTATTTAAGCTCAAGAGTTTAGTCTTCTGCCTCCCTGAGGGAGGAGCGGGACAACCTGTGGCCAGGTTAACACCGTAAGTGAATTAGCAGCACCATCCATAGGCTTGTAGAAGGAAAGAAAATCACCCAAGCAGCACCACATGAGGAGAGGAACTCCTGGCAGCTTAGCTCAAGCTTTCTGAAAGAGCAGCAGGCTGCAGGCAAGCAGAGCAGTCACAGAAAGCGGCAGGTATCATTTGCTAATGCATTTTGCCCCCCTGACAAATATAAAGCTTGTTAAAGGTGGAAGACCAACAGTGCTGAGAAATACGGGAAGAAGGGAAACTGGCAGCAGCAGCATGAGATTTCATATACCTCTGTCTAGAAGCTTTCCTCAATCTCAGAAATCCCACTCCAGCAAGAAGCTGTGATAGCCCCCTTATATGGGGTTAGCTCCTGCTTGCAAGGGCTGCCTAGCTGCGTGAAAGCCTGTTTCTAAAGCCCTTTTCCACACATAACAATGTTTAGTAAACAGCCATTCTGTTGGACCTTGATCCAGCGCACTGGTGCTGGTTGGGCAGACTACGCTCGCTGTGGCCTGAGGTCTCGCACAATGGCACCTGTAGCACTGGGGGATCCCTCCTGCACCGAGCCTGGTCCTCTGGTGTCCCAGGCAGCCACTTTGTATAACCCCATTCATCAAATAAGCAACCACCAGGTCCTTACAGTGAACCACAAATGCAGTAGGCAGGTCCATCTGAGGATGGACCACAACACTCCTCCAAAGTGAGACCAAACCCCACATGAACATCATGCCCGCCATCTAGAAGGACATGTGTCCTTTTCTCTCTTACCTTTTCCCACCAGGGACGCACCACTGCCGACAGAACGTGGTTTCATGTGCAGGAGCTCTGTGCCTCCCAAATTACCTCGACCTGGAACAAAGGTGAAATGCTTTCTTGAGAAGAAGTACTGGGTGTTCCGCCCTGTGCAGGTGTGGGAGAGTCAGTCTTCTGTGGAGTGCTCCAAACACCAGACTGGCATGTCCAAAGGCATCACTGGTGGTACCACCCATACCTTGGAGCACTGGGTATGAGATGCAAATGCCTCTGGGTTTCTGCAGCACACACAGAAAATAGACCAGCAGCACTGTGGGACCATTCCAGGCTGCTGAGGAAGGTGCTCCATGGGTCTTGGGTATTGGTAAGCCTCAGGGATGCCAGGATTTTTGGATGTCTCATGTGTGTAGTCACAGTCCCAGCCTGACTAGTGTATTTTTCCTGAGGGTATGGAAGTCATGTTTACCTCCCCACTCTCTGCTCCAGCTGATGAGGAAATGCCTAGAAGACAGCAAGAGTTTTTGGGGTGTGACAGAAGTTTGCAGCTCATCAACCTATGAGAGCACACCTATAACACGAGTATTTCTCAACCAACATTTAATAGGTTGCATTTACCACAAACTACTAACGTTAAAACAAGACAAACTGGTAAACACACCAGCTGCACCTCCCACTCTGCACAGCATCCGAGATGGCCAGTCTTCCTTTCTAGCAGCTTATTTCCCCTGAAGAAGCCAGCTGCCGACAAATGTCAGGCTCATCTGTTTTGAACATTAACTCTCTAATTCTCACTTTCTTGGTGGGCCTTTGCCATAGAAACCTTCCTTAGCAACAGGGAGGCAGAGCAGCAGCATCTCCAGCCAGAGGCATTAATGAGACAGCCTGGGTCCCTCTGCATGGCGCATCACCTCGCGTCCTGCCTCCCCAGCTTACCTTTTCCAGCAGGGCATAACTAATAGGTGAGAATTTCCAGCAGAATCGGGGTGTGGGGCAGGAGGGAAACAGCTGTGTGGGAACACCGTTTGGGGCCACTTTGAAGTCAGCCTTTGACAAAGCGCTCATGGTGTGGTTTATGACCCAGCTCGCCTGAGGGAATTTCTTGCATCTGTACCGCCCCAGAATGCCAAGGGTGATTTCTAATGTCTGTGGCCACGGGCACAGTGGGTGCCAAGAAGAGCCAAGAGGAAAGTGGGGAGGGGATGAGATTTGGAGCATCTCAACTCAGGCTCAGAAGCCACTCTCCCTAAGTGAGAGAGAAATAAGTAGAATGGCTCAGGACACTGAAAACAGCCTGGTGAGCTTTGTGGGAAAGGAATACCCTGACCACAGCCCCGTCCTGTGCCATCTTCTGTGATGCTCACTGGCCAGCAGGCAGTGGGCACAAGTGTATCTAAGACTAGGGGTAGCACGGCTGTCAGATTGATGCTCAGCTGCTCTGTCTTTATTCCTGCCACTGATTTCTGCTGTATCTCCACTTACCTGTTATTTCTTTTACTGGTTAAAAAATCAGTATTTGCCTGTCTGATGGGAGGGAGGCTGTAAAGAGAAAATCAGTAGCATTTGTGATGTGCTGCATGCGTTAAGGGGCAATCCCTCATCCCTGTACCACCACTGGTATGTGGAAATGCAGGCAAGAAAAGCTAGCATATTCTTATTCCTAATCAAATTCCTAACCAAGTGGCATCCAGGCTGCAAAAGAGGTGGTGAAGGATCAGGGACAGTGTTGTTATTGCTTCTGTATCATCCTCCCCCCAGGTCTGTGCCTTTCTGTTCCCAATAACTTTATTTTGACAGACAGATAAAGCAGCAGGCGTGTTGCTCTGAATTTTCCATTTTTTCAGGGAAATAGCTGACTGCTGCTCTGCAGACAGGGGCAAGTTGGCTCTGCCTGTGCTTCAAAGCAGGTCTGGAGTGAAAACATCTTACCAAGAGTCCAGAGCCAAGCTAAAGCCAGTGATATCCCATTTCCCCTGCAGAGCCTGCTCATGTCCAGCCACCTTAGAGGTCAAGTGTCCTAACAAAAAGCCTCCCCAGCTGCAGCTTCTCTGAAGAGCCAGCACAAGGACATGCACATACAAATATTGAGATGGCCAGTAACCGCCAGTCCCAGCTTAAGGAACCCATAACTTTATCTTTCCATTCCCTGACTCATCCTGTCACAAACACACCACGCAAACACTGTGCTGCTACCAGCATTACACCGTGACTCACTGGTAAACCTGCACTACTCTCATTTCCAAGCCTCCCTGCCAGGTTTTTCATTATCTGTTCTGCTGCCTGTGGGATCATCACCTGGAGGACGAGCCCTGGTGGTCAGCATCTCCAAACACCTCTCCTCTGCTTACCTGGCAGCACCAGGACATAATTAACTGCAGGCAGCTGACCTGAGTTCACAAACCTGGCTTGTAGGGAAGAGGGAATGACCGACTCGCCCAGCCTGCCCTGTTCAGTGGGAGCAAATACTTCTATCATTATGGGTCGCAGAACCTGCAGAATTTTTATTACATATAAAATTACAATTAGGCAAGAAAACAGTTTTCTGTTCCTTTTAGTTTGCTACTTTGGTTTCACATTTTATTGTTTTCTAACTTTTATCCAGTGACCAAATTTCTGCTCTAAGTTGAGAAAGCGTTTGTTTATGTCTCTGACCAAGTCTTTGGCCCTGAGAGGGTTTAGATTATAACATATTCATTCAACACCAAACTGAAGAGCAACGGGCTTGACTGAATGATTTATTTGACATGTTTGATCTCAAAGACATTTGGAAACTTGATTATATCAAAGCCTGCAATTTATGAAGTCCATTTTCTCCTACTGTAAAGACATGAACCTAAATTTTTAGATGAATGCTTCCTGAACAAAATAAAGGAAGCCAGTGGCTTTTAAACACACACAAGTATTCTCACACAGAGCTATGAGTAATCACACATAGAAAGCACATGGAAAAAATTCAAACGTGCTAAAAGGTAACTGTAACGTATTTTTCACCAACAAAGACAGAAAGCTTCAAGACTTAGAATATTCTTGACAGAAAGTCAAAAGTGAATTCTTTTTTCCTAAGAACCATGCCGCCACCTCAGCAATAAGGGTAAGATGCACAAGACTGAGCAGGGCCTAAATTCCCAGGATTCTGTTACTGGCCCATGTTCAGGTAGCTCCATTCAGGTGCAAGTAATTAAAAAAAATGGAACTGCCTTCAAATCTGGTTTACCCCCGGGGTCTCCACTACAGCAGGTAACCTGAGCAAACCTTTGTTTCTGTGGAGGAAGGGAGCTCTGCAGAGCCACGAGTGTCCAAGGCAGTGCTTGCTCTCGCAGGGAGCCAGGCAAAGAAGGCACAAGGCAGAGAGAGCCAAGAGCTTTGTTTTCTGCAGGCAGAAAAAAAATCCAGAGACCTGTTTTATGTACAGAATGAAAAAAACTGGAAACACGATCCAACATAATGCCTTAGTGCTTTGTTCTGATCACAGCCTCCTGAAAATGTTTGGTTTTCATTTTTTCCTATGAAACATAAAAAAAAAGAGTGCCTATGAGTGTGTTTGGAAATAATTTCTACCATTTTCATTCTGATAAAAGAAAAAACCACATTACTACTTTATTCCTTATATTTCTGGCTCAAGGAAAGAATAATTCCTGGCTTGCACATAAACTGGCAGGACAAAATCATCTTCCCCCTCTATGAGTTCTAGTTTTTCCCTTTTATCTTTTTTTTTTTTTTTCTTCTTCATCACTAAGCTCTCTGAGCTTACAGGCACCTAAGGTATCAACAATGGCATTTTCTCCTTTGGTATGCCAGCTGGTAAGAGCTGTATCTTTATGGGGGAATGAAAACAAGGTCCATTTTCCTCCATTCCCATTTACCTTACTGGTGCCCTCTCAGAGCTCTACAGGGGACAAGCTCTTGCAAGTCCTCTCCACTGAAAGTCTCCACACAAGACAGGAGAGATCCCCCACTGCCTCTTCAGATCTCACACGCTTCTTAATCACAAAGTAAGATGACGTTTGCCCTCCTAACACATTGTTTTCTGCCACCAGATTAGGTATCATAACTGGGGTCAAGCACTGATTTCCAATAGGAGCGCTGGGAAAATTCACAGCAACCTACAGCTTCTGTGCGCGTGGCTCATACTTTCTCCACAGGCTGAGTACCAAATAAACAATTTAAATAGGATTCCAGTGTAAACCTGAGTAGCAGAAAGGAAGCTGAAAGAAAATGGGGCTCACAGATGTAACTTTATTTATCTCTCAATTCTGACCCTTTCAAGAGATGGAAATCACAGCTTAATTCATGGCAGCACTGATAGGGCTTCACAATGACTGGAGCATATCTCATGCTGGATGATGCTTACAACGTCCCTTCCATGCATCAAACCTCACGCTAAATAGGAAATCTCACTCCTTGGAGATTTTGGTAACCAGACAATCACACTATGTATTTGCGTGTAATAAAAAAATTACACTGATGTCTGCCTGACTTCTTACTGTCCTCTGCATATCTATCACTTGCTTTCTCAGGCATCATTTTATTTAGAGACAGCTACAGTTGTTGCACCTGCATAAAGCAGAGCAGCAAAGCAGCTAGGGCCCACGTGCCATGGTGAGGGCATCAGTGGAAGGGTCTGTCCTCTCAGCAAGAACTGCTTGCTCCGTAACAGCTCAAACCAGTCTGCTGCTGTTCAGCACATTCAGCAAAGTCCGTCAGCTTCTGCAACATGCTAAAAGGACACAGGTCTGCAGGGAAAGAGGCGGTAGACATAGCCGTGAGCCTTTATATTGTAACCAGTGGTTAAACGGGCAGTTAAATTGAACAGTTTGCTTTAGAAACTTCAAACAAAACCCAAACCCCCCCTAAAATGAAGTCCATCTATTAATGCCTTGGGAAGAACGAATTTTTATCTCTTGATATTTTTTCTAAGAAGCTGTATTGAAGACATGAAAAACTTCTACATCCATGCTACTCCAAACTACTCTGGAGCTTCTCTAAAGAGCAGCTTTTCTGCAGCCTTCCTGGCGTGCTAAGGAAGAGCAGATCCCCTCACCACCCACCTGCCAGCCCTTAACCAGGCTACAGACAGCTCCAAGATAGAAAATCTTCCTTGCTAGCCAGGAGGCTTGCTGGAAGGTGAAAGTAAAAACCTGAAGAGCACTTCAAAGTTGAGTTTGACTTCAAACAGCCCTGTTGGGGGACCTGCACATGCAGCTTTTCATGTTTTTGTGCTATGTTTGACTGTTTATCATTAAACCATTCATTCAGCCAGCTCTGCACAATAAGCCTTTTAATGAATCTTAGGCTGAAAAGAGTTCAGCCTGCAGACATAAAAAGTAAAAGTGTAATCTGTCCTTCTTAAAGAAAGCTTTGATATACCTTAAAGTACCATGTTTTTGGAGGTAGTTATATATTCAACCTTCTTTCCTTCCTGTGGGCTTTTCAAGACTTAATAAATTTATGAGCTCCTGTTGACCAAGCACAGCAGGTGTATATATATTTGAGTGTTTTGCTGGAGTCTAGGATAAGAAAACTGGCTCTGAAAATCTACTGTTGGAGCACCATGCACAGGGTCACATGGGAAAGTCTTCCTCTCACGTATCTGTAAGTCTAGGAAGCTCTAATCATAGAAATGCCTGCAAAATTTTCAACCAGCCTGATTGTCAATGGATCAGTGAAACTCCTGATTTATACCATCAAGAATTTGGCTCAGCCTCATTAGACTCCAAAACCTAAACTGAAGTATGTTAAAAGCTTTCTTGGCTATCTGCCCATCCTTGTTATATGGCTTCCATTACCATAGTATTAGAGTTCTTCATGATTTTTAACATATTTTTGTTCACAGTACCCGCACTGGGATGGAAAAATGATGGTTTCTTCCTTTTATAGGCTGGAAACTGAGGCACAGAGAGACTAAAGAGTCTGACCCATCAGAAAATACAGGATCCATAAGAATTAGACTCCAAAAACGAGACCCTCAAACTCACACGTTCAAGTGTTCCTGAAAACCCACAGAGTCCTTAGCCAAAAGTTTGTCTCAAATGCTTGGCACCATCATCATACCTTCTGCTGGAAAAATCACTTATCAGAAGGTCAATGCTCAGAATAGAAAAGAAGTCAGATGCTCTGAAATGATGAAAGCAAATCAAGTCAGAGAATCCCATTTAGGGCAATGGGGCGCATACGCATTATTTACCCTATAAATAGGCCTCTTTGGACCATGCAGAGATCTCCTGACTTTCTCCCTCAGCATCAGCAGCACCCAGGCCTGCATGAGTCTATTGGAATATTTTAAACTTGCCTTACCTTCTCAAACACTTAGTGGGCAAAAGTAACAGAAAGTTATAGATGAAAGGGATATTATGTGGTTGCGTGACTGTCACATAATGGAGCGCTCTCTCTGAGTAATTGCATACAAAGCAATTTTGTGGGTTTTATTGAATAACTCAAGATAATTTAAACCTCCATAAAAGGATAGTGAAAATAAAAAAAATAACTCTTTTACAGGAAGACACGTCTTCACATAAAGAATGCTAAAGGCAAAACATTTATGAATGTGTTTTAATTTTAACTTTTTCAGAAAACATTGCAATGTTTTAAAATGAGTGGCTTTTGTTCAGACAGCCAAATTATTTATATAATAGTGTGCAAATTTTTAATGTTGTGCACATATGTAGCCGTGTACAGTATACAAGTGCTATATGTAGTACCACAGAAAGGAAAAGCCTGGTTCCAAAAAGTATGCCCAGCCTCATAAGAGAAGGGGATAGGCAATAGGAAAGACTTCTTTGTGCATCGTCTGTCTCCTTGCTACTGTACACAGCTACACCTACACCACCTACCTCCACCCATACACTTACCAATTTAAAAATCAGACAGATTTTTGCCCTAAATACTCCTGATAGAGGGCTTTGCAGAACCACACCAGGGACTCATCAATGCCACGTAAAGAGCCAAACACCTGAAGTTACATACAATTAATTTTTTTTTTTTTTTTTTTTTTGGAAGGGGAGCAATAGCATCAAGAGATTCAACCATTTATCCTCATCTACCCAGGATCTCTGTGGCAGATCTGGGTGGTTGATTTTGGACCTCCTGCCTCCCAGCCCTCTGCTTAGCCAGGTAATAACGGAAGTTATCAAACATGCCACTGGAGATGAAAGCACTGAAAACACACTCTGAGACACAGTGTCCAAATTTATGGACTGTTTGGTTCTCTGATTTTAGTTCCTTTAGTTTTCCTTTTTCAAAGGAACATCAACACTGAATCTTTCTCAAGGTGAGGATTTTGTGAGCAGCGTTATTGCTAATCTTGCTAGTGAAAAAACCTCAAGCAAACAATGACAAGCATAATTCAGTTCAGTTCTCACAAAAACCATATCACAGTGGCAGGGAGCCAGTTTCTGATCTCATTTACACTGGGGCAAAGCCATAGCAACGGCATTGCTGAAGCATGAGAGCAGCTCCTGCTGTACAGGAGCTGGGCAGCCGGCACAGCCTCCCTGGGTAGCGGTTTGCAGCACAATGCAGCCTCCTTCAGCAAATAGGGAAGATCCAGATTGCTCCTTGGAACTAGCAGCAATGTGTTTATGCATCACAAAAAGTTTTTCCTCTCTCATTTGAGCATTTTTCTGTCAAGCTGTTCAAGCAAATTCTCGAAAACCCAGGTAATGGTTTGGTTTAGGCTTTGATCCTGTGTTAGAAGGTTTCAGGAACGTGTGTCCCACTCTTTTCTTCTTAGGAAAGCAGGCCATGAGACACCAGGGTACTTACGCACTCTCTTCAGCCAGGTGTCAGCAAGACTTTGTCAGGTGCTTACATGCAGAAAGATGTCAGGGTCCACAGCCACTTGCTCCCCTGCACAGGTGCTTGGCTAAAGTCACCCAACTAAGCTTTCACCATGGTGCCCTGCAGATTGAGCATGTTTTGTCTTGGGCAGTGACTGATGTCAGTTGTGAGATGTTCTGGGGAGCGTGGCAGTGCTCAGTGCTGAGTCAGACCGAGGGGGAATGACTCACCCAGAAACATCAATGAAAGACATTATTTCTCCTCTCCGGGCTGCCCTTGTGCCTGCTTTCATCCTTAAGAGCAGGGTCCCTTTGCACCTTTCTAGAGAGCAGCTGAACAGTTTTTAACAACACAGAGTTTCAATATGCTGTTCTTGATGTTTCTCTCATAGCAGATGCTTCGTTCTGTGCCTGTGACAGAAGACACTTTGTGCCATTGCAACAGCAGCCACCACAAAGGCGGCTAGACGTAAACCAGCAGCAGGTCTGGGAGGGTAAGCTGGAACAGCAGAGAGCCAACAGGACAGCCTGACTCCCGCTTTTGCACAGCAAATGGCTGCACACTTGTACCTCTCCATGCCTCTCCAAACCACCCAGTGATTTGCTGTTTGCTCTAGGTCTGAGGTGGGAAGAGAGAGCAGGTCATTAAGTACACGCAATTATTATGTGAACGTGTCTGATAGAACAAGTCAGAATTTTTTCATACCTCATGCTTTTAAGAAATCAAGCTTGTGTACCACTGCAACAGAAAAAACACGAACACTTTCAAGAGATGCAGATACTGTCATTAACTTGTCCCCTCAAGTAGCCTCACAGTAGTCACTACATGATGGGCTTACCTTTTAGGCTCTTTGTTCCTGAGACTTTGCACATACTTCCCTGTGTTTTAAAAGATGGAGCTTGCATCCATCTGGGTCCATCCTCTCAATTCAAATAATCTTCCAGGCTTCCGAAGGTGATAACTTATTTTTAATAGCCTCATTACATCAATATGTAGCATTTGTTCATGTGTGTTTCCATCTACACAGGTAAGGGATATCATCTGCAAATACAGTAAGAACAGGAGAGCTACATAAGAAACAGAAAAAACAGGAACTGAAGAGGACATGTGTGTCACGAACAGGGTTGTAAATCACAGCTTCACTCCTAAGCCTACCAAAATAGCTGAAACACCTCACTGGCCCACGCTAAGGTAGCTGTATGGCATTGTTTCATGACCCGTTTTACCTGACAGGTCTGCAGAAAAATCCTCACTGAGGTCAAGGTAGACAACATCCCACTGCGCTCCCCTTGTCTACCCAGCCAGGCATTCCGTCATAGAAGGCTATCAGGTTGGACAGTCGTGATTGCCCCTTGGTGAATCCATGTCAACTGCTCCCGATAACCTTTTCCTCCACATGCTTAGAAATCATCTCCAGGATGAGCTGTTCCACCACCTTTCCAGGGGGGAGGTAAGGCTGGCTGGCCTGCATTTTCCTGGGTCCTCCTTCTTGCTTTTCTTGAAGACTGGAGTGACATTGGCTTTCCTCCAGTCCTTGGGCATCTCTCCTGTCCCTCCATGACCTTTCAAAGATGATGGAGGGTGGCTTAGCAATAACATCTGCCAGCTCCTTCAGCACTTGCTGTGCATCCCATTGCTGCCCATAGATTTATGGTGTCAAGTTTGCTTAAGTGATCTCCAATGCGATCCTCCTCAGCCAAGGGAACTTCTCCTTTCTCCAGACCTCCTCTCTTGCCTCCGGGGTCTGGGATTCCTGAGGGCTGGACTTAGCACTGAAGATTGAAGCAAGGAAGGCATTCAGTAACTCCACCTTCTTGGTGTCCTCTGCCACCAGGGCACCCACTTCACTCAGCAGCGGGCCCACATTTTCCCCAGTTGTCCTTTTACTACTGATGTACTTGAAGAAGCTTTTCTTGTTGTCCATGACATCCCTCACCACATATAATTCCAAATGGACTTTAGCCTTCTTCATCATCTCCCTGCACGTTCTGACAACATTCTTATATTCTTCCCCAGTGGCCTGTTCCTTTTTCCACATCCCATAAACCTTCTTATTCTGTTTGAGTTTTGCCAGAAGCTCCTTGCTTAACCATGCAGGCCTCCTGCCCCCTTTGCTCAATTTCTTACCTATAGGGATGCACCGATGGACTTCTGGGAAGTGATGCTTGAATATTAGCCTGCTCTCTTAAAGCCCCCTACCTTCCAGACCCCTAATGGGATTCCTCCAAGCAGGTCCTTGAAGAGGCCAAATTTCACTCTCCTGAAGTCCAGGGTTGTAACCCTACTTGTTGCCCTGCTTCCTGCATGTAGGATCCTTAACGCCACCATCTCATGGTCACTGCAGCCACAGGTGCCCCCAGCCTTCACACCCCCAACAAGTCCTTCTTTTTTTGTTAATACACGGTGCAGAAGCACACCTCATCTTGTTGATTCCTCCACTACCTGCATCAAAACGTTACCATCAATGCTCTGCAGAAACCTCCTGGACCATGTGTGCCCAGCTGTGCTGTCTTTCCAGCACATACCAGGGTGGCTGAAGTCCACCACGAGAAGCAGGGCCTGTGATCACGAGGCTACCTCCAGGTGCCTGTAGAAGGCCTCATTGACTTCCTTTTCCTGATCAGGTGGCCTGTAGTAAACACCTACAATGGTGTCACCCATATTGGCCTACCCCTTAGTCTTTACCCATAAGCTCTCAACATGTTCTTCACCCACCCCTAAGGAAAGCTCAGTACATTCCATTTGCTCCTTCACATAAAAAGTAACTTCACCACCTCTCCTTGCTGGTCTGGCTTCCCTAAAAAGTACACATCCATCCATGACAGCGTTCCACTCATACGAGCTATCCCACCATGTCTCTGTAATTACGGTGAGATCATGGCCCTACGGCTGCACACAGATCTCTAATTCTTCCTGGTTATTCCCTAAGCTACACGTGTACAGACATTTCAGAGAAGTAATTGAGCAGGTCTCCCGGGAAGGCTGCAAGAGGATCCACCATAGCCATGCACACCCCTCAGGTGACCAGCCTTCTGGTACTCACCTTGGGAGGCAGCTAAGGAACATATATTGCTGCTCTGGTTGGTGTTGCTTATTCTCCGGTTGGGTGTGATGGCGTGACCATTGCCACTTTGGACCGCTCCCCCCAAGTCCTTCAGTTTAAAGCCCACCTCACTAAGTTAGCCAGCCTCCTAGCAAAGATCACTTGCCTCTTGTAGACAGACGGATCCCATCCCTCCCTAACAGTCAAAGAATGTCCCATTGTCATAGAAGCCAAAACCCTCATGACTGCATCAGCCACAATGTCGTGGCTTATTTGAGGCAATCCTAAGAACTGGAAGCATGCCCTACCTTTCTGTCGATACTGGGAAGTTATTTTTCACCAAATTTTAGAGGTGGTGCAAGGAACAAAAAAAGTGCTTGCATAATTGCATCCAGAACAAAGGAAAGAGCATTCAGTCTCTCCCTTCAAGTTGTGGCCCTCGCATGTACTCATGCACTATAGCACACCAAGAGACATTTAATCTTTCCATGACAGCACACGACTAGGCATTCAGGGAATGTTCTCTTGGTCCCTACACTGACACCCAGAGTGTACTCAAGCCTGGCCAGTCAGGGGAGGAAGAAGAGACCATGCCATGCTGCTTGCATTCTCTTATCTTTAGTCTGCTCTCCTTAATTTAGACAGACTTGCAAATGTGTGCTCACTGTGGGTCACACCTACCCAATAACACATCGTTGGGATCCAGAGATGTTAGTGAGTTTGTGTGGATAACAGCATTTTCCTTCGAGAAGACAGAAATAGTTGACATTTTAATGGTATAATTAGCCTTCATTCCAAGAATAGTCACAAGAATCAGAAATATGAAGTGGGAGCTTACGAAATTTTATCAGTTTTGTCATCTCTTTGGAGAAAAAACTGCCAACTGGCCTCAATTAATCATTCAAGGGTATAGTAAATGCTAGAAAATACATTTTCAGAACAGTTTTACTCCAGCCTCCTTAGAAATCGAAACAATTTTCTGTTGCTCTCTCTTTCCACAGCAAAGCTGAAGTATGTCACCAGAAGTAAAAATTTTCTGGTTAATTAATGAATCAGTTCATTACACTTGGCTGCCATATCTGAGCATATAAGTACAAAGCAGCAGCATTAGCTTATAAATAGATCCAACCAGGGTATGGTACATGTACATTTGCATAAAGGATCTAAGAAGTTGATGAGTATTACCTGGCTGTGGAATTTGCACAGGTTCATTACAAGCAAAAATTTTCTACAGATACGGTATAGAATTTGGGGGAAGAATCAAATGTGAACTTGCATCCTTTTTACCACAAAGAGCACATTTTGCAACCAAGAGTCAAAATTTAAATCCAAACTTAACTTCGCTCCAGAGCAGTGTCCTTTTGCTGCTGCCGCTTGGTCGCATGCTGTGGGGCTGCCCCGTTATCCATCAGGCAAATTGATCATTGTCCAGCCTAGTGAAGAGCAGCTTGCCAGACAGCCCTGCCATGCAAGCTTTGCTCCAGCACAACGCAAAGCTCTAGAGATGGTGACCTGCACATCCCAGCACCAATGGCTATCGATCTGTGGTCCTCTGCTTCATCAGTGCACTACACGGAGCCTGCATAGGTCAGTCAAGCCCATCAGTTTTTCTAGGTAGCCTAAAACTTAGGTACTTCACCTTCAGTATTGCAATGTACACATTCCCTTAGGTCCATAATCTTAATCACCCTTCTAATACTGTGCTGTTGATGTGGGATTTAGGTTTCTTTATCACTTTTGTTCTTATCTCTGCTGTTCAGAGTGGGTAAATGCTTTTGGATTGATCCAAGTCACTGCTCTTTTTCTTCACAGCCTAACACCTATCTTTATTCTGTCCATCTCTCTCAAGAAAGGATTAGATTGTAGATTTGCCTGGCTTTTGCACAACAGTTAGGTAAACACAGAGAATACAAAAGAGGCATTCCGCTGCAATATCTTACTTCTCCCTTTTTCCCATTGCGACATGCATTTTCTTCAGGACACCATGTTTCTAACTTACAGGTCAACCCTTGATCCAGGCCTATGCTGAAAATAAGGTATGGCATAAGTGAACGCGAGCTTCTCAGGACCCATACATCTGCTCATTCTCCCAGCTGCAGAGGTACACACCCATACAACAAGTGAAGCGTAGGTCCGCACTGCCTGCCATTTGCATCCGTAAGACAAGCAACATAGATCACTTGGAAAAAAATCCCACAAAATGGAAAAGAAATGAAATAATAAACCAGTTTCATTATGGTGGCATCGAATTCACAGCAAAGCAAGGAAGCTTTTGGGAAACTATTTTGATAGTTAGGAAATAGTCTTTGATCCCACTGGGAAGCCTAAAAGATCAGTTGCAAATTACAGTTAAAGATGTAATGAAGATGAGCTAATACACAGCAAGATGTAAGGATATGATGGTAAAGCAGTAGACTGTTTTTAACTGTGCAAAGGGCATTTGTGGGAAGGGCTTATGAGGAGAGATTCAGAAGATTAGAACATGCAATTCAAGACACTGGGAAAAAAGCAATAGGGAGACAACAGTGGTTATATTTAAGTCTTTGTTGTGTTTATGAGCTTTTAAGTGCTTTATAGACAGTACTTTAAAAAAGGGCTTGGAAAGGTGTTTTGACTGCTGGAGTGGAAAAGATCACCTTAATTATTATCTCATCTCCAACTGATGCTTAGATGCTGTTTCAGAGGAAAGGAAGTGCTCAACCTATTCTGAATATAAAACATCTCATCAAATCACCCAAAGTGGGACCATTTCAAGCTATCACAAATGCTTGCAAAGATTTCCCAAGATTAAGAACTTGCTCAGCAAAAGGAAAGGCACCATGGATTTCCCTTCCTCTGGGACACAGGACAGCCCTGCAAAAGGCTTTGGCAGTGTTCCCTAGGACAGGGTTCTTAGAACTTAAATCGGGTATTGAACACAGCCCTTTTGTGAAGGGGCACATGCTTACCACAATATCCTACTTTGGGTAGCAAAATCAGACATACTGAACCAACCCAGCTAGGAAATTAAGAATTTCATTGCTACTGGTAGGTGTACATTATTGTTAATGATGAAAATACCTGATCATCTATCATATCTTAAATAATTCTGGAGTTTGAAAGAAGTCCAAACATAGCTGAGGCAGTTAATTACCTACACAAAGCGAAGGAGCACAGTGTTCCTATGTAGTTTCACATAGTTCTGATGTTCTCAATAACAAAGTTGAATAGGAACTCTTTGTCAGCTTTCTAAAAAAATCCCAAACTCTTCAGCTGAGAGTGAAGAGACCCTGAGAGGAAAAATGAAATACGCAAGAGAGAGGGGAGGAAAAAAAAGAAAAAAAAAAAAGAAAGAAAGAAAAAAAAGAGTACTCTGATGAAATTCAAATATCTCATGTGGTTTCTGACTCTGCTTGAAGACAGTCATGTTTAAATGCACAGTTCATCCAGCACAATTGTCTCATTCTGTTCCGAGCACTTGCGTTTCCCTCCTCCTGGCCATAAGTGCTTCTTCCATTGCAGATCCCCGCATTGCAAGACAGCCATTTGTTCCCTTGTTTCATCCTGAAAAACAAACCAAAAAAGCTCTTGTTTCCTTTAGGGAGCTATTTTGTCATGCAGATTTTGAGGCAAACCAAAAAGTACAGACTTGGTCTAATTTAATTTGGAGAAGTAGCGATAACTGTTCCTGCAAATATGTAGGGGAGAAACGGACTGCACCTTTTTGATACACAAGAATGTAAGGAAAGGTGGACTCAGACTAAAATGGCCTTGGCCAGCTCCAGATGTGAACATGTCATGATTTCAAACAGTTTTGTAAGAGGGGTTCTTGGGTAAGCTCTCTAGAAACACAAGGGCAAGACATAAACATCCAGGAAAGAGGTAAACTTTTTAAAATTCGCAAATTCTCTAGACAAAAAATGTGTCAGTCAAAGCAGGCAAAGATTTCATCCAACAAACAGGAAACTCAGATGACACATTCCAGTTTTGTCTACGACACAGACGTTCTCCATACCTCCCTAAGTAACTGAGAAATCAAACCAGCAGATAAAGATTTGGCATGTCAGAGTGGAAGTTATCAGTGTAAAAGTGTTAAATTCTACAACATCGCAGCCGCGGTCAACAGAATTAGAGTTCTTAATAAGAGGAAACAGAACATAAATTGTAGCTGGCTTTTAGCCTTTCCACAGATCCAAAAGCACAGATCCCTTACATTCATTGCAATAGCAATAGTATAAGTTTTTCTTTCAGAAAGACGAGGGGTTTTTTTTGCACTGTTACTACATAACAGAGTTGATATTTGCCCAGGTCTTAACCTTCAAGGCAAGTTATCTTCAGAGATATAAGCTATTAGTCCAGGAAAGACAGCGATTTAGAATTAAAAATCACATTTTTTCTCTGTCGTTCCATTTCCCCCCAATACAGTATTGGTCTGCAAAAGTGTACTTCCCAAAGGGTCAGA
Organism: Falco peregrinus; assembly: GCF_023634155.1. Classification (NCBI taxonomy): domain Eukaryota; kingdom Metazoa; phylum Chordata; class Aves; order Falconiformes; family Falconidae; genus Falco; species Falco peregrinus. Next base: position 9,818,073 of record NC_073732.1, on the reverse strand, counting down.
TTAATATTAGTCCAACACCTTAACTGGCCAATGTTAGCTAATTTCAATGCATGCATATCACCAGACCAGCTGGGAAACCAGTTCAATAACACGCTTCTATCCAACTTCGACTGATTAAAGCACAGTTTGACCTTAAAGACATATATTCCTTCCCATTTCTGGAAATCTTGTGGGTCTGTAGGAAAGAGAGTAAACATCGCAGCGTTATTAAATTTCTCCCTCGAGGTACAACTGTGAAGAACGGGTACTTAGCAACCAGAAACAGAGGAGCACAAGATGTTCTCTCCTAATGGTGCACTTCGTAAGGAAATACAAAAGCTAGCATCAACCTGTAACATCTAGGCCACCACAACTGCTCCACGAACAGCTCCAGACTTGTAATTGACAGGAAATGACCAGATTTAAAAGCTTAATGTGTCTGACATATAACTCAGCCCCACAAACTCCTTGACGTTTGTCTCCTTACCATCACCATCTTTTCTAATTGGATTTAAATGAGTAATCTCAGTTTTAAAAGGTTGGTTCAATATTTATGTTGGTTATTAAGGCTGAGGAGTCAAGCGATGAGAACACTAATTTCTGCAAGCAGATTGCCTGACATTTGAACAAGACTGAAAATTCTATCAGCATGGCACATTTTTCTTAGCAAAAAGTTCATGTAATTTCTCCGGCATTAATCAGCAGAAGTCACTCTTGGATGATGAGGAAATGACAACAACCTGGATCCTCTGTGCCATGTCATCCAGTCTCACTGGCGTGTTCATTGAAATGGGAGTTACAGATTACACAGCTGAAGACAAATCCAGCACGTCCTCCTGTACAGACCTCAAACCTGATTGGGGAAACTGTATGGGAATCTGCTTAATGGAGGGATGAATTCAGGGATGCAGCTAAATGACCAGTCACGAGAAGGCACCACATAGGCACAGGAGAAAGAATAAATGAGTTGGGGGCCAGGGTACCCTGTTGCAACAAGCTGTATCCATGTTCTCACCATGGCAACATGGCCTATGGAAAAGGAAGGGCTATTCTGGTCCCGGGACACAGTGACACCACACATCTAGTGAGTGTAACCGCTTGTCAGAGGCAGTGTGATGTAAGACCAACCCAAGTTCCTGCCTGTTGCCAGAACAGGGCACACAGTGCGGCCTAGGTACCAGGACGTGTGAGGACCAGCTGAACTCCAGTGCTCTTTAGCTGCAGCTTTTTCAAGATGCCAGTGGGTGAACTCTGCCTTCCCCCACGCCACTCACACCACCCCCACCCCCCCCCATTTCAGAGCCTTCAGCCACATCCAACTAAAACACACCGAGAAACTTCTTGGCTTGGCAGGAGATGAGGAAATACACCCCCTAAGTGTGTATCATTCAAATGGTTATTTAATGAGTCGACTGACTTGTGTCAAGGCTGCAGCCAGAGGAAATAAAGGCTTTTAAGGCATCTTCCTGATCGTTCAATAAACAGACATATAGCACCATGACCGTTCCTTCTTTACAGGATGGTTGAGTAACATCATCATGCTGGGAATCACATGTAAGCCAGCCAACTTTTCAGCTGCACTGCAAACCAGGAGCAAACAGGGAATGCCAGGGAAGGAAATAGATCAGACACAAAGATGAGAATAATCTCAGGGTGAAGCCGACTAGTCTTTTAGAGATGTAAGTTGAAAAAAGAAAGCCTTTGAAATTGCTCCAGAGTTTCATGCATACATGAAAAGTTGAAGACTAGCGCACTTTTTTGCTTCAGGAACATTTTTCCTTTCCAACATCCCTCAAGAAATGTATATGGTGATGAAAAAACGTTTAGCTAACCTGTACCACCAGCACATAAAAAAAGAAGGTAAAAAATCCCCACAAAAAGAACGCAACAAACACCCCTCTTGGTTTAAAATTGCTGATTAATTACCAGAAATTATTCCCTCCAGTATACCAGCTGCACAGACCCTCTCTGCTATTCAAAAAGTTTTATGACTGTGGTTTTTAATTTCTTAAGGTGTGATTAAATTTTCAGTTATAATTTACAGAAAATATGTCAGCCTAGAGGTCCTTTCAGCGATGAAACACAGGTTACACGCTGCACCGCTGCTGTGTCCTGCTTCCTATGTCACACAGATCTGAGGACAGTCTATCCTCTCTGCACGGGCAGCTCAGGAAGGCCTGCTAGCCTGGGGAAAAAAAATAGATCTCTGTTGTCCACCAAGCAGTGGCTGGTTTCATCGGTGATAAGAGCTGCCTTCTCATGTGCTCTCCAGATAGTTGTTTTGCAATGTGTTACTAAAGACAAATAAAGACTGGGGCACCTGAGTTTTGCCCTTCCTCTGGAGCTCCATATGAGTTTAAAAGAAATGGAAGTAGCATTGCATACGTCCCCCTCTATATATATATAGCCAAATTCTAGGGAAAGAAAGGGTACACGTATATGCTGAGTCAATGACTAATATATGCCCTGTTTGAAATTTCAGTATTTTCCAGGAGTTCATAATATTTTTTTTCTAAGAGCAGAATTTGGTTAAATTTTAACTGAAATAGAATAAACAGGATAATCACAAATGAAGCCTGAGTACGGTTGGCTCAACTTGTCCATTAGATCTACTAACAACTTCAGAAACCTTCAGGAAAAATCCCCAAACTTAAGAAAGTGCACAAGAAGTTGATCTGAGTTAAGAAACAGTCAGCTGTTTCCTAATGATTGAATTCAAAATACCTGTGTCGGTCCATGGCCACACATCCCTGTGGCATCCGTGGGATTTCTCAGCTCCCTCTCGCGGCCACGTTAACAAACACGGGCTGGTTTTTTCCAGCACTTGCTGTAGATTAATGAGTGACACAAAAGGGCAGTTTGTCGTTTTCCGAAGCAGGAACTGATTTTAATCTCCTCGGTAGCTAAATGAGTCACCTGAGCTCCTGCTGAATCACTTGTCACAACCAGCGGTAGATGTTTCTTTGCTGTCTCAGGGCACAGGAGAGGAGAGCAGGATGCATAGGCGGTGCCTTAAGGAGGCAGGGCAGGGGAGGTGTGCCACTTGGTGGGCTCCTACACCTCCAGATGGGTACGGCAAGTGCTGCTAACAGCTGGGCTGCTTCTCAGGGCAGCCTAAAGCAGGATGTTCTCCAAAAAAAAGTGAGCTGCCTTTGCCACACATGTTTTCAAGGCTGCTCCAGCAAAGACGTGCAGCACACCATCAGCCAAGGGTGGAGGTGACAGGACAACTGCTGTGCTGCTGACCCCAGCACACAGACATGCTTGGGGTGGCTGGTGAGGAGACACCAGCCTGATTTCTACAGCCAATTAACGAGTAGAAAAATAAATATCCACTACCACACTCTTCTGTAGAATGGGTTACAGTAAGGTAATGGGCAGAGAGCAGCAGAGAGAGTTGCAAGCCAAATCGAACAGATTTCTGAAGCCAGAAGTTTCAGAGCTTGGAGGCTGGGTTGAAAAACTACTGTTTTAAAAATAAAAGGTCATATTGTGCAACTTGTCATATGAGTTCTGGCAATGGCTGCTTTTTAAACTGACAGAACACTAATTACAAACTTATGGTATCAATTTGCAGAGAGTCATTAAAGGCATGACTGAGATTTCCTATCTATTTTTAACACAAGTAAAATGGAAAGACAAAAAAAAAAAAAAAAAAGTTGTTTCTTTCATCCTAGATTCAATTTTCCCTCAAACTAAACGCATTGTCTCAGAAGACTGATTGTCCTTCATACCACTAAAAACTGGACTGCAGGTTTAGCACTTAACTCTTGACAGATCTGGGTGGTGCACATGGCAATAAATGAGTTATAGCCATGCAAATCGTGCAAAATTGTTCATTTTGGAACCTTATTACTGAAATGTATTGCAGGCACTGTGCCATAAGCATACAGTCCTGCAGGTGTTACATTAATAGATCCCCTATTACTACCTTTTAACACAGGAAGTTTACTGAAGAAAAGTTCACTTATTAGAATTAATTAAAATTCATCAATAGCATTTATTTTTCTTGCAAATCAATACTACCTAATAACAAGGCTATCAATATCTGGTGAAGTTCTGGATCATATGTTCCAGAAAAAAAAAATAGTTTGTGCAAAAGTATGCAAATTTAATTGCAGATCATTTGTATATGCTCAATTACCACAGTGCCACAGGCAAATAAGATGCTAAAATGCTCACATGGCTAAAACTTGCTGTTCTGTTTGCACTGGCAGTTATCTGATCGTAATGCAGAATTGCTTTTGCTAAGCTTGTTGATGTGATCATTCAAATAGAAACTGTAACAACGATTAGGCTGCAGGCTTCTTAATTTAAAAAACAGTACCCCCAAACTCTGCCACCCCCATCTGGCTTGCCCCACTGTCCCCAGGACTGTAATGGGCTTTTATTATGGCATTCATCAGACCTTGGATCCAGGCTCCAAAAGACAAATCCTTAATCACAAGACTTGGTGTCAAGATGCTGCAATAATATGCAGTCAGAGAAGTTAAATGCTTCACTTACGAAGAAAGAACAACAGCAAAGCTGCCTCAAAAAGCCCCACAATATGTTAAGCTGTTGTACAAACTCAGTTCCTCTTGCAAGTAATTATTTCACATTGAACAGTATTTTCCTTTTTCAGAGGTTTCAAAGGAAGAAGAAAAAAAAAACCCCAACAGACCAAAATATCCCCAAACCTGCAAGCCAGAAGAAAGCCCAGTGCTCTGCAAGGTGGACATCAGATGGAAAGAGGACTCCACAGCCCCAAGGAGCTGCAGTACCTGGAGAGCTGCTGCCCCCAGAAATCACTTCAGCACCTCATACTGCCCATTTTCTGATAGTTGAACGTTGCATTTCACCACAGCTCAGCTCCCTATACCTGCCACCTCATCACCCGTGTGTGGCACTGACTCGGGATCACAGGACGCGGTGCCCGGGAAAGCCTTCTTTAGGCTGTCATCCTTGGTTGTCACTATATCCAGAGGTGCAGGATTTGCCCTTTTGCCAGGGTACCTCAGCACCAGAGGTGCAGCCAGCCCCACCTGAGTCCCTGCACAGGGGCAGCAAGGGGAGCTCAGCATCAACCTGGGGAACCAAGCTACCTCTTGTCAAAAGTTTGCCATAGCTGCGTTATTGTGGTCTGGGGAACATCTGTCAATGCAAACAGAAATTGAATGTTTCTCCCTTCACTCCCCCACCTTCCCCTTCCTGTGTAATTGTGGCCGAGAGGGAAAACAGATTTTTGAGATCACTCCCACCACTAAATGCTAACACAAGTAATTCTGTTAATAGGTTAATTTTGGGCTGAAAACTTGCACAGCAGAGAAGAGTTTAATTTCAAGAGAATTTTAGGGAAAAGCAGATCCGAAATGCCACCTCAAAAGTACTCGTTTCACCACCAGACTGTTTGTCTAACCGTCCTGAGCTGGGAACACAGCCTGCAGAACAGGCGTGGAGCAATGTGGGCACAGCGATAGCTGGCACTGAGCAGGGAATTATGAAGTGCAGATGCAGAGTTTGGCTAAGACTTTCAAATGCTAAAAGGCTACAGTTGGAATCTGGTTTTTGGAATTGTCATTGTTGCGAGCCCTTTGAAATCTAACCATTTTTGCACATTTTAACATTGCATATGTAGATTGCATATTTTAATTTTTCACATTCTCTCTTAGGCAGGAGGAAATTAGGCAGACTAATAGTGCACACATTTTAGAGAAAATGCCTTTGGGGAAACAATAACCTATAGCTAATTTACTGAGGGAGGTAAGTGATACTCCTATACTTTCCTAGCTAGCATGATATTTAAAGATGCTGCAAAAACCTAATTACACTATATGCTGTGAAGCAGATACAAGACTAAAACCTGTTTAATAGTTAAGCCGGTTGCTATAACAACCACATTTCAAGGACATGGATATAAAAAACACACACAACATCTGCATTAACAAAATGTCTCTCTGCAATTGAACTCTACCTTATAACAGAACCAATTAAATTTGAAACTTCTGTATTCAAAATAAACAAAAAATAGGATCTTGTGTTACTGTCAACAGAATCCCATCTTTAAATACCAACAGCCTCTCCATGGGAGATTTGCTATTTAATTCATCTGGTTTTGGATTCCTCCCCAAATGCTTCCCCTCCAAGGAAAAGAAGTCAACCTCAGTGTTACCACCTCAGTCAAGCAGACATTTAAACATCTGGCTCTTCCCACTGAAGTGGGTGGGAATATTGCTTTGGACATGTATTGCACCATGCTTAGAGATAGGACTCCTTCCAGCCTTTGCCCACAAAATTAAGAAACAAGAAAGAAGAGAAATGAATGCTCCAGTGTAATGTAACATAACACGCCAGGCCAGGAATCAGCAGTTGTTGGTGGGGTTTTTTAAACAAATCAAGTAATTGTTTGGCACAACTTTTTCCTTATTAGACCATTATTTAGCAGATCAGGATAGAAAAAGACTGTAGAATAATTTTTTTTTTTTTAAAAAAAGGAATAAAACTTAAGTCAAGCTGAGGCCAATAGAGGTGTGTTCAGTGAGATTCAAGAGTAGATGATTTGTGATGCTCTGAATAAATAAATATGAACACTTTTTATGGACTAGGGAAGTTCAGCTCTACTTGAATGTAATAATGCACAAAGGGACTGTTATGCACAAAACATAGTAATAGCCACTGATGAGGTTATTAAGATTGTTATTTCAGAATAAAAAGTAAAGAGAATACAGACTTTTGCGTAATACTTTAAGCCATTTGCATGCCCTAAATGGTGACATCACAAAGAAGCGTAGCTCAACCTTACATGGTGATTATTTCCACAGCATCAGGAGAATTCAGTTCACCCATGAAACATTCCACAGCTAGAAAGAATAAAAGTGATTTGTATCTACTTTAGGAAATAATTATTTTCAGCATAAAAAGTATTCATAAGGAAAGTTTCAAATATGCAATATTGAATTGAGGGTTGGTAATAGTGTTACTGTTTACAAAGGGATGAATATAGCTTCCTCCTAGTTAAATCTATGCTTCGCATCACTAGTCGTAAAACACAGCAGTGGAGAGTTAAGAGGCAGTAGCAGTACTCGTACACCTCTGATTTACCAATGACCTGACATTTCTGTACCCTGTTTCTCCGATCAGAGCACCTGCAAACTGTAACTCCAACAATAACCACAAATGAGTTTGACTTGCTCCATTCCTTCCTTCTCTTTTTCAGTTTCTTGGATTTACATATTCTAGAAAGACAGCTTCAGAAGCAAGATTAAATTCAGCAGAAGTTTCACACAGCTTTCCAGAACTGTGGATTTGTTAATAATAAGCAGAACGTACAGGTTTCGTTACAACTATCTTTGAGCTTCCTCTTGAAAATAGCAGCTGTGGCTTTGAATTAACATTATTGTTTTCATTTGACTGCACACCTTTTAAAGAAGCAATAAGAGTACTGGAAGCAGAAGTTAATAACCTCGTTACATTGGTCAAGGTTTTTAGTTTCAACCCAGATTGCGTACTAGGGAGGCAGTCTGCCAAAGTCAGAAGTCAGGCCACAGAAAGTGGTTTAGCAATAAAAATCATACTCCTTTTCTTCTTAAATGTAAACACAAACTCTGACATTTATTAGAGCAAAACTGTTTACAGCAGAAGGCAACAAGAATATTATACCATTGATGATAGAAAAACACAAGTTGTAGGCCTCTTGCTTAAACAAAACTAGTGCCATCCCTAAAATGTGCTTTTTGGCTGGGTGAATTTGCAATCGCCCTCTTGTATCTGTTTTTAAATTCAGAGGCTTTCAAGAACTTTTAGCAATGTGCTTACCAATTGCTGGACATACTCGACTTCCAATCCAGAGGTCTAACGGGAGGAGCATGGAAGGTTAAGTGTATCATAAAATGTGTTACAGCAGCTGTTAAAGCCAAAGGCTGAAATCCAACCAGCTAATGCAAAGGAGACTCTTACCATTGTTTTCAAGAGAGACAGGATTTCACTGACTAAGCTGATATATTAAATCATAAGTTCAAAGTAAGAGATGCTGCTGTGATACTAACGACCACAAACAAAACCCCCAGACTAGCAGCTCTTTACTCAAAGATGTATTAAGATCAGAAAAGCTAAATGCATGTTACCGATTTGCAAAGGAGACCAAATATAACAAAGTAATGCTTATGCACAATGCCTGATTCCTACCGTTTAAAGGTCATGAGCACCTAAACTAAACATGGAAATCAAGTCACAAAATAGCTAGTGATTACATGAAAAGGCTGACAAGAAGAAAGGGAATTGCCTCATCACTTCATTGACATTAACTGGTGTCAGACTCATACCGTATCTAAGATACTGCCATTGTCTTCCACACCTTACTCTTTTCTTCTTAAGACAACAGGTGTGCGAGAAGAGGTAATATTTTATTTAAGCCAAATGATATAACTGAAAAATCCCCAAATTATCAGGCATATAATCTCTAGTTCATCTATTTTGTAGCCTTAAGTATCTGGAGGCCAGTGAAGACCTGCCTCCTCTTCAAAAGAGTAATGATGCCAGCACTGCAGTTTCTTTACAAGAGGAACTTGGACACAGCCGAGGCATGCACAGCAGCCTTGAAGTCCCTGCTAGACCCTGCACAAGCACTGGCAGGCTCCCAGCTGGAAGACAAGCTGTGAAGCTTCCTCAGGGCTATCGTGACATGTGCTAGACACATTATTCCATTTTCTTCCATTTCAGAGAGCTGTTCTGGTTTCCCTGGTATTCATTTTCCTATTGCTAATCTTCTTTAGCCCCCAGCACAATTTTCAAATTACAGGCAACGATAAGGATAATGTGCACAAAGCGACTGATGTTAAATGTTGTCATCTGTCTCCACTAAAACCTTTTGGTTATTCAACATAATAACTGGCAAGAAGACAGATGACATCCTTTATATATTTCAGCAAATTTGATCTATTATCAATTATTTATGCCCACTTTTGGTTAGAGATGAGAGAGAGACAGCCCATTTTTCACAGTTTCCAAACTGAGGCTTTCAGGACTGGATTCAATTACAGCTGAGTTATGAGATAAAGTTGGGGTGAACGTTGCTGCCCTCTGACAGTCTATACAGACTCTGGTGAGGCTGAATGTCCGCTTGCACAACATAAGGACAGGGCCAACCTCCAGCTTCAGCCCAGCTGAGGGCTGCCTTGAGGTCATCACTGTGTAGGAGAGCTGTCACTTCCACAAAGGACCACAAATGATCCTTTGAGCTTGCCTGCACTATCAGCAACCCCAGGAGGTGCTACCTGCTTCTCACGAAAAGGGAAAACTCTCCATAAAGAGCTGTTTCACAGAAGCATGTGAGATGGTCAGAAATCTTTCCTGTCCTAATAAATACTTCAATACCTTGATCAGAAGAGAAACGCACACCCAAAGTATGCAAACCAAATCTCATCAAGTTCCTGTTTCTAATGCAATCATTGGTGAGAGCTTAGCTCAGGCACGTCCTGCTCCCTTTCTCCTCTATGAGGATGGCTTCCCGAGCAGCCTTGCTCAAGGTGCTCCTGAAGATAGAAGAGCGTTCATCATAGATGCAAAACAACCAAAGCACATTGTGGGGTATCACTAAAGCAAGCTCATGGAGGGCAAGGAGCACACGAAGATGTGACTTACAGCCTTTATAGAATGCTGCCCTAGGGCAGACAGCTGCAACATTTCCTATGGAAAGCAAATCCTTTCTGGGAAAAGCCTCCATAAACCAGAAACAGATTAACTGCAAAACGTGCACTTACATCCAGGTATTATCCTACAGAAAGTGACGAGTAATGTATTGAGAGAGCGGCTGTGCTGTGCCATCAGCGAGTTAGCTCTGCAGGGCAAGTTGACTGGGAGAGCTCCACCAGCTTCACCCACCTGAAGACCTGGCCCTCTCTTCGCTACAGCCACTAGAGGTCAACAGAATCACGCGCTTCAGAGCCCCCCAGCACCAGCTTGTGCAGGAGCACTCAGCGGGGGCAGCTGTCACCCCCCACGTTTGTGGCCGTGGGTTTCTGAGATGGTCGCTGCTGGCCTCTGGGAGCTGTGAAGCTCCACCTGGAAAGCTGTAGGCACCACCATGTGACTGCGCAGCTCCAGTCTGGACCTGGTAAATAAGGGGGTGTGCAGCCACAAGGAGAGCAAGCAGGAACACAGTGCGTGGTGCTCATTAACACGTGAGGAGTAACGACACTGCTGAGCTGGGGCTAATGATGAGCATACACGTTGAAATACAAACCCAGGAAACCCATATCTCCTTTTATGCAGAACAGTGACAAATTTCTTGCATATTCAGATTCTCCACGATTTCCAGAGACAATGACCAATACACTTATTTCAGTTCAGACATGTAATATTTTTTTTTTTTTTTAAATCTGCCTTAGGAGCTTGTATAGCTATCCAGCATTTTGGATTCTGAGAAATCAGTGGGTAGAAAAGGCATATACGTTCAGTGGAACACAGCTCTCCAGCTACTCAACAAACTGCGAGAAACAGATCTTTTTTTCTGGAAAGCCTAACACAACTGAAGATTTTTATGAAATTATTTATCTTTTCATTTCCCCAATTTTAGTGCTGCAACTTGATAATTTCTTCCCTAACAATGTTTGCTTTTCATAGCATGTCACTAAAGTTCCTAATTTTACCAGTCTGTCTTTCCAACACAGAAACGTATGGGAACATCTTCCTAACCTTCTGTCCAACACCATTTACATCAACACCGATTTCCCGCATCCCAGTTAATTTTGTCACCTTTTTGTATCGCCTTGAGCAATCTTCAGCCTCTTTTGAACTTCCATTTGTTGCCTCTGTGAAAGGAATGTCATCTACCACTGTATCAAGGAAGGGAACCACATATTTGATACATTTTAGCAAAAGATAAACATTACAAAGTTTGCCCACACCTTTATATTCTATTCACCTCCAGAAAAGAACAATTCTTCAAGAGGTTTTTCTCAGTAAAGATGGATTTAAAGATCAGGTAACAGCAGATTCAAGTTATTGCTGCCTTCTGAAAACCTCTATTCTAAAGGAAAATATTGTTATAAGCCTTGCTGTTTTCTCCTTACTGACATGCCAGCATTATAGATGAACAGATATCCCAATTGTGACTTATTGTAGAATGTAACCCAGGATCTCCGGTGATACTTATAGCCTTTCAAGTTCTTTTTATAACAGTAATCCCATTTTCTTGGGGTAATTACATCTATTTATTAAACACTGCAAGCTGCTTTATAGCTTTATTAACTTGCAATCTTACAATGCTTCCAGAAATCAGAATCGATATTCAATTTTCAAGCCTGGAAACGCAGGACAGTTAATTATTAGTAATGTCATAAACAGCCTTGATATTCTGTACCTATTTAAAAGAAATTACAAATTTTACATTATTCTGTTCATCAGTAAAACATATCCTTACCTTCTGACTTTTTTCTTTTACTATTCTGCAGTTTATTCTTGTTGAAGAAAAAAATTTAGGAATAGGAATCTTAAGAGATCATGGCAGAAATACACACCGGTGTGTAGAAAATAACATACAGCTGAAGGCACACTCTAGAAATGGGTATTAGTGTTCAGGAAGAGTCTGAATGAAAGGCTTTCTAAGCTAAGAGCTGACCCAGCAGACACCCCACAATGTGCTTTCGACGAGTGACTGATGCCTGCCCTGCCTGCTGGAGCTTGCCTGCTGTGCACAAAGAGAGGCAAGGCTCATGCAGCAGCAAGATGGTGGGCACCTCAGTGGGAGGGAAGGGGTGTTGCGCTCCCTGGTCCATTGGTGCTCTCCATCCTTGGCATTTTCTAGAAAGCAGGATCTAGAAAGGCATCCTGGACTGCAAACTTGGGGGGTGTGTGCGCTACTGCTCAGCAGTATGTTCCTATCCAGCCAGTATCCTCCTGCTGTGCTGTCCAGTCCTGTGCTGGGCACACCGGTGCCTTCCCAGCGTGAAGCACGATGTCATTCATAGCCACCGAACACTTTCCTATGGCTTCTCCCTGCTCATCAGTCCCCATTTGCAGCACTGGGAAAGACAGTGAAAATGATGAATGCAACTTCAGCAAGAAGAGGCACAGGACATGGAACAAGGAGTATTGTTTTTAAAATGAGTCCAGGGTTCACATGTATTTCAGGCACGGGTTTAGCTACTCTAAAGTTTAAAGAGTTGGAAAAGTCTTCTCAGACCTCATGAATCATTCTCAGCTAATGAGAGTACAATGTGGTTCAGCTATCAAATAAACATATGTTATCTGCTCTTAGCCCTGGCGGACGTGACTGCAGGGCTGAAAGTAATCAGCAGTGCCTCAGCCTGTTTGAACAAGCAGGTAAAGATTAAGTTTCACTTTGCTCTTGTGCTGTTGTGCACACTGATTTATTTGGTAACTGAAAGTCCTCAGGCAAGACAGTGCCAAAAGCACTGCTGAGTTCCTGTAAGGTTACATTCATTCTTCTACCAGGAAGATTTTAGTACTTTATAAAAAGAAAACAGTGGCTTTGCAAACCTCTCCAGGTCTCTCCCTGCTCCAGGTTTTCAGCCATTAGGTCCTGCAGGCAGGATAAGCCAAAACCACCAATTATATCACATTTGGGGGAAGAAAAATAAAAAGAAAAGAGGAAAAAAAACCCAAACCACAATGGTTAAGTTTTTCTTTCTCCTTTCCCACCCCCCACCCCCCCCACTCTCCCTTGTCTGTTCATATCTATGTACAGATAGATACTGAAGACTTGGAGAAAAATGTTTCAGAAAGTTGGGGCTCTGAAAGACAGCAGTCAGTGTGTGGACAGGAAGGTATATCAGAATGCTAACAGTCCTGGTAAACCATAGCATTGAAAAATGGGTTGAAGAGCTTCCACAAAGATCCTCTAAACCAGGCAAAATTCCCACTGACGCCACCAAGACTGCTGCTTAGATAAAGGCTGATGTCTCACATCACTGGAAGGGAAAGCACATCGGTGAGCAAATTTCATCCCATCAGAGACAGTTCAAGCAAGACATATCAGAAATATAACCCTAGTCATGATACTTAAAAATATTAATTAGATGTGTGACTTTTGCTTGCTTGTAATTTTAGCAAAGCTTCACATTTCACAGTTTCATACAAAGTAAGAGCTCTTAGGCAGAACTTCTCAGGTACACAAGTAACCTGGGAGCAGGGTGGGCACTTCCCTAAATCAATAAATATTTTCCAACACTTCTGTATTCGTATAACATAAAATAAATCAATATGCATCACCTAAATGCAACTCACCCAGGCCTGTAGTTGTGGGCAGACAAAATCAGCCAGCCCAATTATTTGCCTGGGAAAGCCAAACAAATGAGTCTTGTGTACATTCTAATATATTAAATATTACACAGGGAAACATTTTCCTCTCTTCTAAAATGTAAATACAACTTCTGTTCTACAGATGTGTGGAACTGTAACCAAGCAACACTTGATAGCTCATAAGCAAATCCTAAAAACATCTTGAAGAGGTTACCTCCCACTTTCAATTTGTCTATAAAGAAATAAGTGATCCTAGACATCTGAGGTTGATTTGTGATAGTGTGTAGCATTTGTTATCTTTGCGAAGTGTAGGATTTGAATGTCTAGTGTTCCATCATCACCAAACCCTGCAGGATCCAAGGCTTTGTCCTGGATCACCCTTCCTGCTCAACTGTGCTTGCAGTTTCAGGGGCAACAGTGTTTGGTCACAGCTGAGACAGAAGACCTTCTCTCTTCTCCACATTTCTCTTTCCTCCCATCCCTGCTCTCAGCTACACAGTCCAGCCTCTTCCTGAGATCTGCCAAGCACCAGCCTCAGCAGCTGACTGAATTTCTCTCAGCATAAAACTAAGGAGGTTTTTGCTCAGTTAGCTAAATCAGCTCCTACACAGGTCCAGTGAGCACCAAAGGACCCAGGCAAAGCAGTCGGGAACCACAGCTGGAGTGGGGCAGGTGGAGATGGGAGAGAGGGTGAGAGGGAGAAACACCTTCACTGTAGGTTCTCCACTGACCTGTAGAACCACATCTTTTACCTCCCATGTTCTCCTATGGTCTTCTGCCCTACTGACCCACCTGGAAACACCAGTACCCTCCTACCAACCTAACTGGAAACAGCACCCACAGAGGAAACTTTTCCCTAGGTGGGATGGTCAGGGAGGACACAGGACTGGAAGATGATGCATTTGAAAGCAAAGCAACTTACAGCTTTATTACAACATTCCCAAGTACTTCATCTGTTACTTAGGTTTAGGCCCAAATTTTTGGCATTCAAGGGCAGGATGAAATCAGGAAATGTCTTTGTGCTGTTTCAGTGTATATATATATATATATATACCTGTGAGTCCACCAACTGATTTTGTTGTGTGAAAGGCTTGCAGACTTCAGCTTAAAGTAGAGTTAAAACTTCTCAGTCTCGATTACAAACAGCACAAAAAGGCTCGGGAGCTGCTTTGCTACAACTAACAATTTTTTACTGTAATCACAGCGCTCTCTTACCTTGTGCTCAGCTCATCATAGCCACCTGCTGTTTTCTACATCCTATTGAGACCGTATATGGAGCAACTGTCCTCTTCTGATATAGATTTGTTCATGTCTCAAGCTGGGCTCCAGCTGGGTCATCAACATGATAAAAACATTTAATAATAATGCATAAGTAGAACAACTATCCAGAGAAAAGAGTGCAGCTAATTGTTTTCAGACCACAGCCCACTGTAAAAAAAAACCCAAACACACTGAAAAAGGAATACTGTGCGCATGTAGTCGTTCTGGGATAGTGAGGAAGTAACAACCAGCAGTTTGATTTTTTCCTTCCTACAGCGGCAACCTTCCTCCCAACAGTGTTTTAACATTTAGACAAGACAGACAAATGATGCTACTGCAGAGGTTTGCTTATTTGATTGATAGGAGTATTGCTGCAGTGACTTCAAGGAAATGTTCACGTAAACAAATAAGGCTGCTGTTGGTAACTCTCTGTAATGTGGTGAGAGTTTGCAGCAGTTGCAGCCCCTCTCAGATCTGGGCAGGAAAGCTTACCTTCAAGAAGAAACCAATGCAGTGCATGAGGCAGCTTGCAGGCCATTTGTTTACAAAAAACAGTATCAAAATCTCACAATCCTGTACCTATAGCTCTGGAGATACACATAGACAGAGATAATACGACCTTGAGAGACAGAACTGTTTGCTGTCTGTCAAACCCTGGACATTCAGGTAAAACCAGAGGGCTAAGATGTTTAATGCTTCATCTGCTTTCAGCAGGGTGATGTATACAGTTTTAGCAAGAACATCCCTGGATGATGAAGCAAACTAAAATGTTCACATTAAAAAATAACAAAGGGAAGCTATTCTGGGAGCCATTTGGGCCACCAGATTCTTCCTAAATGGTGCAGAAATATCAGCTTTGAATAATTAATGCCTGAAGTGGGTGATTCTCACTCAGGAAAAGGGAAAGGAAGCAGCATATGTTGGTTCTCCAGTAGTCCTTCCTGCTAGAAGTGAGAGTCAACTTTTGTACTGCCATTCATGGGGGATTACTCAACCTCACACACAGCAGCAGCAGCAAGAGACTGCCCCACTTGCCTCCACAGATCTGGACAGGGAGGTGTTCAAGGTCTGTCAGAGAGTCGGTTGGTAAGAAGAGGGTTCAACCCTATTTATCGTATAGCACTCCCACTTTAGGGCCTCAACAGCCCTGAGTGGATGGACAGCAACGTCCCCATGGTAGTAGCTGTAATATGGGAGAAAAGGACAGACCCTGCAACTGAACCAGGCACCCTGACACATCTGATAGGGTCGTATCCACCCCATGATCACCAACTATCACGCATCCAGGCAAGCAATGTAAAACCACGTTTTTTCCTCAGAGCACCAAAAAAGGGATGGGCAGGGCCTGCCAGTCTTCATCCTTACCTATACATGCCATGGATATGTTCCTCTATGAGGCAGCAGCTATTTTTAGGATTTACTCTCTGGTATAGCTTCTCTTTTCAGATTATGGCAAGTTGCAAGCGCTCAGTTCTTTTTCAAACCAGACCATGAGGCACATGCCTACAGATACAGACTTTAGGAATCACCTTCAGGTGCTCTTTCTTAAAAATGCTGCTCTGTGTTTGCCTGACACACTTCAATACGAGAACCTGTGATGCTTACCAAGTATCAAAATATGTAGTTATTAAAATATAGGTCTCTGTTCACCTTGGAAGTCAGGGTGAAAACTGGAATACAACACCACATTCAAAACCTATACCTTCGTTCAAGGCCCTGTTCCTCACAGAACTTGAGGAGGGATTACAAAAGCTGAGAAGCAATTTCCAGCTGAGCCTGAAACGACAAAGACATTACAGTAGAGTTCAGAGCTCTGCTGTGCTGTTAATGTCAGACTGCAATACACCACTCGGGCCCACAGGGAAAACAAACTGTGTGATAAAGCCCTGGCATTATGCAGCTACACAGCAAAGTTTTAGGTTTGAAACAAGTGATTTCTAAAATTGCTCACACAATACAAAAATGTGTAAGATGGCAAAAAACCTGGATACACTGCAGGGCTTTATGTGCTCCCACTTTTGTGCCATAAAAAGAAGAGGTTTACAGACCAACATAGGCAAAAGGGGGTAAGTTGGGTGGGTGCTCTCACCTGAAGGGAGATTACCTTAACGTACTTCAAAGGTACTTCAGAAAAATTAGTTTTTCCTCAGCAAAGGAGGTCTGTGAGCCCTGTCAGCATCAATCTGTTGCCCTGATTGGTCCAGCAGTTATAGACCAAGCAGCATCTTGTTCCACAGAATCTCAGATAGCTGCTGATGTGCAGCTACTTACAGGCTTTGCAGTAGCTGAGATTCTTCATGAGCAGGCAAATACTGACAAAGTACTATTTTCTGTCCCAGGAGCATGAAAAGGACTGAGGTCTAGGAATAAAGTATGCAGATTCAGAGGTTCTATGCATTCCTCATCTATTCAATGAGACTAAAGCTGCTCGTACCCTTAAGGCTTTTTTTTTAAAAAAACCCCACAATCTCATGCAACTTTGGGTGCAGGTCAGGACATGAACTCCAGCTTAGCTAAGTCTATTCAACTCAAGGGATAGCTCGAATAGCAGGACACACATCCTGGAAAGGACAGGGCTGGAACCAGGAAAATAACTTCACTGATGACTAAAGCTTGAGCCTTCAGGCAAAACAAATGACCTTTGTCCTTTGGAACCCAAACAAAAAAATAAATCTTGCTTCACATTAGTGACATATAACAAATAAACTAAATAATAATAATTGCCTTCTGTCATTTTTTTAATTTTTTTTTTTTTTTTTTGTTCACAGAATATTATATCCGGCATATCTCTGTAGAAAAGAAAATAGTGGCTGGCAAACAGAGGGCTGATCTGAGAATGAAATACTTTCCTCCTCCGTTCTTTTTAAAACTGATTTAGGTCTCTTAAACAGCCGAGACTCAGTACAGCTGTGACTAAGAGCAAGTGTAAAAAATGAGTCATATCAAAATTTCCTTATTGATTGACTGTGAGTAGCCCACTTACTCAACCAGCCTAACACATTATTATTTTTAACAGGGCCGACAGGGACAAGTGCTTGACTCTGTTAGGATTTCATGTTTATGCTGATAAAACCCCTCTAGCTAAGTCTAAGATTTGGAATTTCTTGGCCCTTGCCAGCAGCGCTATCAGCCCAAGCATGCCTAGTCACCAGCTTAGACAACAGCCAGAAACAGTAACCAGGAGCAATCTGGATAGTCAGAAGTCAGCCAAGGAACAAGGGTCTATTTGATCTAAATACACTATGTCAAGTTCATCCCAATTTACATGGGAAGCCACAAAGGGCTTCAGCTTCCAGACTCAAGACTGTAACAGAGGCATCTGCTCTTGCCATCTTTCACCACAAACATCCCCAGAAAGCGCACCCCTGCCAGCTGGGGTCAGTGACAAAAGCACTTGCATAATTGCCCATACCCTTGGGCACTGAGCAGTGCTGGGAGATGAGCACAGTACCCTGGGTATACAAGGCAGCACTGAAAATGCTACTTATCCTGGCCTGAACATGCAAGGAGCAAGGGTAGAGAAGACACCATGCAGCCTAAGCTCCCTGATTTACTCCCCAGTACAATGCATCACCTTAAGTCCTGAGTCCTAGAGAAAGAAAATACAAGGGCTGTAGCAGTCACGGCTAGAAGAAGGTGTGCTGCCAGAGCAAGGTGATCAGAAATATTAAAACACCTTGCGCTAACCAGAACATACAAAACAGCATGCCTTCCATGCCACCCCAATGGTTAAGCCTTCGCTATTTCAAGTTAACATGACAAGTCTGCACTTATGGCCACTTCTTTAAAGGCTTCATATTGCACCATGGAAAAAAAGGTGAAAGGGTGGTCAAGTCATACAGGATGGATGCACTTGCCTGTGACACAGCCAGTTCGACTAAATAAGGCTACTGCACAGTGGTGGTGCTTGACAAGAAACAAAGGAAATTGTTCAGGCAGTCCCAACAGAAACTCAGTTAATTATTAATAGGGACTAGTTGTAGCCGACATCTACTGTATTAGAGGAAATCCCCAGTGCTTTAGGGTGTGGGTGAGATACTCTGTTCTGGTTAAATGAGCCAATCTGGCCAATAGACTTTGGCAGCTCTTCTTAGTTGGCCAGAAGCAGGGAGAAAATTAAGAGTCAGATGCCAAGAAAGAAGTCAGTCTATTTGAACTACTGACCCTATGACAAAAAGTCTAGACTTTCATTGTCTCAAATGTTTAAAATTTATTAAGCCAATGAATGTAATCCAGTGGCTAAAAAGAAAATGGGACAGGTCTTTGACTATGTCTGAAAGAGTTCTAAGCGATTATCTCCTACTCCTTTTTTTTCTCCTGTTTTGGGATTCTGAAAGAGGAAGGTTGGTTTACAGACTATAACGTGTTTTTCTCTAACTTTTTCTCCATTGCCATTAACTTTTTTGGAACCTGGCTGAATATAAGAGTCTCTTATTCACAGACAAGAAGGTTGAATTTGGTAGACTGATTTCTGGCATGGTAGCAACTACCAGTCACAAATATTCAGATAGCTTGTTTTTACAAAAGTCTCTACAGATTCAAAAAAAATTTCATGCATTTGAACCTGGGAAACTGTTCAGGAGAAAAATTGCAGCTAGAAGACTCTATAATTTGTTCTCTTCTATGCAACGTTTCAATGACTCCCACAAGAAGTGAAAACAGTAACGCAGGGAATGGGAAGTGAGGAACCACCACAGGTGATAAACAGTAACTTACCAGTCAGAGCAGAAACACACAGCCATGAACCTTTGGCAGCAATAAGCACAGATACATCCAGAGAACAAGGGGTTGAGATCATTAAAAGTATGCTAAATTGAAAAGCAGCTAAAAAGATAGAGTTCATAAGCAATGTCTCAATGAGCTTCACCAGCTCCTGAACTGAGTGCCATTGCACAGGCAGATATTTGCAGACAGGTGACTGAATTTCCAAATGCTCTACCCCACAAAACCCCACAAAAGGGCTGCAAGCTCAGTTCTGTAGACAGTGGCTCTGTCTCACAAGCACAGCCAAGAATATGAAACAGGCCATGTCTGGAGAGAACATATTTCTATTTTAGGATGAGGTTTTCCTTTACACGGGGAATCCTTGCTACTCAAAAGCCCGCTAAGTAATGAGCATAACTGAGGGCATGGTAAGCTGGGAATAGCTTCCTGGGGGTTTAAAGGCTGGGCAAGCATTCTCCATCAGCTGCTCTTGTGAATGCTTACTCCTCTGAAGGGATGAACTTCTTACTTTTTCAAAATACTGTGTTCAGCTTCCCCAGTCAAACTTTGTAAGAATTTAATGCAACCTGTGAACTGGGCATGCACCCCATATCTGCATACAGGGTGTGAGCAGCCTTGGCTTGGAGAAGTATGCAGACCTGTGCTTTCCTTCATGCTGTCTGTTCCAAGTACTATGCTTAAGCCTTTCCTCAAGGCCAGGATAACCACCCATTTGCAATTTCTTAACCCAGGGCAGGTAGCAGACCTAACAATCACCTTTGTGGTTAGACTTGTGACCCTTAAGGATTTATTTTAACTACAAATGTAATCCCCAAGCATTGCACCTGCAAGTAGTTCAGCTTCCCAGAACCTAGAAATCTTGGGGAAGGAGGCTCCAGAAGCACTATTTTTTGCAGATGCGATCGGAAATATCTTCGTGAAATAAACAAGTTTTTCCTCAAGTACTGAAGCTCTGAATGATTTCTGAACACCACCAATACTGGCATGCTGCCTACTGCTTCCAATTAGCTTCTAATTACATAGTGTAATGTATGGAATATAATGCAAGAGGCAAATCTGTCCATTAACGTGAATGCAATGAGACCACAGAGAATGTGTCTGTATAAGCTGCTAAAGTGACTTGAGAGTGATTGATCATCTTCATTTCAGTTTTATTGTCAGTGTTTCATGTTACTTGGTTTGAGGTTTGGAATTTAATAAGATTTGCATCTAGAAAGTTAAGTGTTGAAAGCTTTCATCTCATCTGGATTTCCTGGAAATAGTTTAAGAATTTTAAATAAAAGTTGAGGTGGGGGAGGAGAGAAAGGACGACCCTAAACATCCAGTGGTAAAGCTGTACTACTCTGAAGGATTCTGAGAAAGATGTGTGGAAGTCAAGAGTGCAGACAGATACAGTGTCCGCTAGAAAAATACCTTGCCCAAGCCTGTAGACCCTCCTATGAGTGAGAATGCAAGAACAAAATGAAACAGTTAACTACATATTTTTAAACAGAAAAAACTTATGGAGGAAATATGAGGAACCTTCCACTGCTATTAAATGACTTCGCTGTGGCAATTAAGGAAAGGGAAACATGCAATCCAGGGGCTGATTCACATGATCAAGTCTCTGCATCTTAACCAGTTATCACAGTCAGCTTAGCCCAGCAACCAATGGATGCTCAGTCCTAGCCCCAGGTCACTGTGCACACAGGGGACAGAAGAAATGCCAGGAACTCCCCGAGTCTCGAGTGATAGGAGCCTGGGAGACGGAAAGCGGAGATACTCTTGTACAAGACTTCTAGTCCCCCAGACACTGGATGGCCAGGGCTGCTGCCCTGTCTCTGTACAGCTCCATGCGCACTGGCCTGTGTGTTGATGGCAAGAGTGACGTGCCTGCAAGGCTACACCCCCGTGGGACAGCCTTCCTGCACGCCTGCCAGTCGTACCCAGGGCCACGTCCTCTGCCAGGCTCTCTGTGAGGGTCTGGTGAATCCTTGCTGGGATGGGGATGAGGACGGCTTAGCCCTCTTGCCTTGCACCAGCCAGGCAGGCACTGAGGACCCGCTCCCGGGGCTGGCTGGGTGCCCAGGCCCTCACCGAGGCTGGGACCCGCCACAGCCTGCCCCCACCCCGGTGCCGCTCAGGCTTTTCCAGTGAAGCAGGCTTGGGCTGGAATGAGCTGCTCACCACGCTCGGGCCTTCGCATGGCTGCTGTCGTGCCAGCAGTGAGGAGGAGCTGGAGCAGAGAAAAGTGTTATGGAGGCAATAGCAATGCATCCTCCGGGGGCTAGGGCCCACTCCCCATGGCGAGCCAGGCCCCGGGGCAGCCCTACTGCCACAGCGAGGCTGGTGGAAGGCAAGGGCCGTGGTGCTGGCGGGGCCTCACTGCGGGCCGGGAGCACGCATGGGGGCAGCGGGCTCCTGCCGCCATGGCACAAGCCTGCTCCCAGCTGTCCCGGCTGCGAGGCGAGCAGCACCCTGAGGCCCGCTGGCGGCAGCGCTGGGGTCCTTCCCGTGGCCACCCACCCCGGCCTCGGCCCCAGCTCCCCGGCCCAGCAGCTGGGGCACCACTTCTGCCTGGCCCGCACGGGCAGCCAGGCCCCCACAGGGGCAGGGAGGATCAGCGCTGTTGGTGCCCATTTTGCCAGCACCTGCCTCACGTGCCTCAGCCGGGCCGGTTGCCCCTTGGCTGGACATGCTGTGGGGTTGGCCCAAGTCAGCGTTGCCCCCGGCTGACCCCTCGCCCACACGGCTATGGCAGCAGTTGCCTTCAGCTCCCTCTCCTTTCCATGCTGGCGCATCCCCCAAACAGCCTGCTCTGAGCTCGCCTCCTTCTCCTCTCCCTCCATGCAAAGCATCCAGGGGGCTCAAGGGGCCCTGCAGGCTTCTCCATGCTTTTCTCTGTGAGTCTGCCGGCCCAGGCATGGCACCAGCAGCTGGGCTCTCAGTGACCCAGTGTCCCCCCACCCCCCTGTGTGGCCACCACACATGCCCCGGCCCCATCCTGCGTGCTCTGCCCCTGCCCAGCAGGCTGGCAAAGTGCAGTCAGCTGTGCGTAACAGCTCCTGCAAGTGAATGCAGAAAATAGCTCTTAAATAGGGTTTTCCACCAGAAAATCTCCTGCAGATGGCAAAGGTGAAGCAAAAACTGAAGTGACTTTACAGAAGTCACTGAAGAGATCAGTGACAGTCTAGAAATGATTCTGTGTTTTCAAACCCTCCATCAACAGACACAGCAATCAAGTATTTAGGAGATTATGAATGGTTAGTGAGAGGATGACATTTTTCTTTTAGAAAGAAAAGCCTATTTTTTCCTTACCTGTACTGCCCTTCATAAAGTTATGCTAAGAAAGATCACTGATTTTTTTTCCTGCTGCTTTATTTAAAAAAAAGTTTGAATGCACAGAGATTTTTTTTCCCCCTCCCCTTCTTCACCCAGTACCATTGAGGCTATTGAAAGGAGCAAAGCCTTTGCCAATACACTCAGGATTTAGATGGTAATAGGTTTTATTCAGAATTAGATATTATCATCTTTACTTCAGCACTGAGGTGCATGGTTATTTACCTACCTATTGTCTGCAGAGACCTAGTTTTATGCAGTCTAACTTTTATATTGGTTGCAGCAGTGCACGCAGATTCCTCTTGAGCTTCCCTTCCTAATTTTTTCTCTTTTCCTAAGAAAAGCAAATACATCCAAGACAACACCTTGCATAACCTGTTTTCCTGTAGCAGCAGGCAAGGTGAGGAAGGATTTTGCTTTTCATTGCATCATTCACAGGTCACTGCTGACAGGGTCTGTGCAATTTATTATGGCTATAACACACCCATTGCAAGCCATACTGTGACTAGTGTCAGGTCACATCCCTGCAGGTCATTTATCCTCCAGTAGTAGTATCAAAGGTGCTTTGGGAAATCTTTCCTGCAAATCCTTTTCTTCTGACCACTGATATTACACTTGTACAGGTGACTGATGTGACATTCCCATCTGTGCTTCCACTACCCCCGTTTACCCTCTCTTATCCCCAGTGGCATTGCTTCTTATGGACACTGACATAAAAAGAGACTGTGTTCAGGAGTTAATGAATTTGAGCCGTGCTAGAGATGCTTTCAAAAGGAGGCAGGCATCCAGAGGAAGAAGAGAGCAATCACTCTGCAAGGGCTGAGCACCCGCAGAGCGAAGGATATGAGACACATGGGCCCTTTTGGCAGTCTTGGTCAGCGTCTGTGCAGTCTAGCTTACACAGCTGGGCCCCATTTATAATTCTGAAAGGATTTTTTTTTTCCTTGTTTGGTTGGCTGGTTGTTTTACTTTCAGATCACTTAACAAACAGGAAATAAAGAGGACATCAAACAAAACTACAAACAGAGCTCCACACATTACACCGCTCAGCTGGGAAGCTCAGTGTGAGTCTCTTTGAGGGGTGGGAGTTCCAGGGCTTGTGCATCCCTAGCTGTGACTTGTTTCTTCTCAGTCCTTCCGTTTTATCCTACGACTATGAAAGGACTTTTTATTTAACCAGCATGGGGAATCCTTAATTTTAGCTGTCCAAAAGCCAGACCACTACTTAATTTAAAACAAAAATAGCAAGAAAAGAGAGCAAGAGAGAGTTAATGAGAGGAATACAGCCTTCATTACCTCTGTGGACCAAGGCAGCAGGTGGTAGGAGGCAACTTTCAGCATACTGACAAAAACTGTATTCCATTGTTTAGTTACCAGAGCCACTGAATCTTTTATTGATCATTTTAGTAGTTCTATATCAAAGACTTCACTTTGGCAGTGGCTTCAGAGCACTTCAGATCAAAACAAACCCTAACAACCTTGCTTGCCCACACAGGATCAAATCATCATCATTTAGCTAAAATGAAATATTTTTGATGGGGCAAATGCTTGCTTAAGCCCAATGCAAATCCCTAGCCTTCCACCTAGTTAGTGGGTTTAGCCATTGCTCTCGCATTGTACAACTCTGTCTTGAATGAGCATGTGTGAATCATTCCAGCCCATTTCAACTAAAAGAGAATAGCAGAATTGTTTTGATTTTATTTGGAATTATGTTGATGTCACAAAGATTCTCTGTCTGAGGCAGTACCCTCAGCAGGTGGAGCTTTTCTAGCTTTCTGATTTTGGAGGCCAGAGGGAAAAATCAGGGAAAGCTCTTAAAAGTTTAATTAGTGAATTATGCAGTCACATTTTCCCCATGGGGGAGATGTTCCTCTGCTTATTTACCCAAAGAAGTATTTGATTAGTACTGAACTGAACCTTAAGTGATAACTCAAGACTGACCAGCCCTGCCATAATCATAACAACTCTTTGAAAATGAACTCTGGCATTATCATCTTATGTCACCATGAGTAAAACTGTCCCATCTGCATCACAGTCCTGTGTCCACATAACGTGTACCAGCCTCCTGCCAACATTCATGGGAATCCAGCCCACAAAAGAACATGAAAACATGGGGATTAAACACTCTTTTACAGAACTTACTTCTGGTTTCATAGCTGTATAATGATATGTAGGGAATGTACTGATGGAGTGGCAAGAATATTTTGCTTTTTTGCAAAATAAATGTTGTTGTTCCCTCTCTTTGTATGAGATGCACGGATAATGAAGCAGGAATACTCTGTGGAGCTCTTGCTAGGCAGTTGGGGTTTGTATTTCTGAGGGACTTACTCGTCTGAAGCAGCCAGAGCGTTGTACTACCATTGCATTAATTGAGATTTGCAGGAGCCCAAACCAACTGCAGATGGTCTGAAGCCCAGGGGATCAGATTTAAGGATCTGGGTTCATCTTTGGTTAATTTTAAAAGGATATTTTTCAACCAAACACCAGAAATCCACATGAGCTGCTCATGTTTCCTCTGCACCTATCCCACTCACCCAACTTCATGTGGGCTTCCTAGGAGTACAGTTCAGGCAAACTTTGAAAGCACCAAAGAAGAAAAGACTGTGCTCACACAACTCCCAAGGCCAGCTAGAAGCGGGATGTGTCAGAAACGTCACAAAAAAAAAAAAATCTCTTCCCAGGAGATCTCAGCAGTCTCACAAGTTCGTA
Source organism: Falco peregrinus (assembly GCF_023634155.1). Lineage (NCBI taxonomy): Eukaryota > Metazoa > Chordata > Aves > Falconiformes > Falconidae > Falco > Falco peregrinus. The sequence continues at coordinate 9,792,843 of NC_073732.1, read as the reverse complement.
TTGCTCAGTTATATTTCAGACAGATGGCAGTAATTCTAACGAAGGGAGGTGGTATAAGTCCTCCCTGTCTGCTGTACCTTCAGCAGCCAGACATCTCCCTGCCCCACAGTACCACTGGAATCCATGCTAGACAATTGTTTTCCCTTTTCCAGTTGCATTTTTCCTTGGTCTGAAACCAATGTCAGAGCATAAGCACATTTGCTAATGCAAGGAAAAGCAGAGTGCATGGAAATGTATCCTGTGCTTTTCAGACTCCGGTTGCCACAGCTAGCTTCAAACTTTAGATTAACGATAGCAATTAAATAAACCAGCCCTATTACAAGTGCACCCTATTAAATTAGTACGTCTATACTTAATATTATTACTCATAATATAGTCATAAATATCTATAGTTATATTTGAAACAGATCAAGTATAATTCAGCGTGGCAGGAATGACCTAATATCCATCAACAGCAGAGCTAAAGGCAGATCAGGGCATGATGCCAGGCTTTAGCCATTTCTTCCACTTGAACCTGTACCACAGCCTTTAAGGTCAGAACTCGTGACAAGCTTTCTAAACTTGTGAGCAGTAAATATATTAACAGCATCTCATCAGAAAGATCCAAGAACAGGGGCAAAATGTGAGCCCAGAGTAAATACAGAACAACATCACAGCAGTCAGGCAACAGAGAGTATTCACAGCCTTACCTGCTCTTACTAGCAACACTAGAAAATTTCAAGGGTGCTTTTAGGTGGCTTGGTACACCCAAGGCTGCAAAGCTGGTGCTTCCTTAAGCATGCTCAGCTTTCAATTCTCTAAACTCATGTTGACTTTACAATCTGTTTTTTTGTGAAAGTGGGCAACCCACCTGGATGTGAACAAAAGCAGACTTCGCCTCACTGTATAAGATGTATAACCTCTGCAGCACAGGAACATGACAAAGATTTTTGAAAAGTCTTTGATATGCTGCTCCATCCTCATGGCAACCTGACTGGAGCCATACCTAGGCAGTCAGTCTTGCCTTACAATATGTTATGTGCTCCAGGCAAGTCAGTGTCAGAGCTTCCTTGCATTTGCAACATCTTTGAAGGATTCTGCAGCTCTCAGACAAGCAATGAAGGGAATTGGGATCAGAACAATAACAAATTTGGTAAAGAGATCCCCCAGTTAGTGTTTGTTCTAGGCTTAATGAGCCATAATAGGTGCTACAGAAAGTGTTGAAGTTAAGAGATCACAGAACACAGCACTGATCTCCCCAGTAAATGATGTGAAATATTTCATGGCCTAAAGATTTATAACCTAAGCTCACAGATCTATAACATAAAAAAGAATTTCTTACAAGGTTTTGACTAAGCACTCAAACCTGTCATCAGCATATATGATGGACAAAACCACATTATACCACAACATGCCTTGCATGTGAAGGATATTTGCCTTAAACATAGCCAAACCTGACCCCTGAGCTCTGTTTTCTCACTGTGGTGGCCCAGTTTCATATTTGAATCTGATGAAGACTTCTTCATGTGAGAAACCCTCTTGAAATCAATAGAGTTACTTGCAGGTAAAAAAAAAATAAATATCAGTACAGAAGGATGCTTAATTTTCTGAAAAGCTATTGATGGCAGGACTGTGGTGCACACTCTGTGAATCTCCTCATCTTCACTGCTTTCCATTCACAGGTTCAATGTCAAGTGGAACAATTACAAGAATCTAAAGGAAAATAAGGCCAACTCTCTAGTATGAGCCCTTGCTGGTATAGGTAAACTAATTAGATATAACTGACATTTCTTTGGCAGCCAAAGCCCAAGAGCACAGAATTTCAAAGTCCTTTTGCTGGTCTGGCTTATTTCACTCAACAGGTCTGGTAAACTTTATTAGCAAAGGCACTTTTGCTTCAGTAAAAGATGAACCTACACAAGGACTGTTTTGTTAGCATAGCTATGCTGGCAAATCTCTTAAGCAGAGACTGATCCCAACAGAACTGTAGATGAAGGCCAAAGTTCAGATTCATAAATCAGAAACCACTGGGTACCAGCTGAGATCTAGTAGCTGCCTGTGAGCATGCTTTTTACTTGCAGCAAAAGCAACTTGAGGCAATAGTTTTAAAGTCTTTTACTGTAGCTTAAATTGGCTTCTATTTGATGTGAACTAAGCAAATGTTCACAGGCAACTTACTGCACGTTTTTTGTCAATGCATTGTAGCTTGTTAAACCAAAGTGACCCAAGCAGCTGCAGAGCAGTCAGGAGAAGAGAATGCTGATCTTCCCTTTTCTCACACCTGACACAGAAATGAAAAAAACACTGGCATATACTGACACTGGCTGAAGTATACTTTCCATTTTCCATCACTCAAGTTCTATTAAATCTTCAGACCAAGTGGGATTTCATCTTTTATTTTGTTGGGGTTTTTAAACTAAAGCTCTTGCAGGCTACATTTCAGTCTTATTTGTTCTGCTAAAGCTGATTATAACTCTCCAGGGACAGAGACCAAGTCTTCTTCAATGTTTATATCTTACCAAGCACACTGTAGACAATCAATAAATCAGACATCATCTCAATAAAAGTTTGTATACATTTCATTAAATCATTTGAGCGCACGTGTAAGGAGGCTGTTCATACAGTTACAAGTGGAGCACTGTGAAACTCCATAGCAACGCTACTGACATCAGGGAAAGGAAAGACAGCCTTTGAAAAATGGATAGCTGCAGAGGTCATGGCTTTCAGCCACACTCGATCCCTTGGTGTTCAGCATAAAACGTGCTGTTTGTTCCCCTGGCTGGTGAAGAACTGAATAGACAGGAGACAATTTAAATGCAGGGCGATGCCCTCCACCATTGATGCCATTTTTAAATACACAGTTGCTTCCCCTTGGGTTCTTTGCCTGTGGTAGCTCAGGGAGAAATCCTGGGCAGGGCCCTGGCTAGCTGCTATTAGAAGCAATGATCAGGGCAGCCAGTAACAATGGTCAGAGAAAACCCAGTGTCCCAAGAGGCGACACAAGCGACAGCGAGTACCTGTCCCAGCTGTTACAAGCACCGAAACATGGCGCTGCAGGTTGTACCAAGGCTTCTTAGCTGTACATTTAAAGCTGGATCTTGCCAAGGGCTCAGATAGCTCCCACCACTGAAAAAGGGCGAAGAAGGACAGAAACCCATGGGGAGACACCTGAGCACTGGCTTTGCTGCTCATCATGCTGCCACAAGTGCTGCAGTTGCTGCTCCTGAAGGGATGCTCTTTGCCCTTGCAGTAGCTGCTACTCCATCAATGCGCCCTGTTCTCCCCTGGCAGCAGCCAGCAGGGTGTTCCAGGTAATTTGAGATAAGTAAGGCAGACACGGGGGCCATAGCTCTTTTGCTGCCCCAGCATTCTGTTGCCTCCATGGACTGTTCACTTTGCCTAAAATAAAAGCCAATTTCTGTGCAGCCCTGCTCCTGAGCCTAGGCAGCCTGAGCAACATCACTCTGATTCATCCTCTCTCCCTCATTATGTAGCAAAATAAACTGTGCTTGTGATCCTATTCCTGATCCTCCCAAGATCCAGCAAAACCAAAAACAGTCCTATTTGCTGTCATCAATTGACAGTAACTCACAGACCAGTGAAACCTAGGGGTAATGGTCTCTACCGTACCTTTAAAAAATCCTGCAGTTTGATGTGTGCTGTTGGAAACAAGTTCCTCTTTCCAGGCATCAATCTGTGCAAAAGGCCTTTTCATACAACAGCATCAATTATTTCAAGAGTTCCTGCAGCATGAGCACCTCTGCTCTTTTTGGTGCAGGTATCACACCATGGCTATGCACAAGCCCTGATTGGGTCCAGATGTGGAGAGCAATTGAGAGGATGTGGATCCACAGGCTGAAATGGGGCCCAAACTACCTGGCAATCCAAGGCTGCTTGCTCTTGTAGGGATGCTGAGGAAGAAGGATCTGCATAACCCAGCTTTCCCAGCTCAGCCCAAGCTGCGTGTGTGCTTGGGAGGCCCTTAGGCAGCTGGTGTGCAGGGACACCAGGCACCCTACATCAGCACTGCAGCACGCAGGGAAGCAACACAGGACTGAAGTGTCACTGTTGTGGACTCAGGGGTGACAAAACCCAAAATGTTCACAGCACAAGTGCCCGGAGGGGACAGAGTCTGCACAACAGGGACTGTGTTCCAGTTGCCTGAGAAAAGGTTCAGCCAGGAAAACACTCAATAGAGCTGACTGAAAATTCCTCCAGACATTTTAAAGAGTGCTTATTATTTCTAACATCTGCATTTCAAATTTTTCTGTGAATTCTATTATTATTCCACTCCACTAACAAGTAGAAAAGGACAAGGAAGAGCTAAGATATTTCCTGATATATTTTGTTTCACTTTAGATAAATACACCTGTAAACATTTCAAAAGATACTCCAGGTTTTGTTTCCAATACACATCACCCATGTGATTTCCTCTCGGAAATATATTTGTTGGAATGCTCAACCAGTTCTCATATCAACACTCAGAACAGACAGCTTCTGATTTCAAATTAAAGCAGTCAATAACCAGTATCTCTGCAAACAACTGGACATCATCAACGCGTAGGATATGCTTCCTTCAGTGCTACAAATTCACACACAGTCTTCTGCAGGCTGTGATACTTTTCCTAGACTATTGATGCCCCTTACAGATACTGGTTTGCCCTGATGCAGAGCTATGTCAGTAAAAAACCAAGAGTACAGATTAAGTCATACTGGCAAAACATTTTTTCTGATGGCTCATTTCAGAACAAACCAGTCAGTAGTAGCACAAGTGAGTGAGTCCTTGGGACTGATTTCACCTATGCTAACAGATATGTAAGTGCAACTTCAGCAGCAAATCCAAATAGCTCTTTTACCACCTGTCATCTGGATGCAAAGATTCAACTCCAGGATGTTCTGTATATCAACTGTTTCCAGGGGGCTTGGCCAAGATCCACACAGATACCAGCCAGTAACCAACTTCAGCTTCACTGGTGGACTGAGGATTGCAGATGTGCTCGCTCTCAAGAGCAAACAGCCCAATGATCACAAAACTCAACACAGCAGCATACTCTTGCCGATGAAAAGCTTACCCCCTCCTTCATCTTGCTCTTTACTGATGTTGAAAGAGCACTTACAGCAATGAAACGTGAGTGCCAGAGAAGAGAGCCAGCAAGCTATATATGAAGTCCACAGCCTGCAGGCTGAAAGGCTATTATTAAGCTTGTAGATGGAGTCTGACGTTTCTGTCATTCCACGGCCTGTCAAAGGAGGGAATGTGAAGTCACCAGTTCATAATTTTTTAGCTATTGACAGGTCTCTGAATAAAAAAAGCTCAAGATTATTTTGGTATGCTACCTGGTTTTGTTCAGTAGGATACCAGATTAGTTATATATTGGGAGCAGTTTCTTTCTAAGAGGTGGATTCCTTCAGGAAAGAAAAAATGCCCAAAAAGAATGAGTGTTTTTAAAAAAGCCTTTTAAAAAACCAAATGTAGGGGAGGAAAGGTCTCCGGTGCTCATAGGATGTGAAGGTAACCTTCCTTCAAAACGTGAATCAAATATAACCTATGCAGTACTCTCTACCTGAGTTGCCAAAGACCTTGAAGCATTTACACATGAACAACTGCCCAGTTCTGCTTCTATAATAAGTATCCACATGAACTATTTCCATGCTTAAACAAGACCTGTAAAGGGAATAGGGTTATTGCTCCAGGGATCTGTAAAATACAGTGTTATCAACTTCAAATACTGAAAACTGTCCCACATCAATTCCACTTCCCCAAAAACACAAAGGGCCTGACAAAATTCATGACATAAAATGTTTGTGTGTATGTTTTATGCCTTTATAATTTCAGTTCTCTCATGTATATTGATGTCAAAGTTTTAGGGTTTTATCCACATTCAGAAATGCAAGAAAAAAAATATTAAAGTTATCTTGCAGCCCCTTGGCTTTCAAGGCCAGGGAGAAATACATCACACTGAAGCTCACAGTTAACTTCTGAGAGAGCTGACAAGGTCAGCAACTGAATGTGACCCGCATCTCTCTTCTGGTGCCGAGGACAAGTGATATTTGGGTTGTGAATCAAGCTGACAGGTCACCATCACTTCAGCATAGGCTAAACTGGGCCTGAGAGGTTAATCTTACAGAAGAAAGTTTAGGAAGTTTTGATTGCACAGGTGCTCCATTTACTCATCTGCTGTGGTAAAGACTCACCCCTCCAGCCCAGTCCACTAAAGATGAAATTATTACTGTAAGTATCAACTCCTTCATAACATCAAAGGAGCTCAATCTTTTTACCATATACAAAACCCAATGACAAATGCATGCTGCGTGAATAAAGCCAAAAAACCAGTCCTGATAACTAACATAGGAAGAAATACAATTGCCACAACACAAAAGAGAACCACCCCACAAGTTCATAAGAGGATGTAGAAAAGAAGCCCATTTCCAAGCTTATTTCAATGACAGGAAAATATCAAGGCTGTTTAAAACACAGATCATATCAGACTTTCAGTCCAAGAGAATGAATGCCAGAATGAAATAGCAAAAGCAGAAATGTCAGCAACGAGAGTTGTATTACAGCCCTACTTCTAAGGGCAAGCTCTGTGGCTTTGATGCTGTGCTGGGTGTGGGGTGATGAGAATGCAGGGTGGAGTTCCCATTTCCGAGGCGTGACATGGTGCAAGCTCTCTTTGCTCAGACCAAGCTCTGGATTTGTGTCCAGCACAACCCTCTGTGACGCTCAGGGCAAGGAACAGAACCGTACAAGTTTCCCACCATTCCCCCCAACCCCTCCCCGACCCCCTCTTGTCCTCAGAGAGGGACTCTTGAATCCAGAAGTACATGCAAAGCCTTTTGGCTTCTCTGCAAGATTTCCCCCAAGTCAGACCCTGGTTTAATTTCCTTTGCAATAATATAATACACATTTCTGCTGCTGGTTACTATGAAGTGCAGGGAAGGGAGTGGCAGGAAGAGCGAGTCTTGACACAAGCAATGCTGTGAGCTATGTTTCTCACTGTGCTGGCGTAAACTGCCCTTCTGTGGCATCAGACATTCATTAAGTCAAAAGGCTGGGGATGTGCTCTCTAGGTTGTTAATAAAGTGTGCTGTGTAGAGCTATGGAGTCCTGCTCCAGGCACAACCCCTACTACAAGCTTGTCCTTATTGAATTCAGTTCCACTGCACTTACGCTTTGTTTGCACAAGGACTTCCACAATTTCAGAGAACCAAACTTGTGTAGCATTAACAGCTTGTTGTGGCTGTCTTTTTGTTCTCCTGAGTTATCCAAGTTCAAGCTGGACAGACTTGAGAGACAATCTATCTGGTTGCAAACCACTGTATGTGCTTCATTGGAACAACTCCCAGTGGAAAAATTTTAGCTGTGATTCAACTGCCTGTTGAAATTTTGCCTTGATTTTATGGCCAAATAGATGAAGGAACCAAGCTCTTTATTGTTCCACAAAGACTCCTTAGCACTGGGATTATTCTCATCATTACAACAATAACAGCAGTATAGTAAAGAACCTTGATGCTTACAGAAAGTCTCTTCGGGCCAGCCATCTTTCAGCCAGAGCTCAGAGGTCTGGTGCAGAAAGCCTGCCATCACTGTATTCCTGTCCCTGTCATCACTGGCATTGTGCATTTCTCCTGCCAAGCCCTGGCAGAACACCTTGAAGAGAAGCCAGCAAATGGCCAGACTAGTCATTGTGTCACGTTGTCCCACCCACCCCTTCCCATACCCGTCTTGGAGCAACATGGGTGCTGTTGGCTTCTGGCTGGGCCCCTCACACCAATGCTATGCTCACAGCAAGAACCAACTTCTGCCTCAAGCACCAGCCCTAACTAAAAAGGAAAGTAAAGAGCTGTTTCACTGGGAACCAAAGTTAGCACAACATATCATCTCAAGACAAAATGTTTGCTACCATAGGATCCATTCATCTTCTCTGGGAGGAGTCATTTTTGCCAGGGTTACTGGTGTTGGTAAAGGGGCAGCAAAAAGTCTTTTATCTGAAAGCACGTTTCCCTGGAGATCAAAAGTATATTCTTTAGTTTTCAAATCTTCCCTCTTTATCCTCACAGTTCCCATATACGGGAAAAAAATGGCAAAATGTTAGTGAGAGCATATATAAATCACACCAACCACTGATCCTCTTATCCAGTAACCATAACACATCATACACTGAAAGTCTTTCTCTGAGAGAATAAAATAAATTACATTTTGCTTGCCAGCATGCTGAACCTTATGTTGGTTATTGTAAATTACTGAAAGCACAAAGGTATAGTCTTTGTGTGCTCTTCTTCAAACATGGAATATCAACATCAAAGAAGGCAGTTATCAGAAACTGCCCTTTCTCTGCCTCTGCCTTTGACAATAGGCTGATCTTCTCCCATGCATGACTGAGTTAAAAGAAACAGAATTAGACAAACAATTTGAAAAAAACACTTGCTACCAAAGACAAATTATCTTTGTTATAAATCACCATAACTAAATAGTTTGGCATTAAAATCATTAATTTTAGGATAAAAGCTTCAATAGTGCTAATAAAAAAAAAGAGGTTAAGGAAATGATACAGTCTTCATAATTTTTTAAATAGTCACATTTTTAAAAATTTTACCACCTCTCCAGCTGATCAAAAAGAATCATTAATATCAACAAAATTCAATTTTTAAACAGTAAAAGATCGTTATTTTGCACGTGAAAACAAAACACTTGTCCTACCTCAAGACAATTTTTTTTTGGCCCGTTTATTGTCAAAGTCAAGGTGAGCTTGGCTTTTACTCAAAAAAAAAAAAAGGGATAATACACACTGAGTCACCAAATTGTTCTAGAAGAATCCCTTGGCAACAAGACTGCACTTTTTGCATTCTTCACCACAAAAAAACTTGAGAACCTGTCTCTTTCTTGCCAATAAAAATGCATCACAAACATCACCACCACATGTGCTTATGCCGTTCAAACTCACAAAACCACTTTAATTCCAGGGGTAACACGAAGCCCCTCACAGTTGTACCCCACCCCTAGTTCTGGGATGATCTCAGAAATGACGCTGCTGTCTTGTACAACTAGGCTCAGGTTAGAAAGTGAAGCAACCTTAAGTAACTTGCATGGAGTGTTTTTCATTGTAACAGGACACAGGATGGCTGCAGTTTTTGCTTTAAACCAGTCACTTGCATGTCTCTCCATCTTTGCCCAACAGATCGATTAGATTCAGTGCTAGATGAGACTCTATATCATGTTAAAACTTTACGTTCTTTCAAGCAACATGACTCATCAGCTTGGTAATTACAACAAATAAACCACATTTCCTACCTGTGTCACTAAGTAGAGACCACTTAAAATCAGTGCCTACAGATGCTGCTTCGAACATGCTGCAGAAATTACAAGAATGAGGAGCTGCAAGCCATTCTGACCTCCTGGTGCAGAGCAGGAGTGGCCTCTGCTCTCCCTGTATGCTAAGCAGAGAGGGGGCAGATGTGGGAAGTCACTCAAACAAGAAAAGGAGAAGACTCCTCTCCTTTTCAAGAAAAGTATTTTTATAACGTTTCTCCATTTTAAAATGCACTGAGATGACTTTGTTTTGTAAGTGCTCTGGAGCCCGAGGCACACATTTGTATTACAGTTGGGTGCTTTTACTGCATATTGTATTTTTAATTGCTCCTTCGAAGCTCAAGCATTTTAGCACCGAGAAATCTAATACATTATTATTATTTCTGATTCCATAATCATTTGGATCACTGTGGTGCATGTCAGCCACATGACTTGTGTGTATCTTTCCTTTTTCCTCCTCTCTCAAAGGATTCTGTTGTTTGGATTATGCAATCATTTTGTTAATGCCGGGACAGATGGCCACAATGAAAACACACAGGGTGCTCTCTCTGATAGATACTTGCCAATATCAACAGGAAAGAACAGAATTAAATTCATGAACTTTAGAGAGAAAGCACAAGCTTGTTCTTGAGCAGTGAACAGCATAATGCTTTCATGTACACAGTAACAGCGAGGGAACAATCTATAGATATGCAGGTTGCCAGACTAGAATAATCCAAAATAAGGCCTGAAGTAACCTTTAGAGGTCATATAAGAGGACTGTAAATACTCTGTTTGCCACAAACAGCACAAGGTCAGATTTGGAGAGGTTGCGGTAAGGATCCACTGCTTTGCTACCTCCCACCCAAAGGGTTTCCTAACATCAAACTGAAATCACCACCCACCTGCTGCAAATTAAGCCCCCCACCTCTCACTCTGCCCACTATTTATTCACCTCCTTTTTCAGCAGCCTTCCCCAGTTTGGAAAACTGTTCCTATCTCTCTTTGCTGTTGCCATAAACTAGGACACACAAAGCACCTAATGATTTAGCCTCCTGTCCCCCCCAGCAACACACCATCAATGCTTATTCAATAGCTCCTGCACTGAGCCCGTAACTTCTGGGGGAGCTCCAGGGCACACAGCTAAGCGTGCATGTCACACGATGTGGTGTGAGTGGGGGAAGATAGTTCATACCTAGTACAGAGATAATCCAGATTTCATCTTGAAGGCTTGCACTTCTCCAGACTCCAGCTGCCGAAAGGAAGTCTAACATCTGGAAAATTTCCATCCTCCTGTTCCTGCCAGTTTCCCATGACGTCACTACTTGCTCTCAACAGACAGAGTCTCTTAGATGTCGCTCAGTAACACCAGGAAATCCATTTCCATGCCCACAGACAGAAATTGTGGCACAAAGGGTCACTAAAGAACAGGAAGATTTAATAAGAGAATCCTCACCACCAATTAAATATATGTATTTTTTTTAAGATTGGGGGGAAACAATTGGAAAAGTTAGAATTTCAATCCAATCCTCCTGTTACCAGCAAAATTATGATGTTAAATAGGGCACTGCTAATATGAGAAAGCTAAAAGCACAATGAAATAAAAAGATAATCTTTGCTTTGTTAAACATGTGTGTGGTCCCTAATATGGTCCACACCTGGTAAAAGTTTATCAGAGCTTGCTAAATCCAGAAGTCTCAAAATAATTAACTGGAGCAAGGTGTGAGAAAAGAATTGGGCATCATTGCCAAAGAAGAACTCTGCATTTCTTTACACCAAGTGATAAAGACCAGATGCTGCTCAAGCCAATGTTCCTCGTCTTTACAATCAAAATGCAGATGCATACACTAAGCAGACACTCTACCAAAACTTATACCTATATACTCTGTGAACCTTAAACCTTGAGATGAAATATGCCATTTCCAATACCTCAGAAATGCCAATATAGATTCCTTTGGTATTAAGCCTCGTGCTTACACGCCCTTGGGAGTGCACTGTGATACAATATGTGCTAATAACACTGTATTGATTTCAAGCAGAAATGGCTAACACAGGTTTGGGTCTAATAGAAGTAAACAGGCATTGTATAAAATTCCTACTAGGAGTCCTTCAGGGAACTGTCTTTGTGCTCAAACACAGGTCTTAAATCTCTGTCTTACAATCTCTAGTAGTGAAAGCAAAAAGCATTGATACTGAGGAAGAGACTTTTCCCCAGTTTCTGTATGATCAGGATCAGAATGTACATACACTGTTTTGCAACTGCCTTTCAAGAAAAAAACCTTCAGCTGTAAATGGCACAAGGCGAGCTGCGTGTACACGTGAAATGGTGGGATTCAAAGTGAGAAGTCCTTTGCGAATATGATCATACTGCTCCACATACAAATTCAATAGCTACAATAGATTGAAACAAACAAAAATTTTTAAAGTAAGACAAGATAGTATTTCTGTGTTCATTCAAGTGGATCATATTAACTAACGACAGCTTTTCAAGAACCTGACCTCCTGCTGGAGAAATTTAACTGGCTTTTGCTGTCCAGAAGTAGGGTAGACTTCAGGCAACAAGTGTTTGCCAAACCCAGAGAGCAACCTCTGGTGAGATAAGTGCAAATGTCAGGGTTGATCAAAACCTTTCCTCCAGGAAAGTGGGAGCAACACAGCCTATGTTTATCTCAGCAGACATCCTTCAGTACAGGACTATAGCTAACACTATGGTAAATAAACAAGAGAAAGGCAAAGTCCTGAATTTACATATACATAGTGTATTCTCAGAAGAGCTCAGGCAAATTCCCTATAGAACCTAAAGTACCTCTGCAGTGGTGATATATTACTGACCAGGAATATTTTTTGCCATCTTGACATTTTAAAATGGATCTTATTATATTCATTACCATACCAAACCAAATAAAATGTCATAAACTAAAACTTAAACTCGAATCCTGAGAAAAAATGATTTTGGTTCCTCCTTTCAAGTCTTTGTATTCCTTCATTTACTTATTCCAGTTGTCACTCCATTGTTTTGATAATTTTTCATTAAAAATGGTTTGGATGAATGCACATTTTGTAATGAGAAAAGTTGTAAAAAAAGAACCCAGTACTATTTTTAGTCACGCTAGTTCTACAGAACATTGAGTAAAACAGAACATGTCAGCTGAATTTATTTCCTCCATTTGACTTTTCCTAACAAATGCTTATATGACTTAGAAGTTTAATTTTATCTTGAAGTTCTTCATTGGAAGCAAATGAAAAATTAAGACAATTGATACGACTACTAGCGATACCTTCCCTCAATGGACCACCTCATCACAGCTGTTGGAAACTGACAGAATCCCACTCATTTCATTTCCATGAGCAACTCCAAAGATTTCAATCATACATATGAACTCAGCAATAAGAATTTCCCACACACCTAAGATACCACTGCTGGCAGTAGAAGCGTATTTAATTTCCTACAGATCACACCAAAGTGTTTTCTCCCCCAAATACCTATCAAGTAAAACTTCCCATAAAGGTACTTGCCAGCACTGGGTCTCATCTCCCTTCAGCCAACGGCAAAATGAAGATGCATTTCCCACGTAAATTAAAATTGTTCTTATGATTGAAGTATTTGTATCCCCAAGAGAAGAAAAGCATTTGAGGTGGGTGGATAAACAAATATTCTAATCACATTCTTTTGAAAGCTGAAATTTTATTTCAACATCAGTTACATTTTTTTTTCTTTTTGATTTCTTCCCTTGGCTCAGTGGGAACTATAAAAAAAACCAAAAACATGTCCTTGTAGCTTACTGCTTTCCAATCTGTGATGATTTATTTGCATGTTTATTTTCCTTGTTATAATGACTGGTTTAATATATTTTTCTTTTTTGTTAATGCTTTCACAGTGCATTTCAGGGAACGGCGTTCACTTGATTTCTAGCTGATGAGTGATTAACCCGGGGGGAGTCAATCTGCAAATCCTACAAGCCAACTGGGCTGCATTTACTCATGTGTCTTGTCCCACTGGCTATATTTTTACCACACTTCCAGTGTGGGTTCCAGCTATGCATCTAGGAACAGCAGCAGCGAGGAAGACAGTTTGAGATCCACATGACTTTGCATACTGGTCCAAGACCATGCTGATATAACAGACCACAGTTTACAGCTGATTTGGACATTCTGAGCCTGGATATGGCCCCACGTCCTCGCCATGAATCTGCCAGTATGTTGTCTTCATCAGGCTAGGGAAGGACAGACAAGTTGGCTTTCCAGAGGATGCAAAACCCATATATAAGAATGGACTGTGGGAAAGGTGAGATATCTGGCTGTGGGCTATGCATTCTAGCATGCAAACTAGGAGCATCGTCAGACCAGCTGCATGGTAAAAAGGCCACAAGGATACTGTGAGATAACCACCCACTTTCTGGCTCACACTTGCACAAAGTAGCTTAAGCATTTCCATTGACTTCAGGGGGACCAAAGGCAAAGGGATTACACAAAAAATTAGCAAAATTTAGGAAGAAGTCTCAAAGCAGTGTCAACACGTACCTATTCTGCACACTGCGCTTACATGAGGAAACTGTGGAAAGTGCTTAGGGTTTAATTTAGGAATAGTGAAGTCATTAAAGCAGGAGCTCTGGCATTAGCTTCCTATGTAATGTAGCTACTTTAAATATCATCCATTTTGCGTGGGCACATTGTCACTTCTTGCAGTGGCATGTTAACAGAGTTTTTAGCAGAAGCAGAGACAATCTCTGTAATCATTTAACCAATGTGATCATATTCATTTATTGCCTAACCATGCAATTGCTTTGTGCTTTACAGAAAGCCGTTTCATGTTGCCATGTACATAACCCACAAGGGTCTGATGCCTTCACCCTATAAGCCAAGAATACAAAAACCACAAGAGGACTTGAGTGGAGAAAGGTCCTGGATCTAAACTAGAAAGAAGGCAGCGAAGAGAGAAGTGTCAAGGAACAGCAGGACACAGGGGACGCAAGTGACACACTACAGTTTGCATTTCTTTAGTCTGATCACAGGTGTCTGCCTGTCTTGTCAGCAAAATCTACACCTGACAGCCCAAGGTGACTAAATCATTACGTTTCATGAAGCTAGGTAGCCAGTAAGAGACGGAAATCCTTATTAGTGCCCTGAGAGCAACATGGGCACAGCTTTCTCCTGGGCTTCAAAGGACCTACACTCCATGATACCACCTTGCTCAAAGTCTCTCAGGAAAGGCTTTAATTTAGTCCTTAAATGGGAACTACATATTTCAGAACAAATCTTTAAGAGGGTTCAAGCTGCTACAGAGACTGAGAGCAACATCAAGCAGAAAAGCAAGATCTACAGGATTTGGAAGGGAAGAAATCCTGACATAGTGACTGTAGGGAACAGGGGAATGCCAATAGCAAGAACAGAAGGACCAGGAAAACAATAGCAAAACCAAAACTATAGAAATTAACCAAGATAGAGGCACTTAAATTATCACAGGCAAATGCACAGCAGAGTAAGTAATGCTAGGGTGACAGTTCACTCTGCATATTTACATTTGTCTTCACTCTGTATTAACAGAGCTCTATGAAATACAGGAGTAAACTTCTGGGAGGCTTAAATGGATTTATCCATCAAGCTAAAACAAACAAAACAGTCCTATCTGAGGAAGAGCAATAGATAAGCCTAGTTACAGGGAATGTTTAAACTTCTTGTTATATAAAAAAATTAATAGTTTCCATCCCTTCTTCCTTGTTAATTTTGTGCATGTAAGAGTATTGCCACCTCTCTAGCCAATTTCCTACTGCATTGCAGTTCCTGTGCTGTGGGGCTTGGTGTCCTAACAGCGGGAGAAAAGAAACAGTTGACAGATGGAAACAACAAGGACTGGGGAGAAACATTTCAGAAGGGTATTTCTGATCATTCAAGCTGTTCCTTCTATTCCAAGCACTTTCTTTGTGCTCATGCTTCTGGGAATTTTTAGCTGAAGCAGAGGCTGGAGAGAGGAGGGTTTCAAGAAGGCAAAGACCAGCCTTGCAGCAAAAATACGGAGTTTCTGCTTTGAAACACACAGGAGTGCTCAATGTCAAACCACCAGACTACATGGACATGTCCCAGATACTACCCCATCACATTATTTATTACCAACATTCCAAAAAGTTTATTGCAACTTCCTCACTCCCACCATTACCTACCTCTGCCTTCCATGCTTTCAAAAAGAGCTAGTGGAAAAAATTAACAATGCTCAAAATATTCCTGGTCCAGACAAGATACAGGAGAGCCTGAACTCAGGCAATCTGTACTTGATATTTTTGATTGTAACAAGCTGACAATTACCTGAAATTTTAGATGATCCACTAAGCAAAACCACAAGAGTCAACCTTTTTAATTTCATTCATCAATACAATGAATTATTCCCATGAGAAAGTTGAAGAATAGGGTGAGAAAAAAAGATACAAGCAGAGTCAAGAGAATCATCACCTGGCCACAGGTAAAAACCTCTTTTTTACTTCTGTGAATAGATTTTTTTCAGCACTGACCACTTACAACGTGCCCAGTCTCCACTAGACAGAAGGAACATATCCATTTTTCAAAATGGTGCTTAGGAGTGTGAAGAAAAACATATTAGTGGGCAAGTCCTACATGGCATTGATGGGAACTTTACATTCAGACATCCGGACGAGCTCCAAGCACACAGTGTATAGCCAGATTGCATTTCCCCTGCCCACATATTAAATAGGTCAATTAAAACAGTAAGATTTGGAGGCAGTGCCTCCTGCAGATTTTAAGGACACAGAGAAAGAAATCTGGGTTCAAACCTGTTTAACAGTGGCAAAATTATTTACTAAGAAAATTCCATTTCTTCATAGCAATTCTCATGCACGTTGCTTGAGCTGCTCACCCTGCACTCCTCTGAATCCCAGTAATGTGCAGGCAGGCTTCACAGACTTTGTGCAGCCACTTTGCCTTCTTAACACATTTGAAATCTCCAGTTGTTAAAAGACCTTTGACATCTTTCACAATTGCTTTCTTGCATCCCCCTTTTTGGGGGAGTGGAGGGAAAATTTATTTTTAAGACACATAGTTATCTACCCACCACTGTCCCAGAGGTCACCTAATAATTCCATTTCAACACAATACATTTTGCATATTGGTGTAATCTGATAGTTCTTTCCATGTGTTTTAAAGATGTTTTAAGGTCTGTCTCAAAAGCTCTAAAAGTAAAGAAATACAGTAAGTTCATATTTGCCCAAGCAGAGAATAAGAATATATGATGTTATTTTCTCCTTCAAATGAAACTCTGGAAATTAATGTTACAGCCCACCAAAACATTAATGACAAAACTTTATTCACTAAATAAAATGTTATTTAATGTTGTTTTGAGTTTAGTTAGGGTAGGTATCTGGGGTCTGAAGTGAAATCACAAAGAAACACCCCACCTCCCCCTCAAAAAAAAGTGAGACCTTGGGAATCTGAAAATGGATGTTTCAATAACTCTACTTCACAGACAGTGAAAGGTTCGTTCTCATTCCAAGGGGGAATTTTGAAACCTTAAAGGCTGTTGCAAGGCAGAATTTCTTGTTCCTCAGCCAGCTCTTGTTAGCATAGTCATAATAATCATAATCAGAGATATATGTATTGTCTTTAATCCACATAGAACTTAAAGCAGTCTGCAAGTGATTGTGATCACAAAACACATGTACAAAACGATCACACTCACACTCCTCATTAAGCAAAAGGGGTTAGTCTGCACTGAACACGGCAGCTGTTGAAGGAAGCACAGAGTTATGCTTTAAGACAGTGCAAGGAAAATACAGCAACTAATTGAACAGCAAAAAGGATTTAAGGAGGCAACTTACAATTATTATAACTGAATTTAGCTGGAAGATGAACACAAACAAGCAAGCAGGCTTGACTGAGAGGATGTATAACTCTGCTCTCAAAAAAGATTCCTTCCAGCTGCACTTGCCCCTGTAACCTCAGCTGTAGCCCTTATGCTAAGTACCATGTGCCTGGTTTCACTTGATGCAGCAAAACCCAAGTCAGAGAGGTTTGTGCATACAGTTCCAGTTCCTTACCATGCCTGGAGAAGCTACCACTTCACCACAAACAGGTTCCACAAGACCACCAAAATGGAAGCAGAATGTCACAGTAGCTGTTTCCACATCTCTCATTTATGTGATACTGGATTTTTAAAAAAATTATTGTAAATACCAGTCTACGCAGTTATTTACACAAAAAGTGGGGCATAGTTATCACATCTGTAAAGTCAAACAGCAGAGAAGATGAAGCCAGTTGATGTGATTCCAAATAGGCAGAAAAGACATTTATCGTTCACACAGCTTTAGAGGATCCGCATGCCAAATCTCATATCATTCAAGGCTTAAATTCATGGAATACTCCTGTGAAAGGGTATTACACTTTGAAGGTTATTGTGTCAAAAAGCAAAGCAGAAAGAGCTCTGATGAGGAAGAAATTTCCAAGAACTCACTGAGATGAGCTTCAGCTGAACACCCAACTTCCGAAGCAGAGCTTCAGCTTGGAGAAAAACTAGTTAAATGTGAAAAGCAAGGACAAGAAACTTCAAGTACTGCGTAGGAGAAACACAGTACTTACAAAAGCGGCAAAGTGCTGCAAAGAAAATTGATAGGAACTTTGCATTGTCGTGAGAAAGATTATGGTTTTGGGATGTCATTATCACTGCAGCAAATACTTGTGCACTGAAGGCAAAAGGGACAAAAATAATAGTGTAAAAGATTGCAGAATTGGAGAATGAGATGCTGTATCATCTGAATCTGTTTGAATTTATCAGAAATAGAACTTTTTTTAGAAAAAATGATTGATAACTGGAATCTTCTCACATCAGGTTTAGTTGCCTTTATGAAGTCACATGTAAAAGCTACTAAAAAAGCCTAATCATGTTTACATTCTAGCCTCTTTTTGTTGCTATACGAGAATAAAGGTATTCTGGCACAGCAAAGAAAGAGGCTAGAATTTAAAGAATAAATCAATAAATCTAAACTAGTTAAATTTGACCATCTTCTCAATGTCCTCAACTGAAGAGGAATTTTACTGGAGATTTAAAAGCTTCTGAAATTGTGCAATGAGCCGGAGTCACTACAGAGTGAAAAAGCCACTCTTGCTCCTTTAACTGAGGCTGGAGGGTGTATCATGGCAGGAACTGAGGCCTGAACCATGAGTTCAGAGATGTGTCTGCTGTATCCCTTGTCATGCACAGTCTGGATACAAAGGTAAGTCAGTCTGTCATGTTTTTGTTACAGCCTATTTTGTTCAAACCTAGCCAGCAAAGTATGCTTGGTCTCACTCTAACCCCACGCTAGAAATAGTCACACATCTGAAATGGAGCAAAAAAGAAACAGTTTAAGCTGTGTACTGATAGCACTGGTAATGTCTGAACCCAAGCACGTTCAGCAGACATTGACCACAATAAACTATAGTGAAAGATTTAGAAATGGCAAAGAAACTTCTGACAAAACCATGTCTGCTTTAGGTAATAGTTTCATATCATATCTGCTGAGAAATTTCCAAAGAAAGGCTCCCAGGTAAGAATAGCAAATGGCCTTAAGAGTTCTTAGTGCAGCTCAAAGGAAGGGGGGAAATGGAAAGTAGACCCTGAGTGCAATTAAAAATGCTGTTGTTGTTTGGTTTTTTTTTTTTTTTTTTTTTTAACAAAAGGCCTCTTGGAGAAAGGAGCACAAACGAACATGGCTATCTTCATAAAATGACACTCTATTCCTCCTACACTGTATTCTCACAGGAGGCTGGGAATTTCCCAACAGCATTGTGGAAGCTGCCTAGTGTTTCCCACTAGGCCCTTCAAAAGTCTTTGCTAATGAAATCCCCAAGGAAAAAACCTGTAAGATTGGGTTTGGGTAGGCAGAGAAATCAAGTTCTGAATGGATACTTCAGTGCTGTGTTACCAGATCTCCTTGACTACAGTTCTGCTCATCATATATCCTGTAACATATACCAAATTCTTTGCAAAGATCTGGTAGCAAACGCAAGCTTGTATTGCTAAGGAGCTGAAGACTGCTGGACTCTTACGCAAGCCAGTTAGTGATGGAGCTGGACTTAATGCTGCATAATCATTTTCTCTTGCTTTGTCTTCTAAAGCACGGTATCTTGTCTGCTTACACCTGAAAAAAGGCCTTTTCTCTGCATGCTTTCTGTAACTCCTGTGGCACTGCTTTCCCACACACTTGTCTACAAAAAGAGTGGGATTTCTCTATTAGACGAGAAAGTTGGGGGTCTCCAGCTGGCCCCACAGGCCAGCTCAAACCCTTCCTCCGTTGGTCTTCCATGGACCAACAGTACTACCAGTAAACACTCAGGATCCAACGGCACATGGACTTGAGGCTTCACAGTTTTGGGGGCTCAGCTCCTGAACATGACAAAGCTAAGACAGCACTTAAAAGGTCTGACCACTGGAAAGTCTATTCAAGTCTTATTAATTTTTCCTACAACTTGTAGGAATGTATGAATGAGTTTCTACTGTGCATTTTTCCCACAGAAAGACCAGAAATCTAGGCACTACTAAAACTCCCTCCAAATAATTTCTAAAGATCATTTGTTTTCCTTTTTCAACTAATGGATATTAGACAAAGCTATATGGTGAATCTTGAGGCCAGAAGAAACTTGCCCCTTCCACTCAAGAATGGGCATCAAAACAAGCCCCCTTCCTTTTCCTCATCTATAGACAGCTTGTACCCAACTTCAAATCCCCACTGACTCAGGAGGAAGCTTGAGCTTCAAGTATAGAAAGAAAATAAAACAGGAAACCCACTATTAAAGAGGTCCTGTTATACAAATCCTCAGGATGAACTGTATGACAGACGGACCACATCCCTTTCTAGATGTGCACAAGCATGGCTTCCTAACTGGGCTATGTGGGGCTTTGTGGTTTAAGTTGTCATTGCTTATACAAAAGAGCGGGTAGAATTTAATTTCTTTTCCTGTACCAACTATTCCGCATTTAGCTGCTGCACAAGAGATTAGGTGTTTGCTCCTACCAGCAGAGTTATGTGGAGGAGGTACAGGGCCATTAGCCAAGGCCATGACCAACTACAATGAGATACTGATCCTAATTGTCCATCCTGTAGGAACAGAGATGGGTAAGTGAAGCCTTTTATTCATGCAAATGAGCAATTTTACCGTTGACTGTCTCAATGTCTCACACCAATGTCTAGCCAAGCCTACAAAACACCACAGTATGTTTTAACCCACAGTAATTGGTATGACGGCTAATTAGAGAAATGCAAGTTTAATGTGCAAATAATACATCATTAAATCAAAACTCTGGAGGTCAAGAATGATCAGAATTGACTGTTTCCATTCACCATATCACATTACTTGTTTGAGCTCCAGCTCAGCAGAAGAGAGTGATTTAATACTTTACCTAGCTCTAGAGAGAATAACCTTCAATCAGGTAAGTGACTTCTTCACACAGTCACTGAAAAATACTACAACAGCCCACCTATAGTACAACCCACCTATAGCAAATTGTGTAGTTTAGTGAACTTCAGAGGGGAACCTGTGTTGTGATTAAACTTTCATTTTAAGAATACAAAAGAGGAAAGCGCTACCAAACTCCAGACACTCCTGCAGGCATTTGGAAGAGATTAGAGTCCTCAGATGACACTGAGGCTAAAAGTCAGAAACAGAGGAAGAGAAATGGATACACAGGACAAATAAGCAGGACACTTATCAAGGTAGAGCGGCAGCTCAGATGGCAGAAAACTTTTAGAAGATGGTGGCAACCCTGAACTCCTTGGGAGATCAATAAGAAAGACATTAGGAAAATGGCATACAGTTAAGCAGCAAGAGAAGGTGTGAGATGAGATACCCGAGTTACAGATTCTGTGCTTATTGTGTTACTCCCATCAGCCAAAGGAAGTCCTTCTAAGAAATGCCAGACACACAAGGGAAGCTAAAAATCATTTAACATGGCAGTAGGGAGTGGATGTCTGCCAGTATTTCTTCTTAATCCAAGGGGGTTTGGGGTTTCAGGCTCCTCCACCCCCCACCCCACCCCCCCACCCCCCCATTTTTTCCTTGCCTCTGAAATAGGAACAGATTTCTAGAGGTCAGTGAAAAGTTTAACATATTCAGGAATACCTGACCTTCACCTTTAGTATTTGCAGTTACACACCCACCCCTGGCTCACTGAGAGCTGGCTCCAGAGCTCTGTCTCCCTTAGCGCACGCTCCCAGCTCCTGTCCCTCAGGTGTGAGCTTCTGGCACTGGGAAGCCAGCAATGGCAGTCAGCCCCCAGGCAAAAATGGGACATGAAGGCCTTCACCTACAATTCATACACATGCTGCCACAATGATGCTTCTGACTTTACATTTACTTGTTTTCAGATTAGTTTTTCCAGTTTTGCTACTTAATGTGGAGTGAGGGCAGCTGTGGGTTTGACTTTTATGTCATTCAAGATTTTGTGGATGAGATTTTTCCAAAGAAACTAGACTCTCCTACACACACACACTCAAAATATAGTAAAAAAAAAAAAAAAGCCACAGTAATTTTGATTTCAAGTGCCTTCAGAATTATTTTTTTTTTTTTTTACATAGGTTGGATGATGAATTGTTAAGTTTTGTTTGGACAAGATTCCTATCCTTGCAATAATAAAGAACTATGCACTAGACTTTAAGTGGTCTTCCTTGTGGAAATGTTAACACCTAGACAGTTTCACCCTGATCATCTAGATTTCTTTCTGTTTTCCAACGTACCAGCATGTTGTGAAAATTACACAGGAATCTGCCTTCTTGCCAGTAGCTGAATGAATCATAATCACCCTCAACAAATAAAGAAGGCTAGCTTTAGGTGCATAAACACAAACTTGCAGTGAATTAATTTACTTGCACATTACACAAGATTAAACAACAAACAGAAGAAAACACATGGAAGTGACAATGAGTCTTTAAAAGCTTAAAAAGGATTTGGGCCGAGTTCTGTATTGCAGTTGGAAACAACACCGATTCTCATGTGAACATCTTATTTATTTTGCAGAAACGTCCTTATTTTGACTTGCTATTACTCAAGAACTTATTATGATTTCTTTTTAAACTAGAAACAATTAAGTGATAATTTTTTTTACAATGGTGTGGAAGATTTAGCTAACTGTTCTGTATCTGGACTCTCTTTGGCTGGATAAATAGTTTCCCCATCTCTACAGGATTTTTTTTTTCTTCCTTATAAAAAGACCTCTCCCCCGTCGAAACAGGGAAATGTAGTTAGTCTCCTGCAAGGCTACATATTTCAAGGTTTTTTTTGAAGTTATACATTTTTATAAAAATGTATTAGAATCATGAACCTATTATCAGACTCTTTCCACCCCCCACCCCCACCTGGAGATAAAAGTCAAGTGTCACGGAACAAAGTCTATGTATATGCAAGGTTCCATTAATGGTTTTCCATTCTAACTAGATTAGAACAGATGAAAGTCTCGATCCTCAGATGAAGCAATTAGGAGAGCCTAGGTGAATCACAGCTGATCCTTAGCTTGAAGGTTCAGTTAAACAATTGCATTATACAAATTCCCTGATTATTGATCTACCCAAGGTACAGATCAGTGTTCTGGATTATTTATCAGTAACAGCAGAAGCACAGGAGAAAATCACCCATTTCTGTCCAAGCTAAGGAAAAAAAAAAAAAGGTTGCTGCCAAAACCACTGCCAAGTCAATGCAGGATGGTTGGTAGTTCTTTAAAACATTATTGGATATAACATGAGTTCAGATAGAGGTAGAAGAGGGAAAAAAAATCCAAAGATTGAATAGCAAGCATCTTTTTTTACAGAGTTAATTTGTCTTGTGTATGTATATAGGCTTTTCCCCTGTCAGTCTTCTACTACCTCCCTGTTGTTCCTCACATTATCTGCTTGGAACTATGTTCAAAAGGCTTTGACCTGTCAAAATTAATAAAGCTTTTGTGTTGTTGCTACTTATACTATATACAAGCATGATATGTCAGCTACAAGGAAAAACATGTCTTGTCTTTGCACAGAATAAGTTTTTTATACAACCTAACATCTTAGTGATTCAGAGACAGGGCATGGGTTGTCCAAATAATGAGGGGCCAAGCCCCTAATTTCATGTCACTGTTACACATTAGCTGATAGAAGCTGTAGCACTATGTCTTATGTCTGCGGCTTACTGATATGAATCCCACAGAGCTAAACCGATTTATAAGCTGACAGTCTTGGTCTACATTATTTTTTCCTTCACATGAATACTACAGTATAGAAGCATCACATGCTTAACTTGCAGAGTACTGGTACTGAATTATATCCTTGCCTGCTTCATATTAAATAGCAAGGGACTGGTCTTTCATTGCAGCCTTAACCACAATACCACATGACAAAGACGTGGAATGTTTACAGCAAGTGCTTGCTGGTGTCTTAATCTAACATAGCACCAAGGAGAAGCAGTGTTCTAACTACCCTGTGTTAGTAAACAAGTTAACTAAAAATACTAAAGAGCAATGAATGGCCTAGCCAAAGCAAGCAAAAGGAGCATCATGGTCTGAGTGGGCATAAGGAACCTAAGTACTGCATCTGCAAAAGATCTGCCCTGTGGCTCTTACAGGGATGACAGATTCACACAGAGTGCCTCAGAAGCCTAACTCTCCTTAGTCAATGGGGAGAGATGAGCAGCTGTGCAGGGTGATGCAGCCCTGAGTCACACTCTGAGGCTGCTTGCTCTCTCCATTAACTGCATCTGGGACCCTAAGAATCTCGGCTCAAAACTTTAGCACCTCCTTTAAGCCAACAGGGAGTTCTTCCCTGTAGGCAGAGACACTCAAATTAACTTGTTCAGAGCCAGCTCAGACAGTTTCACTGCAGTTCTGTTGGCTCAGAGCTCTGTCCTGGGTAATTTACTTTGCATTAGGCAGATGCCAAAGATATCCAAGAAACAAAACCACAAGATTTTTAACTCTTTCAATCTTTTTGCCAAGGAACCATGGATGTAGAAATATCCAGCTCTGCACAGAGCAATGTAGACAAACATAACCATTAACAGATACCTTATCTGTTAGCGCAGATCCCTTGCTGCAGGTACCAGGTAGGGTGAGCAGTACTGTACAACAGAGCACCTGCAGCAGTGGGACACAGTCCTGAAACCCTCAGCTACTTCCTGTCCAAAGCAAATTATAGATGTGGTCGCAAAGGCTCCAGATAGTTTTATTAACCATGATAGCTCCCCCCCATCCCCAATATATTAAAACATCTTCTGTGCTTACAGAAAGGAGCTTTGAACTCCTAAGCCACCTACTAGACATACTCAGGGAGTAGTGTCATACAGACTTTTGCAGCACCTGATTCTCAGCACAGTTTTCTGTCCAACACTCATCCCAGGATGACTGACCAGTTTAAATGCAGCCAAGATGCAAGGTCCCACATACAGCAAGGTGGAAAAGGGTACTTGTCACCTGGTACGAAGCAGCGTTCTCTGTATAAACACGGTAGGATAATGGAGATGGAACATTGGGGAGGGGAAGAGAAAGCTGCAGCTTGTGGTTAAGTCTTTGTAAATCACTGCTTCACGCTGAGAGAATAACTGAATGGATTATAACATGCCAATGTTTTGTCATAAGTGATGAAAGTAGCATAATATCAGAGCTCTGTGGCAAAGACACAGTCCTATTTCTCTGAAATGCCTGTGCCGTCTCTTCCCCCACTCCTCCCTTCTGATGTTCTTTTCAATGCATGCAACAAACCAGAGAGACCCGCATGGAGAGCCTGCTCACTACACAGACCGCTTATCTCAAAGCCTGGCTATCTTCTGCACAGAACAATATCAGAGCCCCACAGAAATCCCTGCAGCAGCTTTGGAAGAGTATCTAGAGGCATCAGCACAGGGAGGTGAACTGAGGTTGTATAGGCCTAGTTATAAGAAGTGAGAGTATTCAGAAATTCTTGATAGTATTCTAGAAATAACTGCCAATATTTAATAATAAAATCACTTAACTTTCATCCTACTTTCTGCCACTAAAACCACACTTTTCAGATAAAGGAAATAGTGTTTTTCCATTTTATTGTGGGGAAACTGAGAAATAAAACGGTAAAAAGATTTGTCCATAGTAATCTAAAAGACCCAGGACAGAGCTGGGCATCATCCTGAATCCTACCTTGCCCTTTGGACATCAAGTCTAGACTGGACACTCCAAGAACGCTCCGAGTCTCTGGGTGTTAGCATTCGGTCTGCTGCACCCTGACTCCATGTCGGTGCAAGACCTACTGTACAGCCCAGTCACCCCACAGCATCCTCATTGCCACCAGGGAAGGAGGTATGCAGTTCCATGGGAGCTGCAGGGCAACCATGGGGTGAAGACCTCTGACAGAATGCACCCCAAGCAAGCAAATATTGTCAACAACTGTCAACATTAAAAACAGAAGAAAGCAACAAAATCCTTACTTGGGGTGGGGGGTGGGGGGAAAGTGAGTGACATTTTCACCACACGTTGACAGCCAAGTCCTGCTGGTCACCCAGGTAAAAATATTACCATTGGGTACAGGAAGGCAGAAATATACTTTATTATTAGCAGTTGCTGAGAGGCAGCTGTGTAAACTTTCTCCTGATTACTGATGGTGGGTTGAGCAACAGTATGATTTACAACATTCAAATTTCCTTTTGGTTGTTCACTCCATTATATATACACATCACAGAACACCGCAGAAAAATTCTGGCTTGCCTTCTATTTAAACTATTAGTGTAATACTTTGATTCATACATCTTTCACACTATAAATGTTTTGCTAATATGATACAATGTTCAAGATTAGGATAAATTGTGACGGTAAGAAGGATTTGCATTCCACTTCCAGAACCACCCTCTGAGTACCCAGATACTTTTGTTGTGTCATAGGTCAATATTCTTAGAAAAACTAATTTAATAAATGCAAATCTATTACTAAAAGCAGGCAAAATGTAGTAGTAGAATGTTCACGTTCACCTTCTCCTTAGTTTTTTCATTGCATCAGGGACAGAATAAAGGATACAGAAGAGAGGATTAAGGCTATGATTACTTTTCTGCTGCTCTGCACACCAATTCATTTCACACATTGGGACACTGGGACTTTGAACATCCATGGAATAGTAATCATCAGCTGATCATCAGTGATTTAAGCACAAAATTGAAGCAGTCACAAACAGCTGAAAAGCTCAAGCTACTATTATTCAAAGCTCAGTCTTTGTTCTGATCTGAACCGAAAAAGACAGCTGGTGCTGGGACCAATTCAGAATAGTTTGGCCTAGAACAGTGCTGGAAGCAGGAGCTGGCTTGCTAACAGAACTTGTTTTTCCACAGAAAAAATAAATTTTAGAAAAATTTCCAAAGCTTCTGCATGCATTGCTAGAATAGCTGGATTACTTTAAACATTTCTATTAGTAACAAACTGCTTCATTACCTTTAGAAACCAAGATGCTTTCTAAAGTATTTGACAACCATATATATACATGAAAGAGAAAAAAAACCAAACCTCCCTACTTAGCTATCTACTATCCAAACACAAACTTAATTTCCCTCCCTGAGTAGTATCATTTTTCTGCAAGATAGTAAAACACTGGTGGCTGGTCACAAGTTGGGATCTTGGTAACTGCAGAAGTCAGCATTAAATCATCTGAAAGCAGCTTAACTGACCCAGGTTCAACACATTCATTAAAGATTTATATAAAACCATCTGCATTCAAAATGTGAGCCAAAGGCTCAATTAAACTGGATAAAACAAAATGTAAGTTTACTGAAAGTTATTGCAGAAAAGCAATTTGACTGGTTGCTTATACAGGGTGAACGTGGCTCTGTTATGACACAGGGCAGCTATGCTGACCTAGAAGAGGAGTACCTGCAGTATTTACAGCCTGCAGAAAAATCAGAAAAACCTGGCTTTGTCTTTTTTTTTAGGCATCTTTTATTAATTTTAGGAATATCTATATTCATACAAAATTACTACATCAATTTATTACAAAAATATTCACACACATAATTTTGCTTAAACAATATGTTGGATACTTAAAGAAGTCTGCAATGGTTTTAGGTCTTCAGAAGAAATGAGTGGTGTGCTTCCAGTTGTGTTATGCTTCCAAGCCACTGTAGGCTAGCAAACCATGTCCTGCGAATTCCACAGACCATAGTGGATATCCTGAATTAGCATTTTCCAAATAATCAAGGTCTTTATTGGAAAGCTATAGTCCTGTAACAAGTTGACCTTACCTGCATGAGAGGTTTTGAGAGAACTTTGCACCCGACAGATGAGCTCAAATTATGCTTTCAACCACAGACTGAAAAGGAACCTTTTCTTTAAGTAGGAGAAGTAAAATCAATCCTGTCCCTGAAAATTCTCCAGTAATGTTTGGGTACCTTCTGCCCCCTGGAAAATATTTAATCTGTGTTTAAAGAGTGCAGAGCACAGAATTTTGGAAGAGCTTCTTTAAGCAGGTACACTTCCAGACACAACAAACATTCACAGATCTAGGTGAAGAGAAACCCCATCTTGTTGTGACCCTATGCTCTTCTTGCCCCATGTTCTTTCACTCCCACAGCTTCACATTCACAGCTTTATCCTTCACCTTTACATAGGTTGTTTACCAGCAGGTTTTGTTATCAGTATGGCTCATGGCATGTTGTCTTCGTAATCAAGGTCTAAAGATACCCAGCAATCATATACTCAACTTGGTGACTTTCAGGCTCAGATCAAGCTGAGTCAGCTTCGTTGCAGTCCATGCTGCAAATCCTGAGTCTCTTAGGAAATCAGAGTACTGGTTTTAGTGCGGAAAATAAGCTCTTTAAATGATGTTCTATGTGACCGCTACATTGGGAAAAAGTCAGTTTTAGCTCTCTTGGCATACAATATTCTAAGTGGACGAGCCTCCAATTAAAGAAAGATGTTAATCATTCATTCTCAATGTAAACATGCTTGGACTTTAGGTAACTGACTGGAAACTAATGCCTCAGATTTATTTCCAATTAAAGTAAGGCTAATTAAATCCCACAGTTCCCTGTGTTCGTTCTTTCCAGATCTATGTAAAGCGTGGCAAACAGCTACTTTAAACAATTCCAAGTAGCTGTAGTATGTTTGCGCTTGTCTACTGCAGCTCAGAACCATAAAAGGTATAACGCAAATGTTTTTTCCTTTTTACAGTTGACAGGTTTTTTCTGACTCCATTTGGGACATGTTAAATAAAGGGATTGCATCTTGCTGTTGCTACTGCTCATTTTCAGACACATCCCTGATCACACCTCAATTAACTAGCATTCCTTTTCTGCCTCCACACAGCATAAACAACACTGCAGGCCTAACAGGAGGGATACAGAGGAGTACAACAGCGTTAAGCAACAAGCTATTTTAAATGTGTGAAAGGATAAAGTCTTACATGCTAGAGAAGTCTTGTCTCAATAGGCTGCTAGTTAGTGGCAGAATGGTACCTTCTTGCACCTCTAGAAGATGCACTGAGCAGTCTTACAGCCACCCATTAACTGCATCGCCGTTGAAACACACATATTTCTGAATGGCAGAACCTGTGCAGTCACAGACCAACTCACCCCAGTTCCAGCCTGTGTGGCGATTCCATACTCCTCAGATGCAGACCATGCCTCTTGCAGGAACATGTTTATGGCAAACTCAACTTCAGGATCTCTCTTCACAGGAGCTTATCAAGTTGCATTACCTCCTCTGCTTCTGTCATTCTTATTGCGGGCAAAGAGTTTCTCTCCGAATTGCAACTTGTTTAAGTGATACGTTTTTTCCGCTTCAATTCTATTCAGAGAGAGATTCTTCCCAGGTGAGGCTGTGCATGGAGCTCATCCATCAACTTCAGCTGCTTCGAAAGAGATGCCAAAGCTCACTGAATCACCTTTAACTTGCTGCCTCACCTTAAGGCAAAAAGATCAGCTATAGCTTAACCGAATTCTATGTAGGCAGCTGACATGGACTGGAAAAGACCCTCTGCAAATCCTGTAGGAGCAGGGTGTTTCAAAAGCATTAAGCTGTTAATCCAATAAAGTGGAAGGGGCTACTCTAGTTACACATGCAATCAAACATGTAACTATGCTCATATTAAGGGAACAACAAACTTGCGAAATTAAGGATGTAAATCTGCAAGACAAGCGTCTAGCTGCCATGCCACAATTATAAGCCCAAGATAACGGCTGGCTTCAAACCTACTGCGTTCACAGAGGCACAAGAGAAGGGCTGTATTTATCGCTCTGAATGTTACTCATACACACACTGATTTATGGTTATACTTCTTCCAGCAGCTTGAGCTATGTTTTGGTCCAGGATAGATAGCCAGAAGAAACGAAGTCAAAATGAACCAAAGCCGAATATAAACATATGTTCACAAATGTCTGATCAAATTTATGTTTTTAATTAAGATGTGTTTAGTTTTAAGTCTGTTTTACAAGGAAATTTCAAAGCAAATATTAAATTGTTTAATTTATTTTTATTTTCCATGACCTCTGATATTGCTGCACTGCAAAATAAGGTCTCAAAATTCACTATTTCACCACCTAGAAAGCTGAAAGAATTTCATCTCCTTTCCAGGTGCTATATTTAAATATCTATACCCTGCATAATCTTGCAAGAGGCAAAAATAGACATCCTTGTTAAAAGCACCTATAACGATATTTACATCTGTTCATTCTTTTTTACTATACAGAGAAAGCAAGGAATAGTAAAGTTGCTTATAAGTGTAGCTACATAGAATAAATCATGTTCTGGAGGGATTTTGCAATATGTTGAATCTTGGTTTCATTCTGACTGGAAATTCTCCAAAGGAATGTTTTTCCATAGGAAAATGCTGATTCATCAAACCAAAGCATTTAGCAACAGTAAGAGGCCAACTACAGTGGAAACCTGTCTTCTACTGGAAACATGCCCAGGCTCCTGCCAGCTTGTCTGAGGCTCTGTGCCACACAGATGGGAAAAAAATCATCCTGAAACTAAAAATCAGAGGTTTGACATGGAGAAGATCACGTAAGGCCCATTAGCTCCTGTTTCCAGTGTTCGACATTTCCAAGGTTTCTCATTCCGACACACTTCACCTGGAGGATTTCTAGGCTAGCAGAGAAGGATTCAGGGTCCTGAGAGGGTAGATGCCTACAGTCCCCAGGGCCAGGAGGTTCCACTGCTGCCTTCCCATTCTTCCCCCATTTGCCAGCCAGGATGACAAGCTCAGGATCTTTGGTTTACAAGAACATCATAAACCCCACAAAGTTCATATGGAGCACAAAACATATTACCACTACTTCTGGAAAAAAAAAAAAAAAAAAGTTTCTTTAAACTTCCTTTTGCCTCAAAAAATGCTACCAACTCTGTACAGCAACTGTAAAGCACCACCCTGAAATTATTCTTCTATGATACTCCTATTTAGACACTCAGATCCGTTCCCTTTACCATTAAATGCTTAAAGTGCCAGAGAGATCTTCTCCCCAAACTGAAGAATATTTGGTATTTCTGTCGAGTGGGGAAATTTTATTCAATTAATAACATTAATTGAAAGGACCATTCAAATATATCAAAGTATAAGCATAGGTCAAACTACCACAAAAATCCCCAAAACTATACATTAGGGAGCTGCAGGTGTTTAGTCACCCTGAAATGGGCTTAGGTCTTGAACTTGCTACACATGTTCTGGAAACCCCAGAAGTACAATTACCCTCCTCAACAACCCCATGAACATCAGTGCGCTCACACTAATAAAAGCAAGAATGAGACTTGGCTCAAAAATTTCCTGCTTGAAGCTTGCAGTCTGGGTAACTGTAACTTGTGGAATAAAATTTGCATGGAAGGTCATGACAAGACAGTTCTCAAAAATCTAGCTGACACTGTTAATCTAGATATAGACTCTATGGCGAAAGGTTTGCACTGAAAGGTGATGTCTTGCTAATAGAAGCAGTGTCCTTGTTATGGTGATGAGATCTGCCAGCCAGTACTCAGGTGAGAGCCCACCTGCTCTGCAGATCATATAAACAACTTTGCTTTCTACCTCACTAGGTCTTCTGATGCATAAATACGTCCCAAGGCACTAGGCCATCACAGACAGCTATATTCAGTCGTTATTACCTGCTCCACAGGGAAGGAGCGAACAATTCTCAGCATGCCAAGAAATCCAGCTCTATCTTTCCACTTTATTTAATTTGGACAGTTCTATTCAGAGAGGGAGCCAGCAGCAATAGGGGGCTACAGGAGCGCCAAGTGGCTGAGGCTCCACCTAAGCAAGCCAGAGACAATGCCAGCTTCTTCAAGAGTAGGATTGCTGTTACCAAATCAATGGCAACTTTAGATATCTATGTAAGACAGGCATTCAGGCCAGCTTTTGGAAAGTGGAGTTGACTGCTCACCAAGCCCCAGAACTCAAACCAGCTACCCACTAGCCTTAGTAGGACAGGAGAAGTTTGAACTTTCAAAATAAAAAGAAAGTTAAATTCAAAGACCTACTAAGGACAGGATGCTATTGACTTAAGTAACAGGCATTTCCTACAAAAAATTGCAGTTTCTGGCTTTGTTTTGCTATTAGATCATGTTTTGTCATTCAGGTGCATTAAAAGATGCAATAATGGGGTTTACTGTAATAGAGTTATATGTAGTTAATAATCCTCCGGCCTGTATCAGGGAAGCATCCCACAAATGTGCAACTCTCAGCATACAGTTGAGATGTAGGCTAGGAAGCACTAACAAGTCCGTTATATATCTGAAAACTGCCATATGCAGTATCAAACAGCTTATTAGTTGCTTGTCCTAGCAATAGGATCTGCAACTTATTAATACGGTGGCTTAATTCACAGTTCCTCCTTTTCCTTTGTATCTCTTTCTTGAGGTAGGCTTTCATACTTGCCCTTTTCCAGTATTCTGGATCCTTGCCTTTCCCCCCAGACCTCAAAGTCATTTTCTTATAGCTATCTCAGAGGGGCTAGACCAAAATATTTTGGAGTTCCTAAGACACTGTGAAATTTCAGACCCACGGGATGCCTGTAACAAAGAAAAGCACCACTGCAATGGCATGAATCCCTTCAAGTCAATATTAGGCCCCCTCTATGGCCAAAAGTTTCTTCCAGAAAAGTCTCCTCTTCTCCATCTTAGCCATACAGTTTCCTACTGAAAAAAAACCTTCTCTCTTTCTCTCTACTGACTAGAAAATGAGGGAACCCCTACATTCGCTCAGCTGTAGTTATTCTTCGTGAAACTCATTAATGGAAGCCAAAAGGATAATGGGCTTACGGAGATAAGGAACATCTCAAAGATTCAGGGAATCTTATCAGAATTTTGCACAGCCAGATCCATACAGTGAAAACTACAGATTTTAGTTTTCAGAAAACCATGGTACCTTTCATGAGTTACATGCCACTGATCTCTACTAAGAACACACTGAGCACAAAACACTGGGAGATGAAAGGCACAACAATCTAATAAAATCATAATGTAGGATTTCCACCAGTCTCTTCTAAATTTGTCTTATATCAGAAAGTTTGACCTTAGGAGGATTGCTTCTTGGAACAACTTGTTCTAGAGCACACAGGGGAGAGGATGTTCTGACATTTGTCCTGAAAACATATGAGCCTGGCTTAGTGCAGCTCAAGAAGCAACTCTGGCAGAGCTGCTAATAAACAGTTACCACCATATAATAAAACACAATATCTTTGAGGAAGAAATCACCCGGGGTGGGGAATATATCAAAGGAACATTTAATCTGGCAGAGCTACCCTAGAAAGAGATTTTTTAAAAAAAACTTTTGTTAAAGACACCCTGAAGCCCAAATACACAAATTGAGGTACTTAAAGATGCTGCTCTTGATTTGTTTGAATCAAAATATCCATCCATCAGAAAAGAGAAATGCAACTCCAGTTGCACAGTAACCTCAAGTAAACTAGAAACAAGAAATAAATTGGCTGATAATTAAGGCCAAAGTATTCCACATGGCTCACAGACAGTGATCCAGAAGAACATGATTATCATAAAACTTCAATCTTACATGAAGTTCCCACTAATCCTGTAAAGTCCCAAGTGGTAGTATCTCCTTCACGTGTTCAGCTAGGCTGTCCAGGGTGTGATAGAGTGGAGCTCAGTTTTACCAGTTTGCATACCGGCATAGTCAAGAATAGTACAGCAGGTACTTTAATGCATAAGTGAACTTGAAAAGGACGCAGAAACGAGACAGTTTTTATGCAACTGGCTCATAGGCATGTAATTTGAAAATACAGTCTAGTCTATAAGAAAAGAGTTCATTTTCTAAAGAAATGGCAACTTTATAAAAAAAAAAAGGAACAGACAAAAAAGGACCTTGCTCAGCAAACAAAACTGTATTATAACCATATACCAGAGGATTCCTCATGTCTTTGACACTCAGATGGTCCTCCATTTGAGACAGGGAGCTAATTAGGTGTGACTACAACTATCTCTTTATGCATAGATGTGAGGATGTGACCCATCACGGATACCTACAAAGACAGCAGAAGGCCAAAAAGCCACACTATCTTGCAAATTTATGCAAGATGTCACAGGACCAAGTTCCAGTTTTCTCCAGGTTGCAGTGTATCTCTTTCTGTTTAAGTACAAGATACACTGATGTCTTCAGATGTCTCCGTAATCGCCTTCCTCTATAATCCTCCTCTATCACCTCTTCTTTTCTTTACAGCTTCATTTGCTTATGCCTGAAGTCTGCTGTGATGGCAATACAGATGTATAACCTTGATTCAGAGTTCCATAGGAATGGGGAATGCGTGAGAAGTAGGGCTGTGCAAAGCCTCATCTGCGATTTCCACTCAGGTACCCTCTAACCATTGGATTGAGAGATGCCTTTGGTCCCTCTCTGAGCTACACGATAGGTATGCTGTACCTAGCTGGACCTTCACTTTGCCTTGACTTTTTCACATGACCTTGGACCTGTCTTGTCACTAGACTTCTCTGGTGGTCACTGGACTCATGTCTAGACCTGGCTGTTCTCACTGGACCTGCTGGGCCCTCGTTCAGGTGCTAAGGGACTGAGACTTTGTCAGAGAAAGTGATTGCTACCTGTTGGCCTCTTCCCTTGCCAGGCACCCAGCTCCCTGACACACACAGCGTTTCACCATGGCCATTCCAAGCATCTGCTGAACCGCATCTTTGTACCAGCTCATATGAACAGCCTAGATGGATCTGTACAACATCTGCTGGATCAATATTTTACATGAACTGCTAAGACTGTCAATGCTGTGGTTGCCTCATCTTGGGAAAACTAGAGAGTTGGACTGATATTCATCTTGTGATGGAAAGTTCTTTGGATGACTTTGTGGGGGGTGGTTTCCATCCCTTTGTGGAGCCATGGTTTATTTTGTTTCTTGTTTTGTTTCTTGATAGCTTGCCAACGTCCTCTGGGATAGATTATTCCTCAGCATTTTCTGAATCTCTGTCAGTACAGTCCAATGCTTCCTCCTCCCAGCTCTCATACATGCAGTGACTCAGCCCTGGCTCTCACTTTCCCTTTGTTGAACTTTGTGACAATTTTTTCAGCTGCATTGCTATGTGGCTGAAAGAAGTATGTATACACTGTGCCAAAAAGGAATTTCAAACAACAGAAAGAAAAAGCAAGAAAGCTATTTGTTTGCTTTGTATTAGATCTCAGTGTTTTATGTCTCAAAACAATATGCATGGGGATGCTTGCATTTATCTACCCAGGACTGGGTGTGACAAATAAGATGCTCAACAGTTGCTAAATCTGGAGAAAGTTTTAGCTGAGAAGTTTTGAATAATGCTTTCTTGATTCATAGGCCTCATACCACATTATCATCACAGGTCATTAACAAGGCACATTTGAGACTTGAAAGAATTAAGTGATGGGACGAGCTGCAAAGATAGAGTTGGGGACATACAAAGTGGATTAAGACACAAGCCTCTTTGAATTACAGGCTTAAAAAGGGTTGCAAGCAAAATAAGCCGTTATTGTTACCAACTAGAACTTCATAGAGAAAGACCACAAGGAGCTGGTGATGTCCCCAATCAAAAGAAAAGGACAGTATAACTAGGGGATTGGGGAGACACTCCAAGGTAGTTTTTCAGCTTGCCCTTAAATTGATTAAAGTGGATAATAAAGTCCTTGCTCAGATAAACTTGATCCTCTTTTCACAATTCCAATTAAAAACATACAAGGAAGGAAAACCTTTAACTAATATGTAATGATGCATGGTACCTTGAAGGGCAGAGAAAGCAATACAAGTATTGTGATAAGACAAATCCTTAATTCCTCCCCCCAACTCAAATCAATAAAAACCTCATGACTTCAAAAGAAAAAAAATCCCTCTGTACTGCACCAGTGTTTTCTAACTTATGAAATAATTAATTCCTCTGTGAAAGAGGTCTGAGGCACAATTAAACTCCAAGCTGAAGCTTTGACTCAGTCTTACTAAAATAGCCTGAACTTTTTCCAAGTTTCAAAATTTAGGGAAAAACTTATAAAATAGATCGATTTGATAAGCTGTGTATGTATTCTTCCTCCTCTTTCTCAACTAGTTTTGTCAGAGTTGTGCTCTGCTACAATATTTTACTCCAAGTGCTGAGTAGCAAGAACTTATATCGAGCTCTCAGGCAAAGCTCTGGCTCTCTTGATTTTGTGAGAACTCACAAACCCAGAGATCGAGCCTTTGCCTTGGCATAAGAGCTGGAGGGCTTTTGTTTATTTAAGAATTACTAATACCAGTTGCTGCTGGCCAAGGGATACTCGAAAGCCTCCACCTTTGCTGTGCTCTTTTAGACTTAGTTCTTTCGTAAAACTTCACCAG
The DNA here is from genome assembly GCF_023634155.1 of Falco peregrinus. NCBI lineage: Eukaryota > Metazoa > Chordata > Aves > Falconiformes > Falconidae > Falco > Falco peregrinus. The sequence continues at coordinate 9,756,845 of NC_073732.1, read as the reverse complement.
TATTCAGATTCCTAATTCAATGAAGGCTTATTGTAAGCAATTCCTCCTACCACCATCTTTTCTAGGTCACAGTCAGGCTTTCACAGACATCTTCCCTGAAAGGGATGTGTTGTTGCCATGGCCTTTCCTTAGGATATCACTTATATAACAGTGCGATCTCTGCGGTGACGCAAGCCTCTCGCATTCCCGGCCACAGCAGGACAGTGTGTGAAACATGCACCCTCCAGGAAATAAAGGTTCAAGTTATGATAATTCTTCACTTGGGATCTCAATCTGGAGATGGGCCTGAGCTAAAACAGCAGACAGATGCATGTTTTCTCTGAAGATCACGCTCATTTGTGTGTACACAAAGAATTGCTAGGGTTACTACAAGGTTTTTCTTCCACCTCCAAAATAATCTGCTCCCAGCTTAACAGAATCCATTTCTGCGCCATGGTTTAGGCTGCTTAGCCTTGAAAACAAGAACATTATTTCTTGTCAATTTCTGTCAAATTATTTAGGAATCAGTAAATACGGATTCCTTTCCTCCCTTCCAGCATTCAGAAAAAGGTTGAAGCAAAAAGTTGACATAAGTGAACAAGGAGGAAAACAGAAGCAACTCCTTCCCATTCTAGAAGCTAGCTAACAGACAACCTCACGTTGTACTTACTGCAACTAAACGGTATGGTTTCTGTCTCCTTCGTATAAATGTTAACGGTCTCAAGTAGAATGAGAAATAAAAGTTCAAGAAACTGTGATGTTTACACCAAAACACCTTGCTCCTGGTAAAGCATATTGATTGTGATAAACAGAGTAATTTCAATAAACTCCAACATTATATAGCAGCTTTTATTTTCTGATATTTTTTTTAAATGATGATTTATAGCACTCTATGCAGTTACGTTATAGCACTATACGCTATGTTTTAATAGAGATCAAAATTAAGGAAGGTAAATGTGTGTTTGTTAAACTATAGATCTATGGATGGGCTCATCCACGTTAAGCAGGATTCTCTAAATCTTGTCTGACTAAGAGTTTAATAATATTTGTCTGGGAGCCTCCTAAAATCCTGGGTACCCTACATGTAAGCCAAGCAGGCCACCAGCTGACAAACATAAGGCCACAGAAGTCAGATGAGCTGGTAAACTCCACTCTGCCTCATCACCGGGGAGGGGGGAGGAAGGAGAAGGAAGGCAACCGTGAATAAAGGAATGTGTTATCTATATAGACTGCACCAAAAAAAAAAAAAAAAAAAAAAATAGATAGATGTTTGTTTTGTGACATCAGAGATGCAAAAATGATACTTAACACTCAGTGTGGGAACTTCTTGTCTTCACATGAAGGATTAATTCTGGCTCCCAGCTTACTGGAGCCTTACTTCATTAGGAGCATTTTGGGATATTATTAGCTGCAGTTTTGAGGGAGTTGGTTGATTTGTTTTTTTTAAAAAATTCTGATGCATCTTTACAGTTTCTATTAGATAATATGAAGGGGAAACAGAAGAAGAAGAGGGAAATGACAGATAGTAGACTAAGTACAAAATGGTGCTACTTCAAGGAAATTATTTATCTTCATCTGATGGAATAATTATTCCCATTTAGCTTGAAAGTAATTTTCCACCTAGTTCTGCATAGAAGAGCTGAAATACATTTTACGTGACTGTCCCAGGGCAGATTGACATTGGATTTAGGCACAACAAAAGAGGGAAAGACAATTCTGTTCTACTCAGGCATGAAAAAGTTAGAAAATGAAATCCACTAAAAATCTATAATTCACTACACAAGATGAATAAACCACCAAGTAAAGTAACATGAAGACAGATCTATTCTACTTCTAGGGCAAATCTGGAGCAACTTCAATGACTTTTTTCTGAGGAAAGGGGAGGGTTTTGCAATAGAGCTTTGCATGGTGGGCATTTCTATTCTACTCCACAGATTTCTATAATAAATCAGCGAAGCTGCAACAGGTTTTTTCCAGTACAACGGAGAGCAGAACCTGTCCTGACTGGTTTTCCTATTCTGCGCAATAGCTTTATAGCAATTTTATTTCAGAAGTGACAAACAGCCTGTAAGACTTTCACATAGGCAATGCACAGCTGGTACATAGTTCCATTTAGTAATAGGGCAGCTCAAGTTTTCACGTGTGTATATTTGGATCTGGCATGCTTACACATAGGCATTGAGTTTTGAACATAATTTTTACCACATACAAGCTAGGAGACCCTTCTCAGTGATCCGCAAGCTACAGAAATTCAAAGAACATTTGAAAACACAAATTACAGTGTTTCTATTCTGGTTCCGAGAGTGAGTTTTGAAAACTAGGTAGTATAGAGAAACATACAAGTGGCTGGTTTTCCCAAGAGGCAGCATGATGCATCAGAGGAAGCCTTCCTTAGAGGCCTGTATAGACATAAAGTGAGGTATTGATTCCAGGCGATCTAGAGAGGCACCCTCCCATTGAATGCTTGTGACAGATAATAGGAAGGATTGCTTGGTCACAGAAACGACCAAATGCATTTTGCGTGTAGTTGTAAAGCCTCCCTCAAGAGAGGGATCTTTCTCTGGTCTTAAGCTTCCTTCTCATCATCTCTTCTTCCACAGCAAGATTACAGAGCTTCCCACTAGAGGGTTTCACATAAAAATTGGTTCCAAGAACTACAGCCCACCATAAACTTGCCTATGTTGAACGACTTTGATGACTGACAAAGCCAGGAAAAATGGAATAAATCACTAGGTTGACTTGCCATCCTCTTTTAGTAACAAAGAACTAGAGATTTTACTTCGTTGGGTAGCTAACATGAGAACTGGCAACCAGCTTGCAGTGGCCCTTGAAAATCTCTCTAGGTACACTGGGCCCCACTGTGATGGGCATGGTCAGCAGGGAAGACTAGAAACCACAATGAGAAATTCTTCTGGAAAGTTCAAATTACAGCAAATATGGGAGCCCAGGGAACTCTTACTACATTGTCAAAGCTGTAATTTAATGTTCAGACTGAATTCATTGCACTGTGCATTGGGGAGACAATGTGGTCTGGAGGTTACAGAAGAGGGCTGGGAACCACAAGTATCCTCTTGGGATCCTATCCAAAATGAGCTGCTCACTGCGTGACTTCAAGGAAGTCACTTAATCTGATTTCTGTATGCCTTAGTCAATTTAGATATAAAACTGGACAGAAAGCAGAACAAAGCTAAAATTTCCTGGTGCTGCAGTCAGACCTTATCTATGCAGAATAAATAAGTCTTTTTGACATAATTCATTATGGGAGGGAATATCAGAGAAGGGGACCCAGAAACAGATTGGTTTCATAACAAGCAGCAAAACCAGACACAAAGAGTGGTTTCAAATATCAAAGAAATGTATACAAATAGTACAGGAAAAATACAATGTTCACAGCAGCTGAAGAAAGTGGTTTTCTAGAGAGAAACAAAATCTCGTAAGTCTCGTTGGCATCATGTCACCCATTCATTAAAAAGGTGGTGTTGCAGCAATCAGATTTGCTTTGTTGGTGCTGAGCTGAGGGTGCACAGTTGGAGTGATTTGATCAACAGTTTGCTGTATCTGCTTGTGAAAGAGAAGCGGAGAACATCAAAGCTGTAAGTACCATGTGCTGTTCCACTGATGATCTATGGAAATGGACAGAATAGTCTACAGGGTCATACATCTACACAGTACCCAAAGCCACTTTGCAGCTAAGTGAAGTGGATCTCTTTTTACACTACTGCCAGCTTGAATGCCCAGGATTTTCTTACTATAGTTGGAATCAGATTATTAGAGGTCTGGGTTTACCATACTCAGGGCTTCCTGGAAGCTGTCAGGGTTTCAGCTCTGAACTTAGAAGAACATGAAAGACAAGTGGTCTCTCCTCAGGATGGAGGGAGAGCTAGATAATGGTATGATTTTAAAGCAAACAAACAAAGCAACCAACCCTGAATAGCCACAAAGTGGTTACATATTGAAACTTCAAGTCTGGATCCACATCTCAAAATATTCTGAAAGTTTGAAGGTTTTTGTACTGGAAAACTACTGATGAGACACACAGAGCCATCACTCCAAATACAAATTGACGAAGTGGAGTCAAGCAAAGGAATTTGGTTCAGATCCATGTTTTGTAAAGGAAGCATTCTGAACACAGTATATCAACATCTCCTCAGATGGAGATTTTAGCCCCTGAAATTTCATTTATGCTATATTCTAGCCTCATTTTCTTTCCCCTGAGTACAGGCTCCTCAGCAGAGTAACACACACCTGCCTGTGAACAGAGAACATTACAGTAAAGCTGTAGTGACTGGCAGGGAGGTGTTCAATTTGGAAGGTGTGCAGGAGCCCAGGCATCATCCAAGGATATTTTACTCAAGTAAAGAATCCTGGACAGAGCTTGAAACAACAAATCTTCAGTTCATCTAGTCCAACATTCTCAGAGCTGCACCAGGATCCAACCAAATTAACTAATTATGCATTGAGCCAAAGAAAAGTCTTAGCTAAAGCAAGGTTTTTCCCCTCTCAGTTTAACATGTAACATAGTCACCTAAAAAAAAAAAAGTGTATAATGTATTTTAACTGCATTTTTATTATCTCTATGTTAATTTCTTTAAAGCATACTTTTAAATATTTCCTTTAAAAACTGTGTCAAACAAATACGATGGGAAACATTCTGCAATAAGTATGCATTCTCCCTCTGCTCACAAATGGCTTATAAAATTCAACAGTAACATTTTGGCAACCAGAACTATTTACATAGGAGACAGATGACTAGGCATGGGAAAGCAGCCTTTTGTTCACATCAAAGGACCACATACAAATTCTCACATGGTACATTATACTCATTTTTATTTATGGATCAGAAAGATTGAGCAACTTGATAGAAGCAGGAATGGTGAGAAGTATAGTAGGTTGAAATGGGGAGAAAGCTGCATTACTTGCACAGCAGAAGGAAAAGTTGTCGTATTGCATCATATAGGAAAGCGTTGGCTCAGAGTTCAACCTGTGAGCACAAAAGCATGGCTTCTGCATGCTCTGCTCTCTGTGAATGTTCTGCAGCATAAAGAAAGTTGCTTAGCGACATGTCTCACTCCAACTACCTCAAAAATAGGTCCTACTATACCACTAAGGATTTGCGAACAAAGCAAAAGCCACAAAACAAACAAATTAACCTGTAAACCAAGGACCTCCACAAAAAAAAATACCAAGTAAACCAAAGAGCCTGGAACAGGAGACTGGCTACAGCTGTCTCCTATGAATACTGTCTCATATCAATTGCTTTTCTCACTACAAAAATTCAGTTTATTCAAGGGACAAAATTGGACCTAGAACCCCACTTCTAAAGGTTTGGAAAGAGGTATCTCAACAGCATATATTGTGTTTAAGAATTGAATTCTGCAGCAGCACAGAGCACAACAAGCTAGCAGCTCCAGAACTACTAATCCACACCTCCAAAGTAATTACAGCTTGACTGAAGAATTCAGTCAAGATACCATGAACCTGGTTTTAAATACATGTTGTAGCACACAAGTGCTTTCAGTGATGAATAAAAGGATATATCAATAACATACTACCTGATAATACAAATACTTTATGTGGTACTCCTCATTACTACTTTTTTTTTAAGCCGCATTTTTTTTTCCTCCCCCCAAACGGTGGTTGTTGTTTTTCAGTAAATTTGGTCCTCCCACCTCCAACAAGAATTGCATCAGTTTCTAAACAGCTAAACAGTTCTTTCATGGCAACAGAATGTAAGAACGTATTTAATGTTCACAAGTTGTGAACCACTAAAAGTTACACTGGCAATTAGCGAACAGTAACAGCTCAAATATCTGTAGTATTTTAACATTAAACTATCATCTCCACATGTGCATTCATGTACACGTTAGAGTGATGTTTAACTGAGAAACATGCATTAGAGGTCTAACATCCTGAACACTTGCCTTCAGACAGTCCACAGGTTATGCCCAGAATGTCTAAAAGGTTATTCAGGTCTTGTAAGGAGGACTGCGGTCCACATGTTCATTCCTCATCCATGGTGGAGATCTCTACAGTAAAGGCTAGAGTTCATCTTCTCTGGAGTCAGGCACCTGTCAGGGACAGTCAAAGACCACAGAGAAAATTCCCCTAGGAACACAGGATCATCACAAGGCTCCCTCCTTCCTATTGTGACCACTTTTCTTATTTAAAAAAAAAAAAAAACAACCACAAATGTGTAGCAATGTGTACTTAATAAGGGACAAACACAACCTAGAGTTCACATCATAAACGTCTCCCTTTAGGAAGGGGAAAACAGACACATTATTGTGTGGCAGATGGCAGTCGTATTATTTGACACTACTGGAAAACACTGAGAAATTCCTATATATGGTAGGATAAGCTACAAAGGAAAATGTTACCACCATGCGAAATGAAAGAGGCAGACGCCATGACTTCCTGCAAGACAATCCATTTTTTCCTCCCTAGACTTGGTGTAGACCCACGTGCTCTTTTCTGTTGACAAACCAGTACACGTCAAGCCTGGTCTGGGGAAGTGACTGTAAGGGAGGGCAGCTCAGCCTTCCTGCCCGCTGAATTGCCACATCCTCTGTGGCCGTTATTTGCATAGCTGAGAAAGATCCACACCAGGCAAGCACAATCCAAGCCTACTGAACTCCAGACAGGTACACAGTATGCTTGATAACAGCTGTTCTAATTAATGACCACCTGCTCCATGCAAATGCTAAAGCTACACCTTATTTTCTAACTTGTTAGCAATAGATTAAAATTACTAATTTTTTTAAAAATTGTACTTATTTTACCAACTGTAAACCAGCTTCTCAAAATAAGGTTAAAAATAACCTGTGGCTTTAAATTCCACTTAGATAATACGTCAGTATTTTTTCAGATAGTTTGACCTTCTCTGATCAGGGAAGAGCGACTTGTGGATGGAAGGAGCATTTCCAAAGCTAAACGTGCATTTATAATTCATACAAATTGTTTACCCACGGAAAAGATGTGTTTACTGTACAGTCAATACTACTTGATCTTAGATAAAAACAGCTTGTAAGAAAGGAGATTAAATGACTCATTAAAAGTTGCAATATGCATCTTTTCTATTCCCAGGGAATAAAAGTTTCTCTTATTTTATGAGTGATTCACAAAGTTCGGGACATGCATACTTCTTTCTGTGTTGCTAATTTATTTTAAATTTCTTTTAAATGCAGGCTTACTGATCTGGGAAACAAACTTTCTATCTTTACTGTATAGATATAAGTATCTGGAAACAGTCAAACAGTGTCTCAATTTCTGATAAAGAGAACCCTCAAAAGTAGAACTTTTTTCCCCAGCATCGATTGCACTAACAAGGTACAACCATTGCTATAGAATCTTTTATCAGATAGAAGATGCTTTATATGCAGGTCACTTATTTGCAGAACAGTTTTGACTGGAAAAACGTTTGGAGAAGGTGGAATGCTGAACTTGCTTTTTTTCACATCAGTGATCTGGAAGTTCAAGGATTAGCTTAGACCATTTTGCCACCTTATAAGGGACCCATGTTCAACTTCTTCAGCTGGCTGAGGGGAACTGAACTTCCAAAGAAGTTTCCTAAACATTACAAAGTATTCTACACCTCTTTTAGCCCTTCCCATGGGAGCCATGTTGCTTTGTATAACATACTTGAAAAACCAAAGAGCTTAATTCTCTTGGTGGTGAAGGATGTACAATGTATGATTTGAGTTCTACTCCTTCAGAAGAGTTGTGAACCGAACTTGAATAGGTTGGACAAAAGAGGGAATAGCAGCTCCTTTTAAGATCTCCACAGCTATCACAGGGAGACAATTAACTTAGTCCTTACTTCAGAAACGTTTTCATCTGAGATCTTTGATTCAAAAAGAAAAAAATTAATTGTAAATTTGGCAAATAAAAATCAAGATAGTTTAAATCTAATCTGATCTGTATAAGAATTCTTTCCAGCTGTCAGCCTTCAATGACTGTTAACACAAATACAAATGCCCTTTACCTGTTTGAGATTGTCCTGCTACTAGGGCAGTCCAGGAGCATGTTAAAGAAACTTTTGGTAGACCTCAGCAGTTGTTCAACATGAGTAAGTTAGCCTTTTCTCTAGCTTTACAAGAAAGCTAAATTTGTTCCCATCTTTGCTTGGCCTACATGGTCAATGCTTTTCTCTTCCAAAACCAGGATTTGAATACTCTGGGCTGTTACAAGTCTGGATAAATTTGCAACAGTAAATGGAGTTAGTTCAAACCAACTGAAAGTCTGATCCTTTCTCTGCACTAGAAATTTGAATTTAGTCTAGGTGCAAAGGTGGAGAAGTTTTAAGTCCAGAAATGACGCCTGATTCAATTTAAAACTGAAGAGTTATGACTCAGTGCATTACTGAAAAAAAGATTTAGACATGCATCCAAATTCAGTTTGGGAGGATCATTAGGTCCAAGATTCTTGGGTTTCTTAAAATGTCATAAATCTCACAGCTTTTGGCATCACACTTTATGTGCTTTAGCCTGCTTGCCCTATAACTCCATTGGTTTCCACACAGGTGGAGTTAGGCACTTTGGGCAGCAGAAAATATTTTTCTGGCTGAGATGAATAAGTTTATGACAAAGCAATCTTCTCTTCTTTACTTTTTAAGGCGTTTTATGTAACAAATTACAACACAAACATTTACCTAGACAGAGAGAAAGGTTTCACAATTTTGACACTGAAAAGCAGTATCACTTACTTTGCATAAAATGTTTTCACTGAGCAAGGGAAAGATCAAACTAAAGTACATCCAGGAAATCAATTGTTAAATCACACTGACAGTTTAGCCAATTTTACATATTTTCACAAAACACAAAGGCACTAGCTACTTATTTAATTCTACTTTAAAATATATTAGTATGCTAAATAAAAGATACAAATAGAATTTCTGGGATAGCCCAGCCTTTTTTTTTTCTTTTTGCATAATTTAGTATTTTTATTGATTTTTTTTCCTGCTAGCTGTTTAGTGCTGTTGTTTTTTCAGAAAAACACTTATTTTTGCTTTCTTCTCAAGAAGAAATACTTCTTAGCTAATTGCAAACATGGATTTGAAGAAATTTGCTGACAATCTGATACCAGTAGACCTTATGTGAAAAATCTTTACTCACTTCTGCCTTAAAAAATATAAAATAATGTGAAAACATACATGCACTCAGTCAAGCAACATGGAAGTTGAACCCTGTTATTGATTCAGAAGTGGGCAGTAGTGTGGTGGTGGTGCCTCAGCTGTATTTAATACTAGTTTTAGCTAAGCCTGAAAGCACAGATAATGTGAATATATAACAAGCACTGCTTACATAGTCCTACCCAACGTAACTATTCCCTTTAGTTAAATTCCCTTTCACACACCCAAGCCCATGCACTGCGGCCAAAGAATATCCAGAAATCAGCTGACAATTTCTTATTGGAGGTAAAGTTTCCTTAATTGGTTGAGCAGAGAAATGTTGCTATTTTCTCCTTAATTTTTAGATATTGCTTATGTCTATATTATAGAGAAAAAGAAAGGTATAAAAAAGGCTGTATCATTCTAGTTAGCTCCTCTGAATATACGGTAAGGTAACTAACTCAAGTTGAATCTTAGTAAAGACAAGATACATGAGTTGGGTTTTTTTTTTGCGTTTAAGGTAGGAGGGAGGCAGATTTTAAACACAGGTAATCTTGTTTCATCTGCTAATTTATCAAAGACTTTTTGCCTTGTGCGCCATGGATATACCTTTCCATTCAGATTCCAAGCCAACAGAGAATATGCAAATTAATTCACTGTGGGCCAGCTTTTCTGACTTTTTTTTTTTATTCATTTATTACTAATTAAGCTTAGAGTCTGGTCATAGACCATGACTCCAAATGGGTTAGCTACCGCTGACTAGAAAAAAAATAAGCCTACCTAAAGATTTCCAAATTGACAAGGACAAGCAAATCAAGATTCAACAGCAGGGTCTCGAGAGCCAAGCACAGAGCAATAACTGAACCGCTTTTGGAAGAACACCCACAGACAATCATAAGACACTGAAAACAGAAGAGAAGGCATGTGCAAAACAACTGGTTTCCAAGTCTACAGACTACCGATTTCCTGCTATATAAGACTTTGATGACTAGTCTAATTCAAGATAATATAAAAATAATTCTGCTTTTCCTAGCAAATTAGCTCATTTCACTCCCTTTTTTCTCACATTTCCAAGTGTACATAACATGTGCTCACCACAACACACAACCCAATTAGATTGTGTTGCTGACCTGTCAGACCAAGTTTAAAGCTGGCAGGCAGGCTGGCCCCCAAGGAATGCCCCACACAGCAATTACTGCAAAGGACTGGCTACTTACAACTCTTCTGAATGACAGTGTCAGTCTGGGGGTAACTATGGTTATGTGACACTTTCTGAATGCATAGAAGGCGTTTATCTCATTTCCTATTCCAGCTTCACCTTGAGTATCGGCATCCATAACGCCTCTCTGCTACTGGATTTTAGAGCTCTGGTCATTGTAAGTCACGGATCTAGTCATACTGCTGAGAGGTCAGGGTTTTCCTTCATAGATTAAAGGGAAACTGTTCCTCACACGAATAGTCCGGCTGAGGAACTCCACTGTAGGACATCATGGTTGCTAGAAGTTTACAAGTGTTTAAGGGAAAACTGGACATGTTCGTGAGAAAGATTTATTGAATGTTACTAAATACATAGAAGCTCTGTCTGGCTCAGGAAGTCTCCGAGCTGGAAATGATGGGAGCCTGAGAGAGCACTTGCAGGGAAACTGTATATGTTCTTTTGGCTCCCACACTCTTCCCTAGACAGTTATCCATTTCCAGTCACTGTCAGAGACAACACGGTGGGCTGGGTAGGTCTTTGGAATGACATGAAAGTTCTTCAGTTTTTGTTTCTTGTAGACTGGGATTTCTTCACCTGCTCTTTTCTTAAGCTGTTTACTGCCATTATATACCATTTCAAAATCTACATTCCTTTCAGAGGCTTCTGCATTTAACTATCGGATATATGATGACTGCTGGGTATATAATGAATACAGTATATTATCAAACTGTTTTACAGACTTACGCACAAGTCCTGATCAGGAAATAATGAAAAACAGTATCTACAGATGTTATTCCTGGACTCTGCTTCAGACAGTGTACACAATACAAAATCATGCATGTGCCTTTCCAAGACTGCAGAAAATAGAGATAGCCAATAATGAACAATTCAGCTACACAATGTCTACCATAAAAGCTGGATGTGTTTCATGTTTTGCACAGCACTTTAGTCCATTATGCAATTTTCATTACTATCACTGTAATTCTGCCTGAGAAGTGTCAGAGTTCAGTCTTGTTATCCCTGGCAAAAGACACTGTTCAATTCATTTCACAACAATAATTGTTAAATTCTCCTTCTTCCTAATAACATCAGCTTCTTTCAGCTCTGTTGAATGATGTAAATTAGTTATTCTATGCTAGAAAGTCAGCAAGCAAATTGGCCTTTGTTTGCAATGTCCTCTCCAGCAGGATCCATTTGCCAGAGATCATAAGATGAGCAGCTAATTGTGGCTTTCTAAAATGCCTTTCATTTTCTCCACTGCAGAAGTTCTATTTCTGCTTTATTTAACTGATAAACACTAGCAGAACTGTCCCTGTGGAGATGGGGTGAGCTTCAATGCATTGATCTGAGCTTTCTCAAAAGCTCAGGCATTTTCCACACTGATATTTTGGGTTTTTTCCTTTGCAGATATTCAAGGCAACTTCCAAACTTTAAACTTAATATGTAATATTTATCATATTTGAAGCAGGGCGTTATATTTCAAAAGCATTTTGGGCTACTATAACATTAAGTGACATTTTTTCTAAGGGTGACAACAAAACTTCATAGCAGGAGAGGTCACAGTGTATTTTAAACAGTTACAAAAATCAAAGAAAATGGATGCTTCCATCCATGCCACAGGGTATCTCTGGTTTGAAACACTATTCCTAGATTTTGTCTACAGTATCCAACTAAACTGTAGGTCAAGCCCAGTTAGGATGGCAAAAGTGACCACAGAATGGTGCTGAGGATTAGAGAAGCCACAAAGACTGACAGGATTGGGAAACATTGGCTACCCTGGTACTAATTGGATGATACTCTTGTGGCGGCATGATTCAGAGCTTTGAATAAGCTTAGAAATAACGTTAGAAAACTCATAAAGTGTGATTTCCAAATCAACACAAGATCTGGTTCAAGGCGAAACCCAGAAAAATTGCTGTTTGGTGACCTCAATATAGTCAATTATAACAACATTACAAGAGAAAACAGTTCAGAATTCCACCACAGGAATGCTGAAGTTTATAAAGGAAATTACAGAAAAATGGAAATCATAGTTAAAATAAAGCCTAAAAGAGCAGCTGCAAGAGTAGGGTGATTACATGCAGCAGAGAGGTTGTTCAAAAGTATTTCATAAAGGCTGTCAGTTCACAGCTACCTGACAGAAAAAGACTCTGAAAGGAACAATAAGAAGACAGTGTGGTTAAACATCTGACTAAGGACTGCTATTAGAAGTAAAAAAGACATTGTAAAATGTGAAAGATACAGCCAGATGAAGAATACAGAAAAAGGAATTAATGCTATCAAGTAAAAACATATTATTTTTTTTTTCCTCCTTGGCATGAAGTACAACTTGCTATAAGTATAAAGACTATTAATAAAAACTTTTTTCAAACATACTGGAAGCCAGAAGCCTGCCTGAAAGTTTCTGAAACCAACAGATCAAAAAGATATAAACACCTAAGCAGATAAGCCCGTTTCAGAAAAGCTAACGAATTCTTTCCATTTGTGTGCAGTACAGAGGAGGTCAGGCAGGTTCACCAGCTAAGTCAGTCTGCCCGAAGAACTGCCTCAAACTGAAGTGTTAAAGAGGTGGCTCTTTCCCAGCACTGCAAAATGAGTAGCCATAAATTGCCAAGACCAGAGTATTCACCCTGGAGTTCTAAGGGAACTCCTAATATGAAATTTTGCCAAGCTACTACAGTACTTAAGTCGTCACGTAAATTGCCCTCACTTGCAGAGGAGTGCAGTGGGAAAATGTCTCACAAATCTTGTGAAATCAAGGATGTTCTTGCAAGTAACAGACCAAGGATTTTAATGTCTGCTTATGCAGGCCAGTAAGATATAAAGGTCCAAATCAATAGATACTTTGATAAATATGATTTCACGAGGAAGAGTCAATGAGCTTTCCGAACGCAAAGTGATGCCTAGGTAAATCCCTCAGAATGCCCTGAAGAATTCACTGTGTTAATACAGGTAACCCACGGCCCATGCTGAGCTAGGATTTTCCCCCAGAGATGCTGGCTTAGATTTCAGAATGGTTTTGACAGCCACTACCTTTCTATGGGCTCTCTGCCTTTGCTAAGGGATAAAGCAGTGTCTTTCAAGAACTAGTAAGTTGTTAAATGACAGAAAGATTTAGTTTTGAGGTTGAAAGTAGTTATAAGAAGTATCCTCCAAGAATCTACACTGGGACCTGTGCTATTCAACATTCTCTTAAACAACCTGAAAAGGTAAAATGGGGAGAGAAACAAAGCAAGAGCGTTTGCTGATAATTTAAAAAAAAAAAACAAAAACACCAAACAAAAAAAACCCCCACCTCATTCTGGATACTTAAAACTTTAGTCTAATGATGAAGGATCACAAATTTCCCAGTCTTAGCCAATTAGGTCACTAAAAGGAAAACAGAATTTAATGAATTTAATGTCAATAAAAAGAAAGTAATGCATCTGGGGAAAAGAAGCCTTGAGCATTCCTGTGCGGTGATCATCTCTCTTTTTGTTGTTTTTATTCATATCTGTTAATCAAATTTTGCTGCAGGTAACACCTAAAATAGCAGATAGATTACCAGAAAGTAACTAAAATACCTAGGCAAGTATTAGGAATATTTTTTCTTTCCATAAAGATGTAGAAAGCTTCTTCTATTCAAAATCCACTATTCACATGTTGCACATTATATTCAATTCAATATTCTCTTTTCTGTTTTATTCTCCCTTATATCAGAAAGGGAACAGAAGAATGAGAAAAGGAATTGGAGCGCATTTCAGGTAGGGGATAGCCCAGTATGTGCCTTGCAGGGGGATCGGTTTTGTTTTATTGTTGGTTTGGATTTGGGATGGTTTTTTTGTTAGGTGTTTTTTAAAATACTACTTCCACAGGCATTTATTCCCTCCAGTCATCAGAAGACACCAGGCAAGGGAGATGGGAACTGCCATGAAGAACCAATGCCCCACTTGTAGTTTTCTGGATCATGCACACAGGTATGGCCAAGTCCATAGTTCTAGTCTGCCAAATATGTCTTCCAGAGGGAGGTGGGGTGTGTCAAGAAAGGAATTTCTCCTTTTGTTATTGATCAGGTTCCTATATTAAGGGTTACTGAGCAAACTGAGACAGGAGTTTTGGTACAAGGCCCCCCTCTGACTCCATGCATTTTCAAGCAAATAAATACGCCACATATACTATGAGATTAATAGATTCCACCTGCACTGCATTTAAGTACCCGCTGCTCTTTGATATCATCCGGAAATTTAATTATTTCTCTAAACCAATAAATAGCAAGAGATTAATTCTCTTATCATATATTAAGTTTATACAAGTTCTAAAAGCCTCTTTTCACAATAGCAAATTGTTACTTATGACTAGGACAGACAGCCAGAATCCATAGCACTGTGAAAACATCTCTTAACATCTTTTGTGTTTTCTGCACTGCTGGCTTTACTAGGATTCAGGTGGGGTTTTTTTGGTTTGTTTGGTTTGGGTTGTTTTGGTTTTTTTTTTATATGATGGTGTGGGCAGGGGTTTCTTCTATATATAGAAAGATATTCTGGAAGGTCCTTAGCAATATAAAAACCAATGTGTTTCAAAGGTTACCATCTTTTATACACAAACTGCAACTCATACAGCACAGAGCCAAAAGCAGTTATCACCATCTCCAAACAAACTAGCTCCTGGAGCATTTTGGTGTAAACAAATCAGTGCAAGATACCAGCCAAAAAATCTTGGAAATCACAAGAGTACTGTCCACAAAAGCTCTGGTTCCCTGAACAAGCTCAGCATTTCTAATTCATAAGCATCTTTGGATAAGGAGCATGCATGAAAATCTTAAGTAGAGGAAAGGGAACACAGCCTTAATTTTGGAAAACCACAGCAGTACAGCAGTTACACAGATAGCTTGCACTTCCTCAAATAACTTGGCAGCAGGCTTTCTAGCTGTCCACAAGCAACTACCCCTGAGCCACATCACAGCCCCACCAAATCTCGCTTATCCATGCAGTTCTTCCCAGCCCAAATGACCACCATCAAATGTAGCCGAAATAAAAATCAGGTTTATTATGGTCCTCAGAGACAGTTACAGCTTCATTCCTGCCACATGAGCTCTCTCATAGTGGAGCCAGAGGCACTTAGAAATTTGAGCAAAACCTCAAGTGCTTGGAGCCAACTCCTTTCTTCTCCCAAGTCTCTCAGCAAACCCCCAGCTCAGCCAGGTCCAAGCCACAGCACAGGTACCGTGATTCTCTGAGAGTCTCCGAGAACTTCAGATGAAGTTCTGTAAAGCATCACTTTTCCACACTACCAATAGAGTAAATCAAAATACACCAGAGCTTCTCAAGTGAATCGTTTTGCCAGACTGCATTTTAATTTGTGAATACTACTATTACAGCAGTACAGTAACACAGAATACATCCACCTTAGCTCCCACCCCCTGCACACCAAAAAGAAGAGCAAAAGAAATGGCAAATACAAGTCTTATTGCTAAAACACATCTCAGAGCACTCAAAGCCATGATGACTGAGTTATGAGTCAGAACAGATTTGAAACCTTTATGTTCAGGCACCTCATCAGGGGTCTGGTATGACAGCACAAGAGATGGATGGGGAGGGAGTAACACATAACATAATGGCTTTTTGCTGGGAAAGATTTGTTCACCTTTCATGCAATCTTTAGATCTAGATAACCAAAACTGGCCTTTTGCCAGCTGTTTTACAGAGCTGTCTTCACCTGCTGCCCAAAAATGATTACAGCCAGCTCTCTTACACCATCATGCTTACCTACTGGCAAAGCAGGATTACAGGTCAGTAACATCACACATCCTTTGGAGAGGTACTTGGTCCCCCTTTTACCTAGGCAAATGCAGGATGGAGAGCTATGAAGCAGCAGTAAGCCAGGGGCCACAGCTCTTGAACACAAGACACACAAATATAAAATGGGGGTGCCCGACAACAAAAGGAAACTCTTATCTTTTGCCTTTACCTTTCAGCATGCAGCTAGGAAGATGGACACAAGGAAAGTAAAGGTGCCCATTTTCTCCCCAACACACACTTTGTCTGCAGACTATATCTCAAGGTATGACAGAAGTTTCATTCCATAAATACACCTCATTAGGGAAAGCCACTTGCAGTTTAGATATCTTCTTAAATATACATAATTCTTTACAAATCAAATAATCAGTGAGCAAGTATCTCTTAGAGATGCTATATAAACAAAAACCTATCCAAAGTAAAAACTTTTTTTATGCTTCCAAAAGAAAACCTGCTCTGCTTGTTCATCTCTCCTTAAACTCCCAAACTATGATATTTATGATTTCAGTTAGAAACCAGCAAGTAGGGCCTTTCACTGCTAAGTCAGTTCATTTCTGTGGTGGGTGGTACAGCCAAGCTTCCCTAGTTTACACCTGTCCAGAGTTTCCAGGGCCTTCTACTCAAGAGATGAGCACAGCACATACAGCTTATCCTGCCCATTCCAGCTGGAGACCCCAACCACAGAATTGGCCCTTTGCAGGAAGAACACCACAGCTTCCAGGCAGCAGCACCTGAAAGCTGCCATCTGAAGGCACAGTCACATACTGAGCTAGTCCACACAGACAATCAAAAAGATACTCTTTTCCTGTTGGCTAATATTCTTTGGAAGCTTGGAGTATTTGCCCAGGGGACTTCAGAAAGAACAGCAGTAGTACAGATTACCTCAGCCCAACTCCAAGCAAAGTATCAAAGACTACCTGGGAGGGTTGCTACCAGCCTGGAAAGGCAGCACAACTACTACACTCATTAAAACTCTTGCTTGTTGTCGTAGCTGCGTTCTCATCAGCATCATGCTGAGCATTCAAATGTATAGTAAATTAAAATTGTGTACTGGATTCTGTTCCCAAAGATAGCAGATCAATTGTTTCTGATTTCCACAGCTGTTCACCAAGTTTCTAACCAGAGCACAGATGAGTTGTAAGCTACCAACTGAAACATTTTCCATATGGTATCCAACTACACAGCTTGTATTCTTTTAGTTTGAAGCTGGAATATTTGAATATTATTAGGGTTTCTTTAAGGAACAGCACATAGGAAATAAAAGCCAATTTCCTCAAAAGTTAGGGACAAAAAGCAGTCTAATTAGTCACCTGCCTCAACAAATCTGCATAATTAATTACCACAAGTGTGCATGAAAACATTAGAAGTAATGGACTTCAAGAAGTCCCTACTGTGCTGCATGCTGCTATCGTGTGTGTATAAATATAAACACCATTACTGTGAAGATTGCAAAATCCCCATGTTCACCCATGCTTAACTTCACTCAACCTTTTTTTTCTGAAACTTTCCAGTTTTGGATATTGAGGCAGAACTTTTTCTGGAAAGTCTGAGAAAACTCTTCAGTTTTTTCAGAAATGTGTGGGAGTTAAATTCTCCTGTTAAAAAAAAAAAAACAACAACAAAAAAACAACAACCTCAAAACCCACAAAACAACCACAACAACAAAACAAAACACACTCACACACACAACCACTCACAAAAATACCCTTTTTAAATTATGCTGGATACAAAAGCAGCATTGTAAGCAACTGAAATATCTTGCATACCCTTCAGTTAATAGTTTAATTTTATTATCAAGAAATATAATAATATTTTGGCATGTTTGTTGTGCTGGGCCTCACTCCGAGGATAAGCATCTCTGAGAATCTATTATTTGGGGGTAAACAGAAAAATCAGCTGGCAGTATACTCTCTCTTAAACGGTTACCTTACTGCACTAAGCAATTGTGCTCCAGGAGAAAACAGGTTGGTTTTGCAGTTGAGGGACTAAACAAAATTCCACCAGGCTTATCCTATTTTATCACACTGTATTAAGAAATCAAGAGATGAGATGAGCTGCCTTCTTTGGTCCTGATGTGTAAGGAGACCTGGCAGAGAACACTGGAAAACTCCTGCAGAAAGTCAGAAAATTGCTTTTACTCTTGTCTTTACATACATCCACAGGAGCCAGACCTTCACAGGGCAGAAATCTGGAGAAGGACAGAGGCCTCCTTGGAATATACCAGGGAGATTCCTCAGCAACACTGCACATACAGGGTCAGGTCAAAGATCCATCTAATCTGCTGATTTTCCCCCACAGCAGCTGGGATGCCTAGAGAAAGTAGTGCAAGTATACAATAACATTTCCCTTGTGTATCCTCCCAGCTCAGAACTTCCTCAACTAGAAACTATCTACTGTTCAGGAGCTCTTCGTGGATTTTTTTTTTCTTCCATTGATTTGTGTAATCATGGTTTGAACTATTTGGCCTTCAAAACATCCTGTGGCAAGGCATGCCATCATTTAATTATGTTTCTATGGAAAAAGTAATGGGTTTTTTGTTTTGTTTTGAATTTGTCAGCTGATTGTTTCATTATGTACTTCTAGTCCTCATGTCATGAGAAATATTGACTGTGCCTTCACTAGTCACCTTTTCCATACCTCCTCCAATTTTATGAACTGCTATGATCTGCCTTTCCCACCCTCTAACTCACATCATAATCTTCCAAGCTTAAGAACTGCATGTCACCACTTCCTACATCATCACATAAACTTCTGAACAGTACGAGGGGACCAAAACCACGCAGACCAAGGAAGACAAGAACAAACTATGAAGTTAGTGGCATGATGATGCTTTCTCTTTTATTTTCCTAGTATTTTCACTAATTTTATTTTTGCTTCCCCCCCCCCTTTTTATTATTGTCAATCACTTCACTGTGAAAAATTAATGCTTTATGCCCAAATCAATCTCAGTGAGAAATTTTGAGTGTGCTTTGGGTTTTGTAGTTTTTTAAGAAGTTCTAGTATTATACTGTAAATCAGACTAAGACTTAGCCACTTAATTATTGGGACCTTACAAAAGTGATAGATGTGAAGCATGGCTTCTTTGTATAAAGGCTGTGTGAACTTCTCCTCTTTAAAATATCCATATGTCTACTAGGTCTATTTTTTATTATAATTGCCTAATCATTTTCCCCCTGTAGAAAGTCATCTTTACCCATCTTAAGCTTCCTAGATCCCATAAGAGCAGTCATGCATTTGCTATCTGCTATTCCTTTGGCATCAAGGCTAATTGAAGTCATATATTACACACCACAGTTAACAGCTCAGTAATTTAATGTTTGAATTCCTTCAAAACACCTGGGTTATACCATTTGGCCTTGACAATTTATTAATACTCATTTTTATGGATTTGTTCCAAAAACTTCTACTGACATCACAGTTTGAAAGCATCACAAAACCTCTGTGAGAAATACTCTAAGTCAGTTAGACCATGTCACACCAGCATACATGCGAGAAAGAGCAGAGGTTGTCCCACAGAAAAGGATACACAGAGGCGCCTTGGAGCCATCGTGATGTATTATGCAATTAAAAGACAACATTAACCTTAGAAGCATAAATGCCAAATTTGGAAAGAGTCAAAGATCTTTCCCTTCACCCACGCAAATATTAATGCCGACAACATTTGTAACTCACCAGAGGAAATTTCCAGGCTAGCTGGAAATTTTTTTTGCTGGTCCTATGTACTATAGGAGTTCCTAGAGTAAACATTACATTTAGCTGGAAGCAATACCTCTTAGGATCACGTTACTTGGGGCTAGGGAAAGTACAGAACATCAAGATATGATGCAGTACCTATCCAAAGGTAAGCAAACAAGCTCGTTTGTCCACGGAGGGTTTTTTTGTTTGTTTGTTTTTAAGGGGTTGTTCAGCTTTAACAGAGTGTTTGTCTAAAACCATCTAGTAAAGCCAAAGACCACACATTTTCAGGTCTAAGTTTATGTTGTAATATAAATGTCTTGTTATATGAAAGCAAAGTTTAAGGTTATATAATGAGGTTATTTCAGATGGGGGGGGTGGCCGACACACAGGATGACAACAACATGGGGACCCAAACAAAAACGGAGCTTAATTCCAACAGGCATTGTTCTTTTCCTTACACACCATTCTTTCCACCTCCCCCTATTTTTCATTTAAGTTTCTTCTGCTTAGTCAGAGGATTTGGATAGAAAGAACCAGCACAACCAGAGCCACAGCTATGCTCATTACAGTTTTCGTTAATGGAACAATTCCTGTTAGAGCTCTTGTTTTCCCAACAGGTTCTCCAGTTTAGTGTTGTCGCTGCTGTTTACTGATGTTTTAGTCGCTTACTCTGATAACTATCCTACCCCTCCTGGGCAAACATGGCTCTTAGCTCTATTTTTGTGTGAGACTAAAGTAATGAGGACAGTGTAGCTAACAGATAATAGTTAACTATCTAGAAGCAAAGACAGCAATGGGCTTTATCTCTTCACCTATGTACGTGTTCTCCAAATGCCATAGTATCCCTGCACAAAATGGAACTACTTTTAAAGCACTGTCCCCCTGCCTGATCCCATGGCCAGTCTTCAGAAGGTGACTGCCAGGAAGGGCAGGAAAGAATGGGTTGCCAGCACTGAATAATCCTTTCTTAATATATTACTTTAAGGATCCCAAGTAGATCCATGCAAGAAAACAAAACCAAACCAACCCGCACACAAACAAACCCTAGAACTATCTCCACATGCCGAAAACTGCATAATATTACTAAATCTAAAAGTCTCAATTCTTAGCAAAATAACTTTTCACTAAGGTGAAGTGACATTTGTTTGCCCACAGGGGAGGCTGAGAAAAGGGAAGATATCACATCCTCTGACTTATTTTGTCAGGTTGAATTTGATCTTACCCACATCATCAATTCAGACAGCAAACACCAAGAGCTCCAAGGGAAAGGGAGCCAGACAGTTCATGAGAAGAAAAAGGATCTTTTGAACATGAATATCACAGAATATCCCGTTCCATCAGGCATGTACATATGCTAAAGGTATTTGCCATCCTCAGCCCGATGTAGATTCTTCTCAATCACTGCTGCTTAAAAAGCACCATCTCCCACCCTAGTTCATATACTCTCACTGTCTTCCCTGATAGTTTTCTAAAACCTAGAGCCCCAAATAAATGGCTTCATATAAGAGTTCACTAAATCCAAAGCTAAAGTTACAGCAACTCAGTGCTGACCAGCATCCCACCTGCAAACAGAATCCATCTAGCCTTTTACAGTCCTTCTGACAGAGAACAGCCAGGGAGTACAGAGTGCAAACCAACCACACTTACTCCTTCTTGTTGCACTTATGTGACAGACCTGGTGAGCAGAAGGCTCAAGTTTGATTCTACAAGCATTAAGACTACCTGAAGAGCTGCCATCTTAAAGTTCTACATTGGCTAGTTGGCAGTGAAGAGGTGATCAGGCTGTTGTTTCAACAATGTGCCTACCTATGACATGCACGACACCCTTCTCTACACCTCCCTTGGGAAATCAGTGATCAGGCCAGGACCTGAGCAAGCAGTGGAAAACAGAATACCTGGAGATAAAAAAGCACCATCTAGCTCCTTTCATTAGCACTAAGACTCAGACCTTCAAATACGCTAGTGTGCTGAATTCCTGTGTAATTCTTTATAGGCTAAGCATTTAAATACCTGCAATCCAGTCTTGACTGGCCTTGGTGATCTATAGGTTTTCTTTAGACATTTAATCAAGTCTCCAAGTCATAACACAATAAAGAAAGAAAAACATATTTGCAGAGACAGTTAAATTTTAAAAGGCAGCCAGAACTAGCAATCCATGCCAATGAAATAAGGCAGCACTGACTCTGCACTTAGCACTTGTGCTTACACAGTGCACAGTCAGTGCATCCTGCTTGCCCGGTGCCATTTATAACTCCAGCAGTTTATTGTTCTGTGAGTATCCAGAGCTTGAAGAGGTCATGGCCGCCTAAATTCAGCCCTTTTGCTCACCTGAGAGCCTTTCCAGAGGACCACACAGAACTTCCCTCAGCATGCCATGGTTTGCAGTGGTGCCAAGACACATGAAGCACTTGACAAATAAACCCAGAAAACATGAAAGTTGTGACCAAGGGCAGATTTTAGCAGTATTTCTTGCTATAGTAGTCTAAGCAAGCCAAGATCTTTCAAAAATAACCTGACCAGCAATTTCAGATCCTTTGTGGAGGCAGATCTCCTTAAATTCTGTCCTTAAGCAGACCTGAAGGTTTTGACTGTAGCAATATAAACCCCTTTTATAGCAAAGATAGATATATAGGTCCTTTATTTACATGCACCTGTGATACACAAACCCAAACAATTCTTCTTCACTTTTAAACAATTTCAGTCACACTGAAGGCAATAAGCTTCAGCTATTCCTTATGGCTTGCATCTCTAGAAGCTGACCTGTTTTTGAAGGTGGCACATCACAAGCGAACCGCATCCCTTTTTGGAAATTTTGGAAAAAAGTGACTGAAAAGGAACTTAACAGTTTAGGTAATCTTCATAATTAGGCAAGCTAAAAATCAGTTCTTAATTCAGACAGTAGTCTTCTCACCTTTAAAGCTCTTTCTCTAAAAAAACATTTATCCACAGGCCTACCAGTGGGCTAAACTCTAGCAGTGTCATGGACTACCTGCTTTCACGACAAGTGTGACTAGCTTTTTTCTCACCATGACCTGTTTTATGTTGCATCTGCATTTCTGTGTACCTGCGAAAGGTCGAACTGTTTGAAAGTCACGGCTTCCTCACACAAGCATTCACTTGCAAACCCAGTAACAGCTTGCAAGTCTCTGGCTCGTGCAGAGCAGTGCTTGCACAAGCTCTTTCTCACGGAAATACAATTTTACTGCCTCACACATGCTGAGCCTTCAGCCTTTTCCAGAGTGACTCAAAAGGTCGCCAGTCTGTGTGGCCATGCAGATCACCTCAAGAATTTCAGCCATCAAGTTCTGCTCAGCTTAGCAGTACAACACAAAGAATAAATTCTTCCTCCCATTTTTGCACAATAGGAGGCGGCAAACTGCACTAGCGGAGAATAATCCCTTTAAAGTCTAAATGTAATACCATAATGTGATTATCCAAGAAATTTTAGCAGCTTACAACATCAGTAACACAATATCTTGGTCCATTACTGTAAATACTTTAATAATCTTTTAGTGTGTCAGTAGGTTTTCTTCCCCTAGATAAAGTATGTCTGTAAAGCTTAGGAAGATAAAAATGGCTATTACTTAGTAGACCAGAAAAGCCATCTAGCACAGTACCTCCAAGAACACCCTATAATGGATGTGTATGGAAGAGAATAAAAGCAAGGGAAACAGAACAATACTTGCCCAAAACAGCCTCTCACCATCCCGATATTGGTTGCTCAGCACCTTTCTCAGCCAGAGATCACAGTAGTTAGTTTAATAACTTTAAATGTTAACGAAAATTTGATTACAAGAATAAAAATGGGGAATGTGTGAAGCTGGATTTCAGCTGTGATTATGGTCCCCAAAAACTATGCAGTGCCTAAAAAAGAGGAAAGCCACAAATACAAGTCAGGAGGAGCACCTGGCCTCTATGAGAAGCAGTAGTTTCCTAGACTGCAAAGTCTTGGTGGCATTGCCTACTTTAGACAGGGACAAAACACGAGCTGGGGCTGTACTGCCATTATACAGTGGAAGGGACATGGAACAGGGAGGTTACAACAGCGACAGACTATTTTACTACATCATATGTAGCACATCTTGATGCCAGCTTATACCTGCATGAAGCAGCAGCTCTCCCATCTGCAGGGACGTGGAGGGGGGAGAATGTGGTGGCACTGTGCTTGTTCATATCAGCAAGGGCAGTACAGCCTACTTCTTTTACCTCGACATGCTGCTCCACTGCCATGGCAACATGAGCAACAAATAAAAGGAAGACAATATGAACTTTGAGCAGAATTCATCGTTTTCATAACTTCTGATGAAAAATAGCTTTGGGAAATTTTTAGTGAATTTCCACATTTCCTTGAGCCTCCTTTGCTACTAATTCAATAGATCCTGAGACTTGATCTCTTCCTACGCATTGCTTTTCATGGGCAGATCCCCAGGTGATAATTATGCTTTGGCAGTTTTTTCCAGGGAACTTTTCATGTATATTTTATGAAAACAGTGCCCAAAGGCCAGTCCACTAATGATGGCTGTTCTTTACAATTTGTCCCTACAGTTCCAGGTGGCAGGTGCTGCCCCGAGACAGAAGCAACACAAAAACCTGGGAAACAAAGCAACAGGAAGGCCCTATTAATATGCCCCATAACTTCCAAGGAACAGATACTTGAAAATAGAGCTATGCATTCTCTCCACCTTCAGTGTGCCATATCTTGGTGTCTCTGCTCATTGTGCTCCAGAAGACTTTTGCTTCCAACCTCCCATAGGCAGCATGTACTAGACTCAAGAGATTTTCACTCTGCTGAAGAACTACCATTCTCACAGACGTTAGTGTTCCATACAAAACATCAGAACAAGACAGAATACTTAAATTGCCACCTCAGATGTCAGACCACCCTTCAGCTTTTTGATGTAACTCTCTTTGCTGTTTGAGGCCCTGTTCATGCACCACATGACCATACATATAGACAAGTGCACACACGCATGTGCAAACACAGCTGAGTAAAACCTACTGAAGAATCTGAAATCCAACTGTAATACCTTTTACTAACTTTCCTGCTTTGAACATTTAATGTCTTTTTAAAGATTAATGAAATATTTATCCACAAAGCCCCTGTCCAGATTTAGTGATGATAGCAGGGACTGTTGTGTTGATGAAAGAGAACTCCTGTCAGTAAGTTTGCAGGTCTTTCTGGATTTTCAGGGGAAAAAAAAAAGAACAAACCACAAACAAACAAACAAAAAAAATCACCAAAAAAACCCCACTAAGGTTTATCTTCAATTTCTTGAAACTGGACTTAGTGCAGCTGTGGCAGCAGGGTTATCATGCCTATGTTGTGGTATCTGCAAGGCTGACTCCTGCTGCCTTTTGCCCTGCACTTCACTACTCAAATGGAGTAAACCTCAGAGCTTTAAATGCGCTACCATGGAATGTTCTGGCCATATCAAGAACTGAAGCAGTGAGCCACAAAGCTCAAAAGCATGAGCTATTGCTGCTAAAATGCTAGGCTCTCAAGTAAATGCGTCCCATATGCACGCATCCTCTGCGAACTGGGCACAGCTGGGGATACACACCACATAACACACCCACACACTGATCTGTAGGTCACTCAGCAAATATGTGGGACGAACAACTGAACACAATATTTGAACGCAGTGAGTCATATCAGTTTTCAAACCATGGGTTTGCAGCACAAAGAACACATTGCCATGCAATACAGAAACTTCCCACCCACCCCAGACAAACCAGCAGCAGAATTCAAGTTCCATGATCTCCTAGGCTTGACCCACCCTAAGCAAGCTACCAGGGTGACCCCTTCCAACCTCTCTGAGCAGCCCACAAGACAGAATGCATGTTTTCCTGATGTGTCACAGGCACCTACAGCCAAATATCCCTAAAACTGAGTAGAACTAGGAATCTCATGATGCTTACAAATTCCTCCACCAGAAGAGCCGAGTTAAAAAATTTTGCAAATGCAGGATACAAAAAAAGAACCAAAAACACACCTTCAAGCCAGAGCAGCAGTACTCAAAAGCAACAGCTTCTTCCTCTCCATCTCTTCAAAGCAAACAGTAGAGCTGCAGGAGAAGATCTCAAAGCCCCGAGGACACTAATAAGCCTTAGTTACCCTGACCAGCCCCACATGGGACCTCACCCACACCTGCATCCATGGCCCAGGAGCAACCTTGCAGCCTAGGTTGGGGCTGTTAGTCCCTGAGCACACCACAGGGACAAGCTCCCACAGTTGGCCCAGGCTGCCGCAGGTCCTAAGCCCAGCACTCACAGCCTAGCCCAGAGCTGTGCAGGGACTGGTGGTCCCAGCTAGGGCTGCACTGGGGGGTCCTTGGTAGGGCTGTGGGGAAGGTCCCCAGGGAGGCTGGCTGGGGAAATTAAGGGTGATTAATGCCCTGGGGCCCCAGAAGAAAAAAGCAGCTTTGACCTCTGGAAGACAAAAAGGGAAAGGATCTCATCTGTTGATATTTTCTGTGAGCCATGTGTCTTTGGTTAAACTTTTCTGTTGAGATCGATCCCGTTAAAATTCCTCTTAGAGTAGCTTCCTGTTCTAGGCTTCTCTTGAATTAAACAATAAACCCCCCAACATTTAAAAACATCCTGCACAATCTTTGTGATGCACCTGTAAATGGCAGTTCCAGCAGGGTTTGTACTTTTAATTAGACAGGAATATTAACTACACAGTGCTAGCAGGTAAATGCATTTGGTGAGCTTTGACACTTTGCCATAGGACTGGGGACTGTCAGTGGTCTGGCAGCTCACAAGGCAAATCCTATCTATTTACTCAATGATTTTATGAGAATATCTCCAGTGCAAGATGCTGATTTTCTCAAGCCTGTATTTGTTTACAGAGAAATCCTGAACTGCTAATTATGCTGGCTCCTGAGCTCTCTCTGTCAACCAGCAACTAAAGCAAGCTGCGCATTTGCTTACAGATGCAAAGACAGAATATTACATGTTTCCCTTCAAACATCAGCACATGCTAACATACACAGGAATTAGAATTTAATGACTGGGCATTAACCTGCAACAAATCTGAGGCAGCAAATAGTACATAGCAATTAGTACGCAAAATTCAGGCATACACCCACCTAATCAGGCACCTGCTACTTCCACTGAGGTCAAAACTGTGTAACAGTTTCCTTGAAGACATTCGTATGCAAAATATCCAAACTGATGAGCTCTGGAGCATCTTAGTATCTCAATGAACTGTTTATGCCAGATACAAACCTGTTACTGTACACAGTTGGGATAAGATGGTTCTGCTCCTGACACATACAGATGGCCTCTGTTTCTTGTTAACTATCAAGGACAGAGCAGGGGCTGTTTGTTTAAACTGGAGTCTGCTTCTCTTGGCTCTGGTTCAACTTCCTGGTTTCTCTAGTGATCAGACTTGACTGACGAAAAGACTGAGATGTTCCAAAGTCTCAACCCAAGGTGTCCAAACTAAGACCCACATTTGTCCTGATCACTACAGCTTCATCAAGCTAGAAGAGGTCATCACTTGTATAGAAGACCTCAAAATGAAGCAGCATGTTGTAAAATGCATGTTTCAAGCACTGAAAGAGGCTGCCCAGGGAGGTCATGGAATCACCAGCCCTGGAAGTTTAAAAAATGCATAGATGCAGTGCTTGGGGGCATGGTTTATTGGTGGCCTTGGCAGTCCTGGGTTAATGGTTGGACTTGATCTTAAAAGTCTTTTCCAATCTAAATGATTCTATGATTCTATGAAAATGAGAGCAGATTCCCTAACTACTTTTCTCACACTTCTGCTTTTGTGTTACGCCCCACCACCAATTCACAATCACGGGATCCATCTCCTCACAGATGCCCAATATTCTTTCCAAATCTGGCAGCTCAAAGCGGTGTCTTCCTTTCTATCCCATAGTGAGACTGAACATCTTCATCCTTCATACAGGGATGCAGAATATATAACTCACCATGTAGTGTCCTGTTTGCTTTGCTACCATGCTCTGGGCCATTCTACCTCTTCTTCCCAGTATCAGTATGCAGGCAAGACTCTGCAGGGATGCAACAGTCCTCTTAAAATCTGCTTGTGAACTTTCCATTCAGTCTCTACCACACCTGTCATGCGGCAACTTTTCAATTGTTTGCTGCACAGATCAGATTGGGCAGGTGAGAAAAGTACTAACATTTTGAGATGTTGCTGCAGCGCTATTAGATGGCTTCATTAGCTAACTAGAAACACCTGTAGAGGTACATCTGAAATTTAGGTCTTCTTATAGGTTATGCCCAGTATTTTCATCTTTCCTAACTCTGACAAGAATTTTATTTTTCCCAGTAAAAAGAGATGTATAAGGAAATGAGCAAACTTGCAGAGACAGTGGTGAGCAATCTCTTTTTCCCAAACTGGTCCAAAAGCTTGTGTTTAACAGTGGGTGTTTTGTAGGATATTCTCCCTGACAGTCTGTCCACTGCACCTTCCCCAGTACTAGGAGCTACTAAGAAAAAGAGAGGACATATTCTCATCAAAAGTCTTAGGTCTGTTTCCAGTTAAGGGTGCAGTAAAATAACATGTCATTTATAAAACCAGATGGAAAAACCCAAAGAACAATTTAAAGACCGGCTCGTTTCTTCTCAGAAAAATAAATGTCAGCCTAGCCCCACCTTTTCTTCTATACACAGGACAGACTGAGGAGAAAAGAGGTCAGATGCTTGTTTCTGTCTCATGAGCTAAATATTTCCCTCATGCTTGCACTAGAGAAGTCTGTAGTAGCTAGCAGCACCTTTAACACATTGAAGAGGTCAGTGAGATCCAATTATTGCCTTCAGGTTGTTTTTAAATATTAACACAGTTGCCAAATGACTAATACCTGCCTATAGTCCGTTACGTACATGACCCATGTCACCCAAACTGCATACCAGATTACTTTGTCTCATCTCTTTTTTTACCACATCTCTCCTAGACTGAAAGCTCTGTGAGTTGAGCTGCTTTTTTTTTTTCCCTTTAGCAGCTAGCAAATGAGGGCCCACCTTAACAGATTCATGACAGCAACTGCTTTTAGTCAAAAAGACAATTATAAATTTAAATAAGTTGATGTTTCCTCACCAAAGTAAGCAAAACCAACATGGTTTTAACTTGAAATACTGTTGTTACAACAAGGCTTTTGCTTCTTATAAACAGCAAAAGAAAGGAGAGGGTAGGGTATTTAATTTCCTGATTAAATCCATGAAGCAAAAGGATCCAGTCTGATTTCTACCCAGGCCTGAGAGAATCTACCTCTCGTATGAAAGCACTATGGCTGCGAGGCTACCGAACAGCTGAATCTTACAGTTTCATTATGTTCTTATACAATGTTATACAAGTCACCGGAGCAGGGACTGAAATCCAATATATACTTGCTTCTGTGTATTTGCTAACCACTGGCCTAGGGAGTATTTGTCTCTTTTTCTTGGGCTCCGGAAAAACTAAGGGTGTACTGCCCTTTCTTCCTAATATATTCAAAAGTGCTGGTAATTCAGTGGGACTGGATTATCCAGCTCTACCCAGGCACAGAGTGGAACTGGATGAGGGATTCCCAGTTTCTGGGCAAATGCATTAACCCCTGAGTAAGCAAAAGGGGGAAATGACTGTGAAGAAAAATCCACTGCTGGAAAAAAATAAAATCCTGGCAGTAACTAGTTAGAGAATTTGACCTGAATTCATAAATAGTTTTGGGATGACCTAAATATCATTTTCCCAACAAATTTATTATTCACCAGCATTTTTTTTCTCTGGTTTTTGCAGGCCACTTGGTTCATTTGAGGTGCCTCACTATAGGCATCAAACAACAGTAAACCTAAGGAGGTAAGGTTTTCTTTTTATGCAGCTTGGATGGAAAGAAACTCACTATGAGCTTCCTTAGTCCACACTGAGAAAGCTGTAGCCTGGTTTTCTAGAGTGGCCATCATCACAAAATTGTCACTGACAGGAACACAGCAGACAAAATGACCACAGCCATCCTCAAGAACGCCATCCTCCCACATTAAAGGTCACAAAATGCCTGACAGAATTGCCCTTTTCGTAAGTCACTGGAAATACTAGGACTCCCAAGAAAAGAGGACAACACGGTATCATCTTCAGACACAAAGCAAAATGCAAGGGCACCTAATTAGAGGTTTCACAAATATCAACAAGGCAAAGTTGAAGCAGACCTCAGTCTGTGGGAAGGAATCAATTTTCGGTCACCCCATGATGGAGACCACAGCCATGACTTCCACCGCCACAACAGCCTGGCCACGTTCCGCCTCCGCCTCTGCCAGCAAGGCCCCAGTAACAAGGGCAGGCATTCACCAGATCCTCTGCATCCGTTTTTGTCCTTCAAAAGGAAGCTTTGTAAAGGATGAGTAGATGTCAGGGCTTTCTCTGTTGAAGATGCAGCAAAGATGAAATATCCAGAGGATGAACTCAGCTCATCTTTCACCAGGCTTTCCAGACCTGGAAGGCAATTGGTATCCGTTAACAGGACCTGACAAGCCTAGCAACCGAAGACGGGACTCAGACCAGGGATATGTAATTAAGCAATAAAGTCTACTGAGCTGTGGCTGCTGAGGGTTATTACGTGCTTCAGGTGGTATGAAAAAGCATAAAGCCATCAGCCACAGCACCTCAGAGGTGCAATTCTGGAGGAAATCACGGGCTTGTTGTTCTTCTTGTGAACCTGGCAGCTGGTGGGCCTGCATGCTGCCCTCTACCCCGGCCGGGCGGGACCTTCCCTCAGCCCCCAGAGAGGCCTGTGCTGCTGCCCACCCCAGGGGCCTGGGCCCACCGCCATCCCCAGGCTCCCCCAGCGCACATGCCTCGGGTGGAGACATTGGGCTGCCATGGTGGGCTGCTGTGGGACAAAAAACCCACTGGCTCAGGCTCCAGCCCACAAAAACCTATTAGAGATCCCCCACGGGGGGCTGCAAGCCCTCTGCAGCACTCACAGCCCCTTGTCCAACTGCACGCCACTCGCCACCCTTGCTCAGAGGCAGTAATTCTCATTTGGTGGCTTTTTTTCACCTGACAGTTTCTTCTGAGAATCTGTTGGTGTAATTAAGAGGGAGTTTCGCAATAACTTCCAGTTGTTCCGTGCACATAAACAGAACAGCCAGCAGGCCACATGGGAACGCTGTGCGAAGGCAAGCGTGTGGCCATGACACGCGTCTGCCCTCCCTCTGTAATGGTTTTCTTCATCCCTGACAGAATCATCCCCCATAGCAGGTGACAGGGGGTGCTGGGGCACCCCAGGGCCCCCAAACCCACCCTGCATGGGGCAGAGCAGCCCAATCCCTGTCCTGCTGAGCCAGGGCGCTGCAAGGAGAAAAGTCCAAAATAAAAGCCTCTGTGAGAGGCAGGTTAAAGGCAGGCTGCAGCTTAACCCACCCTTGAGGACACCTATGGCTGAAGACAAGGACACTGGTGTGAATTGGACAAAAAACCCCACAGGTTCAGCGTGAGGAGACTCCTCCGCCATGCCTGAAATGCTGCAGGGGTCTGGGGCCACTGGACTTCTTTTGCAGCCGTTCATAAGGGAGCCCCCTCCAGTGAGACTAGCCAAGAGCACACCTGCTCCTTTATCTGGTTGACAAGAAGTATACAAAGCTAAAGAAATAGGTTTTATTCTACTACTTTATTTTTACTTCTACTATTACATACAGAAAGAGACCCACGGCATTGGGGGCGGGAGGAGCCCATGGAAGCAGGCGGAAGATGCTGGGTTGAAGGTAATGGAGTGAAGAGGTACATGTGTGAGGATGAGCTGTCCTAATAAATCTTCAGAGCTTCTATTTTAAACCCTTAACCAAAGAAACTCATTCCTAAATGAGCAAGCTGTGGCATTACAACTGTAGCATTCATTTTTCAGCTTTGTCTGTGCCTTAACATGCAGGTCCCACAATTGCACGGGGAAATAGCGAACGTCAGCCAGTTTTCAAAAATTAGGGGAATAATGACAGTAACTGTGTGTATTAGCTGTATAGGTAAAGTCACAACACTTGGGGTATATACGAAGTTATTATTTACACACTCAAAAAATATCACCAATAACAAATCTCATTAAAAAGACCAGGAGAGCAGGGGAGAAAAAGGCTGAGGGGGGTAGCTGACGTTAGAGCAGGGTGCTGTTTTCACTGTGTCACGGCTCAGCTGGCTGTTCACAACCCAGTCTTTCCCTAGGGCTTTGTAGCACAGCTACTTTTATGGACCTGTGCTTAAATGGAACAGTTTGGCCTTCAGATGCAACAATAGCTTACGTGCAGGACTCCCTAAGAGCGCAGGTCCCTGGAGAGGGACATGAGGATGTCTACAGGAATGAGCTGGCTGTGGCCCGAAGCAGCGGAGCAGATTTGTGTAATCCTATCCCATATAGACCAAAGAGAGGAGTTAATCATTTTCCAGGCAAAGCTTCAAATTGGATCACTAGGGATATCTGTGAGGATTCCAAAAGAAATATTCCTGATGGCCATTAATGTGTTCCCAGTGACGTACAGGATGCACACGCGTGCGCGCACACACACACACACAAACAAAGTAGCAGCTAGCCTGGAAAAAAAATCAGCTTGTATGCAAAGGTGCACTTTGAGCAAATTACCTCACAAGGGACTCATTAATTTCCAGGACAAACCAAGACTCCCACTGCCCTTCCATGTGTGCTCCCAGCAAAGGGGTGCAGGAGCTGGACGCAGAGCATGTGTACAGCCCAGCTTCCACCCTTGAAAACTCCAAAGGGCCACGCTGTTTCCATAACACTTTTTACATGCTTACTTTTATGGGTCTCTTGATGACAATCTAAATCCTGCCTGTTCTTCAATAAACCATTAATCTTCCAGATAGAGTTCAGGGAAGTTGCTGTGTAGCAATAAAGTGCATGTTTCCAGAGCCCAGATGGAACAAAAAGACAAAAAAAAGTGAAAGGGAGTGACATTGTTTTTGAAAGACAACTTCCTGGCTTGGAGGGGTTGGGGTCATGCAGGGTTATCTCCCCAAATCCTACCTGGAGCCTGCCTCTCCCCTCACAAACCCCTGATGCTACTTTGCCTGCAACACTTGTGAGAAGAAGGTCCACCCCTCCAAAACCAGGGTCAGCATAAGAAAGGGGCCGGTCACCCCCTGTACCTTCCACCTTGATGGCCCAGAAGCCTTTTGTGAATTGTGCCAGCTGGGACTGTGCTCTGGTGAGGAGATACCCGTCAGCGAGAGTCAGTGCTCATCACTGCTCCCCCCAGCACACCAGACCTGGCTTGGCAGTCAGTGGTGAGGGGGCTCCACTGGTTCCCCACCAGCCAGTGATTTCAGTAGTTAACTCATATCACGCAGTTGACAGGCTTGCTGCTGCTTTTGCAGACTGAAGCATAAAATGTCTCTGTCTTCAAGCTACTTGCTTTTGATGTGCTGAGGGTATCAGTCTCACAGAGCCAGTGTTGCAAAAGCCATCAAATCCTCATGCCAAGCCTGGCTAGTCCTGTCCTGGGTTTGCATTTGAACTGGTGACCCACAGTAGAAGTAACAGATTCTGTGTCCCACTTTATAACAGGAAAAATTAACACAATCCCTTGTGCTTCCAGGCCCCTGTAAAATTGATGTTAACCATATGTCAGTGTGTGAATTGTGCATAGCTGTTAAGAAAGCACGTACTGCACTACTCAAAAGAGATGGTAGCAGTCAGCATTAGAAAGTACCAAGGAATAAAAAAAATCATATCCAACCTGACTTAAGTGCCCTAAACTATGTCTTTTATGCAGAAAAGAAAAAGAACAAAAGGAGAGACATGAAAAAATAAATTCCCTGGGCTACAGTCCTCTAGAAAAATGGTAGTGAGCAGGGAAAAAGTAGGCACATCAGGAACATACATACAGATAGAAGTCCATTTGTTGGACTCTCCCAGTTCAGACTGGCACAGCTCTCAACAGAAAAATGGGGGAAAATTCACTGTCTGTCTAGACATCATAAATACAAGGTCTCAAAGAGTCTAGTGCTTTTACTCTAAACTCCTGGGTCTGTGATCCTTCCCTGGCACACATGTATCTCACAAATATTCCTATACAGGACACATTTAATCCCAAAGCTCTGCCTATTCCATATGAATGTTATGTTCTTTTCTTTCCATATGAATATAATGTTCTCTTCGTTCCTGGTGACAGTGCTTTACAAGACAAACTAAAGTTCATGGATGAGAAGCTCTGGAAAAAAATCCTTTTCACTGACAAAAAAGAATCTTGCCATATTTTAAATGTCCTTCATCAGTTTTATTACAATAGTAATGCATAACTAAGTATGTAAATATCCTCCCAAACACTCAGTATAGTACCTACAGATCACCTGAAGCAGTTAAAACCTTGAGCAGCCAGCCCTAGGGCAACATTTTTGCTTGCCACTGCAGCAGGCTGACCACCAAAGATGGTTAGCTGTGTCAGCAGCCATTCGCACCTCCCTAATGATGGCTCCCCACAGAGGCAAGCTGCACAATCCTTTTCTTCTGGTGTTTCATTCTTGATGAACATAGGAGAATAAAAATTTACAGCAAGAATCCCTCTGAGATACATACCCTGACCAAAGAGAAGCTAATTAGATGTGACTGAACTTAATTATGTTTAATATTGAACAGCTAGACCCCAAGCAACACAACATGACAGAGCTGTTGTTGCTGTTCTCTTTGGTGAAGGCACAACAAGCAGTTCCTCACTAAGTATGGGTAGGTGTTACCATCACATCACCCATGTGCCTCACTGTCATTTCTTAGCTAACACTCACCGTTCTAACCAAAGTCAACAGCATCCTTTGGTGTAAAATCCTGTGCAACTGATCAAAATGAACACATATGCACAGGGTGCGTGCACAACTCCAGACTTTCCACACTGCTTTCATACAGTGCTGTGTGTGGGAAGTCACATCTGGAGAAATGTCCCAGTGGTGCTGGGGCTTTCAGCAGTCCCAGCACAGCTCCGTGCTTTCACAAGTGTCAGGAGTGTTCCCTGCTTCCTGGTGGAGCAGAAACACGGTGCTAGCATGCTGGAAAGCAATTACTGACACTCACTAGCCTGCTGCTGCTGACAGGATCAGCAATAAGAACGAGTCCTTTTGTAGCATCAGGTATTTGTAAGGAAAATGATGAGGTGGTGCTCCATTAAGACCTTGAAAGGAGCACCACTGGGGCTTGTATGTATATCTTTCAAGGGTAGTCTTTCTGCTACTACACTGTTATTAAAAAATAGTAGCAGCAACACCTTTTCTTACCTTCACTCTTACAGGAAGTCTTGCTTGATCAGTTTATCATGTTCTGAAGAGAGAGAAGGGGGATACCCATCCTTAGAGGTGTATATGGTTTACATTCCTTCCTGAAGAGAAGGAAAGACCAGTCTTCTGTGTATTCTCTAGGACAGAATTCAAAATCTCTTGCGAACGTTGTATGTCTCCCATCCTCTCGCCTGCGCTGTTCAGCTAACATGCTCATTGCTGGGATGAGACACAGCTGTCCCAGGGAGGGCTAGGCTGGGGACCAGCACCACAGCAGGCTTGCTGCAGGCCCAGCATTCATAGGTAAGCTGCCAGGGATGGAGGCATTACATGCTGGCTCTGGCTAAACAGCTGGAGTTCACACCAGAGGAAGTTCTTCGGTTTTGTGGTTCCTTCTCTGAGTACGAAGTGTAACAAGTCGTCTATCTTTTCTCACTTTCCATCAGAGCTCAGCAGCCTGAAATTCTCAGTGTAGTTATTCTCACATCAGCCTTAGGCAGCAAAGGTGTGTTCTTCTTCACAGTTTATAAATGACGGTCTTAGCCAAAGCAAGTAATTTTCCAGAGTACCACCGCGAACCTGGAGCAGAAGTGGGAACTGGATTTAGTCTCCCACTGCCCTGCTCACCAGAACCTACTCTCTTCTATCAGCCAAGCAAAAAGGCCCTGTTGCATAGCTTCTGCTGACCTGAGGAGGTCCTGCAGGATGAGCTGCATTCTTCCAGATAGTCACAGATGCCAGCAATTGTCATTTGTGGCCAGTGGCTGCTCTAGCACCTAATAGTATTAAGGAGGGCAAAAAGTTTGGTGTTCCAAGGTGCTCTGTATTTATACCGTATCTTTTATCTGACAATCACAAGCATTTCATGTCTATCAAGAACACACCATATTCTCACAGGCAGGAATATAAGCAGCAACATCTGATAATCAAGTGAAACACAGGACAGTTCAACAGATTACCCAGCTTGTAATGCACCATTCCATAGCTCTTATTATCCTTCTTTTAGCCACCTATTTGTATGCTAAAAGCCACAGCCTAACCTGGCCTAATACAAACTGGAACTCTACCTAAACTAAAACAAAATTAAGCTTTGAAAATCGCTGGTGCTCATTGATTTTGTATTATTTTCCATTTTCTTTGCTAGCTAAGATGGATACAGAAGTGTCAATACACTAATAAGGTGGCTCATCTCGCAGCTACTTTTGGCTGTATGCAGTAGGAACTGCAGAGGTGTGTGAAAACGGAAAAAATACAAAAGCAATTCAACCAGATACACACTGGCAAATACGATCAGTGCTTAAAAAAAACCAGCCTAAACAATTTCATTAACTTTTACGCCTCTTAGATCCAAACTCTTGTTTTAAATCTAAAATGCAACTGTGAGCTCAGAGAGAAATCATCTTCCCACTAGAACTAGGTCCAGAAAGATTGTAATGTGACTGTGTTAGGGTGACAACCACAGGACCCAGACAAAGCGTGGCCCAGCTTTGGCACAATTGTATCTGGCGCAACCAACTATACCATCCTGCACCCTGTTTTGAGCACCTCTGAGAATGCTCATCTATCATGTGGCAGGGACTCTGTCCATCTTTGCAGGGTCTTGAAATTTTTAGATTAAAACTAAAGGCAGATGGTTTAATCTTCTCTTGGTTGAAATGGCTGTGATAAAAGTGCAGTCTGCATTGGGTACCTGCGTGCAACTTGTCCTTGAGCAGTACACCTATCCTTGTCCCACACTGTGCACTGAGGACTTAGAAACAAAAATGACTGTTAGAGTTCATCTGCTTTCTTCCTTTCCAACCCTGTGAGAATTGATTTGATTATTTGGGTAGGTGTGGGCGTAAGCCTGAGAAAGGGACAGATGCAGGGGAACCCGCTGTGAAAGGGCCAAGCTGAGGAGAGAAGTTTTGCAACGAGTTGTAACACATGAGGCTCCTGGCCTTACTTACCATCATCTGTAACCTGCGTTCTAGTCCCAGGAAAGTGGATTCTCTCATATTTGTTAACCTTCCCTCCCTGGTTAACTCTTTCCCTGGTCCAGAGCATGGCAGACAGAGGAGATCCTGTGCTTGGGGAAGAGGTGAGTTCTGCATTTCCACTTCAGTTATTCAGCAGGTTCAGCTTGTTGAGTGAGTAACCTCACAGGTGCATCTCTGGATGCAATCCACTGGTAGGGTTTAGGACAGTGAATCAGCCAGCTACTATCACAGATCCCAGTGTGGTAATCTTGAGAGCTGGCACTTAAATTTACAGTAGATCCTGGAGCCAGACCATGTACACATGCCACATGTGGCCATCTTTTCCCGTTCTTCCAAAGGTGTTATGTGTTAACTATTCCAGAGAACATATGAGCTATAGCACTGCCAAGAAATGGCAGCCTAACTGCTGTGTTCTTTTAAGAAAGAATGCATTTGTAAAAATAAAAAAAATCTCTATTCTGTCAAATTACAGTCAGTTATCATTGCCCTCAAGCCAAGATCTATTGGCTCTCAGTCTGATTTAACTCAGTTACTGAAGCACACTGGAAACACCCGTCATTTGGGGGGAAAAAGAATTATTACCTTTTACTCATTAGTAGTCAGTAGGATTTTGAAACAAACTTCTTAGGGGAAACTTTCTTCCTTCCATCTCTAGCTTTTCAAGATTAACAGCATCTCTTCCATTTTGGAATAATAGCTACCTGGTAGTCTTGGGTCACTGGGCCGTCTTCAAGGCATCATTGCTTTCAGTTGGATATCCAATCAACTTTTATAGCCAAAATATATTTTTGCTTCTTTTTTCCCCTGGTGCCATCAAAATACTGGTTTGGACAAAGACAAATGCTCTTGGACGGACAAATGCGTACCAAACTATCACATGCTTTCTCAAATCCCAGGGGCCACAGATAGCTCCATCACAGTCTGCAAGAAGGTGGTCACATTCTCATGCTTACTAGCCCACTTCAGTGTACATAAACCCCAAAGCACACAGTGTTTCCCTTTATAGCAGCTCAATTTAATGTAAGGAACCACTGGAATAAGCTAGCTTTTTGATCCATGAAGCAGAGCTGTAATTTACATTTTGTTCTGTTTTTCCTTCTTATCACCAGCACTGTCAGAAGTCTCTTGATTCATTATTGTGGCAATGGAAACACTGGAACACTGAGACAGCAGCATGTGTAAATGTGGAAGATGCAACATTACTGACCTGCTATTCCAGGACACTGTGGGTGTCCCGGGAGATTACATTGCCAGAGGGAAACGCAGTCTTGCTGATGGGGAGCTTTAGGTCCACAGAAACTTGTGAACAGGCCCCAGAATTATTTAATGGGG
This sequence comes from Falco peregrinus, assembly GCF_023634155.1. Taxonomy (NCBI): domain Eukaryota; kingdom Metazoa; phylum Chordata; class Aves; order Falconiformes; family Falconidae; genus Falco; species Falco peregrinus. The sequence continues at coordinate 9,718,582 of NC_073732.1, read as the reverse complement.
AGTGAGTGAAGAGAACAGAGCACAGAGGAACAGGTTTTGTGGGAAAGTGAGCAGACGCAACTTTATAGCAACCTGATTTTTGAAACAACCTCAAATTACCCCATGCAAATAGGCCTCAGCCAGTGCCTGTGACCCTGCACATACTGTCACAGCTTGAAGGAGTTATGGATGTGCAAAGTTGCCACTAAACACTTCCGCACTGCACTGGGAGCCAGGATCCCGAAACCTCCCCTACCCCTAATACTGGAAATGACAGAGCAGCAGTGAGACCCAGGGTCAAAGCTTGTGACAAAGCCAGCGATGTACCATGGCCAAGTACTGGAAATGCAGTGGGAGCTGAGCCCTGTGCCAGAGACTTGCCCATACCCTCAACTCTAGCCCACCCAATTTGCTGAATGAATGACAGAAAACTTCTCATAGCAGCCCATCAGTATTGCCAGCCTCCTCAACGGGTGGCCAGCACCCCCAGCTCCCTGCAGGAGGGCTCAGTACCCCGCAGCCCTGCCTGCGCACAGACAGGAGCTGAGCACGAGGAAGATGCCAGGTGCCCCAGAGAGCCAGTGCGGACCCAAGGCAGATTTGCAGTGCGCAGCTCAGCCCTGCATTCAGCCCACAACACTGCAGTACTGTCAAACACAAAGAATCATTTTGAAAAAGAGCCTAAGAAAAGGATTCTGTAGATATTTTGCCCAGTCTTGTTACTGGCAATCTATTTGACCTAGTGAACAAACATGGAAACTTTTCCAGGAAACGTGTTTCTTTATTTAAATAAAAATTAGTGCCAGTAGAAACAATAAACTTTAAATACATGAGACAATTATATACAACTCAATGTTAGGAATTATATACATCGGTTTTTTACAGATACAAATACATATATACCAAAAGTAAAAGGACGAAAGAGAAAGCAATGGAAAATGTGACAACTTGCGCATGTCAGTCTCATTTGGAAAGTTTCAGGATTCAAGTGATTCCAGGCAAAGTGCCAAACTTAATTTGGCTTCTCTCAAACTTAAAACAGCCCCTTTTGGAGTAAATCTACCAAAAAGCTTTATATGGTCTGATCCAAAGTTCACTGAAGTCAATGGAAAAACTCCGGCTGCCTTCAGTCTGGACTGAATCAGGCCCTTTCTGAGCACAATGGAGCCTTTGTTCTGCTGCCTTTAGAGAGAGACAGTGATACCTCTGCAGGCTACATCATGTTAACCCTCCAAGTCAAAAGCAGAGTTCTCCCTTCCAAATGGAGAAGTACAGCAGCCTCTTGCCTCAGTTTGTTCCTGCTGTTCAGCATTCATACTTTTCAAGCTGTCTCTCAAGCTCTAATGCCAGTGGCTAAATCACAGAGCTATTTTAGCACAGGAAATAGGTGAAGACATTTTGCAAACATTTTGCTGTGCAGTGCTTTAGATTCAGGCTCTTCAGCCCTCATGCTTCAGAATCAAACATTGTAATAAGTTATTATAAAATATAAGGTATGATTGAATTATTAATTCTTTTTTTTTTTTTTGTTCTTACTTCTTTTAACAGTGCAATAATTTAGTAACTAATTTCATGAGCATTTAAAAAAAACACAACACAGTACCATTAAACTGGGGGGGGGGGGGGGGGGCGGGGAGGGGCCGAGGGGTGTGTAGTTTGTGGTAGTTTCCAAAACTAGTTACCAATGACTTTATAGAAATGCATGTGTCACATGCAAGCTGGTTAAAAAAACTGCAATGCAATGTTTATCTACACTGGATTAAATAGGGCAGAAAGTCGAGATTCTTTAATGATGTAAATGGGCACAGTTGTACTGGCCTCAAATGGAGAATTTAAGTCCAACAGATAGGCACAAAACTTTGTGCATGTCCCCTGACATCAGGAGGACTCTGCTGATGACTTCGGTGGGGCCAGGATTCCACCCTTGCTAGGTTAAATTCTATTCTGAATTCCACCTATTTTTCAAGGGGGAGTAACAGAGCAGCATTTGTTCAAGCCTTTCTACATCTTACACCTTGTAACAAAGATCTTTTAATGTCTCCTGTAACTTACAGATCTTTGCCTTTAGTGATCAAATGTACATATACATAATAAAAATACAAAAGCAAATAATAAAACCACTTTTCCTACTAGCAACTGGCTAGTTTAAAGACTGGATTGCAGCAGAAGTTGGTGAACCCGACCCAGTCAGTACAGGTACAACTTAAGCAAAGATAGATATAGTGGCATGGATCTGAAACTGGGCTCTACATACCTCCTAGAAATTTGGTACCTTTATTTTTTTTCTTTCATTCTTTCTGTGCCTGAAGTTAGTCTACAACCATGCTGCAATCTCCCTTCAACTGCAGCATCAACAATTTTTCAGGTTTTATGGCCTCATTGAGCAAATCGGGTGTTGGCTGTTGTTTGTTATAAAGAAAACACAGTAAAAGTACTTCTAGTCTATCACAGTTTTCTGTGAATGAGCATTACCCATTGTCTTTAACAGCCAGGCACTTGCATTAGGTTCCCTAACCATTTCCCAGATATTTGCAGAATTCTGAAATATGCGGAGACAGGCCAGTAATAGTTACCCCATTAGAGAATATATATATATATATAAATATAAATATAAATATATATATATTCTCGTTGTTCTTAGCTCTTATGGTAAGAAATAATAATGGAAAAATTAAAATGAAGCATCCCAGTTATGTGCAAGTTACACTTTGGAGTTGGATACCACTGCTTCCTTGTCCTGCCAGTCTCAGGAACACCTCGGGCCCGGGGGCACGGATACCTGTTCAGAGTTCATTGGAGAGCAGGAAAGTAGAACCACAAGTTCTTAGTGGGAGCTCCACTCACACTTTGGCAGCTGATCAAGGGAGCCCTGCAAGTGCTAGGAGTTCTTGTGGATGTTTTCCACAGATCCCTCGCTGCTCTCATTGAGGAGCATTTCTGACACTTCCCCCAGTTCAGCATCCGGCACTTCCTCCTGGATGGTGAAATGCACGTCTGGGGAGGAGGATTCAGAGCTCACACTGCTGCCTTCCATTGAGCAGATGGCGCAGGACAGGGACGGCACCATGCTCTCCTGCAGCATGTTCAGCATCATGGGGATCTGAACAGATTTCAGCCCCGATATGGTTGGTAGAGGCTTCACAGCTTCCCCCCATTCTCTCTCCTCATCTTTGTAAAGCAGAAGCAAATTGGACTTCTTCTCTTTTCTTTTGGATTTCATGTAGCCAAGCATTATTCCTATCAGGAAGATCCCATAGAAAGACATGACGATCAAAATGTAAAAATACTCGTTGCTGTTGCTCTTCTCTGTGTTGCGGGATTCAGCATCAAGCATGGCTTGGGTTATGTTTGCATGGTCCATCTTCAGCATGGAAAGTGTTTTACCACAGCTAAAGCCTGGAGGAGAACGTGGGTATATGTAAGATCAAACTTCAAAGATAAAAAAGAAACATCTTAAAAAAGATACCCCCAAACGATTCCTTGCTACTCATAGCTTGCAAGCTTGCAAAACAGACACCTGATTGAAGCTTGCAGTCTATCATACCTCTGCGTTAACATTAAAGTGAATGAACTGTTAATCAGATACAGAAAGTATTAAAGGAAAGAAAATGCATAATATTAAATCATGTTGAGTTCTATGCTGAAATATAAAGCCCTGAATCCACATGATTAAAGAAAGAAAACCATACAGAAATACTCCACTAGGCACTTAAATATAGTTTTGTGCTACTTGACCATGCTTCCATGGGGAGGGGGAAGTTAGAAGTATTATTTTATTCAGTGCTGCAGGAAAAAAAATATCAAAAAGCAACTTACTTCGGTATGCAAATAATTCCTCCTTTTGCAAAGCTCAAGAGACCTTTCCTCTACCAAATGCCGGGTGTTCTGAAAACTTTCCTCTGCTGCAGTTGGAATAAATAGCTCTCAAGAAATGTTTCATCACGTGTTTTAGAGGCACAGTTTATAATAGTTTTGTGTTGGAGTCAACAGACGAACTTGAAGGATTGCAGTTCAACCCACTGAACTCTTAACAGCTGTGAAAAGAAAAAGAGTTGGGAATTCAGATTTTACTCTTTCCTAACCAGTTCAGCACTGGCTCTTTCAGCTTGGGAATCTATTCCTCTCACTGCCATTCTAATTGCTAAATCTGACCTGTTACCCTGAGAACTGCTATGCAAAATGGAAAACCTGCACACGATTATTCTCTGTTTGTCATAAAATATGGAAAAATATACATCTGAATTTTATAATAGACACTATCAAGTTATTTACATGCCTGCTATACATAGTTTTCCTGAAGAGATAGGGGCCGAAACAGGTTATTTTCTTTGCCTGGGACTAGTGACAAAGCCTTTCAAAGTGCGTACAAAACAAAGTGGTGACTTTCCATTCATGCTGCAGCTCCTTTGCCACAAGGTATGGGGCTGGGAGGACTGCACCCTGGGTCTCAGGTGAGTTTTGGATGGATATGCTGGTGCCACATAACTTCAGCCATCGAAGCAGCAACTATGGCATTTTGGTTCCCCACATGACTGGAAGGGTGCAGACTGCTCCGGGGAGCAACTCGGAGCTCCTGAAGTTAGCAGCTCCTTTCTCCCACTGTTTGTAGAAGCAGCCAAGAGCTACGCGGTCTGCATGCTGTTTATGCCTAAACAGACCGCGACCACTGAGTTAATGCAGATTTTAGTATGAGAGGAGTTTCACAGCTTCTGGGCAGAGGGACGCTCTAAGTGCCTGCTGGAGGCTATTGCAGCTGGTTTCTGGGCTGAGCAGGATGCCTCCTAGACCGCTGGGCAGGGCAGAGTTAGGACGCAGGCTGGGTTGTGGGGCCCGCAAAGTTCCCAGTCATCAGCTCAGTAGTACAGGAGGCTCTGAGACCCCTTTTCAACACGTAAGCAACAGCACAGGCCATGGGAAGAAGGAGGCCCAGCTTGCACCTTGGGGATTTCACTTCCTTAGCCTCTCCATCCCCGTTCTTCACACACAAAGCCCAATTAGTCAGGCCCCACATGTGAATGTCACCCCTTTTGCAAAGTCCCAAGGATGTTTATGTAACGGAACACTCCACTTCCAGAAAGTAGTTGACTGGTGCTAGAGTTTCCCAACGGTAGGTCTGGGGTTTTTTGCCCCCGCAGCCACTTGTGGATTCTTTGCATAGACAGCAAATTCTTTTCCAAGCTCTGCCCTCACAATCCCTCTGAGGTAAAGGCAGAGATAGGATTAACCACTCTTCACATGTAGGAAAAAGCAAGAGGGAGGAGTTCAGCAACTTTAAATGAAATGAAGAATTCAAGGAAAGACAGAATTGTATCTGTGTTTAGAACCAGCATTTTCCATCTTTTCTCCGAACAACTCCACAAAGAAAGGAAAAAAGTTACATTAGCCAGATTCCCTTCTCTGTCCCTTAAAATAGAGGATCCACCCTTTAGGATGTTGGTTTTATCTCCTTGCGCATTCCCATGTGATAGCTCAGGAGCTGTTGATGTTGGACTAATGTCTGCTGGGATTTCATCTGACAAAATCTGTCTGCAGCACCAGCTTGCCAAGTCTGGATTCTTCTTCCCTGTTCCTGACAAATTACTGAGCAGGGAGCAAGAGCACAGTAACTGGTAGGCTAAAGCATAACGCAGAGCAAGTCTCTGGATTTACTAGCTAACTTTGGGGAATTTTTATTTCACATCTTTCTCAGTTCCATGTGATATTTGCTCCCCCATTCAGCTCCAGAAATTTGGAATCTGAAAAATTAAAGACAATATGTCAGGTTTTATCAACATCCTTTTATGCAGGACTTTCACAGAATGTTGAGGAAATGCCCAGCATTGTTGGGTCAATGAAAATTGGCTCAGTACAAGGAGAAATCCCTTCTCTGTGCTCATGACACCCTATGAAACCAGCTCTGAAGCTGCTTGATCCTGGGAATGAGACCACCTAAAGGCTGTCCTGCTGCCTCCTGCGGTCAGTGTTATGTACAGGTAATCACTCCCCTTGACATGAAAAGTGCTTTCAGACACCCAGAGGTGCTGACACTCCACAGCTCCCACCAGTGAGCCAGCAGAGTGAATAGAATCACTTATTTATTCCAAAGCCTCATATTCTTCATGTAGGTGAAGCCCAGTACAAGGTTACCACGATGAACTGCAGCACCCAACAGGAGCACAGGAAGATGGGTCAGTTACATCCATAGATCTATGAAATCCCCTGAAGTTCAACTGAAAGATGACTGAATTGCATATTTATGCAGTTATTGCTGAAAACTCTGTTTACCTTGGCTAGCTGATGACACCAACTCTTTTCCATCTGTTAGCCCATGACTCTGAAAAACAGTTTAATTTTAAAAAGGCCTGGAAGGAATCCCTGAGCTTTCTATAGACATGAAGAGGAGGGATAGGAAAACACTGGGGATTAACCACCTGAAAAACATATGCCACTTGCTTACTGGTGCCATAAGTCTGCTTTCTCAAGCTGTACCCTGTAGAAACTATACTTTCATCTAAAAACAAGACCTAAAAAAATGAAAACTGGAGCCTATTAGGTTTGTGTTTCAAAATTACTTTTGTTGCAAATTGTATTGTAAAACCATTGACCATGGCAAAAATACTTGCTTAATTTGAAGTCTTTCTTTGCCTGCACCACCACGCCCCCACACACCCACACCCCCCACACTCCCCCCCCCCCAGAGTTAAGGTTACTAGCTATTTCTTTTTTGAGGTTTCTTTCTTCCTTTCAGATCAATTTTTTTCCCCAATCTTCACAGAATTTCCCTGAAATTTCACTTACAGATCTCTTACACTTCCTGCAATTGCCTTTCACATGTTCCTCTTCACCTTCTTTAAATGAATCCCAACCTAGGCTATAACATTTAAGAATAATCTTCATGCTGTTGCTCCCACCTTTCAGATTCCCCCTTTGGAAAATATTCAGACTAGTAAAGCAGAGCAACAGCCAGGCACTGCAATGATGAAAAGGTCACAACGTAGCTGCTGATGCCAGTTTTTTTTCTCAATGTCCTTGTCTCCTAGAGAGCCTTTTGTGGCAGCAACCTTCGTCACCAAAGGACGCAAAAGTTGAAGCTTGAGGCATCCCATGGGGCAGGAATTCTTCACAACACAGCCTAAGGGATAGTATAATGTGAGCCCTTTCTCCAAATCAAAATGTGAAGATAGTCAGAAAACTGAACAAGGACAGAATCCGTGATGAGGACAACATGAAACATCCTTAGACACTCAGATGACTCCCTGAAGATTCCCTGCCATGGAAAATACATGCCTAACCCTTCATTACAGGCTAATCCATGGCCTGATGCTGCATTTATCTTTCTTTTTGCAGTTAGGGGGTTAATAAAAATAAAGATACAAGACACAACTGATAAAGGGCTAGCTCCTACCAGAAGCTGAGCCTGTCTAGTAAATGTATGCTAACAGTTTCACTCTAAGGAGTATCCAAGCATATGCATTTTTGGAGTAATCATCTGAAAAAAAGGAAAGAAAAGAGAAATGGGAAGAACAGAGGAGCTGGGGTTTTTTCTCCCTGCACATGGACCTTTAATGGAAGTAATGGTTTGGTATTTACCACTAGGGAGAAAAAGGAGGGAAAGTTTTGCCATGCAAATACTGACTTAGTTATAATTTAAACTTTCCAGGCACAGCAGCTGGGAAAGGACAGCAAAGATGATAAATATTTTCCACTCTCATATAAGATTTCAGTTAGAGTAAAATTAGGCGTCAAGAGCTGGGTTTGACCCCATAAAGAAAGACACAATGAATGGGATGCTTGTGCCCTTGATTTGGTCTTGCGTTTAAAGACCTGCCATGCTGAGATGCACATACTGACTTTTGGTCCCGTTGTAAAACACACGCCTCACTGAGGACCTGATTCCTAAAGTTAATGGCAGTCTCTCACCTCAAGTGAATGTCAGATCAGGCACGGTCCCTGCTCCTTTCAAGTTCTGTACAACGCAGAGTCAATTTCAAGTGAAGCTTGTGAGTGTGTTGGAATAAAAGGGTTCGCTCAAAAGCAGCAAGTCATGCACTCATTCCTAAAGTAGGGAATGAGTAGCAGCCTGACACAAGTCATGTGTCTCCTTGCTAAAAAGCCTACTTACAGTATGAAATTTATGAGCTTTACTATATGCTTTCAACACTTCTATGCCTCAGTTCACCCACTTGTGAAATTAAGAATATCTCCAAATTGCATGTGCTGTGAGGGTGCAGCCTGGTAGCGCACTTGCAGATTGCTACCTGAAAAGGTAAAATAACCATCGCGTTTGTGAGCACAACAGCAGGAGCACACGGCTGGGCTGGCAGCTGAGCAATTCTCACACAGCTCTAGGTTCAGTGTCATTTTCCATCACTCCTCCTTATTTTTCATACTGCAGAAATAGATGATGATTTTTTATATACTTCACACAAGCAACTTCCAGAGGAAGGTGGCTGTTTTCTCAGTGTCATCCACAACATGGAAGTAACGCTCTGCCCAGTTATTAACTGTGAAAAGCTTAGTAAAATGCTACAGTTCTGCCTTGCTACCTTACAGTCTTTCACATGCAAATATAACTCCAGACGATGCATACAATAAGCCTTCTCTCCAACTTCAGGGTTTAGCTTTCTTTAATTCAAATTTTATTTAACCTTCATAGCAATTCCCCATATCATGAAACTTCAAGTTTCTCAGGCATTCCCTGCACCCAGAGCAGCAAAAACTTTCCATTTTCATCAATAGTAGCAAATACAGGGTTCAGAAGCACCTCACAGCCAAGGTGGCCATCTGCCCTAATGCTCTCAACTCTAGTAGTGGCAAGAGATTTCCCAGAAGTCACATCTGGAGTATTGCAATTGCACTCCAAGCACACAACAAAGATCTGTAACGCAAATTGGTTTCTGATCCTGAGAGATGACAAGCAACAGAAAACCTCAATGATAGCTGTAATAACTGTTTATACTGAATTTAACTGTAGGGCATGCATTGTGCAAATCTTGGTGTTTTGGGATAGGGCATTTCTTTTCAACCTCTAAACCGAATTTCAGAAAGCTCTGAGTGACTGAAGATAAACAGAGTGGAAACAGGTAACTCATGATAGCAATAATAAGAAATTACATATAAAAAAATCAAAATCTTTCAGTGGCCTGATATGACAATCTGAGTCCAATGTCCTCACACTCTCAATTCTCTTTCCTGTAGCTGAAACAGGTTACAAAGTTATTTTGTCAACATACATTTCTGTACAATAAAATTAAATTTTATTTTTATTTTATTTGTGATTCTGTGAAACTTATACTTCATATTATCTTACCTTTTGGCTTTCATGTGGCACAAAGGACATAGGTATGCTTGAACTGAAAATGCTTTTTCTTTTCTTATTCCTTCCCCACCCCCCACCCCGAATAGAATTATCTGTTGGATGCACTACCTTTAAAAACAGAATAAACTGAAAGCTTTCTTTGCTCTCAAATGCTAGATTCAGTTGCACTGTATGCAATCAACTGTGTTCAATACATTTGACTCTACATGGGGTTTAAAACAGCAGCATACTAAATTTAAAAAAAAAAAAAAAAAAACCAAAACAAGAATCTCTAAATGTGATTAGCAGTATTTAGAAGAAATTCACTGACAAATCCAAACACACATTTCTGTTTCTTCAGCAAGGAGACAGCACTTACACTCCTCCAGCTATGGAAAGGTGCCTTATGTAGGACCATTCATCCTCTCCTCTTTGAAGGGCTTCTGACTAATCTGCTCAGAATTAGCATTTTGATTTGCATTAGAGAAGGCTTCTGACAAATCTCAGGTGAAGGGATATGAATGAATATTTACGGGGGTTTTGAAACATTCCTCTGCAGGCAGCATGAAGATCTCTCCTCAGTTTTCTTTCTTTTTTTTTTTTTTGTTGTTGTTCATTTAGAGATTTTTCATTATCTGAAAAATTCAGCATATGCCAGCAGTTGAGAAGCATAAGAAATAAAGGAGAAGCATAAGAAACCAAGAACAGGGGAGCAGGATGCTCTCTCATGAAATGAACGGGGCAAGGCTCACACACCCAGTGACTTCACTTGCACTGGCACAGAGGTGTAACAGCTCTCAAAGTCCACCACACTTCAAAGAATTTGAGAAGGAAAAAAAAACCAGACAAAAATTTAACTACTGGGGAAACAACAGACTCTGAAGTCCAGGAGGCAGTTGGTGCTTAGTCGTACTAAGCCACAGCATTGCGGTTTTAATTTTCGTATATCAAGAAATGTTAAAGACCCCAACATCTTGATAAGCAAGTTCTGCCACAGACACATGCCCAGAACTCCCACTGAATCCTGCAGGGTTTGCTGAGTGTGAGGAATACTCCTCTAATAAGGTACCAGCCTGGCTTCCTCCATGGGCTGCATCTAGTTTTCTACCTTGAGATTAAAGTACCTGCCAGTACCTAAGGGGTATTTCACATTAATCTTTAACACTGCTTTTGAGGACAGGGTTGAATACAGACTGTTCAAAAGAGATTGAAAAAAGGGAGATCGTTATGACATTCACCACAAAAGCAATTCTATCCCTTTAGGAACTTGTGACAGCACACAACAAAGAATACAACAAGTGTCACAGTGATCTTTGCATCCTCCCAAGGAGGGAAAACGCATGCAAAGGTAAGTTCACTCTCCTCTCCCAGAAACAGGTGTAGAGCAGAGATGAAAGGGACAGACAGTGCTTTCTCAGTGGCACACATCCAGCCCAGCTGAAGTGAAACCACTTGCGAGGTCTTAGAAGAGAAGCTACATTTCTCTTCATTATTGTTTTTTTCCAATCCTGGAAAATTTGTTTGCAAAGTAAAAAGTAGTCCGTGCTGTTTCACAGCCATGTCAGCACAGCATCCCAGGTCACTGTGACCTTCAGCACATACAAGATTTTTCACTTTCACATGGATACCAGATGCTAAGCCCTCTTTCCCTCCGATGTTCAAGGCCCTCAGGCTTTTGTACTACATCAGGCACTTAGTATCGTGTCCGTTTGCAATGCTCCTTTTGAGTTTTTGTTGTGAAACCTCCACATTTTCTGTAGCTATTGCAGCAAACATCACACTCCGTTAATTTCTGCTCTCAACCTTGTTGACCTGAATCTTCATGGGATTGCAAAAGCAGTTTAGGTTTCATCACTGCCTTTTCCCACAGCAGTCCCCTTTCAAGCTGAAGCAACTGAGACAGCACTTCAGTTTGATTTATTACATATATTTGGCATCTGTTGACTGTACTCACTTTCAGAACATAAAATATTCAGAACAGCTATTTGTATTCTTATTCCAAAAGTCTGCTTTGGAAAACACAACACACACAAAATAGTGATCTGGGGTGTAAATAGCATCAATTGGGATGAACCTCAGGTGCTCAGCAAAGAGGACAGAAAGCATACAAAAGAAGAAGCAACAGCACATCCACCCTCTCCAAAGGGAGGGATGCTGCAAGGTAAAGGAGGGAAATCTGAAATCCAAGGCTGAACTCCCAGTCTCAAATGAGGAACCCATCTGCAGTTTCCCTTTGGATCCTGTAAGGTCTGGCTTACCCTTTTAGTGCCTGGATACAAGAAGTTAAAACTATTCCTGAAAATGAGCTAAGATCCGTTGCTATATTTCTGTATTAGTCCACAGAGCCACAGCTGTGAGTATGCAGAGGATGAGTCCCTAAATGCATAATGTATGGAATGGGTTGTATGCAATACAGGGTCATGCCAGCTTTAACAGAACAGGATTTCTTCCTTTTCAACTGACAGAAAATCTTCATTTTTTCCAGTTAAAATAAGCACTGGTAATCCAGCCTTGCGTGGACATCTGATGGAGATCAAAGGATGTAATCTTCCATTACTAGGAACCTGATCGATGTAACAGCTCCCCACAACCTCCCACATGAAAGAAGTTTCACAAGAGCTCCAAGAGACCTGGAAAAGCCCAAGGAAAAGCTTTCCTGACATTCTCCTCACCAGCGCAGCGAGTTTGCAATCTGCAGATTAGGTGTGCCCCATGGGTGCATGTGGCATCAAACAGAACAGAGAGAAGGTGTGCAGCCCTCTGGGAACCACTGCTGTGTCCCCATAAGGTCCACAGCCACATCACCCTGTGGAAAATTGTTCCCATGCCATGTGTTGAACAGAAAGAGCGAGAGAGCACACAACACTGCAATACTGATCAACATCAAAAAAATCAAAATAAACTTCCCAAATTATTTTTTAAAAGGTAATACCAAGAAAAGGAACTTAGTAACAGGTAAATTCCTACTCTAATCAGGGGCAAGCTTACTTTTTTGAGTGCAGGCATTCATGCCTCTGTGGTGAGATACCATCCCTTCTTGAATGCATTTTGTTAAAGCAAAAGCAACCATTGGTTTGATGGAATTATGCTTTTAGAACTCAGGGGAAAACACTCTCCTCTCTTGGCTGCTCAAAGTAAACAACATGTGGTCTTGTGTGGTCTTTTTGCTCCTCATATGAGGCTGGTATTTTGCTCATCTGTAGGAAGCAGCAGGAAATGCGGAGTTCTGCACAGATACAGGATTCTGCACTTTCCTAACAAGCTCTGGAAGCGCAGTGTGTTTGGGGGAAAAAAATTACTGCTGTTCAATATGGGAAATACAAAAAAAATACACCTAGACACATAGAATGAATTAATACTCCTCTGAGTCACGTAACTACAGAATTTTGATGTAGCCATATTCACAGAATTTCCCAACTCTCCCATAAGCATTTGAGTGTTCAAGCATCAATGGAGTACTAATCAATTCTTAAACTAAAGTGTTAAAGGAATTCCTGAAAGCAACATAACTGCTGTACTAGTTGTAAATATAGTTCATGGTGTGCAGTGGTTGCTCACATAAATCATCCACTTAGGGAAGAGAAATAGCGCTCCGGCAGATGAAAGGGCTCAGCACAGCAGGGTCTGTGTTCCCTTTGCTGTTGCACTGCAGGCAAGGAATCTGTTTGCTGCTTTCTTCAGCAAGGATCCTGAAGAACGACACTGCGTAACATGCTGCTACCCATTTACAAAAGAATATGGGGTGTGGAAACTTTGTGTTGGTTTTCTTAACCGTCACTTGCTCACTCAACCCCAGGGCACCCTGTCTGCACCCATCATGGCAGGGGATGCACACAAACCATTTAATCAGTGTGTTTTCCAAGTGTCGCTCCCTTTCCCTACCACACTATGTCTCTTCCACGTGACCCATCCACGTCCCCCTCTCTCTGACCCTTCCTCTGCATGGTCTCGACCTCCACCCCGCCAAGCCATTCAGCCCAGGTCAGCCAAAACCCAGAGGAGGTCTGCTACCCCCAGCCACCTCCACATGATTTGGCTGGCTCCCTCTGCCCCACGGGCTCCACTTCATGCTCCATGTATTGCAAAGGGACGTGGACACAGACCACTCTCATCTATCAAATCGTGTGAACTGAAAATGCAAACTGGAAGCCGCTGCTTCAAAAATGGAACTCGTGTAGTCCTTACCCACATTGCAGAGCTTACCTCCTTCTGAGTTAAACCTCCCGCCACCTTCTCCATCTGTGACTCTTGTCCCTCTCCTTTGATTTCTCCCATGATATTTTGCTTTCACCATCAATGTCCTTCACAAACCAAGTTGCCAAGCATCTCCTTCAAAACCCTCCAAGATCCACCTACTTGCCTGTAGGGACAGAGAGGGAAGGGAGAAAGAAAAGAGATGTTAAGAAGAGTCTAAATAACACTAAGACAACAAAAAATACGTGCACATGTTACTCAGCACCACAGATCCATATTACTTGTTCATGTCACCTATGGCTTTTCGCTGACATTTCTGGTTATAAACATAATGTTTATATCAAACAATGTCATATCAAAACACATCGCTGCCTGTAGCAAGATACCTCGCATTTTTCTGAGCCCTGAAATAGCAATCACACCCCATACATTTGTGAAGTGCACTCAGCTGGGACAGCTCTGCAGAGCTCCAAGTGTTTTCCCAATACCTCCCTTGAAGAAAGAGCTGTCAGAACCAGTTCCTTCCTTCTCCCAGAAGATATCCTCTCTTTGCTGCAGCTCCCTGGGGCTGTGTGGCTCAGCCCCTTGCCTCTGCCCGGTGCTGATGCTGGGGCTGGTGCAAGGCGCATTCCAGAAATGCTTCCAGCCATCGCCCCTTGTGCTGCTAACTCTCCTCCTTTCCCTAAACATTCAGACATGGCTTAGTCAGACTTTTTTTTTTTTTTTTTTTTTTTTTTTAAATAGTTGCTCATTCTCAATGAGACATGGGTGCATCTGTTCTGGAAGGTTCTCTGCCCAAGTCATCATTACCTGATATAGCTTACTTGGATTAGAGCCCAGACCTAGAAAACGTTCCTCTGGATTAATTTGTTTGTGAATAACAGATTAAAATGAAAAAGAGGATGTAGATTTGTTTGCTGTGAGTGTAATAATCTCAGCATTAGGATTAGCTAGCAGCATAAGCAAAAAATCCAAAAACTCTCAAAAAAGTTATCTGAGATTAAGGAGTCTTGGCGATTAAGCTTTATGATTTGCTGCTGAAGCAACCAACACATCTGAATTCATCATTATTTTTTCCTAAACCCAAGAACTAACAAGATAAACCAAAATATTTCCATCAATTCCCATCATGTTTTGGTCTATTATAAAGTCTCTTTTTAAACATCAAGCTGACTTTGTGAAGACTACGGTAGGAGTTAACTAAAGAGTAGGCAGTACAAAAGCATCCTGAAACTGGGTGACAAGCTGTGCCAGGCTGCGATTTTGAGGCAGTGAGAGCAGAGGAGCTTTGCTCTGGTCTCCTGTGTAATGTGGGAGCAAATAAAAAAAAAAAATAACATCTTCCAGTTACCAGAAGGATAAAGAGAGATGCAAAATCATTCAGAACTGGACACAGATTGCAAACCCTTGAGGATGCCATGCCATTTTTGAACCACAGTTTCTAGAAATTCTTAGGGGTCAGACTTTTGTTGTTGCTGTCGAGCTTGAAAAGCACACTATTAAATTGGGAGCTCAGTACCAGAGAAGCAGCAGATTTAAGGGTCAATGCAGAGGCCAATCACCCTTGGTGTTGACAGGGCTCTGCCCTGCCTCTGCTGCACCCCACACCGGCTCCTGCAGCAACCTCTGGAGGCAGGGACAGGCTGGATTATGTCATGTATTACATGACGTTACTGGATCCTGAAAGCACCAGGTAGGACACTCACAGCCTCAGGAGTGCTCTCACAGGGACCCACTACATCTGATTTTTCAAGAAAGTATCTGTTGTATTACAGCCAATCAACAGGTCCAGGCTCAGCCGGTGAACTGCTCAATTTCATTAGACACAGCAAATCTTCACAGGGGTCATTTCCCACTGAAGTCACTGGGTCGGTTTGCTTTTCTACAATGAATCATATTCTGCTCTTTAGGCTTAATACTGAAATCCTTTTCTAGATAATTCCCACTAACTCTGCTCTGTATGTTGCCAGCCTCATAACCTCATATCCCATCGATATCAACAGCAAGGAGGGTTGGTCACCTCTTCACAGTGCCCCCAAACACCATATTTGTGTTACCACAAATCTGTCCCCTTTGCAGACGTTGCTGTAACACCTCCAGGTCTCAGGGTTTCATGTTTGCTGGTCTCTTGGTACAACCCTGCCATCCCCATCCTCTCCAACACATCCCATCCAGACCCTCTCCTCAGCACCCAGCAGACCACAACAAGCTTCAATACTTCATACAGAGGAAAGCTATAAAAGGTCCTGTCTCATCATTGGAAAGCTCAGTGGGGGCAATCCTAGGTCACTGCCAAAACACCCCGTTGTTCTTTTAGGTTTTTTGCTGTTTGGTTTTGGGTTTTTTCTTCCCCCTCATGACTGGTTTCAGGGCCAGATGAATCTCAAAAAGGAAAAAAAAATAAATAGATACAGGCATTGATTCAGGTATCCAGTACTCAGACACTTCAAATAAAATGCCCAGCTCCTTTCTGTAATTTAGCTCAGGAAAGCAGTCAATTTGCTAAATTAAAGATTTTAGAAGTCTTACGAGCGAAGCGAGCCCAGGCTTTGCCCCGTAATTTATTAGCACTTCAATTTCATTTCTCTTAGCTTACTCAACCCTTCATTTCAGAGCCAGTTAAGTTTCAGTCAAGTAGGTTCATTATACCATGGAAAAACCCACGTGCTAAACTAGTGCTATAGACTGCACTAGCGCCCTTAAAAATAACAACTATAGCAGGAGTGAGCTGCCACATCCCCAGCACAGACCAGCTCGGAGTTCCTGGTCACCCTATGTTGCCATGGCTACAAGCGATGCTCAGAAACCAACGCTGCCACGGAGATGAGATTGCCATGACACCAAGGCAAGCAGGAGGCTACGCTGGGGCTGGGCAGATAACACACTCCAATTTCTGGATGTCATAATTTTAATTAGTAAAGGAATATAATATAGCCACTTACACATAGGTAATGCAGAACTTCAGTAGCATTTCTGCTGAATTAAATTTAGGAGGTTTTAATCTAGCTTTAAAAACAAATGGCAAAAATGCAAGATCTTGTTAACAAAAAAAATTACAAAATACATTAGAATTCTATTATAGCAATAAAGTGGGGGCAATTAATATGCCCTAAATATAAGTAAAAACCAAATGAGGATCCCTTATATCTATATTAACTATGTATTACTGCCTTCCTGAAGCTGAAAGGTAAAGGTTTCCCACGAGGCAGTTACAGAACAAGAGAAACCAAGAAAGAAACAAACTCCTCTGTACCAGGATTTTGAATACTGGAAATTTGTCCATGACTGGGGGTGTACAGGCCGCACCCTGTGTGATGCCAGGCACCTTTAAGCAGGGAGTTATCGAATCCCCCCATTTAGCTAGGCACATTAATTAGGCTGTACTAAGATACTCATTTCATACTATTCAGTTGTTGCCAAGACACCATTCACACTTCTGACTCCCCATTAGCATCAGCTAACAAACTTCTGACGCCTGGTTTTCAAAGAGCTCCAGAAGGATTCAAAGCTGCTATAAGAAAAGAACAAGGCAAGAAAGAAAAGCTGCTTGCTCTTGCAGTCAAAGGAAGAAGTTCAGCCCACGGCTTTTGTGTCTCAGATAACCAGGAAACCAAACAATAAAACCCCAAATTCATTACTTTCTTAAGTCTCATCATTTGGGGATCTGAGTTGTGATTTTTAAATCACAGCTTGCTTGGGAGTTAGCAAAAGCAATAAAGCTTGAAAAAAGCAGACATAACCACAAGTTCCCCTGTTTCCACCTTCTCCCTCAAGTGTTAAGCAAGCTTTCTCCCTGCTTACATCCACAGCTGGGTCCCTCCTGCGTCCCTGGAAGCCCACAACACAGCCCCGACATTTCTCAGCTGCTTTCCCATGTTCAAAACGTAAATGATTTGAGCACAGGTTCAGTCAAGGGCACAGAAATTGTTCATCCTGGGCAAAGCTCTGGGGAGCTGCATGGCAGAGCCAGGGCTGGGGGAAGCCCTGCTGCAGAAACCAACCGGCACTGCCGTGTCATGCAGGTGGTGGGCTTGGCATGGACAGGGTCAGAGACACAGAAAAATTCCAGCCAGCCTGATCTCACCCATTATTTCACTCTGAAACAGAAACCCTGCTATCTTTGACCCTACTCTCCTTCGAGGATGCAGTCAAAGCACTTCTGCAATGCTGCTGCCTCTGCAACAGTATATCCACAGTGGGGAAATCAGCCCCGTAGTCTCAGAGCCTCAGCAAAAGCTAAATGCATTTAGTAATCACCATTACTGCGAGGGCTGTATATTCCAGGCTTTGTGTCGGTGTAACACTCGATACATGTGTTTACGGCTCAGCAATGAAGGTAAGGGTGGCAGAGATTAAACGTCGAGGCTAGCAGGAAGCCAATGACACAATAAACGTCCAACTGCTCAGCCTCTATTGTAGCAACAAGACTATCCTTACCCTCAGGCAGAAATTTGTTTCGGATCTTATTTCAGCTTAACTTGATATTAGCCTTAAAAACAGTTTTAAAAAAAATCCTTACATCTATGAAATGTTGGAGGCAAATGAAAGAGGTATGAGAAGCCCAAACCAGCACATTTTGTTCTGAGTCTGGTGTGAAAGTACATGGGCTTGAGAAGTGGAGATTTCTGATTTGCACCCTTCATTCTGTCACTTGCTCCAGGACTGAAAGGCAAAGCACGACTGAGTCACTGCCCAGGGGGGAGATGGCCTCCGAGAGAGGTCAGGAGTTCCTCCCTACAGCAGGAAAACTATAAAGGACAGATTAAAAAGAAAGAAAGATAATTTATTTAAAACTTTGTTTTGCTATTGTGAAGACACTAAAAATATTTTCAAAATAAAATAGGACTGGAGAGATAATTCTTTACAACGCTTAGGGGTATTGCTTTTTTCTAGATACAAAATGTGAGGGAATCGGGTCAGAACCGTGGGTTTTTGCTCTTGCACGAGCTTCTCAAATTCACAGGAAAACAAATGTCACTGTTCTTCACCGAGTCATCTTTTGCACGCAAGCATGATTGTAACTGAATCACTGACAAATTACAAACATTTGCCACAATGTATTAATCCTGGAAGGTTCTGGGTTTTTTCTCTTGTGGCTGAAAAGAATAAACCTGAGTCAGCTCCAGCACAAAAATCAAATGCTAGTGAACAGGATGAGACGTCGGCCCTTGTGGGGTTTTTTTATTTACCCTGAGGAAGTAGGTCTGCAGCTCTGCAAAGGCAGGTGCCAACGACCACGGTCCCTTTGCCAGTTGGGCTGCCGGCACTGGCTGGGTGCAGCTTCACATTGGTGATGCACTCACAAATTTGGCTGGAGAAAGAACAGAGCTGCCTGCATCCGTCTGCGCAGCATTTGTTTTGCTTCTCTCTGCTCACCCAAACTGCAGACGATTAGGTTTTACGGACAGGGCTGCAGCAGCATAAAGCATCCTTCCTCTGCAGGAGAGTCACTCGCCTGCTCTCCTAAGCAGAGCCATGTTAAGTGGGACCTACCAGGTCTGGGTGAGAAGATCCATGTTGGTCGCGCTTGAGCCTTCCCCTTTCTTACAACAGGCTCAGAGTGCTGGGACATCCTCACCGCCTTCTTCCACCGGCAGTGGAGAGGGAATCACGCTCCACAGATTCAAATCTCCTTCCTCCCTTGATACATTCTGCTTGCTTTGACGGCAATTCTTAAAGCTAGTTTTTCTAGAAGCAATTAAGTTGTTGCCTGTATAGCTCGCAGCCTTTCTTGCTCAGCTGTCTCCTCATGAGACTCAGTATCATTCAGAATTTGTCAAGATATTTCATTTTTTTGGATGTTAATGTACATTTAATATTTAGATATGTTCCTCCACCCTCAAGAACATGCTTGGTGAGGTTGTAGGAGGATGCCTGGTTTGAAGGAGTTAGGCACCTGGGAATGTTTTTTACGTCTGGGGAGCATCAGCTCACCAGCCTTGCCCACCCTTTCCCTTCCTCATCACGGTTATGACTCATCCTCCCACATGGATTCTCCTGCACTCTCAGGCATCGCTGGTTCAAAGTAACTGCCACATCCCAGTTTATGCAACCCCACTAGCCAGTCCCCTGAGCACCTGGTGTGGGTAACACAACCATTTTCCTTTGCCCCCAGACAAACATGCCCTTCTCGAAGCCTGTGCCCCCCAGGCCCCCTTCCTGCAGCAGTGGTCCCACCTGCAGGCACGCTGGTTATGCTCCATGCCCGGGGGTCTTCCTGGAGGTGCTCCGAGGACCATCGCCGAGCCCTGAGGGCTCTGTCTCATGGGCAACTCGCAGCTATCGGAGTATTCAGTTTACAGGCATTTTAAGCTAAAGGTGAATACAAAAAAAACTTATTCTCATTTATGCATGCATAAGCCCCCCTCAACCTTGCAACACAGTATAAGCTGTTAAGGATCCTAAATGGTGTACGTCAACACATTAATCTATGGGCAACTTGCAAAGATCCTACCCCAAAGCAACACCAGCAGAGAAACTGAGATCTTACCCAGGAGAAAAGCAAACGCTGTTTGAACAGGTCAACAACCAAAGCAGGAGCCTTTGTACCCAGCAGCAGGGCTCTGCGGAGGTGGGCAGGAGGGGTGGCAGGACATGCAGCGGGGCTGCAGCCATGGCGTGGGCTGGGGCCAGGGCGCGGACCCCACTCTGCCACGCACCCGCCACGCTCCGTGGGACTGCGCTGCAAGGTGAGAGCAGGACAAATGCTGCTCTTCGAAGTAAAACGAACCATACCAAAGTGGGCGATAGACGCTAGGCATTATGCTGTGCATGGGAGCGGGGCAAAGCCAGTCACTGCTTGCCAAGCACCACGGTGAGCAGCTCCCTGGGGCTGCCAGCCCCTGGCAGGGGGACACTGGCACATCCCACTGCACACACACCTCCGCTCACACAGCCAAGGCTAAAAATCAAGATAAAGCTGTGAAGAAAGCAGCATAAAAATTACCCTGAGTAACATTTTAACTATCACTTAAATTATATCTAAATAGTATAAATATCTATTGCCATCCTTCATGCCTACTGTCAGCTGTATTTTCTTACAGTGCATTTGCAGGGTATGAACGCATGGGGTATGCACCCCAAGATATTCATACAGCTCCCATTTAAGATCATCACATGGACCAGCAGAGAAAAATCAGTAGAGATTTTTTGCTTTGAAGCTACCAGTGCCTCAGTTTATTAGCCTAGAAAATTAATTAAAAAAACAAAATTCAAGTTAATTATGCCAGGCTCACATGGGCTGAGTTATTTGTTCCCTCCAGCACTACAGGAGTATTCACTCCCAGAGGAGCTGCAATGACAAGGGGCTCTGTGATACTTATTTGCTCATCTCTCCAGCATCACACACTGGTTGGGGACCTCACTACAAATAAGCCTTTGCAGCTGCAGAGGAGCTGGGATGCTCCGGCCCACAGCTCCCACCTCTGCAGCCACCTCCAGAAGTGATGCCTGGTCACATCAAAAATCTCTCAGAGATGGCTTAAGGTACAAATCTCTCAGAGATGGCTTAAGGTATCAGCTCCAGAATAAAACAGGCCAACAGATGAATAGAGGGGATAACAAAGAGAATTAAGTTTCACTGTACTTATGAGAAAAAATTGACAAGAGTTCTGTCTGCTTGGTTAATATAGAAAGTCTTTTCCTGCAGTCAACACGTGCTTCCTAATCTCAAAATATTTATAAATTATAGGTAAATACCAGACACGGAGATGCTACAAGCGTTTTAGATGTATCAATCTTTAAAGCTATTTGCCTCCAAAAGCTATGAGAAAGGTCTTGGCAATAAAATCAAAAAATCATAGCAAGAAAAATGTAGGGCGAACAAGTCACTGATGGGTTTCTTACGTGGAGCTGGGATAAAAACCAAAATGGGACTATTTAACAGTGGAAACTGGGTATAATTGCCAGAAGCCTCTGCTAAAGGTTACCACAGCAGCAACCTTTACTGCATAAAGTCACTGTTTATAAGGAACAAGTCCTTACAGAGCTTAATCCCAAGGCTCCTGATGTTAGGAGGAAAAGCTCCCTTCGCCTTGCTGGGCTTTGATGCAAGTCCTGACTCAG
The DNA here is from genome assembly GCF_023634155.1 of Falco peregrinus. Taxonomy (NCBI): domain Eukaryota; kingdom Metazoa; phylum Chordata; class Aves; order Falconiformes; family Falconidae; genus Falco; species Falco peregrinus. The sequence continues at coordinate 9,697,068 of NC_073732.1, read as the reverse complement.
CAGCTGGCTGCACTGGTGACGTGGGCTGTGGCACTTCAGATGGGAAAGCATGTCACAGCTCTGCTCTCCCTGCCAGAGGGCCGGCATCACCCCACGCAGCCGCTTTCAGCGGTGATGGAGGCAAACACATGGACAAATTCCTTAAAAAGAGAGGATCAGGAGTCCATCCACCGCTGGCGTTCCATGTGACGATGCCAACGCAGCCAGCTCTGGTCAGAGCAGGAAGGGGAAGGGGATACAGTAGGAAACCTCGAGACACAGACAGACGCAATGAAAAAAATAAGAGCATACAAGAGAAACAATGAAACACTTTGGGGAATAATAGTTAATTAAATAAAAGTTGAAAGAAGCCATACACTTCTTTCAAAGAGGGGGAGTATGCTGTAGCCTCAGCTCATGGTGGGAAAGGAAACGTGAAACAGTGTCAGTCAGTGGTCTTGAATAGCCGTTCTAAGGCTTTGCTGCACTGAATCAGCACAGGAATCTACATATCACAGTGGGTTAGAAATTTCTAGCACAATAAAGCTGTTCTGAGTACTACTGGAGCTTTCTTGAAGAAGTAAATAAACACAGACAGATGGAAATAACTGTAATCCAAATGCTTGGAATTGTTGGAGTGCAGTTTGCACTTATCCTAGATTAGCCCTTAAAACCTACCCCAAGCTATGAAAGGGGAAAAAATTCACTCCTGGCAGAAGCAGGTGGGAGGCTCCTGGGCTCTCAGACACCAGTGGAGCCTCTGGCCCTCAGCTGCCATCAGCGGCAAAACCCAGTGAGCGCACAGGCAGGGCTTCTGCACGGGCACCGTCCCGGCACGTGTGGGGCTGCCGAGGAGCCCTTGTGGCACAGCCCGGGACCCCTGCAACCCCCACCCCTGAACAGTGCCAAGCCCACGGAGCAGAATGCTGCTGCCTGCACCAGGGATGAAGTCAAACCCAGGGAAGCCGTGCCAGGTGCCACAGAAGTTCTGGCAAACACCCCGCAAAGCTGCTCCCTTCCTCCTGCCTGCTGGTCATCCCTGGCGCAGGGCTGAGAAGCTACCTACCTGCATCTCCTCCAGTTACGTCACACTTTGAAAACTAAAAATTAAAAGTAAACTGCTAATAATAAAAGTTTTCAAGAAACACCTTGAAACTTCTTTCCACATGCAAGGAGAAAAAGCCACGTTGCAGATTCCTCACCCAAACCATCCCCCTCACGGTACCCATCGCCGTGGCTGCTGCTGTTGATGACACCGGTTCCAAAAAGTACCCAAGACATCAGCGTTTTCACGTGGCTTTTCCACAAAGTCACAGGTGCCGTCAGGTGGTGAGTGGCTCTGCAATACAGAGAGAAGCAGACGCATGCCTGGTGGCTAAGGGCTCGCTGGCCACCACCGTTGGGCTAAGGGTTTGTTGTTTCCCCAGAAATTAGAAGCCGTGGGCAGCACCAGATGGGCACAGCTCAGCACTCCACGGGCTGACCAGCAGTACCAGACCAATGGGTCCCTGCACCTGAGGCCTCGGGGTGTCCCTGACGCTCAGCACCCCGCAGGACAGCACCAGCCGGGCCAACCCCTGGCAGCCCAGGGCCAGGGTGCTCCAGGTGTACCGTGACACGGCCCAGCAGGTGGGATTAGACAGATTTCTCTGTTATTCAAATTATCTCAGCTTTTTTATCTTTTCCCCAAGGAAAAGAGAGTTGGTGTAAATAAAATAGATTTCTTCTTGCACCTTGGCCAAGCCTTCCCTCCAAGGATCTCCATATGGCTGGGTAACTTCCAGGCTGCTTAAGATTGGATAACTCTTGTTTTCTGCAAATTCTCCCCCTTATTTTAAATAAATAAATAAACAAATAACGTGTAGCTAATCTAATTATAAATAACGAAAGGTTTATTTAAGTGTATTTTCCCTTGTGGAAAAGGCAGGGCAGCTCTGAAGGAAGGGGAGGGGGTGGTGGCACCTGGTTTACCACTCGATATCAGCCACTTGTTACAATTTAGTGATTTAACGTTTCTTGCCTGCCATTTCCCAGTTTGCCCACGAGCCTGCCACGCTCCTGAAATTCCATCGGGCCGGGATGCGGCAGCTTTCCCCGTGCACCCTGCCAGGACGGAGCGGGGGTAACAGCACTTTGCAGGGACATGGGACAGGCCTGCGGCAGCCACCAGCTTCCGGGGGGCACCTCAGGGCCAGGCACACAAGGGGCCAAGGGCCCGCACTGGCCCCCAAGGGCCCGCACTGGCCCCCAAGGGCCTGCACACCCACCCCTCCAGCAGCTGGTGCCCCCTCAGCGCAGAGCACAGCGGCCAGGGCGCAGCACCTGCTCACCAGCAGCCTGCCTCGGCACCCATTGAACTATAAGCCGTCACATGCCAATTCATTGCATTAGTCTAAATATTCCATAGTCAAGCAAGACAAAAAGGAAGGTGTCAGGGATTTTTTTTTTTATTATTTTTTAATCAGGCTTTCCCTTTCCCCCTGGCCCAGCAGCACTGGCTGTCCCCATATCCCCGAGCCAGAGGGTAAGCCGGCCTTGGCTTCCTGGGCAGGCACTTCCCAGCGGGATCTCCTTTGTCTCCACCCACCCTTCCACAAGGAGCAGCGAAGGCAGGTGGGCTCACACCTGCCCACCGCCCTCAGCACCGGCTGCTCCAGGCAGGCAGCAGACACAGGCTCACTCCTTCAGACCTTGGCGGGGGGGGGAAACACCCAAAAAAACCCCATTTCTAGAAATACTTGCCAGTCAAGATTTCCAGAAAGTATCATGCCTCCTTTGGAAGCAATCCATCGCGTCTACATCAAATATAATCCAAATTTTGTAAAACAATTAACAGAGTCAAAACATCTGTTATGGAAAAGACTGTACCACAAAGATCTGATTGGTGCGTGGTATAATGAAAAGTTACAGGCAGAAAATAGTAAATGGAAAAAATTATTTAAAAGCAAGTATCCCTTTGTACCACTGGGAAAAATCCTGGAGAAAGTCCCAACTCTCATTTTATGAAAACATTAGGAAAACCACTGCAAAACACATTATCAATGGCACATTGATGAATATAGACAGAAACAAATACAAAACAAGCAGACTGGGGTACTGGAGAGCATGTTAGGCCAGGGAAACTTTTCTGCATGCTCAGTGGAAACACCGTCATTGCGACTGGAAGGACAACTCCACCTGAGCAGACCGAAGCCACCTATCCGGAGCCCACAGCAGCCCCGTGGGTTCAGCGTCAGAAGGAAGCCAGCCCTGGGGAGGCACTGCCCATCAGCAACACCCTGCCTGTGACAAGACCCCTCACCTGCCATTTCTGGAAAACATCCGATAATCCATTACTAGCCACGTGGAGAAATAACTACATGGGAAATATTTTCAAGGAAAGATTTGTTAAGCTTATGAAGACTTCAAATAAAAATCATAATAATAAAAAAATCTCTGAAAGAAGTATTAGCACATTTTGCTTATACCATCCTCGGTGAGATGTAAAGCAAGCAGAAAGCACCATCCTCCAGAAGGCCCATCCTGGTCTACACCAGGAAGGGACAATCCAAAAATCTTCTGGCCCTCGATCCTACCCTGTTGCAGGCCACCTACATAACATCTGCCTGTGCGTGTCAATGAGCATGAGTGCACGCGTGCCTGCAGATATCCCAGCAGAGTCACACTACGCCACAAATTTATCAGCTCTTTTTGATAAAGTTATTCTTGAAAGCCTACCTCCTCCCTTCCCCCACCTTGTTATGTGGCTCTTGTGCAACTTTGGCAAGGAGGAGGAAAGAGGATGTGATGCTGAATGGGCCAGATTGCTCATTGGCATTCTCAGTCTGCCTGGCAATTTTGTTATGCTGCTTTAGCTGGAACAGACTAAGTCCTGAATTGCAACAAAATTAAGCAAAACAGTTTCATTTCCGAGAAGCCTGGCAAAAATACCCAGTAAACATGGGTGAGATCCAGAGAAGAGAACTGATGAGACATGAAATTCTTACCGAGTTTTAGCAACTGGTTTCCTTACAGCTTGTTAAGCATCCAGACCCTTCCAGCTACCCTGAAGAATGGAAACCTCTACTTTCCAAGTCATCCTTAACGCATTTAACCTTTAAAAACAACTATAGATACATATGGTACTAGGAAAGGTAACAAAATTTGCGAGTTTGCAGCAAGATCCATGATGCAAGTCTTAGAAAAAACTGAAGTGCACCTGATCCGCACAGAGAAATCTCTGAATCAAAGTCTGCACTAAGCAGCTAAGCATCCAGGAATTTTTACCAGGTTGGGATACAGGGAGTTTTATGGCAACTTGATACAATAGACACTCTCTTTGGCTATTAATATTTTCATATTTCAAAATTATGCTACTTTCTCCACCACCCTCTCTAGGAGCCAGAAGTAGCAGAAACCCTACAGAAACATAAGGATCTGTCGAGATCTTGCCATTTCAGAAGGATTAAGGACACTACCCACCAGGCCTGTTGCCAAACACTGTTACTGTGATTGCGTATCGATGAAACCCATATGAATTTTTCCATTAAAACCATTTATGTTCATAAAGTTGTCTCTCAATTATCTGGAAATAATTTAAAAAATAAAATCCAAGCCCACCACTAATAGGAAGTATTACAGTCTTAGATGAAAAAAATAAAACTGAGCACACACTTGCCATAAAGTGGGAAAGGGCATATCGCAATACATGGGTATTCAGGGGCCAGGGATTAAAGTGTGGCATGTGGCTTTTTCCTGCTATTGCACTTGGCAGTGCTGCATAACCCTGAAATCTGAAATAAACCACCTTTTTGGTATCACATGCACAGAATATTTTGTTATAGAGGAATGCACCACTCCTTCAGGTACGCGTGTTCACAGCAAAACTTAACCCACCCGCCCAGCAACAAAACAGTGTTTGCTTTCCTACCAGTCAGCTCGTACTGGGCGACACACAGCAGCCTGGGGATGCCCTTCTGGGACCACATACATGCACATACAGGCGGTCCAACGCCCAACCCTGCGGGAAGGTCTTTACATTAGGTAGGCAGTTAAAGCCAAGCAGTGGTTTCCATGTAAAGCAGGAATGAAGCGCTGAAATACTTGGTTTAAAGCATTCTATGATGAGATTAGGGATTCCAATCTTACAGACGCTACTTGCTGAAAGTTAACTTAGTAGCTTCAACAGAGAAAGCATTTATAACTAACTCTCTGAAATGTGATCTACCCGCACCTGCTGTCCCTCCAGCCACAGCAGCTGGATCCCACCCGGACAGGCATGGGCACGTGCCCACCACCGTCAGCTCTGGCCCTGAAGTTTGGCTTGGGATATGCAAAAGCTGTCCCTCCTGGGAACTTTTAGTAATTTCCCAATTCTCGCTGGCACCTCAAAAGGCAGATGGAAAACTACTCAACCCTTTCATCCTGAAAAAGCAGCATTTCCACCGCTGGCTCCCCAGCACAAAGAAAAGGCATATCCATCATCTGTTCCCCTAGCTTGCCAAGTGCAGACATCCATTCTATACGTACGATTTCCAGGGAAAGACAGTGGTAATTTTCCACGCCATTCACCATCTGCTCTCGCCTGCAGAACTGTTGACACGGGAGGGCAGGCAGCGTTGCCTCACCTGCCGCAGCTGCCCGGGACCCCCAGCTACAGCCCCCCACCCCGGGAAGAGCGAGGCTGTTTCTGAACCGTTGCCCTGCGATGGCACCCAAGACCAAGTCCAGCCGTGCCAGCGTAGCACAGGCATCGTTCTTGGTTTACCTCTTACTGCCAAGGCAGAAATTGTGTATACACAAAAATATTAAATTTTTAAAAATATTATTCTTAAGTATTAAAATTTTATAATTTTTTACAAACCACTCACTTTTCCAGCTACTTGCATATTCCCTTTCCCTGCTGTCCCCTAGATTTTTCTGGTGTAGACAACGATAGCAACTCATCACTTCAATGTTTTTATTTGTAATTTTATTGTATCTATTATTCTGGATCCTATGCCTCTCTGATGGCTTTCTTAACATAACATTTTCTGAAAACTAAGGCTCCTAAAATGGTTACATGTTTATCCTTTCTGAAATTAGTTGCTATAATAAATTACCTACTACAATAGCTCGGAACTTGTTTACTTCTCTTTATTTTACTAAGGAGACACCTAAAGGCATTTTAGAAGCTGTGGATGCCTAAGGGGAAAAAACTCCACGAACAGACAAAAAAAAAAATCAATTAAAGCGTGTCATATTATCCTAAATGAATTTGAAATAGAAAGTTTTCAGTCTTAGAAACACCCAGTATTTTTGAAGGGAAGAAACAAAAAACTACTTTGAACGTAGCTGAAAATCAGGAGGAAGCTGGAGCTTTCTCATGGCTGATGAAAGGGTTAAAAATCAAGATCAGCTATACAGCGGGGAAGGCTTGACATTTAGCCAGCACTACTGACCCCAGGCATCTGGGGACCTGGCAATAAAGACCCTCAAAAACACAAAAAGAGGATCTCAATAGATCTGTTGAGATGCCTCCAGGATGGCTGGTTACCAGCAAGGGGGTTGCAAGCTTGTAGTCAAAACCTTGAAGCACCCAAGATCTTTTAAGTTGCCAGCATCTAACTTGTCTTTGGGATCTGACCCTTCAAGCCCATAAACTTAAAAAAAAAATTAAACACCAAATGTAAGTCCTAGTGCACCTGGACAGTAAAAAAACATGGCAGAAGCTTATAGCTTTACATATGGCATTATCATAGCTGGTGCTCTTAACGGGTAAATGACAAATCATATGCAAATAAAAGATAAAGCAGGATGGTAACCTTCCTGTAGTGGAAAACCAGGCTGACCTGACAACCAACGCTCCTGCATTCATCTTGGAACCGTTACATTTATTTTGACTATTTGACAAGACTGGAAGAATAGTTTCAAAAAACACGAGCTGGCTGAATTCCCACTGTCTTCCGTAACATTTCTACTCCTGCATCAGTGAGCCTTGCACAGAAGGGCGATTACTACCCAGTCCAGATACACAAACTCACTACCAACAATATTACCTACAGAAAAAGACACCAGTGACATTTTTACCGCACAAACGGCCGAGTAGCCCCCCAGAATGTTCACCACCTGCAAAGCACAAACACATGGCTACTGACACAGGGCACTGACAAGATGCCAAACACCAGCAGCAGGAGAATGGAACCTTCTGCAAAAGGTTACCAGCGAGGTGAGGCAGGGAGCAAAACAAAAGGATACGCCTAGCACCAAACAGGTTTCCCTGGCAATGCAGCAATTTGAACTACCCTAACCCTCTACCCTCCTTGAACAGTGGGATTTACGTGCACTAATTTACAATGGCAACTGATCTAGAACTCAGATAAAAATAAAACGCTGCTTAAAAAAACTGGACGCATGGGGCCCAATTTGTGAAATTAATTTTATTTTTGAAATATGATATCCAATTACAAATAAATAATTCATACAATAAAACTCAATTAGGATATACAATGTTCAGGCAGTTCATAGCAACAACCAAGATCACATCGAAAATGAGTTTACATTAAATAACCAATTACAATAATATACAACTGGTCATTCAATTAACGTTTCAGCCTGGTCCACGGTGTATGCAAGTTGGAGATTGTTTCTCTTACCAGTAAAGAAATAGATGTTCACTGTTTTATACCCAGTCCAAAGTAGTTAATACATCACATTAATAAAAATTAAAAACGCTGCGTTGCATCACCTTAATGTAGTTTCAGTACAGAATAAAAGCTTGTGATTTTTAGCTGGATAAAGGTTATTACAAAGGACTCTTGCGTCCCGTAGTAATTTCTGTATAAAGTTACAAGTTTTATAGGACGTTTTTGATGTATGGTTTCAATTCCATACCCTTGTCCGCATCCTATCTATAAAACCAGTAGGCCATAGGTGTATGCATTATGTTCTTAGTTTCAGCTGTACGTTGTTTTTTGCTTTTGTTTCAGGGAGAAATATTTTACTGCTAAGATACAGCTTCCCCTTGAGGCATGGTCCTGCTTGTGTGCGAACTGCAGTAGCAGCAGCAGTAAACCTGCAAGGTCTTTTCTGACATGTGATTTTTAAATGTCCCCACCTGCTCCAGAAACACTGCTCTCTGCAAAGAACACTTACATCATCTAGATTGAACTTAGCCTGAAGTCCTGAAATATTTTTAAATAACTGTGGAAATTTAAAGGAGATTCACAGCATCCTTGGAATTTCTCGGTCAGTCGCTGTTTATATAACGAAATATGTAAATTTTCACAACGGAATACATAGTTACAATTTCTGATGATTCAGTCCTGGGAAATTTATATTTACAAAAGCTTTGTTAAAAATCCCCTCTTTTGGGGGGCCCCTCAGATGAGATATATGCCCCTTGTTCTTAGTTTGAACTCAGAAAGACTATTTAAAAGTTCCGGCTTTTTACATTACAAAATCCCCCACGTGACAGAGACCATTACTTCCAACCATGCACTCTTCCTAATTTACCCTACAGCTGCCCACAGCCTCTGGGACACACGCAATACATTCCAGCAGGTACTTCTGTTGTTCTTGTTACACTGGGCATGGGAAGACACACACAAAAAAAAAGAAAACAAAAAAGGAGCGAGACTAGGTACATTCCTGGCTGGCATGTAGCACATCTACACAGGGTTTCAAACCTCCCTGATGCTGTTTTTCTGCTCAGCAATGCAAGAACACAAGGTGAGAAGACGGTGGCAGCCAAAAGTATCTGACAGGCATAGCAGCCCACAGGAGTACGACTGCCGGAGCAAGGAAGCCCTACATCTGAGCAGCAGCTGTGACTTACCATCCCATAACAGCCCTGGGCAATTAACGAGAAGCACGGGCACCCATGGGACAAGCGGCCTCAACGGGATGCGGAAGCACTCAACCTAGCAGTATTAAAAGTCTGTCTTTTGTTATAAATCAAAAGAAAACACATACTCATCACAAATATTTTAAGCCCATACAAGTATTGTAAATGTCTATCTCCAATGCTGAGATTAAAATTAATGAACTGCTGTATTTTCACATTTGGAAGAAGAAATAAATGTCCACAATGAATATGACTGCTGAAGTAGGAGGAACTATATATTTATCAACTTCCATTTTAAATATAAAAACCGAACTGCAAAATGAAACGTACAGTTAGACTGTAACGCAATCCTGTGACTGGATTAGAGGAAAAATCAGAACTACTGTTTCCAAACCATTTCAGAAGTTTAAATTTGTGCAACTTATCCAGAAGTGGGTTTAGACCCTTAGCAGAATAATAACTTCAGATTTCTCCTGAATTAACCAAAAGCAGATTTTCTTAAATCTGCTGCACAATGCACCAAGTGATATACATAGTACTTCAGCAACTAGTTAGTTTTCACTGAAAATCACACAAATACTTGAACAAAGTACATCCTGTGCTGACTGCCAGCTATTTAAGAACATGTTGATGGAGCACAGATTAAGTATTAGTAATGTCTAATATATGATCTGACATTTTCCTACAGACTTGGCAATTTCCACATTCAGATTCTTCATTTTCCAACATTAGTCTTATCTCTACTGGCCAGAAGGTTTTAATTTATGATCTAGATATCTATAGGCATTAATCTCATAAAAGTGGTTTGATTTCTTTTTGTTGCTTACATTTCCATTTGACTAGTTACACCAAATTCTCCAAAAAGGTAACAGTTTTTCATAGGCAGCAGTGGGGGAAATCCACCAATAGTGCGAGAGATGGTAACGTCACAAAATACAGCACAAACCTTCTCACCATTTCATCAAAGCTAAAGTACAGGGAACCTACTTGATAAGTTTCAACTCCTATGAAACTGCTTTTCACAAACAGGGAAGTGTTAACTTAGTTTAAAAAACCCTCCAAAATATTATTTGAGAATTTGTGTATCATCTCCCAAAACTCCCACGTCACAAACGCTAACAGCAGGAACTCTGCCCCAAACACTTCTGCCATTCAGAATTGCTAGACGCTACCACAGTAGGGTACTACAGCAAGCATCAGACCTCAATTTTTGTAGTACTGTGATACACATGAGGGAATAATCTCTAAACTAAAGCTATTAAAATATTTGCTCCATCACAAAGTTGACTGATGTATGCATTTTCACATTCTCATGTAACTGGTTAAAACAGTCTTTCCAGAAATATTTTGAAAATAGATTTCACATCTGAAAGATCAAAACACTCTCACTGAAGAAAAGATCCCCCATAGCTCTTCAAACAATATTCACATATCTATAGTAGATCAGAAATTGAGACTCCTTCCCAAAAAGTAAGAACTGGGTGTAACAAACCAAGCAACTTTAACTCTGGCCGACAAATACTTCAAATATCTGTTTTTTAAACCAAAAAATGCTAAACAAAAAAACCCACAGAATTAAAGGGAGATTTTTAACGGCACAAAGGGCAGCTAGGCACCAAGTGAGCTGAGAACATAACTGTCATTATGTCTTTAAAAATCCCCCCAAGTAAGATTTGGGTTGTAGCTAGGGCAGAAGAGGGGTCTCACCAGACTTTCACAAGCAATGAAAGAGGAAACCCAGTGTAATGTCCAAACCTAATGAGAAAACACTGAAGTTGTTGCAGTCCCTCTGCTAAAAGGACACTGTTAAATGTACAAAGTTTTAAGTGAAATTAATGCTGAGAGCTCTTACTAGCTCTATACAATTCTAATGGATAAAACTGTCATGAGCTATTTAAAAAAGGAGTTTCTGTATTTGAAAGATTCTTCTTACATTTAGCTTTTGCTGTGTCAATAGCATCTTATGTATTAAACAAGCTTTAACTAACACCTGCAAATGTACCTGCCTTTATGCAGAGCTGTGCCACGACCATCTTTTCACTTTCAGATAAAAACAAAAAGTAACCATTAGGCACATATTGAAGGTGTGTTACACGACCTGGAATGTCAAAACATTTTTTTTCCCTCAGATTTACACAGGAAAAATAGCACAGCAGCAAATAACCTGGTGCTCCGTTCAACAACGATCTCGTTACAAGCATTTTCAATGTACATAATGTCACAACATCAATACCTTCTTAACTTTAAATAATTAGGTAAAAAAAGGCCCCAGTATAACCATTTCTTATATAGCCAAGTTCTCTCTATATACATCCAAATTTTAAAGATACAAATAAAACATTATACAGGATTTATAAATGTTTAAAAACTTGAGGCTTCAGAATCATGGCTTCCCAAAAAGACCCGGGAAAATCCACAGACTGACAAGGTAGCAAAGAAAACTGGAAAAAAGGAGACAGACACAAGTTTGCTGCCATAACATTTTACTAAACTTGCCAGTCATCATGGTGATGTTATCAGAAATAACAGTTTAAGCTGCAAATGAGGAATGGTGGTTTTCTGTGTTGATCTCAAGTGTCGAGACAGGCAATTCAAGTATTTCCTATTTGATCCAAGCTCATTGTAGCAAAGTGGTGCAGAAAAAAAGAATTATTTTACGTTTTTTCCATACATTCGATCAATGTCCATTTGATAGTATGCCGTAAGCTCTTTGCGTTTTAGTTTGAACGCATCTGTCACAAGACCAGTCTCAGGGGTCCAAGGATCAGGGCTCAAACGAATTTTTACTGGTATTTCAAACTTCTCCAGATTAGCTGTAAAAATAAACATTTTTAATACAAAACTTAAACATAACCGGTTTTCTACAATTAAGCATACAAGTACAAACTGTATTCTCACACAGAAAAGTGTGAACCAAGAAATGCACCCCAAAACCCCCACGGTTAGCTTTGAAAACCTGTGTGGTCACGAGCAGAGGGACAGCATCCACCAGTAACTGTGCTCCAGTCTACACAGAAATCCTGAAATCACTCCCAGCTTTTTAGGAACAGTTAAAGTTAGGTACCCAACTTCAGGAAAGCCTCAGTGCATGGAAGTGACATCCCCAAAATACACACTGTTGTAGCCCTGTTATGATACTCATCTTCTGAGATAGAATCTTAAAATTCATATTCTGTAAGCCTGAAAAAACGAGGGTGGGGGTGTGTTGTGTTTTTTCCTGATAGCCCTAAACTGTTCAAGGAAAGCAAGCTCATACAGTGGCTGTTCTCCTTACTGAAACAGCACGGTGCTCTGCATGTGACACCTTGAGCACAAAATGCTGTACCACTTGCAGGAGCTCCTCCTATGGTTTCAGATGCAAGAAGAAAAAAAACCCTAAAAGCTAATCAATAGATGGGCAATATTAACACAAATATCTACTTTCAGGTTAGATAAAAATTTTCAAATCCACAAATGTATAATTACCCTGGGCAATTTTTAGAGCTTCCTATGCCTTTTACTCCCCTTGATATTAAATCACTGGGTTTGGGTTGTGGGGGTTTTTTTGCAATTTAGTACTAAAAATCATAATATTACTTTGAAAGTAAAGGCTATGATACTAAAGTGAAAAACAAAAGCAAATATATGATAACAACAAAATGTGTAGAAGTGCCTCAGGATCAAATCAAGTATTAGTTTTATCCATTTTAACAACATATTTAATTCTCTTTAAAATAGTGCTGCACAAAAAAAACCAGAAGGAAAGCAAGCACTCTCCACCACAGCACTTCTTAGAATGACTTTGCCTGTATGTTCCATGCAGATGAAAAAAAAAAAAATGGAGATGTGGGGCAAGGAAAAAAAAAAAAAAAGTCTGCTGCAGTATTGAGACTGTACTCATTGTAACAGCATGCTCCTGCAACAGAAGTATGCAAGTATACATCATAAGAGTTTCATATAATCACAAGTAATGTGGAGAAGTGAAGGTTAACAAGACAAAGACTGTTGGAAGCACAAAGTTATCTGTAGGAGAGATGAGGACAAACTGCAAACAGGTGCAGAAGAACATTACGATACCAAGTGATTGCAATTCATTGCAGAAAAACTTAGAAGAGAATGCATATGAAAAACAGAGTTAACATCCACAGTGACCATTTAAAAAAACATTCTGTGGTCATAAATGACTGAAAAAAAGCTCAGTGCTTCATAATAGTCAAAAGCCAAAACAAGGCAGAAATTCTTATGAAAGAGTAAACAAAGCATCACTGTGCTACTGTTTCATTCTGCACCAGAATACCTAAACAGACTACAACCAATCAGCATGGAAAAAAATACAGCTGAGGGCAAGTATAACAGACATGGGAAAAAAAATGACAACTGCTATTGTGACTGTCCACTTCTCATACAAGAGCTCAGCAGAATCAGGCTGAACTAGCAGATGGCAGGTTCTTCAGAGAGTTCTTCACACAAACTTGGCTGAGCTGTGCAACTCCGCCACAAGACAGTACGGGTACTGATACAGAGACTTTAAAATGTGACTAGAAGAGTTAATGGAAGAAAAGTCTATGGAAAATTATTAACTACAAAGACACTGCTTTTGGCTTAGGAAATCCCTCAGATGCAAGTCACTGGAAGCTAGGAGAGCCCTGTCACCTGTCATCATTTCAGCTATGCACAGGTGTGTAGCAGGTGGGACTGTATGATGCCCAACACACATATCATGGATCTACAGATGACTCGCCCCCTTTTGGGCCAGCAGCTAAGGCCAAAAAGGCGCTACAGGACATCTTAAAGAGCACCAGACACACACATCTCTACATATACGGAACTGAACTTGTTAAGTTTGACCTGTTTTTATATTCTTTCCTCAGCTAATGACCACGGTAAAAAAATGGTTACCTAAACCAGGAGGACTGACATATCTCATGTTTTGTTGTTGGTTTTCTGTATGAAAAATTCACTTCATATATGTTCTATGAAATATACATTGCTCAAGGGAAGTATTTTTAGAGTCTATGCTTATCTGTAATATGGTCCACAAGGTTCATACTCTTTACCCAGCTACTCACCTGCCATGGCAGCCTCAGCTAGCACCTTCAGTACCTCTTTTTCCATCTCAGGACTGTTGCAGATCTCTTCCCAGGTTCCTTTAAATCCTTTCTTTCGAGCTAGTTCTGCGAGCTCCTTTTGATTTGGCACAACAAATCCAATGACATAAGAATGGAAACTGAGAAGTATAGTGTACTTTAGTATAAATTGTAAAGTTAACAAGTCTTCAAAAATAACATTTCGAGTTGGGGGGTTTGTACTTTACACAGAGATATTGCTCTTAACAGTTGGCTTTTGTTCACCTGATAATCTTTCTGAAACAGCACACACGTTACCTTTGCCTGCTTAAAAATAAGTAGAAAGAGAAGCTACTTACCTTACAGCAACTGGACTGCTTCAAGGTGTGCTGTCCATATGCATATTCCACTGTGTCTCATGCTCAAAGCTTTGGGGAAGCAGTACCCATACGATGTCAATGCGCCCTGCCTCTGCTCATGTTTTGCATCCCGGTATGAAGACTGGTGTGCGGCTTCCCTACCCCAGTTTCCTCTCAACTGCAGAATCCAGTTACTGTAGAGGAGTAGAGGACTGCAGTGAAGAGGGGTTGGAGAGCAGGTTGTGGAATGAGCATATGTGCAACACATCTCAAAGAACGCCTGCTTCTGTAAGGGAAGTGACTTCTCTTTCTCTTTCAAGTGATTGGCCATACACTCACTCTACTGCTGGCAATCTCTGCCTGCTCCTGATATGCCTAGAACATACAGAGCTGTGATATCAAAGTCTTGGAAAACACTGAAGCACCGTTCACCCTGAAACAGGTATTCAAGATTTTTCAGATGGTGCAAAGCTTATGGAAAATGTGAACAGAACCTCACAGAGCAAAGAGACTCTAACAAAGCAGATCACAGAATCCGAGAGCTGAAGGCGATCTCAGTTCATTTAATTCATTCACTTGCCACCAAGCAAGGTCAGCTACACCTAACAAGTATTTGTCTAACCCGTTCTTAAACATAAGGCAAATGCTAAAGTCAACGCTTCATTATTCTTAGCATCAGTAAACTGTTCATGATGGCTATTCCTGACTCGCTCACTCTCTGCGGTTTATATCAGTTGTATTTTCATACAGCTTGATGGTCAGATGTTCCCCTCCTTTCCTCAGAAGCTCTCTATTCATTCACAGGCTGCTACTATTTTTTCCCCCTTCTCACATTTCTAGTCTTCCAGATTTCAAGTTTCTTTAGGAATTTAAGCCATGTCCTTTCCTCCCAAGTCATACATCACAGATCGCTGCCTAGACGCTCTCATTTTTCTCCTGGACTCTTGTCAAGAGGGACACCTTTTCCCAAGCGTTGCGTGTGGAACTCAGACCCTTTAATGCTTGGTAGAGCAAAAGATCATTGTACAACTTGCAGGCACCTGATTATGCCATGTTATTTACCTTCTTCTGATACTTGTTGACTCACATCAGCTCCTACAGAACTGCTACCAGCTGGTGGTCCTAGTCTTGTATTTTTACAGTTTATTTAGGTATAATTTACATTTCCTCTCTTTAAACTGACTGCTGTTTTGAAGCAGATCTCCACCTAATCAAGCTTGCTCTGAATTCTAATCCTGTGATCCACTGTACCTTTGCTCCTGTCCCACCTTAATCATCTAGAGATTTATGAAATCTTTTCAACTTTTTATTAATTAAATTTATTATTATTTAATAAAGGTTCTCGCAAGACAGACCACTGATGCAAAACAGAATTTTAACCCTGGTATGGAAATTACTTTAGCTTGTCCTTTAAGGTCTCCAAGATAATTTACAAATACTAACTCCAAATGCCCTTTTGATTACTGTACATTGCAACTTTCTCCTTTGTTACTGGTATGCACTATAACTGGCATCTGACAACAGCTGCGAAGACTACATTGAAGTCCATTACAAATACAGGATTTTCTGGCATCATCTCTCAACAAGCTCTGCCTGTTGACTGACTCAAAACTGTTCTCATTTTTCTAAGAAAGTACTTACAGGAAGACATCAGATTAGCCTCAGTACCGCTTACTGCTTGCATCTCGCCTTCTGTCTTTGCCTCTCCGATTTCCCCCCGCAACACACACACATACTCATGAGATACTCTGTACTGAATCACTGTAACCTTGTCTAGAGTTTGCTCTGTAATGTGTATGCATTATGTACGAGAAGGCATCCAGAACACAAAGGACTCTGGCACTTTCATCCCTGGTTCCTGTAGTTTTTTGACACGCTTAAGGTCATGTCCAGCAATACCACCAGTGTCTCCAGGGAGAAACAGCGTACAGGAGTTCGCAGTTGGCCAGCCAAGCCTCAAACTTTCAGTTCATCTAAAATTCAGCCTTCTGAGTAGAAGCATACTTCCTCTGGACAAACAGGTTCATCCAACTACGCTTTTTCCTAGGAAGAGCACCTTGGAGCTCACAACTCCTCCTCACAGCTTTTCACAGTACCACTAAGTGAAATCTTCCCTTGTTGCAGTTCAAATGCCAAAGCACTGTTTGTCTTGCGAAATATCCTGAAGACTACATCTTCCCTCTGGCGCTGCTACCTCCCTCTCCACTACTGGTCTTTTTGCAGATCTTTTGAATTTGCTAGATTCTTCGGCCTTGGAGGTCATAACAGCACAAAGAAAGACATTTTCAGAATTCAGCCCCCAGGACCTCCTTAGTCATCTCCTCCACGCTAACAGATTTTGCTGAAACATCTCTCCTACACTAGGTATCCTCATTCCCTTGCTGTGCTGGAGATCCTACCAGTACAGCCCTCAGACCTGTGGTAAGAGACCTATACTACAAGTCAACAGCATCGTTTCTGTCCTGTGAAGTCTGGTCCTTATCAGCTCTCCTGGAGCATCCTGCTGAGAACTCCCTTGGGGTTTTTTGCCAAGTTTGCTCATTCCTCAGGCAACTGAGCTACTCATTTTCCTGGCGTGATGCTTGAGACCCACTGAATGAGTCTTGGATGGGTGAAGTGCTTAAAAAGCAGTAGGACTCACCTCTGAAGGAGCTCTAATCGTGATTTCTTTCAGCAAACATTTTATTCCTTATCTCACCAAGTATTTTATCTGAAGTGGTCTATTAATATTTTATCTGAAGTGGTCTATTAATACAGCTTTTGAAGCAGTGCCACCGTGTAATCACTTTTGATTCCCTACTAACACGTTCAGAGGAGCTTTGCGCCCCAAGATCTAAGGTCAAATCACAGATTTAACCCATTTGTAGAAGTCTGCCCTCCTTATCCTTTTGCATGTGGAAGACAGAAGAGCTACAAATGAAGGACTCCTCTTGCATACAAAGATCACCCAGGCAAAGTACAAGGAGAGGCAGGATGGATAAGAGAGGGCATAGGCACTGCTAACAAAAGTCTCTGAGCTCACACTGCTGAGGTGAGTGTATAACCCCAGTGTAGTGTGTATATGGACAATCATTCAGAGAATCTGTATTACATGGCTACTTACACCAAATTACACACGTGAAAGTATTAAGAAGAAATACAGCAGCAGCAGAAAAACCCATGTGGAAGATACCTAGACTCTGTTTGTAAATTACCTTTAAAAATTGCTCATTGGTTTTCCTATTTTTAAGTAATAGGCAAGACACAGACTATCAGAGTCATGTGCCTGTCTGACAAGTGCATTTTAGCCTCCAATGTTATGTTGACCCAGCGAAATTAACACAACATTTGATAGTACAATTCCAACAGTGTACTTCAATCCTAGAAAGCAGAAGTTGCCATCTGTAGGAACCTTCTTATCCACAGACTGCAAAGGTGCTCAGAACAGGCACATAATCTCAGGCAGTCAAACAAGCAAACACGAGACTCACGCAGCAAGTCAAAACCACAAATAAAACTTCATATAATGGAAGTTTTCTCAGCAGTGGCATGCCACGTGAGCATTAGTCTATTGATCCTAAACTGTCAAAACTGAAGCTACAGGGTGACTACCATTAGTTTAACACAAAGAAAATACCACAGAGAACCAGGTGAACAAACCAAAAGTTAATTCTCTATTTATTACCACTGAGCAATTCTCTGGTACGCTTGTCCTGGCCTCTTTCAATCACACTTATCAAATGGGGCTTTTTCTGGCCATACTGGCAATAAGAGTATTTCTGATCATTCGGAAGCTCCAAAATTACTTTCCAAACATCAAAATGACAACAGGAAACAAAGATCATCTTAAGAATATTTATATGTGTACGTCTATATTATGCACAGGTAAGAAATTCCAAAAATATAAACTTAAGATGTGTTTGAGCCCTTATATGCCTAATTGATTAGTACACGTAGAAAGCAAGTAGAAAGGACATTTGATCATCATTTATTAATTGTGCATTTGCATAGTATTTGCAAAGCGTTTTCTCTCAAGCTTCAAGGCTTCTGCTGGTGTAGTGCAGGGGTTAAATAAAAGTATTTTTAATGCACAAGCCAGCTTCTGGGCTGTTGGCGGTTTTTCCCCCCCCTGCCTTCCTCTGAAAGACAACAGTACTTCCTCTGAAGAACAGATCACAGCTAAACACAGCAAGGAACAAGGTGTCCTAGGGCTTCTGTAGGTAATATTCGCTGAAGTGCTTAAGTGGTGTCCACTATGAATGCAGTCATTGCCTAGCTGCTTTTCAGGTTGGGGAAAAGGGAATGAAAGACTCATTCTTGGCATTTTCTTACAAGTGACAAAAACACAGGAGAAGAAAAATAAAAAGCTTCAGATGTTTTAGTTTTGATGAAGTTATTCCATTGTATTATAAGCACAATCCTTTTTCAACTGGTTTTAAAAAATTCCACACATTGAGTGGCAAAAAATCTTGCTTACAGCTTCAGCAGGACAGACAAAGAATACAGGAATAGCAAAGTATCAGCTGCCTCTTACCTGCTTGCATACGCACAAATATTATCTACCAGTGGAAGATTCTTTAGAGCTGCTTCTACTTTGCCAAGAGAAACATATTCTCCTGCCTGGAGTTTTACAAGATCTTTTTTACGATCTATTGAGGAAAAAAGGAATTAAATGTTAGATTACAGAACACAAAACTTTAGACATGGATTTTATACTTTTCTGAAATATACGTATAAATGCTAAAAGGTAAACTGACTCATGTCTGGAAATATTTAAAATCAGGTTTCCAGACTATTCATTTTATCAATCTGTCCCTCATGTAAATATGAGACAGATTTCAATTCCACGCATTTTCTGCCTTCAGAACAGCATTTCCTACGTGACGGCACCGTCATGTGAATGGAAGACAACTAGAAATATACAGAAGCCAGTTTGGCTAGAAGCACACATTTTGTGCTGTCTGGTCTAGGAGTTTAAGGCACAGGATGCACCATTTAGTGACATTTTGTTATTTATTCCCAGGCTAAATCCGTATTTCAAGAGCAACCATTCACCTGTTATTTGAAACAAAAACCATAGGAACTGAAAATTAAGCCCAAATTACTGAGGCTTATTGTGCGTAGCCCAGAGAGGGCGAAGGTGACCACAAGGTTTACTCACCTGGTTGTCAGGGCAGCTATATACTCTCCTTTGCTATATACTTTCACACTGCTTTGTGCAAGCCGGCAATAGTTTTGCAGCTGTATGGCCTTTTGACCATTGCAAGGCTGCTGCAATGGGACCTATGATTTTTCTCATACAATAAACCAAGAAAGCCTAGTTTTCAGGAGCTGCCTGAATCACCCACTGACTTCAAGAGACACATCTGGTAGTTTATAGGGCACCTATTTTTGTGCCTACAGGTGTCAAAGAATGATGAGCCTATCACAGGCTTATGTGTAACACCTTTACCTTAGTATATTTTCCCCCTAGCTCCTTTATGAAAAGGAGATATTGTTATAAAGACTGGAAAGATTTTAAAAAAGTCTTATTTAATCCCTGAGCACTTATGACCAAAAGAGCCCTTTCACTGAATCAAACTGCATTATTTACAAAATTATAAAACTTAAGGCAGCTTACCTAGCTCAATTAGCCCATATTTAACTCTTTAATTACTACCCAGTCACACTAACAGCGTGGAGTCAATGTTAAGACTGTTTTAAAAGGAAGCAATTGTTTTAAAAATTAGCTTTTAATAACACAAGCAAGTTTATGTTAACATACCAGAATTTCCCTGGGATACATGTTAGGGCTTTAGACCTCTTGTCAAGACATGGAGAATGTGTTTGGGGGATTTTTTTGTTCATTACAGTATTTAGCAGCCCTGAAAAATGTATATAGGTGTTCACCTGAATTTATTAACTCACCAATAATTTTTAGACATCCATCTTGATGAAATTCTCCAATGTCTCCAGTATGCAGCCACCTCTGTCCATTCTCATCAACAGTGAAATCTTTCTTGGTTCGTACTTCATTTTTGTAGTAGCCCACAGTCACATTTTGCCCTCCAATAAGTATCTCACCTCTAGGATATGGTTTGTCAGTGTTGTAATATCCACCTAAAAGTTTTTTATTAACATACAAGAATTATAATACATTCCAAAGTAAGAATTGCTATCATTTTTAATATTTAAAGATAGGCCTAAACACTTAAGTCAGTCCTTAGCCAAAGTTACCACTTGCCTAAGTAGTTCGGTAAAAGAAGAGGTGGTTCCAATTCTTTTCAGCATATAAAAGTTATTTAACACGTGTTTACAAACAGTGAAATTCAGACACATGCAGAGGGCAAATGCCATCTCTACACGGTCTTTCTGCCTGGACTAACATGCGCTATCAGTTTCATACAGGCTCAAATAGAAAAAGATAAATTTCACCTCACATTTTAAGAAAGAAAAAAATCCCTAAGGTTTCACATTAGCCTAAAACACACTTAAGTATTATTTCTATTCTACAATACGTAAAAGCCTACAGTGAAAGGAAATCACCTAAACACATTTCAAACCCCATTAAACATATTTTGTATGGCATCCATTAAGCTTCCATTCCATATGCCTATTTTTTAATTATTTAATAACATTATGAAGACTATATTAATTTCTTAATGGCAGCAGCAGGTACCACGCACGCACTTAAGTCTCCTGAATCCAGCACCTCTCAAGACACGACATACACAACCCGCACACTCTCCTGCAAGAATATTGATCTAAATGAGAAACAGGTACAACGCTGTATATATTTAGACAATATACACATATATTTATAGTGACTGGAATAAAAGAAATGATGTAGCCAGAAAGTGTCATAACACAGCCCAGTCAAAATGCTACTTTCCTTGATAGCTTCTGTCTAGGTATTTGTAAGTTTAAAAGCTACCAAGGAATTTATTTTACCTGTTTTCTCCCCCAAGTTCAAACTTTTATAGGTAAAAGTAGCATTTAAAATTTAAAAAGCCAAGAAATTGTCTAATTACTACTACTGAGTAAAGTCCAACATAAAAACAGCTAAAGTTCCTACAAACACACTGTAATTTAATCACATACAGAAATTCTCACCTTCTTCCCAGTTCAGTAACTTGATTTCACAACAGACCAAAGGTGCTCCCACTCTCCCTGTAGTGTAGTCCCAAACTAGAATTTAAAAAAAGAGCACTTTTCAGAAAAGTTTTTTACCAAAACAGATTAGAAAAAAAACCTTGGTTGTCATGCATCTTATTTAGTGAAAAGTAACTGCTGTTTATTTCTGAGATTTAATGCATGGAACAGAACTTCCAAGAAAAAGCAATGGATCTATAAAGGTAATGCAGATAAAATCCTTATCCTGCAAGGAGAACAGATGGCTGTATTTACAGATACCTCCAGTCATATCAATACAGCTTTGATAGCAAGCTGTCCATGCGGATCATATTTCAGAAGCAGCACAAGAACTTTAGTGTTTGCAGGACTCTGAAATAAGCAGCAATATTTCATAACAATTCAAGGAGTCTGTGTTTTGATGCATGTTCCTAAAGTCCCAATCCCAAATACTTCTGCATCTGAACACCTTCCCAGAAGAGTATAACTGGAGACTACATCATTTGTATTGCAATTCCACTTTTTTTTTTTCCAAGCTACCGAAGAAGCCATTCCCACAGACCTCATGCATAAAACCCACATCATAGCAGTGTGTGGATCACCAAGGAACCTAACACAGGTTCTACAATCCGGCATAATCTAGCAATGAGCCTTAGACACTTCTTATGCGATCCTTAGGTAGGAAAAAACAGCAGGTCTGACAGTTTCTGCCACCACTGAATAGGAGTGAAATTTTAGGACTAAAAGGCAACTGAAACCACTAAGTTCTGTGACATGAAATTAAAATCCGGTGCAGGCTTTTGCATTCCATTTTTTATTTTCCTAACATCTTGACACACTCACCAAAATTAGAAATCGTTTTTTTTCAGTTCACCTGCTAAGTGCAATAATGCCAAGATCCCATTCACACTACTACAGGTTTCTCTACCACAAACGAGAACATTCACATGACGGGTAGTTCAGCAGCTTCAGCACAATGTGTCAGAATTAGTACTCCTACTGTTTTACACATTTATGATTACAAGTAATTCCCAGGATTCCCCAGTTATGTTTGGTGGCATGCACCGAAGAAATAGACTGTCAAAAATGATACACGCTGAGCACTCATCACGGATCACGGCGCTCAGTGGGAGGCACCGACACCAACCTTCCGTGATTGTTCCAGCTCCAGCTGATTCAGTCAGTCCATACCCCTGTCCTACAGGGCAACAGAAACAAATGTTCATAAACCGCTGAGTTGCTGCGGAGAGTGGAGCTCCTCCACAAAGCAGGATGCGAATTTTTCCACCTAGCAGCATTCGTACTTTCCGGAAAATAAGGCTAAAATGCAAAGATAAGAGTATGTATTTGTTGCTTAAAAACAAAAAGAGTACCTAATTTTATATCTGAACTGAAAGTTTCCACCATCTTCAAATAAACTTTTAAGGCATTCAAGGTAAACTTTGAAGGAGTACATTTAAGTTTTTGAAAACACAGGCACAGATTTCTAAGCTTGTTTCCACATTTTCTGATTTGAAGACGAGTTAAATGTTTTGAGAATGCAGATTTATAAGACAGCAGAATTCTGTGATTTTCTCCTCGAAAATAATTTAAACAAGCTGTATAAATCTTGAAATTATATTATCCTTTAGTGTCACTACAGTTGGGAGTTGGACTAGATGATCCTTATGGGTTCCTCCCAACCTGAGATATTTTATGATTCACTTCTGTGAAAATGTGAAGTCTACAGTTACCTAGAGGAACAGACTTCCCACCTTACCCCAGAATTGTATAAATCCATTATTAAAGTTTCATGAAAATAATGCAATGAATACAAACCTCCAAACAGTTTGAAGTAACACTTATTTAAATTATGTCAGTAAATATTTAAAACCATCACAGACTACTGACACGTTGTTTCAATTTACACTTAATTACAGACTTGTTCAAGTTCAAAATGTCAACATTGAAACAAAGAAAAGCACAAAAAAATCAGATACTGCTCTTGTGGCAAGACTGATAAACATTTTTTTGGCACCATTAAAAATAAAATTACCTATCGCAGAGTGGGGTAGTGTAACCTTTTGAAATCTGTTCCATTTTGTAGTTGTAGGCCAATATAAATAGATTCCGCTGGAAACTAGTCATTTCATTCACTTTATTCATGACATTTTTGTAGATCCGATCCATAATTTCCTAGTTACATAAAAAGATTAACTCAAAGAAACAAATCCTAAATTCAGTACAACAAAAAGGAAACGTGACTTACAAATTCCAGTACATTTCAGATGACAACCCACTCCCAGGTTGCTTCCTCTTCACTTGCTAAGAGATAGCAAGGTGTTCACAGAAATGAGGAAGCCAGACACCAGAGCAGAAGCACCAGTTAACCCCAAGCTGCCTGCTGCCAACTATCTTTATTCCACTCATTTACTAGATGATTAATTAAAACTGCAATCTAATCCCCATAGCTATTTTAACTTTGAAAAACTGCTGACACTCAAATGATGAATGTTTATCCCCAACCTTTTTTATTTAAACTATGATTGCATTGATTTTGTTGTTAAGAACTTGAATTATGTTTTTTAAATAATTTTTAAAATTATTTATCCTTCAGTTACTTACCGGAACAGCTGCCATTAAGGTTGGCTTAAGTGTGGTAACATCACCTTTGCTTCCTTTCTTTATTTTAGAGGACTAAAGGAAAGAACAAGTTTACTAGCAGACACATTCAAGGTTTTTAACATAAGAAACAGAACAACATAGCACATCTTTCCATTACATTCATTTAAATTATACTGTAACAATTAAAACTAGTCCAGAGTCCCAGTCAACCACCAACCCTGTTTCACGAACTGCAGAAAAGTTTTGTGGTTATATTTTTTAAGAAATATTACGAAGATCTGATGGTTGTTTTTTTTTAACCATAAGGGCTTACATCTACAACATACCTGGTCAGCTAATGTCTGAGGCGAAGAGTAACCAATGCGGCATCCATGAGACAAACACACAAGTTCAGCACTCAGCTCCAGAACATGGGCCAGAGGCAAATAGCCAATATAGATGTCTTTTTCCCTGTAAAGAATTTTTTAACAGATTAGTGGTACAACGTAAACCTGGGTCCTCAGATGAGTCATTAAGCTAAATCTACACAGAGCTTACTGAAGAGCTACAGAAAGTGGAAAAGTGCCTTTGAGCTTGAGAACGTACTTCAAATAATATGGGGGTTTGTTTCAAAAGTTGCATACACGTACTATAGGTTTAAGGCATGACCAAAGTGTGATGTCTACTCATGCCAAGACAGTTAACCATGTGTTACGGTTGCAAAGGCAAGTCTGCAGACAAGATAAAAAACTGCACCAAAGAGAAACAAACCACAGGATTTAACACTAACCACAGAAGTACTGCCTAGGGGAGCTTTCAACCTCTCTCATGCAAGGCAGCCTCACGGGCTTCTGTGTCCCAGTCTTGCCCACATACAGAAGACAAGAGAGCAAGCAGCACCTGAAGTAGTCATTTAATGCAGTACTGGAAGATGCTCAGACACCAGTGCATAGTACGATGTGTCACAGACAAAGCAATATAAAACAATTCATATTTTACACAGTAATTAAAGTTATATGCAACTATATGATTTCTTTATTTGCTGGTAAGCAACTGCTGGTACATACCCCAGATTTGGAATCCTCTCAGCCATTCCAGTTATCCCAGCAATGATGTTGCAATGGGAGATCATAACTCCTTTGGGAACTCCTGTGGATCCACTTGTGTACATGATCACCGCAATATCTGAGGGCACAGGCCTAGCCTGCTGTTTGTTACCTGTAGTTTGTGTTACAGAAGAGAAGGCATAACATGTGAAGAGCCTATTGTGCTGGGAGATCCGATACACTCATGTTTCAGCAGTCACTGCAATGCAACGCTACATGACTACTGCTATTACATTTCGCTTTCAGTTAAAAAGATTGTGGTCAAGCTTAATTGCCTTCACAAAGAGTAGGCATTTCTTTGTATTAGCTGAGCAATTCTTTCGGCGATCGTTCCAGTCTACCACAGCAACACTTCTATTGTTTCCCATATTTCTGCAGACGAGAGAGAAATGGCCAGAGCTTCGGCTTCTCCACAATGCGGCTGAGATTCGCATCCTTCGGCAGCCATGCCACACTGGTTCCATGCTGCCACACGGTCAATCCCCACTGGCAAAGCTACTTTCTCATGTGCTCCCTGGCAGGGCAACAACACGCTGCCTCATTTGCAACACCTGCAGCAAGGCACTGCTGAGCCAACATGAGACCCAGTTTCCATAAATATTTAGAGGAAATTAAACAGCTTTAAAAGAATTAGAGTGTTTGTCAAATATTTGCACTGACAAAAAGAAAATACAAAAACAATTGTGTTTATGCTTAGGGAAAACTGCATAATGCACAGACACATGCGGCACAACATACATGCTGAATGAGAAGAGTGAAAGCGTATTTAGTAACGTCCCACTCACTGAAGCCTGTCCATTCTACATGATAAACACCATGGAGGAAAAAAGCATCAGCACCAACTCAAGTACTTAATATAATATTAAAAGGCTTGACCATAAACAATTCATTGTGGTATTCCACAATTTATGAATGGTTAACTTGACAAAGATAACATTCCTTTATTACAGCATATAGGATGTGGTATTTAGACTGAAGAAAGGAGCATTAGACACCTTTTTACATACCACAAACAGATCTCAATGACCTAATTAATAACAGCCATAAAATATTACGCTGGCGTTGTCTGAACCAGTTTTAATAGTGCATAAAACTCATACATCAAAAAGGGAAAACGATCTTTTAAAGAAATTGAGAGGTCACAACATTGGGAGCAAACTTGCCATTGCCCTGATCAACAGCACATGGATTAACTACCTAACCTAGTCCTAAAAGAAAATTCAATCCAACATTAATGTGCCTTCAGTGGTTAAATGAAAGTGCAAAGAATAAAAACAGAAGAAAGCAACTACTGAATATAATGAAATCTTAAGATACTAGGTTTAGCAGCTCTTCAGAGCCAAGAAAAAAAAATTATCATAACAGTCAAAACATCTTCTGAAATTCTGAATTCTAAAAATTTCACACAGATTGGAAATCTACTAGAAAATGTCTTGAAATCTATTGATACTTTCAGAAATGCAATACAAGAGGCCAAGTTCTATCAGATTTAAATGGCTATTTTACATTGTTATTTGTGAATTTAACAAAACTTAATGGTAGCTGATGACTGATGTCTTTTGCTATAAAATACACAACAATTTTCTGTGTGTTCTGAATAACCTGGTTCTAATACGTCTGATCATATTCTTCAACCTGTGACACACGGCTGTTGAGAAGACTTTTTAATAAAAGCATCTGACTCCATTGAAAGAACAAAACAAAAATACACCCCACCCCACTTCCAACCGCAACCAAACTAAAAAACCTCCACAGATTTTATTTAAAGAAAAAGCAGATGATAAAAGGTTAATCACTGCATAATTTTTGGGGATATGCAATTATCCCAGGTTATGTCAACAGGGTCAAAGCAGGACAACAAATTAGATGATCCAAATAAAAAGAAGAGATAACCTACCCATATCTGCCTTGGCCCCCATTGCTTGCACAGAAGCCATAGTGTGAACAATGACACCCTTGGGAAACTCTGACCACGTTGTCGGTTTGCCATCCACTGTAATAATATGTCGCAGCAGTGGAACCTGAGAAACAATTTCCTGTGGACACGAACATGTGTTCAGAAATTAAACATGAGGTTTGTGCCAAAAAAAGCAAAAAACACAACCACCAAAAAAAACCCCACCCACTATCTACTGTATACATTTTAAAAAAAAAAAAAAAAGTACTGGCAATGTATCTGAGGTTTTAAAATATTAGAGGAGAAACTTGTCTAGCTCAAACAGCTCCAAAGCTTGAAACTTCTCATATCGAGATTTGCAGGACAGATTGAACCTTCCACTTAGAAGTCCAAAAACTTTTCCAACAATTTACTGATCTGGGTCTTATTTCAAGAAAAGCCCACAAATAAGACTGCAATGATTTGTAGAGGTAATTTACTTTCCACTCATAGAACACAGAGAAAATGGTGATACTGAGCTCTCAACAATTTTTATGTTGCTCCTTGATTACTATGCTATTTCAAATAAGCAACAACTAACAAAACTACAGAAAATTATCAGTTGAGCACTAGTTAAACATTTCAGGCAAAATGTGAATTCTTCCACTAAACATTGGTAAATTTTTTAGAAGAGATTATTACCACCTATAGCAGAAGATTCTCATACTCTTACTGCAAACTGAAATAAATGTGCATTGTATACATACTGTCATTCTAGCAACTTTAAAGTTTGGGAAGTTCTCATTCAAAATTCAGCAATAGTTTTAGTTTTTCATTAAAACGATTCTCTTATGTGAAAGGTCTAGTTCCCCCAAAACACATGACGATGAAATTCATGCAGATTAGTTGTTCCATCTGTGTATTCAATCTGTGTCAGTAATGGGAAAAGTTTTTTGACTGTTCTAATGTTTAGTAGGTTTCCTCCCTGTACTGGAAACCAGTTCTAACTCTCCAAGCATCCATCTTTAGATTTAAGAGCCATTCTCTGCTGGGAAAACATCCATCAATCAATCAGGAGGTTGATCACATTTAGCTATTCATATACAGTTCACACTTTTTTTTTTTCTGTTCTTCCCATTTGCTTCAACTGTTAAATTTAGGCACTAAGTCCACCTAGTTTCTTGTAAAGGTGTTCCAGGTGGCACTGAGCTCTTCAACAGTGCAAAGTGCTTGCCCTGTTCTCCAGTCTTTGAGGAGCCTAATTCCCACTGAAGACCAACTACCATTTTTTCTGTACATTAAGACAGATACATAAATCTTATTCTAGAAGAAGTGCCTGCCCTATAGAAAGGCAGTAAATCATTGTTCCGTACAGTGGAACCAGGCCATTTAACAATAATGAACAGATACACTGGAAAGAGACAGACAAAGAACAGTTTTCTGACCTTCAATTTTGTTTGCATCAGTTCTTTACTGGTAATGATGGTGGTCACCTCCGTTTCGTTTAGGCCATGTACTATTGCTGGGCCTCCCAGAGTAGCATATAGAGTAACAACTAAAACAGAAAATGGGGGTAAAATGGTGAATCTCCATGTTCCATTTTCAAGTATAGTTTACAATAAGGGGCTGAGATTAATCTGGGTTGGGTAACAGTAAAAATATTTGTCAGCTAACAAAGGTGGTATAGTTTTGTGCTTTACAAAAAAACCCATATTATGTGAATTTAAATACAGCATAATTTTCATTTACTCCCAGAAAGAATAAAGAACAACCACTGAGAACAACCACTGTCTATGTGACCGTTTTAGTTAGACCCTGAAAAGCAGTAAAATTGTCTAACTAAAGGTAATGTGGTTTTGGAACCTCATATCGCTCCCTTCTAGATCTGCTCTCATACCTTCATGGCTTTTACCATTTTAAAAGTAGGCATCTGTTCTCAGTTTAATACACTGTTAACTGTCCTCTTGTACACAGGAAAGAAACAGCTTTCATTTATGACTTCTCTTTTCAGAATTCACGTGCTCTGTTACTAGCCTTTTACAACTGACTGCTAATAGAACACTACTGTAATACTTGTCATCAGCGGATTAATTCTCACACTCAATAAATCTGTAACTACTACATTCTCCCATCTTTTTAAAACAACATAGTAGAGGTTTAATCATCACAATCATTAGACATTGAACTGACATCAATACAGAATAGCAAGGAAGGAAAATATTCAGGAAATTCACTATTTGAAACACTGTTTCCTGCATTTAAGGGCAGCTTGTTAGCAATAGAGTGTACGCCACAATTACTTCGTATAAACGATTTTAAAGTCATATTTAATTCCCTGCCGTTTTTATGGGAACTGCATGAGAAAAGGCAGGAAGAGATGGGGGAAGAAAAAGGCAGCTCAAAAAAGGAAGAGAGGTGTTGCTCTCAAAAAAGTAGTGATTTCCTATTTTCCAAGCAGAATGCTGAACAGGGGCATCACAAAAAAGTTGTAAGGTCAATCACCACAGCAATTACAACATCAGAGCTGGAAGTTTTGTCACATTAGGTATCTGAATGTATTTGTATTTTAGTCTGGATTTAACTGAATATTTAAACAACATAATTATTAAAACAAGACACTCCCTCATATGTTAGGGCTGTACCTATACGATGTTCACTGCAGCAAAAATAAAAATAAAATAAAAGTCAAACTCTGTTGTGTTCTAAGATTTGAAATCCAGGGAGTTACTAATCCAGTGCAGCATATTAAGGACTCAAAAGCAGTTTTCTTACACAGAAAAGTAAATAGTTGACCTCTACTTATTTTTTCCTTGTTAAAACAGTCCATCATAGTTCAGAACTGTTGCAGGGCAAATGCACATGCACTGTGTTTTCTTTAATTTGGTGGGAGCAAAGTCCAGAAGAGTGCCTCTACTAGTTCCCACGAGCTCTCCCTCCTTACTGCAGTGACCCCTGTTATATAAACATCTAGCAGAAATTTAGTTTCCCCAAGCCAACAAGCACAACCAAGACAACACACTGCCTGGAAAGAAAAGCATAATCTCTGAAATAACCATTTATGCAGTTAATTACTCAGCTATAAATAAATACGTCGAGGATAACGTAGAGGTATATGACAGAGCTGAAGAGAAAGAGGGAGATACCATTTATATGATGGTGGACGGATGTCACAGAGAGAAAAAAACCTGAGCAATGACTCTGATCTGTGAAATTCTCACTTCTCCACACTGTCACCTCAACCTTTTGCAGGCAAATCTGAAAGTTTAGGTCATTTTCCTCTCCTCGTTCTCTTAAAAACATACTGACAAGGGATTACCTTGTGTGTTCATCTTTATACATGCAATAGTACAAGCAAGTCTTTGATACCTGAATTTCTGCTAGGAATACTGCTCTAAAAGTCTGACAACAAGAAAGATCTCAACACCACTGAATTTGCCAGCTAATCCACAAGAACAAAGCCTTGCCCTAAAGAAACAAACATAATTTGAAAAAAATGGCAAAAGTTAACTAAAATGCTACACTATTTCAGCATCCATCGTACATCAACAAAAAGCAAAATCTACCTCTGAAGGCTTCAGCCAAATAAACTGACAAAATCACTTCTGCTCAAGCTTCAGGAAAGCATGACTGAAAAACAAAACAACCTTTCCTATTTATTTCATTATTTGGTAATACACATAGATGTTTTATCTGCCTACACTGATGAAGAGCTCTTCACACAGATTAAGAGCAGATACTTTGGAAGAAAAACCTGTTTTCATGTTAGTACTTTTTTTTTTTTCCATTTTTGAACTAGCAATCCTACACTACCTCCTGCAAACACAAGACAGCTCCAAACAATGTAAAATTTACAATCAGGCAAACATTTCTAATCACAAACCCACTTCTTTGTGCAAGTAATCAGTAACAAAAATTACTTTCCCCATTTTAATTCTGTAGTGCAAAAGGCATTCTCTCCAACACTATGTATGTACAAAGCAGATGAACCTGGCTCTCTTGACATCAGTTCTGGGCACATACCATCAGATTTAATGCACTTCACAACCAGAAAGAATTTTACAACAGTACCACAGCAGTTAGTTGTTGTGAAAGTCGTAAACTGAAGAACTTCAGCAATGTCTTGCCACACAATTTTATAATTCATTCAGCAAACTAACTGTAAATACAGCATATCACCATCATCTGCCAATACACAAGTCAGCCAAATTCACGTAAGATGACGTACAGCTTAGATGCTAAATACCCTGTCAAACAGTGTGCTGAAGCACGTCTCAATAAGGGAATTGAAAACATTAATCCAACAAAATCAAAAACATATGCACACTATTCTGCATACAACATCCATCCACTATCTCAGATGTATTCCCCCCCCCTCACCCAAACTATAAAATCTTCCTAGGATTTCTAAGTGTACTTCACTTCCAAAGGAAAAATAACTGATACAAGCCTTTGCATTTTATTCCCAGGATAGTCACTAGGGATCTAACACATCCCAAAAGTGATAAAACTGAACTGATACAGTGTGTTAGAAGACACGTAGTTTAAAAGCAACACAGGCATCTCATCCAACAGCAGCCTGAGCAGACCTCAGCAGCAGCCACTCACTGAAGAACGAACAAGAAATACCACCGAGTTTAGGCTGGAAGGCACCTGGGAAGATAACCTGCACAAAACAGTTCATTACAGCAGAGTGCTCAGAGCCATGGCCAGTCTGGTTTTAAGTATCTCCAATGATGGAGATTTCACAACCATTCTAGACTCCTGTTCTAGAGTTTTAGATTTAGAGATTTAGATTTAACCACTCTCACAATGAAGTTCATCTTTAATATGTAATCAAATTTTCCCGTGTTTTAACTTGAGCCTGTTGCCTCCAGCCTTACCAAAACACACCTTTAAGCAGAGTCTGGCTTCGTCTTCTCTGTATGTTCCCATTAGATAGTTGTAGACAGCAACAAGATATCAATTCCTTCATCTTAATGATGAACAGCCCCCGCTCTGTCAGCCTCTCCTCGTATGTCACATTCTCCCACCCGTTCAGCATCTTGGCAGCCCTCTGCAGGACTCACTCCAGTACGTCAATGTCTCTTTCCTACTGGGAAGCCCCAAACTGGCCGCAGAACCCTAGATGTGGTCTCACATCACGAAAGGAGGAGGACTGCTTCCCTGCACCTACCTGCTACACTCATGCTACTACCACCCACGATGCTGTTGGCCTTCGCTGCAAGGTGGCACTGCATACTCATGGTTGACTCACTGTCCACCAGCACCCACAGGTCCTTTTCTGCAAAGCTGCTGCTCTCTCTCTCCCCAGCTGTCCCCCAGCCTATACTGGTGCATAAGGCATTCCAGCACACACAGAGGAACTCGTAATTGCTTTCACTAAACTCCACAAGGTTCCAGACAGCCCACTTTTCCAGCTGACAGACCCCTCTGGACACAAGCCCTGCCCTCCAGCCTACTGGCTGCTCCCCACAACTTGCCACGGGCTGTGACCTCCCATGTTTGCACCTGCCCCACTGCCCAGGCCTTCCATAAAGACATTAAACAGTACTGGGCTCAACACCAGTCCCTGAGGGCTGGCAAATAACTTTGCCCTCTGATTACAATCCTTTCTGCCAATGGTCCAATGAATTTTCCATCCGTCTTACCTATTTATCCATTCTTTATCTTAATAGTGTGGTTGTACAGATATTACAGGGACCATGTCAAAGGCCTGGCTGAAGTCAGTACGCAGCATCCACCTGTCCTTGTCCACAGAGCCTGTTATCGCACCAGGCAAACAGCCCGACTGTGAAACCATGTGGGATGCGGCACTACCATCTTGCAACCAATTCCACCTTTAAAACTGAGGGAATACTACAGCGTAAGGGTATAAACCAAAAAAAAAAAAAATTCACACAAACCTGCAGTAAAGACTTATTTAAATTAAAATTGCTATATTCTCATGAACATATGGCTTCTCAAATTGAAACAGACTCATGCTTAGAGCAGAGAGGGACCACTCAGATACAATTTTCTTGTTAGGCTTGCTTCCAAAATCTGAAAAAAGTTTAACTGATACACATCTTTAGTGTGGGTAGGTAGTAAATCGGGAATTTCTGCACATCTGGCTTTTACAGTCCATCTCTTATTGGCAGATGTATATGTATATGGGGCATGCAAGAGAAGAGGCCAAAGCCTGTGAGGAACAGCAGCCCCTAGAGTGCCCTGTGGGAAAACGAGAAACATCCCCCTTGGTGCATCACAGAACCCAGCCAGGTTGAGCTTCCAGTGACACGAATGACATATTTAGGGAGTGATGATGAAACTGACATCGGAAAACAATTCCTATACCAAGTTGAGATCAGCACTCAATAGGTTTCTCAGCAAGAAAAATAGGCCTAGAGCTCCTACACATATCCTTGTGCCCAGGTTCACACTACGCTGGGTACATAGCGGTTTTCCACCATGCAGATGTGCCTCGGACACAGCTGTGGCTCAAGTGAAAGGGGAGCTGACCTGGCTTCGCATCTGTGTCTGCCCTGTGCTGTGAAGCTGTGCAATGACACCTCCAGCCAGCCTGCCCTGTTCTCCACTCCTCAAAGGCACCTCCAGCACAGCCTGCCACCGCCAGTGCACACATCCTGCCAAGAAAGCACCTTCTCTGTCAGCAGGTTCAGCCCTGGCCCAGGAGTAGTGGTCTCCACAGTAAAACAGCAGAAACCTAAAGGATATTTAACTGGAACTTACGAATGGGACTACAACTGTCATCAGACAGAAAAGCCCAAAAGACTTCTCTTACGCTCACTCCATGAGAAAGTCAGAAGTGTCATCCAGGTCAGAGAATCTAGTCTCAGTCCACTGCCACAGTTAAGAATCCAGTTAGCGTATGATTAAAATGGATACTATGAATGAGACAGAGACTGACTTTAAACAGCTCATCAAAACTAAAAGTTTCTGAAGCAATAACTAGGACTGAAGCTTGCCCTCGAGCCTAACCTCAAGTCAGCACTCAGGTTAGATTAGGATGTATTAAATGGCATGCAATGGACTATGAGAAAGTCAAGAGGCAGAAAGAAGAAAGAAAAATACTAAAAAAAAAAGTCAGCTCAGTCTAAGGTTTGAGTTAAGGAAAGACTTACGGGTTGGTAAAGAGGTTGCTTAGCAACTTTTTAATTGAAAAAGGTCTCCAAAGTAAGGTCAGGACTTACTCATGCCTTTTCACTTTTAGAGATAACAATACAATAAACTCTAACCAAAACCAAAATTGAAGAACTGATAAAATATCCAGTTAAAACTTATAAGCACAGATGAAGGTTTGACATCAGCTCCTGAAACTGATTTAATGAATTCATGTGTGATTTTTGTTTGTTTGTTTTTAGGAACTTGGGAATCTGTACCGATTTGAGATTGAAAGAAAATAAACCTCTCACGAATTCCATTGAGCAAGCTACACTCGCCAAAACCATACTGCAACTGCAAACACATACGGGTTTCTCTATTCGATAAAGCAAAACATTACAAAGTGCAGTCTCTACCTTACATGGCATTTTTTATTTGTAATTTTAAACATTCTGTATAAAGTTTTCTTAGTATGTAAAGTAAGCAAAAGGTTTATTTTCAGATTGCATTGTAAGATCAAAAGACAAAAATTCTAGGAAAGACGCATACTTACGCTGGTAGTTGCACATAAAGCAGGCCTGCGCTGCAATCATCCACTCGGCTCTAGTCTCACAGAAGATAGCAATGTTAGTCTTTGGTTGCTGACCCAATACTGCTAAGCCCTTTCCAAAATTAACAGCTTTAATGTATACATCTTCATATGAAAGCCAGGTGTACTTGCCAAGGATGACCTAATAAGAATAATAAATTCAATTTAGAAAACGAAAATTCTTAACACATGTCCTACTACATCTTCATCCACATCAAGAAACCACAGATGTTTGAAGTAATATTTGCTTGAATTATGACAGCAGTTTACTCAAGATAATGAATAATCTTCTTGCCAAAAACTACAGGGACTGTGGAAGTTCCAACACAAATACTGCAATATCTCCACACATGTTATCACCTCAGTTTCTATTTTCACATTAGGAAAGCACACAGCTCCCACCGTATTTTGTAGCTTCAGAAGCCCTCTGAACAGCCGTGGTTATCTGACCCATATGCCTTTAATTTTTACAAAGATTTGTTGTGTTTTAAGTAAAGGCTGACAAGCACTAGCTAGTACATATCTCTATTTGCTTCTGGGAGATTTGGGCTACAATTCTCCTACACACATATGATATTTAAGTGTTTATTCTTACTTCAAAGATAGTAATAAAATAAAAAAAATCAGTGAAACTGGAATCCAGAAAGCAGTGTATCATTGAGTCCTCAGTCTGAAATTGAGAGATCCCTTTTCCTTTGTTTGTTCCAAAACAAATGCTCAGGGGGAAGAAGAGTAATCTTTTTGCCCTTTTTTACTGTCAAACAGAAGTGGGACAGAAGACCAGACTTGAAATTGCTGGCAAGTCTCAGTACTGAAAAGTCATGGAAAACATTAAGCAATCTCACTTCTCTTTTATATGGGAAAGCTGGTGCACAGTAAATTCAAATCCAATTTTGCAAGTCACTATTTATCAGATTTCTGTGTGTGCACGTACACCTTGCAGTACCACTTTCTTACTGAGAGAGAAATAGGGTATCTCTGAGTATATCCTAGATATTTTCATATACAGATGTAGTATGAACATGTCTTAAATTGAAAATCCAGACTAAGTTATTATACCTTATCCATCTTGTTTTGTACAAGCACCTTGACAATTTTTTAAAAAATGCGATTTTTATTAGTCAAGTATTTCAGACATTTCCTTTGACTACACAGCATTAGTAACACATGCAAGCAAACACTAAAAACAAAAGCTAGAAAAGCAAACTTCTCCCTCCTCCCCCATTCCGATTTCCACATTTCATTTTTCATCTTTTACTAAATTTCAAACTTGTGGGCTGTAAAACCTAACAACTCTTTGGCATGTAACTACATTTCTAACAATTCTGTAATTCTACATCCACTTCCTGAATAAAATGAATAATTAAAGAAAAATAAAATGTAATAGTTTTTTTAATCAAAACACGCTTTTTAAACTGCTATATATAGTAAACTATTGGGTAATTGAGTTGTACCTACTACAGCCTTGCTGCATATTGGCGGCATATTGCTCATTAACCTACTTGTTTAGCAGGACAAATCTTTTAACTCTGGACAGGTACATGTGCAACTGTGCTTGGAAATTTCAGAAATGTTTTTAAGGGAAAATATTATTTCACAAAACAAAACAAAAATACCTGCCAACAATAGCAATACTTAGCAATTTCACCAGAAAATAAACATTTCCTCACACCAGCATCTGCTCAGGTTTTCCTGTTTTCTTTACAGAAACTCAGCTCCGTTGGCAAATCAGCTGTTTCAGAGCGAAAAACTTTACTGGAGAAGAAAGATCACGGTGAATTTCTCTGCTGGCACCGGTGAGA
Organism: Falco peregrinus; assembly: GCF_023634155.1. Taxonomy (NCBI): domain Eukaryota; kingdom Metazoa; phylum Chordata; class Aves; order Falconiformes; family Falconidae; genus Falco; species Falco peregrinus. The sequence continues at coordinate 9,660,736 of NC_073732.1, read as the reverse complement.
GAACCCCAGCAGAACTGCTGCCTGCCCTCGTGTGCGGAGGGCTCACACGCTGCTGGCGCTCACAGCCACAGCCCCCCAAGGAGAAGGACCTGGGAGTTCCTTTCGGTTTCAACACACCAAGATATTTCTAGTGTGGAAAAATTTTACTGCTTCCAAAGAAAATACTGCATCTCTTCCTGTCCATCCAAACTTCAGTAATTTGGAATTTTAATTCAAATTTGGAGCATTTTCCCCCAAAACAGTATTTTTGGCAGACTTGTGAATTCTTGACAAGTTCATCAGTTGAAAATAATTTATAGCAGTAAATCGGGTGACACCCCTTCCATCATTATACTCTACCTAGAGCACGGCCTCAGGGATACTGCTCCCAAATAATTAGGCCAAGAAACACAAGCAGATTCTTCTTACTGTTTCTGGTAAATCTGCCAGTGCGTAAGTGAACAGGGTCATTTCCACCATTCACTACATACCTCACTGAAGTTGGAATAATATATCATTAAAGGGTCAAAACTCAATCTTTCTGAATAACACTTGTGATTCTGCTTTTTTTTCCCTTTTTTTATTATCTTAAATAATTTATCCTCATTGCTTAAACAAGTTTGATATAAAACAGCGAAAGGCGGCCTTATCGGTGCTTTCCTTTCCTAGAGGGTTAGAAAATCCATAGAAAGGAAGTACAGCACTATTGTAGTTATTTTTATATAGAAAGAAATATGTGTTATTAACACAGATGTGTTAAAACAGATGAGAAGACCTTTTCCAATGCAGCTATTCTGAGCTTTACTTTTCTTACTGCCTTCCATGTATTTAAATTCCCATGTTCCCTTCCTCCTCATGCCCACTGTTTCCTCTCTATTCCCTCCCTATGACATATTAATATACTGCCTCTGTCCATATGTCCCTTTCTTCTGCATTTTCCTATATGCTTCTTCTGCAGGACACAGAGCAGGTTACGGTTTCTCCCATCCTTCCTTATGTTTGAGTATGTCTCCAAATCCATCTCCATTTCGGCCCTCCCCTCAGTAGCCTTCGCTAGTATTTTCCAATGTACAGATAGTTTCTACGTTCAACAGCTGTTAAGACTGACGTGAAGCGCCATAACCTTTTACATGTTCACACGCATTTAATTTTACAACTTTCAGAAGTTATTTCTGCTAGATAACTACTTACACACGTGCAGAAAGTAAGCGCCCAAGAGCTTGCAAGCAAAGGGCAAGTCAAGATTATTGAGAACTGATTAAATGGACACACAAACCCAAAGCTGCATCTCAGAGCAGCCAGCGCCTCTGAACGCCTGCTGGGAAGCACCACGTTACGTAGAAGAACACTGCCCCCTAGCGCCCCAGCTCTTAAACGCACTTAAAGCTACTAAAAATAAGTCCGGTTATATTTAATTGCATTGGAAAATACTAGTAAATATCAATACTGTATCCGTACTGGAAATCCAGCAAAGTATACAGACTAAAAACTTGCCGCACAGCGAACATTTCTTTAGTCTGTATTTTAGGGCAACCAAATACAAATTTTTAGTGTGAAGGTGTCATTAAATGTTCTCAAAAAAGCTGCAGGCACACGTGGAGTCGTTAAACTACCTGACCTCAGTTACCTTTCAAGTGGCTTATAAGGCTTGAAGAACCTTGACTACAATGTGGGAACCAGCGATCACAAATTAAATACATCTCCCTGTAGAAACTGTATTAATACAAAAGAAGTTGAAACCGTATTAATACAAAAGGAAGTTGAAATATCTATTTTTGGCTTTTCTCATATGAAAACATGGACTGAAGGTGAACACTTCTGAACCCCCCCACCTTCAAACATTATTTACATAGCACCCTGGGTTTTTCGGTATCATAAGCTATCCTTTTACTGCTCAGTAACTTGGCAAGAACCTTCCTGCAACTTCACATCAAGTTTCAGTTATAATTAGTAACGTTCTGAATTCCCAGGTGCTTGCCCACTTGCTTACTCTTTCACCTTAAGTCTCACAGGCTTTAGACACATCACTTTCCCCTACCAAAAGGTGTTTACTTTCCCCCACTATGTCTTACTTATTAAGCTTCCATTAATTCTGTTCTTTGTTACAAGCTCTTTTCAAAACAAAACAAGCAACCAACCCCCAAAACAAATACATCCCCCTTCCAACAAAAAAAAAACAACAACCAAAACCAGAACACACACACACAACCAAAGCAAAATCCACATACCAACATATATAAAAGCAAGCACGTGACAATATAACCTATAAATAAGACAACATAAAATGATCAACCAGCAGAATGAAGTTAATCTTTCTGGCATCATAAAATTTAAGCTCTGCTTAAATTAATTATTTTTTCCAATTAATTACATCTCAATTTCTCAAGTATTTTCAACAGTGTTTTATCCTGACTTAAATAATAGGTACGCTCTCCAATCCATGTATTCAAGGACACTACAGAAGAAAACAGAAAAAGCAACTACATACGAGAAATACTGCAAGATGCAACAAAGTGAGCAAAAGCAAGTATTTGTATTTCATTAACATCCATAAATTTCTGCTACTCTGGCAACTACACAGGAACGAATTAATCTTTTTAACAATATAATAACATAAAGATTCAAGAAATTACAGATTACCTAGGATATCGCTGCTCTCAGAATAACTTAATGTTAGATATCTAGCTTTAATTAATTTTAGCTATAAGTGTGAACACACTTAGTTCTCCTAAGAATCAGAAGCTCAGTATTTTACTTTGAGATATTTACTCAATTAATATATATCATAAATTATATACATTATGCTCCATTAATAAATCATTAATTATGCTAATCTAGCCCATTACAATTTGCATAGAGAGAAATCTAAATAGGTAGTGCAACTCAGTACACAGGCCCACGATCTATATTCCAATCTGCCTGTCACTTGCAGATTACCTCAAAAATGCATCAATCATTCCCACTACTCTGTTCAATTTATGAAAGGGGAAAAAAAAAACCTAACAAGTTTTGCAACTCCCGTGAAGTACAGAAGTTATATGCATTATATCGAAGATTTAAAGTTGTCAGGCATCTCTTTGAAAAGTTGCATCGAACAAGCTTTAACAAGTTGCCTTCACTAAATAGAACCAAGCGATAAAAAGATGCATGGTATGAAAGACAAAAATCAAAGGAAAAGAACCTTTATAATCAACAAGGTGTCTTGTGAAATTTTCCGATTTTCCTCACTAGCTAAAACATGCTATGAGGTATTAAGAAACACTGTATTCCTTAATGGAAAAAAAGAAAAGAAAATTAAAAGCAGACTTACGTGATAATGCCACAGCTTGGAACAAAGTAACACCAGGATAAGTATGGCAATGACCATAATGAACTGTTGTGTCAAGCTTAGACAAAATTACCTAACTTGGGCAATTTCCAAGTCTAAATACTTAGAAACAAGTAATTTAAGTAGGTCAACACCAACATTCTTCAGCTTTCCAATATTCAGAACACTTTGCTTGCATAATGGAAAAGGCTAAACCTCCTAAGTTGCTTAAGCCCTACGTTACCAATTATGTTTAAAAAACAAAGCACTGACCACAGTGCCAAAATTCTGATTTATGCTCAGAAGCCCACTTTGTATGACATGAACTTTCTGTTTCTTTTTAGGGCAACGAGGCAGCAAAATGTGCATCAAGAGGGACTGTATGTCACCATTTCTCCCAGCACTTCATCCATACTGAAAAATAACTCTATAGCTGGGAGGGAGTTTTGCAACAATTAGAGGTTCTTAACAGAACTAAACTTTGCCATGTATTGATATTAACCAAATTCTACTTTAAACACTAAAACATCAGAATTAAAACTCATAGTATTTAAGGAATCCTTTATTATAAAAACAGGTAATTTTTTTCTTCTGCAGGAAAACTGATCTTAACTGCCTTCATAGCGTATCGTTAACAACTTCTAAGACGGAAGCACAGACCTTTAACACATCCACACACAACCTGTCAATGGTATCTTGACTTGCTTCTTCAGGTAAAGCTGCATTATTAAATGCCTCTGAACAAATACAAAGTTGCAACTGACAATACGGGCCTGAACTGAAAAGACTGTAAAGTCAGTCCCTTGAAACCCATTAATGGAGTTTTATATTGAAATTACATCTCGTGCACACCCCATCATCACAGAGTAGCAGAGCTGTAGCTCACCTTAAAGGAAATTGAAAGAGGAAAAAAAACTCTTCCAATTAAAGCCTGCACAATATTTTTCAAAAAAAAAAAATTTCATTTAAGCCCTGAATTCACAGGGCAGAACAATAAATCATTAAGTTATGATTAAGTTTACTGGAAAGGCACATCTGAGTACAGGCACCTAGCAATTTTTCTATATTTATCTGATTATAGTTCAAAACAACACAGAGGGAGACTTCTTTTTTAAATTCACCTAAAAGGAAAACTTGAAAGCCAGTTACATCATCAGCTGAATATTAAAAACAAATGTGCATTTTTCTTTGGCTGAAACCATAAAAAAGGCTATCTACTCAAGAATGCAAAAAGAAGGTTTAGATTTGTTTTAAATGCTAAGTAATGAAACATTGCGAATCAGGTAATTTAACTCTTCTCATGACTACTTAATCTACGTAGATAAACTTTTCCCCCCCTCAATTTGCTTTACTAGACTAAAAATGTTGCAAAATAGTAAACGTACTTTTAAAATAAGACTCTTGAAGGCAGACTGCAAAGAGACTTACCTTTTTAAAAACTTTTCCTGATGGCTGGATTTCATCTTCCTCTTTTAGGATGTCACGTGTTCCCAAGAGTTTTTTGTCCTTAAATTTAGTTTTAGCGTATTTAAAAACTTTGTCGAGTGTATCACACCCAGGATACAAAACAGAAGCTAAGCAGTGTAGACTGTTAACAGATCTGTACGCACCCCCAGGCTTGTTATTCACAGGTTTAGCTTTAACCTGCTTGGCTTTTGCTATAGCCTGCCTTGATCCTGAAAATATGTACCATGGAATGTATGTTACAAAGGTGTACACAAAGATCATAAAGTTTATAAGCTGTAGAAGAACAGGGTTGATGTTATGCTTCAACTTCATTCTGGCTGCTTGCGAAGGTTACAAGGAAGGGTTCGGAAACATGGATCAATTAGACAGAGATCCAGTAAGATCTGAAAAGAGAAGAAAAGGTTAGTGGTAAACTCTACAGCAGCTGGCAGGGGAGGGTATTTTCAAACAGATTACTCCAATCCATGTCCCAGTCGGTCGTCTTATACAGAAATTCAGCTAGAAATCTTTTGACACAAATGAAACAAGATGCTGACAGACGAGGAAAAACCCCTCCATTCCCATTTACCAGCCCTCAGTACTTACTAATATTTTGGATTACTTTGGATACTACACAACACGAACACAGAACCTAAGGGATTTGGGACATGGGTTTTGAAATAAGTGACACGCAAATGGCATGTGTTTATCTGAAAATATTATATGGTTACACAATTTAAAAGATTCTCTCCAACCACATCAGAATATCTATGCGTGTACCTTCACCAGGAATCTTTACAGCTTTGAGTGTAAATCATCAGCTTCCATACAAGCCCTAAGTACACATGTAATGCCACCACTCTGCACATCGGAACCCCCACCACTAAGTATGGTATAATGTTTGGAAAGCATTTTAACAAGCGGGACACCTACATAAGAAGAAAACTGTCGCCTTCCCCCATGCAGGCCCTGTATGCCACAGAACTTTGCCAGTTCCTTTATTCCCAGGGACTTTACATCAGTCCTATGATTTCAGTGTCAGTGCCAGTATGCAATGGGCACACTTGTTATACAAACAAACATGACAGTAAGTTAACTAATATTTGGAAAATACTGGAAAATAGCATAGAAACATCCCCCCAAATCCTAGCAACAGTACTATGAAGATATGTAATTTTTCCAAGGTCCCTAATGATGCCAGGATATTCACTTTGACATTTAAAAGTGTCCCTCATCATATCTGAAGAACGCAATGATGCAACTTTCTAATGTATTCTACTGTGCAGTCAAGAAATCATGCCATCTGTCTAGAAGGGAAAAAACAATAATCAGTAAATTAATCTAAATCATTATGGAAAACAGGGACACTTGTCATAACAGCTGAAGATTAACTTCCACAATGGTGAATAAGCCACCAGTTACAAAAATCAGTGTTCTACACATAAAAGCAAGATGAACTATAAATACACTTCACCCAGTTAACTTTTCAGATGTATCGATACAACTGTATTAAAAGCAGTAACATAAATCAAGCAACTAATAATGATGTGTACATCAGATGCACAACTTTGGTAATTCTTTCTAAACTGAGTTTTCCCTCATAAGATACAGTGCCAATACCATATTATTCTTTGCTGATGTCTTACATTCACTGACTCTTTGAAAATACTAATGAAAAGATATTTTAGTTGAAAAAGTAGTATTCAAATCATGCAAGATCCTTCAGTAGTAATGGAAAGAAACCTTGCTTCACGAATCTTGGCTTTGCAGGTCCTTTTAGGAACAGATCAGTCCAATATCCTTCATCTGTAAGACTGATGAAATTAATTCTACCTTTCTCTAAACCATACAATTTCTTAAAACTTGAAGCAAAAAGATTTCACTATCAACTTTTTCCCTAACAAGCTGCCATAACCTCATTGTTAACATGGTTATAGACAGTTTGAAGGAACCAAGCAACGTCAAGGTCTATTCTGCAAAGCACGCAGAGAAACACATTCAAATACAGCACAGGAGCTCTTCAGTGGTAGGACTTGCTGGATCAAGCAGCTGGGGGGGGGGGGGGGGGGGGGGGGGGGCGGAGGCCGGGGGGGGCAAGGGATTTAACACCTAAAAAAAAATAATGAATTGTATGTATTTTAATTTTCAGATCAAAGACAAAAAGCAATGACATAAAAAAACTTAAATAGGCTAAAGGGAAAATTCGTTAATCATTTGAGGAGACTTATGTTCTTAGGCTGTCACTGAAGGATACTTAACGGAAATAAACATGTGCCAGCCAATACACTACTGCACTCCAGAAAAAATATGCTCTTGTTGATAGCAGCATAGAACATGGTGTTTTAAAGGTGAACCCTGTGTTCATGCAACAAGTATACTCATTTTCAAGAAGTTATACAATCTACTTTAATTTTGTCTGGCCCAGTTCAGGGAGGGCACATTTTTTTCTCCTGAAAAAGCTGGTGAACTTCTCTGTGCCTACAAAGTAGAAACAGAATCTAACCAAATACTGCTACAAGCAGAAATTAAGGCAACTGATCTAATACCTTTTGGAAAAATTGTTTTCCCTGTCTGACAAACAGCTGAGCCTGTCCCAAAAAATATTCTCTCTGGGTTTCAAAACTTTCCTTGGTTAGCGATGCACTGAGCCCTTCTAGAATAGCAACTTCCCATTTGATTTTGCAGTTACCCCAACAGCTTTATTCCTACCTCAGAAGGAGAAAGGAACCTTTCCCACTATTTCCAAAATAACCACGTTAAGGTCTCACACCACGCTCCCTCTTCTGGCTCACCTGAAGCCTTGCACATAGCCCCCAAACCTGGAAATACTTGCTAATTACCAGTTGTGCTATGCCCACCATTGCATAAAGGCTGCATCACAAGCAAGGGTCTAAGAACACTCCAACAGAACAGACGAAGGGGAAGTATTTTGCAATGTCATTCTGGTTCAGAAAAGCAGGCATCCAGCTCTAGAACTTGGATGTACAACCCGTTACCCTGAGTAAACTGCTAATTATTTCACTTTCTCCTTCAGCAAAGTGAGGCTATTACAAGTCATCTATTTCAACGTTTCTTTTAAAAATTAACAGTTAAAAGATATTTTTTTCTCTTCAAATGTGGTTTTTTTTAAGGATAAAAAAGTATTTTTTTTGTAAATGTGGTTTTTTGCCTTAAGGGCCAAATAAGATTCCACTTTTCTTTCTTTAAAATCTTATAATTAGCAGGTAGCAAACTTTAGCAAGACAGAGTATTCCTGTGCTAATGTCTAAGAATTTGGCAATTCACACCATGATATTTGCAAAGCACCTATGCTTGTAAGTAATTGCAATTACAATTGTAATCGGGATGTAAAAAATGCAGTCCCTTTTTATAAAAGCAAGAAATACATATTCCAGCATCCTCATTAGAAAGGTAAATTCCAATATCTTTGTATGGTTCTAAAGAGGACTGAGCCAGGACACAAAGAAAGTTCCTTGGTGGCAATGTAAAGGCTCCACCTCTTTCCTGAGAAGTTATACAGAAATTTTCAAGGTCACATCAAATTTGAAAGGGATGCACTGTTTGCTCTTTAATATTCTGCTTTTTAAAAGAGTACCAGACAAAAAAAAAAAAAAAAAACAAACACACACACACACAACTCTGAAAGCCTTAGTGAAATACTACACTGGGGCTTTAAAATTTCATTGAAATATAATTTGTGGGCACCTCATCTATTTTGGAAGCATATGACTGCTTGTTACCATAAAAAAAGGGTAAGTAAACCCAACATTTTGGCCCAGGGAATGGAAAGCAGAGGACAACAGGATTCTAAGAAATTTTCTTAAGTATTAGACAGACTATGACATTGTGAGAAAAGTCCACTGCCTTTAACAATACTGGAATTTTGTTGTTAGGTAACCCCTGCTTAGTCCCTGACAAATAAAAACACGTGACACGTGAAAGTATTTTAATTTAGTGGTTCGGTCTACAGATTAGCTGTAAACACTCAGGTTCTCATAGAACACACATCCATTCTGCTTTCACATAATCCTGCTGGGGCTTTTGAGGAATCAGTGCTCAAACCCTGACTAGTGATGCAGGAAAGGCTGGCAGGTTAAATCCTGGAGGAGAACGCTGCTAATATATGCAAGAATATAACTTAGAGAAAAACTGTGCAAGTGAACCTTTCTGCACACACATTAATAGCTGTTCAGTTTACATGTAATTGTGTTTCATGAAGTGTCACCAAATGGGAAAGAGTAAGACCACAAGTAAAAAGGTACACACTTCTTTCAACAGCAAAGGGAAGAAGCAACCAGCACACTCATTCATGAGTCTGGAAAAATAAACCGGCAGTTTTCAGGACTGATCCTGCTTAATACATAATCAGTGATTTGGCCTGACACACTAATACTGTTATAAACCTTTAGTTTTAGAAGAAAACTTTTGTTAAATGAGGAGAAAAAAAATCCTTGAAGGAATGTGTTTACTAATTGACCTGCTTATAATAATTACACTACAATAAAAGCATGAATTAACAAGAAGAAGAAACCTTATGCAACTTCTCATCGCAGCAAGTACAGGTACAACAGCCGATACAAGATGTTCCTGTCTAGGTTTACTCAACAAGACCTGTCACAGGCAGCTGCGTGAAATCTAAAAATGGAAAATCCCCATTAAATGTCAATTATAAAACACTCCCTCCGTTCTTTCACTTGCCTTTTAAAATAAATAAAACCTGTTGGTCATCTAATACTGCACTGTGTCACCTCACAGAGTCTAGGCCCACTACATCTAAGTTAAAATAAAGCCAACTGTAACACACAACAAAGTTCAAGTTATGGCTCATACTTACATCCAGTATAACCAACGTAGCTGGAAAGCATTAGTCAAATTCAGCAGCTCATGCTACTTGCCTTCCTGACATTCCTGGACTCCCCAGTGCCTTCCAGTTCTACCATTTGGGGTGAAAAACACGTACCTATCTTCATGTATCTAGCTATGCAGAAAATACATTTCTGCAGAGTAAGAAATATTCCTGGACACTTTACTAAAAGACTACATGAGACAGTAACAGTTACATTTATTGACCTTGCTCTATGATACATCAAGGTTTTATTTAATGCTCCTTGCAGAAAAAAAGTCATACTTAAAAAAACGCACTAACAATTCACATTTAAAAAACACAGCAAATGTAACCGTTTGTACCTATTAGCTGTCTGTAGAGATTATTTAAACAGCTATGCAGTTCTCATGCTGATAATCTTTTCCAGAGAAGTTTCAGTGCATGGACTATTTGCTGCTTGAGGTAAGTACCCAGGGTGCTCACTGCCCCATTACTTACTTTCACAATTTCACACATACTAATTTAATAAAAATCAAACTAAGACCCAGAGATTCCAACATACCCTTGCAAAAAAACACACATTTCTGTCAACAACTTCCAGCTGCAGGAACACACACTGGACTTAGCAGCAAACCCTGCAAAAAGAAACTGATTTGTTGACATTCACAGAAAGGATAAAAAGGTTATTTACAGGGTTAGCCTTTCTCAGACAAAGTAACTTGGTATCTTTGTGTATTGCCTAGTATCTTCATTATAAAAACCAACAATCCAAGTACTCAAGACAATATAATAAAGACCATAACACAGAATTTTAACTAGATCAGAAATTAGCCTCTACTAGTTTACACCAGGACTTAAAAAGCAACATTAACAGCCCTTGGAAGCAGGTTTCTTACTACATCTGGAATTTGCTATCAAAGCTGCCAGTAAAAACATTTATTTGCTAGCACTCAGCAAGTGAGCTCTTCTTTCACAAAAAAAAAAAAAATCTCAAAAAAACCCGAATTACTATTATTCATTTATAAATACTCATGTACTCATCTATATAAAAAATGGAAAAAGAAAACCAAATGTACACAGAAGCAATAGCCTAGGCTTCACAAGGAAACTCCCCCAACTATGAGGTGAGGTAAAGGTAGCGCCTGAGGTAATGAACAGTGCTGATGAAAGAATCCTAAACATATACCCATCTAAGCAGAAGATCCGTTTTGCAATACGGATTTAAGAGACAGCTGTATTTGAAAACAGATGTTCCTCACAGCTACAGCACAAGTGTTTTCACACATTTGAACCAGAGAGGACAGAAATCCCAACCAGCCCTAGAGAACAGTGGAAACTGATGTCTCGGGTCCCTAGAGGAGTGCTCAGCACATTTTCCCAAATGTGAAGCAACAGCTAAGCAGGCACAAGGACCCACTTCAGCTGCCCCCACAGCTCACCGCAGCACGCCTCCCCTCCCCACCACCTTCCCCAGTGCTGCTCGCCAGGGCCCAGCTCCCCTCCAGCCCATCCTGGTGGTCCCGTCTCTCCAAGGCCCAGGAGTTTCCACACAAGTGCAAACACCATCCTTGTCCCCTGGATGATTAACTTCCAGGCTCCCTACCCCTTCATGCCACCCTTTGCCAGGCTGCTGCCTGGGTCTCAGCATCGCTTCTGGAGCAAGGGAGCCCTTCCCCACACCTCTCCAACATCCACAACACACTCCACGAAGCAGTCCTGCTCCAAAATGGACTGCCTCTGCTGAGTCAAGCTGGGAACAGATCCGCAGCTCTGCCCAAAAGGACATCTGCCTGCAACAGGGAGGGGAAAAAAAGAAATAAGATTTGGTGCACGAATGCTGTGGTTTACCACCACCCATTGGAAACAAACCTAGCAGCCCAACTGTCCTCAGCAGCTCCACCTGACCACGCAGGGCTTGTTATAGTTTATTAAACAGCCTTTGCTAAAGAAAGATCTAGAAGAACAGGATTGCATAGCTGTAACAGCCTGACCTATACTCCACCGGAGGCCTTCACTAAACGTTTTCAAGCAGGCAGACCACAATGAAATTAATTCCCACATCCTCTCCAGTCCTTGATTCCTCACTCCAAGGGCTGAACACGAGATAACCGGTCTCTCCCTGGACTCCCCCCTCCTCGCTGCTACCCATGTTGCAAACTGCTGCTCGCTTCCACAGAACAGGGCATAGTGGGAGGCTTTTCTCTCAAAAGGACACAGATTTTCAGGACGTGGGGAGAATAACTACCTAGGCAAGCACACCTAGGGTAATTCCGAGCTACCTTGTTCATACTGCCCTGCAGCCCCCAGCTGTGACCCAGCTCTCCAACAACCCTGGGTGAACTCTCGGGCTCCTCCAACACCCCCAGCCGCTCTGCAGCGGTGGGGGGGGGCTGCCGGGGCCACCGCCGCACTCCCGCTCCCACCGCTCACCCCCCCACAAGGCTCCTGCGTAATGAAACCCACAACTGAACTCCAGCCCTGATGGCACCTCGGGAGCTTCTGTGCACAAGTGTTTCCAAAAAGTGCACAAGGGCACACACAGACCGTCAGGAAAGACTGATCACGACCTGGAGCGCCCCGGTTCCGCAGATCAGCATCCCAGAGGCTGCTGGGGCAGGCAAGGCTGCTCATGAAGTCCCCAGCCGAAGGGTATGGTTTCGGTTTGGCTCAAGCAGATTTAACGCTGGGCTGCTAATAAAAACAGACTGTTCATCTCCAAAATGTAATCCAGCTCTTTCCCTCCATTGTACCAACACACAAGTGCCTGTGTGGCTAGAAAGGAATCAGATTAGCTTGCTGATCCAGTTTAAACCCTCTCCTTCTCGGGGCAGAAGGGTGGATTTTCATTTGTATCAACTTTGGAACTTACTTGAGCCTAGGGTGAGTCACTGCAGGCAGCTAAATCAACAGAAAATTAGCACTACAAAAGAAGTTATTCTTCCGCCATCTCAAACTGGGTAACCATGAATAGACAGACGTTAATGCCAGCCCGAAGGGGGAACACACAGCTGGAGGAGGAGAGGGAAGGCGCCTGGCAGTCATGCTCCAAGTCAAACCTCCACTCACTGCAGAAGGAAGACCAGCACAGACCCACAGGCAAAACGCTTTGTGACTTGGTCCTCACTGGTACTGTGAGATCAGAGAAGAGCTGTGGTCTGGAGGATTAACCTTCTGCTCTCACTACTAATGATCTCATTACGTACTTTTTTTGGAGCTCACCCTTGGTGGTTTCAAGTGCTACAGCCTGAATACCTTTAAACTTTGGATGTGGGCTATTAAGAATTCCTATAAATACAAAGGGGTTTAATTTATGTCCTTCACATCTCAATGCTATGTTTATAAAATGATACCCCTATTTCCTTCGAAGGGAGCCATAAAGCGTGTTATTAGGACAAAAACATTATTATGTACTTGTCAGACATCAACATACTCTAAGGGTAGGAATTACGTGAACCAAAGAAGTCATTTACCCTAAAGAGAAACTTTCTACTATATTAATAAAACTATTTCTCTTGGTTTAGTTATCTAGAAAGGTTTGCAAAACATTATTATTTTCTTTTCCTCTTAGTAGGCCCATTTACACCAAGAGGCGAGGAATCACACCTCGTGGTGACAGACAACGGGGAGACAAAGATGGTAGCACAGAAATAAATTAGACAGAAGCAGCTGACACTTCCTGAGGGCAAAGACTGCACCTCCTCTTAAATGGATCCTTGGTATATCCAGTTATTGATAAAAAGGTAATGGTAAGTGGGTATTCAAAACATCCATTTGCCATCAACCTCTTCTAGGTACCTCCATGCCCCACTTGTATGAAATATCACTGCACCTTGCAGGAGAGTGAGAGGCTCCCACCTGTAAATGTATCCTCTGCTTTCAACAAAAGGACAGTAATATGCATGAGGACCTGAAAGCTAAAGTGACAATCGCAAAGCAGCCAGCCAGCTTTATTTTCCTAAAAACTATGGGACTTCCAATACACAGTCTGAATGCAAGGGCTACAAACTGAAGTTTAAACCTCTGTTACAGGTAAAGGGAAGTAAAACTAAATCAAAACGGATTCAGCACTAATTCAGGAGCGACATTTAACAGGCACTCCTTAAAGCTACTGTTACCTACAACACAAATACCCTTCCAAGACAACAAAATCAGCTGAAAATGCGAACCCCATTGCAACTCTGCATCTTAGGAATTTTCCTATTAAAAACATTCTAAAATTTATTTTCCTTAAGTTTAAAAATTAACTTATACAAGACAGATTAAATATTTAATGATTTAATACATCTTCCATTAATAAGAGTAATATTACTGTCAGCAAACTCAAAAGCACTTCCCAAGAAGTTAACATCACTGTTACTACTAATACGGACAAGAACATGGCATGATAAAAACATTTATTCAAAGTCACTCAACAAAGTACCAGCTATGCCAGGAACATAATCCAGTGCTCCTACATCTTTTGTCTCCTTTTCCTCCCACTACACAATACTGCTTCATGGGAAACAAGTGCCTTTCTCGTTTCAGGCACTTTGATTTATCAGATACTGCCAATACACTGCTTCTATTCCTTCTCATAAGCATTTATTAGAGCATTTAAGAGATTTATTTAATGCCAAACTAAACTAAATGTTTTCACAATTGTGTCAATGGATAAAGTACCTTACTACTGGAGAAGACCTCTGAGTAACTTTGGTATCTGCAAATTAACTGTCAGAGACAAAAACACCAGTTTCCCAAGTATACCGCTAGATTTTTAAACCACAGATACAAAATAAACCAATACTGCTCCACACACAGTATGAAAAATGACTGCATAAAAATAAACTAGAGGTTCCATCATTACCCTCAGCCTTTGGCTACTGGAAAAATGGAGTAACAGCGCAGTTACTGCTGTCAGTTTATCACTCTCCAAACTCCTATCATTTTCCAATTGTTCAAGACAATCCTCCCAAGTACCTCCACTGGGAGGCAGACTCTGCTTTCCACTTGAATGCAAGGAAGGACCATGGTTTGATATGACATTTTCTACCACAAAACACAGCCTCAAATCAGTTTTGTAAATTCTGGGAAATCTGAAATGCTAAGAAGTGAACAGGTCTGGCTTGTTTGTTTCTTCGAAATCAAAACAGTAGTAGACGTTCTGCTGCCATATACTGTCTGGTTGTGTGCTGTATTCTAGTTAGGCATTCGGCACATCAGAACAAAAAACTTATGTAACAACAGCAGAAATTTTTTAGCAGTAAAGGTGCTTCTGGTTTTTTTTCTCTAGCAGAGGCTATACATGCATACAAATTCACATTTACTTTTAGATTAATTAAGAGTTCATGTAGCGTGACAGTAAAAATTTATTACCCATTATCCTATATTCATTTTTTTAAATTACCAGGGGGCCAGCTCCAAAATCTGGTAAGCCCATGTATTTATATTGTCTTCACCTTCTTTCTGCAACATTTCTTCTTTACTTGATGTGCTTTTGTTAGGGACAACTTTAAGCTGGAACCTCTTTAAAGAGCAAGTGGCAAACGAATACACTCAAGCAACAACACAAATCTGAGAAAACAAAAATTATGATACAGGCTTCAAAAGAAAAAGTAAAGTATTTATTCCAAGTTTTTAGAGAACTTCCTCACAAGAAAAACATCAGCCAGACGAGCAACACTCTCCAGGGGAATTTTACAATACATTTCAAAATAATAAAGACATCCACAGCTTGATGAAAGCTATCAAACTGATAGAGCGGGATATATCACCAATTAATCTGTCAACAGCTCTTTCAATACACTTTCTGTCAATACACTTTCTATTTTGAAGGATAAATACATTTTCAGGTTCTAATTGCTTGGGGTTTGGTGTGTTTGGGTTTGTTAGTTTTTTAAACACCACCGTGTCCAATCATCTACCAGGATTTACTAAAAAAAAAAGTTTGATGAACAAGCTCCCAGGGTAGCATCTGCTTTTCTCTACCACCACCACCACAAACCCCCTGCAACTTTCCACTGGGGTGACCGCATCTCCAGAACAGGAGCAAACCCTCTCCCTCCAGCCAGCCGCAGAAGTTACAA
This sequence comes from Falco peregrinus, assembly GCF_023634155.1. Taxonomy (NCBI): domain Eukaryota; kingdom Metazoa; phylum Chordata; class Aves; order Falconiformes; family Falconidae; genus Falco; species Falco peregrinus. The sequence goes on along the minus strand of NC_073732.1, from coordinate 9,645,117 downwards.
TTCCCTCAGAGGGGACCACTGCCTTCTCAGGGAAAGATTAACACTCCCAAGCTCACATGCGTGCTTCACACTGTGCTTTGTTAACATTCACTTTCAATATAATGAGGAGATCCCCCCTGCAAGCCACACAGCAGAGAAGCAACATGAACACGATTTGTAGAAGTCCCAGACCCAGGAAGCATTGCCTCAAGCCAACCCTTGCACAAGACTCAATGGGTTTTTCATACCTCATGAAGTGAACCTCTCTGCAAGGACTAAGCGAGACATACCGAAAGCAGTACTTCACCCCAGCAACTATATATATATGCAGAAGATAACTTGTGGAGCTTTTCCTGAGCACAAACAGAAAAGGAGAAATGAAATTCACTCAAAGTTCTGTGAATATGCAATTTTTAAGTCCACTTTTAGTAATCCTACCTCTACCAAAAGTTATAAATCTCTTGTCAAAAGCATTGTCTTTGTTTCTTACAGTGCCTACATTAGTATCTGTGAAATCCCACTTCCTAAACACACAGGTTTAGATGATTATTCTAGACTCCTAAAGCTGTATAACATAAATACTCTAAGATTATTTATATTTGAACATACATCCCAACTATACTGCAATGCACAGAAATTGCCTTTCCTAGTATTTTTCAGAATCTAATGTCAAAAAATTACTTGGCTTACTTAACTCTAGATTTCAGAAAGGCTCAAACTAAACCAAACCAATTTATAAGACACTAGGAATGCTGCACACATAAGTCAATCAGTAGAAATAGGACTTAAGCAAATGTCTCCTATGGATACAAGCATGACACCATAAATGCCAAGTTCCCAAAAGGAATGTCACCTGGAAGCTACTTAGGAACGTCTCCACTTTTGTCACAGATGCACAGTCCTGTTCTCTGCAACATCAAAGCTGGCCAAAAACAGTTCCTGAATTAGGCGCTTTATGAGGTCCAAGGAAGGCTACCACAGAAGCAGGTTTCAGCTGTTGCTGCTTCCACCTCGTTCCCCCATGTATTTATGGGCAGATAGCACTCTTTCTTTGCGCTCAAAAAATGACGGGTGACCCATGGGGAATCACTCAAAAGCTTAAGTTACAGAAAGACTAGCAAGCAGGCTGTTTTACTGCAAACCACTTTATAAAGGTTTTTATTTCTCTTGGCTGCTCTGAAATTCTAGGGACAGCGGGGAATACAATATTACCCCAAAAAAAAGAAACAGCAAAGGAAAAAAATGTATTTCAAATGCAGTGTTTTCCTAAAGATTTGCTTTATGTAGGTTTTACATCTCCACTGCTTGGGGAAATGGCTCCCTTGTTCAAAATCCAGCACCGGAATTTATTTAAGCGTGGCACAAGGATGCCTACCCTGCTCGTTTGAGTTATCAACCTGTTTTCTAACCTTAGTTAGAAGAGTATCAGGACAACCTCTCTCCTCCATCACACTAGAATGAGTAATGTTTTTTTCTCTTTTTATTATTCTCTCTTTTTTGTAAGCAAAGCAAGACAGGATCAGTTATGAACATGCCCAACAATTGCATAACATGAAACAAACACAAAACAAGGACTCATTAAGTTAGAGGCCATTTCATTCTATGTGAAGAAGCGTTAAAGGAGCGTGGTCCTCAGATCCAAGTCCTTATGTGTCACCCTTAAAACCAAAACTTACAAATGCAGGTGTTGAAAACCAGAGGACAACATCCAGTGCCCACAGATATGGACTGGAGGGGATGAAGGTGAAGAGGTAACTAAGTCCTCACAGGAGATAATTCAAGTCAATAGTTCAGAATCAGTATACAAGTATTACAGATAGATGGGATTTTTGGCAGAAGGGAATCCTGTATTTCTATTCAGGGAAAACAAACACAACCTTACACTCCGATTATGTAAATTTGACCAAATTATTGAAGCACCTGGCTGGGTAGAGCCTTCAATGCTAGGTTTTTATAATAAGAACATTTCTTAAAAAGAAAGGTACCATAGTACCAACAGCATTTCCAGGAATTTTGTGAATATTCTCCAGCAAAATTATTTTGCATGCGTTATACAGATGGTCAGATTAGATTAATACAAACTGACAAGCTGGAAGTTCAAAATAAACTATTAAATATTTCTAGAAGAATATAAACAAAATATTTCATGTTTCACAAGCCACTAACATTTCAAAACCCGAAGAATCACATCTTGCATTTTAAAAAAATAATCCCCAAAAGAATCACGAAAGATTAAGTTAGTAACATAATTAAAATACATACAATTTCAACCACTGTACTCAGACTATCGTTATCTTAGATGTACAGAGTATAGAAGAAAAGTCAGGCTAGCAGATCTCTCTGTTCTTTCACTCCCTGGACCTGACCAGAACTGCATAAATGAATGTGTAACACAGGATGTTGACAGAGCATTTTATCTTTTTTTTTTTTAATAAAACTTATTTTATTGGTAAATGATTTTTTTAAAACAAAATTTGTCACAAGTTTCTTTATGAATGTCTACTTTAGTTAGCATGCCTGATCAAAAACCCTCACACCACCTTCCAGCACCCACTAACAGCCTTGGCTTTGTGGCTAGGACAGCCACACACGACACAGCCCTGCCATGCTTGACTAGGAAGTAGATTTGTACCTTGTTCTTGAAAGTACTGGATGTTATCAGGTTAGGCTATTTGTGCAGGTTGTAAGAGAACTAGATAAAAATCTCCATAAGCATCTCCTCCCCGGCCCCCACAATGCGGGGGGAAAAAAGAAATAAAATGTACACAGTTATCAGCACTGCAGAACTGTAAAATATTTTCTAGACAACTCAAAGCTGTTCATTAGGAAAAATCATTTTCTATTCACAGCTTCCCTGAAACAATACAGTACAGCAGTACTCCATCAGATCAACCTAACTGCAGCTATAAATGACTGACAAGCCCCGGTGACAGAACTTTCCAAGTTGTTTGTGACCTCATTGCTGCGGAACATACTGAACACACATTCTGTCACATAGTCAGGGCCTGCCTGAACATTACTGGGACCAGTCTCCCTCCTATACCTGTCACCTTACCTCTCTACTCTTCAACACTCACCAAACATATAAAATCTGCAGACACATCGCTCCACACAACCACTTAAATCCTCCTGCAAAGCCATCAACTCCTGCTCTTCCTGTTCCCTTCTGCCTTTCTCCATACCCACATACTTAAAACACAAACTAGACAGACACCCTCTTTACTAAACACAAATTACATACACACCTAACTTTTAAAAACTAACCACCGATGCTCCTCCTTCCACATTTTTCATAGGTTTTCACAGAATGATCCAATAAACTTTGATTTTGGTAATAGTTTGGTGGAACAACCACTGATCATGCTCCACTGTTTCACAGACCACATCAGATACTGTCTTAAAACTTTGGTTGGTAGAAATCATACTGTATGTCGCAGCTTATGTCACCACGCACACTGATGTGTAACACTGCACTAATTGCTCTGAAGTCTTCTGGTCAAGAAGCAAAGAACCCAGACCCATGCAAAACCATCCTGCAGATGGTCAAGGTTTCTCACATGTAGTCAATCTAAACAAAATGAGGCACACTCCGTACGCTGTCCTGGCCAGCAGTAAGGGAAAGGCAGAAAAGCCTTTCCTACAAAGATGCAGAAAACCTGATTTTATGGTTTTCAGTTCACAGCACCCTTATGAGTTTATCACAGGACTGCTCTACACAGACAGTAACGTCACACAGCAAATAGATGGGGAACTGGATCTGGCAGAGCAGTACTACTTCTATTCTGGTGCTTAATCTTCACCAAGTCACTTCTAACGTTCATTATGTATTTCCCCCTTCCAGGTCTCATACTGGTTTCCCCTTGTAGATACAAGCACTCAGGATAAGGATGATACCCACAGCACTAGGCTTCCAATTGTAAGTGAAATTGGAAAAGGCTTGCAGCTTGTTATTGCTGTTTTCCACTATCAACAGTGAAAAACTGCAAGTCGGTAATTTGCAATAATCCTATCTTCCCTGCTTTTCAGGAAACTTAGAAAACTAAGAAGCCAGCTTGTCCCACTTCAGATGCTGTAACTAACTCACACACCTCCGTAATTAACAAGACTCACAAATGCCAAGGGAAAAGACTTCCCAACACACGTGTTGACAAATTGCTGCCACCTCCTCTTCCTCCTCCCAGATTACAGACACCAAGCCAGCCCCATGACTTCCCACAAGCTGCAGGCTCACTCGAGTAATTCCCTCCTAAGGGAATACCAGTAAAGACTGCTGCAAGTTTTGAAACGGGCTGATGCTAAAACCATTTTGAGTTTTGAACAGCTTTTCTCTAATTGATTTGGAAGGTAAAACATACTAAGGTTTGAGCTTCCTTCAGAGAGATGTACATTTCCCCCCCCCTATAGTCCTGGATTTAGTAACAGCCATTCAGGAGGTACAATTATGATATATATGGCATTGTCCAGATGATTTCCTTCAACATCCTCAAAACCGTTAGATCCCAAACTGTATCTCAGAACACCGAAACCTCCGAAAGCCCTTCAGGCCTTACTACATGGCAAACCTTGATACAGATCAGGATCTCAGGATGAAGAGCAGTTCTTCCAACTCTAACTGCACAATTAAACAAGTGAAGTCCCACCACTTGAGAGCTGCTTAAGACTGGCTTGAGTGCCTGCTATAATCCTCCAAGTATATTGAGTAAACCTGCCCTGCCAGACCACATGCAGTCCTAAATAAGCTGGCTCACCAACTTCCACTGCAACTGCTCTGTGGGCAGAAACTAAACAGAGCCATAGGATAATTTGGGACCTCAGGGGGCCTCTGGGTCAACCTCCAGCTCGAAGCAGGGGCACCCATGGGATCATACCTGCTTTCTCAGGGCTTTATCCAGTCGGATTTTGAAAATCACATGGGAAGGAGACTGCAAAACCTCTCTGGGTAGGAAGTCCCACTGCCTGTCTGACCTCATGGTGAGAAATACCTTATAGACACAGACCCCTTCAACTTCAGTTCACACCTGCTGACTCTTGTCCTCCCACCATTGTCAAGAACCTGGCTTCACTCTCTTGAAAGCCTCCCCATCGGTGCTGGAAGGGCCCCCCAAGCCGCCTCCTCTCCAGGCTCAACAACAGGCACAGTTCCCCTGCTCACCTCACATGGCAAAAGCTCACACCTCTACACCATCTTGGTAGCTCTCCACTGAGCTCAGCATAGTTTATCAACATCTCTCGTCCGGGGGGGGGGGGGGGGGGGGGGGGGGGCAGGCAGCACAGCTGGATGCTGTATTCTGGATATGGTCTAACTAACAAGCACTGAGTGGAAGAAGATAATCGCTTCCCTTGACCTACTGCCTGTGCTCCTGTAACCGAGGGCACACGGCTGCCCCGCACTCAGCTTGCTGTCCACCATGGCCCCCAGGGCCTTCCGCACACGGCTGCCCCCCGCCTGGCCAGTCCCAGGCCCTGCTGCTGCCAGGGAACAGGGCCAGGCAGCCCCCACCCCTAAATAGCTGTTTAAAGGGTAAATTTGCTTAGTAATCAGCAGCAGATGAAATGGATAGAAATTGAAGCCAAGTCGTCTTAGTGTTAATACACCTTACTTAGTAGCACTAAATCGCATCTTAGGGCCATATTCAGATGGCCTAAATTCCACATAAATCCTTCTGTCTCCTATTTCTTATTAGCTGGCTTTCAGGCAGTACCCATTCAGCATCTTACATAAATTATCCAAACTGCTCTCCAAAACCAACTAGATTTCTCCATTGGCTGAGAAAAGGGGCTTGAGTGGAATTCAGGCCACCTGGATTTGGTCTTTAAGGTCTGGTAACACTGCAGCGGACTGCATTATTCCTTCAGTTTTGTCACCGTGGCAGTAACCAGCAGCTTCTTTGTCAGAACAGGTTTTAGTTTAGTTACTCTTTCATTGGAAGATGTATTTTCAAAGAAAATGTAGATTTCTAAACAATTCAGGATTCAGTTCTTACCACTACCTTCTGGAAATTTACTCCCTAGCTGGATCTCTTTGAACAAGAACGCTTTATCCGTTGCGCGCTCACATTTTGTCCCGAGCTCTGTGTTATGCTTTGTTCCAGATGTCTTGACAATTCACTGGTTTGAGCCATAATCATACTGAAGACCTAATTTTTACCATTCACTGGTCTACAAAAAGCAGGAATTAACGCTCTACATTAGCACCAAATGTGGGCTGGGGGAATCAATGGCTTAATTGCTCACTAGTTTGGCAAGAGCACACCATGCTTTAAGTCAAGCGTGAAGACATTTCCTCTAGTTCTTCAAAGGCTATCAGTTTTCCAGCGAATACCATTCTGATTTTCTTAGGCTCCAGGCTGAACCACATCTCTTGGATCTAAGAACTTATTTCTCATAGACATTATGGTTTTATAACAGTGTCATAAATCAAGAAGTTACACATACCAGCATACTCAGCCCAACATGCTCTGCTTAGTGGTCCTGCGTAATCAGAATCCTCCAAGCAAGAGAGATGGGGCAGGGAAGACAGGAACCACCCATCAACACTTCTGCAAAGAGGAACAAGATTCAACACACCACAGTCCTGACACCTTTTTTTTAGGACATGAACAGCGCTTCTGTCAAAGCCTCAGAGTGCTCCAGATGCACAGGTATGGACAACCTACCATCGTCCACAGCTGTAAGTGCTCTCTCTCTCAAAATATCGCAGTACACCAACAGATACAAGATTGTAAAATATGCAGAATACTACTGAGGCTGAGGTTTGTCATCTTCATGATTACTTTGAGTGGAACTGGACAGCTAGGGATGGCACAACTTTCAGAAGGCTGAAAGGCTTCTGAGCTGACAGGCTACTGAGGATCAAACAGGCTATTTTAACATAAATTCATTAGGTCTGCTTCTCCAAGGGATTCTGTTTCCATTAGTCAGAAGCTTGCTTCCTTGACCAGCCAACAGGGACTGGATCCATACCACAGGCTGCGCATGTTATGTGCTTCATAATTTTTGACCACATAGATCAGCATGTCCACTCAAATCTGTCTGCCAGTCACCAAAACTGAAAATACAAACCGCGAGATCTGGACCTATCTCCTATTTCTAGGGACTAACAAACACACTGAACAACTACAAAGAAAATCAAGTCTTTCAGCCACAATGTCCAACTTCAACCATTCCTGAGGCATAAATCCACAGGACGAGGAGGAATTACCGGGCTTAACAATGTCTTCCCTTAACTTTTCAAAGCACGCAGCAAGCAAATACTAGGAGATGTGCTTGCTCTCTCAGTGGTACAGATGGTTATGAGTATTAAGTCTTATGAGTGCACCCAGATGATAATCTTGCTCTTAGGACATAATTAAGACCTGATAACCTATCTACCATTTCTGACTTTTACTTTTTATCCGGGGGGGAGGGGGGGGGGAGGTCATATGCCATAGTGAGTATCTGTGCAATGAGATGCTGAGTCCACTCTAAAGAAAGATTATTTCTACAGCAGAATGTAACCGGACAAAAATCCTATTAAGTCATTTTGGTTTCACTTTGTGCTTTTTTCTTTACACGATACTTCGAACAATATAACTCAAAATGCTTTATGTCAACTCAAATATTCCTTAGGACCTCCATAATATTCTAAAACATCCCAAGTAAAAACTCGTGCCCTTACCCTTAACAGACTTTTTAAAGTACTCAAAGTCATTTACTGTTGGTTTTGCTCTTTTTCCACAGAGTCTGTATTTGTAATAGCACTATCAAAGTTAGAGAGTGAGGCTCTTTAAACATCGAAATTTCACACTTGGTGTTATCAAGCCCTTTTCATAGGCAAAAAACAAAACAAAAAAAAAAACCCTCCTATGTTCTAGGATCTAGAAAAAAAGCTATGTTCTAGGATCTGGTAGTTCTAAACAAAATGCAGTACTTCTCATTTTCTCATTTTAAAAAAAGTACCTACCAGTTGTCGTACCTAATTATAACATGTTTTGTGGGGGTTATTTCTTCAACAAGTTAAATAAAAAAATATACCTAGCAGCGCTCAAACAACCTTAAAGCTATTTTTATTCAAGCCACCACTTTAATTTCTTCCTGAAGTTCACCGTTTGCTCACTTCGCAAGGATTGCGGCGGGGTCTCTCCAGGTGCCCCTCACGCCGTTCACGGAGCGATCCGAACCGACCCCTCCACGCTCGCCCCTCCGCCGCCCCGCGCCAGCCAGCACCAAGGGGCCGCCCCTCAGCCCCACAAACCGGAGAGACAACGGTACAACGCGACCGGTCAATCCGGATCGGTGCCCCCGCCCGCTCCGCCGGTCTCACGTTACACGCACCCACCCGCCGCCAGCCGCACGCCGAGGCCGCGCAAACGCACTGCCGGGACCGGCCCCCCCGTCGGGGCCGTTACCCCAGGCGCGGCGGCCGGGGCCCGGCGGCGGCTAGCGGCGGCTACCTGCGGGGGGGGGGGGGGGGGGCGGCCCCCGGCCCGCTCGGTGCCTTACATCGCGCTTCCCCCTCCTCCCGGGCCGTAAGAGCCGAAACACAAAGAAAAGCAGCAAAGAGCGCCCGTTACCGCCCGCGATCGCGCCGAGGAGCCGGCAAGCCGCTCCCCCGCGCCCCGGCGCCCCGCGAACGCGGCAGCCGCCTCGCAGCGGCGTGGAGGCCGGCCGGCCGCCGCTGGGTGCTCGACGCCGCGCGGCCGGCCGCCCCTCGCCGCCGGCCGGGCCCAGGGCGGCTCTGGCGGCGGCTCCCACCCCGCCGGGCCGCTTCAGCACCACCGCGGCCCGGATGGCCGCCGCGCCCGCGCTCGCCCCTGCGGGGGCGGGAGCCCGCCCCGCCCCGGGCCGGGCCGCGGCCCCAGGAGGCCCCTGCGGGGCGCCGCCTGTTCGGGCGGCCCCGCAGCACGGCGGGGCCGGGCTCGCTGCCGGCGGGCGCAGGGCCACGCAGCCACCCCCGCGCCGGCCTCCCCGCCGCCCCGCACTTACCGGGCCCCGGCCCAGAGGACGCCCGCGGCCGGCGTCCGCACGCTGCGGGCCGCCCGCTACCCGCCCCGGCGCGGCCGCTCCCGCCGCCGCGGCCCGAGTGCGCGCGCCCGGCCGCGCCGCGCCAGTGGCTGGGCTCAGCCGCGGCTGGGCAGCCCGCCGCCGCCGGGCGCCCTCATTCCGTATGCGGCACGGCGCCTCCTGGTTGGCCGGAGCAGGGTGGCGCGCGGGGCCGGGCTCCCGAGGAATGGCGGGGAGGCGGGCCCGGCCGGACAGGGGTTACTACAGGTCACCCGCGGCAGGGGGCGGGGCGGGGGGCGGGGCGAGGGGAGGGAGGGCGGGCGGGAGGGCTCCCTGCCGCGCGTCAGACTCGCCGCGCCTGCGCGCCCGCCGCCCCGCTACCCCGCCGCGCTGAGGCGAGGGGCGGCCGTGGGGCGGGGCACCGCCATTGCCAACCACTGGTCTCCTCCTACCCGGACCGGGGTGTCATCCATCTCTATTAAAACCCTTGTTAATTACCTCTGGTCCGCCGTTAATTTCATTACTTTGACAGGAGCTCCCGCAGTGACGGGTGACGGCGTAAACGCGTGGGTGGTGTCAAACGTTAATTTTGCCTTGGGTGCAGGAATACGCAGTTACCCGATCCTGGCAGGAGCCCTCGTGCATGTTAAGTTTTATATTTTTGGGGGGAGGGGTACAGAACTCCAGATCAAAGTAACTTGGGTAGAAAGTTGACCTTCTATAGCTCCTTCAGAGGAGTTGGTGAGGCACGCTGGCCTCCCGCTGGCCTCCGCCTGCCGGGCTGCCTCGGCCCTCTGCCCAAAATCCAGGGCTGCAGCAAGGGCTTCAGCGTTTGAGGTTGCCCTCAAGATTTTATGGAGTCTGAGGTTGTAAATAGAGGTGTCATTAGCGGTGGTTGCTGCAGAGGTTTGTGACGTGGATCTCTGCTGACAGAATGGAACGAAGATCATCTCAGCTGACTGCCTTCAAAGCTGGCGGCACTTGGAGCAAGCTTTGCTTTGCTTGAGACTTGGTTCCTTCCTATTTAGCAGTTACCGAGGACATCTTTTATCAGTATTGACTCATCCAGATCCTGAAAATATTCCTCCAAATTAAAGGTTTTAATTTAACTGGCGGCCTAATACAATGCTGAAGAACAAAATAAATGAGCACCTGCCAAAGATAAGCAAAATAAAAACAACAAATGGGAAGAAGGTTTCAAAGCCCAGAAGACTGAATTACAGCGGGTTGTGCCTGCAGTGGTGGCAGCCACCATTGCCGCAAGGGTTAGGCTTGTTTTCCTCTGTTCTGCAGGTAAAGTGCTCCTGTCACGCAGCCCTTCGGGCTGAACAACCCAGCAATCTGAGCGGCACAGCACGACAAAGAGGAGAGCAGGACTGCAACGCTGAGGGCACCAGTCTGAACACACCCTTACCTACAGATCGTCAGGCACTGAGGTCCTACATACCATTCAGAAACTATGCAGCTAACCATACCATGTGTCCTACAAACAGTCTTTCCTCCTCTCCCCTCACAGATACTACGTTTCAGAGGAAGAAGCATTGTTGGTACCTATGGTTATCTCTGCAGGGTCTTCAAGAGGCATGGAATATAATCACTCTTACTAAAAGCAGATTAACAAGATACACTGTTATAAATGTATATTTACAAATACATTTGTATTTCTAATCCAAAGATCAACCAAGTCAGTCACCTCAGTTACTGGAAAAATTGCTTCCACATGCTTAGAACTGGAACAGAAGAGACAGTCACTGACAGTTCTGAAAAGCAGGAAAACATTATCTACAGGAGTTATCTGAGCTGTAAAGATCATGAACTACACAAGCAAAAGTGATGCTAACTGAAATACGGGTAGGAGTATGGAGAGGTTATATTTAAAACAGTTTCTCACTCAGTGGAAAAAGTGGGAAAGGATAAGCAGACTTGGAAGGAGAAGAGACTCATTTTTCAAAGATGGAAAATGTAGGTATTTCTGCAACAGGAGGGAATTCAGGTGGCATTCTTCCAGAGGATTTACTTACATTGGTAGAGGCAGAATAAACTTAGTAAGTACAATGTGAATATTAGCACAAGGAAAGCAGCCCTAGATTTGTGTCATGCAATCTTCCACATTTCATTCAAGGCAAGGAAGGTTCAGGATAAAAATACAAAAGTGATTTTACATAAAAGGAGGTGGGAGAGAAAGCACCGGACAGTGCAGAGCTCATTTGCTCAGCACCAGATCTCATGCTGAACTCCCTGCTCTTGTTTGCTCCTGCGTAGTCACCAGCGACTGAGCAGTAAAATACTTTGGCAAAAGCCTCACTTTGAGAAATGCATGGAATCCACAACTTGAAATTACATGTCACCCTTATTAAACTGCTAGATCTGAATACTATCAAGTTTTACGAGCAGGAGATTCCGAAGAAACTTTAACTCCAAACATGGATTTGTTGTAAACTTTGTATTTCAGCCTTATGTCTATTACAGGGTGCATCGATGTGTGTGTTTTAAGTTTGCCTGAAATTCTGAGTTCTTTGAAATCCAAAAGCTAATTGCGTAACTAGCCATATTTATTCCAGACAGACACAGCTATTGGCTGTATCCCCAGGTCTTCAGGGTAAATGAGGAGCTGATGATGACATACCACCCCAGCAAGAAGGTTTTTGAAAAATTGTAAGGCCTTTGGTGTTTATGTCCCCCAGTTCTTACTGACTTTTGTCTGGATCGAGGTAACAGCTATGTTACCCAAACTAGTACTCCATGCCTCTAACTGAAGAGCGTGCAAGCATTTTACAGACACCAAAGCAGCCCAAGTACTTTCGTTGCCCTGCAAATACCAACCCTCCAAATCCAGCAGGATCTTCCTGTGTGCAGTGTAGGAGACCAACTGGGAAAACAAACAATCTAACACCAAGGAAAGTTCAGAAGGGTGCAAACAACAGCAGGAGACAAAACTCGTTAAGGGAATAGGGGGTGGAGATCCCCTGAGCCTGTTGGAGGAATGCCTCAAACACTGGCAAGATCAAAGGAAAGGTTACTTTGTATGCACTGAAGACTGATAAGAGGGAACAGCCTGCCAAAGGGTGAATAATGGCCCAAGAAGCAGCAGAGTCAGCAGATTTCTGCACCAACCGGGGGAAAGGTAAATGCGGCAGGGGAAGATCGTGACCACTGACAATTCAAGACTAAAAAGACTTGCCCCTCCATGCCTATGAGGAGCATGCATGCTAATTTACATGCCAAGCGAGGCTGATTTTAATAAGAGGCGGTCCAGACTGAAGGATAAGTATAAAAGAGGAAGGCAAGTGTCATTTTAGGAGGGAATAAGAATGAAAATTAAAAAGAAAGGCCTTCTGGACAAGTGCTCCTACACAAACACAAACACAAACACACACACACCCCCATCAGCAGGCCCGATGTTGGATCCAGGAGTCTCTCTCCCCCTGCCCTCTTTATTTCTCTTGTTATTTTACCTTTTTCTAGTAAGTAATGTAAAGCATAAAACTTCATAAGCATGGCAAGTGATAAGCATTTCTGCTACCCAATTATTTACCCATGAGCCTGACTATGGAAGAAAAGTCTTTGTTTACCTACAGACCTCTGGTATTGTGTATACTCTATTCCAACCAAGAGAATTAGCGAATCTGAGTCGCTTCTCCCTCCCTCTTGGTGGGACGTGACAGTGCAGGACCGAGTGTCAGATATTCATCACAGAGCATTTGTTACATCCCGAAAAGCTGTGCAGTGCATTCCATATCTGAAGACAATTTAGACAGCAGTAAGCCATTCAAATAACAACAAAAATCTTAGAACTAACCAGTAAATCCTAACAGGTTATGAAGCTTTCATTCATTCATGTTTAAACCAATTTCCAAGGAGTTAGATTAAAAAGGCTGAACTGTGTCCAATCCATTAGCCTACGGTGACATTTCTTAAACTTTCCCCTGTACTGTTCGGTGCTGGCAGCTGCTGGAGACAGTACTGCAGGCTGGATAGCCTGATTCCTGGCAATCCCTGCAGCTTCTCATTCAGCTCAGCATCAGAGGTGAAAGAAACATCATCTGCAGCCCACATTGATTAAGCAGCTTCAAATTTAGAGACACCTAAGGTTTAAAAATACGTACATATGTACACAAACAACAACATACTGATTTAAACAGATTCCTACATGTATTCAGTATTTCTCGACCTTCTTTATAGATTCCTGATGTTTCCATATAGCATAGGCAAAGCTTTTCATGATATCAGAGATTTTACCACACCTTTTTGCTTAAATGTAGGTTTTTTGCAGAGCAGGGGTTTGGAAGATACTGGAGTAATGTGCCATTCACAGTGTAACACTTTTCTTGTACGAGTCCACGCTGAGTATCCCGTAAGGAAACCAAAGAATTTGGGGATTTACAGTAGACACAATAGTCACCTATAAAATGATTGATAATGTATGTTTATAATTGGGAATTTAAACTGCACAAGACACACTAGCGACTGTGGGAGACAGTGACCTTTCCTATACAAGCTACACACAATGATAGGAAATGACAAGTTAAAATAGTACCTGATTTATATGTTAAATAAAAAGGCACAATAGCACAATTAAAGGCAGGAAAGAAGTTGTATCACTCTAAAGCATTCAGGCAGAGAAGGAGTATCTGTGAAAACATTCATGGCTCCTACTAACAACATCCATATATTCACAAATACTTGAGTTTGGTTGGGTTTCTTTTTTTAATTTCCAGCAGGAAAAGCTCATTAACTATTCTCACTTTCCCTTTTAAAAAGTTTCAGGCATGCAGTCAAGGGGAAAAAAAACCCACTGCCATATGTTTTGATCAACAGCAGAGAATGAATAGCAAGTAGTAAATAGCAGGGAAGATTGCAAGTGATCTTATGAAAATACTGATTTGGAAGTACAATCAACTGACTCATCAGGAAGGAGAACAGAAAGCCAATGTTATATTTGGCCAATTCTAACTAATATCCATGGGGAATTAATAAAAACAAAACCACGAGATGCACTGAAAGAGGAGAGCCTATGAATGGGTAAATAAGTGTGGAAGGTTGGCATTAATCTTTGATGAGCAGGCTGCTGCCTACTGATACTCAGCAAGAAGCTAGAGGGGGAAGAAAAACAACAGTGTCACAGATATAACAGATGTGAGATCTTTTAGGTAAAAATCCCTAGAGGGACACAAACAAAATCAAGTATTTCAGGAAGGTACATATGGTTAAATTAAACCCAAATTGACTTCTGATGTGAAATAATAGAGGCAATTAAAGAAGGGCTTGGGTAGGACAAAGGTCGTGGTCTGGATAGAACATACTCCATTGTACACCTTCAAATTTGTGAAAAATAAATGACTATAATTAGATAACTTTCTCCATGACTCATTAAATAACTGAATGCTACAAATTAATAAAGTATTGCTCTAAATTAAATTAATTTAAAAAAAGATAACATTTTTAAATGGTTTGCTTAGAACTTAGTTTGTTTTAGCTACAAACAAGAAGACAGACTCATATCCCTGGACATTTTTAATTAAGCAATCAAACTGGCATTTTAATGTTCTATTTCTGAAGTTATCCTTAGTGTGGCATTTTGGATGCCCTCTTAAGACGCAGAGAAGGCTGAGCTAATACTGAATGGGTGGGTAGAGCCAGCTGCGATGCGAGTTCTGGCAGCAGAAACAGCTTGTGTTCCTGAAGTGATCATTGTCAGAACTGTTAATTTTGGGCTGTTGTTTTAAAAGATGGAGAAACATTTCTAGAGCAAGCAGCGTGAGGTTTCAATGCTAAATAGTCTCCATGTACATATTAATACATCTGACTCATCTTTATATCTTTGAAAATTTTTGTTTCTAAATAAAGGAACAAATGAGTAAGTTGCTACGATTAAATTGGAAAGCAGCAAACTGGCAACATGCCCTAAATGATTAATTATTTAGTAGAACATTTGATAATATGGCCATGCCCAGAGCCACTTTTTGCAGAGAGAGATTGATGACATTAATAATAAGGTGATCAAGGGTATAGTATAAAATTTATCACCACTTGACACAGTTCAGTTTGTTAACACTTGAGTACTTCTTTAAATTCCTCGCTTGTATTTTCTCATAACACAAATATGTTACCAACCCAGTGCGATATATCAGCGTGCAATCAGGTATTAATAGCATGATAACCCCCCAAACCTGAAATTTCCAACTAGGGGAAAGCATGTAAGTGAGTTAGGATCTGTCAGACAAGCTGCAAGGCATGCTCTGCAACACTGCTGCACCCTGGAACTGCCATGCTATGAGAAACTGTGTCACCCATGGAAAATCAGAGAAAGGATTAAAAATAGACTTTATTTCTGCTCTTGAACTTTCTTGCTGAAAAGCTGCCTGTTGTTTTCTAGGCCAACGGAACCTAACAGTGGAGCTGACAGTGTCAAAGGCAGCCAAGAGGAATCAAAAGCATCAATAAACACTAACGCGAGCTTGCAGAAAAAAAGGTGGTTGTCTATGGGGTCCAAAGACAGTAATGTCCTGAGTGAGCAGTGTCTTACAACAATTTAATAATCAAATAGACCATAAAAACATTTGAGTCCAGGTCTGAGCCCATGTCTGAGCTTTCCACACTGCTTGTACATCAGCAGCCACCCAGAGCAGGCTCCCTGGCACCTTGTTGTGTGCCCAGGTGTTACTCTGGGCACAGATGCTTTGGACGTGCTGCAGCCCTGTCCACTGACACTCCTTGGCTCTCCTGGGCACAGCACTGATTTAAGACTGTTTCTTCATTAAAGCAGCACTGGTCACAGAGCCCTTTTGCTTCTTAGACCACCACAGTAAGACTCACCAGGTTGTCTGGATTACGCTGCGTCCCCCTGGCATTTGAGAAGGAAGAAGGAAAAAAAGCCACTTCCCTGGACAAAGTTGCTTTCTTCTGCAACACTGAATAAATAAACAGGGTAAAGGAAGTACTGTTACAGATAGAGCTGGTAGTTGTAAACCCTGTAACGTGACAGTGAGTGGCTAAAAGAATCCAAGAATACTTTACTGCTGTAGCAGGTGAAGGCTGCAAAGACTTCTGATCGTTTGCTTTTATTCACCAGGGTTTGTTT
This sequence comes from Falco peregrinus, assembly GCF_023634155.1. Classification (NCBI taxonomy): domain Eukaryota; kingdom Metazoa; phylum Chordata; class Aves; order Falconiformes; family Falconidae; genus Falco; species Falco peregrinus. The sequence continues at coordinate 9,629,075 of NC_073732.1, read as the reverse complement.
AGTCAACTACTGTACTATGTCTTCACAAAAGAAAACCATTTTACCCTCTAAGACTTCATCCACGAAACAAATAAACGTGGCCAAGGATTTCCAAAACAGAAGCTTAAAATCCTGCTTTTGTGCAAATCAGATGTTTGGGGTTATTTGAGAAAGTTGAGGTAAACTACAGAGTATTTGGCAGTTTGGGAAACACCATGACCTAATTACGTGCCTGAACGTAGCCAAGACGCGTTCTGGGAAAATATCCCCCATTTACCCTGTCTCCAATGCAAACTGCATTCATGGTGGAACTTCTCCCTCACATTTGTAATGTGCTTTTTTGTCTTGAGAGGGTATATGTCTGTTCAGAAATTTTATTAAATAAGTCACTACTACCCCATCAAGATTACTTACAACATTTAAATCTGAGAATCCTAACCAGCAGGAAAACTTTCAAGCTGAGAAGCAGAAAGAGGGTGAATGCATGCATTTTCTTACTCTGGGGTGTTAGGTGGAGGTAAATAACGAAGATGCTTTAGAGCAGACCGAATTTCAGAAACAAAGTCGTGACTAAGTGTAACAGTACCAAATTTTTACTGAACTTGTCTATACTGAAAATGAATACAGAATTACAAAGGTAGGAGTGAACGAATTTAGAGTCCTGCCTAAGCTATGAAGCAAGCTGTGAAATCCTTCGAGGTATGGAGGCATGCACTGCAGGTTCATCAGAAGATGAACGTCTAACTACAGACAAGTTATTCCTAGAAACACAAAGCTGAACCCTGTATACAAACAGGCAGGTGGGATGTGTAAGAGCCAAAACTATAGTATACATTTTGAAAAAGAAAGCTCTTGCAATAAGTCCCAGGTCTGGTATTTAAAAATCAAGCATTTGTGACTCACACACCCAAAGGTGCTGTTGATCAATACACTCAGAGACTGATTATTTAAAATGCATAATTCATTCATACATGAAATTGATTTTGAATGCAGGGTTGTTTGAATCCTAACACCTGCATCTAATTTCATTTTGGCATAACCAATCAATCATTTTAATACTTGTGAAATTTAGTCTGCCAAACTTAAGTTCGTTGAATGCACTTGGATTTCCTTTGTAGTGCAGTACAGCAATGCTTCGATAGAATTGTGAAACTTCAGAAGAACAGCTTTCAGTGTGCTTTGTATAGGAGGGAGCAACTCCTTTCCGCCAGCCAGAGATACAGCAAGGAAGCCATCCCACTGATTTACACTAAGCTCAACTAGGGAATCCTTCAAAAAGTTAAGGATGTAGTGGAGGTGTCCAATTTTGCAAGCCGTGCTGACCACTGCCAGGCTGTCTGCTGCTTGACACCTGCAAGGCAATGGGCTGTTGTATTTAGTGCAGTTTGTCCATCACACTCCTGTAGAGCACTTTGAAGACACTGCAGCCAGGCAGCAGCAGAGCAGTAGACCTGAGACATGCTGGTAGCAGATGGGAGGGCAAACCCCTTAACTATTTCCTTAAAGCCACATTTATGACATTTGTACATGTGTAAAAGCAAGGATTATTCAGAGGCTTATTTGTCCACGTGTTCTTCTGGGCAATGCTGAGCAGAATGTCAGATCTGCTCAGTTACACATTTACAGTGTTCCTTACAGATTGCATCAGACAATCCATACAACCTACTGCATAAGGGAACGTTTGCTCTTCAATTTACTCAGTAATGATATGAGGAGGTTTATTTAGGTTTTGATTGATGGACATACTCCTTTGCTTCATAGTAATTACTTAGTGATTGAAAATCTGGTATCAGAAACAGTAGACAAAGAAACAGAACTTCTCTAGCAGCTAGGCTTTATATATTTAATAAAGTAATTATACGCTTAATAAAGTAGTTGCAAAATTCAATAAGTCAGTCAGAGTAACTGCAAAAATCAATGAATTTTAGGGCTACCCCACCACAGTATTAGAGAAAGGGATCACTGTTTAAAACCCAAAGAAAAATAAATTCTAAATCAATACTGATATACTTACATACACTAAAATTCCATTCTATGCTATAAAAGCATATTAGAAAACACATTAGAAAGCATTAGAAAGCATATAGAACTGAGCACTCACAGTAACAAGTAAAATCAGAAAATATACAGAGAATAAAAAGAAAATATGCAGATAAAGGCAGGAGGATTTAAGAGAAAGGTCTGATTCAAGAATTCACAGCTGAAGGTGCAATAATGAAGTATGATTTATAATCCTCCTAAGTCTTCACATTATTCTGAAGTAAATCTACAAAGGCATAAATAACTGAAGACAGTGTGATCTCTTTGATGATTAAAATGATACAACACTGAATTCAGATATAGGGTGGTCTGGGTCTACAGAAAATAGGCCAATGGTATCTGGGAGCACCTGGAGCATTCATCCTCACCTGACACAAGAAAAGTCTAAGGATTAAAAGGATTAAGATTAAGGAAAACTGTTCATACGTGAGGAAGACTACAACCACACTTGCCTAACAACACACAAAGAGGACATCTGCATACCATGATCTACATCACTGCAAAATGTTTGCTTCATCAGTTAATGGATCATATGGGTGTTCTTCAGAAGACTGCATTCTGTACCTCTTCAATCCTCTGATATTTCAAAGACATGAGCACTTCTAAGAAATGAAAGTAGAATGTATGCAAATGTGTATATGCGGGGTGAATATTTTTAAGGGATTGTTCCCCTAAATCTTTCCCTTAGGAGACCAAAGCTCTATTATATTCACAGGAGAACACCATAATTCAAAGTCTTAATTCCTGAAAAGATGGTCCAGCTTAAACGTGACCAATATTTCCTCCTGAATACTGGATGCTGGACCTTTCTGGAGAAAACCCACAACAAGAAGTTCTAACCCCAGTCCAAACTTCCATTACCTTTCGCAAGAAGACAATGAACATGAAATTATCCTTTCAAACTACAAATCACTCACAAAATACATTTGTGGCTGGTCTTTGCTAGCCAGTTAAGTTCCTGAGCCAATATGTTCAGTACTCAGCAGTGACAAGGACCACTGCACTGCGTCCCTGTGCAGCCAGCTGGCAGCCGACAACACCGTAGTACACGTATTCACAGAGATCTCCTATAGCCAAAAAAATGTGTGGTTTTAATACATAAAGCTTTCACAATTATGCCAGTTTGGAAAAAAACTAAACATACTTTACCTAGTGATCACCTAGTTACTCACTGTAAAATGCTTAAATTGCATCTGCACTTTGTTTAGTGTTATTTGGGTTGGTTTTAAAGGCATTTTGTCTCATCTATTTCTCTAGTTGAGACAAAAACCTGGAATTTTAAATGATAGTCATTAGCACAGCTCACCAAGGTCATGTTCTCACATAACCTGTTCTGCACTGGGAGACAGTTCTGAGAGCTCAGTTGCATACACTGAGTCAGCTGCCCTTTCCTTCCAGAATAGATTGTTAGCACAGGCAACAGCATTGTTTTAAATCGTAGCAAGGTATTGCTGTTTACCACGGGAGGGTTTGGCAGTAATTAATTAGTAAACACATACAAATGAACATTCTTATCTGGAGGCCTAAATAAAAGTCTTCGTTAATTTCTTGAAAATATGCATGGATGTAAAATTTCAGACCTGATAAATATTAAGTCATTATACACTTCAAATTCTATTTCATCACGTAAGTTAAAGTAATAAAAGCAATAGTTTTGTAGTACAATGTGTTAGAAATGTCTGCGAACAATAGGGCTGGTTTAGCATAGACTATTTTTAGAACAAATTAGAGCACTATTTTTTCAAGATTTTAAGCCTGTTATAGGGAACTACACTACTCTGACAATACTGTAATTACAGAGATGTAAATGTAATAGTGAATAATGAATGTAGTTACGGAAAGTATATTGTGGAATATCTAATCAATGTGTGAAATCTGGATGCCCTTAGGATATGATCAGCTAGAAGAACTGGCATTAGATGTCATTTGCTTTGTTCCTGCTGAGACAAAGAAAGCATGGTACAAACCATTGAGAACTACTATTTATTAAGAAACTTATTTTTAGAAGCTATAGATTCTCATTACCTCATTATTTTTCTTGTGCAAGGGATACCAGATTTTATAGCAATGTTTCCTCTGAGTATCTCAAAAAACAAAACTCAGGGGAAAAAAAAAGCTTTACACAGCACTTAAGGTAATGATCGACATCATAGCCATTATGCCATGAAAAGAGCAGTTATTTTTTAAGTGAGAAAAAAATCCAGCTTGTGGTTTGGTTTTAGAAATTGATTAATACTATTCTGCAAATATACAAAGAATCATGCAATGTGGAACAGATTACACCCCAACACGCTTGTCTAATTGTTTGATTAAATATCCAACCCAACATAACAAGGACATGGGCCTGTTGGAGCGAGTCCAGAGGAGGCCACAAAGATGATCAGAGGCTGGAGCACCTCTCCTAGGAAGACAGGCTGAGAGAGTCGGGGCTGTTCAGCCTGGAGAAGAGAAGGCTCCGGGGAGACCTTATGGCAGCCTCCCAGTGCCTAAAGGGGCCCGCAGGAAAGCTGGGGAGGGACTTCTGACAAGGGAATGGAGTGACGGGACAGGGGGAATGGCTGGAGGCTGGAAGAGGGCAGATTTAGATCAGATATTAGGGAGAAATTCTTTCCTGTGAGGGTGGTGAGGCGCTGGCACAGGTCACACAGAGCAGCTGTGGGTGCCCCATCCCTGGCAGTGCCCAAGGCCAGGCTGGACGGGGCTGGGAGCAACCTGGTCTGGTGGGGGGTGTCCCTGCCCATGGCAGGGGGGCTGGGAATGGATGATCTTGAAGGTCCCTGCCAACCCAAACCATTCCATGATGGTTCTATGATGTTACATTTAGTAGTAACTTTTGTCTGGAGGAATACTAAATAGCCACGCTTTTACTTTTGAGGCACCAAATGATCTCCCAACCTGCTGAAAAGCACTGCTTCCAAAGTGCTTCTAGCCCTTATAGTCAGTCCTGGGCGAAACTGTGGTTTTCCTACTTTTCATTTACCAGACTCAAGTACAAAAGAAAAACTAGTCTTCATCTAAGAAAATCCCAGCAAACACAACATCAGTGCTTTTATAAACAGAGCCTTTAATCTTGACAGGCTCTGAATCCAGAATGCAAAGGATGCAATCTTAGATTTGCTATTAACATTTTTTTTATTTCCTGTGGCGTAAGTAAAGAGTTTAAAAAAACCAACTTTAGGCTTACAATGTGGCTTTCAAGAGACACTTCCTGCATACAGAACCCAGTTCTTGATTTAGGAAATATATATATATGCTATGCTATCATGGGAATTGGCTAACATAAATCCCAGAGAAGTCATATTTGAAGTACCAGCTGCGGAACACCCCGGCTGTGCCCAGCTGGAAACACAGGCAGGAGAACTGCCACTGGCATTTCAAGAGGAAGGTGTTACATTTCCACGACAACTCTTTTAAAAGAAGAGCACAATAAAACTGGTGCTGGGGAAGGAAAGGTCAACAGGTAATCCTCCTCTTGAACTAAACTCTTGGATCCCCTGAAAATTCTGATTTTTCCCTTCCTGCAAGAACATTAGTTCTTATGTTCAACTTTATCTGGAGCAGGCTGTTGCCAGGACATAACTCGCATGCTCCAACTCAGCTGCCATAACCCCCGCTCTCCATCACCTTTGCCCTTTTTTCTTCATCTTCATGGCTTGTTGTGGTACATGGAACACAGCCCTTGATCTTACAGCAGTTGCACTAGACTAGGATCAAAGTTTGGAGGCTGGCAAATTAGCATGGGAGACTCTAGCCACAAGGAAAAAGCCTCTTCATACTTGAAAAACAACATGCATACTTCTGCTGCCATGTAACTAAAAACATAGTTATGGTTAGGCACATGATGATGAGTAACAAGGATACAGATTACTAGCTCTTGAAAGCATGGAGATGTGTTCATGCCATCCAAAATGCTGACAGTGCCAGGATGCATCACTTTCTTTTAGTGACACCTCCCCTTACGTGCTTTATTTTTCCATCATGAGCAAAAATTGCGAAATGTGACAGCAACAGCTGGTTATGGATCTCCTGAACTGACGAACAAGTGGTTATCCACAGAAAGCCAGATATATTTAAAACACAATGGGAAGTTCATGCATCTGTATCCCATCTCATCAGCACTAATTGTGCCATGACAGGCTTAATGATCACCTCTCAACGGCAGCATTCCCTGCCCCTTAGCTCGGCTAACCGGTGGCTGACCACTTGTGCTGAAATGAGACAGGGAGGGGAGTTAAAACTGAGTCAGGTTCTCCAGCTCTTGGTGGCTCAGAGCAGCTCTTGCTGTTGGTTTTCATTCAATCCCTTCAACAGCTGATGGAAAAAATGGGATAGCGGGCCTTTAATATCATTCTCAGTGGTAATTCTGGGACTGGCAGCCGGTGTTGGCAGGAGGACAGTTCTCAATGGGATCAGGAGAGGCACTGCTGCTCCCCAAAGCCAGTTATTTTAAGTCACATCTAAACAAGGAATTATCAGCTTATGATCAGCATTTCTCCCCTGCTGCAGGTTCAGTTAGATGCAATACTTGGTAACTAAAAAGCAAAATTACATCCTTTTTGCTTGAGCCAGACTCCTGTTGGCTCTGGTGGGTGTTGGCTCCTACCAAATCGAAGAAGTCACAGCCTGGCCATAGGTATGTGGGTAAATACCTGGGAGGGTGACGTGCCCTGTGTGCCTGCTTGCGTAGCTGGATACCAGCCGGGGAGGTACAGCAGCCTCATTTCAGACACTGGTCCGCGTGCTAATTACTGGCATCCTTGCCTGCAGGAGGGCAGGTGACTCCGCACCAGTTCTGGTACCACCTGTGTGACACTGCCGTGCTTTCTGGTGGTAGTTATTCACCTTCTCTCTAGCTCATCCCCTGAGTAAAAATAAACAAACACACCAACAGAAACTATCACTGGACTCTTTACACTTCCCTGCCTGCCCCACACACGCTCATTTGCCTCCCTGCTGTCTGTACCCTGCATTTTCAGTGGCTATTTGCTCTTCAGCCATGCAGTGTTTAGCGGCAGCATATCTGCACCAGCGGTTTGCATCAGGAACACTGCTATAATCCAAGCACCATTGCAGACAAGGTCTCAGAAACACAAAGAGGCTCGCAATCAGGAAAACAAAACAAACAACAATGCTCTTAACACGTCTGTCAATAGCTCTATGAAGCTATTTTATGGGGGGCTATTTAAACCATCACTAGGTCATCTATACAGCATTATTGCCCATGAAATAGTAAGATTTATGTACTGAAACAAAACATTTGCTAACAACCAAATACCAACATCTTTATTTCTGCCAGGCCCAGCTGAGGAAACCTCTTGCTGGGCTGAAGCTAAGCACTAACCATGACACCCAACAGACATTTATATTGGAGATACCACTGGATGGTGACACCCAGCTCCAAAGGGCAAAGCTAGGCCTCCATTTCTCACTGCTGAATTACAAAAAATGCACGGGTAAATCCCCTTCCCCCACAAGTCACAGCATTTCTATTAACATCACTTGCATGAAGACTTCACGCTATATCCAAATACCTCTCGAGTTCAGGCAGGTGCAGATCCAGGGGTGACACTCATGTCTTATTGAGATCCATGATACTGCTCCTCAGCTTCCCTGCAGCTTTACCTGCCCACACCTAAGGCTTGGGCTCCACCGACCTTCTGACCTTCTCCTTCGCAGCTGCTGTGCCCTCAGCCCTGGTTAACCTGCTCAGCTCCTCTAGCTCAGTCTGGGTACGTCCAACTTCTCAGCCAGATTTCTGAAATGATTCAGTTTAGGAAATAAACAAAATGGAGCTTCCTCCCTGGGGGACAGGCATGAGCAACAGGTGAGCAGCGAGAATACCAGCAACCTGCTGTCACAGCTGGATTGTCATTAATTTACATTACATACAATTAAGGCTGCAGTTTAGCTTTGCTGAATTAATTTGTTCAATTCGCTCATTTGCTTTTATTGGAGGGGAATGATCTGAAAGCAGCTGAAATACCAGCATTGGGTCACCACATTCAGCTACATGTGGACTTTGGCTGTGAAGTCAAGTTCCAGATTTGCACTTAAATTCAAACTTAAAACCAGAAAACTCCCATCCAAACTCCTCTCTACTTCTTTGTGCCTGCTTCTTTAGGTGCAAAAATTTGTTTGAAATTGATGATGAATCAGGAAGCTTTTGTAGAATCTGACCAGAATAGAAATCCAGGTGAATTTTGTGTATATATACATTTTGAAAGATTTCACTTAATTTCATCAACATTGCTGTATTAAGCACAATACTTTTGAGAATCCAGGTATGCACTTCATATAAAAATGTGGAGCAAGCCTAGGACTGATGAGAATGCTGATGGAACTAATCATAGAATAATTTAGGTTGGAAAAGACCCTTAAGACTATCAAGTCCAACCATTAACCCAGCACTGCCAAGTCCACTAGTAAACCATGTCCCTCAGCATCACATCTACATGTCTTTTAAATACGACCAGGGAAATGTACATTGAAAACATAAAACCCTTCCCTTCAGTATTAATTTGATCTGGTGTATAACAGAGCAATGACAACCCTCAGATTGCTTTATACACCAGTGAGTTGGACTTCAAGTGCTTTATGACAGAACTAAGAAAGCTCATGAAAAGAAAAGCCATCATTCAAAATTTCTGAAAGTTTCAAAACTCTCAGAAGTGGAAATTAGCTACAGAAAGTTCTATCATCTTATTACATACATACACACACATGCATAGATGTATATGTATGTGGAACTGCTTATTTACTTATTAATTAACTTTTCACATTTCCCATCCATTGTAGCTCCTTTGCTGCGAGCCCCTAACCAAAGCTTAGGGTTGGCTGCAAAGCCCTTTTGAAACATTATCAGGACATGAACATTATTCTAATTCTTTTTATTTCAACTGTTTATAATTATTAAAACAGGAGATCTAGCTAACTGTGCTGTAAAGAAATCATGTTTTACCTAAGCTCAGCCTGCTTTTTTGGCAATACCATTTATTTCAATACCTGATAAATTCAAATGTATTGCCAGTGAACACACAATGAAAAGCTATTTTTCTGTTGAAAATTTAATTGAAAGCTATCCCAAGTAATAATGAAAAGCCATAAAAGCATTGGTGTTATATCAAACGTCAGTCCTGGTGCATTAAAAACGTGCTTCTGTACCATTCCTGATCAGAGAAAAGATTAAACGATACAGAGAGTTGACTGGTGTTTTTTTAATAAGTTCTGGCAACCAGGTTACAACTCTGGACAGTGGTCAGGAGTTTTCATGTGCAGTTGAGGATACAGCTCAAAACAGAGCAGGAACCAAATCCCCCTCTGCAGTCAGGGCTGGAGAGGGAACAAACCAGCAGGTGCTCATGGTGGAGCCCAGGAACCAGGACTGGGGATGGTTGTACATTACACTCAAATTAATTTTTATGTATTTTTTTAATGCAAGCAATTATAAACACTGCTGTCCACCTGCACTCCCCAAGGACAGCTGGTTTTGCCTGCTCACAGATTAAGTAAATCCAACCAGCCTCCGTCACCCACTGAGACCACTGCCCATTGATGTCAGTGCCTAGTCCGGTCCCATTCTTGCTCCACCCATTGAGTGTAAGCAGCAGGTGACCCCAGTGGGACACCACCATGGCCAGGGCAATCTAGATGCCTTTGTAGATAAGTCAAAGCGAGGAGGCTGTGCCTGACTGCTCCTCCACCACCTTGGGCCAGAGCAGCCCTCCGGTTGCGTAGATGGGGTCAGAGTGGCATCAAGATGAACAGGAACTGTGAATGAAGCAGAAAACATTGTACCAGCCTCGCCATTTGAGGAGCATCTTAGACCTCAGGGCACAGCTGAAACGATGCCCATCTATAAATAGCTCCTTGCCTTAAGCAAAGAAGTTGCCTTGATATCAGGTGGCAAAAGGGCCCTGAAATATGAACCTTCGTTGGAAGCAGAATCAAAATTTTTGATGCAACTGCAAAAAGTACAATGGCAGGCGATGAGCAATTTTACATGGAAAGAGCCAATTTCATGCTCTTCTTTATTTTTTCTAGCTCTTACTATCTTCCACTGTGAAATCCTACACAGCAAACATAGCAATATAGTCAAGCAATGTTAGAAGAACATCCTTCCAATACTGAAAAGGATACATCACATATAATGTTAGCAAAATGGTTAGTAATGCCATATAAATATTAAACATGGCAACATTAATATGCAGCTGCCACTGTGAAGGACTGTAGACAAATAGTATAATAAACATTTTTAAAACTGGGGGCTTCCATGTAGGTATCCAAACCAGTCACTTTTTTCACAGAGGTTTAGAGTGCTAGGCTATCATCATATAAAATCAGGTGAAGAGATTCTTGTAGAAACAAGACATGGATTCCAGTTTGTAAAACAATTAGTCAAACTTCAAAGTAATTTAATGTTGTTATATTCATACTTCTGGTTTTGTTCTTTTAAGTGTGGATCATTTTCTTACATACTTTGTTTTTTACTAACAGTTGCGCTATAAATAACGTGTCCATTTCATTTCCCCATCTCTTATAGAAAGGATCAACTAGGGCATTTATACCAGCTTTTAAAACAAAAGTTATTTTCTAAAGGAAGAACCTTGGAACTGTCTTGTCTACAACAGCAAACTTTAGTGCTTAAAAAACAACACCCAAGCTGATGACAATTTCACCTACTAGTTTTATCTCCGCTGACAGCATGCCCAGACTGAGATGAGAATCAGGGCTTTTCACACCCACGAGTGGTTTGCTTCAGAGGGAGATGAGCTTCTCAAGATACTCCTGGTAGGACTGCTCACCTTGCAGTGAGGGCCAGGTGTTCAGCACTAAAATACCTTATTCTCTTCTACTCGTTAACACCAGTGTTTGCATGGGTTGATTATTAGAAGTGGGGGTCGCAGATGCCCTGGGGGTAGCAGCCTGTGACACAGCCGTGCCCGCAGCCTTTGGTATCTAGCTACACTTTCAGCAGTTCGCAGCAGTAGACACCTGGGCAGCAGTAATGATGCTGGGGCCAAAGAGGTAAACTGAGGCACAGAGGGCGAGGGCCTGGTCCAAATCCCAAGGCAAGCAATGAATGAACTCTGATTTGTTTATCACAAAATGGTCATCCCTTTGTGAACCCATTCTGCCGACCCACTGTCCTGACTTCTGGACCACATTCAGACCCGCTTTTACCTGGTTAAAAGGACTGAGAAGGCAGCAGAAGATCGATTTTCCCATTTGAATTTGGTTTTAAATGCACGAGGGAAGTTGTTGCACCATCAGTACCAATAAGCGGAATCCTCTTGACCTGATCCTCCATTGGCACAAATGACTTCTCTGAAGGTTACTATGAGTTTTTAAGACTGAATTAGGACTCTCTGACATGCTTCATTCCCATACGGTTTGTGGCATAGCACTGAAGTCCATCACACCTGAGGTTTCTCTTTCCTTCAGCAGTATGCATTTTCACAATGGTTCCTAAGACATCTGGAGTGGTATGAGACTATCTGGGCAACGAGAAAACTTCAAAAGCTTTGCTCTGAAATGTCCAGTCTCTGAAGACAACACTTCCTGAAAGGCAAAAAAGTCTTGAGAACACATTCCTGCTAGGCTTGCAAGAGGACCCTGAGTCTAAAAGTCAAACAAACAAGAAACCCACACTACGAGGCAGACTGGATGAGTCTTTTTTCCTTGAGCTATACAAATTTCAGCTGACCTGCTGGTGACTTCTCACTTTTGCCTCATGTGAAACCGAAAGAAGCTTCACACATAAGACCCAGGATAACATGCTATCTACTGGGGGATTGAAATCATCTCAAGTTTTCCCACTGACTTCAAAACATTTCCCCTGACACCATATGTTTTCAAAAAGAAAATGCTACAGACAAATGCATTTCAGCCTTCCCTGCTGTTCAACTGATTCAAAGCAGATCTGAATTAGCTGCATCATATATATTTAAGAGTTGCCATACCCCAGTGAAAAGACATGTTGCATTGGACTTACTTCTGTAGTGCTTCTCGGGACAAATGCCTTAAAGGCTACAGATGTTTGGTTGCTGAGCAGAATCCAGAACCTGAGGATAGCAGCTGGGGGAAATTATTGACGTATCTACATTTTAGTTCAGCCTAGGGATGCATATTTGAACTGAATCTCTCAAGCATAGCAGTAAGAATTAGTTAAAGGTATGATTTGTGATGAGTAAATCCTATAAAACTGAAGGAGTAAATTACTAGGTACAACTTCGCTACTCACCTGGGAATAACATTTAACATAGGGCTGGAAATGGAGCCATTTCTTCTATAGTTGTTTGGATTCAGTGAGAGCTGTGGATGCCAGTGCCCATACTGCCTTTTCAACACACCTGTAAAATCCTCAGATACCTTGACTCCTCAAAAAATGACAATAGCTATTTCAGCTTGGCTGTGTGTGCTTTCTCCCTCCCTGTCACTGTTTGTGGCTGAAATTGCCCCTTCGTTTTCTTCTCCCAAACTTCCCACCGCGCTGTCCCCACCTTACGGAGGCTCTGCACCGCAACATACAGGACATGCTGCAATTCAAAGGCCAAAAGTTGCTAAAGCGCTTATGCAAGTTAATTACTGTGCCCGTTTAATCCCATGTAATGCAGATTAGCGCTGTCAGCTACTGTTTGGAAAGCATTTGATGTAACAGGCTGGCCAGTCAGTGCTCTTCAAGAGCAGCAGAGTTGCTTAAAGTGAGGAGATGCTGACCAGCGCCGGGAACAGGGAACAGAAACCTCTCACCCTGTTCCCAGTGGCTGTCAGGGCAGAGGAGGCAGACATAAAAGCTAGATACGACAAACAGGCAGGTTTAAAGAAGGCGTCGCACTCCTCATTTTGAGAGAAAATTGTCAGCTTTGACCCTGTGCTCCACTTCTGTGCATTCAGATTAAAAACTCCAAAGTTTCAGAGCACAGTCCCACGAAAGACATCCTTAGGTCAGGAACCAAGCTGCAGTGAAGTCAAGCCACTAGTCCCTATTTTCATATCAAAGTAAAAAAGCTAATACATGTTTCCATGAAAATGAATACTGATACGCCAAAGAAAGCCATCCAGTTTGAGCAGCCAGTCATCCCTACGGGCAGGAGAAGGTGGGAAGGTGGAGGGCTTCCTGGGAACTTGAGTCCAATTTAACTGGATTAATTTACAATTGTTACTCGAGTAAAACGCCCTTTGGCAGCAACGTGTGTTTACATAGGGTCTGCTTATTCCCCAGAAGAGTGCAAATACAATGCATTCAGATAGCTCATTCCAGAAATTAATGTAGTATTTCAGGATTTCCAACAATGCTTTTCCTGTTGTGGAGGGGTAAATAACACCGGTTTTCTTGATTTGTAAGTGGTAGCCGGGACTACGGCATCTCATACACCACCGCTGGTAACTGAGCTACAGCAATAATGCCTGTTTCACATTATATGACAGTTAAGCAAATACTTTCCACTGCAGCAGATTTTATGGTCAAATTTTCTCTCTCTGGCTTACAGCTGACAAAACTTTGCTTGATGGAGGTAATAATGGCAGAATATGTGATAAGGCTGGCTGCTGCTGGCTGCGAGCCAAGGCATGGGATACTAAACTTCCATGTTTTAAAAGCCTTTCTTTTTACTCCACGTGGCTTACAGATGCAGTAAAACTGAATCATTATTGTAAAAAAAAGGATAATTAAATATAAATCACATAAATACTTTTTTCCATTAGAAATCTAAGTCTTTTGTACTCTAAAACACCGAGATTTTGCAAGCAAAGGAGATGTTAGATTAAAAGATGAACAAGTGTCTAGAAACATTTAACCTCACCCTCAGCGTGCTTCCATTGTTAGCCCCAGTGCCTGAGGATGGACAAAAGTTTCTCTTAAACCAGCAGCCACCTACCTCAAGCTGAAACTGGTTCCCTTAAAACCTGCCTGCCAGCAGCCCCCCGCGCCACGCCGCAGTGATGCTCTCCAGGATGATGCTCGCAGGTGAGCGAGCAGAGTCTTGGCAGCAGCCAGAGACATCCCTGCCCACACTGGCCTCTTCCTCGCACCTCTGCCGCCTGCTGCCACCCGAGTGTCCATGATGGCTTGAGATAAGGTGCCAGGCTGAGATGGGGGGCACCCAGCAGCTCTGCTAAGGGAGTGCTGACGGCCGTCAGGGAGATGGGGCAGGCAGCGGAGGGGTGACATCTCAGCCACCATGGCAAGATATGCAGCAGCTCAGGTATCAGACACCCCACTGCTCTCTGCTTGGCCCCAAGGACAGTGGGTACCCGAGCAAAGAGGGGGTGTCCCTCTGACTCCACAGGAAGGGAAGGCAGGCGAACATATCGGCCAGTCGCTAGCCAAGCCCCCCGCCTCACACAGCGCTGGGACAGAAAGCTGAGAACGAGGAAGGCAAAAGCATCCCACAGAGGCAACGTGGCAAGTACCGGACAGCAGGGATTGGGAGAGAGGTTCAAAAGGATGAACACACAAAAAAGTAAACCCTGTAATGCAAACAAGTTTCTAATTTGAGAACATTAAATGTTCTCGTATACATGTTAAATGCTGAAGATCAGAAAGTGGTGATGTATTTCAAACAGCTTCCAGAGCAGCAACAGTTGTGCGACCTTTTCTCCGCCTTCCTTCCTCCCAGCCCCAGGTAAACATGCCAAGCTACGATGTCAGATAGAGAGAGAAATTTTTCAGGCGAAACGCTGAACCAGGAGGAAAAACGATGGAAGAAGAGGGGGTGGTGGCAGGGAAGGAACGCATCCGAGCAGCAGCACTCGCCGCAGCACCGGGACATGCACACGGAAAGTCGGGGCGCTCCGGGAGCTGGAGATAGGGCAGGAGCAGCAGCGCAAACCCGCCCCCCCCGCCCCCCGGCCCGGGCCTCCTGCTGTGCCGCCGCCGGTCCTTCCCGCTGCAGCGGCGTGAGCCCGTGCGCGCCGGCATCCCGGGGCCGGGGGCTGCGGGGCATCCCTCCCGCTGCCCTCCTCGGTACCCAGGCCTGCGGGGCATCCCTCCCGGGGCTGGGGGCTGCGGGGCATCCCTCGCAGGGCTGGGGCTGCGGGGCATCCGTCCCGCTGCCCCCCTCGGTACCCAGGCCCGGCCGGTGCCCGCTCTACGCAGCCAGCACGGGGCGCTACTTATGGCTCTAGGGGCTGGGCTGCAAAAGCTGATCACCGGTTTAAAAACTTGTTCATTGATGCTGGGAAAACCACAACGCCGGGCTTTGAAGAAGCGCCTGCCCTCCCGCTCTCCCCTTCCACCGATTCCGAGGAGCCGCACCGTGCGCTGGCCTCACCGGGAGGCTGCCGCAGCGGGCGCTGCCGGCCCCGCACACGCCTCTCGGGGCGCCGGCGGTCAGGAGGTCAGGGCCGGGCCTCCCGCCGCGGAGCCAGCCTGCCAGCGCCCGCCGAGGGAAGCGCTGGAACGCCCCGGCACTGCGGGCCCCGCGCTGCCGCCATCGCCCCGGGGCCGCCCCGCGCCGCGTCCCGCCAGCCCCGCGCACCCCACTGCGCCGCGGCACGGCAGCGCCACCTGGCGGCACACACGGGCGCCGCTGCCCGCTCCGCGCCGCCCCCCCGCCCCGCCGTCCGGGCCTTCCTACCTTTTTTGGGGGAGCTCCTAAACACGCGCACAGTACGGCACCGGGGGAAAACGCTGCTGTTGAGCAGCAGAGCCGTAGTTTACCAAAACGCCTGCCTTCACCAAAGCACGCGCGGGTGTACGCGGGGAGGGGGCAGCATCACCAGCCACGCAGCGCAGCCCCCTCCCGCCCCCCCGCTCCCCCGCAGGATTCGGCCCCCGGGGTGCTGAGTGACATCCTCACCCCAAACCTGTGTTCCTTCAGAGCGGCTCCGAAGTCGCGCATCACTAACTCCCGGTGGTAACTGATGCGGAGTGCAGGGTGCGGGGCTCCTCCGAGCACACAGCACCGCTCAGCCCAGCCCGGCTCTCACCTGCTGCGGGAACCCCAGTGCTACGGCTGCCCTGGTTTAACTGGACTCTGCTTAACATAGGCCTCTACTGGGCAGGAGCAATTGGGGGAACATCGTTAAAAAAATGCTTGCTTTAAATAGAAGAATTAGGTTTTACCTTGTACACATGCAGCAAACAAGTTTAGAGAAACAGCACAAATTTTAGCAACAGATAAAACACCTAGGCTCTGTTTTGATGTGGACTTTGCAATGCATTTTAAAGCACGTGTATGTCCATATTATGTCTAGGAATTAGTCCCAAGCAATTTCTCCAGGAAAACACTGTAATTCATATTGTCTCCTCCAGGACAGGCTCTGCTCTACACACACAGAGAGAGAAAGCTGGTTTTCCCGTCAACAGACCTACTCCCCGTATTTAAACACTGATTGACAACTGCAGAAGGGAAAGGTTGTACCACTGTTGATTGACGTTAGCCAAGAAGAGCTCCCAGCCGGCGTGCTGGGCTCTGTCTCGGTCTGTCTATCAAATTTCATCAGCCATTCAAAAAGCAACGGGGCTCCATTCATGTCAGTAGGAAATTCAACTGAAAATAAATTAGACGAACAGAAGGTGTCATTTGGCTAACAGTTGTAACAGCTACTAGTGTCCAAGATGGAGAAGAATCCAGGTTAGATGTTGGCCAAACCCAGCGTACAAAGGCAACAAGTATTTCTTGATCCCAGCACACTTTAAGGCGATCTCTGTTGCTCTGCACTGCGAAAGGCTCTTCCCAAGCTTGTGCTGTTTGTGAACCCTGCTGCTGGGGTATGGAAGGCAACCATGAAGGATATGGTTCCTCTCCTGCTTTTAGTTACTCTTTTAGAAGGATCTATGTCTCCATCATATGGCTACATTAAGTAAACAGATTTCCTCTTTGTTTCTCTTCCCCTCGTCTTTTTCTACAGCTCTAGTCTGTCTGTTAAACTGAGAAAAGCCATGGGACCACTGGGATCTGCAACACAGGCACTGCTCCAGCAGTTCAGCTGACATGAAATTGATACCACCCTTAAGAAACAGCAGCTGAAAAACCACCTACATCCTTCAAGCCACCTGATTCCCTCCATAGCATCACTTACCTATCACAGCAGTCCTGATCAGGGTAGGTGTTGCTGTAGCACTTTGAGAAGCATGAAGATTCAGTCTCTCTCCATTCCTCATTTCTCTCCATTTCTTGCCTTACAGGTGTAAATTGCTTCTTTTTAATATTTTGGCAAAACCAGGATGTGATGCTGATCCATTGATAAACCATGACACACCTCCTCCCACTTACAGACACGGGGGTATAATGAGACTACTTCATAAAGCAATCCAACGCCACTTTACTTTTTATCCATTTTCCCCCTTGCATCTATACTGAGATGCGAGGTGGGATTGTTGCATAAACAAAGTATTAAACCAGTAACAAGACACAATTAGCCTTTCCCAGGCTTGGGAATTCATACTTGTCACTGCAGCTGTTAACATAAACATTGCCACATTTTAAAAAACCCTAAAATACATCACTGTTTCAAGGTGGCTGGTCTTCCTCTTCCCAATAGACAGATGCAACACCTCTTTACTCCAAGCAGCTAGTTAGTTCCCCAGTTCCTAGTTAAGCAGAGCCTCTGCAGGGCTTGTTCTTTCTAGGGCACAGATACTAAGAGTTGGATTCCTTGATGCAAGTTTCAGCTAAAATTCAAACTTATCCTTAAATTTAAGTTGCATTCAACTCCAAAGGCTATTATATTACCAGTTCCTCAGCGGAGTCACCCACCTTCCTGTGCTCCAGCTTCCCTGCTGCACCCCTCGGCACGGCGCTCCTGGCTGTGGGCTGCGCAGCCCAGCCCTTCCTTGCTTCCTTGCCGTGGGTGGCTTCTTCCTCAGACCCTCTGGGGCTAACAGCAGGAACCTAGCTTCAGGCGATCCCTCGGGAGATGGCAGCGAGCAATCCACCCGTCTTCCCCGCCCCCCTGATTTCTCAGCACGTTATGGCCACAGCCTTACAGCTGGTCTAACACGACCTCCTGAGTTCAGATGGACCGAGGGTTGGAGCCCTTACCCAACAGCAGTGATGCATCTTTGAATTCCCAGTCAACACAAGCACACTTTGGTACAAACCTTTATTACCTCACACCTCCTTGCCACAGCTATCATTGAAACAACTGACATTCATCTTTTACTAGTACCATAAAAAGTTGCAAAATGTCAAATATGCTTTGTAGTTCGCAATGTAAAAATTCTTGAGGATTAACCTTCTGTAAACGAAATCTGGCAGAGATGCTCACCCGCAAGGGAACAGGCTGGCACTGTCACCTGGAGCAGGCTGGGGAGGCAGTGTTTGCACGGAGTAGAGGCAGAGCATCTTCCTTGTTGATAGATGACTAGCTTCCCTGGGCTTACCTGCGTCACTAAAAGGCACAAAGAGAAACACACCACAAAGCAGGCCCCAGTAGTGTGGGCATCCCACCAGAAATCTGAGCACTAATTGATTCTTCTAATCACAGCTGGGGGTGGAGGGTGTCACTGTTCCTTCTGGCTGTTTGCTCTTGCTTTGTCAAGCACGAACTGCAACCCAAGACTGCATTGATGCTCAGACCAACACGGGAAGCCTCCCGGCGGCTGCAGCAGTGGTGCCTGCACTAGCCACAGCAGGTCTACAGCCACCAGGGCTCTGGACTTTAGGCTCAGTGTTGCAGGGCTGTTTTACACACCCACACACTGACACAGAGGTATTTCAGATAACGCCATGCCTATCAGGTGGTATTTCAGATAACGCCATGCCTATCAGGTTTGGAGACTGACATTCTATTTTACAATAGTCCTAGATACACTAGACAATTTGTTAATAGAAGGCAGTTTGGAAGGACCACCATAAGCAACATGCAGCAGTTACTGAGCAACAATATACATTTAAGTAGCTTGTTTTCTTTGTTTCTCCATCTTCCTATGTTACAAAAAGAAAAATCAGTAGTCACAGTAACACAATCCCTACATGTTCTATCTGTGCTGGTTATGGATGGTATTCATAGCCCACAGATAATTTTCTCGTGGAATTCAAAGGTAAGCCTGTTTGTGGGGTACCTTCTGGACCATCTGTTGCCCCCAAATCAGTATCTGTGTATTCCCTAGAAGTTTTGGCTAATCCGATCATCAACAATCCATTGTTATTTCCCATCCTCAACCCAATGCTAATGCTTTTAAATTTACATCCTGAGCTTCTATATCATTAAGGTAATGAGGGGAAAAGCAGACTGAGAACGAGAGGAAATATCTCATTAGAGCAGATGGTCTAGGAGAGGACAGTCTGACACAGACTCCAAATTCTTCCTTCATGAATAATCAGCACTACTCATCAGGGCAGGCAGCAAAAAACTAAATCCAAAGGCAATTCCACACAGCTGGCTAAGCAAAAATGACTACTCAGGGCTCATCACTTACTACAGTCCTTGCAACCCTGGAGACCTCTTCCCAGATGTCAAGCCTGCTGTGTCTGACCCCCCTAGACACATGCCCTTCCAAGAGCTGAAACAATCCTGATCTTAAGCCTATGTTAAATGTGCACAGTCACAGCGCTTCCTCAAGCCCTGCTCCTAAACACCATTTCTGCTGAGTGAGAAGCCACCGCTCAGTATTTTGCATGCACACACAGTCCTTCAAAGATCTTAACCCAGGGGAAGATGGACAGAGTGAGGAAGTCAGACGTGTGCACCACAGCGATCGCCAGGCAGCAAAAGCGTGGGAAGGGAGGGGAAGCACACACGGTGCCAGGAAAGCTGGAGTACGGCAAGGCGAGCCGTGGGCACACGGGCAGCAGCCTGTCAGGGCAGAGCGGGCTACCTCAGGCATTGCAAATTCCAGCCCCAGCTCCAAGAAAGACACCTGTCGTCCTAGGGAAACTGAGAGCAGGATTCACTGGCTCAGTGCTGGTCACATCTGAATGACAGATAGGCACTGGAAGGAACTGGAAGTCCTCCTAAGGAAACCGACTTGTTGCTGGAGGTTTTTTTGGAGCACGTCAGGACAACATACATCTGCTCTGTCTGCCAAATATTTATTCAGCTTCAGAGCTTTGGTTCATTAGGAGGCCACTCCGTAGGAGTCGAGATATTTCCATTCTTCTTTAAACACCCACATGTTGCTAAGATCTTTTCTTTCAAGAGTTTTTAACTTTCTGCTCAAGTCCCAGCTGCGTTTCTTCTACAGAGACTCCAGCCCAGCAAGCACACGATGTGCCCAGTGCCTTTGTGGAGCCAGTGCTGCTATTCCCAGAGCACACCAGTGCTCATCTAACCCACCTGCAGATGCCCCAGGCTGCCTGGCAATCCTGTGCATGTCCTGTCAGGTCAGAGCACTTAACTGATGTAATATTCAGGCACCAAAACTGCTTAAAGCAAACCAAACACTTCAATAAAACCAGATCTGCAAAGTCCATGTGCAGATAGAAAGCATTTACAAATAACAAGGATTTATCTTGTAAAAAAATCCATAATATACTATAATTCTCCTTATGTAACATCGCCTCCAAGACCTAGGTGTTTTAGCTGAAAAAGAGTTTGGCTAAGACTTTTTTTTCTTTTTTTCAATGGATATACACATTTGGGATAAACCTTCTCTCCAATTTAAGCACCTGGTTTGTATAACAAAGCATCTTCTTAACCTGCTGCACCCTAGAGCTGTGCTCACACTGCCTTGGCAATTACAGCTGTGTCACACTGCAACACCGCTCTCTGCATACTTATCCACATCTGTCAGGGGGGAAGATAAAGGCATGTATCAAGTACGCTTTCCTTGGTGAAGTTTCAGGACCAGACTAAACAAACCGGGCTCCCCTTCCTTCTGTGGAATATGGCACATGACCTTTTTTAATTTGCACAAGATGTAAAGTTCATATGATTCCCCCACTAGCCTCCTCAGTACATTTCTCCTGTCCTGTGCCTGCCACCTCCTCTGAGGCTACAACTACCAAACAAAGCTGCTTCATCCTCCAAACCGATGATCCAAAGCACAGCTTGTCCCGAAGAGTCGTATCATTCAGTGCTTCCGACCATGCAGCATACACACGCACACAGAAAACTCAACACACTGTTCTCCTCCAAACAGAGGGTTTGCTCTGCTCCGTAACTTGGACAAACCATTTGTGCTGATATCCCATTCGGGGCAGAAAGCTCCTATTTATTCTTGAATTCACGTGTAAATGGCTTACAATAGCCATCTGCTGAAAACATACACCTTCATTTCTATGGAAGAGCAGCAGGGTTTTCTGATATTCAGGGAACAACCTGATGTCATGTTTGATACATGCTGGTAAGTCCCTCAACTTCTAATCAAAGACTTCTCAGGTTTATATTTTTCCTGTTGGTGAACTCATGCTGGGGCAATTTTGTCTGTTCAAGCTATGGTTCGGTACCCTGGGGGCAAGAACATCTGTGTCGAGTCTCTCACTAGTACTTCTGGTACAGATGAACGTAAAAGGACAACTCAAACCAGCACTGGCTTCGAGGCTCACACCCTAAGGATTTCTCCCCCTCCCGTCCCCCCAAGAGTAAGATAAAAATCAATACATCATCTAATAATCCCTTCTTAAAATTATTCCTTACACAAGGATAATTACAGATTGCAAAATACAGATTGCAAGAAAGACATCTTTCAGCATACAGTGGTTTTTTTCCATGAGATTCGGAATTACAGTTTGCTACTCAAAGATGAGAGTTTTATGCTCGGGGATTCCATAATTTCTTTTATGTTCTTCAAATAATTTTCTTAGTTTCTGTAGGTACAATGCATGCAGCTGTTCGATCTCTTCTGTGGTGGGGTTCAAGTTCCGTTTTACAGGGATGGGGCTTCCCACTGTAAATCAAACACAGCAGCAGCATTAGCTTCATTAACATCTCTTTTTAAGTAGAACTGCTCTCCCTCCTGTAACAGCTCCACCATGGCTCCCAGCGAGGTGGCAGAATCACAGGACCCTTCTCCTGCCCCAGGGCTTGATCCTGCCTTTCACAAACTTGAGCCCTGGGTCTGGTTCTCACTTGCTTCTGCTCAAATGTACATAAAATGAATTTTTAAAAAACATCATTTCAGTTTGGCAGCAAAAGAGCAAATGAGAAGGAGCAGTCTACACTTCAACATACAACCCCATGGGCTATGTGCTGTCTTGCTATCAGGGCAGGACTCCGCAAGGTGAAAATAGCATTTAAAAAATGCAGCTTCTCACCGGCTTCTGTTCTGATCTGAATACTAAAGGTATCCAGTGTGAGGGACATGCCTAAGACAGTGGTGCCCTCAAGCACACAGCCACATGAACAGGACTGAAGGAAACACGGGGATCTTCTGATTTATTCCAAATGGGTATTGCCACACCGGTGCCAGAAATGTTGTTGGCTACCTTATCCTGGGGGGTGGTAGCACGTAAAACCCCCACACCCTGAAAGGTGTCTCTGAACCATCTGTTGCCCACAAATATCATTCCAGCTGAAATGTTCTTCACGCCCCATGCAAAGCCTGCTACCCACCCTGTCAGAGCAAGAGGAAGCATGGGAGGCAATTCCACAGAAGTCCAGAGGGCAGCCCCCTCCTCCACAAAAAGCTACGGCGAAAAAAGCCTGCGATACGCTAGGAGAAGCTTCCCATGATCTCAGCCTTCCTCGTGCTGTTCAGTCACTACAGGTTTTGACAGCTGTTGTTGCACTGCAGGCACTGAGAGCTTAACAGACCCGACCAAGGTTACGAGGAAGTCTGTAGAAAAGCAGAGTTAAAAGCACCCCCCAGGAGCTTTTACAAAGGCACCTGAAAATCCCTTTCAACAGATGTTGCCACTTCAAATTGGATGGTGTTGACTAAGGGGAAGGGAAGCCTAACCAGAACCACAAAGGGGATGACTCTGCATTTTCCTGCCACAGCTTCAGCTGCCAACAGCTCTCAGGTGCTGACATTACACCGCGAGGGGTGGGAACCCAGCCCCGGATTGAGCAACACCTTAGAGGGCGTGAAATCAATATACATCCAATACGGGATTTCCAGAAGCATAACTGGAAACACCAAGCAACCCCCAAGCCCTTCTGCAGCAGTCTCTTCTCCTAAGAGTGGAGATTTCTTGTGGAACTGGAAAATACGCCCATCTCTCACCTTCCATGCAGCTTTAAGCGACCTGCTTGATTTTGTATTTTAGAGTCAATTCTATTTCTGAAAAGCAGTAATAATTTTCAGGAAAAACAAAAGTACTCCACTCATCAAGCCCAAAGACCCAGACTTCACCGACCTCGTGTTTGCTGAACTGCATCTCCTTGCTTTAGGAACCACGGCTTCTGAACCATGAGGAAACTCGCCAGTACCCGGCTGGCCACGCTGCGGACACGGCTAACTGGCTCGGTGGAGCTCAGCGTGGCTGCAGCTTTCAGGAACTGAGCTAACACTTTCAAAGTGGTGTCGAGCCATACCGAGCCCCCTCCCCAAGAATGCAGGGACATGGGGACAGTTTTCAAATGGGATGAAACAGAGGCACCAAAGTTAAGGGATTTCATGAGATCATACAACAAGCTCTGTTGCAAGATTCTGGTCTTGCCGATTTGTAGCACTCCCGTGCTCTAGCCATGGACCACCTCTGCCCTTGCAGTAAATATTACAATGATGAAAATTTACCTTAAAGTAGAGGATATTTTAAGCTTCAGAACAGTCTAGATGTCATCAATCCAAGGAAAAATTGCAGAAAATATGTCATTCTCATTCCAACGCTTTGAAAACTTTTTGGCTTTAATGTAAGTGACATTTTTAGCCTGCCTGTGCACACCGTGGGCTTTAAAAATTAAATCTTTCCTAAAACACTTAACTATACGAACTGATAAAACACAGATCTTCATGAAATTTAACATGAAAAGAGCTACATTTTTGTCTTAAACATTTTGATTTGCTCCATACTAACACCAAATCTCTCCATTTAAAGGGAGGGCCTTCTTAAATGTCCCTTGTGGAACATCTGAAAAGTTTGATTCACTTTTCTTTAGAAATAGGCTTCATTAGTTCACTCAGCTCAGAATCTGGCTAAAAAATATTTATCCAAAATATATAGACAGCCAGCTATTGCCTTTGCATGATGCCCAGCACCACTTTTTTTTTTACAGGTGTGGTTGCCAATAGCACTAGTTAAAGCCATTAAAAATCAAGACATTCAGCCCCACGCCCCAGTGAGATGACCAGGGATGAAATCTTTTGGAGAAAAATACTCTTCCAAACTGCCTGCCAACACGGCATGCACACTGTCAATTAAACACGCACGGATCTTTCCATGGGGAAAAAAACAAAAGGGAAAGAAACACCTGAGGGAGCTGCAATGCCTTCTAAGCAGCAGCCTGCCAAAGGGCTGTGGTGAAGCTGCCATGGGACACCCTCTCCCTTCCCTCCTCCATCTCTCCCTCTGTCCCGACGAGCACCAGACCAAGCGTGTACCAGCTCCTTCCAGTAGCCCTGCCCCAGAGCACTGCTGGGGTAGCCATGCAGCACCTGCAACGCCCGACTGCTGCTTCCCTGCAGGGCTAAGAAGTGAAGGTGCTGGGCATCTTACAAAATAATTGCAGCATCTAGAATCCGCAGCAACAGCTGCAGGGCTGCAGCAGCCCTCTGGTACAGACTGGACAACCCTTGGGTTTCTCTGAGGATTGCTGGGGATAGAAGCCTGTGAGTAACTGAATGAAGTATAAGGTATGGCCTGGGACAGAAAGGGGGAAGGGAGAAAAGAACCCCCCTTTTTAACAGGGGAAGGACAGGAATTTTTTTTAAAAAAACATTTACTTAAAATCTCACATACTGGTTTTAGATGCACGGTAACCAATTGCTTCTGTTAGAATAAAATTGTAAATTTACACAGATATTAGTAGCACACTTACGCTTTTCATAAGCATAAGAAAAGGCACAGGGGACTTACCAACAGTATGAATAGGCTGCCTGTAAGGTATTAAGCCGAAACTGTACTGAAACACTCCTCTAGCATGAAATAGAGGTAAAGCAAAGCCCATTATCTTTTGCAACTTCTCCTGTACATTTCTGAGCCATGAACCTTTGGGGTTTGCAACTTGCTTGAATAGTTCATTTTCACCAAATGAAAACACTGGGACCAGATGAGCCCTGTAAAATAATGAACACGCTGAGAATCCCACATCAGCCTGCATTCGCACTGCGGTTCACATCAGCAGCGTGGAAGTGGTTTCACAGTAAGTGACACAGAAAGCTTCAGCAGCTCTAGACTTCATCAACAACAGGCATTCAACTCTTCTGATACACAGCTGCTTTTTGGCTGCCTTGGGCTTAAAAAAAAAAATTAATTAAAATAAGGTGATTGGCATACAGCTAGCCTTTTGGTCAGTATTTACCTGTTTGGTAGCCATCACAACTTGTTTGATAGTTCATGATTATAAAAATGAATAATTGTATGTATCATAAGTATGATCTTATCCACCACTATTTCAGCGAGTCCACCCTTGTTCCACTGCATTTTCTCCCTTGGCAAGCAAGGAAGCCTTGCTGCTAACCTTACAATGCTCCCAGCTGGGTGGCGTCAAAACCAGATCTTGGCGTTCCTCTGCCTTTTGACCGGAGTAATGCATGCACTTGATTTGAGCACAAAAACAGTGATAAAAACCAGACATCCTTGCAGACACAAGTGCAATGCCAAATCGCTCTGCTGTCCAATTCCCAGTGAAATCCTGCTTCCTCCAGACTTCTTCGAAAACACTAGCCTCAATCCATTATTACCAGAGGTCAAATCCTACCCACGGAAATTATACTAACTCACTTTGGCTCCGGCACAGCCTAATGAATTCTCACTCAGTTCATGAATTGGCTTGGGAAGAAAGCCACTGACTAGCTCCTGGACAAACTGCTTAGGCAGATGGAATCGGCACACTTGTCTCCAACAGGCAAAACCACCATGTATTTGAAGCCTTGACTGTAGTATGCTTTTTGATTAATGCTTAGTTTCATTAAATAGCATGCTGCAGAGTTTAAAGAAAAAGAAGCAGGGCAATCCTAAGCAGTCCCTGAAGGATACAAAGGTCTTTTATTCACTTTACTTAAGTCCTAGCTTCTATCTCTTAGCTCCAGTTAGCCCACACTATCTTTGAGAAAAACCTTACTGCAGAAGACCAGCTTTGCTATAATATTGTCGGGGTGAATTACTGCAGAGCTCTGGACACCTACGGGGGATGCGCTGAGGACAGAGCTGGCTGGAAGCACTGTGGGCAACCAAAGCCCCCCCGTATGGAAAAAAACCACTGCTTCTACAGCTTCTCGAGCCTGAGGGCCCCTGAAGACTGCCATTCCCACTCACTATCCTGCCTCGTGTCTGCTCAAAGGTTCTTTCTCAAATAGAGCATATATCACCCGGCTACCTGTAAAGGAAGTATCAGAAAGCCTGGAACATACCGCAGCTGTGTAAATACTCCACTTTTTACTACAACACTAAGACAAACAGGAACATCTTGTGGTGCAATAGCACCCTGAGACTGTGGGATTTGTTTTAATCTGGTAAAGGCTTTTGCAAGATGCTATGTAGGAGGCTAAGACAGAGAAATAAGTAACTTATGATTGTGAAACTAAAGATAAGTTAGCTGATTCATCATCTGTTCCATGTCTTTAGGATTTCTTCACCTTATATCAGGTTCTGTACTACCTTGTACCAAAATGTATTTTCCAAAAGTGCAGGGGACTTTTGCTAACATATTCAGAGCGCATGTGACAAGTTCCTCACTGAGGAACCACAGCATCTCTGTGCTGGCAGTACAGGAGCCAGGGCCAGAAAGCACAGGCCTCTGCACC
This sequence comes from Falco peregrinus, assembly GCF_023634155.1. NCBI lineage: Eukaryota > Metazoa > Chordata > Aves > Falconiformes > Falconidae > Falco > Falco peregrinus. The sequence continues at coordinate 9,602,323 of NC_073732.1, read as the reverse complement.
CTCATGGTCTCTGCATTGCCCCTTCCTCTCTTGGTATTTGATGCTGCAGGTCAGAAGCATCAGAAATACAGGCAAGCACTGACAGCAGGTGGTTCTTCTCACCTGTGTCCCATAAGCCTCCCTTACCTTTTCATTTCCATGTGAGTTGGAAGCTTTTTTCACATTTTCTTAATTGTTAGGAACAAAATGTTAGAACCAGAAGCAATTATTGGATGCAGAGTCTTTGGGCAGTAGCTCAGGACTGCCAACAATGCTGCAAAAGCTCTATTGGGGTCAGACTGTCCCACAGCTCTACTGTATAGAAATTAAGTCAGAATTCCTGGGCTTCACATAGAAGCAGTTTTTCCTGCCGGTGCTCAGACCCAGAATGACTTGTAGCCTGGCGGTTAAGGTGACCATGTACGAGATGTAGCTGTTCAAGTCACCCGGGCAGAGACAGGTGTCACCGCCCACGCAGGGCTCTAGGCAACTCAGCCTCTAAGATACACGATGAACCATCGTTTGAAAAAAGGACTTCATAAGGAAAGAAGTGGCCATTCCTGTGTTTTGTAAGTGTCCTGATTTTATTGTTGCATGTTGGGGATGCTTTTGAAATCAAGGCCATGAGAGGCACAGGTGTATCTAGTTTCTCAATCCAAATCAGTTTGGATGAGAGATAAACACCAACTTTTGTGATCTCACAGATCAGATGTTTATGGACATGCTCAAAAAAACCCCAAAACAAACCACCTAAATATTCTTCTAAACTTTATGTTTAAAAAAAGAAAAGGTACTGATAGTGTTCAGGATCCCACTGGATTAATTAGCAGCTGAGCAGAAATTGAGTAAAGACTCATTTATGCACTAAAGTCCTAATACACAAGTGTTGTTTCTGGGTACACATTAGAGTAAAATGTACTCTTCTACTGGAGAACAGGTCCTTTGTGAGACTCCTAGTGATATGCACAAGAAACCCCCTTGGAATTTTGACACAGAATTGTTTCTAGAAAAAAATGGACCTTAACATCGTGTGTGAAAACAGAGAGCTCTTCTTCTCAGAGACCACCCTTTTTCCAGTTAATAGCTTAAAAAACTGTTATAGATTTCTCAAGGTAGTATTTTTTTCTCATTGCTTCACACATTAATATGTAATCCTGGTTGCCGCTCAGAAAGTGTAGCAGGAACAAGTCATTGGTTCCAATATTTCTAGTACACAAGACATCTAGCCCAGTCCAGAACAAACACAATAGCTTATACTGTGTAAATCACTCAAAAGATATTTATACCCTCTCTCTTTAGTTACACATTGCCGGCTGTTCAATAGTACAAAGTAAGTTAGTTTTTCTTGAGATTGCCACCAAAACTTCCCAGAAACTTACTTTTGCAAACAACAATCTTCAAAAGAAATTCTTCAGAATAAAGGTGAAAACAAATCTTCCTAGCGCACAATTTTCAATGACGTAATAAAACAGGGCGGGCCTAGCTTCCTAATTTTTTTTGTTTGCTTAAAATGATAAGAAAATTCTATCTTAATGTTAATTCCATTTAGAGAACAGAAAACAGAATGTCTGCTCCACTTAGCAATAACAGCCAAGGTTTACTAATATAGTTTCATAATTCTTACTCTTTGCTAGTGCAAAAACCAAGTGAAATAAAACAGCAAGATATGCTAATAACGCCTACTGCTTACAAATTATGAAAGTCAAAGGGAGTTTTCAACACTCCCAGATTGGATCTAGGTGGACAGACTGGCTCCTGTGCCAGACTTCTGCACGTTCTTAGACAAGTAACTCTTTCAACTTCCAGTTATACGGGTTTACTAAATATAACATTAACTACCTTTAAGAATCAATCTGTATTCAAAACTTACTTACTACAAGCAGCCCAGAAAGGAAACCTACCCATGTTTCAAGGCCATTTTAATAAAGCCCTTCCTCTTGAGGATGTTCAAAGTTAAACTTCCAGGATGCGCATTCAGAGATTCCTCTGCTCCTCCGATCACAATGATGGACGCGTGGCCGCCTCCTTCCTTGTTCAGCACGTATGAGACACTCTCCTTGGATGCAGAAACCATTCCTTCAGGAGCAAACATTTTAAGAGTGACCACTGGATCTTCTTGTACAAGTACAGTGGAATGTAAGAAACATTTAAAAATATCTTTAAATATGTAAGTATGTTTTACGATGATTACAGCACAGGACAGGGTTCAAAGATTTGTGTTCAACCCCCTCGCTCTGCAACAGATTGGCTCTTAGGTAAGTCCTTTGATTTCACACTGATGAGCTAAATGCTGTTTGCCTGTCACAGGAGTTTTGAGATCTTCAGGGAAGAGTGTGCTCTTCTGCCGACTTAACTCCCCCTCGGAGAGATTCTGTGCCCGAGAACAGAAGAAACGGCAGCAGATACTGCTGAGAGGCAGCAGCTAAAGCTGTACAGCAGGTGCAGGTAAACACAGGTGGTGAGGGTTTACAGAATGGCTAGAGGACTCGTTAACTCGCACACCGATCTACAGTGCCAAGCTCACCCCCTTCATCCTTTTCAAAACTATAAAGCAGCAGCTCCATCTCAGGCAACGGCATGAGAGCGTCAGAAGCAGCAGAAAAGGCTCACTTGTACCATTCCAAGTGACTGCATCAGCTCATTCTCCAGTAACCAGGACCTGGCGCTCATCAATCTATTTAGCCTAAAATAGCATAAGATGTGAAGCTTTCCTGGTACTCTTGCTGATCCAGATACTTCCCATCGGAGGCACACCGCTGTACCAGCCTTTAACATCGACTTAGACCTTACTCTGAATTTGGTGCTTTGAAAAAACCCCTTTCTACCAGATAAGCGTCTAACCCCTCCAGAGTTCCTTTGTACCGTAACTTTTACCTCAAAGGCTCATAGTGGTACCATTTACCCAGAAGCCACATTTAATTACATCGTGTTGAATTAACATAGTCTAAATGACAATGCAGAGATCAAGTCTAGTTTGCGTTGGTTTTTGACACAGCTAGTATCAGAGCGTGCTCTTTTGGATGCTAAGCAAAGGCTCCGTCTCCTGTCACCCCACTTGCTTTTTTCTCCTGTTAGAGACATTACAACATGGATTATGAACATGTCACAACAAAGGGAAGATGATTGTGGTCTAGTTTTGAGAGCTGGCCACCAAGGGGAATAGCTTGCTACTGGAGCAAGCTCAGTAAAAAACTACTCCCCTTTGCCATACACGTCTTCACAGTCACTGTTACTCTGAAAAATGCAACTGAGCTGAGACACAAATAATTTGAGCGGTGCTCATTCATCCATCAGCACGCGTTTTCTCTGGAAGAGAAAGCAAGAGCCACTGCCTTTCCCCAGGACAAGTTTATCTCCCTGCTGAAGCCGTGCTGCCAGCCCGGGTGCAGGGCACTGTTCCCGGCTCACTGACACAGCAGCTCCGTGATGCTGCAGCTCTCTTCCCAATGGTGACAACGGCAGCCTGGCAGGCTTCGGAGACAGAGCTAAAGGCTGGGAGATGAAACAAGGTGCTGGGAGCATGGCATTTAGCACACAGAAGATTTTGCAAGTGTTTTATGATTTGACTGATAACCTGTATTATACTGAAGGTCCCCTCTGGTTTACCAGCTACGTACCTGTGAAAAACGAGCTACAAGGCTGACTGTTCTTCAGCGTGCTTTTTTACTCGTGTTATTTCTCATCTAGCAGGTTAATATTTGTTCCTATGGGTCAAGATGCCAAAAACAAGACTTCCAGGCTAGGCAATGTTTAAAACAGTCATTTTCCACCACTGCCAATCCTTTAGCTTTGCAATCCTGAAAGAATCTCCTCAGAAATAACATTCGCATGGAAGGGCATTCTCTGGTATGTCGAGGTACACATGGATAGGCAGTTCTGATATTAAACTGAACATCCTAGACACGCTTCTATGAATAGAGCAATGGAACAGCTTATCTGAGACCACAGCATCTGTGCTGCAGTCAGGAGTAAGAGCTAGAACCATGTCTCTCAAACCTAGTCTTATGCATTAGACTGTCCTTATGCAAATGCTCTGGTTTATTGAATTTAAGTAAAATAACTCCTGTATTAAACCACTGTGGGCAAACACTAGGCCTGATTTCATTATACACGCTTATGTTCCCCAAACTTATTGCTTGTCATTTTTTTCTTTTATTACTGCGGTACCAATCATGAATATCACCCCTTTACGACAAGTGCTACTTGGAACAGAGAAAAAAAGGTTCTTTAGAGATTACATTGCCATTAAAATTACAGAAAGTTGCAATATGAGACCTCAATCAGAAGTAGGTAATTAAATTCTGACTAGAAAGATATTTGTAATGAGTAGGACTTTGAGCCCTTCAGGTAAGAGATTATCCTCAATTTGTTTTACAAATGTCTGTGCAATGACTAAATAATGTTATAAATCAATATGCCCTTCTCTTCTTGTAAATAACTGGTACATGATACAGTTTAACAAAACTATTAATAAAACCTTTCAAATTGTTTTGCAACAACAGTTCATCATAAAACAGAGGTTTAATTTAGCACCAATGCTGACCCTTCTGAATTGGCATTACTTACCATTTATAGATACAGAAATAAACCCTACATTTGAAGCAGAAGTTATAATATGGAGCAAAAGCTGAGACATTCTGCTTTTACCTACCAGCACTCATTATGTATTCTCTGAAGAAGGGACAGCCAAACCAGATGGGCATGATATGAAGATATGGAGTAAGCCCAGGAAATAAATTTTGGAAACTTGGACCAGTGCAAAAGTTTCCAAAGGCTCCAGCTACCAGGACCCCATGAGGGTGAAAGCCAAGTAAGTAGTTGTGATTTGGATTCAGATCTGAAGTTTTTATAAGCTGAAAAATACAGACAGTGGAGAACATTATAATACTTGCCTCAGAAGGATCGACAAAAACAGTAAGTATGGAGATTGCACATTGACAACACACAGAACCGATGACAATTAGTTTACTTCTCAGCACTTAACTGTCCCATTTTACAGCCGAACAAAGTTTAAACAGATGTGTCTCAAGATACCATGTCTAGCATTTACTGTGCTGAGGCACTGTCTTATGACCAACAGTCCAAGTAGAAAGTCAGCCTCTGCCCTTTTTTCTCACTAAATCTCAGAATTCCCATGCTTTAAAAAGAAATTCACCCTGGAGTAAGTATTAGAATTTTACCAAAGATGAGTCTTAGACGTTTGTCCATGCTCATGGTTATTCAAGCTGTTTCTGTTCCAGTGTTTACAGTCCTGTGAGAAACCTTTTACTCACATGAATGGGAAAGTATTCCCTAAAGTACTTCCAAACAGTCCAGCTTCTGACCCACTGGGAGCGTCTGCCCCCCGTGCATGGTGTTTCCCAGTCAAGGTAGAGCCACAGCAGGTACAGAACAGCAAGGAACCAGAAGTTGCCCAGAATCAGGATCACGAAGAATCCACAGCAAAACTCTGCTACAAAAGACAAAAAAGGAAACCACAGCAAGCATTAAAGACACCTGTCTCCTCTTAAGACCCTGAATTTCCAGCCCTGATACTTACATTATAAATGCTCTCAAAATGCACACAAATACAAGTTAGCTTGTTCCACATTGTGTGAATGTTGTTACACCCTTGTAGGTGTTTCACCCTTAGTGTATCACCTCAGTCTGTATTGCTTATTCTACTGCACAGCTGGATGAATAAGCCTAAGATGATGCTGATTTACTTTAATAAACCAAAGGCATGAGCTGAAGACCAGGCCAGCACAGTTGCCTTCTCCCTGTGGTGAGAGTGAACACTAATGTTTGGTAGAGAGCATCTGGTTTACCTAAGGCAGAATAAAAGGAGAAAGCCAGAACTAGCAAAGAGGTGATGCTCAAGTGAGCAAAAAAAAGGGAGGAGAGGTGGGGAAGTAAAGCAGGGAAAGAGGGACACAGCAAGACATGATTTTCTATTTCTAGATTTTCTAATGAGAGTGGTGTTGGGCCATCATTTTCCCTTTCTATTTCTTACCTTCTCTACCTATAAAATAGAGATGGCAGTTCTACTCCCCATGAAAAGTGCTCTGTCACTGGCCAAGGAGATGCACTAGACAAGACTAAAACATTACCCTGCTTCCGTGAGACCCCCTGCAGTGCTGCGTTCAGCTCTGGGACCCCCAGCATAAGAAGGACATGGGCCTGTTGGAGCAAGTCCAGAGGAGGCCACGAAGATGGTCAGAGGCTGGAGCACCTCTCCTAGGAAGACAGGCTGAGAGAGTCGGGGCTGTTCAGCCTGGAGAAGAGAAGGCTCCGGGGAGACCTTATGGCAGCCTCCCAGTGCCTAAAGGGGCCTGCAGGAAAGCTGGGGAGGGACTTCTGACAAGGGCATGGAGTGACGGGACAGGGGGAATGGCTGGAGGCTGGAAGAGGGCAGATTTAGATCAGATATTAGGGAGAAATTCTTTCCTGTGAGGGTGGTGAGACACTGGCCCAGGCTGCCCAGAGCAGCTGTGGGTGCCCCATCCCTGGCAGTGCCCAAGGCCAGGCTGGACGGGGCTGGGAGCAACCTGGTCTGGTGGGAGGTGTCCCTGCCCATGGCAGGGGGGCTGGGAATGGATGATCTTGAAGGTCCCTTCCAACCCAAACCATTCTATGATGATTCTATGATTAAGAGATTCCACTTCAGCCTCTAAACATGTCACTGTAAGTGGAAGCTCACCATTACTGTGGGAAGACAAAAGCAGTTTTAAGTCCTGATACTTTCAGACCCAGGTTAGTAAGAATCGTAACATCCTGCTACAGTAACAATACATCGGAATTGTATTTTACACAACTCAAAAGAGCCAGAAAAAGTTGTTCGATTAAACATAACATGTCACTTTGGGGCTCAATCCTGAAATTATTCAGGGAAACCCCCTACGGAAACCTTGTCTTTGTAGGACTTGTAGAATTTTGCGCTCATGCAGCAGCTCAAGCAGCTCTGGATGGAGTGGGCTGAAGCACAGCACAGTGGTACCGGCTGCTCTCCACCCTGTAGTATGCCCTGCACCAGCCCTCTCACCCTGGCATCTCACGAACAGAACACATCAGGCTCACGCATCAGAGTAATTCAGCAGATGCTGAATTCCAGGTTTGCAAAGGAGTCAGAACTTTAGCATCACGTATTCATACAATGGCAAACAAAACAGGACCCAGTCCTCACTGGAAGTCTCAACAGGCAAGAGCTGTATGAAACAGGCACTCCTGTGTGATATTTTACAAAGCAGAAATAGTAGTCTGTATGTCCCACAGCTAGCTGGCTTTCATGAGGGCAATACCCTGTTTACGTCTTAAAAGGAGTTACACCAGTGAAACATATGGGGCTAAATACGTAAGTAAATAGAGGTGAGTAATAAAGTAACAGAAGTACTTCAGGCAGTAATTTGGCTAACACAAGCTAAGTATTAGCAGAACTGAAAACTTAGAAATAAGCAGATGGACCGACAGTAAAACCAACTCATCCTAGTTAAGATCAGTTTCACTCAAGAGAGTGAATACTTGGGCATTGAAAACTCACAGCACATTCCCTATACCAAGCAAGTTTCGAGCTGCTGAAATTCAGAGCTTAACTTGGCCCACAGGCACTCGTGTTTCCTCCAACCCAAATACTTATTTTTTCTGAACTTCACCCAACTTGTCCTTGTGCCTAGTTTGACTGTGCCTTCAGAGTAGGAATGGATATATTGTCACAGGGTGACTGAGAATGACCACAGAATCCAGCAGCAGACAGAGCTGCTGGTTAGGCTGGGTAGAAAAGAAAAGGATGGACATTCCCATCCCTGGCAGTGAATGAGCAGAAAAATAAGGAATTGCATTTGCCCCGAGCAAGGGAGAAGGGAGCAACCATAAAGAAAACCAGAAGCAGAATCAAATCTATTGCTTTGAAGGAGATGCCATTCTTCAGTACCACCAGTACAGAAGCCCATTGCTTCCCCATTCCACAGGAAACCAGCCCTGGTCCTGCGCAGAGAAGCAGCTCAGTAAGACCTCTAGAAAGATACCACAGCTCACCGAGGCCCACAGACCTCCAGAGTCAATGTGGAAAACTCCCAAAAGCTGCAACAATGAGTTCTAGGGAACATCATTAATACAGGACGAATAACACACATGAAACATGACACAATTCCACTGCTCTGGAGGGAGAACTCACTGGGAACCCCACACCAGCAACACTTCAAAATAGGGCACAGAAATATTCTGAGGAAAAGTCATTACCTGTTCTTTGAAGAAGAGATCCTGAAACTATAGACATTTCTAGGAATGTTAATCTGGACAGGATGCCAAGGCTCACGGTCTCAGTTTGAATAAGTATGAGAAGTTTGTTTAATTGCCATAAATCAATTAATTTCAAGTTGTTATGCAAAAACTGGCAAGTATTTATATTTACTACCCTTCAAAAGGACTTTTGGCTCAGTGCGGAATCACATGCCTTTTTACTATCAGTATCCTAGCCAAACAGCTGAGAGGTGCTTTGGATCAGAGCATCCTTGCTGCAAGAGCTAATTAAATCAGCGGTGATAAGTGCCAGATAGCAGTATTTAATACTATGCAGACAAACATACACAAGATCAACAAGCTCATTGCTTTGCTTTAGCTAGGACACGTTCCTGCGTGCATGTAAGGTATGGGGAGATAAGTATGCTGTCAGCACTTCCTAAGGGAAGCTCAGCATCATGTAGGACAAAGCTCATTTATTATTGCATTCGCAATGAGACATGTGAAGCAAATTCCTTTTACCATACCTTATTATTTCAATGCATTAACAGCCTGCAAGATGAGTTAAACACTGATGACTCAAAACCAATAAGCCTATAAACACAAACCCAGTGTTTTCTCCTTCAGAGAAGACAGTGAGCAGATAAATGGCAACCACTTTACCTCAATTCATAAACAAATTCCAGGCAAAAGGTGAATAACTTGGAATATGTCACTTTACTATATCACTGCCTCCTTGGATGTAGTTCCAGTGTACACTGCAACCATAATTTTTTGCTTGAACTTGAATTTGACAATAATCTCTGTAGTATATTGGAACAGGGGGGGAGAAAGGAAATATGGATTAAAAGACAAATCACTGCCATGAGACTGAATATCTGGTTTGCCAGCCAACACGGGCAAATCCTTTTCCTCCACCTCCCCATTTTCAACCTGCAGATAGTCATCTGTTGCAAGAAATGGATGAAAAATATTATATATAGTGTCAGCTAGCAGCACTAGCAGCTGTCCTGCCCAATGATGTTTGAACACCTGATGCGTCACTCATTAAATAAGCTCTGAGTTTGCAGCTGTGGGCACCAAATTAATGAAATAGTTAAATACCACAGGGATGGGAAGTAGGAAACCAGCACACCAGGTAAGGAAATACAGGTGATCCCAGCAAGTGGAAGCTCCAAATGCATTTGCAGTTACTCAGGAGTCAAAAAACGTTTGAGTAATATCTATTGTGAGGGCCACCTAATCATAGATTGTCCACTAGAAGAAAAGCCTCCCATGACGCTCGGAGCAGTCACAAACCCTGTCTGGGCAGTGCAGGTGTATCCTAGGTGGGGCCAGGGTGCTGATCTCAATCTAACCAGCACTACAGGCTCCCCATCGCACCCCTAAAGCCACTCAAAGCAGCTCGCACTGAGACCTCTGGACTGCTCGACAACTCAGGTCTGGACTACAAGCCAGTTCCTGCTGCTTCCCACGTGCCCTTAGCAAAGCTTTCTCTAAAGACACTGTGCTGCTGTGTTTTAAATGAGCTGGAGGCTTTCAGAGTTCAGTGACTTGAACCTCATCCCACAAAGGACACGGTAAACAGGACATCTTTATCTCACTGGCATTCTAGTGAATAGACAGGTAGAGATGCAATTTTTTATATTGTGCTTCTCTGGGCTTTATGATTACATGTGCATACCAATACACACAAAGCAAGGTGAAAAGCTAATTTCTTTCATCTACAGCCACAGGGGCGAAAAAAAAAAAAAAAGAAAAAAGAAAGACGGCATATTCTTCAAAAGCTACACTGATGTTCCTACAGCAGAACAGTCCTTCCCTCACCCTTACTCTTCAGAGCAGCAATGCCTCCAAGCTGGGTGCCTGAGGAACAGAGCGCTGGAGGGGACTACTAGGAGAATTGCACAGTGATGTTTCCATCCCTAATAAACATTTGCTCCTCTCCATTGTCCTCAAGGTACTGCTGACAAGTTGATTTTGGCATTAAAAAATGTTTTCCCCTGCTCAGTGGATTCTTTCATTAGGGGAAAAAAAGAAAAAAAAATTAACCTTAATTTCTGGCAATACTTTCTAAATTATTTATAGGTTGTAAAGAAAGGGATAGAAATTTAAATGAAATAACACATACAGCAAATAGACCAACAGTCCCACCAAAGGAAGACCTGGGACAACAGGTGACACCTGAGGAGGCAACCTGCCAAGGCAAACAGTAAGCAAGCTGATGTCTCTGCAGACTGCTGCTCTGCAGCTCCCACATAGAAAAAAACCCCACTTTTTTAAAAAAAACTGAGTCTAATGTTGGCACTATCCTGCTGCTTAGAGCCTGCTAGTCTGTGCAATTCTGTCAATACACAGATTTCCACCAGGAGCACAGCAACTTGCTGTCACTTTCTACCCATGGCAGATACAGACTCGCCAGCAAAGAACTAGCTGGGAATTTATTTAAACTAACTGCACTGGAAAATTGGTCAAGTCCACAGGAATCTGGTAGCCATCTCCAGGACTGAGGTGGTAAGGAGGTCGCCGTTTGTTGAAGACATACCAGTCTCCTGGAGTGGAAGTTTTTCGTCAGTTCACTGGTCACAGCTGGGAGACCCGGTCACAAGGATGTTTGAGCATTCCTACCAAGGGAGCTGTATTTCAACATTACTATGATAAAAAATACAAACCCTCTGATGCCACGGTTTGGAAGCTTGTTTACTCTGGAATTTGGTTCCAGTTCTAAGCAAGCAGACCTTCCATTGGCAAATACTGATAAACTAGTGATACAGAGCATGAGGTACTATTGACTTGTAGATAGTGTGGTCTGGATACGGCAAATCCCTGAGTTACTAATTACCAAATCCTGAGACAGCATGCCAATTTTAGCCTACATATTTCCTGTTTCTTTATTTCTCCTCAGACATCCACTATCAGTTCTGGTCACACACAGGTTGCCAAGCCAGGACCTCTGGCCTGACAGAGCACTGCCATTTTTCTCTTCTTATTCCCAAGATATACAAACTAATATACACAGAGATGTGGTTAAATTCCCTCCCTGAGATGTAGGTAACAGCAGCAGCATTCCTAGAAATACTAGTCAGTCAGGCATCACTAAGCACCCTGTTTGTTATTCTCTGTGATCACACATCAGTCCCTACCCATGGGCCAGCAATAAGCTTCACAGACAGGTGAATACAGACTGACGAGAACAAGCAGCAACACCAGCCAGCTTACTAGGAAAGGCTCGCAGAGCTTAGCCAATTTTCCTTAGGTATCAAAGGAGAGTTTTTTAAAAAAGGCTTTGAGGAAGAACACCACCATTTTAGTTAGCCAGCTACAGCTGAATCAAATCAGCACCAGATAACAAAACATGACATGTGTGGGGAAAGGGTTGTTTTTTCCTTTAGCACATTACACCGACACCTGCTTTCTCAATACATAAGTCACTTATTCCAGCAGCAATATCTCACCCTGTTGCAAATGTTTCATCATTTCTATTCTTTTGGGGAAGCCAGATCCACAACTCAAAACTGTCTCCAGCCAAGTTCAATTAACAGAGTACTTCATCCTACATGCACAGAAGTTTAATCACTAGAAAACAGGATGTACTTTAATATACACCAATGTCTTTAGCATATTATTTTGTGGCTTCATGCATATTAAAGTATACCTTTTATTTGTACTAATTTTGTATTATTAAGTATTTTGCAAATAAATACTGAGCTGCAGGCACAACAGTCACTTCCTAGGTTCCCATATTTTGCAAATAAATACTGAGCTGCAGGCACAACAGTCACTTCCTAGGTTCCCAGTAAGAAGACCTGCGTGCTATTGCCAGACCCATACAGTGAAGGTGCACCGCTCTCCCCAACCACCACCTCATCTCAAAACAAAATCCTGGTATCCTTATCATAGGGTTAAACTCTCTCTCATCTCCATCTCTCATAGTCTGGACCAAGTCACCACCACTCCACCCAAGCTACCTAGTTCTGCATTGGATTTTGTACATGCTCAAATTCTACTGTCCCTTTTCACATCACACGCACAGAAGCTGGCAGGGGAAAAGCTCACCAGTTCACCTTCTTGCTTTTTCTTCAAAATGCTGTCCTTTGATTTATGTACATTAGAGAGGAAGAAAAACAAAAGGCTAAAGCAGCTGTAAAGCAGCACTTAAATGAAACCTCATTGATTTTTCCTTGTTTGAATTGTTTTGCCTTTAAATGAACCCTTTGATCTACCCCCTGCCTAGGTAGGGATCACCTCCTGACACAACCTGAACCTGGCTCACAGCCCTGCAGCACTGAGGCATGCAGCTCACCCCGCCACACGCTTACAGACCTGCGGAACAGAAAACCTACGCTGGCTCCTAACCGGAGGATATCAGACGTACCATTAACTGCAGCCAAATATTCAGTCAGAAGCTCTTAAGAAAAATATTTCCAAGCTTAAAAACAAAGATTTGATGCTAAACACCAAGGACACCCAGCGCATTCATCAATGGTGACAATTTCTTTTGTGTGTATGTACCGTGAAACCTACAGTATAAAAAATGGGACTGATGTCACCTCTCTGCTTTCACCCCCCGTCAGACCAGCAGCACTGAACAGGCTTGGAGATTTCATTTCTCCAGGTGACCTTCTCCCTGGACCGCGGCACAGAGATCAGAAGCAGGTGTCGGCACACAGCTTCACCAGTGGCCATCAGATGGGTGCTGCACATGCTGGGAAGAGGGCCAGACCTACCCTGGGACTGTCAGCCCCTGGCCAAGGCGATGAACCCCAAATAACAGCAATTACAGGCATAAAACGACGTCTACCAAAATTGTCTGTTTCAGCTTTTTTTTCCTGAAATAGGTACTCTGAAAACGCAAAACTTCATATATTTGCTGCTGTGGCAGTGAAACACTAATGACCTGAAATCATGCTTCAGCCTGAAGCCCTTTTGGATTTCTGCTTAACACAGCAAGAAACAGCATCATTTTCGCATTTCCTGTTTTTCAGTTTTCATAGTTTTAGTTTTCTAGACTCCAGGCTCATAGCACTCTTCTTTTAAATGAAAGAAGCTTATTTAAAACACTTTTTCATGGAACTTCACCTGAACTATTTTAGCCTGCTGCACTTAGAGCACGTAAGATAGGAAACCACGTGGCACTTTTCGCTGGCACATGGTGGGAAACTGTTAGATGGGCATTTCTCTCGTTTCATCCAGAAGCTCTTGGATACAGATCACAGTATTTCAGAACTTATTTTTGCTTCTGGTGTCATGCCCCTGGATAAGTAACAGAAGAACCACTGCTACAATGAAAACTCGTCTTTTCTGCTTGAGGGTGAACTTTGGCAGCTCGCAGTACAGAGCAGGGAAGCACAGGAACTTACACCCAGAATTTTAAAGAGGTTCTTTTTGTATGTAATGAAATTCTGTACAGCTTTTTTTGAGGCAGAGGCATGTTTATTCTGCCTACGCTGTACAGCAGAAGCAATGTTCTGTAGTGCAGACCCAGCCCAAGCCAGCACACTGTACAAAGAAGCAGAACTTTTCTTGTTTGTTCCTTGCTACTGCAGCTACTTGTTCAGCATTCCTTGACCGATTCGCTCTTTCTCCAAGTGGTGATGAGATTCTTCAACAACCATTGCCTATACTTATTTCAGGCCGACATGTGCGTAGCCTTTAGTCACAGAAGCAAAAGGGCATTTTCAATCGTCAATTCCATGGTCTCAGAAAACCATGCACCATTACAACACAGCAAACCTGGAAAGCAAGGGGCAAAGACCACAATGTGCTTTTTACATTAAATACAGCTACTCTTAAGGGTCTCAGCCAGGAAGACAAAACCAAAGCTTGATTTTGAGTCTCCTATCCAAGTCACATAATGGATTCTAAGCTGTAACAGACTCACATTCTGCTTACAGCTTACCCTGTGTGCCAAATCATGCTTTCACATGTCACTTCCCAGATTTCAAGGATATCATTATCCAATTCAGCTTTTGTCTTTCAGGGCACTGATTTTAAAAGTTATCTTACTTTATTAGTCCATTTTATTAAGCTATGGCACCTCACCACATACCTAGATGGACAACTTTGAGAACTAAGCCAGTACCTTATTTATTTACTGCTCTCAACAGAATCCCTGTATCTATAAAATGAATCATTAGTTATCACATGGTGCTATCTGTTCATGTTTTCACATGCAGATATTTTTACATAAGAAAGGCTGAATCTACAAAAGATGTTGCTTGATATAACCTAGTTCCAGCCACATACCAACCCACAAACAACACCTACCCCTCCAACCTATCCTGTGAATTCACACAGTATTTCACTTGTACTGGGGCAATCCCCTGCACAATTTCAAAGTGTCACTTTTGAATTCAAGAGCAATGTTTCCATATTTTGTCTGCTCAGCAGACAAAAAAAAACCAAAACAAAAGGCTGAAAAAATCAGGCATAAAGGTAATCCAGGACATCAGAAACCAATTCGTTTTTCCTTTAAGTCATTTAGGATTCAGCCATGTGAATTTTCCTGGAGCCAAGTGAAACTTTCTGGCCAGATCACTCCGACTGCCCTGTGACTGAAAGAGTACACTACAAATAACAAGGTCACCTTGGATAGCTCTAAAGGTAAATATCCCCATGAAAGTACAAGCAGATGATTATTATTAATTTGTCCACCAAAATTCAAGCACTCCTGCAAACAGATTTTTTTCATGATCACGTGCACTCACTATATATTTAACATAACCAGCCATAACACCACTTCCTTGTTGATTTTTGACGTTTATCCTCAGACAGTGCCAGCTGCAGAAGACAGCTGCCTACTTCTCCCACTGAACTGCAGCGAATGTGGATTTTCTGCAGCCCAACCACTTCCAGCAAGCACAGAAGGACATTATTTTCTGCAGCAGTGTTGTTACCAACCAGGCTCGGATAAAAAATTGTTTCCTTCCATTACCACTGAACTTCCACCGCATTATCATCAGACTGGAATAATGGCATATGCAAAGGTCTAATTCAATAACAGAAAATTAAAAGTACAGGCTATTTACAATGCAGCCACAAACATGAACTCTTTATAGTCCAACCACATATAATTTAGAGGTAACAAAACACCCGAGCGCTAAAGATACATCTATCAAGGTGCTTCATACCCTCCATGTTTCCCCCACAGACCTAAACCTGTGTGGGCTAACAACCAAAAAAAGAAAAAGACATCATCTGAAAGACATCAGACTACCATGTAAACGATACTATATTTGCAAGATATACAAGAAATATATGCACACATTCCTTTTCTCCTTGTAATTCCTAAAGCACAGATAATCATAAATCGTCCCGACACTTCCAGTAACACACAGGTAGTCAGCTGCTCTATACCTCAGGACAGTTTTGTTCCACACAGGCTATTCAATAACCACTTGCCAATTTACACAATCCATGGATCTGGTCCCAGAGAATTAAGGCTTAGCTTACCTTATCAAGTGACTCATTTTATCAAGTTCAAGATAATTACCCATGAGAGTAAGATCTTGCTATTAACAGGTGTTTAGTGATAGGAGCCTGTTAAGATATTAGGAAAATTCCCTACAGAGGAATAAGGAGTGGAAAAAAGTTTACCAAGTAAAATTCTTACAAACACTTTCTTAAAGCAAGAGGGGACATTTTCCATTAATTTACAGAGGCAGCTGCATTGAAGCCAGTTCACTTGTTGATCCTTATTAATTCTCGTCACCTAGTTAAATGAGAATTTTATTGAACTACAGCATATAGTTATTTTACAAAATCAGTAATGAAAACAGCATTAGTCACATATCAGCCTTTACGCTCATGTTCAATAAAAAGCTGGCAGTTGTCAGAAACCTAGTGGGCATCTCAGTGAGAAGACTGCTCGCTAGTTTTTATGGCAGAGAACCCGCAGATAGAAAGACACCCCCTCCAAAAAAAAAAAAGAGGGAAAAGCCATCCAGTGCTTCCAGGGAAGAGAAGGGCCGAGCCCGAAGCGCGATGCTCCCGCCCGGCCGCCTCTCCTCCCACGTGGAGCCACGGGTGACACCGGGCGATGCCAGCCGGTGCCGCTGGCGAAGGGAAAAGCCGATTCTGCCCCTTTTCTCTGCGGGGCAAGGGCGGGAGGGAGGATGGCTGTTACCCAGCAGGAGGAAGGAGAAGATCCACTGCAGCACGGCGACAGTCTGGATCCTCCTCTTCAGGGGGATGTTGATGGGAGCGAACTCGACCTTCATGCTGACGGCGGGAGAGCAGCGCGGCCAGGCACGGACCCGCCGGCTCCGGCTGCGGCTCCAGCCCCGGCCCCGGCCCGCCGCACATGCCCGCCGCCGCGCCGCGCCGCGCCGCTCCGCCGGCAGCCGCGCCCCCTCCCGCCGCTGGCGCTGCCCACGGCCGCGGGCCCGGGCCCGGCCCCAGCGGGCGGGGACGGGGAGGCGGCCGCCCCGGGCACCGTCCTCCCCCGCGCCCCGCCCCAGCCCCGGGAAACCCGATGCGAACCGGCGCCGCGACACGCGGCGGGGGCTCGGCGGCCACGGCTCCCGGCCGCCAAACGCCGCATCGGCCCCGGTGGAGACAGACGGCACCGGGCAGCGAGGGCGGAGGCAGCCGCGGCTTTATCAGCCCGAGCACCGGGCCCGCTGAGCCGAGCCGCGGGACGGGGCCGCCTCAGGCCCTCGGGCGGGCGCCTGCCCCCCGGAGCGGCCGGCCACCCCCGCCGCCGTGCCCCGCCGAGCGGGGATCTTCAAGGCAGGAGCTGACGGAAGCCGGCCAGGCACCTACAGCTCCTGCGGACTTGGGTGTCACTCGTGCGTTTCTAATTAAACGCACACGCTCCGCCGCCTCCCGCCCCCGCCTCTTAACCCGGGGCGGCAGTAGCGGGTATCCTCACAGGAAAACCCAGCGTGACAACAGCCCACCCCGACAGTCGCAGAAGCGCCGTCCCGGCTGCACCCGCTGCCCCGCCGGCAGGGCGGAACCGCATCAGCCCGCCCTGCACCGCGGGCCGGCCCCTCACGTCGAGGGACGCCGGGCCGGTGCCGGTGCCGCCGCCGTAGCTGCCCGCCGCGCTGCCGGCGCTCGGCGCGCCGCCCGCCCCGTCCCCGGGCGCAGGAGCCGGGCGGGCCCGCAGCACGGGCGGGCGGCCAGGCCGCCCCCGCAGGGCCGCGCTGGGGGGCGAGGGGCGCGGCGGGCGCAGGAGCCGGGCCAAGGGCGGGCGGCGCTCAGGCAGCGCGGGGGCAGGCGCGGCGAGGGCCCGGCGGGCGGCGGCGCAGGCGCGGTGCGGCAGAGCCGGTGCCGCCATGCCGACTGTCAGCGTGAAACGGGACCTGCTCTTCCAGGCGCTGGGCAGGACCTACAGTGAGTGGCGCGGGCGGGCCGGGGGCTGCGCGGGGCCGCTGCTCGCCTCACGCCGCCCCCCGTAAGGCGGGCCGGGCGGCGGCTGCGGCGGCTGGAGCGTCTCGGGAGCCTCCCGGGAGCCTCCGGTTGTGCTGCGATGGGCCGCGGCCTCCGGCCCCGGGCAGGCCCAGCCCCCGCCGGCAGCTCCCCGTCGCTCCTTGCTCAGCCCGGTGTCAGCGGAGCTGAGCCAGGCGGCGGGGGCAGCCCGGCCTTCAGGCCGACGGCGGGGTCCGTACCGGCGGTGCGCCCCAGCCGCCTCCCCTCACCGCCCCGCGGCACGCCAGGCGAGGCCCTGGATTTCCCCCGGGCCCTTCAGGCCTTTTGCCCAGATACGTGCTGTATCAGCCCGAATCCTTCAGGACGTCGGAACCCTGCATTCCCAGAGCGCAGTGTCTGGTTGCAGTTTCCCTGTCTGTTTCAGGAACTGGTAAAAGCAAACAGGAAAGGGAAGAGGTGGGAGCAGGCAAAGCAAACAGTTAATAGTGTGGTTTTATTCGGGCCTTCTTCCCTGGCTCTGTAGAAATTTCACTTAAAAACTATTTGGCTGGAAGAGCGCTTGGGGACACGCAGCAGTTTATCTAGTCCCTGCTGGAATTGGTGCGCTCTTCAGACAGATGGGTGCAAATTACCATTTTCACATCAGGGTTGTGTGACTGACATGTCATAACACAGCTGATGCAACCTTTGTATGACAAGCTGACTGATTAAAAAATTAGCTGTTGGCAGAAGCTGTGTAACTACTCCCTCCTTTTTATCTGTTCAGGCCAGAGCTACTCTGACAAACTTGCCGGAGTTAGTGAAGCCGGCAGCAGAGCCGGGCTGAGAAGTCCTTGCTATGGCTGTAAGAATAACTTGTCAATAAATGCAATCGGTACTAAAGAAACTACTGCTCAGATGCAAATACAAGCAACTTTCCTTGAATTGCTATTACCCTGTTTCAAAATATCATTTGTTACCTTGTTTGAAAACATTTAAAACAAACAGGAAAAGATTCCTTTTACAGTCTGAGGTCTGCTTATTAAGCAAAAATTCACCTTCTTTCTTCACAGCTGATGAAGAATTTAATGAGCTTTGCTTTGAGTTTGGTTTGGAGCTTGATGAAATTGTAAGTAATGGGGTTTTATTTGTTACTTTTTCAGTAGATGTAGTGTATTGACAGCATTTATATTTGTAAGAGCTCATGCGGCATTATTTCCAGCATATACATAGAGTTGTAGAATGGTTTGGGTTGGCAGGGACCTTCAAGATCATCCATTCCCAGCCCCCCTGCCATGGGCAGGGACACCCCCCACCAGACCAGGTTGCTCCCAGCCCCGTCCAGCCTGGCCTTGGGCACTGCCAGGGATGGGGCACCCACAGCTGCTCTGGGCAGCCTGGGCCAGCGTCTCACCACCCTCACAGGAAAGAATTTCTCCCTAATATCTGATCTAAATCTGCCCTCTTCCAGCCTCCAGCCATTCCCCCTGTCCCGTCACTCCATGCCCTTGTCAGAAGTCCCTCCCCAGCTTTCCTGCGGGCCCCTTTAGGCACTGGGAGGCTGCCATAAGGTCTCCCCGGAGCCTTCTCTTCTCCAGGCTGAACAGCCCCGACTCTCTCAGCCTGTCTTCCTAGGAGAGCTGCTCCAGCCTCTGACCATCTTTGTGGCCTCCTTCTGGACTCGCTCCAACAGGCCCATGTCCTTGTTACGTTGGGGGCCCCAGAGCTGAAGGCAGCACTGCAGGGGGTCTCACGAGAACGGAGTAGAGGGGGAGAATCCCCTCCCTCGACCTGCTGGCCACGCTTCTTGTGTTGCAGCCCAAGATATGGTTGGCTTTGTGGGCTGCAAGCGCACATCGCTGGGTCATGCTGACCTTCCTGTCAACCAGTGCCCCCAAGTCTTTCTCCTCAGGGCTGCTCTCAATCCATTCTCTGCCCAGCCTGTGTCTGTGCTTGGGATTGTCCCGACCCACATGCAGGACCCTGCACTTGGACTATTTGAACTTCATGAGGTTTACACAGGCCCAGCTCTCAAGCCTGTCAGGGTCCTTCTGGATGGCAACCCTTCCCTCCAGTGTGTTGATACAGTATTGGCCTGATAGGATTCCCTGATACAGTGTTGGGTAATGCCCTCTAGCAGGTACCAAGAAAAAGTTTAGGCAAGGTTTGGAGGATACAATGTTGTATCCTCAAAAAGCAGTGTAGAGGAGACTTGAAGGCCCCTTTGACCTGTACAGTTACTCAGCAGCACTGCAGCAGGCTTTTCATCCTGAAATATCCTTACACATCTGCATACCACAGGGTAGAATATGCAACACATACCTTTAGGTTCTTGTTTAAAAACTATTGTTGCAATAGATTGTATTAGCACAGGTGTTTTGAATCTGAAAAAAAACAGAAACACAAAAATTACCATCATGGAAGCAAGAGAACCCAAGACAGCATATTGCTATACTTCATGGATGTCGGCAGCCTGCACAAGCTCCAGTCTAGCCCCATTTTATTTAGCAACATAAATACAGCCACAGACATGTATTGAACATATTTTACAAGATCTGTTTGGCTTTGTTTTGTGTGTATTCTTCAGTGCAGTATCCACAAAAATGTATTTGTCCTGGACATTGTTGTCTAAATTGTAACTAATTTATATTTAAAGTTTTGATTCAGGTTCTGTAGTCATGAAATTTGCTAGCCCTGTTACCTGTTTTCATGTAAATCTTGTTCAAGTAGACCTGTTTTTGATTTGCTTTTTAATTTTAATTAATTGATATTCTAATGATATTTATTAAAAGACATCTGGACATCCTATGTTATGCTTTATTTCAGAATAGACTTGATATGACAAGCCATGTGCTGATAGATTGCTAAATATAATGTCTCAGTTCTCTACTGGGATCTGCTAGCCTGGAGACTCTTGCTTCTATAATCTCTTTTTTTAAAACTCAAATTCTAATGGTGGATTTTCTTTTGGTATACTGCATTACAGTCTCTGAATCTGAGAAAAATTTAGATTTTACATAATTTCTGGTGTTTGGTGTATCCATTTGCTCTATAAATCCCACTTACACTGTTAAACTTCTAATTAATACAATTTTTCCTATATTACCTCACCATCATACTCCTGTCAATGTTAAGAAATTTCAGGTTAAAAACACATTTTTGCTTAATTTCAGACATCTGAGAAAGACATTATAAGTAAAGAAAAAGGTGAAGAAAAGGCAAAGGGTGCATCTGATACCATTCTCTATAAAATTGATGTTCCTGCCAACCGTTATGATCTCCTTTGCCTTGAAGGATTGGTCCGAGGACTGCAGGTCTTTAAAGAAAGGTAATGCAGAGTTGTGAGATTTTTGTGTGGTTTGTTATTTGTTTACATATGAGTCCATTTCTGGTCAATAAACAAACTTGCCACCTGCTTGGATTTTGAGTACAATCTCATGTGTAGATCAGAGTTGTCAGATGTTCCTCTGGAGAGGATTTGTTGTATATTTTCAAAAGACTACACTAGAATGTTACTGGGTTTTGTATCTGTTCTAAACATT
This sequence comes from Falco peregrinus, assembly GCF_023634155.1. Classification (NCBI taxonomy): domain Eukaryota; kingdom Metazoa; phylum Chordata; class Aves; order Falconiformes; family Falconidae; genus Falco; species Falco peregrinus. The sequence continues at coordinate 9,581,234 of NC_073732.1, read as the reverse complement.
TTTCAGCTGCTGTTCCATTTGAGACTTAACCTCTGTAAAGAACTCCTGCAGAGGAGCTTCCTTGGGATGCTCTGTACTTAATACCAAAACAAATAATTGTTTTCACTTTTCTGCAATGACTTTATCTTCTTGAGTAGTTCCTTTCTAGTTCAGTAATCTGTTTACTATTCCATAGAAAACAAGTTTTAAACAGTTAGCTAATTTTCATGCCAAGAAATGTTACTAAAGAAAGTTTTCTGCATATAATTGTTGCTACATTTCTGAAGTTTCCTGCATTTGGGGAACTTTCTTTCAGTTACAGGCTGACTTCTGGTTTTATTCTAGGATAAATCTCCCTAGGTATGAAAAGATAATACCACCTCAGGGTGAAGGTCAGAGGCTGATTATCACCGAAGAGGTAAAAATGTTTACTGTACATTTGTGATTTTATTGAGAGTTTCTGAATCAGCAAGATAGGTATCACTACTCATTTTATAAGAGCACTGAGACTGGAAATCTTAATTGCAGAACAAGGGATAAAGAAATTTAAATATATTTTAACTCACGATTGATTTCTAGGGACAGGGAGGGGGAGGAACAATAGAAAAATCATTTTTGGTGAACCTAGTAGCAGATAGCAGAATCACAGAATGGTCAGGGTTGGAAGAGACCTCTGGAGATCATCTAGCCCAACCCTTTGCTAAAGTAGGTTCACTTAGATCAGGTTGCATAGAATTGCATCCAGGCGGGTTTTGAGTATCTCCAGAGAAGGAGACCACGACTTTTCTGGGCAGCCCGTTCCAGTGCTCTGTCACCCTCAGAGTAAAGAAAGTTTTTTTATATTCAGATGGAACTTCCTGTGTTGCAGTTTGTGCCCGTTGCCTCTTGTCCTGTCGCTGGGCACCACTGCAAAGAGCCTGGCCCCATCCTCTTGACACCCACCCTTAAGATATTTCTATGCATTGGTAAGATCCCTTCTCAGTCTTCTCCAGGTTAAACAGGCCCAGATCTCTCAGCCTTTTCTGGTAAGAGAGATGCTCCAGTCCCCTCATCATCTTCGTAGCCCTCCGCTGGACCCTCTGCAGTCTGTCTCTCTTGACCTGGGCAGCCCAGCACTGGGCACAGCACTCCAGATGTGCCTCACCAGGGCAGAGCAGAGGGGGGATCACCTCCCTCCACCTGCTGGCCACGGCCCTCCCAGCGCACCCCAGGGTCCCACTGGCCACCTTGGCCACACGGGCATGCTGCTGGCCCATGGGCACCTTGCTGCCCACCAGCACTCCCAGGTCCTTCCCCGCAGAGCTGCCCCCCAGCAGGTCAGCCCCAGCCTGTGCTGGTGCGTGGGGCTGCTCCTCCCCAGGGGCAGGACCCTACACTTGCCTTTGCTGAACTTCATCAAACCTAAGTTCCAGATGCTCACGTTGCATTGACCTTCTGGGCCATTACACTGTGAATTGGAAACCTCCCTGTCTGTCATCAGACCTGGAGTGGGTTTGTTTGGTTTGTCTTTTTTTTCCCCTTGATATTCTGATGTCTTTCTGTGAATTTCCCTTTTGCTTACTACTTTACGAAAGAGGACTTTATAAAGACAAGTGCACATTTAATCAGTTTTAGTTTTGTATATTCTGTGTACTTGAAATCTATAATGTGTTGCTGTTGTAAATTGTAGACTGTCCATGTCCGTCCTCATGCTGTAGCTGCAGTCCTTCGTAATATAACTTTTACCAAGGAACGTTACGATAGTTTCATTGACCTCCAAGAAAAACTACACCAAAATATTTGCAGGTTAGTACTTAATTTAAAATAATGTCTATGTGTATGCTTTTATCACGTTAAAACTGCACATCCCTCTGGCAGAAAGGCATTATATTTATAATTATGCTAAGGAAAGTCTTCTATAGCAGCTCTCTTGATCCTTCTCACTTCCTTGCCAGTTTTTGCCTGCTCTCAGTATTTTTCAACATAAATAGCTGTTACAGCTCCTACAACAGTTGAGAAAGAAGCACTTTGCAACGGTCCCATTAGATTTGCCTTTGACTGTTTTGTTGTTAATATTTGTTAAAATGTTATTCGTGAAAAGAATTTCTAGGTTTCTCAAAATTGCCCTTCTACTTTTTCAGTAAGTTCTATGAATGTATAGAAGTATAGAGCATCATGAGATTCTGTCGCGAAGGAACTCCAAATATTACTAGTGAAATCATTATTTTGCCTTCTTTCTTTCTAGGAGAAGAGCATTAGTAGCAATAGGTACCCATGACTTGGACACCATCTCTGGTCCATTTACTTTTACAGCTAAAGCACCTTCTGAAATTAAATTCAAGCCCTTGAATCAATCCCAGGAGTACACAGCTTCACAAATTATGGATCTGTATAGAGTAAGTGAGATTTTTCACACTTGTTGCACTAAACGCAGGAAGATACATTTTCAAGGCTTAATATCTCTTTTATCCTTGTTATTAAGAGTTGTACTTGCAAATAAATAAAAGTTATCTTCTGTAGCTTCAGGCAGTGAACATTCCACATTTTGCTTATTCATGAGAAATGCATGGTAATACTTTATCCTAATTGTCCATGAAAGATACATTGTGATGTTTTGTGGCTAAGCACAACTCTTAGAATAGTGAGTCTGATATTAACCCTCTGATTTATCAACACAAAGACTGCTTTTCATGATGTTCTTAATAATACTGTAAAAAGATGGTGTATTTATATATCTACACTGGTAAGATAGCATACAAAGCTGAGAAAAGCTTGGGGTAAGTAATATCGTATTTTTTAATGTTACTTTAATTAAGCCATTTTACTTGGGGAGGATGTCAAATTACTTGCTCAACCACAGATTAGGCAAGCATAGCTGTGTGAAAGGCTCAGGTTAAGTCTGGCACTGCTCTTGGCCGAGCATCCTGATGAAACCAGGTAAATGCTAGGAAAAGATTCTGTCAGGTCTAAGTTTATGGTGTTTATGTGGGCCACTTTAAATGCCAGCATTAGAAAATGATACTGTTATCATTGTCATTACAGTATGCAGCTGTGCTGGAACACACATACTGGCCATAGAGAGAAATAAATTCTCAAAGATCTCTTACTAAAGATGAGTAAGAGAGCTAGGAAACAAGGGGTATCAGAGAGACTATAAGTAAATTATCTTTTTAGTGCAGCGTATACCTCTGTCATTGGAACAGATGTAAATTTTCAATTAAATTTAAGCAATTTATAGTTAGAAGCATTGTAGCGCTAATTTTTATCACTGTAAGGAAAGTTCCTAGAAACTAAGGATGTGTGCCCGTGGGTTTGGCAATGAAAGGTCTGCTGCGGTGAACAAGGGCATCATTTGGACAGCATCGCCTACGCATCTTTGAGAGAGTCCTTAAACAAATAATTTTTAACACTTGTGAAGAAACAAACAATCCAGTTAGCTCATTTCAAAGTTTTCCTGCTTCTGAGAGCAAACAGCTTTTGCTAGTGAAGTACCTAGCTCTCAACCAAATCCTTCCCCCTTTCAAAATTCTTGTTAATCTCTCAGCAAAGGATTGTAGCACTATGGAAGTTCACAAGTGAGCTAATGTGAAACATACGTTGTGCTTTGTTTCTCCAGACTGACAGCCACCTTCGGCACTATTTACACCTAATTGAAAACAAGCCACTTTATCCTGTCATTTATGACAGCAATGGTGTTGTTCTGTCCATGCCACCAATCATCAATGGTAAGATTACTTATGACTAATTTATACTGTCGCTGCTATTTTGTGTGTGAGCCAGAGTGTCTTAACAGAAGCACTGATGTAATAAGGATTATTCTGTTTACTTAAAATTGTTTCGTTTACAATTTTGTATAGTCTTCTTTCAGTTTAAATGCAGCCAATGTTTTTGCTCCCTCCCTAGGCTGACAGTGTTCCTCTTTCCTCATCCTCATCAAGAGGATGTAAAAGTCCCACTGCAAGCCTCTGCGTTTAGCTTCTCGTACCATTCAAGAACTCAAGAAAGGTTCCTCGTGAAAGGAACTGTTGTGAGGAAAGCATTTTGTTTGCATACATAAACATTGTTCATCAGACATTTTGCTAAAACAAGCATGTAAGAAATTATTTTGTAAACTGATATCTGTAACAGTCTGCGTGGTACACCGTTTTATGTGGTCACAGTAGGGGACTTTTCACCTAGGTCTTAAGCCCAGCGTACAAGTGATTTCGGAAGATGTTAATGGCTCAAAAAGAATAAACTGATCTGGACTTTTTTGCATTGTTTCTAAACATGGTTTTCCTCTGAACACAAAAGAAACTGTGGGTGATTTTTGAGAACCGTGTTTACTGAAGCTAGTTAATGACATAGCAAGAATTACTCCTTTAACAAAGACATTTCAGTATACCTACATATTTATGTAAAGAATCGGTAACTTTCCCTACACTGACTGATAAAATTTGCAGTGATAATTTCTTTGGATGTATTTTTCCTAATTGACCTTATCCATATGTTAAACAGCTAACCCAAATCTTCTTAAAAGGCAGCTCAAGCTCTGTGGCAGGGACTGGTAAGAATGACTGTTCAATTGAAGGTAGTGTCAACCACTGTTGACACTTCAGAATGTTTCATGAATAAGCATTGCATATTGCTTACATTTTATCAATTAAAAGGTTGAGTTAAATTTAATACCTGTCTCTATTGTAAAGAACAGTATTTAAGAGAGGCTTCCAGGTTGAAGGTACTTTTTAAACAGATAATGAAATGTAAACATCTGTATTGGTTTTTTGGATTATTGACAAGCACTAAAGTGAAAGGTTGTATTTGCTTTGAAGTGCATCCAGAAATGCTGAATGGATGGAATGCCATCTGCAAGGAGGTACAGCACAGCATCAAAGGGAAGGGAATACAAAATCCCTCAGTCTTAAGATCTTCAGTGCACTTAACTTTAAGTCTAGCTGTAACCTGGTTTCTCAGGTAGGAAACACAGAAGCTGAATTACTTGATCAGGGTCAAACAAAGGAAGCAAGAATGCCATGTGTATCCAAGTGTGTACTTCCTTTTGCCTCCTGTGGCGTGCGTCTCCATTAGCAAACAGCGTAATGAAAGACAAGAAGGACAAAGAGGTTGGATTTGGCACAATCCCATACAATTGTAGGATGCCTGTGTCCATGCTGCATGGTTACCTGCAATGACATTCATTCAAGGTGTGCACTGCACATCTATACCTAACAGGCAACGAGGCAGATTTCTGTACAGCTGCTCTAGATCGCTCGTGGGTTACTAACAGAACCCCATTCTTGTAGGGAACCAAGTACTGGGGGACACTTTGCGTTCAATTTGCAAGAGACACACTTTAGGTGATGCCCCTAAGTGTATGTTCCACCTGGAATCTTCCAGGTGGGAAACAGTTCTGAGTGCATCAGTGATGTTCTTCAGTGCACACCTCATGACTCCCAGTACAGACACAAAGCAGATTCATGCCTAAAAGGAACCCGTAGTAGGACATGAATCACTAATGTAGACAAATCCACAGTGTATCAGCAGTGTCAAGAGATCTTGGTTATTCACAGAAGGAGCTATGGATATTTGTCATTGTAAATCATCTTTTCAAAACCATTGAACTCATTCCTGTCCACGGCTGCTCGCTTACGCACATCACACATCAAATGTGAACGTATTACTAAAGCCAGGAAAGATGAGGTGCCCTGCCAGTGCAGAACCACTTTGCAACCAGCAGACAGCCACCATTGTGCCAGCTCGCTTTCTTAGCCAGATAGCAAGATGCCTGTAGATTTGTGTGTCTTTCAATGTAAAGCATAACCTGGTCTGTCTTTTTCCTAATTTGAATTCATGAATTTAAAAGTAAAAAGAGGTGATATTCTGGTAAGAATTGTGAATGCTCGTGCAGTAGGCAGTGGCTTTTTAAGCTATGGAAGAAGATGACAGTGATCTTTCTGAATCACAAAAGGAGTTGGTATCAGTGTCATTGCAAGAAAAGTAATAACATTTCTTAACGTGTTTTTGTCTTCACATGTTTTAGGAGATCATACAAAAATAAGCATAAACACCAGAAATGTATTTATTGAATGTACAGGCACAGATATTACAAAGGTAAAATAATCTTTCCTGCTTCTGTTATGCTGTAATGTCATTGTTTTCCCTTTGGGTGATAGGGCCACAATACAAAGACCTACAGTAGCCAGGCTACTTTATGGATCCAACCTCCCATTTCAAAAGGGCAAGATAAGTTGTAGGACTATGTGGAATTCCTTCAACAGTTTTTGCCTTGCTGTATAGACAGTGTTATATTTTCATTGGATTTTGGTTTATACTGTGTCTTTACACTGACATTTTCAGTTTGTATAAGAAAGTGATTTAAGTAAATTATGGGCTTTTGTTGTTGTTGAGCACTTTTTCTAAATCTGAAAGGCTTCGAAAACAGTAAAACTCACTAAGACTGCTTATTTAGCCAGAATACTCATTGTAATGAACCATTTTACCTCCTACTTAAAATTTGGGCTGAGGGAAGACAACACTTTTTCTTCTTGTTATCTTTTTCAAGCAGGGATGCTGTGCAAATAATTGTCATATCGAAGTTTTTCCACATGCAAATTCTGTAACTCAAAGCCAAAGCATGAAAGCCTAGCAGTTATAATTGCCTGTTCAGGAATATAAGTTGTGCATTCGTTGATAGTTTCCCTAAAGAGAGTATGTTGACGCTTAAGAGCAAAAGTGCTTTTAACTTGCCCTACTACACAACGAGATGTTAACCACACAAACAAATCCACACGTTGAGGGGTGGCTTTTAAGCAGACTAATAAATAACTGCTTTTTGGTACTGCTTGCCTTGATAGTAAAAACAAAAATGGTGCTGATCTGTTTATGTGAAGGAAATTATACTGTACGGTATCAAAAAAACAATCCTTGGAAACTGAGAATTTGATCTGAATTTCATGATTATGTTCTGTTATACTAAACTCTTAAAATATTAACTGTAAACCAAAAGATTTTGCAAATGGGGTTATTTCATAGTGTATTACTACAATGCACAGTCCTTCAGCCTCTACATTCTCACTTGAAGTTCAGTGAAATAGCTAATTAGGCTGAAGGTTGGGAAGACCCAGTTCTGACTGGTAAAAACTCTGTGTATCTTCACAACAGAGCTTAGCAAAGATGTAAAAATGTTTCAGAACCATGAAAACCAAGGATTTTGAGTTTTTGCATAAATCTCTCTGTAGCAGAACAAAAACATTTTTAAAATTCAATCACTACTCTAGTCTGCTAGGATTTTGGTTGTTAAGTTATTGAATAGAATTAAGAGACTGTAAGTTAAGTTTTTTCCCCCCCATTTCTTGTTAATATATTGTCTACTTCAGCACAAGTAGATGACAGATTTCAATGTGATTATTATCTTTATTTTGTAGGCAAAAATTGTTCTTGATATTATAGTCACGATGTTTAGTGAATATTGTGAGAAGCCGTTCAGGTGAGTATAAATCTCTAGTCAGAAACGTATTACATTTGGGCTGTGTTTTAAAAATGGTTTTACTTCTCTTTTTCTGTCTCTTCTCAGTGTTGAAGCAGCAGAAGTGGTTTATCCTAATGGAAAGACCATCATCTACCCGGTAAGCGTAGTGATACGATATCTTAGTATCCTTGGGGAAAGGATTTTATTTACACAAAGTCTGGTAAGAGTGACATTGTCTTGCTTTTCTGCAGAGGCTGTCAGTATACACTGGTTCTGACATAGTGGAAAAGCTTAGCTTGGCACTATCTATATATTAGTGAGTCAGGGCCTTCTCTAGCCCCATGAAAGATAGATCCAGCTTCCCCTTATCTAGGAAACTCATTCTGAAGGTCCGCTAATTTATGATAAGTCTAAAAATACAGTCTCACTGACATAGCCCGATACTCCAAAAAGAAGGGTAGGGTTTAAAGTTACGAGTGGTAACCATTGTTGTGATTTAGAGTTCATGTGATATGAACTTTTTCAGGAACAAGTAAAGATTGCAATCAAAGGTCATAATCTGTGTCTAAAGTCTTTAAAACCTACATGTTCCAAATCAGGAAGAATGACTGCAGGAAGAGGTCCTTAAGCCAGCGGACAACTGTAATCAGCCTCAGCATAACGTACTTATCAGATCTAGAAGCTTTAATGCCCTTCAGTTAAAATAACCTTGTAACACTGGATTTTTCAGTCTTTCACCTCATAGACTCCAACTATATAAAGGTCCATAAGGCAGGATGTTGACTTCAAGTGCAGGTTTGCCTGCATTTGGAGTCCCAGGCAGACCTCTGCAGTAATGGGGTCTTAATTTTGCTCTCTTAAGAAGTGTAAAGAAAGCAATTCCTCCTGTTTCCTGAAAGTAACTGAAAACAAACAGAGGTCTGGTTGGGTTCATAAAACCACATCTATCAAGCAAGTACAAACTGTTTAGAGGGAAAGAAACTAATTTTTACTGAAAGTTTTTCTAGTGGTGTTTTAGCTTTTTCTCTTAGCAATGTCAGCTTTAATCAACAGAGGAAAGACCTAGAATCTTGAAGAGATATCCAACAAAACAGAAATCTCTGCAGTAACCAAAGTAGCTTTCCTAGACAAAATAGAGCAAAAAATCCCCAAAGTTTTAGGTGCTAAGGTTTTTAAGGATTTGTATATCTGGAAGTTTAGAAACACCTTAGTAAATACATACAAAATAACTTTCTTAAATATGTTGCAAACTTTCTAAGTAAAATGCCAGTAGATACTTCTGTGCCAATATAGAAATAGAAAGTTTTCTTTCCTTTTCCTCCTAAAAGTCATTTGATCTGACCTAGACCATGAGATCTTATGCATGACCATTCATTGCTTTAGGGCTTTGACTTAGAATAAACTGGTGACTAGAAACTTTCAGCAACTCTGTTACTTGCATATATCAGAAATTATCGGAAGTTTCAGTAATGGGGATTTCATGCTGCATTCAACCTTCTAGCTTAACTGAGAACAGCTTTTACATCCAGTACTGTAACACGTTTTCTAGAATCCCGTTACCTTAAAATACTTAGTTTAGCCTAATATTCCACACTGGCCTTCTCTGTATGTCATTTTAGTATTGTAATTAGAAGGAGTTAGGCTACTAAGATGTCAAAATTGAATCCTCTTAGGTAGAAATGGCAGATGTTGTGTATACTGAAAAGCTTTGTCTTTCTTTTTAGGAACTGGCTTACCGAAAAGAGAAGGTGAAATCTGATCACATTAACAAGAAAATAGGGATCAGGTGTGTTACTGCAAATGCAAACATAGTTTTCATTAGTCGTGAAAATGGTACTAGAAAATACTGATTATTGCATTGTATTAAAAATGTTTACACTGTGTGCTTTTTTTGTTGTTTTAATTTAACAAAAATTCAGGGGCTCTCCTGGATAATAAGATCAACTCTGTAAGACTCCTTCCCCTCTTTTCAAGGAAAGTGAATGATTCTTTATGGCCTCACACAACTGTTACGAAGTAAAGAAAAATGACTGTCTCAAGAGTCAGAACCTGAGCTGGTTCTGATCGAATGCTAAGTCTATGTACAGTCCATAACACACTTGGAGATGCTTCAGGATATAAGGCAATGCAGCAGAAACATTGATTACTTTAAAAAGCCAGACGATACAGTGCAAGATCCATAAATTTCTACTCTCTTGTTTTGTTTCAGTGAAACTCCATCAAGCCTTGCAAAGCTGCTGACTAGGATGTGTTTGAAGTCACACGTCATAGGGAATGGGAACAATATAGAGATTGAAATCCCTCCTACCAGAGCGGACATTATGCATGCATGTGATATCGTAGAAGATGCAGCAATAGCTTATGGTTATAACAACATTCAGATGACTATTCCGAAAACGTACACCATAGCTAATCAAGTAAGATTGCCCCTTCAAATAAATGCTCTGTTGTCCGTAAATGACTAGTGCATGCCAGAAGAGCTTTGGGGAAAACAGGACCTAGGAATTAAATATTTTGACATGCTTTGCATTGAGAAGTATTTACCATGGATGGGATACAAAACAGATGCCCCACTGATTTGAGTAAGTCCAAGACCAGTGGTTGCTGGTACTTGAAAAAGGACAGGGTTTAAGTAGGGAGCCCATATTAAATCTCTAATTGGGAGATTCATTTCCTCAGGCAAGCCTAAAGGCATCTGGCTGATGCTTTCACAAATTTTAAGCACACAAGCATAGTACATCCCTAGTAAATTCACCATAATGTAACAAGCAGAATCACCTCAGGAGAGAATACAAGAATGTTTATAGATGGAAGTTGAAAACTTTTTTTGTTTCGTTTTAGCTCCCCCTCAATAAGCTCACAGAACTTCTGAGACTGGACTTGGCAGCTGCTGGATTCACTGAAGCACTCACTTTTGCCCTGGTATATTATATTGATTTCATATTTGTCTTAGTTACATGTTGGAACAGCGATGCAGCCAAAGCTGCAGAGGATGGTCTTGAGGATATGTTATTGTATAAATGTACCGGTATTATCTGTTACTGTTTTGGCAGGTCATTGTTTGCTAGTGCTTTGGAATTATAGGATAATATTTTCTGAGTTTGTAGGTCAGAGAAATTGAATGAGTCGCTGTTAACGTGGCATGTAGTTCCGAGTATAAAGGCTAACATAGCTGCAGAATTACTGTTTTTAATTTAACTTGATAGGATGACTATTGTAAGACAACAAGTCTCTCTCAAGACTTTGATGACCAGATGTGAAATTCATCATAGTTTGATAATCTGGAGAACAAACATAAAAATGTGGAACTTTCTGGTGGCTATTACTACAGTTAGAGATTACCCTGTTTCTGTTTGTCTCCTTAGTTTTGTCACTTGCTCATGATTCCTTGCATTAGATACTAAGCTGATACTTAGTTATTCAGTCAGCAAAGAGTTTAAGAATGCCTGTAAAAAAGTTATAATCCACGCTAAGGGGACACAAATTCCTCTGTAAATTTCACCACAGGTGTTTTTTTTTTTTTTTTTTTTACATGGAAGAGCAAATAAAAATACAGTGATTGTTGTTACCACTGGTTGCAGGTATTATTTGTATTATTTGTTACAGCCATGCCATAGTCTTTTACCAAGAATTAGGACTCTGCAGCAACATGTGCCTCTCCAGTACTAACAGCTGGCATTATTTCTAATACTGAAATTTTATTAATCCTGCAGCAGGATTGTTTCATTGAAATAAAATGTTCAGTAGGAAGCACCATCTTTGTCACAGCCACTTGTTCATGCCCCTTCGCCATAGTTGTGAACTGGGTCAGAGAACCTGATCTACTATGAAAAAGCACCCCATGCCCTCCAAATGATTATGGTAACTGTCCATACATGGACACTGGCATAGTTAGCTATTGAAAGGACATAATGCATTTTAGAAAGTCCTTTCTGTTGCAAGATCTGCTTAAAGCCTTTGCTTTAAGGTGCAATTTGTGGACTTTTTAGCTTATGGGGAACTACCATCATATATGCTACTAAAACCGAAATTTCTCAACCTTTTCCTGAACTTAAAACTTACTAGATGACCAGAACTATACATCCCTGAAAGTACATAACCTTTTAAGAGATATTTATCTGATCGCAGTTTATTTATTGGTAATTTACTCAAAGATTTTAAGGTACAGAGATGCAGGCTCCTAAAACACTTTTACGCATTTGAAAAGTTCAGGTATTGCAACCGAAGTTGGTAATCCAAATGGATTGAATACAATTTTAAACACCTTCAGATTTCATAGAGCTTCAAAAGCAAAATTTGGAGTAATTCAAAGTCTCAAAAATATATTCCAGTTTTAATATTTTGTTATTAACTCATTTAAGTAATCAGGATAATAACTAGTATTACTTCCTGCGGTGCTAGTATTTGACAAAGATATTTGGACTCCCTGTGGTAGTACTACATATGGGAAATAATAAGTATACCATGGTCAAGCTTTTATAGATTTCGCTTATTCATTAATAAGTATAATTCAGCTCTTTCAGCACTGAATAGATAATATGCTTAAAAACGTTGAATATATTATGTCACTACAACTGAGGACCTTTACAAACTGCAACAGCAGAATTTTGTAAGATCAGATCAGAATATCATGTTATCACATTACATATTTGTATTTCTGCTGTGACATGGTGAAATCCATAGTCTGTCGTGTCACTGGCACTTTATTAAAACACCATTGTGAGGCTTGTGACTATGGCAAATATCATTTATGCTACAACATTCTGTAGCCCAGTGTTACATGACAAACATTGCTTATGTTTTTGTGTATACAATCTGTTTCTTGGTTTGAGCCCCAAATTATACTTGTACACAATAACATCGCTTTCTGTGAGGAGCTCCAATTTAGCCAAAATGCATTTAGTTAAATTGCAGTAACATACTGTTTAGATACACATCTGAAAACTGTTTAACACAGTGTTCTCCTCCTAAGGTCAGCATTCATTTAAGATTTTTTTTTTTTTTTAATTCAATAATCCACTTTTTCAGATGGTATCATCTGCTCATTTTCCTCACGTTTGGTCTATCAACACACTTTTTGGAGTTCTGCCAGTGCAAAGGGAACACTTCTGGGAGACTGAAGTATTCTAGCAAATCCTCAATTACATGCCTAGCCTGCTATTGGTTTCTTTAATACATTAATAAAGCTATAAATTCTGGAAATCTGTAGGGTGGATCTTATCAGTAGCATCTGTCACTGTATGTGCACAGACATCAGCTGAGCCTGATAAAGTGCACATGTATTGCTTTACTAACCAGCTTAAAAATACACCTTGAGAATAAGGGCTTTAAAAATACTCCAACTTAAAAAATGAAAACAGCAACGAACTATGAGTATCCTATGCAGCTATGAAAATTGAAGGCTTGGCCATATGACCTGTTTTTCACAGGCAGTACTTTACTGTCTGTAAGTAGCCCCCAAAGGATTGTTTTCTTTGTGAGGAAGCTCAGGTACCAATCCCTTTACAAGTGCTATTTTCAGAATAAAATACTTCACCCGTTGCAAGTCAGGGGGCAGAATCTGAACGCCTGATTTTCTGTTTTTAAAACAATTACAGCAATCCATGACAGAAGCCTAAATAAACACTTGCCTTTTTCCTTTTTTTTTTTTTTTTTAAACTAGCTTTATTTTGGTTAGTAATTAACATTGGTAGATAAACCAGTTTGCCTACTTAGTTTTAAGACTGAGGCTTGATATTTATTATGAGTGGCTGTTGCACGTGAGAGCATATATTGTGGGGCCACAGAGCAAAAGCTACAATTGCATTGTTCATTCTTGATACCAAATTTCATCACTGGCTTACCGTCTATTTTAACTACATGACCTTGGTTTTTTTCATCTCTTCCTCTTAGTGTTCTCAAGAAGATGTTGCAGATAAACTTGGCATGGATATCTCTGCAACAAAAGCAGTGCGCATAGCAAACCCCAAAACTGCAGAATTTCAGGTGAGATGATTCTGGTCAAATTTTGAGAGTAACATTGTCACAGATTCTGTATTTATAGAGGAGAGAAAGGAACCAACAGCTACTTTTCCTGCATTAAAGAGGGTGTGGATATTTATACGCTAAACTTGGTAGCAGTCATCTTCCGTTACTCCTTCACTGGGAAATACCTTATGTGGTGTGAAAAACTGTTAGCTTTTCAATGAAGTAAAATACCATGCTCTGTATGACAGCATGTGGCAAAATTGAGCTGTCTTATTACAGAAAGTCCCAGATGATTGATCAACTCCTGCATCTAGAAAAGTCATTCAATATAAATGGAACTACTAGATCTGGCAATCTCTAAATTTCATAAGCTCTGGAAAGGGAATCTTTTTTTTTAAATTATTAACCATTATTACTCTTAAAAAACCAAACAAACCTGTATTGCTCTTTAAGTATTTTAATACCCATTTCTAGATCATTTGATCTTTGCTAGAGCAGAAGGTGAGAGCTCAGGTACAGTATTCTGAACAATTCTGAAAATACCTAAAAGTGTACCCATAGTTGTTGCATTTCTTTTAGAGAGTGTTTTTTGAAAAAGATGCTTTCTTTAGTTTACAGGGAAGGTAAATTTGGAAGCTTTTTTTCTTTCTAACCTAAGAAATACAAAAGGTAAACACTCACTAGAAAGGTTTGGGAAAGTTTCAGCAGTCTGTGGGTATTAATGTTTTGTGATTTGTTTTTTCCCCTCAAGATCATCTTCAGTAAGTCTGATTTCTCTGAGTGGCTAAACCACCCTTCTAGATCTTATCTGTAATACTAAAAACAGGTTTCTGCTGCTCTTAAATTCAAGAACAGAAATTTTGGGTACCTTCATGTATTTTCTGTTCTATTTGGTACCACAAAAAAGCAGACACACAGACACACAGTCGTGACCTGTTTAGACTATTGTCACCTGTTCATATATGCCATTTGGCATGGTGATTACAACTGAGCAATATAGAATATACCACAAAAAGTACTGAGTGTGAACAAACAGAGAAAAAGTGACAGCCCATCTAGCCAGGTACAATTTCACATTCCTATTCTTCAAAATCTGTAGGCCACCCCAGAACTGGGAAGGATTACTCTCTGTGATGCACTGTAAACTTTCAGCTTTAGATGTTAACTGTGATGGGATTCTCAGGATGGCTTTTCCCCCATCCTCTATCCTCTGCCAGCAAGGCAAGGGCAGAATGATGCCAGGGATCCTCTTAACAGCTGAGCGTGCAGCTGAAACTCTTCATTGGTTAGGAAAAGTATAAATAGACAGAAATGATGCATGACCAATGATAAGAAGTAACTGTGGCTGAGCACATGGTAACTTTTTACCTGCAGTCAAGCAGCAGTCACTCCCATCCCTTTTCCATTAGATTTACTGCATCAGACTCTTCCAGTTTGAAAAAAAGAATAGTTCACTTCTAAGGAAGTATCTAAGTGGAGAACACAGGAATATGTGTTAATGCATCTGTAAAAGCAGTAATATGTTTACCTCTTACTTGGTTCTTTGCATGTGTTTTCTATATATTTTAGGTTGTCCACAACTGCGATCTGAATATATCAGTTTCTGTTACTTAGGTTCTGCCTGTGTCATTGATTGATTCCTGGAGGTATCAAGAGAATAGTTCAGATAGCACTTAATATTTCCAACATAACACTTAGTATTTGCCTTTTGCGTAACTGAGATTGAATTTACGGGAATTCTTTTGCACTTCTTTCCATATTATTTGTTTTTCTACCCTGCACTGCAGCTGAAGCATCTGTGCAATGATGCGTGTTCTTAAGCTCACCTTTATGCTCCTTTAGAAAATGCAGTGTAAAGAGCACACACGCAGTGTACATCTTCAGGTTTAATAATTTCAAAGAAAAGATGCCTCAACATAAGAGAGAAGTGAAGTATTAGCACCTGACTACTTCTAAAGTCTTGTTACAAATGAGAAAAACATTTTAAAAAGTAACATTAGCTGTTTTGGAAGGTTTTTCACTTGCAGCATCCATGTTTGTCCTGCAGGTGGCACGTACAACCCTCCTTCCTGGGCTACTGAAAACTATTGCGGCTAACCGAAAAATGCCCTTGCCTCTCAAACTCTTTGAGATTTCTGACATAGTAGTAAAAGATCCTAATACAGGTAAGAGGAAGTTCCTCAGAATCTTTGATAATGGAAATATGGTTACATACCAAATGGTAGGAGTAAGTAAATCTGTATTTCTTTAAAAGTGTAAGAGTTGTTACGTACTGCGTTGGGGATTTTCGTTTTTGTGCACAGTGCGAGTTAAGAGGTTGGCATAACAGGCTAGATTTTAGAGTGGCAGGAGGTACAGTTCCATTTTGCTCTCTCAAAAGTGGAAGTAGGTACGTTGCAAATATTTTTAGGCGTCTAAATAGGCCTCTAAAATCTGTCAAGTACACCACAAGACTGCAAGGATAAATGCAAGACAGTTCAGCACCAAAGAAGAACCTGCTCTAAGTTGCTTATGTTGATGCACCCATTTTTACTTGTTCTTAATCATGAGAGAAGCTACCTGCTGGAAATGTTTTCAAGTGGTTCAAACCTTGGAAAGCAGTCAATATTGAAGGCATGCTGCTGTTACAGTACTAGAGCCTGCTTAAACTGGTGTGGTCTCAAAGACAGGCAGTGCTGTGCCAGCTGAAGAGCAGTGTGTCTCATGTCTGGGCACAGCAGGTTGTGTTTGCAGACAGATTCTGTTCTGGAGAGCTATAGTTCAGAGGAAAATTTTGGGGCCAGTGTGTCTCAACTGCAATCCCTTTGCCATCTTTCCAGCATCTCTAAACAGGATTTCTTGTTCTCCAAAATAATCTTTTGGAAAACTGACAACCAATGTGAAGAATTAAGATTGGTAGCCCAGATAAAGGGTAAAGAATGGAGCAAGTCTGTGTGTAAAAATGTATAAAAAAATAAAAAGCTCAACAGTATACAATTTACCATCTCATCTATAAATCTTTCCACTTCATCCAACTATGCTAAGAAAGCGTGGCTGCCTTTGAATTGTTCTCTAACCTTAATCATTTTACATGAAACAGCCAAAGCAGCTAGCTCACTTTTCAAAAGCTTCAATGAAATCCTCCCTGTGTGGTGGGGCCTCTTTGCGCTGATTTCACTGTACAGGATCAAAATTTCAAATTACCCTTTTTATCTGGAAAAATGTATCAACGTAAAATGAAGTGTAAAAATGGATTTTTAAATGTTAAATGTTTGTCTAAAATTTACTGATACATTTCTTTCTATGCAGTATATTAGGGGAAAAGGAGTGCACAAGCTACAACTTTTGGGAGGAAGTGCATGTATACTGAGTTACAACTCTCAAGTTTTGCCTCAGTGAAAAAGGCTGACATGACTTTAAATTCAGCAGCAGAAATGGTTCTGTTGTTTCATTATCTGGTTTCACATTTTAGCAGTTGTGTTTAAGGTATATGGGATCTGCAAAACAAAGGTTTATATAAGGCATAAACAAAATGGCAAGTAAATTGCTTTGGTGATGAATTTAATTTGTAAATTACTTTTTTTCTTTTAAAGGAAAAAGAGCCTTGCCAAGCAAAATAAGCAGTTTTAGCAAACCACGTAGAATCTTTTTTTATTAAATACAGACAGTTTGGTGGTGCAGCTTATTCCTTGTAGGGCAGCAGTTAGCTAGAATGCAAAAACCCGTTGGTATATATAGCAGAACAGCATCAGCGTTCTTCAGAACCAAGGGTGGGGCTGTTGATCTTGGTCTAAGGAGTGCGTTTATTCTGGCTTTATAAAATTCGCAAGTTAAATTGTTACTTTTATTTTGTGTGTGTTAATTGTAGCTCTTGAAAGCTTTCATTTATGTGGATGACTGCTTAATAGTTTTATGAAGACTGATTTTGTAGTGTACTTCATTTTGATGGGAATCATTGCAACAGATGAAAGATAAAGACTTCTGAGGCAGCAGCTTTGTACCCTGTGTTCTTGGGCAGTACTGCCATGGGTCGACCACTTGCAGACCGTGAACAGTATCTGAAATTGGTTTTAATGTTGTGTTTAGAATAACTACTTTCTTTCCCAAATTTACTTCCAAAATTAAACTTGCCTAATAAACAGTTCGAAAGGGGAGGGGAGAAAGAAATAACTTGTAACTCTGCAATCACTGAAAAATGTGGGGTTGTCCTCTCACATATGGAATGAGATTTCCTGCAGAAGGCTTATGTCATCAGACTGACTAATTTAATTTTATTATTTCATGATTTTGGCATGCAGAATTTCCAATTAATAATTTAAAAAGTATGGGTCAAAAGAGTACTGACATTAACTGTATTTGAAATGGCATCTTGTACTCATTCATGTGTGAATGAACCTAGCTCTTTTAAACACACTGGTTTTTAATAAAATACCTTCTTACACAGAATTCATGCTTACCAAGGTGAACTGAACATACTTCTCTTCAGACATATCTGGCAGAAAGGTTTGACGTACTAAATTAGCAAAATGTGTGCCAGATTTAATATAACTAAAAGGAGCCAAATCTGAGCAGAAATGTTTCTTCTCAAGGCAGGAGGAAGCGTGCTGATTTTGGGTATGTTATGCAGCATTTGTGTGGTTAACTTGTAATGCCAGATAGTCAGTTCTGGTAGGATAGTTACACTAGTTCAGCATATAAATCATCACTTTACACCACCAGTCCTAACAGAACACCCTTTCTCTCCCTTACCACGACAAAAGAAATTAATCCATTAGAAAATCACCTCTGAACAGTTATCTAGGAGAATCTGGCAAGCTTATGGTAGCACACACTTAGCACAATTTACATCATTTGTGAGTACAGCTGCTGCCATATTTTGAAGCATTTTTCCAAACTGTCTGGAAGTGTCAGTTATATGCAGGAAATAGTTCAGGATTTTTGTGAGGCTGAGAAACAGGTTTTAATGAGCAGGTGCCCCCTTTCAGATCACCAAGTCATTTTTCTGAAGCATCTCTAATTTGGAAGGGGGCAGCATACAACACAGCTTTATCTTCCTCTGCACTTTTTTGGCTCACATATTCCTAACCAGCTGCCCATCCTTTGGATTGTTTTTCAGCAGCATCCCCAGGAAGCCCTTTGAAGTCTTAGAAATATATATATATATATAAAATTTAGGTTGACATACTTGGCAAGCTTATTTAAAAAATAGGAATGTTTCATGGCATGACACAATAGATCTCTTAAGTGAGTTATAAAGAGCTGAAGCATTTCTAACAGCCGCCAGCTTTTGCCTTAAGTTCCTAATACTTTCTTTTCTATTTCCTATTGCCTGAAGTGAATAAAATTCTTGTGTTGTATTACAACTCTGTAAAGGAGTAAGTTTATAACACAGAATTTTTAAGAATTTTCCTTTACCAAGGATTTCTACAGTTGAAAACATGAGGTATAAAAATTGGGGTGTGTATTTCTTTCTGATGCTTTAGGTAAGAATACTGATCTGAAGACAACCAGTGACTATCTGAATAATAATGAAATTAAAATTCAGATAGTTGTCACAAATTCTGCTAACATAATGACTCTCAGAAAAAAAGGAAGTCATTCTAATGAATGCCTAGCCTAAATAAGTTGCTAGCTTAGAGAAGGGGAAAACATTTTCTTCTTTTCTGTTGCTCAATACAACATGAAAATAAATTATCCACCATTCATGACTGTATTATTGATTACTTTCTTAGTAGATCTGGGAAACAGAGATACATATAATGGGACAGAACAGCCACCATGCTCACACCAAAAATCAGATCTTGTATTTAGTGATAGTTTCTCTGTAGCCTTTACTTTTCTGTGTTGCCATTTTAACTTCAGGACTGGATTCTCCAGCATTATTTAACACTGCGAATTATTATGACAGGAAAAAGATCCTGAGTGACAAAATGCACATTTACTGCCACAGTAAGTTCAGCTTTTGGTGACTGAGGAGAGAACTTGCAGCTGTATTGCCACGTTGCTGCCCTAGAAGTTTTGAATGACTTTTGGCTTAAAAAGGCTGTGCTTTCATCTTTTGTGTAGGCTCTTGCTCCTGTATTTTGCAGTCCTTTTTAATCTGTGTATTTCTAGTAACTTGGTAAATGTTTTCCTGTTTAGTTTTTGACAGATTTTTTTTTACTAAATGGTTAGTTGGAGCAAATAAACAATATGTAAATTTAATTTTTAAATAGTCTCTGATTTCTTACATGGTAGAACAATTCAGGGAACATCCAATGAGTGCTAAAGTTTCTGCCTGTATTTAAGCTCGTTGTACATCAAGCACAAAGATCAGCTGTGGCAGGTCAGAGCAAAGGCTCATTTAGCCCCATAACCTGTCTGTAATACTCGCTGGAAGTGCTTGTCAAGGGAAAAGCATGAGAGCAGGTACGCAGGGTGCACGCTTCCAGAGTATAGCCATGAGCAGCTCAGGGACTTCCCACCTCAATCACGGTTCTTTGTAGTAAGAAGTGATAGATTTACCTGCTATTAACTTCTTCTGCCTCCTCAGAGCTGTGTAACCTTCTAGCATCCACCAAATCCTGTGGGGAAGAAGCTTCACTACTTATCTCTATGCTGCCTGAAGAACCCCACTCCTTTTCTTCATTTGAGCTTGGCTCCTCTTGATTTTTATGTCCCTTATTTCTTCGATTGAATGCAGCAGCAAACAACTGATGCCTATAGAAAAGAACGGCCTCTTGAGGTCTGAGGCGCTCAGTTCTGATCCTGTGTGCTATGTGGAAGTACAATTCAGACCATAAGTGCAGCTGTAACTCCCATGAAGTCACTAACCCTGTAGGGATCTTTAACCACACTCTTGCCATGAGCAGTATGCAGTGCAGTGCCTTTTTTCCCTGGGAACACTAAGTCCAGCTGAGGTGCTTCGTGACCCAGGGGTCCTGACACGCTCAGTGTCATAAATAAAGAACATAATTCACCCTGGCATATACCGGATTGCAAGTGCCTTTCTTTTGGGTAATTCCTGGAAAGAAATACGAAAGCCCGACACATGCAACTATGGCACATGGTGCTGCCCTACCTTAATTTGCACACCAGGCAGACTTCTCTTTTTACTCATTCATTCTTCATTCCTGCACTACTGAAGAAGTTCTTATTCCCTTGAAGTTCTTATTCCCTCTTTCCCCTCAAACATTACAAGTATTTATACATCTGAAGGATTTTTGTTTGTTTGTGGGCTTTTTTTAAAAGTGAATGCAATTGCTGTCAGTAAATACATTTCCTTCCTATATCTAATCGCTGTTAAGCAGAGGAGAAAGATGAGTGTCCATCCAGACATGAGCAACTAGGAGACTACAGAAGCCAAAGAACTCTAGAAGGGAAGTAATCCGTGCATGAAAATCTGGCTGTAACTTGTTGCGCTACATGTCGATATTACAAAGCAGTGCAGTACAGGAGGAGATGGGCAGGTGATTCACAGTCTGTGCTATAGGCACATAAGCTGTCCTTTGGACTAGCTCTAGTCTGATGATGTGCGGAATGCCCTTCAGTGGTTGAAGCTATTCAGGTGCCCTTCTGGAACACCTGTCCTGACTGCACTGCAACTGAAAGGAGTCTGGGTTACAGGCTGCAGGGTTGCTTTACAGTGTGAACAAAAGCACAGTAAGTGGGGATGATCAGGAGATTTCCTTCAGAAGCGCAGGTCTAGTCCAAACTGAAATGTAATGTATATACTTAAGATGCTTTCAAAGCATATGAATGTCCTGAAGAAGAGGACAGTCACTTAAAGAGTCCTCCCCTGGTTTCAGCAAACTTTGTATACACCAGCGTTAATGCACATGCTTGCACTTTAATCTTGAGAAGGTAAAGACCTGAAGGCAATCAGTGAGTTCACTACAGTAATCAGTATTTTGAATTTCATTGCTGCTAATCGGCAGCTGTGACAATAGACCTTTAACTCTATTCCTAGATTGTTCCTCTCAAAAAGTGAAAACATTGAAACCCACAATGAGTAAAACTTTGAAGTAGGCCAGAGTAGTCCTAGAGTGTGTATTGCAACGGAGTAGTCTAAAAGTACAAGTATTAACAACATACGACTACATACTGATTTTGAAAGTTTAAAAAAGAAAAACATATTTTAATGAACTCAATAATGTAAGAAAATTTACAGGAGGGGGAAGGCAGGTTTTTGACTTAAGGAACTGTCCAAAGTGGGAGACAGTTGTGTCACAGACTTCAGTTTGTGCAATGTAACACGTTTATCATGGTCACTTGGTTGCAGGGACGTCCAAGATGATCACGAAAAGCATCAGCTGTGATTTGGAATTCGCATCTTTTCAGAGATCACCATGCTAACATTATTACTCATTTCAAGTTGTCGGCTAGTTGTTTTGTGCTGGTAGTTATTCTGCAGCTGAGTTCTATAAATATATACCTTTCCTACCAGCATCACAAGTTTATTGATGCTTACTGAGTATTTGTATTTTGGCTAGTCTGTTTTTAATTTCTTTAACACTTAACTATATGCTTAGTACCTGTCACAGTGTAGAAGATACATGTACGTAACAACCCTGTTTCCTGCCTAAGGCATAGGATACTTTAAATCTTTCTTTACATTTCTGACTGTGAGAGGGAAGTGGGTTATTTCCTCATTGTATCACAGGTGTGTCAGAGAAGCCATTTGACATAGTCATTTCTTCTTTCAGCCACAAGTGCCTCACAGTACAGCAGAAGAAAACGGATGCAAAAGGCAAGGTTGGAAGTGTGATAAAGTTTCCCCAATAACCGAATTGTTTCCTTCTTCAGATGTAGGTGCAAGAAACTACAGGCATTTCTGTGCAGTTTATTACAACAAGAGCCCGGGGTTTGAGATTATCCATGGTTTGCTGGACAGGGTCATGCAGCTTCTTGAAGTACCACCAAATGAAGAGAATGGCTACACGATCAAGGCAACTGAAGGTAAGGAAAACAGAGCTGCAGTGTACAGCAGAGGTTGTTCTGGAGCTCAAATGTTCCCCTACAAACTGATGTGAATTTTCGGTTGCTCTCAGCAGTAAGCACCAAGAATTAAGTATTATCGTATATGCTATTGTACTGCACTATGATGAAACGATAATGAAAAGGCATTAACTGCATTCACTGATTGTAAAACGGGATTGCTGTCTTTCTGTGACCTATTTTTAGAAGTTTTATATAAATTGTGAGTTGACAGCTTTTTAAGGAGACTTACAGTAAAGCATATGCCATGAGCTTCATTGATTGTTTACAATTAATCAATCTGCTGATTGCCTGAGTAGGTAAGAATTGACTAGAATGATGAATATGCCAGATACCCACTGTATTCTCTTTGGCTAACAGTGTCTGGAAAAGACAACTTTTTACACCTGATCTTTTAGTTTATAACTTTTATTCATATGTACCTTTTATTGATATGAAGATATATGCCTTTTATGTCCTTTATTCAAAGACCTGCTGTCTTTGAGACTGAACCTGCTGCTTAGACAAGTAGTTGTGTAACAGCCCTCTTCCTTCTCCATACAGGGTGAGCTGCACATGAATTAAAAATAACATCCTTAAGTGCAGAATCTCCTCTGTGTATGTGCATATACATGTAAGAGAGAAAGCAAGCAGGTTGACCCCATTACTTCACCGAGAGACCATAGGCTGATGCAAGAGAACAAGCATCAGCAGCTAAGCTATCCTGCTATCTAAAATAAGCGTAGTAAATACAATACAGAAAAAGAAGACTGAAGGGATAGCAGCTATGATTCTACTTATACAGCATACTTTGGTGTTCAGAGATATGAGACACTGACTCAAATTGACTCAGCTTGAAGAAATGCCTCCATTCTGCACTTAGCGGAACCAGTGGCACTCACAGGAATCCCTGACAGCCTGACTGAGCTTGCCATTTCATAGAAATTTAATGAAAAATTGTTAGATGTCTCCCTGTTTTGCAGTGCACTGCCACAATGCCAAACAGAACACTTCAACTAAGTGGTCTCCTACCGCTTTAATGCGTATTTGTGTCACAGATTGACATTTTTGTTTTCTCCTGTTTTTTAACAAAGTACTATTTTGCTCAGTGTTATTTAGGCGGACTTTCAAAGGGTTTATTAGAATATTGTTAATAGGATTCCCAGGTTGACCAGAGGAACGTTTAAACCATGTCTCTTTGTTACTTCTTGTTCTAATTCTACCAAGCATAAAACAGGTAATAGTAAAGCTTCTTATTTGGAGGAAGGGGGTAAGAGTGTTAGAGGACCCTCTAGGAGGTGGGTACTGAGCTGTCATTGAAGCCAAACTGAAAAGCTAAGATCCCTTTTCAAAACTCTTCTGTAGCTCATTTTTGAATAGACATATCAAGAGTTTGCTTTAGTATGGAAGACATTTGCAAGTGGTTTGTATGCCATTTCAGTTACTAGTTTCGAGAAACTGGAAAAAAAAACCCTCAAAAAATAACCCTAACACAGTGAAGAAGCTATTTCTAGATATAGTGCTGTTTAGTTTTCCTGATGCTGTAGGATTTTTAATGCCCATTCAAGATCCCTACATTCCCATGACATTACTCCACAATGCATTTAGTGTAAAGGATGGATTATGTCTTGTCATATGCAATATATTACAAGCAGTTTGTGGCTTTTGGCTATAGACAAAAAAAAAGTGCCTTCTACTTTCTGTTTCACAAGTGATTCAGAAGCTCTCCAGGGCTGGTGTGTAGATTCCTTGCAGCTCTCCTGACATTGGAATTTAACCTTGGTAACAATGCGGATGGCTGATACTCTAGTGCCATAGTGAATACAGTGTCACTGCACCACTTACTTCACTGCGGAGATGGTTGGAAGTCAAAGTAGCCTGGGGGATTTTATTTGGGGTTTTTTTGTTGTTTTAGTTTGGTTTTTTTTAACTTGCTTTGCAGTCTGTCAATTAAGCATGTGTGAGAGAAAATGTCAGCAGATGATGGAGTAAGGTCAATTGCTTAGTGAAAAGAAGATATCCTGTAACATCTTAAGAGACTGCAGGATACCAACATAATTCAGAAGATCAGTGCCAGTTAAATCAGGACATTACACATGGCATGAATTTTTAGATGCATCTTTATGGAGCATGCTTTTTTTTATTGCCTGCGCCAAATTAAAATTTTTTACACTGACAAATGGGTTTCTACTATGACTCTGATTTAGAAAGACTGTAGATACTTTTTCTGTATGTGATTTTAAACAAAACTTGAGACTAGTAAGCAACAGAGTATAAGGGAAGAGTTTTAGTCCGGTTGGTTTTATTTCTTGTGTTAACTGATTAAAATAGTTCCTGTGATTACTGTAAAACAATGCAGGGGAAAATGTTGTTTTAAATGAACAACGAATAATAGATAGAGATGTATTTGGCACATATTTGCCTGTTTGCAAAATTCACTTTGAAAAATGAAATGCCTGTACTAGAGTCCTGTTTGGTCCATATGTGCAAATCATGGTTATTTAAGCTCCTTCTGTTCTACCAACACCTAAGTGCCCTATGATTTGACCTTAAGGTCAGAGCCTTTTTGCCTTTATAGCAACACCTGTGAAAAAAAGTGCAGATGCTAGAAAATATGGGTGAAATTGTGATGTTCCCCTGGCCTTTGCACTATGCTTTGGTGTAATCTGAGCTAGGTAATAAATGGAGAAGAGCTGTTTAGAGCAGCCCTAAGGAAGAGAGGGGTTTGAGTGACTGAATTCAAGGATTTCAGCATATATTTGGCACTCAATGTTTTTTGCTTTCTTACAGCGAATAGAACTTTTTTTTTCTTAGTACTACTAAATACACAAAATCTTGAAGTTTCAAAGACAGAACTGTGATATGCTACCCATTGTTTTAAAATGCACAGGATAGACTCCTCGATACATTGGTGAATCCTACAGTTACTGGCCTAGAAAAGCATTTTGCTTTTTTCTTTGTTTTATATCTTAGGCATCTGTAACCAAACTTGGATTGACAAGAGTACGATTATTTCATCAATCCTCAAATTTGTATGTGCTCCATAATAAAATTTTGTACATAACACTCTTGAAACTTTAGCCAGTTCCGTACCATTAATAAATAATCAGTATGGATGTGTATGTTTAGGAGGTAAACAAAGTAAAATAAAACTTTCTAAAAAATAAAAATAGGGGTAGAAAGACCCAACAAATTTGGTCACGTATTGTCAGGTAATTTAATAAAATCATTTAATTTCTAGTTCACTTATTCTCAGTTCCCTTGAATTGAAAACTAGAGGCATTCTGATAATTATATTGCAAGGTATTCTTAATTTCAGGTTTTAATCTCTGCAGGAATGGGCATGTTTTCTGCAACGTCTTGGTCATCTTGTGCTTCTGACTGACCATCTGAGATGACTATTTTCTTTCAGAAATCAGAACCATGATCACAGGAGGTGATGTTAATCATGGGATTTGGGTCCATAGTAATGTCTTGCTTAGGCTATAAAGAGAAGAGGGCTTAGTAAGCACTGACAGTGGATTCTGTATCGCAGGCTTCAAAGGAGCACTGTGAAGTGCAAGGTATAATTATCCTCACTTGCATCGTAACATTTAGAATTACTGTCCGTTATTTAAGGAAAGAAACCCTAGTTTTGCAGTACTTTGAGAGTCTGTACTTTGCAAAAGGGAATTAATGGGGCACAAACTGTTTGAAAAAGGAAAACAATATCTATAGTCTATGAAAACGAAGCAATTTGATAGGTTCACAGAAAACTTTATTGTAAAATCTGTGCATCAATACTGCTTCACTCTCTGCCCCACTACCTTCCATGACAGAACTGATATTTGATGGAACGTCCTTCATTCAAGTGAAAACAACAATGGCTGAATAGTGTGAGCTTGTGACATGAGCTACTTTTTTTGTACGTTATTGATTCTTGTGAATTGCAGCTAACTCCTGGACTGTTTATTTTTTTAGGTAAATGTTCATGCCATTCATGCTTTTAGGGTAATCAACAGCTTAGTAAAGCTGAGAAGGCAGCCTGTTTGTCTTCAACATAAATGTTTACTTAATAAATGCATACTAAGTCTTGCTTCCTTCAGTAATTGACAGTTGTCTTTCAGGAAAAAAGAAGGGGGAGAAATCACACTTTCTTTTTACTGCCCTTATTTAATTAAATGAAAGGTGTGGCAAAGTGTAGAAAATTTTAATTCCACAGTAAATCATAGTAATAGCTTCTCATTTAGTAAGGTTTAGCTGTGAAATTAGAGGTAATAGTTATCTCCATAACTAAGAACATCAATAAACATTTGCTTTTATAATAATAATTATACAACAAACAACTTCAAAAGAAGATTTAGACTGTGAGCTTCAATTCGCATACAAGAGGAGAGAGGTCTGGGACTAATTCTGAGTTACATGTATAGAATTGAACACTGGCATTTATCTCTGGTGAGCAGTTTAAATTGGGAGACTAATATACACAGATGTTTAGTGCCCATGTTGAACTTGGCTTTATTAATACCCGTTTTATTTTAAGAAACTATAGCTTGATTGCTCTTAATGGCAATCCTGGCCTTTCAGTTGCCTGTCTTGGCAGCCATTGCATTGTTCGTGAATGCCAATAATTGTGTATTTACTCATAGATAACTAAAGGAAACGGGCCAGTTTTACTATGAAGCCTGCAAATATCATTTGTGACATGCTAGAAGGTATCAGTCGATTCTTAATCCATTTAATTGGCATTCAAAATTTGATACTTTATAGGTGCTATTGCACCTTGTATTTACAGTCTTTCAAATTACAAGTTTGGTAGATAATCAGATTTGTTTGACATCTATTTTCAATAAAAACATATCAGCTGGTAATTGACTGTATTCAAGTCCTCTGGATTTCACATTTACCAATTCCCAATTAATTTTTTTTCTCACCTAGGATCAATCTAGGTCATCCACCTTGGAATACTAGCACCACATTAACATTCTTCTGGAACTACAGGGTTCCATCTATTGTTACTATAAGTTAACAGCAGCAGGCAGGGTATTTGCTTTGCGAATCGCACCATAATTCTGGTGCCCATGACTCCTAGCGTCTGAGAAACATCCTAGTCCTGGTAGATGTAACCAAACATATTCTTCATTTTTTCAGTAGACTGGAAGACACCTTTACTATATTCAAAAATAACTATTTTTCCCCCAGATGAAAAGAAACATTTACAAAAAACTTACACATTTCTGTCTCACATAAAAAGTTCAACCAGGCCTGTTAGCAGATGAAAGTACTCTATCTACAATTTGTTTCCAGTATTCTTAAAAAAATCTTTACAATGCATCTTTATTGCTGCCAGTCATTAGTATTTCTTGATTTATTCAATTTCCTTGATGAATTTTCAGCCACTGTTGTTAATCACATTTTATGAAGTGCAATTTATTTCTCTCATTTTTGTCTGTTTTGACCGCTTTCACTTCAGCACTAAATATAGGTACAATTTTAGCCAAAAATGTTCCCAGTTTTTGTTGTGAAACTAGTACTACTTATTTATCAAATTGTTAAGATTTCCCAGTCTTCCACTCCTATTTTTCCGTTATTGTGAGGTGGTGTGGTTTTGTTTTGGGGTTGGTTTTTGTTTGTTGGGTTTTTTTCTTACTTACCCTCGTAGTCAGTTTCATGAATTAACAACACTAAGAGGTAAGGACAGTCTTTTTAAATCGAACTGACTTTAGTACCCTGTTACCTTCTGCAAGGTGTTTCAGCAGTTCCAGCACCGATCATTACAGTGGCTTAATTATAAGTCATCTTGCAAAATTGGATGCTTCTCACTAGTTCTTCTGGCTTTTCCAGTGTTGGCCACTACTTTGAAATCTAATGAAATTCTAATTAATTTCTCATCCTTTTCTCTTGAGCAGTTTTTCCTGTAGCATCAAAGGAGCTTAGTTAAGTGAAGAACTACAGTTATAACAAAATTCTATTATCTAATAAAGTGGGTGTGGCTGCTCACTTAATGTCCCTTTAATTGTCTGTTATTTGTGCTCTTTATTCCTGTTCTTTAAATACAGAGCTTCAGATCTGCAGGAACTAAATCCCTACAAATTTAGGCCAAGTTTATTTTTGTCTTATCAGGTATCTTCCCACACTAGTGCTGATGCCTCAAATTTGGTTGTAACTGGATTAACACCCAAGGAGGTACCTGGCAAAGATATGAACCAGGAGAGTGGCTTATATTATTTAATTAGCCAAAGTGGGAGTCTACAGTGTTTGAAGTTTCTCCGGATAAACCTGTTTTATCAGAATTTGGCAGTGGGCTGTACCACTGGACATCTCAGAAGTGTCTTGCTGTTGCAAGTGGTGCAGTTAGGCTAACCAACATGAAGAGGCTGTGACAAAATCCACAGTTTGGTTCTGGAAATAGGTCTGTCTTTGTCATAAGACAAAAAGCTCTCTTCATTAGCTTTGTAATACAATTGATTTTTATTATGAAAAGAAGCTATTAGATGTGAGTTTAGGGAGGGCTTTTTCCATTCATATGGTCATTTCAGCTCCTCTCCTGAAAGTTTTTGAATGTTCCTTCCCAATACCCTCCAAGTATAATCTGTTTGCACAACCCTTATCCCAAAAAAAGCTGTATCAGTTGGAGGAAACTTACATTATTTTAGTACAGTATGGGATAATAAAAGGTTTGACGGGCTTAGACTTCTTTGTCTTTTAAGCTTTCATCACCAAATCATGTTTGACACACTTTTTCCACCACACATGAAATAAAGTTCAATAACAGAAGAAAATATTTGTTTCTCAAATTCAGAAGATTATTTCAGAAAAGAAACTCCTTTGAACTGACTCATTTAGAAGTATGTTTCCTGTTGTGTAAGTATGGGAGGAAAAATCTATGGTAACTGCAAAGCTGTTCTGGGGAGGGGTGTCCAGTCAACCTGTCAAGAGACACGAGCTACCTTCCTCTTTTCGCCAGTGCTAACTAATAAAGATTGCGATGTTCTTCTTCCTGTTGCATTTCATTCTGACAGATTAGGGATGCTCCAAGAATTAGTAGCATTTCTCCTGACAGACTTTTCATTTTCTATTAGTTTTTGTCAACTGCCAGAACCATCTAGATGATTAGATTAGCATTTGTGTTCCTAAGCTCAAGGTGTAAATTTCTTCCCCCTGACATCAAGTCTTTGCTCTCCTGCTGTTCCTTTACTGAGAAGGCCTGTTCAGAGTTTTAATTTGTCTGTGCCCCCCCCCAAGGCAACTATCTGTGTTAATCATACATCATAACAAGTCTAACAGATAAAAATCTTCCTTGCATCAAGAGTTTTAAATGTCTGATACAGCTCCCAGTATCTAGAATTAGGTCATCTCCATTTTTCTGGCTCTTTCCTTACATTAAAAAATAATTTTCTATTTCAAAATCACAGACTACATTTTCAATGTTGCAAAGCCTTCCTCTAGAAAAGAAATTATTCATCCAAGCCACCTCCTTTCTCAGTGAACGGGATCAGTGATCTAAGCGGTGAGGGGCAGGGTGCGAGTCTGCTTGTGCCACTTCTGTGGTGAAGCCCCACTTGGCTGGTGTCACAGCTTCATCCTTCGATTCCGTTTTCACCTCCTGCACAGCCTGCTATGGCTAGAGGCCAACTAAGTGTCTGTATGCTTCCATTTTCACAATAAATTAATAATGTTAATGCTAGCAATTGTGATCAGGTCAAGTTTATAGCTCATAGTCAAACAGTTCTGTGATCCAGTTTGAACTGTGCTATGGAGGCAGAAGGTGCTTCAAATTTAATCTTGCATACATTTTCTAACGTACATTTATGCAATACAATTTTAAACAGGAATTTGCAAGATTTTAGCTCAAGACTTTTAGATCAACGTGAATACCAGATCCCAAGATTAGTATTTCTGTTGCCCGTGGTGGGGCAATTGACTTTACCTTTGCTTGTGGTGTACGTACTAGAAAAGGGACGATAAGCAGAGGAATGATGAGCTAGTGCAGACCCAACCCAGTACATGCACTGGGCGCAGACCCTCCGTGTTTGGGTCCCGCAGCAGGACAGCCATGCTTGGTGCACACCCAGTATTGCTTCTGGTCCCGGGCTCGCTCACCCCCGGCCAGTTCCAGCCCCTCTGCTCCTAGCGGTGCAGCGTGCGGCGTTGGTTCACAACAGAACTCTGAGCTGCTAAAACTAAGTGATTAACAGTTCCAGTGACTGCTGGGATTCATCGTTTAATTATGTGTGGTTCCATGCTAGTTTGTCAAGTCGTTTTTTGAAAGGCATGAAATGTGGTGGCTGTGAAGGCATAACCTCAGGTGGCTGTTATTTATCCCAGCAAGTAATGTCAAGGCATTGGGAGGGGAGATGGCTTAGTCTAGGACACGAAGTGAATAAACAACATGCAAACTAAACACAACACACTAAAGTAGACTTGCAGACTGACCTAGTGCTGGTTCGCGTTATTCTGTAGTGCTTGTATGAAAGCAAGCTTAACATCTAAATCTGCTGCCTGACTGTGCATAGAGTATGTTATACCCCCTACCATAAAGAACATGGCTTATTGTTTCCTAGTTTCTGACAGATTCTGGTGTTTGCAAGGAGGAATTATTCCTTTAGATTTTTAAAGAGGATTAAAACCAGTCATGGAACAGGAAGAAATTAAGGGTTTTAATATTCAAAGCTTTCTTTTCTCTACCTCAAGTGAAATAGCAAGACATCTTATAAAAAAAAAAAAAAAAAGGAAAGCTTTATTGGGGGTTAGGAATTCTCGACTTTTATAATAGCTGTGACAACATCAGCTTAGGTTTGTGACTTCTAGACAGGACGAAGTATAACATTTCAGATAAATCAGATAAAACTGGCCTAAAAGCAAAGATTAGCTATGTAATGGTAACTCTACAGTACAGTTAGATTCCAGTGTAGAATTGCTGTTTCTCACAACTGCCACACAAATGCAAATTTATTGAGCTTTATACAAAATACTGATTCCTAGAAAAATACATGGAATTTGATAGACTTCTTTCTAGGTTTCCTACTTAAGTTTTTCTGTATGCATTATTCAGCAGTCACCCTGATACTCCAAGCACGGAATGTGTGCGAACCTGTTACCCAGATCAATGATTCAAAATGTCTGCTTTCCTTAGCCTCAGCAATCACCCAAATATTACCTTCCAATAGGAAAGGCAGGAGGAACACAGTGGTTTTACCCAAATAAGATTCTTAAGTGTCTGACACTGCTGTAATCCTGAGAATAACAGAGGCGAATGAAGAGCTCCAAACCTATTACATTCTTGAACTAGTTCCTGACACCCAGCCGCACCAAACATCCTCTGTTAAAAGCTCCTGGGGCACTCTACAGCAAGAATGAAAAATAAATCTAGCCTAGAGGCCTGTGCTGGTCTCTGTTCTCAAGGCAAAGGAAGGAAAGAGATTGCTGGCTACACCAGTTCGTCACTGCAGCACACCTGAGCATGACTAACAAAGCTGACTCTGGACCCAAGCAGCGTTATGATTGTTTCCACACTGCTTGCAGCGTATGGTAATTTTTTATTTGTGGAACAGTATCATTGATCCCTAAATAGTCTTAAATGCAGTCAAATGCAGAATTGAGTATGTTCAGTTGTAGGCTTGTGTATGAGGGTTCTTATGAGATAGAAGAATTAGTTTTTCCTCACACCCTCCCTGAGATTCAAGTTAATAAAAATGCAGCCGTTGACTTAGCTGTAACACGAGAAGATGATTAATTGGCTGACCACTGCAAATCTGTGGATGATTCTCCATATTCCCTAGCCTCATTGTCTGCACGAGGACTCCAGTAGCCAACTCTATTTTTGGATATCCAGTGTACCAGTTCAGGTAAATAATTGATTGTCCCTTTACGCTCCTCTGCTATGCCCTGTATGTGGAGGCTTTTGAAAAAACATTGGAAGAAATCAGAACGAAAGATTCCCTTTAGACAGATAATATATTAATTCATATCATACAGCTATTTCTTCTGTCATCTTTTCAAGCATTAATTATTTTCTTGGCTGAGGGGGGATTAAATCTCAGGTGCTTATCTTAAATTTGATTGTACTGATGTGTCTTTCCTGACATGCCATTACAGTTTGGTGTGATCTGGGCAGTGGAGGTTGTTCTGGCACTGCTTTGGTCAGGAGTTACAAACAAGGAAACTAAAGTTAATAAATATCCCACTGATCCCAAAGTGTGTTTTTTCTGGGCATGAGAGTATACGGAGGAAGAACTGCTGACAACGTACAACTTAAAAGAGCAATTGGTCTGTCAGTAGGTTCCAAAAATCATGCAAAATTTGAGATGTCTGTGATTTTTTAAATTACCTGGAATTAAATCATCCCATCACAAGATATGATTTTGAGGTTGCTGTTGCTTTGCATGAGGTTCTGGGAGCCTGACTGCACTGTCTACATGGGCAAAAAAAAAAGTAGTTGCCATTTAAAATGCTGTCTGGTCTGATAACGTCCTGTGTCTTTGCATTTGAGCTTATCTGCCAAAAGAAAGAATTAGTCAAAAACGTGGATAACCTGATCCTAAGAAGAAAAACAACATCTACCCTCACAAAACTAAATTCTGTCTAATGTAGCACAGGTAAAATACTTCACCATCTGAGTCAGTATGAGGTAGTGAAAGGGCAGCTGGAGTGACTGAGGGGATGGAGAATTAAGATGAAAGACTTTGGAGGCCAGATGAGCTCTGCTGTATTACCCTCTTAAGCTTCAGCTTCCGATGTTCCTTCAAATTATAGGAACGAGTGAGTGGGTTTGAAGGCTTAATGCAACTGTAGGCCTATAATACTACTTTAATCTATTTCTTTTTGAAAAAGGAGGGAGAGTTAAGGTAGAGAAAAGAAACTGTGCAAGGTGTTTGACAACAAAGAGCACAGGGAACTCAGAGCTCTTTGAGGGTCAATTAGCCAGAAAATGTGCTAAAGACTACATGCTCTATTGGATTATTGGCCAAAGAATTACCCCAAAGCAACCACAGTGGCCCTGTTGCCTGAGTACAGAGAGGCAATTACAGATTTTGAGGACATGCTACAGAAGCTTTAATTAAAGGTATTATTTCTACATCACTGAACACTGGAAATTAAATTCTTACTTGCAGGCACGAGAAGTAGCTTTTGTGTTTCGCTTCCATGTAGTATATCAGCATAAGACATGGCTGGCTTTGGCATCTCTTCTTTAGGAACACATATTGTATTTCACCCCACCCCTTCTCCTAACTACCAATTATAATCTTGACATATTAAGAGCTGCATTTCCATCGCTACACCTTCTGGCTTCCTCTGGCATTGTGTAGGTCTCTATCAGCAAGGACAGTATGATCTCTGACTAGATTTCAAGGTGAAGTTTATAAAGTACTATCTGTGTGCGGAGCAGAAAGGATTAACTATATCAAGAGCGATAAATCTGTTATCCCTAAATCTGATGGTATAGTAAACTACAATTTCCAAATGAATTTTGGCTTGCAATGTACTTGATGGTACCACCACCCAGTCCTGCAAGAGTAGCCCTTCAATATAATTGCAGCAGCAGCAAACTGGTAACGGTGCCTCAAGGTGTGCTTTGGTGGCCACTTGACTAGTGCAAGCTTTCTTCAGGAAGAGCATGGTCTGATGTTATGATGATGATACCATTCCTGATGTTCCTGCATACACAGACAGGACAAACAGTGTTGTCTGCTTTGAACTCCTGCTCAAAAGCGGTGGGTCCAGCTGTTAGCTTTTCTGGGAAGGCGCCCTTTGGACTCCTTTTGGCTTCAAGACTTTATTGAACCTTAAGAGCACTGGACTTCAACTTACGGCGTGATTTATTCTAACAAGATAATGCTGTGTGCATTTTTTGCTGATTCCCCATATATGCAAGTAGCACAAGCACATCTTTCGCACAGCCTTGACTCACTCTAAAATTTTATGTATTACTTCAAGAGTTGACACGATAGTCCAGATCGTAACACAGGCTTTGCTAGAAACCTAAACCACCGTTGCTATTTACTTGATAATACAAGAAATACAAATCTGAGGGGAAAAAAAATAATCCTTACCTTTGTTTCGTGGTTATTTTAACAAATCCTCTGGTCTGCTGTCCTGCTCTGAGGGTTGCTCGGCTCCTCCTGCAGCCTGTGGCTTGTCCTCAGCACAGTGAGGCTCCTTTAGCTCAGGTCTCCTTTTCTAGCCATGGCTGGTCCGTCAGACAAAGCATTCCCCCCGGCTGCAAAATGCTCGGTTCTCTTTTTTTCCCCCCTTTCTACTCAGATTGTTCATGTTTCTTCTGAGTTTTTCTTTCTTCACGTGCTTCCCTTTCAATGTCTGAATTTTTTTATCTGAAATTTACATTGACTCTAAATTCTGGTGCCCTGACAGAGAGAACAAGGACCAACAACACCCGGTCTCAGGCGTGAGCCAACCTCCTTCCCTTACCACGTGCATGGTCAAAGGAAGAGTCACTACGATGAGGAAGACCTCAGGTTCCCCATCTGTGGCATGCAGTCTGGAGGCCCTTTTGGCAGGCAGGAACATACTTTGAAGCGTTCTGTAGTGCAGCCAATTATCATAATAATAGTTTCATTATTAACCAGAGTTCATAAACTCTGTAAACCTATTCCTCAGCTCGTATTTCTTTGGTGCAAGGGCCAAGTGTTAGCTGGACAGATGGGGACCCTAAAGCTTTTAACAGGTTCTTTCATTTTTATTTGTTTACCGTCTGATCTTTTCAGTCACAGAATTATACCCTGCAAGCACCACGTCTGCAAAGCACTGGGCACACTAGTGACTGCACTGTGAAGTAACCAACATTTCAGGGTTAGCTAACTAGAAACGGAGAGGTGATTTGAAAGTCCTGCTTCCTGCGCCGCGGGGAGCTAAATATTCCCCCTTTATTAATTATATATTTACCTCTTCGCTGCAAGGAAGCGCAAAGTAAAATAACATCATGGTCCAGCATCAGTTGCTGCATATGAGATGGAAAATACGGCTGAATGAATGAAAATACCCATAGCCTGGAGCAGCGTATTCAGAGCACGCTGAATTATGGTTTCATGGTAAAGGCTTCAACCAAATCAACAGCTCGTCCCACACTCCTCCCCTCTCCAGGTGGAGAGACACCACCTCCCTTCTGGCAGTGGTGATTGACTGATTCAGTTCACTTGTGCTACGAAGCTTATGGTAAGAAGGGATAAATCTTCTCAGTGTTCAGATCCTAGCTAACGTAACTCTTTGCTTTATGCCATAATCACAAAGATATTTCATAGCTTGCAAAATAATACCATGAATTGCTATCAGTTTATCACAAATCCATGTTAGTTGGTTAAACACAAGGGACCTTCTACTGAAGGTAACTTTCTAGGGAAGGTCAGTAGGGGTGGATGAGGGCTGGGTAAGGCTTCAGGTCCCCCCGCCGCCTGTCTGCCTTCTGCCTAACTTCTACCTGGGAGACCGACAGCAGGTGATGGCCCAGATAGCAGAGCACTTCTTGGGCCTGAAAACATAAAATTGTTTCACACAGTGGGAAGTGGCACAGATCTTGGAAACTGCCTTTGATAGATTGACTGAGTGCAGTATTATTTTAGACCCCATCCAGATGTCTACAAAAAGTTTAAAAATAGTTAAGTCTCATGATATAATTGGGTCTACATGTGCAAAAAGATGAAGTAACTTTCCTAAGGCTACACACAAGGCAGCTCAGAAGAGCAGACAAGTCAGACTCACAGCTTTTTAACTAACCATATTGTCAAAGCTCTTTTTTTCTATAATTTTATAGTGGGGTACCATGCCAATATTATTAACTTCTGCTTGGTTCTTGCTCTTGTGCAAGTTTAAGCTTACAGTCAAGTTTCTAAAAGAACATCACTGTGTGCTGCACACATCCTTGGTGTACAATACCAGCTTTATTCACAAATAGGAAAGCCTTTACCACTGACTACAAGGGTACTTTATTTTTGGGTTACGTTTTCACCCACAATCTGCAGAGTGATCTGTATGTGTGGCATTTGTTTCTTTCCTAAATTTGTTGTGTCAAGTTTTATTTTAACACTTGTTTTGAATAGTGCAGCTTGGCAGTGGCCAGCCTGTTTGGTTAGAGTCACGTGCCAGTAACACCCAGGGGCTAGATCACTTTTGTACATCCAGTGTAAGCAGCTGGTTTGCGCTCGTAGCTAAGACTGGAACTGGATGATTTAAGAGATACTGGTTCTGAACATTTGTTTAAAACAGCCTTTAGGTAATGTTATTGTGATCGTTTACTACTGCCGTCAGATTTCACAAGGCAGCCGTACTTGCAGCAAGTTGGACAGGAAAAAGACTAAATTGCCATTCTTATTCTTGTAGCTGCAAGTTGTAACTACAGACCTTGCAGGAGACACTTCTTAAATGAACTGTTTCCGTTGCGGAGCTAACAAAGAATATATCTCTCGGCTTGACCGCTAGTGATCAGAGTGTCATGAAAATATTCCTGAGGTTTGAGGTTAATTTGGCCCTTTATTGCCTTTTTTTAAATAGCTCCTTGTAAACACAGTAAAATGTCCTGGGCTGATCCTGAACCTTAAATAGCATTTGGAGCAATCTGAGAGTAAGTGGCTGTTAGGGGGTTCTTGTGATCCTTTTGCAGGATGCAGAGGATGCTGAAGGGCTGAGTGCCACGGCAGTGGCAGGCAGGGAGCAGGACTAGAAGCAGCTCCTCAGCTGTTGCCTTCATACTGGCACAGAAGCAAGCAGAGATGGGGTGTTTCGCATCCGCACTGACGCAACCTCACGCATACCCAATAACTAGCTCTTGAAGAAGGTGCCATGTTGGATTTTACCCTATTGAAATAAAAATGCAGACCAAGGGGTGAGGGCAGGAAGGCTGACTGGTCCCCAGTGCTGTCCCTGCTGACTTGTTTAACTTCTGAGTGGAAATCTAGTAAAGATCCCTTCCCTCTTTGCAAGGGCAGTAGCATTAAAAACACGGTGGAAGTGACTTTCTACAGGAGGATCTGTAGGATTCAGTGACCTTGTTTCATCCTCTCCCCTTCCCTCCTTTGAGTTCACAGCAGCATCTGGGAGGTCCTGCACACTATGCCTTGCTTCCACACGCTTGCTATGAAAGAGGTGGCTTCAGAAGGTTTTGTCTTTTGAAGGGCTATCAGGTCTCAATGCCACTCACCTTGGAGCAGAGAGAAAAAACCTGCAAGCGTAGCTGCTATAGACAAGCTTGAATGTGTTGCTGGTATAGCCACCACGCACAGATGAGTTCCCAGGTAGAAAAAGCTTTCCATGAAAAAGTCTGCACAGCTCCTCCAAGTTCTATATGGCCAGTTCAACTATTTTATTTTTCTCTTTTTTTTTTTTTAAACTCCCAAATAACATACAAAACTTGGGTCTTGGTTTGAGGGAAGAGGAGGATGACTTCCTTTCAGCTGTTCATTGTTCCATAGTTTTACAGTGTATATGAAACTGCTTAAAAGCTCTTCTGCAGATGAGGAATGTAGGTTATTTCTAATTACGTGACATGTAATCAAGCGTGACATGCCTACTTACCCCTTAGATGACAGCAAGCTTTATTTCCTTAGACAGACTAAGGTGGCAAACATTCAGGTGTTAAATAGCCTAAAGCTTGCGAAAGTTCTTCATTTCAGTAGCCCTCTGACTCAACTTATCTGTGCTAATTTCTATTTCAGGAGTGACTTAGTCAAAACAACTGGAGTGTGAAAAATGCCTGTGCTGTGGGCTTCACATTTTATTTTTAGCTCAAATTGTTTCCTCGTTCTCTATCAATCGTGATGACTGTTAATGCATGAAAGTGAGAGCCCCTTCTTAGCGCCTCGGCACAGAGAATGGTTTAGTACCCAGAGCTTTGTTCTCCATGTTAAATGCCTATTGACTTCTTTGGCCCAAAGAAATATTGATTTTTCTCTTACTTTCTTTACAGGCTCTGCTTTTTTTCCTGGTCGCTGTGCTGAGATCTTTGCCAAAGGTCAAAGCGTTGGGAAACTTGGAGTCCTACATCCCGACGTTATCACCAAGTTTGAGCTCACCATGCCGTGCTCTGCCCTAGAGATCAATATCGAGCCCTTCCTGTGAAGACGGGACTTTTATCCTCCTACAGCCATCCGCTGTCACATGCACCGCCCTCTGCTCTTTTGTCTTCCTCTGCAGGGACATCCTCTTACGCTTTTATGTTCCAATAAACTAGAAAAACAGAGCCTGTCTCCCTGGGTGAATATGTCCCTTACAGTGCAATTTGGCTAGCTTCTGCAGGGTAAGAATGTGGCATCTTGGACTAGACTGTGCCCTCAATGTTTTTGAAGGGCAGGGGGGCGGGGGGAGAAAAAAAGTTGGGTAAAAGCCCAGTGTTTTACAAGAGAAATGTAATGGCAGAGCACATGATTAGTTTTCAAAATCAGAAATGTTCCACAGACACAGCTTCATACTGTAACTGATTATGGCTGCATAACAGGAATCTCATTCTTTTCTTACTGCATGAAATAAGATAATTGATTAGAGCAAATGTTGAGTGAATGTGAGCAGAACTAAGGAGTTGAGCTTTTATTCTGTACGGTTGTCATGTGCTCATCAGTGGCTGGGGGAGGAAAATAAACTTGTTTCATGAAAACCAGAGCTATTTTGTAAGCAAGATGTGTGTAATATCTGCTTCCCTACTCTAGACATAACTGTTGATCCTTTATCATTCTAAATTCAGAAAGGCAAGGGGGTGGAATTAAATTTTTTCATGGTTGATGTAAGGCTAGTGGTTTTTGAAGCTCCAAACCAAATTGGGGAAATGCATTTAAGAGCATATGCCAGTGGTCTTTTGCATGAGGAGCTGAAAAATATCAAAGCCTTTGTCCGACTGAGGCTGGCATATTTGTCTGCAGAAGTTTGCGTGGTCCCGCTGCACTCACATAGCCCCGCCAGTGGCTTTCTGGACCCCAGCTGCACGGCAGGGACCGTGCAGTATTCAGGAGTTTTACTTTTCTTGCAGTTTTGCCCCTGACAATATATGAGAACCTCTTGCAGGTCAGGCTTTTCCTTCTAGGTGGCTTTCTGGCAGCGGTTATGCTGCAGCCTGGCGCACTGTGCCTCCACTGTCTGGGAAACTGAGAAGCTCCGTCCAGCACGGCAATGCCCCATACATCCTCTCTGCTGTAATGTCAGTGAGTGGGTGGCCAGCTCAGTACACTGAAGGAGGCTCTTTACTGGCTTGCTAAAGAAGCTGGCTATCCCTCATTTGCAATATTATAGCCATTGCTAATGTTGCAGCCTAACAATAGCGAGAATTTTTCATCAGGCCAATATGCTGTGGCTCGTTTCCATTCCGAGAGCCGGGTAGCCCCTTCTCCCAGGAGGGGACTGTCCAAGACTGGATATCTGGGTGATGCTGGCGAAGGGCGGTGCAACGACCATCTCACTGAGAACAGAGACGTGCAATGGTGAGGGTGAGGTAAACTCACAGTTTTATGAGCTGCATGTCTGCACAGACCCCCATCGCTAGATCGATGATCGATGGCTTTTCAATAGTAGCCCGATTGGTAATCTTAACAGGTGGGAGGGCAACAGGCAAGGCTTTTTGGTGCAAGTGTTAATCCAGTATGAAAAATGCACTACAGTTACTCATCTGGAAACCGTGCGGTTCCCCTCAGATGGAAGTGTAGATTTTAATTATCTCTGCATGACAGACGTGAAATGAGAATATAGCTATTGCCATACGTTGCACGACTGACTCCAGTGCCCATGGAGAGTGAGAAAACTGCAGCTCACATTTTAAAGTCTCCCAAGGGATTAGCCAGCTTGTCGTTTGCAGGATATATCTCTCCGTGATGCCTACACAACTGTAACCAAGCAAGCTCACAGTGTGGGAAGCAATCTGTAACGCAGATGGTAAGTATTAACCCCCCCTGTTTATTAGTGTGTCATGCATGGGGATTAGGATGACAATAAGGCAGATTTGCATTTCAGCAGAGTACAGGCATATTTGCGTGCACTAAATATATTTCTCTACACAAGATTTTCTGACTCTTTGGGTGTCCAAATTCTCCTGTGAATTTACTGTCCTTTGAGTGTAAAGACCAGATTAGGCTGGGACTAAGGGTTTGAACTGCAGTGGTATGTGCTGTGAGGCTTTTAGGGATCACTTCTTTTTCATACCAGTGGCCCGTGTGGTGATAGCTAAGTGCTCCACAAGTGGGACATTAGCTCTGTCCTGGGGAAGCCGCATTGCTTGCTAAAAGTAGAGGAAGAGAATCGAGAAGAAGGTTAAAAAGCCTCTTCAGAGCCACCGACTCCTCGCACGGCTCGATGCGGTGCCAGCCGCCTTGCGGGGGCTGCTGTAGCTCTGAAATTCAAGCTTTGCCCTAGTGCTGTGCTCAGGATTAGCTGTGAATCCTGATGAGTGGGACACTTTATACAAACCTAGTGTATTTATTGCAGGGCACTGTCTTTTGTAGCCCAGCACCAATTATCTGATACTTACACCTTGCTCATAGCTGTATTCAATAATCAAGTTATCAAACACAGCTTTGTGCTAGAGAGCGCTGCTGGGAGCATTACAATTTTGCTTTTACCCTTTGCAGTAGCTGTGGTCTCTGGCAAAGGAACATTGTCTGCCGATGGTGGTGACTTTGAGCAATTGTTGAACATCTTTTGAAGGCCGGTTTATTATTTATTTTTTTTAAGGAAGAGCTGAAGTTGGCTTTTTCACTAGTGGTCCCCAATTATGAATTACTTTTGGCCTGTTCCTTCTGGCTGTGGGTGCTGGGTCATCGCTCAGGCTCTGAACACGAGCGCAAAGGGCTGGAGAGCCAGTGACGGAGAGGTCAGAGCTGGTGCTGCCTGGGTGACTGCTGGGTGCCGTTCAGCTGGACAGGAGTACCAACTCCTGGGTTTGTCCTTGCTGCGCTTTGGTGCTGCAAAGGTGCTTTTCCAAACAGCAGAACCCCTGCGACAGCCTGGCTCCAGCTCCCCGCCGCAGGGCTCCGCACTGGCAAGTCACTGTGGCTGCTGAGCGAGAGCGTTGGTGTAAAAGCAGCACGTGGGACTCTTCCCATCTCCGGGCTGGTGGTGTACCTGCTCCCAATTCAAACCCTTCTGGGTTTCACAGGCGAGTATGGAATAGCCCGGGCAAAAGCAACAGGCGCTGCTGGAAGGCTGCCGTGGGGATCACGGCCTCGGGCACACACGACACCTCTGACCGCCCAGCAACCTTGAAACTGAGCCGGGCTGAGGGAGGGCGAGCGGGGTGGCGGTTGCTGCAGGCTGAGCAGTGAGCACAGTCCCGCAGACAGCAGGAAGCGATGCGCTCCGACGGGAGCAGGAGCTCGGTGGGAGCAAACGAGGGTCATGCTTTACATGTTTTAGCAAATGTGCAATATCCCACCTGTAGCAAGCTGCACTTCCACCCTGCTCAGAGACGTACCCATGTTCCCGAATTTCTACTTGCAGCACACATTAGAAGGGTTAAAGCTGAAACAGACCATTTTCTTTCCTCCATCCCCTGAATTAAATCACCTGTATCCAGAAAAGCAAGGTGCAAGCTAACTTGTAGTTTTACACAGAAACTTGGGTGGATTAGGACACTGTGGTCATGACAATTACTGTTAGGTTGGTTTTTAATACCTGCCAAGGGGTGCAATAACATTTGGCTGCTGCCAGAGTAGCTGGTTCGGCGCTGGGGGACTGGCACACAGAGATGCCCTGCGACAGGAGAAGCCTGGATCGGCCACGTGTCCAGGAAGCGGTTTGCAGAGTGAGCGCAGCAGAAGGCAGCCTCAAGGCAGGACAGAGCGGACTAAGCTCAGGGCGAGATACAAGCTGCATCCCTCCTGACAGCAGAACAAAGGCACACCTAGGAAGCCTGTCTTGGTACCGCCCGTCCGGCTGAAGAAAGCCACAGGATGGAGAGCTGCAGGGCTGGACCAGGACGTACCGTTCAGCACTGAGAAGTCAACAGCCCGGGCTCCTAGGCTGATGCTCCATACCTGGAAGTTATCTCCTACCCTGCTCACATCAAAGGCAGTGTCTTACTCTAAAACTCGTACCACATACACAAGAGGATTCAGCTGATACCTTTATGCTACTGAGTACAGAACATAACCAACAAACCGGCCACAAAACCTCATTTTCTACCATCATGCTGCAGATGCAGAGGTAGGGAGCATTGCATGACTGCGGGGATGAAGCGGTGGGGAGCATTTCCAAAGACAGCAAAGACACACACGGATTTGCAGCAAGGACCTGGTGCTTCAGGCTAATGAAATATGGAAGGGGTGTCGTGTCTTACCTTGTCAGACCACTTGCCTCTTCAAGCCTGGCCCTGCAGGAATGGCTGCAGTTCTGCGAGCTTCCCACAAGCAAAACCTCAGCCCAAAGCCCAGCTGAAAGCCTCACGTGGTCCCAGCAGCCCAGGGATGCTGCAGCAATCGGGGCTCACCCCCATCAGCTGTGGGCACTTGGGGGCCCAGGGGCACACCACCTCCAGGCAGGGCATGGTGCTGAGGGGAGGACATGGTCCCAGCCGGTTTCAAATACACATCCTTGCTGACATAACCCTGTTAGGCTCCTCAATAAACATGAAATATTCTGTGGTTTATGGGATGTCATGCCACAATTGCATATATTAATTTAAAATCCAATTTAGCTTTCAATTAACTCTTTAGTCTATTAGATATTGCAGGTGAAGATTACAGGCACCCAAGTGTCCCCCATAACTAATGACACGGCAATTCATGCATTTCCATTTGCAAAGGACGTAACAAATAGTTGTGAGTAGCTCAGTAGTCTTTTTTTTTTTTTTTTAATGTTTTTAAAAAAGTAGGTTGTTGTTGCTAAGCCCAAAGGAGCCGAAGCTCGCAGCTAGACTGAGCAGGGGACACTGGGCTGCAAGCGGGCCAGCTTGGGAAGAGAGGTGGGCGGTTGCATCTGGGAAGCTTTTTAAACTGTGACTCATTCCCCTTGTATCAATCATTTACAAGTAGCAACAGAGGGTGCAAAATGAACAGAGCAACAGCAGGTATTGCAAAATAGGTTTATTTTTACATTTGAACCAAATACAGTTTGCATTTATTGCATGAATCACATGCAGGTGAATACTATAAAAAAATACCTGTGCACATACTTTCTTAATCCAAGCATTTATATATAACTTATAAAATCTTCATAGCATAAAATAGCTGTGATTCAGAACAGAAATTTTACACGTAAAACTGCATGAATGTACCTGTCAAACTGTGCCTTTCTTAGGACCAACTGATTCCACCCCAACAGCTTAAAACAGCTTGCTGCCAAGTTTTTTCCCAATTTTGGTCCCATCCGCTGTGATGTGGCACCTCCACGGGGCTTCAGCTCTGCCACGCAGCTGTACAACATAAAGCACTTGTAACAGAAGATATTTTAAAGGTGTTTTAAAGCCTGATGGCAGTGCTTCTGCGGTGTGTGGGAGGGAGGAAGACTAAGGATGGGACCCTGTGGCTTTGGTGGCCTGAGTCCAGTGCTCACCAAGGGGCACGTGCCCTGTTGAAACACTGGTTGAAGCTGTTTGCATGCACATGTAAAGACCTCACAGACTGATTTAAAACAGTCTGTCCGTAGCCTGGGCAAATCTAAAAATGGTTAGAATTTCTGCCTGCATTTCTTCTAGAGACTACCGACCTGGCTTTAAAATCGTGCAGCTCTTTCAGCCTCCCGCTCCTCAGACAAAACTCCCAGCTACATTTTGGGAACTTGAGTATATCTACCTAAGCAGTTAAACGATGGCAAAGCACCTCCTTTACATTCTTCAGGTTAATTTTTCTTGTAGCCAAGAAGACAAGCGCACGTGGTTAGAAACCTGGCTTTCACTGTACATTCTACCAGGGAAGGCACAGGGGCCATGCCTGAAGCTCCACGGCCATAGCGTGTTATATTTTTCTAGCCAAGCAGACCACATTCACCGCTGTATTTCTCAACAGCTCATTGGTCCAATAGCAGAAACAAATATATTTTTAAAATAAGCAGCCTGAGTTATAGCGAGGACCCTCCTATGAACGTGCCTCAGCTG
The DNA here is from genome assembly GCF_023634155.1 of Falco peregrinus. Classification (NCBI taxonomy): domain Eukaryota; kingdom Metazoa; phylum Chordata; class Aves; order Falconiformes; family Falconidae; genus Falco; species Falco peregrinus. The sequence goes on along the minus strand of NC_073732.1, from coordinate 9,536,931 downwards.
CTGCCCTACAAGTGTATACATGGTATTGCAAGATGCACGGAAGACCAACCGTAATGCTGTGCAGCACCACAAAATGATGGCATCTTATCATCACCACACGTTGGAGTCACCGGAGTCACCACTCAGCTCCTTCCACAACGCAGTTTTAAGGACGCTGTTTGTCACCCCTGCACGATAGGAAGGACTCTGTCCCATCCCCTACACAGGGCAGCTAAATCAAGAGTTAAACAGTGTGAACGCAAGCCTCAACACTGGGGTAACAACTCCGCTCCTCTACTCGGTTGTATGTAGGCAAAGGATCTTTTAGTGGAGGCTTTCTTATTAATAGCCAAGATAAATCTGTTACAAATCACTTAAAATGTTTTGTGTTGGATTTTTATTTCTTCTGTTTTACTTTTTGGGGGTTGTTTCTTGGGGTTTTTTTGGGGAGGTTGGGGATTGCAGTAGATAAAACCCACTACAACACGCACGGAACTAGCCAGGTCTAGCAGTGCCATCAGAAGGCACTATGACAAGTGATAAATACAATAATCACCAGATTTCTTTAGGGAAATGCTCAGCCATAGCCACGTGTGGCTGTTCTGATCTCTGCTGACACTGGCTGTTGAATAAACCTGCCACCCTGGCCAGCAGGATGCTCCTGCCAAAGCCTGACAGCGGGAAAGCGCCAGCACTCGTAGAGCCCCCACCTCCTTCCACCTCCGCCTCACCTTCCCGCTTTCAGCCACTCTTCCTTTGCCCCCAGGGACAGCAGGGTGCAGACAGAGCTCTGCGCGCCCCGGGGACGGCGCTTCGCTCTTGGCTGGTCGCTTCTCTCCCCACCCCACCAGCCGCTCGCTCCCCAAAGCGAGCCCCTCCCCGGCTTGCCCTCCCGCCCCGGCAGGAGCAGCCCCCAGGCAGGCAGCGGGACCCGCGGGGCCGGCGTCCCACGGGCACAGCCACGCTTCCCCGCACCCCAACCCCCTGGCGAGCCAGCCGCCGCTGCTGCTCCAGCTGGGATCCTGGCTTTGCGCTCTGTGCTTGGCAGCTTTAGTCACCTGGGCCAGGGGTCTCTAACTGTGGGACACAGCGGGGTCAGCGATCTCTAACCCAGGGATGTTTGCGTGCAGCAATTCCCGTGACCCCTACAAACGGGGTATCTCAGGCCAGTCGTACTGGGTTTGCACAGCAAGGTCATGGTAGCGGGGGAAGCTACAGGGGTGGCTTCTGTGAGGAGCTGCCAGAAGCCCCCCCGTGCCCACAGAGCCAATGCCAGCTCCCAGACGGACCCACCGCTGGCCAAGGCCGACCCAGCCGCCATGGCGGAGGCGCCACCGGGATAACGGGTTCAAGCAGGGGGGCAAAACCCCCGTGCAAGAGCTATTGCCACCGCAGAGGAGTGAGCATACGTGGGAGCAACAGCTCAGCCCCCCAGGGCAGGGCAGGGGGGGCTCCAGGAGCCGGAGCAGACATTCCCCAGCAGCCCGCGGCAGAGCCCACGGCGAGGCAGGCTGTGCCCCCAGCCCATGGGGGTCAGCGGGGGGCAGATCCCCACCTGCAGCCCGGGGTGGATGCCCAAAGGAGGCTGTGACCCCATGGGAAGCCCATGCTGAAGCAGGTTTGCTGGCAGGACCTGTGGCCCCATGAGAGGGACCCTAGGCCGGAGCAGGGGCAGTGTGAGGACCCTCCCGCTGAGGGGGAAGGAGCAGCAGAGACAGCATGTGATGGATTGACGGCAGCCCCCATTCCCATCCCCCTGAATGCTGGGGGCAGGAGGTAGAGAATTTGGGAGTGAAATTGTGCCCAGGAAGGAGGGATGGGTGGGGGGAAGGTGTTTCTAAGATTTGGGTTTATTTCTCACTATCTTACTCTGATTTGATTGGTGATAAATTAATTTTTCCCCAAGTCGAGCCTGTTTTGCCCATGACAGTAAATGCTGAGTGATCTCTCCCTGACCTTATTTCGACCCACGAGCCTTTTGCTACATTTTTTCTCCCCTGTCCAGCTGAGGAGGGGAGTAATAAAGTGGCATTGGTGGGCACCTGGCATCCAGCTAGGGTCAACCCACCACACCAGTGCAGAAAGGCACAAAACACTTCTCGATCAAGTTACCAGCCTTGATCGACTCATCACATCTCTGACCTGGTGGTGCCACAGGTCCCTTGGTGAGGAAGGTGCCGCGCTCACATCAGTCCCAACATCTTGTGCAGCACTGGCACAACCACGGTCGCGCTGAAGCCAACTGAGGAGTACGTTATAAATTTATACGGCACTTCAACTTCTAGTCGCCTCCGGGCTTCCAGGTCACGGATGGGAAACTTGTACCGATAACCCAGCATGCCAAGGACCACACTCTTCATGAGCTGGCGTGTCAGCAAGACAATAATAATCCCTACGAAGAACCTGGCCAGCACCACCACCACTATTTTACCGGTGAGCAGAGGAAATCCAAGCTGAAAATTTTCACTGGTGTAGGCTGGAGCAGCATACCGGTTATTTAACCAAAATCCCACTGTTGCTCCAGCTCCTGCTCCTAAGATAGTAGTGGTGTCTCCCCTGGTAGGGCTGTAGTAGTCTAGTTTGGGGTAGTTGTAACATAAGACAAGAGGCACGACTATGGAAAGCAGTGGACAGAAGGGACTAGTTAACAGCAAGTGATCTATCACGTCCCACACAGGATACAAGAGCACGAGCAGCACAGCCGAAATCAGCGCTCCACCGATGACGTCCTGCAAAGAGATCACATTTAAAAGTTTTGTGAGACCTGGAAGGTGAAACAGATATTCTTGAGTGAAGATAAAAGACCAGGATCTGCATTTGTGGCCAAGCAGCAGCAGAGGAATGCCCTGAATTCACAGCCATGGCACTGCCCATGTGCAGTGACAACCTGAAGCCTGTGCTAAACAAATCATGACCTGAACCTGACCGTGGCCTTCTCCGTATTTCGGACATATTGACCCATATTTTTCCCCTGAACAAGTGAGATCCTTCCCCTCACCTGCTTCCGTGTTCTAAGGGCACTCTCCTCCTACAACTTCCATGGAAAAGGCACATGCACAACTCCATCCCAGGGGCAACATCACGGTAAGCTGCATTCATCCAAACCCTTCCCGTCCCATAATCCTAAAGTCATGTCATCATATCAGTAGAATCTGATGAAATCGCTTGTTTCCTCTCCATCTCTTTTGTCAGAAACACGCACCCCATCCAGGACCAGCAGCTCCAGGGGAGGAAAGCACAGAGCCGCAGGACGCGGTACGTGCCACGACTTCTGCCGGCTGCGGCAAGAGGTAGCACCGCCGGGCAGGAACACATCGAGAAATCTGTTGCCTAAGCCTATGAAATCCGGCTTGCAGTAATGAGCCCGAGGCAAGCGCATAGTTAAACCCTAATTTATTAACAGGGGTAAATAAGGTGTTTTGAGCACTTGATTGTTGCCATCCGCGAGGCTGGGAAAGGAGACAAGAGGTAACCCCTAATAAAAGCTGCCCATGTGAGAGCAGCCAGAGAAAAAGCAAAATAACAAGTTTCCCTGTGCAGCACTCCAAGCATCGCGCAGGAGGCAGCAGTTTGCAGTCTGACCATGAAATAATCACAGACAGAAACGTCCTCTGCTCAGGACAGTATCTTCTTCACCAAGTCATGACAGCTGACCACTACCATGCTTCGTCACAGTCTAAAATGACTTTTAATGAGAATTTCCCTTACAGTTAGGCAGGAATGAGGGGACTTCTTCACAACAGAAATATTTTATGACTTTCTGGTAAATGCATTGCTCCAGTATGGCTGAATTTTAGCTGTTTACAACTTCCAGGCAATAGATTCACAGAACATTTGCTTTTAAGCAACTCCCAGAGCCATTTTGCATATTCCTAATACTAATGTCCACTTACATTTATTCCCTCATCCATGACACAAGGATAGCCATGGAAACACACAAAGTTGTTCACAGATATCTAATATGTAAAATACCATTAGATGTCAATAATATTTCATAATAATCATCTTTTGATAGCAATTTTTAGATGATAACTTCACCACAAAGGCATGTTTTGGCCCAGCACTAAGTAACCACATCAACAGGGAAGAGCTGGGGGCTGCACCCAGCACTGATGCTCAGAAATCCCATCACCACTGTCCAACTCCATCCCCCACCCCTCTATTTGTCCACCTCATATTAGAAGAAAAAGTCCTGACACCTCAATACTCCCTCCACATGTGATGGAGTGAAACTCAAAAGCTGTTTATGTGCTTTTCTGTTCTAGTTAAAGACATTTAACCAAACACTAATATTCCCCTAACAAAGGCTTTGCTCAGCTCTGCCCAGCTGACTCCAGCAGTTCCCGGGCGGGGTGCAGCCAGCCTCTGTTTACAGACCCGATTAAAGTTTTCTGAGTTTTGCTATCCTCTCATACAGCCCCAGCGCAGGAGCACAGCTCCTGCAGTTTTCAAGCAGGACCCAGATAACCAGCTCTTCTCCCACCAGTGGCTTACGCCAGTGGTCTCCAAACTGGGTGGGTGCACAGGGCAACCCGTTGGGCTGTAGGAAAAAAATACTTTTTGCACCACTAATAAGTAAAATAAAACATATACATACATTTTTAAAGTAGTGCTTATTTCATCCTTATCTCATCCTTCTTAAATTTATATTTCTGTGTGTTTTATAACGTACGTATCAGTACAGCAGTATATGTATATAATTCAGAAGTATATTTACAACTACTGGGGGTGCACGCTCAAAACTTTTTAACTGATCAAAGTCATCGAGAGACCGGTGGTTTATTCTGGTTTTCCCTCTATCCACCAACTGATAGGCTTCCCGTTTTGGAGACTTCTTACGAGAAGCTGCTGGAGGGTGCAGGACATCCCCAGCCACGGCCATCAGCAGTGGCTCCCTTCGGTTCCAGTATGCGTGGGCAGAGGCTTGGTTTTGTGAACACCCAGAGAAGGCAGTTGAGTCCAAGATCAACACCTTATGAAGATATTTAGCTGTGCAGAATTAATGATTTTCCCCCCTCACCTGTAAAACTAAGGAGAAGATGGGATGAGGAGGGATGGTGCTGATTTCCGTGAGAAAAACTGCTTTTCCTGGAGTCTGCCCACTGTGCACCCCGGAGCGGGACCTTAGCTTTTCCCAGCGGTGGAGCGGCTGTTAGCACTCCCAGGAAGCACATTCTTGTCCGTCTGCCTGGGTAAACAGATTAGCCTCTTGCCAAACCCACAATTATAAAGGAATTTTTAAATGAGGGCAGGCATGAATTTTGCTCAAGGTGCAGTACTACCGGCAAAGGTGAAAACCTTGTTTCCCTGCTAGGACGCTCCAGCTCCCTCAGCACAGACAAGTCCTCCATCCTTCCCCAAAGCCCCCCCGCTGCCATGCAGCTTGGCCGGCTCGCACACAGAGCCCCCCACCTCTCCCACAGCACAGAGCACCTGCCCGGGCTCCAGGAAGGGGCCTGGCTCCTGGCGACCTGAACTGCAGCAATGCCGTTCTGCTTTGCTACCTAAAAACAGGCCAGTACCAGGTTTCTAACGCTCCAAGTTGTTCGAGTTATTTGCTGATGCTACAGGTACATAAAGAAAAACAGCTGAAGTGAATGTCCAGTTGGATGTGCTGCCTGGGATGCAGGACTGCGGCGCTTCAAAACACCTTCTGCCCATCCCCCAGGCAGCACGGCAGTGGCACGGTCCATGGGTACCGGCATTGCTGCTGCTGTTCTTGTGCTGGGCTGGTTTTGTGGTTTCGCCAGGTCTTAGAACACGGTTTGTTTTAGTATTGCAAAAGCTTTCTGAAGGCAAGACCCTCCTATGCTCTCCCCATCAAAACTATGGTTGGAATTGCAAGCACTCACAAAATGCCCCCAGAATATCAAACCATCACCCTGAACATGGTGGCACTCAAGCACCTTCCCTGACATTGCCAATCAAAGCAAAAATAACACTTTTCCTATTCTGTCCTGTATATCGTCACTTACCGCCTGAACTCCCTTCACACCTTCACTTAGTGTGAGATGCTACTCACTTTCCTAAACAGAAATATCTTACTTGCTTTCCACTCCTAAAGGTTGCCCTGTTTCATCCCACAAGGAATGTACTGCTACTGGAAAGTGATGCCAGTACCTTGTTTGTTTATCAGTTCTAAAATATTTAAGATAATTTCAGGATTAATGGTGGTGTTAAAAACCCTGAGGTACCACAGCGCTAAGCAGCCAGGTAGGGGGGTGCAGCATGTCACCTCCTGAGGCTGCTGTCATCGGCAACAAATGCATCAACACTGCATCATCGGTACATCTCAAGGAAAAAAAACCAATTTGCTTTGTTTACAGAAACAACTTTCAGGTTTCTTTTTGGTCCTAAAAGGCGACCTTCTGACGACTCCTGGTACCCTACACACCACACTGGCCAGCATGGGGCATTATGGCTTTTAACTGAGGGCAAGGAAAGGGGAAGCTGCCGTACCACCGGTAAGGCTGCCATGGCATCAGCTGCATCTCTGGAGTGACTGGCTGACCCCGAGCCCCCACCGATGGCCGGTGACAGGGGAGCGTGCACTGTAGCCGGGAGGGGACCCGGCTCCGCTGCCACAGCAATGCCAAACCCATCAGCTCGGTGCATGAAGAAATTCCTACTGCTGGCTCTGAAAGGTTAGAAAAAGGTGAAAAGCTTCCCCTCCTCCTGCCGCCTTGGGGGCTGCCCTCGGCTGATGAAGTTCTTCCCAATATGATTTGTAATGATCTTGCTTGCATCTTTCAGGAATACTGTGCACTCACACAAACACCATTGCTCATCATTTCAAACACAAGATGACTCAGGCATGCTCCAGCAGCAGTGAGACAGGAAAACCCATTCACCTCACCGAGGCAGGGATCAACACCGGGGCCAAGGTTTTAAGATGGAGAGTAAAAGGATATTTTCTAAAATACAGTTCTCTGGGGAAAAAGACAAACAACAACAACAAAAAAAAAACCCAGTCCTATTGTCTCCAATTGCTTTTTGTTCCTTAAAAACAACCCCTATAAAGTCACAGATTCACTGCCTCAAAACATGTCCAAATGTTTGCTTTGCCCTTTCCAGGTAACCCCAGATTCCCTCTTCACCAGCTCCTCAGGCTCCATCATTTAAGACCTAGAAGGAAGGGCCCTGCCTTTCCCCTGCTTCTCCACGCACATGGGATATTCTCATGTCAAGGTGGTGAATGTGGGTTGTTGTAATTAAATTATCTCTCAGCAGCACAAGTGCATTGCTTCCACCCCACCCCCTACCCGGGTGATGCTCTCCTGGTAACAGCCCAGGCAACGGGTGTTTATTCCCTTTTCCCTAAGCATAGTATTCATTCCGATACAGCCATAATGATGCAGACAGCTCTCATACCAGCATACTGCCTCTCCAGAAGGTCTTTATTGGTAACGTCTCTTCTACCGGCACGACTGTGATTTTTGAGGCCACTCCTGATCCAAAAGCAACGCCAGCAATGCTGAGATACAGACTGATTTGCAGAGCTGGGACTCCCGAAGATGAGCCCCCGCACCGGAGCTTCAGCTACAGCTTCGCAAAGCACAGTGCAACCTCCTCACCAGTCCTCCTCTGGTTCCTCAAACGGGAAAAATTCACTTTCACTAAGTCAGTGGGTATATTCAGACCCATTCATTTGCTTTACTAAAATATTTTGATCGCTTAATACATAATTATATCCTGTCAGCGTTCGTTTTCTGTTAGGATCTCAGTTAAAAATCCATTAGACAGAGCCTGTTTCAGCTGGCAGCTTGGCTGAGCGGCTGCTGTGCCTCCTGGCCCGGCACCTCGGACCGGCCAGGGTGGGAGCATCCCTCGACGTGTGGGAAACGGCTCTAAACTGCACTTCTTCCCCAAAGGAACCTGTCACTGCCAGAACCTGTGGTGGGATGCAGCCGCAGAGGGGGGTCGCATCTGGGCAGCTGTGACCACTAGGCGCCTCACAGGATGGGGACCCCAGCGCAGTGCATTTACCCTTTTGAAAGGCAGCATTCCTCACACTTCAACTAAAGAGCTTTTTTAATTAATTATTTATTTTAAAGCCCTTTTTTAGCATGTCAAAGACACAAAGGACTTTTTCTTCTTTACCCTAAAATCCATCTAAATTTAGAGGAGTCTTTCATTAAGATGGACCAGCATGGGAAGTATGCGAAGAATTTTTACTGATTGACTTAAGGTCAATAGCCAAGAAAGGGTGCCTCCATCTTTGATTTAAGATATTATTTTGATCCACTAGGCCTGGAAGGGAAGGTCAAGCTATATTTTATAGAAAACCTTGATCTTATAAGGGCTCCCTTTCTTACAGTTGTCAAGTCTCCTTATTACAAACATAGTTATTAGTAAAAAAATGCCATTATTGATGCATATGCAACCAACCAACAGCACATATCAGCCTCCTGCAGGGAAGTAGCCAGGAGCTTCTGTCCGTGCTTGGGAAGCTGGACCACCCCTCTGACCGCTGGATGTGACACATCAGTAATGCTTCCCCTCCTCAGAAAGGAACCAGCTACACTGTAGCCAAAGTCACACCGAAATCTGTTCTTAAAGCAGGACTGACAACTCGAAACAACTGAGCCCTAAAAATCTGTCATATACAGCCACAGATATTTTTTTATTATTTTCGAACAAAGTACTTGTGCATCTCAGTCCTTTAGGAATGAATTTTCTTCCAGCTGAAAACGAGAAGCTTGTCATGGTATTTTTCTAAACGCCACATGCCTGTATGGTAACGGGAGACACGCTGTCCCCCGGTCCCCCAAGGGCAGCTCACTTTTCATGTTTGACCCTCTCCTCTGCTTGCCGCTGGTGTGACTCACCGACCTGCTATTCCTTCCCTGACACTCCCAAGCTAAACCAGCCCAGGATATTTCTCGCTGACAACAGTGATACTATTGCACAAAGGGCTTAGCTAAGGAGCAGTGTCAGTTGCCCAAGTGCATTCCTCACAATTAAAATTTCAAAATAGAGAAACTCCAATTCAGATGTCACACCAACCTCACCAGGCTCCTCAACTCACCTGCACCACTGCTTCCCTCATGGTATAAATAATTCCCCTGCAGACTCAAATAGCAATAGCCCCAGGGTTTCGCCACAGCTGCCTTTGAATGCACAGCCTGGAACTTCGTGGCACAACTCGTATGTTCCTGCAGTGGCATGGCCAAGGCAGAATGGACATTGCTTGGGAAGTGGGAGATGGGCACCGCTGTGGGGAAGCAGAGCTAGAGGCACGACCAGCACGCGGCGGCGCAGAGCATCCTTACCAGGACTGTGTGCATCCCCGTGTAGAGCCTGCTGAGGCACACCAGCGTCGAAAACACAAATGCTGCTACCAGGCCTAGTTCGAATGGATACTGCAAAAAGGAAAAACAAAACAAAACCAAAAACCTCCCCATTACACCATTATCCATTTTAACATCACTATATAGCTGAAATAAAACACCCAAGCAGCCAGACTGATGTAAGGGTCTCATGTTGGGAAGTGGCTCCCGAGTTGTACTTTCCCAAAGAGATTAACATAACCCCAGAGGAGACCTCACGCTGGCCAACATGCAATCCTGCTGGGAGGTTGTCTCATCTGCGGTGCCACTTTTGCAAAGGTCTAGTCTTAGTGTGGAAAAAGCCTGGAGAATAGATGGCATCTGCAGAGTTCTTCCCTGCAATATCTACCTGCAAAATCCATGTTAGTGCTAAAGACCTTAAGGAAAAAAGCACAGCATGTCATACAAACAATGCCTGAGGCTGAACTGCAGCCTCAGATCACCTGAGGGGAACGCGATAGCCGCAGAGCCTGACCAGAAGCGTGATCGATAGTCCTGGAGCAGTGGGCTGGGAGGGGAAAATCAATGTCTGAGCTGAAACCGCAATCCAGCTATTAGAGCAGTCAGGACCACTCTTCCCTGTGACACCTAAGGTTTAATTGTCTTCTTACGAAGCCAGTTTTGCACAATTCCCTCTCTGAGTTTCCTACAAACACGGAAGGAAGTGTTGAAATAAACCAACATTTTAAAAAGAGAAAAAAAGCCCCAACTTTTGCTGAAGAATAAGCTTAACATACAGCCCTTAATCCACTCATTCAAACCCTGAAACCCAGTGGGCTGGCAGGCTCCTTTCAGTCTGTAAAGGAGATTTTTCGGGAAAAAAAAGGAAACCAACCCAAAATATAAATAAAGGAAATTAATTCCCCCAATTTGACATAAAGTCTCCATCTACTGCTGAAAGCTGACAACTGACCAGGGTGGCCACAGGTCAAAGCAAAAATGCTTCTGTGGAAATTTTAAGCATAACAACTTGCTTCTGACCCTTTCCCCTCGGGCGTAATCTAGCCCCCGGAATACAGAGCTCAGACCCAGCTGCAGATGTCACTCCCAGTTCATAAAACGCTATTTCTTCCTCACTTCTCTAAGCCTTCAGAGGATTTACGCCCACTTTATTTGTCCCTCAGCAGGCAGCCTGGGAGCTAGTCCAGATCAGTAATTGATGACAAGGGCAGCTTGAGAAGATAGCAGCATAATGCACTGGTAGATTTTTCCTTCTTAATAGAGGCAATTAAATCATTTAATTATTTTACAGCAGCTTTATTGTTTCATGGCAATTTCTAAGAAGTACAAGACAGCATGTGAAGAGCTGAGCTTATCCACTGGTAGCTTATCCATGGAGGAGGAAGACAAAGTGCTGCTGACCGGCTCTTTTTGGCAGCTCTGAGACATGGGATGGATTTGGCCTTCCAGGGCTGACAAATATCCCACGTTATGGCTCCTCCTCCCCATCTGCCAAGCTGCTCCAACCAGTTCACATACAATCACCAGGGAGCAGGAGGCTGGCAGCACAGCTTTGGGTACCACCAACCTGCTCACTCATCCCCGCGCTGTAGGCAGCAGCAGAGCACGCTGTTTCATGGCTGGGACCGGGTAAGTCTGGAAGTTAAATTAATTCAGGGATCCTGGTGTAATTCAGAGATCTCTGGCTCCATGAGTTACAGCCCCAGGACACAGCACCTTTCACCAAACGGGTGGCCAGCTTTTGTCCCTGCACACACGCCAGCACCATAGGGAGGACACCTGGGGACACTGCAACGGCAAGACCCCCCTGGCCATACTGCGAGCCCTCTTGGCTACATCGGCTTATCTTTGAAATACATCTGAGAAGGCTGAGAAACACACTTAAATGCAACGCAGCCAGGAGGTTATTATGGATAGGGTGCAGGAAACCCCTATTTGGATTCATAAAATGAATGGAAAACTGCCATGGAGAAAGGAGTTTCCGGAAAATAAACCTTTTAGGAAGATCAAAGGCTGAAGGTTTGGGGGAAATAATTATGAGATCTCCCCAAGCAGCCTACAGCTCCAGTGCCACAACACTGCTGTTACTTCCCTGACAAACAAGCTTTCAAATCACGTTGTGCGCTACGAGTCTACCACAGGTTAGAGCCAGGGGATATCCAAGGATGCTTTTCCTGCATCATACAAAACACAGGCAACACAGAGCTCCTTTGGTTTCCCTGGGAGCTGGCATTTGCTGATGTACAGCGATGGCTTGGTGGGCACGGGGCAAGCACAAAACACTGACACTGGGCAACTTCTGCAGCAGCATGGCAGCTCCCTGCATGGTCACCCCGCATGTGAAAACCCAGGGAACCCACCACACCACCCTGCCCACGGCTCTAAGCAGGGCTTATACTAAAGAAAGGAGATTTCCACTAAATTTCTTCTTGTATCTATTATCGGCCAGCTATGGGTAACCACAGGGAAAAATACACCTCTTTGAAACTAAACACAGCTCCTCTGGAAGTAGCAACAGCTTTGGATTTGCTAGTTTTCTGTAGCCTGCTGCAAGTAGGCTCATGATTTTCTTTTTATTATTTATTTATTTATTTTACCTTTTTGTACCCCCTACCTTGTACTGGTTTGTGGTCGCAATGAGAAAGGAGAAGGAAATGGCGGTAGCTGCCATGGCGTGGGTGGAAGGCATCCCGTACTCCGCATTCGTCCTCATTTCCAGCTTGACAACAGGTGGTGAGAGGGGCCGAGGCCACTTCAGAATGTCCTTGGAGACCTGGCCTATGTACATCACAATCTGGGGAGAAGAAAGGCCACAGGGCTATCAGTCAGCACAGGCAATCCCCACTCAACCACCCGAGAACCACTGCTATTTCTGCGCTTTTTCCTGCAAAATCCACCACCCCGAGTGCAGAATTCATTCCCTGAATTATTAAAGGGGTTTCCATTATCCAGTCGGTGAAGGAAACAGCGGTTTTACTGCACCACGTTGTAACCTGATCACAAGTGGGACCAAAAGGAGAGTTCACTGATGAGATGCAGCAATACAGGATAGCGTGAGACAGACAGCTGGCTCCCACCCCACGCCAGAGAAGTTTCAGTTTCCTCCCCATCCCTTACATCCCCTCTCCTGCAAAGCAAACAGCTACAAGAGAAATTTTTCTGCCACCACTTGCAAATCACCGCCTTGCCCAGCCGCGTCCCTCCCAGCTCCGCGCAGCAGCTCCGTGAGGGCAGCTCCCACCCCAGCCACCGCGGGAGGTGCTGCAGGAGCCCCGCTGGGACGCACCACCAGCATGGTTATTAAATAATAACCTGGCATCCTCGAGGAGGCAACAGTGAGAAAATTGGGCAGGTGACATGCAGCGCCAGTTCTCCTGCCTGACTCCCCAGCGATGCTGGGCTGTTGTGCATTGCTTGGGACACGAGAGGTTTAAGCAAGGGCCCTGTTAATTAGCTACCGAGCACTGCAGCATAGTGATTTTAGGGGAAATGTCCCATTCTCAGGTCACTGCAAGCCGTAGCAAAGGGAAGCAGAGGCATGAGGCAAAGCCAGCCGGCATCGCCGAGAGGTGCAGCCCCCCCAGAAGTAGCCAGGGCACCCACCGTGATGACAACCTCTGCTCCCCAGCACCCTCTGCCCAAAGGCAACGGGCTCTCAGCATCCACAGTAGACAAGGACGTGAATAAAAGTCACCCAGGCTGTTCCTGGAGAATACATTTGCTTTCTATTGCCACCCTCCTCCCTCTGGATAGTGCAGCCAGACACGGGCAAATCAAGCTCTACAAAAGAAAGCAAACTATTTTTCTTCTTTTTTTTTTTTAAATACAAAAAATAGGTTAACTGATGTCTGCCATGAAAGCTCAGTTGCTGCGCGAGACGGCTCGCTGTTCGCTTCTCACACTTCCACTAGCAAAGGAGGGGTCCTAAAATAACATCCTTCCCATGCTGGTGTTAGCCATATGCCAAAACAGCAACACAATCATCCGCTGCCACATTTGTCACCAGCCACATTGCATCCCTCTCTCTCCCACCAGCCATTTAAAAATGGCTTCGTGTTAAAAAGAAAAATGCCAGGATTCAGGATTCACAAATCGGGACCAGGAAAAAGCCAAAATGTCACGGTCCTTCCTCCCCCTCTCTGCAGCAAAGCACATGCCGTGGGGAGTGCTAGGCTTACAGCCAGCATCAGAGCCTGACAAAGTGACTGCGGGTGCCTTTGCATCCTTTATCCCTCATCACGTGAATCAATTACCGCCTTATTATCAGTGCCACCTGGGGCACGCCTGCTGCTCCTCCTTCACCCTGATACAGGGGACATAGGGCAGTCAGCAAACACCCTGCCCCGCACTGGTCACAGTAGAGAAAGGGTCAAGAAACAAGTGTCTCAAAGAAACCACTCTGGGTTTATTTCGTTAATGGCACCTGTTTCCAAATGCATACAGGCACATCTTTGGAGTTAATTAAATTCCAGGGTTGAAAGCAAAATTACTCTCTGTGACAGAACATAAAACATTGAGGCTGCCATTTGTGATACCATCTGAGAGGCAAGGTAGGACAAGCCAGTTTATCAGCAGTCCTCTCTAATAATGACTTCCACTTGTAGCAGTATTATTAGCACTGGTACGTAAGAGTATTACAGAAAGGGAAATGAGTCATCTTTGAAATGAAGGCTATGCTAGGACTTCTCTGCTGGTGGAAAACAGGCTGAATGCTGGAGGTGGTATGGGTAAGCAAAAACACCAGGCATCCTCACAACACCTTCCTTCCTAGCATTCCAGATTGAATTCTGACCCTTTTAAAAACATGTATCATATAGACACGTAGAGTAATGAGAGGTGAGACAGCCTCCATAGAACATGAAGATGAGTCCAGAACACGTTCAGACTAAGCACCAGACTTTGCCTTTAGCTTCTCCAGGCGCTGTGCACATGGCTTTTAAGCACAATGTCCTGGACTATTTGGCAGAAGCAGCAGTTGTGGGCACAGTAAAACACTCCCCCATTAGCCAAACTGGCAGGCTTTCCTGAGTGGGCAAAAAATGACAAGCACACCATTGCTAAAAGCCCCCCAGCAAAGGTGTTGCACTGGTTCACCGGCCTCCCCATGTGGGGCCCACACGCAGCTGGAGGAGCACAGGACAGCCCAGGCTCCGCACGGGCTCCTTGGCTCGCAGCACAGAAAAGCCAGCAGCCCAGAGCCCCCGCCAGAGCTGCCCACGGTGGGCAGCGGGGTGCCCTCCTCGGGGGACAGCCCTGTGGCACACAGCAGGGCTGGCAGAGCGCCAGCTGGGACCTGCACGTCTGTGCCCAGCCCAGATCATCAGCCAGTCCTGCTGGAGAGCATCACACAGCTGGCGACAAAGAGCAAGTACCTCTGTGAGCGTGCCAGGCACTGACATCCAGAGCTCAGCCATGAACAGGGAAAAAAACCCAAACCAAAACCACACCCCAAAAACAGAGAAGGCCACCGCAGATGCCATCACTGCTCGACAAGTGTTTTGCAGAAACATAGTTACAGCATTATATTTTACTGCAGGATATATCTGAATTACCTACCACCTTCAGAAGATGAGTGGCATCTGCCCTGGTCAAGCAGCATATTCTCTCTTAAGGCACATCTCATTATTTCCTGACCTCCTTTCTCTGCCTTTTTGAATTTACTCCCTTAACAGTCCCAGGAGAGGAAGCAAGCAGCCTGCAAGTTTTGGCCAGTTACCAGCTTTTTTCAGCCTACCAGATGAGAAAACCCCGGTAATAAACCTTGTGAGCAGCAACCACTGAAGCGCTAGGAAGGAGGAGAAGGGAGATGAAGAGCTGAGCATGGGGGACAGGTTAAAGATCCACACAGAGCCAAGCCACACCTATGCTTAAGTTACCTGTTTGTGCTACGTAAAAGCCTTTGATGGCCTGGGAATAAATTTAGCATGGGCAAAAATTAGCCCAAGTGCAGACCAGCAAGTAACTCGGGATTGCGTTGGTCACAGGACTGCGTAGTTTTGCCGTGCTTTCCAGCCCACCCTAGGACGCCGAAGAGGGCACCCGCGATGGTTTGGGACAGGAGAACAGGGGAGGCAGGCTAAGGCTGGACCAGGCGCTGTCGCCTTGCAGGTTATGCTGGGCCATCCCTCGAGCCGCCAGCGCTGGGCTTCACCCAGCTCCCCTTGCTCCACAAGGGCTGGGGAGATCTACCAGGCAAGAAGGGGCCAGGCTCAAACCACGCTGACCTAGATTTAAATAAAACCCATTCCAAAAGTCTTTACCTGCCTGTGTACGTTTCCACCCAAAGGGTCTCCAAGCCCAAAGCTGAACCCTTGAAGACTGAGCGAGCAGACACCATTTGCTCTCTCGTAGGCACGGCAAAGAAGAGAAACCCTGAAGCAAATAATTTCTTCAGGCTCTGTTGTTCTGTTTGCTCCTTCCTTTGCTGACAATTTTTGCCCACCTAGAGTGCTACGTTATGGCTCGCAATGCTTTTCTTCTGTGTTTATTTCTAGCACAGGCTCTCTTCCGCTCTGTCCAACTGACATAGATCAACCAAATTTTCTGCAGTTCTGGTGCAAAATAGTTTGCAGACATCTTCAGCATAAATAATTCTAATTTGCACATTAATAAGTACCTCTGTCTCTTCATGGGGAATTGGTCTGAACCTGGAGACTTTTCCATTACTGAAGCAACAAAGTGAAAGCGTGATGGATTGTGTAGGACTCAATTTGCTGGAGATGATAACTACGCTGGAATGCACGGGAATTGAGCTGAGATTTCACAAAAGTCGATGGGATGAGCATGGCTAATTTCCTTGTCTGAAAGCTGACAGCAGCAGCTCCAGCTGCCCTGTACCTCAGACTGCTCAAACTTTCAAAATGGAATTTAACCGCTTCACACTCAAGTTACAAAGATGTGTTGGCAAACAAGGGGGGCTGCTCAGGCTGGCGGGGAGGGAGGGGAGCTGGGCTTCAAGGATGGGAAAGGGAGAAGCACCGCAGCCTTCCTAGGTCACTGGACACCCACGAGTGGGGCCCAAACCTGGGCAGAAGCAAAGCGATGCTCTTGGGCATCAGCCAGTTCTGTAGAGCCTGCCCTTGTCCCAAGACCCCAACTGCACCTCCCCATGGAAGCTCCCCACCGAAGCACGCTGTTGGGGAGGCTAAGGGACTCTGCTCTACCTCTGTATTTGCAAGTCCTGCAAGCTACAGTTGTGACAAGTGCCACAACGTGAGTCTCTTAATAAATAAATGATGGCAAAAGCAAGGTGGACCACAGCATGGGAACAGAGGTGCAGTGGAGGGGTCACTGGCAGCAACCATGCATATGCATAATGCAGGGAAACGCCACCTTCCCTTCTGTATGGAGGTGTGTGCACGCACACACTGGGAAACGCTGCTCACATGCCACTGCCATGGTGGGGACCCTCAGGAAGCTACGTCAGCTCCCTAATATTTGCAGTGTCACTTGACAGTGACATGGCAGCGCCAGCTGGAGATGTGGGAAATAAAACGCATCCCCCAAGCTCCTTCTCCCAAAGCCACACGGGCACGGCCCATCGTGGCAGGTCTGTCCCCCACCGCTCCTCCCTGCAGGCTGCACAGCTCCTGTGTCCCCTGCCACGGCTCTGCCTCAGTGAAACACAAACCAGGTGTTTCATTTACATGGCTGAATCCGTGAGCTGCATCCGCAGGCAGAGCAGAGCCCAGGGCTGGGTGAGGCAGGCTCTTCCTCCTGAGGGCTCCTGCTCTGCACTGCAAGGGAATACATCACCTCAGTCTCATTCTGCTCCACGGTGAAGCAGTAAGCCTGGCTTACTGAGCAACGCTTGGGATCTAGGCTATGGCTACCCTAATCTGTTCAGAGTTGAACCAGCCTCTACAGTTTCTGCATGGCCAGGCACTATCGCATCAGCTCGGCACGCTGCGGTCGTGCTGGGAACGGGATGCGGCACAGCCTCTGGCAAAGCTGCGGTCCCGTCCAGGGGTCCCGCACTGGTAACCACACAAGCTGAAAACGCGGGCCAAGGCAGCCAACCTGACACTAAAAAACATTTTCCTAACCCCACACTCACAAACGCTACAACTAAATTTTGGATCTTCTGAACTTCCTTATATAAGCCTGCTCTTCTCTCATGCACATCCATGCTCTCCCAGCGCTATGAAGATGACTGTGAAGTCTTCTGAATTAAATCCTCACAACAAATGCAAGAAGCACTAAAAAAAAAAAAAACTTGGGTAAAGACTTGTTTCTTGTTCCCCTCTCAAAGGGTTTTTCTGTAATGCTGTAAGCAACTTAAAAACAAGGCTTTCCCCAAACGCTGGTGCCTGCCAGTACTGCTGGGGTGGCCTGGGCAACACGAGGGGAACCACAATCCCTTACAGCCAAGGCATCAGGTGAAGTAAAGGCAAAGCTTTATTGCCACTTTGGGTCAACAACATTACATTTAACTACACAAACGCAATTAGCAGTTGCTATAGCAGCACAGCCACCTCTGCAGCCTTTTCCTGAGGGTTTCCTCTGAGTCATATATATGGTCCATCTCCAAAAGTACATCCTCACCTGGGGCTTTGCACTGGGGTAAACAAGGCAAATCTGTCTCTGTGTTTTAACAGACTTCGCTTTAGTGAAGAATGATGAATCCAGCTGGAGGCCTTGGCATCCACATAGGTCCGGGTGCCAATTCATTTGTTCCAATATCTACAGGGGTTCCCTCTGGGGTGAGGGGCTGTTCCCTTCCTGTGAGCATCAGAGTCCCATAAAGTGACCTGGCTCCTCAATGTTCACGTAACTCTCTTACTGCTTCAGCGATCTCAGAAGGGGTTTTCTCACCTGCAGGTGTTGCTGGCATTTTCCGTGGTTTTCCCTCACTACCCGTGCCACACCTGTGGGCAGCACACCTGCAGCAGGAAGCAAGAGCGCTGTGTGCAGATTTACCACCACGGTGCAGACGCATACGAATGCACACAAACACACAGAGCCAAGCCAGCTACGCAGAGGCACAGGACCGGTGCCTTGGGGCACGATTTCCCCTTTGGAACATTTCCATGGCAGCTGCCCAGACCCTGAGCCTGGCAGGATTTAGGGAACGGGCCTCGTGCTGCAGGTGTGCTGCATGTGGCACGCTCTCCTTGTGCCTCCGCTGCCACCACCCCTGCACAGGGACAGAGGCACCCGGGCACGCGAAGGTCAGGAGGAGCTATTCTTTTTGTACTCTGTAATATTGCAGCTAACAAAAGGCGAACCAGAACATATTTCTTTTCAACTTCTGATTTTGCAGCTCTCCTGTCTGCGCTATTGATCTATTAAAAGGGCAAAATGAAATTCTAGAGAAGACGCGGGGTCAAATAGCACTGGTGACTTCTTCCTTGAGGCTCGCCGTGTGGCAGCCTGACTTTGAATCTACTGGTTTGACTCCAAAATAGAAACTCTACAACCTGGCTCTAGAAATCCTAACCTGCAATAGTATTTGTTGTCTTTCCAGAAAGGAAACTTACAGTTTGAAAATGATGTTGCTTTTGTTTTTATCATAACCACTGCGTGCTGACAGGAGTGACAAAGCAAATCGGCAACACTGGAAAGAGGGGCGGCAGCAAAATAAGGATGCACTATTAATAAACTGGCATTTGCAGAAGATTAGTCAAGCAGAAGCAAAGACTGTATTTGTGGTTGTCAAGGCAGGCGTGACTTTGATTCACCATACAGAAATTAAAGCAAGCATGCAGTCTGCACTGTTCACAGCTGCTATTCTCAGCATCCCCCAACTAAGGCTTAAGTAGATAAACACTGCAACAGACAATAGCTGTGGCTGTGCCCCTTGAGCATCACTTGGGTCACAGTGAAAGAGGAGCAGGGCAAAGAAGAGCACGTTCTCGTGAAGATACTCCTCCTGCCCCCAAGTCAGTGCCAAGAACTAAGGTTTGGCTTCGGGACAAAAACCCACGAAAGCCACTGAAGAGCACTGGTGGCCTTTCACCCCAGCAGCAGCTCAAGTGGAGGAAGCCCTGCAGAGCAGAGGAGCCCCAGCACCCTCAGCCTGGAGGACCCCAAGCTACCCTCTGATTGCATCCTGCTCCCCATCCGCTTCCCAAGCCACTCAGCTGCTCTCCACATGCAGAGATGCCAACAGCAACCGTGAGGCTGGGCACCTCCTTGAGGCACACGTGCCTTACAAGAGAGGGCGGCTGGCTAGGAAAACTCCAGGATCCACCATCTCCAGTGTGGCTATTTTTTTCCAGAAAACACATCAATCTTGCACTAGCTGTGCAGGAACTGTACGCGTTTGCCAAGGATTTGGTCAGGTGCAATGGGGTATTCAAGCTCTCATTGAGCTGGTGGGATGCTGAAACACTTGAGATGTCCCAGCCATGCTGTCAGCAGGATCACACGAGGCAGATCTCCAGCCCGCCACGAGCAGGACCATATCAGCAGCAAGCCAGCGGCACCACAGCATGCATGTCATGGCAAGGGGCAGCAAGGGACAGGAAGGGGTAAGAGACAGCACAGGCAGCTTCTTGAAAAATATATATATAGGAGGGAGGACTTTTGGTGTCTCAAGTCAGCCTTCAGAAACTCAAAACCAGAGTAAGAGAGCTTTGTGCCTTCAGAAGCATAACCAACTGACATCCCAGGATGCTCACTCTGTCTTCAAAAGAAGCCTTTGGACAAAAACTATAAGGTAGTTGACTATCTTATGATGGGTTTAAATAAAAGAAATTTGGGCCCATTCTCTTGGTAACAGGAAAAACCACTGTCACATTGTTCTAGTTTTATCATCTAACACCTAAAACTGGGAAACTGCTACACCTAGTAGTTCTAGTGAAATAGGAAAGGTTTCAACTTAAACTTCATCTCAAATTACTCCCAGTTGGCCTCAGTCGTGCAAGCTTCACTGGCACGTTTTCTTCAAGGGCAGAGTACAGCTACCAGCACCTACAGAATTCTCTTTCAATCAACACTATCTTGTGCACAGCATTTTCTTTTATGGACCGTCTATTTTTGCATTCTGACATTTTGTAGTTAGTTGCCTGCCTGAATAGAGTCTTACATGTTCTTATGCAGTGTAATATATGGCACTTTAAAGAGTTTGGGTGTTAAGTGACTTTCATCAGCTGTTCCAAGCTTGTTTTTGTGAAATGTTGCAAAGGCACAAAAATATTTTGCTGAAATGTTGCAAAAGCACAAAAAATAACAAACAAGTATCAATAATCCAAAGTTTTCAAAACAAGGTGAGTTTTCAAAGCAGCATCCAGTGACTCAACCACTGCCCAGTAATGCCAGTGGCATGATGATTGCAGGTAAATTCCTGCTGGTTATTAAGCTCCTGGCTGCCCTGAGAGCCAGACTTCAGAGCTCATCATTCCCAAGGAACTAAATGCCAGCAGCCTTTGGAAACCTGTTCCTCTGAAAAGCAAGACTGGAAACTAAATTGCCATGGATCCAGACCCAGGACCTTCTCAGGTGTGCTGAAGATGTCTGCACCCAGTGCCGCTCAAGGAGCTCAACAGGGCACAGGCAGCCCCCCAAACTCTCCTTCCCTGGAGATGCCGCCTCCACCTGAGTCAGCAGCTTATCGCCGTCATACACCGACAGCTTCCACACCTGCCCCCGCAGAGTCCATGCTGGCCAGCTCTTATTTGTATAGCATAAATTTAAGTTTTATAGGGTCAAAAGATCCACGCACCCTGAAAAAAAAAATAACCAGAAAAAAAATTCCAAGCAGGCTGAATAGCAAGCAGAAACTGTAATTATTTTTTTCCAGGTCTCTACCTTACCTCTGAAATTCCACACCAAAATAAAGCTTTCAACCCTGAATGGGTGCAGAGAATAAAAAAAAGCAAACTGAGCTTTCACCTCTCGAGCTGTAAATGCGCAGTAAATTTAAGGTACATTTGGGGGCTGGTTCATGTGAAGTTATTTTTCATCTCTGCACTGCCTGGCTGAAGTAGCAAGACTCACTGGCATCAAAGTCTCGTCTGTGCAGATTCAAGAGTGTTTTCTTCACATTGCTGGAGAAGGGAAGCAAAGACACGAGGGTACCTTCAGCACTGACCCAGCATCTTGCTCAGGGGTGTCAGGCAGTTATTCCCCTTGCCTGTCTGTAAAGGGAAAGGTAAAGCCTACATATATACTGTGAATCTTCAGAGGAAAGGCACCATGGAAGCATAATGTGCTCCTTTAGGTTTCTAAAGGATCTGGATGTGACGACAGCCAGCGTTTCCCAGAGCCACCCAGCTAAACAGAAAAGCACAAGTAGCCAGTTTTGGGGACCTAGAACTGGAGAAAATGTCCCAGGGCACCAAGTCTACTCCTCTGCTACTGCTGAAATAAACTTTCTTCATAGTTTTTCTTACTGCCCTTCACCATTCTAGAGCTATTTCACAACCTTTGGCTTCAACTTGGCTTATTTATGCCTGCCTTCTGCATGTTTCTTCTTGCAACTGTACTTTTATTTTCAGAAGCTCCTTCCTTCCCCAGGTGCTTACAGCCAGCCCCATCCTCCCTCTGACTTCAT
Source organism: Falco peregrinus (assembly GCF_023634155.1). Classification (NCBI taxonomy): domain Eukaryota; kingdom Metazoa; phylum Chordata; class Aves; order Falconiformes; family Falconidae; genus Falco; species Falco peregrinus. The sequence goes on along the minus strand of NC_073732.1, from coordinate 9,515,166 downwards.
TTTGTTAGGGTCTTATCTAAGCTTTCAGTCTGCTCAGAAAATAGCCTGTTCCCTAATCATCCCTGGCCGCACTCCAGTTCAGATTTATCTCTCAAATGTGGTTGACTGGCTCTGCATAAATTATTACAGATAAGACGGCAGGAAGGCCTTGTAAACAGCATTAATACTGCTTTAATTTTTAAGGGAAGAAACTGCCCCGATTCATCCTGGGACAGTGACTCTCATTTCCAACTTGCAGCAGAAACTCACAGGTTTAAGTCCCCAAGACCACAAAATGAAGTACTGCAGCCAGCACTACTGTTTCTCCAGCGCCTGAGGGTGAGCCCACCTCTCCCGTAGGGTGGTCTGACCCCCTTCATCATGCCATCCCTGCAGACCGTGCTTCTCCAGCGTGTGCTCCCAACATACCCCCGTGCTCTGCACCAGGTGCACGAAAAGGTCATTGCTGGTCCATCATCTCTCTCCCTGCTGAAAAGCTTCACTAACAACCTCTCCCCATCCCAAGCAGTTGGCTTGATACCACCTCCTCTCCCCAGCTGGATAAGAGCCTTCTGCAGACCGTGCCTGGATGCTGCACTCGCCCCTTCGTGCCCTTCCTAGCCTTCTACCAGCAGCAGTTGTCAGAGACTACCAGGCTACCTGGATTTTTACTTTTATCCAGCACAGCTGTTCTAAGCCCCACATCATCATCCCTTCAGAAGCATTTCTTTAAAACCTTGCATTGCAGACAGCCTGCAGACCCGCACTGCCGCTCCCCACCGTGCCACCAGCCAGGCATCCTTCCAGTGCTGTCGCCAAAAGCCTTCCAGCGAGTTAAAAGCACAGCTTTGTCACACTGAACACCCTGGCAGCGCCCGTGCAGCTAAGCCGATCCTGCTGTCATGTACATGACCAAGGCATCGAAAACAGACTGACACCGCTCACAGCACCATGAAGGCCCATTCCTGCTCACAGCCTGCTTGCCAGCAAACAAGCCACTCAGCTGAGCTTCCCATAACAGTAACAGATAGCCTGCATAGACATTTTTAGCCATTTCACAATCACATATAATTAAAATGTTTTTAAAACTACAGATTGTCACAAGCCTGTGTATTTAAAACAGCTTCTCCTTTTCAGTGTACAATACAACTCCACAACTCCCTCTGTAACAGGAAAAATAACATTCGTAAACATAATATCACATGCTTGAACACCCTAATTAAACCAGCCTAAACCTGGCCAGGACTCAGGCGGACTCCTTGCAAGGCAAAGGCAAGGCAAGTCTGCAGAGAGGCACGCAAGGAGCTCTGAAGAGTCGTTTTTTTGAGCAATATGCAAACCCAGAAGGCAGTGACTACCAATTATCATCTTCTGTGGCATGTTTCCAGAAGAAGTAGGTGTACTCCTGGCCCAAACCCAGCTCTAATTATACAGTGTCCACCTACTTCTAAATTTCATCTGCAAGTTATTTTTCATGTTCTCTTTATAAAATGTATTGACTCGGGTTACTGGCACAGAACAACTGATGCCTTCTGTCCAAGGCTGGGTGCATCTCAAATGTAGGACCCAATTCAGATTGCTTTTATTATTTCTCATCATATAATTTGGATAAAAGACAGAATATTATTAATCAAAATGGTCAAGGATCAAAAAAATCAAGGAGAAGTTTCTCTGTAAAGGAACAAAGCTAGATACCACATCCAGGTCTTTTTACCCAGCTTCAATTTCTCAAATCAATGTAGATTGACAGCTAAACCTCCAGGGTTTGCCATCTGCCAAAGATGCTCCCTACCTCCCTTCTTTGTTCTAAAATGGTCTTATTTCGGCAGAAAAGATCTGATTGATACCAAGATAAGCAATGGCAGCAACAAAACAAGAGCCATTCCCAGACTGAAGTGCCTGGTCATCTTCTGGTTTTCAGTGCCAGAATGGAAACACATTACTCTGGGTACCCCAAACCACATTTGTGAAGGCTAAAGCAATGTTGACGCCAGCTAATTTGAGAATGCTCTCAAAGTAACCAAACCCAATGCTTTTAAGTCTTCAACAAAGAATTTGATTATTTTTTTCTCCTCAAGTGACTGCAGAAACACCCTGTTTATTCCACTGCAGCCTGCGCATCCCCTTTCTCTTAGGTTTATACTAATTTCAACCAAACCAGAATGGTATGAAGAGGTTATGCAAAAGAAATTGGGGTAAAAGAGAAAGATTTCACAAACTGATGAAAAATTATCCTTAAAACACCATGACACATTAGGAAAGAAGTGTTTTCCCAGCTGTTCTGTGCAAAGCCTATCAAAAGCAGCTCAATCAGTTATTGGGCTGAAAAAACATCAGTTTGAGATGTAACAGTGATGAACAGTCACCTACTCTCTCTTTCCTCCTCTCTCAGCATCCCAATGCCTCTGCTTCCTCAACACACAAGTTACACATAAATAATCTTGGCTTTTTTTGTTTGTTTGAAGGGTAATTCTTATTCTTAAATATTCATTTACTACAGTTAGAGAATTAACAACTACATGTTTAAATAAGTCATAGAAATACTTACAGACCAAATAATTATCATCCTCCTAGACACAGAGTGGTCAATGTTCCAGTAAATAAATGGAAGGAAAGTGATATAAAAAATCTCTTCTCCCAAAGCAGCCGAAAACTTGAACAAGTAGTAGTAGAAGTAGTTCTTCACAATATACTTCTGCGTACAACCCTGGAAATGAAAAGATTTTAGAAAGTTTTAGTGAATTAGCTATTATAGCAAGCATTTAAGATATTTTAACTGTTACAGTTCCCAGCCCTTAAACCAAATAATTTGTTGGAACAAGTGTCATGAAATGAAGTTAAATTTTTATACTAAAATGAAGGCTATAGCAATAGCTCAACTACATTTCCTGCAGACTGGAAATCTATTCAAATTAATTAAGGGTAGCAGTCACATGGACAAAGATTTTCCAAGGATCAGATCAGTCTTTCCTCCAGGGAAATCAAGTATATTTCATAAAAGGGCACCAATGCATTAATTGTGAAGTTTCTACATCTGTAGATAGAGAGCCACCATCACTTTCTTTGGAAATGTGTTTTGAGATGAAGAAAGTAAACTGCAGTTACTGAAACATTTCATTTAAAAATTTGCATCAGTATAGCAGGTAAAGTTCACCCTGCTAGTCCCTGAAATTTGCCGTCAGGTGCTGCTGGCAACAGCATCCCCTGTACTGCCCTCAACACTGGGCTCTTCTGCATGCTTCTGACCCCGCGCTCCCCCTCGGTGGGATGCTCACGGGATCGCCCCGCACGGAGATGCCGCAGCCCTTATATGCAAGTTGGCTCCACAATCGCAACTGCATGAGCAGATCTGGGGGAAAACAAGGCTGCAAGTGGGCAGAGAGAAGAGCTGCCCCTGTCACCACCAAATTTTCCCTCCAATATCTTTGAATAACCACCACCAGGTTGTCTCTTTAAATATTACCAGCATATATATTGCAAACAGTATCAGGTGACGCTGTTTGGGACTTTAGTCATTTTATTAAGGTACTGACTGCACTTTTCTCTGGATTTGGCAGCCAGATGATTTCATTAGATGAACTCTACCCAACATGCTTGTTTTCTCTCTTCTATAATGGTGCACCAGCCCACCAGAGCTGGGAAGCCACGCAGCAGCACGTATTATTAAGGCCATGACTTTGGCCACTTGTGGAAAGGTCTGCTGTCTGCTATCACTGCCATTTGGGACCAGGACACCACTAAGAAGCCTCCCCCACCCTGTCAGCAGAAGCAATATGCAAGTGAATCACATTTTATATAAACACCTGTATGCTTCAGAAAATAAAGGAGAATGATGTAAAGAGGATTTTTGATTTGGGGGCAGGAGCAAGGGAGCCAATCTAGTCTCTCTCCACCTCCCCAAAAAGAAAAGTTGGCTATGTAAACATGAGATGAAAGAAATTCCTAAAGATGAGAGCTGAGATCATGAGGGTTTCAGCACAGCCACACTAAGTTAAGATACAGCTTTGACATAAGCTCCTAAAATTCTCCTAAAAGGAAACTATTATGCTTGGAGTTGACTGTGTAACTAATCTAGCAGAGAGAAAGTCATCCTACGTACTAGTAAGGAAAAGTAAAAATTGCCTAAGGAGTCTAGAGATGCAATTGTGACTCATTGTAAAAGCTATTAGAAGTCCCAGTCCCCTCATTTGCTTTCAGGATGAAGATGAGGCAAAGTGCATCAAGACAACAAAAGCAAGATGGAAAGAAGTTGCATTCATCCACCTATCATAGAAAAACCCCACAACTTATTTAAATTGATTTTTTGCATCAATAAACATAAAAGGTGATTCAATGCTTTTGGAACACTGGGGTTACAGGACTTTCCCCCATGTATTAGTAATAGAGGTCACAGCTGAGTTACTGGCATCCCTCTAAGACAGCGCAGCAGTATGCTACAGCTGGCCAAATGACAGAGCAATCAGTCTAAGTGTCTTGACTCTCATATGCCACTTCCAAAACACCCCCAGTGCAATTAGCAACTCTGATGCTTCTGCCTGAGATCCTGAAACCGTACTTGGTCACGCTTAACGTGCCCCAGAGAAAGCCCTCTTCTGGCATCGCTAATTCCTCAATTAAGCATAAGTCTCCAACATATTAGGAATTATGTGCTCATGTGCTTTAGATCAAAGATGATCAGACACATCCCTAGAGTAACACTTTTATACTTGGAACTCATGGGATGAAGGATAAAATTTTCTAATTCCAGTAATCTGTTTTGTCAGGAAAAAAATAATTTTTCAGGTTCTAAAAGAAATCTGAGTTAAAAATATATTCCCAGGCAGACGCCAGGGCCAAGACCTTCCACGTGATTTTTAAAACTTTTTCTTTATTCTTTTCCTTTTCTATCAGAAATCACCCCCACCTTGTTTGGAATAGTTTTGTTTGGCTGGGTTTTGAACACTACACCAGCAGTTTCTGACAGCCCAACGTGTGAGCCAGGTGACAAACAGATGATGCCTGTGACACACAATGGTAACAAGCCCCATGCAAGGTGTCACAGAATTGCTCCACTTGATGTTAGGTAGTGTATGGTAAAAAAAACCAAAACAAACCAACAAAACCCCCATGTTTTCAATCATTGTTACCCTATAGCACTGTAAGTACGGAAAGCCCACCCCATGCACCCCGCACCCTGGCCCATGCAAGGTCCCAGCGGTCAGCTCATGTTCCCTCGTTATATCCATCATTTCTGCAGAAAGCAAAGACAACTGTGCTTCGTCATCCCTTTTCATTCTCATTCTAACCCCAGTGCAGGAAAAAGCCATGACAATTATTGTGTGAACATTTAGCATCTTCTAACACCCTCAGAAGTTTATTCAGTCTCTACTTTTAAATAACTCTGATCCTTAGACTTGGTTATTCTTTAATGTACTGAAGTGACCTGATGCCTTCCACAACCTCTGAAGCACTTTCTGTGAGTCAGCCTCTCCATCCATCTCCATTTCTATTCCATCGGGATCACAGAGGTTTTAATGGGTGGTAATTAAGGCTGTAGGAGAAAGTCAGAATTTTTAGAATGTTTCAGAAGCAAGACGCAATAAGCCACAGCATTCGCAGACACGGAAGACAGGTAATTTCACACAAACAGCTCTACTCATCAACTATAAAATACCTTTTTTGAAAAACTTTAACTGCTTAAATTACAAGAGAGACACATGAATGTGTGAGTCTCCATAAATTAACTACTCGCCCGAAGCGCTGGCAGAGAAAATGACTGCTGTGAGCCACCCTAGTTTCACAGCCTCTGCACAGTGGCCAGGGGTGGGTCACCAGGTGCTGCCCGCCCAGCCTCCCCCGGAGCATCCCAACATCTCCCTGCGGAGCAGGAACGACAGGGCCAGCAGAGCAGCTCAAACCTCCACCATGGTGGCTCTGGGAGACACTGACACACTATGACATAGCACAGCAGGAATCCGTAATTTTAAGAAGTATGTACATCAAGAATATTTAGCCTTTACAGCTGAAGGAACAGCAGTTACATCACTAACATAATGGATTTAAAATGTATTTTTAGGCAGAGGTATACCCTCAACAAGACTTAAAAAAAAAAAAAAAAAAGCTGTGTGAAGATACCACTCCTTTGAATTTGTAGGATCTCTCTTGTCAGAGATCAGCTTTCCCTGCCCTGTCTCTAGAGACGAGCTTTGCAGTATCAGACTTCTAAGGCTCAGAGCCTGAACCAGAGATACCATTAACCAACATTTTGTTCTCAGCTCTCAATTACTTTGGATCTTTCAGAAAATGTGCATGTTTAATTAAAGTTCTCAAAGTCCCTTGCTTCCCCTCCAACAGAATTGCCTTGCAGAAGATCAGGAACTTTCCTCCCAAAGCCCCTAGTTAATGCATTGCAATACTTCTCATTTAAGGGACCGTTCATGCTGAAAACGGGCACAAAACTTAGAGAAAGCACCAAAGACCACAAAAAGCCAAAAATTCCCATCTAGATGCTGCTGCACACAAACAATGTAAATCAGGCAACACAGTCCCTCAGGGCAGTACTGGGGGGGTGTATAACCAGTAGGAAAAAATCATTCTGTACTGCAGTATTCTGTATGAGCAGCCTGTTTTACATCACCTTCTATATCTGTTAACTGCATCCAGTTAATACAAGAACCTTTCAAGTCACAATAAAAAAAAAAAATCAGAGATCAGATTTTGGAAAATAAGAAAAAAACAAAATAAAACCATGGTATCGAAGGCTTCAGCTCCTCCATCCACCCACACAGCTAAATGCCAAACAATTGCAGAGTTTTCTGAAGATCTGATGAGCAGCTGACAGCATCCAGTAACATCCCCAGCACCTATAAGTTCACCTTCCCTGGGATCACCAACACTGGAAACTCATCGCCCCAAGATGAAACAACAGGGTGGCCAGGAAAAAGGGGCTGTGCCCTGTGGGAGATCCCGGTATGGCCATCAGCCCCTCACCGGAGGAGGGGCTGGGGGCACAGGACTGGAGGTTAGGGGGTGGAGGTGCCAGCAAAAGGAGGGACACTGGCACATGGAAGACATTGCAGAGATGTCTGAAAGATGGCAGAGGGGAGGGCAGCAGCACAGAGCGCCCACAAAATGCACACACAGAGCCCCAAGGCACGAAAAACTCACTAAACCAAACTCAGATATATGTGAGCTTCCCGCTCCGTTCAAGGGCTTTTAAACAAGTAATTCTCTTTTATCCCTTCCAGAACATGACACAGCCAGCTAGCGATAGTTGTCCAGGTTTACAGTGTCCCTGTTGTTGGAGAGACACCTAGAGCTAGCTGAACTGAGGAACGCGGGGATGCAGACAAACAGAAATCAGAAAAAAAACCCTCCTTAAACACTACGAAGTTCTGACCAGCTCTGCTGTTAGCAGCAAGTGTTTGTTGACTGGCACATGAATAGGCAACATCCAACTCACAGCTGTTGCACAAGCATTTACAGTGGCAGGCACTAATGGCACCACGGGCAGGGACACGGCCATGGATCACCACGTGGTGCAGAAGGCAGGCAACTGCTGCAGGAGCGGTAACGACATGCGAGCTTCAAGGCAGGCAATCACGGTACTTTCAGTGGTCTCAGGCAAAGAGCAAGAGGGCATCTCAAAGTCAGGCAGACTTCTGGTAGCATTTCAGTAGTTTAAGCCATTCAAAGCACCAAAGGAGGCTGCTATGTAAAGCTCTCGGCAAGGTACTACAGCAGAGCAGTGGCAGCAGGACGGCTGGAAGCTGTCAGGCTGAAAGGGGACACATTTTCCAGGACCAAAGAGCAGTCAAGTAGGAAACGGCAGAGGTGCATCCCAGACTCCCACCAGCACTGCCACACTGGGCACAGCACTCGCCCTGTCAACGTCTCTCACACTGTTCGTCATGTCTCACCCATCTTACACCAGCGCATCTTCATCCAGCCTGTAAAGGATGGTCGGCTGAGCCAGACACACCCCCAGCACACCGCAGCTAGGGCAGCTCCTGCACACAGTTAAGGCACTTCACTTATTCCTGAAGATTTCATTTTTTAATATTTAGGTTATTTTCCCTTCCACTCTGATCACATGGGAGATAGGCTGAATTATAGGTTGTATTTCCACATATTGCTCTTGAAATAATGTAATTACCCCTCCTTCGTTCTGTTGGAAGAACACAGGTAGATGTAACAGAATCTTCCAGGTCATTTAAATGTAAAGTGGAATAAAATAAGACCAGAGTTGACAGAGCACTTGTTTAGGCAATTAATAGGAAGAATCAATGAAGGAAAAAATTGATTATGTCATCTCCCTAAAAGAAAGCTTTGTTAATTAAAAAAAAAAAAATAAATTAAAAAAAAAAAGGAAAGCCTGTAATTCTCTCTGAGAGACCTGGGGAATGGCTGCTAATGAGGCTGATGCTGCTTGTGAAGGACTACGCCTGCAGTCAGCTGGAAGGACCACCTCAGCTTTCCTGAAAGCCAGCCTAACCGAAGCCCAGCCTGGCTGGACCACCAAGGACAGGCTGCTCATGCTCCCATCACTGACAGACGTTTGTCCCCCCTGTTCTTACAGACGCCAATGGGGGAGGTTCCACCGCTTGCTCCAGGTGCTCTCGAAGTGCTTTGCTCTCCTGCTGCCCAGCCTGAAATTTTCTTACTGGGAATTTAAATCTGCCTACTTTCTTACCTACTGCAGACGACAAACAAATTGTTTCCTTCCTCTGAAGGCAGACATGAGAGTAGCTTGCTACAACTGTTCAAATAGGGCATAAACTGTCCTCTCTTCCACTGCTTCACCGCCTGGTATTTCTTACAGAAGACATTTAGCATTTTCCAGACTTAACGTGTCTGTCTTGAATTACAGGGCCCAAAGAGCAGACACGACACAGTAACGCCGAAGGAACAGTCCTGCACAATTTCAGCTGTCTGCAGGCTGTTTTCAAACCAGCATGCCACCATTGAACCATGCTCAGTCTGTGATCTCCTCAAACCATTGTTTTCATTCATGAAAGCACTCCCAAGTCTATTCTTTTCCATTCTGCAGCTCAGTATTTACTACACTTGTTTGTTCAATAGGTATCTGCACCTATTGAACAGAAGTTAGTTTTCAAACATACCTTCAGCTTGACAAGACTGATTTCTGTCCCTCCTCCAGCCTACCCACAGCTCCTCCTAAACAGCATCTCCCAGGCAGCACGCCCCTCACACCGACGTTTCCAGCTACTTCCACATGGCAATGACACCTGTCCTAAAAGGCCTCTGTACTCATCGCTTTCCATCAAAAGGTGTTCTCCGTGGCACTCAAACCTGCAGGCTATTCAACTCTGTATATCCCTTTCTCAGCCGATGCCTGGAGAATTGACATCCATGATTCACAGAATCATAGAACAGTTAAGGTTGGAAGGGACCTTTAAAGGTCATCTAGTCCAATCCCCAAACTTGCAAGAGCTCCAAAGCATGAGCTGGTTAGTAAAAAGGCAAGATTAGACAATCTTCTCCACAACAGTGGTCTCGTGGTATCAGAATTATGCTTTAGCCCTGTTCTTCCAACATAATTCAGAGAAACCCAGAGAGGTCTACCTTCCACCATGGTCTTCAGACTTTTGAGCAAACACCTATACACACATTCCTGACAGGAGGGTAATGCCTTTATTTCCTTGCATGTTCTTTATGGAAAGTTGTCCCTCTCATGGTCATTCCAGTTGCCCAAGTAAATCCCCAGGCGTCCGCTTCTTATGCTTTTGTTTTTAATCACCGATGTGCGTCAACAGCAGTTTCCTGCCAAGAAAGCCACGCAACACCAGCCTAAGTAGGGCTGCGTGCATCTCCTTGATGAGCACTGTGAAGGCAGCTCACCTCCTCCGTTCTCCCAGCCCTGCTTTGCCAACCCAAGGTTAGGCAGGCTGGACTCGGCTGTTTCAGGTGCCCTGACAAGCGGTGGGTGAGTTTCCCACACGCTTCAGCATCCTCCTACGTTCCAGGAAGAACTGGTTGATTTGTGCAATAAGGAAACAACAGGGCAAGAGACAGGCAGGAGAGGGAAGGGCCGAAAGGAAAGGCTTCCTTCCTCCCTGTTTTACAGTGGAAGAACAGGTTTGTTTAATTGAGTTTTAATTTGCGAAAATTAGATTGCAATTTTGTGAGGTGCACCACAGAGCCTACGCCTGAAAGCGTCCAAGGAAGTCATTCCTTAGGTTAGGTAGCTGCAGCGTCTGTGGACAGAGGCAAGAAAAAACATGAGTTAAGGACTAGAGAAAGTCTATTACAGACAATTCAGAAGGACGGGGACTGCAGCTTCAAAACGGAGATCAAATTCCTCTGAAACTCAACTGTATTTCATATCTCCAAAGGCTGAGTGTTACTTATAGCATTTTTGGATAGAAGAAGGATGTATCACGCAACAGCATCTTTCAAACTGCACAGCATTAGCTGGCCACACACGCCAGCTCCCTGCGAGCACCACCACCTCGTATTTCTGACTCCCTACCAAAACACGAGTCAGAGCATTACAAGGACCTGCATGGCTGCTAGATACCCACACAGAGATCTGGAGGAGGTGGCACAGGAAGCCCCTCAGCTCAGTTTTCCCCGGCACACCAGCTGTGAGGAGCTCCCAGCTCCTCCGCAGAAGCCTAACCTCTCCAAAGAGAGGCATGCCAGAATGGCCAAATGACTGTGGAGAACCAGGACATTGCCATTACGTTTCTTTTCAGAGCAAAAGGCTTGTTCTCATCTTAAGACTCAGGTTTAGATATTAACTACTAGATTTAACTCTTTTAGTTAATTTAACTAAAATTAACTAATAGAAAAATCCTGGAAATTTGACCCCCTGGATTAGTCCCATGTTCCCACCCAGCAGCATCACAAATCCAATCACTGGGCTTTTGCACAAAGGTCGGTCCCACAGCAGAGGTCTGTCCTGAGAGGTACAGAGCAGCAAAGCTTCTGGAAGATAAATGGGCAAAGCAACACCATACCCTTTTTCAGACACCTGACATAATTTTTTTCATCTGCTATAATCAGGCGCCAGCACAGGGAGAAGTGACTGTTTCCCCACAGGTAGTTCCAGGATTCGAGTCAAAGAGCAGTTTGCTAAGGTAGTGCCGGGCCAGGCTCTGGGTTAAGTGTGATCACAGACGCGCGAGTCCCAGGCAGACGTGCTCCTGGAAGGCAGAGACTGCGGTAAATGGGAAGACACGGGGCTCCAGTTGCAGCTGTGGCTATAGAGAGGCATGTTGGAGGACACCTCAGCAGCCTGCCTGCCCCTAGGGACGAGAGCCATAGATAAGATGTTCTCATTTCACTCCCTGCCTCATTATTAGTTGCAATTAGCACGGGCCATGCCGATATCAGCTGTTTCCAACGGGGAAACACACAAGGAGACCGACACGTAACCCGATGTTGCCAGCAAGCGCTGCTTCAAGGATCCCTGCTGCTGCTTCAAAGCCAGGACCTCCTACACTGCTGAAGAAGTGACCCTGTGGCTGAAGCCCCCCGCACCCCAGCAGCCTCCCCACGCCAGCAACTTCAGCACCGCGCTGCTGGCACCATTTGGCAGGTGCCTGCAAGGTTTAACGCCTCCGTCTGTGCCAGTTCACTGTTGACCCTGGCACCTCGCCGGCAACACCGGCATCGCAGCCACCCTGCCATACACACCCCCTTCTCCTCCCGAGACCCCCCCTTAACTTTTTCTGTCCCCTGCTTCATGCCATACATCCTGATCTACAGGCCTTACATTTGCCAGGGAACGAGTTCCTCGCTGCCAATGACTCTGAGCCCCTTCCCGTGCCAATATTTGGTCTTCGCTCTTGTGGCACAACTGCGGTGCCCAACACTGTCTTCTAAAACAAAGTACCTCGGCACTCTCCTTTTACACAGAGAAATGGCAATGGGGAACACTGAAGGTAATGCACCTAATTAAACTAAGTAGTTATAATTACGTCAAGTCAAGCTAGTTGCAAAGGGGATAACAACGACCTGATCTGCTGTTACAGAATGACCACACAGCTTGGTGTGTGCCAGAACTGACAGGCTCAGGGGACTCCATTAGCAGTAGTTTACAACAGCCAGTTTTCTTCAAAAGGAAGGATTAAACGTAGTTTGTTTTCTCATCTAGTAATAAATATTCAAAAACATGTTAACAGTAATAAATTAGCAATGTAACTCTATATTAAAGCATTCATGTACCTCTAAAACTAGACCAGTAGCAGTTTACCTTGGAAAAATAAGTTACAGGTGCCAACTACACTGAGCTGGTATGAAGCCCTATAAAGCAGGATCTTGAATAGCCATTTTCAATTAAAATCTCATTGTTTAAACAACACTACCTGTACATTCCAGATCTCAGATTTACTTGCCATAGCAGCCAACAGGCACCTTCCATCGCCCAGATGACCCATAAATATTCCCTGCAGAGCGTACAGGCGAGGTAAAGTAAAAGAACTGTCTGTCCAAAGGAATTTTCCAGGGAGAATAGATTTTGTCTGGCTCCTCGCCCATTAAACCTACCCCTGTTCTCCAGAGACCCAAACGAGAAAATGACAGCAGATGAGCTTTTAGTCTTCTGGTTGATATCTGAGCTAATAGCCTAAGACATCCAGCAGAATTATAAAACAGTAAGTGGCTCACCTCCAAACACTGGAATTAATCCTAGGATCCTGACAGCTTCTCATTATAAGGTCCAGCGGCCTCCAGAAGGATGACTCAGGCAGGGAGCTGGGAAGTGCTGAGTCACAAAGCACCTGACCATTGGCGTAAGGGCTCAGGCTCCAGCCGCAGCCCCTCGCATGCCCCCTGCACCGCCACCCACTGCACCCGAAGCAGCTCCCCCTACACCAGGCACCACGCACAATACCTGTTACAATCAGCGAGCGAAGTTTCACAAACTTTTGTCAGCATCAGGTGTTTCTGCAGCAAGATGTAGCAGATGACTAGACACCAGTAGCAAATGGCACGTGCCTGGCTTTGCTGCCTGCTCTCCAGAAGGGACACTGGTCTTCTCCTGGAGGAGCAGCAAACCCAGCGCTAGCAGGTCTCCACAGGGTACACAGGGTTGCCACCCACTGCTTGAATCTGGGATGCGACTGTACTGTCATCTTCCAAAGGACCATCCCTCACAGGGCTGGCCAAAACCATCCCATGAAACTGCCTCGTTCATATGGACCAACAGCATCTCTTACCAGCTGCTTTCCATTGGGAACCTTAAACCAAAAATCGGACACATGCAAGACAGGGAAGCTCCCTCGGCAGCCGCACTGGGCAGGGCAGAGCTGAGCACCAAGTACCACAGCAGCAGGAGTGATGCAGAGGAACGAGGAACGTAAGACTTGCGCTTACCTATCGAAATAAGAAACTGAACCTCACATTTCTCCAGCTGCAGCTCCAAACCAGGGGACTTCCAAAAGTTCAGCTATGTTCTCTAGGAGGACAAAGCACTAGCACTTGAGGCAGCAATGCCTTGCTGCCAGCTCTCCTAATGGTGCCTGTGGGCCTTCCTCACAAGGGTTTGTCGCACCTGCTGAACCTACCTCAGCTACTGCCAACTTAACGCTGCGTGGAAAGCAAAACAATGTGAAACTGAGTAAGGCAGTAATATGATTTTAAAAGCAAGGCTGTGAGGCTGATGCAAAAATCTACTGCAAGGGAACACCACAGAAGAGCGACCTTGACTCAAGCTCTAGAGCAAGACTACTCCAAATTAAGCAGGCATGCCATCACAGCAACAGCAGTGCTGTATTCGATGTCATGCCAGTAATCAACTACATTTTCAGGGACTGCAACACATCAGAGATGCATACACAGTTTTTACCTACCTTTTCCATTCCTGCTACCATCATCTTGCTGTTACCCTGGTTATTCACCTCCTCACCTAACAAGCAAGAGCTATACAATCACTAAACATCATTTGTAAACACTGCACCAGTTCGGAGCAGTTCTGACAGTTAAGGTATAACTACAGTGTAAATATGAACTGTACTCTTTTAAAGGCAGAAAGATAAGATCTCAGGGATGATAAAGCATCTGGAAAAAGGAAGAGTGAAGAAAAAAACAAACAAATCTCTACAGAGAACTTTGAATAAAAGAATTTTTTTTTATTTTGTCCCCTTTAATTCAGGTTATCAATTTCATCAGCAAAAGTCCATCAGGAGGTTAGATAAGCAAGACTCCACTTTTTAAATACATGTACCATTTATTTGGCTGCTTACTAAAACACTGGAGAAGTCTTCAGAAAGTTAAGTCAGAATTTTTAAGTGGGCAATTCTAGGACTTCATACAGAGCATCAGGAAAAGAAATCTTTCAGGCAGCTTCAGAAATAAACTCCCTGCAAATCAAATATTAGAAAGGAATACAGAAAGCAAAGTAGTATTAGCTAGAGACAGGATAATTACAGGAAGTTACTGTCTTGTCTTCTGTAGTAATAAAATCTGACAGCTCCTTCACTAAAAGCCCATGGGTCCAATACCAAGTCCAAGTCAGGGCATAAATCCAGCTAGAGTGTTAGACTAGCACCGTTTTATAGCACGCTCATATAGCTGAGTTTTCACTTGAGGTAATAAAAAGTGCTTCTATCTGGTAACCAAGGGAACATCAAGAACACAAGCTAGGCAACTGATTCAATATTTAAGAAACACATGCAGCCCTCACCATCACATCTAAGTATGTCGTTCCTTGTCTCGTCATTTCAGGGCAGCTACTGTGGAGCAGACAGGACTGAATTATAAAGATTCAGAAATAACAGCCACTCATTGCACTGCTGACCACTGTAACGAGGCCTTGCTGACTTGTTTTAAAAAACCAAACCAAACCAACATATAATCTGGAGGTTATACATAAAAGATGACACTGATACGTCACAAGCAGCACCACTGGCAACAAACACATGCAGGTAATTAAAGGCCTCCTTCTCCCAGATGAAGAGCTGTCCTGTCTCATTACCCTCTTCTCTCCACACAGTATGGCATCCATCCCTACCAGGCATGTCCATCCCCTCCCAAACCACCACCAGCTGCCAGCCCTCAGCTCCCTTTCCCCAGAGTCTCTCCAGCCCGGCCACCTCTGCATGTGATCCAGCCCACATCAGCTGCAGGGGCCCTGAGAGCTGAAGCAAAAGGAAGGGGGAATGTCCTGGAGAGATGGAGCCACGGCAGACCCAGCATCTGGCCAACTGTTCATGTCTTCCTCACTCAGTCGTGCAATATACTCTGTGTTCGCAGGTATAACTACTGAGCATCGAAGAACTTCAGAAGGAGAACCAGAAAACCTTTGTCTTTACTGCCACAATGCAGTGCTCTTAAAGTAATATGAAAGTTACTACCACATAGAAACCGTCTGTCCTGATAATATGGACTTTGAACCTCCCCCGCTTCAGAAGGGATGCTCAAGCTGAGCAGAGCACCACCCAAGGTTACCAGGAGTGAGACACAAGGGCAGTGCTTAAGCACCTTTCTGCAAACGCATACAGCTAGGAGCAAAAAAATACCACTGCCCACAGAGAGTTTACAACCAAGGACTTTGCTGTGTGCATTGGATTCCTAAACCCACTTCTCTGCAGATACATCAGGGCAGCCCCAGTTCATTTAGCAACAGGGCAGTGAGTATGGGGTTTGGGATACGGAAAACCTAAAGTCCCTTTTTGCGTCTCCTGGCAGGCTGCAGAAGACCCTTTCTGTAAAAATTAATTTTCACAGGAGCAGAGAATCTATCTTCATAATTCTAGCACTTCACTGAAACACTGCTCAAGCCATTACTCTCATCTCCATTTCCTTCGGGTTTGAATCCAGCTTCCATGTGTTTCAGAAGTGAGCGTCCTAATTATGTGGAACCAAACCCTTCTGCTTCTGTCTCGAGGTCTCGTGGAGTCTCAACCAGGAGAGACTCAGCCTTAAAACAAAGGCAGTTACGTCTTAGTTTGTGAAACACAAAACAACCGGCTAAAGGTAAAGCGAACGGCTGCAATCACAGAACATTAACTTGGACAGGACTTCAGTATCAACACGGTGACATCAACTATGTCACTCCTCAAATCGGTAGTGAAACCAAGTCTTTCAGTGAATTCACTGTGTAATTTACCAAAAATAGTTTACTGGAGTTGGGAAGTGAACAGGCTGCAGGACTGTCCCACCGGTCCTCATCCTTTACTGGAGAGAGAGTCGAGCAGTGGCCGATGAAGAATTTTAGATGCTTGAAAGGGGACCTCAAGCACTAGATGTAGCACAGGGAAGGGTGAAACAGGACGGAAGGGGCGGCAGTCGCAGCGCTCAGGCCGGCCCGTGTGTATTTTGCAGGTAGCGCCTGCGAGCCCGTTGTCACACCTCCCTGCGAACGGCACCGCGAAGCGATCTTAATGAATTCTTGCCATCACAGCCGGAGAAAAAGCAGGTCATCCAGCCTGTACACACGGCTTGCGTCATGCCCTTCCCCGCTCCCTTCCCAAGGGAATGACACGGAACGCCGGGTCGTGCGCGGCCCGCGGCAGCGCAGCCCGGACCCCCGACACCCCCCGGCAGCGACCCGGAGCCGCTTCCCAGCCGCTGCCCACGGGAACACTGGCATCCCGGGGGGCAGCGCTGCGGAACGCCGCCATCCCGGGGCGGGGGCGTGGGGGAAGGGGGCTGCGCTCCGCCAGGCGCCTCCGAAGGCAGGGCCCGGCACACTCCCACCGCCTCGCTGCGGGGGCGCTAGCGATGGGGGAGGTGCGGTGAGCCCCCCCGAGCTCCCCCCGCGGCGGAGCCGGGATGAAGGCACCGCGCAGCGCTCGCCGGCACCGCCCCCCCTCCATCCCCACCCCGGGGCAGGCGGGGGGCTGCGGCAGGAGCCCCCCCAGGGAGCCCCGGCGCGCACGGCCGCGGGCGGCTCTGCTGACTCACAGTCCGGCCCGGCCCGGCCGCCCCCCGCCGCACTCACCTGCGGGCCGCAGCCGCTCCGCAACCCGCCGGGGGGGCCGCGGCCACGGGCTGCCAGGCGGCGCGGCGCGGCCGCGCCGTTACAGGCGCCGCGGTCCCGGGGCCCCTCCGCGGGGTCGCCGCCGCCCTCCTCGCCGGCGGGGAAGAGCCCGCAGCAGCGCTGGAAGCGCGCCACGGGCTGGGAGCCGCGCAGGGTGCCCAGCAGCCGGGCCATGCTGCCGGCAGCGCCGCCGCCACCACCCGCCCGGCGGCCCCGCGGCCACGGCCAGGTGCGCCCGCCCCGCCCCGCCCCGCCCCGCCCCGCACAGGTGCGGTGCCCGCCAGCGCCCTCTGCCGGCCGGGCCGTGCGCCTGCCCCCGCGCTGCCGGGGTACCCCGGCCGGCCCCCGCCCGGCGGCGGCGGGAAATTCAGTTCGGTTTTTTTTTTAAATGGCTGTATAATTTATTAGGTGCACCCATAAGCAGCTGGGAAACTTTTCTGTTCTTTTTCCTGTTTCTCAGATACATGAAACATCCACAAGGGTAGCATTTCAATTAAAAATTGCATTTATATTGCTTAATTCCTTCTACATAGACTGACTTCCGTACAGCTGGATGAGTTCGGTCCATAGTGCCTTCACGGTTATTGTCATTGTATTACAGACAGACCCTTCAAAACGATTTCATTCTTATTTTGTCCCCCTATGTGGCGACACGCACAAGAGTTTTTAACACGTTCATCTGAAGAGTAAAACTGCTGCCCCGCTGGTGCGGCTGGGAGTTCTGCTGCTGATGGCAGTGAGACAGGAGCTCATCCAGGGACACAGCAGAAAGAAAGAATGCAGGAATGAATGTGCATGGCCAGCACTGGCACTCTGTAGGTATTTTAAAACTTCTCTTTGCCAACCACAAGTCAATATTTATCTGATCTGCCTACATACCTGTGTCTCCCCATTGTCATTATAATACTTCCCAAGTATTAAAATAGAACTAACAGCTTGTAGCCAGCTTCTACCTAATTCTTCTTCAGGCAGACACCTAGGTTAGTGGGAGTGTGCCTCAGCAGCCGGCCGATAAGAATTCAGGATGACTGAGATTTCTTTTCCAAACTTACTCTAAACCTAATAAAGCCCCCAAAATAAAAAATTAAAATAAAATAAATAAATATTTTTTAAAAAAGCTGGGAGGGGATTTCTACCTATTGTTAATTTTAATCCGCCTTGTCCATGTCTTTGAGCACTCCAGCTCTTGGTTTGTCTTGAGGCTTCCAAGAAAGCCACAGAGGGTATGGGAGGAATCTGCTTTGAAGAGTTTACCCTTTTCTTGGCATTAGCCCTTAGATTACGTTAGTAGATTGTTTTAGCAGAGGCGTTTGCACACAACAGCTACGTGCAGGTTTACCCCTGTATTTCCTTACGCCAGCTTGAGTAGTAAAGTGCTGGATAAAGCCACGCCTGGGACCCTCCTGCTGCTCTGTGGGATGGGAACACCAGAGCAAGCCAGCCCTCCCACCTCACAAGGGAATCCGCACGCGGATACGAACCCCTGGGGAATGGGGGGAAAAGCAAAGCTGGAATTGCAATGTCACTGAAAAAAAAATGCAACCCCGGGTCTGAAGCATGCCTGAAGGATCTTTAAGCACCCCTTAAGTCGAGACTGCAGTAACCCTTTGCAAAATCAGGCTGCATGCGTAAGGGATGCTGCCTGTCATTCCTAGCTTAGAAATGAGCTGGCCCTAATTAGGTTGGTGGCGTGGGGACATTTTACAAAGGTGCTTGGGGGCCCAGGGGTGCAAATATCCAGCTAAAGGGATTTGTGGAAAACCTGGAGAGGCAAGATGCCTAACACTCATTAAATCAATATAAGCAATTATAAGTGGTACATAAGCCAATGATGGCACAATTCGGGCTGCCTGATGGCCCCATCCCAGACACGCTCATTTCCAGGCATGCTGCTGGCAATTCCGCCCCTGGCCTGTCAGGTACCTAACAGGTACGGGCACGGCTGCAGGATGCAGGGGCGCAGCTTTGGGAAGAGGGAAGCACAGGTACTTCCAGGATGGCCCAGAGGATCGTAGGAAGGACTGTAGCATATCAGCAGGAGGTGTCTGCGCCACAAAGAGGATGGAGGGTTTGAGGAGAGAACCGAGGGCAGAAGAATGACTGTTGCAGTGGGAATTGCCTAGTAATACAGAGCAAAAATCTATAGGAAGTTTGTTTTATCATTTGCACTGCTCAGGGAACAACTTGTTTATTCTTGCTCGAACCGAGAGTATGAATCATTCCTCTTCTATTCCTCTTTCAGAACAATGCTCTAATCACATTTTCCTGAGACCTACCTCTGATGGCCAAGAAAAATACTCAAGGTTTGGCTCCTTGAAAGATTTGCTTTAGAAAAAAAATCTCAAAAGTAAACAAATGAAAAATTCAAGAGCTGTCCCGGCCCATACAGATTTTCTGACATTTAGAAAGGCAGTTTTCTGTAAAACCAGTGGAAAAAACATCACTACAAAGGACTAGATGAATAGCATTCTGAGAGTGTTTAAAAAAAGCTATTTATAAACTGTCCAGCTACAAAACCCATTTTTAAAGCTTTAGCTGGTGAAACTACCTCATCTAAGGCCAAAATATCTCACTAATAGCTGGTCAGCATTCAGCTATGTTTTCACAAGGGAAGAAAATCACCTCTGGGCTGAGGATAAGCATGGAAGATGAGGATACAAAGGACAACTTTTGAGAAAGCTGAAAATAGTGCCTTATGCTGAAGGCATTTCCTTAACAACAACGGGTGTCACTGTCATGACGGTGGATAATTTTGCCTCCAGCATCAACAAAGCTAACAGCAAAGTACAAATTCCACGACTGGGGGTGGAAAATGATGCTAGGAGAACACAGCTCAGTTTTCGAATGCCAGCGTGAGTTTGCAATCCTGACATCCAGACAAGTCTTGTTTTGACTTGTAAGCCGAGGGAATGGGTCTGGAGGAGCAAATACGAGCATGACTTTTACCATCGCTCTGCAGACAGCAACCGCGTTTCGCTGCAGAAGATTGTACTTCGAGTTACTTCAGCTGACAGCCCTTTGAGGTGGCGGCAGGTTGTTAGTTATACACACAAATGTCAGAGCTGCAGTTTTCTAAGCCAAAAAACACTGGGATGATGTGAACGTGGACAAACCGAAGCCTCGGCTGAAACTGCCGTAGAGCAGGCACAGTCACTGCGTTATGAGATGTCACTGGTATCAGGGGAAGGGACTCGCTAGTACCTTTGATACCAAGGGGTGATGGAGGTTTGGCAGGGCAGAGCTACAAACACCAGCACGTTGGGACTGGGGACCACAGAGCCTGATGGTGGGATGTGGGATGTGCCAGAGGGAGGGGTGGCACTCAGGGTTCTGCTGCAATCCCTCTTCTTCAGCATTTGAAGATACTTATGGCTAGACGCAGAAATCCTTTGGCCAGGCAGTGAAGACAGAAGTCCCACCAACTCATCAGTATCACAGCACGTTGTATTTGAACAGGTTTTGAACAGATTTTCTTTCCCAGCTTTATGCCATACGTTTTCACTATCCTCAGTCATTTTCTCAATGTACTTAGAGCCCAACAATTCCATCTTCCTTCGCTATTTCTTGGCAATTTGCATTTTTCACTGTTTATGATGCAGAAGAAACCATTAAAATCTGTATGTTTGAAAAGTTCCGACTATGCTTTTTATAAGATTCCTGCATTTTCATTTTATTTAGTTGACATGTTACTGAAGACATTATTTTGGATCTGAGACTTTTGTACCGAATGTCAGACCCAACCACCCACTAACCTCACAGGGAACAAAATGGAGCTTTCTCAGCTTAGCTGGAAGAACTTAAGATTTTGAAGTATAGTGGAGAGATGGCGAATATCTGTAGAAGGTACCCTTGGAAACTGATGCATGAGAGACCATGCTTTTCACAGCACTGGAATCTTTTGCTTTTGATTTAATGCATATCAAAGCTCAAAAAAAATCACTTTGAATAAATTTTCCAAACACAATACATTTTGAGGAAATTTCCTTAGAAAAAAATTTTTTGCAACATAGGTCAATACAGAAAGAATCCCACCGGGCTTGGCTCTGCAGCAGTAGGAACGGTCTTGTGTCTTCAATGTAAAGCCATGGATAGGTGCAATTTTCATTGAACCTCTCCCAGATTTGATCTCCATTTGAGATGTAACGACAGAAAACCTGCTTGATTTGGTACAACAGGAGTCCACACAGCTGTAATGGGTCTTAAGCCTGCACGCTTTGTATGCCTTTTCTGGCTGTGAGAAAATGTTTGCTATGCAAATATCTTTATTTTAACTGAGCAGTATAGCTAGATTGGAACACACTTCTGTAATACCTCCACAGCCTTCAACACACTGAGCACACGCGGATTGTCTTTGCACAGATGGTCTTAAAAAGGTAATGCTCCAGCACAGGGTATGTGCGAAATATATCGGTCCTTTAGGGTCCCAGCTGCTCATCAACTCCCATAACCTTAGGCAAGGGAAGAAATGGAATTGTAGACCCACATTTTTATAATTCTCACATAATTTTATGGCAAAATCCTTATTTTATATATAGTCATATTTTCAGTTTTAGAGAATGTAAGTACAAAAGCAAAGTGAATTTGGGAACTTGGGAAGATGAAAGCATCCCCAAAAACTGCAAGAAAGAGAATATGCTGAAGCTGCAGCTGCTGTCTCGGGTAGGAATAATTAACTTTTCTGTTTGCAGTGTAAGTAACCAGATAATGGTATGTAATTGCTTATGATTTGCACTGCTTGAAATGGTATTGCTAATTTCCAGTGATGATTAGCATGTCATTTAAATAATTATTCTGCACCATATCACTTGGACACTTCAATTGCACGCACATCTACTGTGAAATTTCTAGAGGTGTTCTCAACATTTCTGGCTATTTGTAGGCTATACCATACCTTGGCTGTTTCAGTGTTTTGGGAAATAACAGCAGACAAGAAATTGATAATGCTCTGTTTAAATACCGAATTTAACCCCTAAGAAATTTTAAAAGCCTGACTGTCATTAGAGTTGACCTGTCTGATTTTATTTGCAATACCACATACTATTTCTGGAAAAAAATCTGATTGTCTCAAGAGCAGTCTAGGCTTAAATTGGTGAAAATATCTCTGGGATGAGTTTTGTCTTGATGTACTTGAAACCATGGAAAGGGTTTCGAGTTGTTTTTTTTTTACAGCAGCTCCCTTGCCGCTGCCTGGTGCATCTCTGCTTACAGCAGCCAGTGCCTGGACTGAAAGGACAGCACAAAGACAAGGGAATTGGGCAGCCTCTGTAAATCACCCCTGTGAAAGGACCTGGGAGGGTCTCTGCTAGCAGTGACCAGCTCCTGGGCCGTTATAAGCAGCATCCCTGGAGAGGGGCAGCCTGACAGTACACCTTTGCTGTAGGGACGCAGACCCTGCTGGAAGGGCTCGGCTGAACAAACACCCTTTCTCTGTGCTTGTTTTACCCTGAGACATCTTCTGGCATGCTCTGTTGAACAAATCCTCATTCAGCCTGTGAAAAAAATGATGACAACACAACAGTTCCCGAGTAATTATTATCGAATACAGCATAATACCCTACTTTTTACAAGTTCCCTGTCTTTGAGGCAAGCTCTGACTCCAGAGAGGCGGGTTTTGCTCTGAGCCCATGTGTGCAGAAGGGAGCCTGAACACGGCACGTTGTCCTTAAGCAGCCAGCTGCTAACAGGCACCTCACACCCAGCATGTACAACACCAAGCGAAAACGGTTGGAAAGGAGCTGCTGATTGTAATCACATCCCTTTTCTGAAGGAAAAGTACTGGATACTCACTACTGCTGGGGAGCAGCAATTCGTCTCACCCTGGCAGACACCACACCAAACGCCCTCTGTGCACTGCATGTTTTTTCCATGGTTCTCCATCCTGTTCAGAGCAGAGGATGGATTTGAAAGCTGGGTACCTCTCCATCCTGCCCCTTGACAGCTTCTCCTTAGGGACACTTCACATGAAACCTCCTGCCATCATTTTTTAAGCTACAGCATTGTTTTCTAAATGTTTGTCACTGCCTGATGACAGCATGAGTCACTACTGTCAGACACTTGTTAGGAATGCAACAGGCTGAGGTTATTTTGCTTTCTTCTAAACTCTGTTTATTTGCGGGATGGAGCTGAGCATTGCCAATGCAAGTCAACCTGGCCATCAGGATTGTTCAGCACCTGCAGAGACTCAGCCAACAAAAAGTATCCTGAGAAGGGCAACAGTGGCTTTTGCTGGGAGCTGTTGACTTGTTAATTTATTTTGTTTCCAGGCAGTTTATGAGTTTCAACAAAAAGTCTGTTCCGGAGTTAACAGGCCAGAGAAGGAAGGGTGGGAGTGGAAAATGAGCAATGAAATGGACTGAGGCTAGTGCAGCCAGTTCATAGATTTATTTTGTTTGTATGCAGGAACTTTGGGTAACTAACGTTTTTGCAACCACTAAAAAACATACTCAGTCAATTCATTCAACTGTGAAGAACTTTGAAATTCTCTACTTTTCATTCTACTGCCACCCACATTACAGATGCCAGCCTAAAACCATAATTAGCTCTTGGGGTTTTTGCTTTATTTCTACTATTTACATGACAAACCTTAATGTCATTGATCCTATTTTAAAGACAGCAAAAAATCCCACACCCATATGTCAACGTTTTAACATTGATTGACTGGCAGTAAACCAAGGAGGATATATATGTACATTTTATGGTATAGTAGATAGAAACAATCATTAGGAGGTCTGAGAGCACTTGCCTTGATTCATTAGAAATAACACAAGTCATCCACTTCAAACACTGGAAGCTACGAAATTAACTGTACAGGGCAGTAAGAAAAACCCTTTTATATTCTGGGAATTTGCCCTGTTTCTAGCAATTAATACTCACCTGCTGATGAGGCAAGGGTACTGCTATTCTTGCATTTGGATAAGTAAAGTTGAGATTACTATTTCTTCCAGGTGTGACCAGCATATTTCCAGAGCATCAGGTGGTCCTGCCCTTGCCTTCTGAAACAGTTTGCAACCCCTTAAAAAGTGACCATTTCCAGACCAGGAGAAGAAAGGAAGGAAAAGGGATTCATAAGGAAGACAGAAATACAGGGCTACCCTGCACTTACAGACCCCGTTGTGGAGACACCACTGAATTCTGACCCAGGCAGACTGAGGAGATGGCTTGCTTGGGCAGCTCCCTCATCCCTGTTAAGAATGGAGTTATAATGGATCCTCCACCTCTACTAACTCACGGTAGGAGTGATTTTCTACTATGCCTTACTCTCAAAGCACACATTTTGCTGTTGAAATGTATTTAAATATCACCAAATGGCAGGCATTTTCAGTATTTTTTTGCAGGAGAGAAACGTGGCCAACTTGTTCATCTCCCTTTAATGCAAACTCTATCAACTGTCTGTACAGCTATTTTAATAAACCTCAGATTTAACTATTTTGGTAAAAATTTGTTCTCCGCATCAAATTGTTGAATACCAGATATCATCCGAGAGGTGACCGATCACACCTGACAGGAGCTGCTGCACCCTCTGACTGGGAGGGTGGATGTTACAGCGCTGCAGCCTGGCCTGGGGCTCTCCCATGGACACTAAGACTTGAGACATCTGTTGATTGTTTTAGAGAGGATAGCCATGCCCACCCTGTTCTCTCTATTGGTTTGTGCTCATGTGGGGAATATGCATTCCTTTGAAAGACAGTGGTAGCACTATCATTTTTGACCATCCACCATAGATCATCCATCTGGTTGGCAGATTTCCTGGCAACAGCTGAAGAGAAAATCATGTTTTAACTCCTTTTCTAAGCAGTTATGAGGTCTCTAACAGTGCAAGAGTTGAGAGAAGTTGCATTCCAGGGGTGCTTTCTTCCATTAGCATCTACAAATCCAAGCCACAACCATAAGTCAATGTCCGTGCTTCTGGCAGAATTCATACAGAAACTGTGGATGAGCTTCTGAAATCTTATTTGAAGCCTCAGAGAATCAAAGAGACAAGACTATAGAAATAAATAAAACAAAAATATTGATCCAAATACATTGGGTACAAGCATTTCTCTGAGATTACGGGATGAGGTTTTGAGGACAGAAGTGTCCCAGAAACCTGAAGTGGCCCTAAGAAAATAGGGTATTTTTCTCTCTACACAAAAAAAGTCAGTATAGATCACATCTCCCAAAATGAGATATATGATGATTTCTAGCATGAAAAATGAATTGCCTCTTCTGCTGTTGATAAAATCATCCAAAAGTCTTTCTTTAAAGTGACTGCCAAAGCAAGCTTGTTTTCCACTGACTTTGTAATCTACATATGAAAGACCTAATCTGGAATTAGACCTCAGCCAGGCTCCCGATTATGTTCCCCCAGGTCTAAAAGTGGAAAAATGATGCATGCAGGGCCTGATTCTGTACTCACTAAGGAAGGTGCAACTAGGGCAACTGCAATGAATCCAGTGGAATTCTTCCAAATTGGCATTCGCTACTGGGAGTACAAATTTAGTCCACATTTTTGTGGGGAAAACAATTGTGAACAAAAAATTGGCAATTTAATCAATTTTCAAGTATTCTTACTCATTACACTCAGGAACCATATACTCTCCAATTAAAGTAATTTAGATTTCAAGTTAGGATGAAGGAATCTCTTTCTTGACTCAGCTAGAACCACAATTTTAGCTAACTGGTGAGTTTTCTCTCCAAATGTAACATCCTGAGTTCTCACCCCCATCACAAAGACATCCCAGTTGTTAGTTGTTTTTGTTCCAAAATATTTAATATCTAATCAACCCATTAGAAACAAGCTTCTCATCTTCCTTTCCAATATTATGAAAAGCAGTGGGCCAGCAGAACAGACTATACAGCAGGCGTATGCCAAGTAACAAATCAGATATCCCTTTGCTTCTAGAGTTACAGTCACCCTTGGCGGGTTTAGAAGTTGGTTGCATCCCTTTTGGCAATCTCCATCGCCCTGTAATGCTGGCGATCCGTTCACTGTGAGTTGCTTGGCTTGTTCGGCAGAGTCAATTAGATGGCTGTTGTATCCCCTCTAAGCTGCCTCTTCTGGAGGTTGTGGAGTCCTGGTCCATTGGGTTCCCTTTGTAAGGAAGCTCTTCCCAATCCTTAGTCCTTTTTGCTCTTCCCTGAACACTTTCCTTCCTAGAGAAGAGGCACCAGAAGAGCACCCAGTGGTCAGTACGTGGCTGATACAGTGGTAAAATGGTGTTTTCTCTTTTGGCCTATAATTGTTCCTAATTTGCCCCTAACACTTGGCTTGCTTTTCTGATACCTCTTTTCAAAGCAGAGGCTGCACTTCTCCAGAGTTGCAGAGATCCAGGTAGGTTTTAGGTTAACATCAAGTGATTTTCAAATCTGTTATTTCTTGTGAGAAGACATTAATGTTTGTCTGGAGGGAAAAAGAAACTAAACCAAATCCAAAAAACTCCCATGTGTTCACTTTCAGCTCACAAAAATTTACAATTTTAATATCTGAATATATGCAATAGTATGAATGCAAAAATCCCCATACCCTTCATCTGTTTCTCATTCTGAATAAAATTGATTTAAGCACATATACATAATGTTGTGGTCTGAGCAATAGCAGTTGTTTCCAAGCTGACTTAAAAAAACATGTCCCTGTCATTATCAAGGATAAAAACTTGTCCCATTTGAAGCTGATGAAAATATTTTTACCAGCTTCACTGAATCAGGATTTTACTTCAGCGATAACCATCCCTATATTAATTTAGCATTACCAATGATATGCTGTAATAAAAGCAGTGACTGAAACACATACTGAGTCTTTGAGACAGAGCTCCCAAAGCACTGCATAATCTTTTAAAGCAGTTCCGCATAGGAACAGCTTTTCTCTCTCAGCACAAAGCAAGGACAATTTAGGTAGCAGAAAGTAACTGCCCAAGAGCAAACAGCCATGCTGGTAATTCACTAATTACTCTAATCACCATTATTAGTAATTATTAATTTTGGCCGTATTTTCCTGCTGAGCTGCTTTAATGCGGCCAGCATAGGCATTACACTTAGCTAATATGAAGCCCCAGGGTGCCACATGACACACGGCAGCCCCGCATCCCGAAATTCCCTGCTCCACGGAGATCTGCCTCCTTGCCGAGGCTCCTGCGGCAGCATGCTGCACCAAGCAAGCCCCAACAGGCTCTGCCAGCCCCACACAGCCTCCTAGAGCAGCATCCAGTGTCAAATGCAATGCTCACTATTGCTGTGACACAGAAAACACAGGGCTGGCCAAAACCAAGGGCTTCTCTGAGGTCATCTCTCTGTTTCTCTTTATAGCATGGTCCTTTTTGAAAAAACAACAGTTAAATCGGTGCAGTCCCTGGATTCTTTCTCAATTATATCATCAGCAAAGGGCTCAAAGAAGTGCAGTTTGCTTAGTAGAAGGTAAGTTCTATAAAAACACATTTGTCTGTAAAGCTGCAAACAACCTGGAAGACCACACCGATTTAACTGTTTGGATGAGATTAATTAAATCCCGGTAAACACCCAGAGCAGATCTGCTCTAACACAGAAACACAGTTCTTGCTTCGGGGAGCTGCTAATAAAGCTCCACACACAAGAGAGATGCGGCTCCTCGGGCGGCACTTGGCTGTGCCACAGGACCCTGGGGTGCACGGCTCTGCTGGCCGAACGCTTGGTGCCAATACTCCCCTTAGCTAGGTTCAACGTAAATCTGCCGGAGACACCTCCGCCTGAGCTGCAGAGTTAGCCCACATCTGCCATCAGCTTCCATAACGCTTCTGAGATGGGTTTGCTCTGGGTAGCAAGGCTGTGGCGAGGCTCCTTGTTGCTGTTAAACCTTGGCTGCCTGAGAAGGACATGGCACTGATGGACATACCCTCACAATTTTAAAAGGTCCCTCATCTTTTCTTAACCAAAGCTCACCATGCACTTGTCTGTTTGGGATGTGCTGAAAACACAGGATTATGGAAAACAAATGGATGGGAACAATTCCTGATCATTACACCAGAAATGATGTAGTCATCCCCAGCTTTACACCTGCATCCCTCACCCTTTTATTGCCTATAAACCTGTTGCACAATTTGGCATCAGACTGATGCCAACAAGGGTGTGTCTGTGCTCAGAGCTGCAGGTCAACACTGGGTGAGGAAAAGAAACTTAAAGCTTAACCTAGAAAAAAGAGAAAACGGAGACCTCACCAGCAGAGGTGAGCAATCAGTGAAGGCACTGTCTGTCACACATTCCACATTGCCTGAGGCAACTGAAACAGGACCATTTTTATCAGCTACAACAATAAATATTGGGGGGAGAGGGGTGTCAAATATTGTACCTCTGCATATTGCCTATTATAACCATTAAGAGAACAACATATTTTGTATATGACTGTGACTGATGTGGAACTGCTCACAATTGTAATCGTTTCTCTCTCCTTTTTCAGCTCACAAATTACTGAAAAATAACATTCCCTTCTGTACTGAATGCAATAGACCGCACATGCAATAGCTTTTATGGTAGTTCCAAGACAGAAAAGGTAAAATAGCACTTTAATTATAAATTATTCAGAAATCAATTATACAAAATTATACAAAATAAAATGTCAATGTGAAGAAAGCAGTTGATGTTGCAGCATCCTACAATACAGTGATAGGGCATAAAAATAACGCCCAGCTTTTTCCACCCCTCAAAAGTGAGTGGAAATGGGGCTGGAGGAAGAAATCTTTTTCTAAATATTTACCAATTGATCTTGAGGCTTAGTTACCTAATGCACTCTAGAAAGTCATACAACAAGCAGGCTTTTATAAAAGTAAAAAACTTCTGACATTAAAATACTGTCAGAAAGCTTCTGATGTCAACTGCACTAGGATATCAAACCACAAGGACTTATCCAAAAAGCTGTCTGATTTCAATGATCACTGCATCAGCCCTAAATAAGCTACTTAACTGTTGAAATGTACAGAAAACATAAGCAGCAAATGGGGCTTTTGTGTGTGTATAATTTTTTTACCATGAATGGGCTGGCATCTGATCCATTCCTGACCTATGCATCCATCAGAGAGAAATTTTTTCCTAGCTCTAAACAAAAAGCAAGATCTCAAATTTCCTTAAACATACCTATTGTACAGCAACAGAGAAATTCTGAAGAATTAAACCAGCTGAACAAGACATTAGTGCTGCAGGGATGTAAGCCAGCATGTCTCTTGTGAAAAATGGGAGGGTTCTTCTGCAAAGTTTTGGGCTTGGCTCATCACTGAGTTCATTTTACACTGTTACACAGCTCTTAGACAAGTTTTACATCAGCATAAAACAAGCACACTGCATGGGGTAAATCAGGCCCAATATTTAAAATGCTAAAAATCAATTCTTACCAGCTGTAGGACGATTATTTTAAATGGAAAAATGTGTATTTCATAAGGATTGTCATTTTTGCTCAGAATTTGTAACTTCTGCTGAGTAACATCCAAAGTGTCTGATAGTGGTTCAGCCAAAAGTCAGCCCTCAGAATCGTCTCAGCTGCATTTCAGTGGGTTTTTTTACTATAATTAATGCATTTGTCCCACTAAGGAACAGTCCCTAACAAATGCTCATTGTGATGAAAGTGACTAAATGAGAGAATATGTCTGGATCCTCACAAATAGAGTAACTCTTCCAAAAACCTGAAGAAATTTCTCTTCTCTTTGATCGCAGCCTAGGAAGCCTTTAAATTCAACCTGAAGAAGTTTTCCAGTCCTCATGGTCCAACTCCTCCACTTGTGAAGAATCACAGATTCAGTCGCCAGAAGAATTTAGCCAAGAAGCCACCTTCAACTCCAGGCTGGGTGCTCTGTCGGTCTGAGCATCCCAGGAGCCAGGGCAGCACCACAGTGCAGGGAGTAGGAGTGTGTGTTGCAAACACCCTGCCCATGAGCCTGCAACCCCCAGAGAGCTGCAGCTCATCGCCACCCGACACATATAAGGCTGCCAGGGCGTACAGGAACACAGCTTATTCTTCAGGTTGTCACAGTGGGCTTTCCAGCCTTGCTCTGGGCTGTAACATCCCGTGACACGACGCTGGACTGAGACAAAAGGGCTGAAATCATTGATGGCTTTGTTCCGTAGTCAGGTAAGCGTACATAAATCACCATCGCTGTGGTCCCAGCTTTGTTTCTTCTCCTGACCACGCTGCCACTGGCATGTTTCCCTGCACTGCCTGCAGACCTCGCACACCCAGGCAGCGACCTGCTCCGCTGAGTTGTTGCAGCAGAAAAAACTAATAAAGAAGTAAATAGGGTTCAGTTGGATCACCTCCATGAACTGACTTGCTGTGTCATCACGAGTTGCTGTGCTAACAAAAGGGTGAGGACAGAACCCCCAAGTGCCACTAGATACACAAAGAGGTAAATAGGAGGTGCATCCGTCCATAGAAAAAAGCAGCACCTGACCAGGTGACCAGGTGTGGGGACCACGTGGCTTACGTGTTCCACTGAGTAACGTTCTCTAGGGACGGTGCAAGGTAACCTTGCTGGCGCAGGATCTAGCTCTACAGCATCATGTTCACAGGGGTAATTATGAGCAAGAAAGTTTCTGTGGCTACACGCCATTTTTTCTCATTCTTAGTTTCATCAAAAAATGTGAATTTCCCCAATTTTGCATTCAGCTTTTTCTTTATATTTTTTTCAAGTTATACTCAACTTAGCCATCTATTCTGTGCAGTTTCCATGCCAGAATTACAAGAAGCTTTCCCAGTGCTGACTTTCATATAATTATTAGGTGGAGTTTCAGTTGACCTCAAGGCAGATACACATCAGATAAGAAAACTCAGAACACAAAAGACAGGGGCAAAGCAGTTTGAACCAGAAACGCAGCTGATGTATCTGGACCTTATTAAAGCATTTGATATAGTGCCTCAAAAGATTTTACTTGAAAAAATTAATTCAGATTTCCTTGGATCTAAGGAGACTTTCATGTGTTTTGAAAATTAATTGGAAATTGTAGGGTTATGAAAGTGGCAATAATATTAAGTGGAAGGGCGGTGCCTGGGATAATTTGACATACATCTTTTAACAATGAACTAATTAAATAGGAAGACGACGGTAACAGGGAAACAGTGACAAGCAAAAAACAACAAAACAACGGGGGGGGGGGAAGGCAAAACAGAACAAACCCACCAGCAACACACATTTCAGAATTTAAGAATACCTGAGTAAATAAGAATTAATGCAAAAAATGGAAGATACCAGTTGGATGAAAACAGTCCAAATTCATCAGGGATGATATGCACTGGGAAAACAGTAACACTGGAAAAGTCCTCCAAGTGATGGGGGCAGATTAGCTCCAAGGCTGCAAATCGGTGTGGCCTTTGGAAAGGGGGTGCTTTTTGACTCCACATGCTGAAATAGCTGTGCACTATGGACAGTGGCAGCAGATGTCATTTTCTTTCTTCTTTTCAGAGACTGAAGCTACATTTTTAGCAGACTTTAAATCCTCTCCTAGGATAAATTACAAAAAGGATCTGTCTTCCTGTACAGAGAATGTTCCTACTTTTCTCTGCATTATTTCAGTTTATGCCAAGCTGAAAATCTTTGAGTTCCCTCTTTTGCTACTTTTAATGTCCAAGGACTCGTGGACAATCTTCAGATCTGCCACCACAAGCTAGCAATACGTGCCTTTTCATCTTTCCAACAAGTCAGCCCTTCTAAACCACAGTTTCCTCATTTGGTTCGGCTCTTCAAGAACGCTCAGGGCCCAGGAGCAAAGTAACTGCTAGCACAGAGGGCCAGGAGAAGGGTCCAAGGCTGTGGAGGAGGACGAGCTTGCCCCGGCGTTTGAGGGCAGCACACCTGATGCAGCAGGTCCCAGGGCAGGGATGCGGGGAAGGTGTCCACGCTGCCAGTAGCCGGGCCAGGCAGCTCCCAAGCCGCAGCGTTAGCAAGGCGGCGGGCCAATGCGGTGGGCCCGAAGCACTTGCCTGCCTGGAGGTCCCCCTGTCCCCAAGTAAATTTTCAGAATTAAAAAGAGAAATAATGACTTTTATGGCCTGTGCTGCATCTGAAGATAATGGAGTTACTCTGGACTTCCCTGATGCAACAGAGCAGAATTTGATTTAGTGAAATCTGATTGTTTAACACGTGACGTTGGGAAACTCCGAATCCTTTATTGTTTGCATTGTTTTTTCCTTAAACCGGTCAAAGCTCTTACAGCAATGTCAGGACGTAGCCACATCGCAGCTCCTTCCACCTCCAGTTTCCAGAATAAAATACCTTTTATTTTCACTTGTGCACAATGAAAGCACATCCCAGTGCACAAGCCTCTTCCCGAGGAAGCAAGCTATGTGGGAAGCAAGCTACGGTACCCTGCGAGCCCCGGGGACCCGCCAGTGCCCGGCCCCCCCGCTTAACCCTTCCCTGGGGCTCTGGGTGCCCCCCGCCGCCTCGCAGCACTGGCACGCTGGGGACGGCCACCCGCACCGGCAGAACCGCTGACACATGCGGTTCCAAACCGAAAGGCCGCCCGGCGTCTCCCACCCGGGAGCGCTCCCGCGGGCCGCCGCGGCCCCTCGGCCCGGCGCTGGGTTCCGGGGGGGCACGCCCGCCCCGCCCGCCCGGCGCCCACCGCCCCCGGCGCGGGGAGCCACCGCCGGCCGCCCCGAGCCCCGCACGCCGGGCGGGCCGGCCGGCAGGAGGAACCCCGGCGGCCGCTCCCGGGGGCGGGCGGCGCCGATCCCGCCCCCCGCCCGCGGCAGCCGCCAGCGCGGCGGGCGGCCGCCGACCCTCCCTCCCCGCCTGCCGCCCGCCCTCCCCGCCGGGCCGCGCCGCAGCCCGCGGGCGCGGCCGCTGCTGCCCCGGCTCCCCGCCCGCCTGCCAGGCGCGGCGCGGCGCGGCCCGGGACTCTCCGCCTTTCCGCGGCTCGGCGTCCCCCCTCCGGCGAGATGTTATGGCCGAGCCGGCGCAGAAGGGCGGCGTAGGGCAGGGCGGGCGGCGGGAGGATGAGGCGGCGGCGGCCGCCCCCAGCTACGAGGACTACGAGTGCAAGATCTGCTACAACTATTTCGACCTGGAGCGGCGGGCGCCCAAGCTGCTGGAGTGCCTGCACACCTTCTGCCAGGAGTGCCTGAGCCAGCTGCACCTGCGCGCCGCCCAGCAGCCCCCCGCCGCCGAGCCGGGGCCCGGGCCCGCCCGCCCGCCCGGCGGCTCGCTGGCCTGCCCGCTCTGCCGCCACCGCACGGCGCTGCCCGACCACCGCGTCCACGGCCTCCCCGTCAACACCAAGCTGGCCGCCGCCTGCCCGCCGCAGCTGCGGGCCCGCGACCCGCTACCCCAGGACAGCCTGCCGCCGCTGCCGCCCCGCCGCCCGCCCCGCGCCCGGGAGGCGGCGGCCGCCCTCGCCCCGCCGCCCGCCGGCCCCGCCGGCCGCGCCGGGCCGCGCTCCTCGGGCGGCGGCTACGAGAGCTGCCAGAGCTGCAAGCGGGCGGCGCTGAGCGCCGGCTGCGTGTGCGTCGTCGTCTCCTTCCTCTCCATGGTGGTGCTGCTCTTCACCGGCCTCATCTTCGTCAACCAGTACGGCGGCGACGCCGGGCCCGGCGCCTCGGCCTCGCCGTCGCCGGTGGGGCCCATCTGCCTGTCGGTGGCCAGCATCCTCGCCCTCTTCTCTGTCGTCGTCACATGGCTCATCTGCTGGCTCAAGTACCGGCCCGAGGCGGCGGCGGCGACCGCCAACGGCACCCCGCGGGGCCGGGCGGCGGCCGCCCGCAGGAGCGACACGTAGCGCCGGCGGGCGCCGAGGGGCCGGGCTCGGCAGGGCGGCGGCCGCAACGGCGGGCGGCCGCGACCCCTGCGCGCAGGCGGCCCCCCCTCCGGTGGCGTTAGCCCCGGCGCAGCCGAGAGGCGGGACGGCAGCTGCGGACGCAGGACGCGGGCGAAGCTGCAGCTCTCCGGGGTGTAACGGGCGCGGAGCCGGCCTGCCGTGGCGGCGGGGGGCGGCAGAGCTCAGGCCCGACGGGTGTCAGGCCCCAGGCCTGCCGGGTGACAGGTGACAGCCCCAGGCCCGCCAGGTTGACCGGGTGTCAAGCCCCAGGCCCGCTGGGTGAGTGCGAGGCCGCAGGCCCGGGCCCCAGCCCTCCCGCGGCGCTGGCACGGCCCGAGGTGGCGTGGCGGGCCCGCGGGGTGGCCCGGCGAGGGGCCGCGGAGGGCCGGGCCGCTGCGCAGGGTGGGAGGGAGGCAGGGCCGGGCAGGGCGCAGGGGTGTCCCGGGGAGCCCCCAGGGGAGCCCCCAGGGGAGCCGGGGCTCCCGGGGTGCCTGTGCCCGCCCCCCTGCCGCTGCCGGCAGCATGCTCGGCCTGCCGTGCTCCCCGGTGCAGAAGGACACAGTCTCCGTGAAAGAAAACTGGCTTACTGTTGCCCCCGCCTGGAAGATAATCGGAGAGATTCACTGTGGGTAGGAGCAGGACAGGATCACGATGTTAAACGCGTTTTGTGTTTTCCGTTTTATGAAGCGAACAAGTGTGTATAGAAGAAGCTGTAACAGAAACGTATTATCTTAAAGAGACTGAGCCAAAGTTTCCCTACGATATATTGAGTACGGTTTTGTTATAATTTTATTAGAAGGCCATCGGGCCCTCTGTTGGTTGCTTAAAATAAGCTTTATTATTTAATTATTTGAAATTCTCATTTAATGTGGGAGACTGAAACGCTACGTTGCACACTTAAAACAATTTCTGGAAGATTATTTAATTAATGGAGCTCTAAAATAGAGCTGAGAGACTCCTGTGGTAGGGAGTAATATTTCACTGGCCATTAATTTCAATTGTTACACAGTGAGAGAAGCCCACATTAAAATACGGACTTTCAGCATCACTGTAAAAGTGGAATGCAGTAGCATAATTTGAATATTGAGCATTTACCTTTGGTCGAGGTAGCTGTAATAAGGCGGTGGTTTTCCCTCCTGGTAAGTTCTTCTGTGTTATGAGTTTCTGCAAAGGCCAGTGGAAAATGTCTTTGTTCTGTGAGGCTGGAACGTCAAAGATGTCTTTGACATGTGACAAGATGCTCATAATATGAAATGGAAAAACACTGCGATACAGCTGGTTTTGTAGTATATTAAGGAGAGCATTCTATATAGATACTGTTCTGTGTTGCAGGATAATTCATTTGGTGCCTGAATTTTTTTAACTTAGTTGTTATAATCTATTCTATTGGGAATAAGATAATGCTGCTTATTCCGTGTTTCTACACAGTACTGTAATGGAATGAGGTAATTATTTTCGTGTTTAACAGTTCAAGAGTTTTTTAAGTGATCCTTGAGTATGTGTATTTTGCAAGCTGTCTGCATGATATTCTGACACATATCCTCTTAATAGACCTTTACTCGACCACTACTATTTATCACAAGTGCAAAAGAATTTACTATGTAGAAATGTAAAGGCAGCAGGTGAAGATGTGATGTGTTTTATGACTGCACAAGTGATGTGTACTGTGCATTGTCCTGATTATCACAAATGTGTCAAAAACAACCCCCTGACACCCCAAAAAACCCCACAGACCCAAGCGCTATTTATAAGACTCTCTTATGATGGATGCAGTTTGTGGAAACAGTATTATGAGTTGTGTGTAACTTTACGTCTATTTAAAAAGATCTGCACCAGCCTTTTAAAGTCATATATTATAATGTAAAGGCCCTGAGGAGATAAATTACTGGGAACAACTGTGGCTCTGACCGTGGTTCATGTATTTAGAACAGTGTTCTCAAACCTGGGAGTTGCTCGTCAGCTGTGTAAAAGTGTATGCCTCCTAAAACTAGGCCTGACCGTTAGCCCCTGTTGACTTCAGCAGTAGTTGTGGATGTTCTGCACCAAAGAAAATCACGAGACTTTTATTTAAGCATCTAAATGAAAATTTAGATGGTTGACTTCAGGTACAAACATTTGAAAATTTTGGCCTTAACCTCTCTGTTTGATAATAGCGTTGACCTACCTCACAGGCAAGATGTGAGGCTTTATTTATTAAAGTTTTTAAGCAATTGGAGATCCTTGAAGAGGAGGTGCTATAGAGGTGAAAGTATTGTTATAAATGATACTGTAGTAAGAATAAATATATGTAAATTAATGGACATAAACAGCAGCAATGTTTTCTAAGGAAAATAAATATATAAAATATGTACGTGTGTACATCATATGCACCAATATATGATTTACCTGTTTGTGCTTCTACTGCAAATGCAGCATGCGCATCAGCATTTCTGTTCGATCAGGTAAGCTCCAGCACCTGGCAGTTCAGATGAGTGCAGCAACAGCCCTGCTATAACTCCATCTCACGTAGACACGTCGAAGGTAGTAGCTCTGAGCGCTCGTGAAGCTGGGCTGGAGCTCGCTGCGTAGTTCATACTTTGCTTTACTCCTGCGGGCTTTCCCGCTTGGGTCCTGCAGGTGTGCTGCCAGCACCGTCTGGGCGAGCTAACAAGCTCGTGCCGGTGCTTGGGTCTGTTTACAGGAGCTGCAGTCACAACGGAAGCTACTATATAGCTATGCCCTAAAATACTGATTACAGTAAGAAATGTACACTCCATCTTTTTTATTTTCTTTCCACATCACAGTTTTATTCTTGCCTTTTCTCTGTAAACAGTATTTGCCATTTTGACTAAACCAATGGTTTCAACTGGGATCCGTGGACTACTTCTAAAGGATCTGCAAAAGGTAAGTAAGAAAAGCAAATTGATCATCAGAAGCTTGAATTTGTTACGTGAGGGTCAACTTTAAAATGTTTAGAGGTTGGCACATTACAAAAAGTTAAAGATCACAGGCCTAAACAGGATTTTCAGGCTTATTCACAATTAAACGATCATATTACATATCAGGTTCCTACCCATATATTTGAAAATATTTCAGAGCCAAATTAAAATGGACAGTCTGACTGTACGCCCAGTCCTTCTCTCTGCTTATGCAAATTTTGGGAAACTCCGCTGGTTTCGGGAGTGTTAGTCTGGATCCACATCACAGTACCAGTCAGAAAAAATTGTGCATTGTATACATCTCTGGCTACTGTAGAATCCCAGTATTATATTTGTATTTTGGGTTCCTTTGTGTGTACAGAGTGCTTGTCCAAAGCCGAACTTTGCTCAAGTTTCAGTAAAAAAAAAAACTTAAGTAAAATACAAACAGAGAAAATCCTTGTGGCTGGTGGTGGTTTGTTATTGTAACTGTTTCAGTCAGAACACTTGTGTTTTCTAGTTGTTTAAAAATGCACCGAGGTAAGCAGCTGGAGGAGTATGCATCAGTTACACTATCCACACATCTTGCAGAAAAAAACGGTGCTTTGGGGCACTCTGTGGGAAAGCAAAGAAGGCGGGCTATACCACAGCACCATGGGGAAAATCATGGGAAATACAAGCAGCAGGCTTATTTTTTTTTTTTTATTCCTTGCACTCGGTTGGGGGGGGGGGGGGTGGGGTTGGGGTTGGTTTTTTTGCTGTGCAACATTTCTCTGCATTACACATTCTGGGACACTAGCAGCTACAGCCAAGAAATGAAAGTACCAGGAAGATAAACAAAGGCCCGAAGCTTTCTCAGGAATTTTTTGACCTCTGCGAGATCACAGGCTGCGTGAACTCTGAAAGATCTGTAGTTTCCAATTGTGCCAAAAGGTCTTAAATTTTTTGTGGCAGTAATCCCCTGTTCCTCTACCTGAGTGGAGCACACTGGATTCCAGACCGGGAGATCTGATGAAGTGTTAAGTTCATGTTTTGCAATAGGCTGCCAGACATCAGTGGTGCTAGTCCAGTCCGAGAGAGGGAGTAAAAAGCAGATGGAAGGGCAGAACCCAGCTCCGCAGCACAGAACCGGGTGGGCAGCCATGTGCTGTAAACTGGTCTCTTCCATCTTACCTGGGACAGGTGGTGACCATCGCTGCGTGAGGAAAGCTCTCGCTGGAGCTAACTGCAGCCGCGGTGAAGCTGGGTATACGCTCTTTGTGGGGAGCTTCTGCCATTTACTGTATATGGGGATGCGTTAGGACAATTGCTACCGCATTACGAATTCTTTCATGTTGCCCTTCTTCATAACTTTTGCTCAATTATTCACTTTTTTAAGGCACCATTATGTTTTTAACACATGCCATGTATGTTCAGTGCCACAATGTAGAAATATTTATTTCTCCTTTGAAAGTGTCTCTGGTAAATACTACGGCTGCAGGGAATAAATTATATTCCTTTCCGCGTCACTAGCCCACAAGCAGTAAATAATCGTCCAATGTTAATTTATGTAATGGCAGGTATTAATCTTTTGAAAGGAAAGTTTGACAGAAAAACACTTGAGTGTTTCATAAATGTGTGTGGAAGGAATAAAAACCTTGATTATCTAGTTGGATTGGTTAAGACGCCTGCATACAGGGGTACTTTTTGTGTTCTTTTATCATGCAAAAAACAACATAGCAGTTACTCTCATATTTACGATCATTAGAAACGTACCACAAAGCCAAATAATAAAAAAAGGTATCTAACATGAGTTGTACGACCCTGTGACTTACAGCATTGACCTGAATTTCCTGAAGTGAGAGGTAGTTTGTTTCTAATCTGTTTTCATGTGGGTTGAGGCAGCATTTGGAAACACATTTGGAAAATCAGTCTCAATAATAGTATATTGTGGGCTGAGAACCCCAAAAGACCACCTTACTCTGAAAAGTGAGTTTCTGTCTGCATTTATACTTTAAAGAACAGAAACACAAGAACTTGTATTATTTTTTCCTTTCACTGTAAAAATACATTATTAAAACATGGTGGATCACAGGTGCAAATGGAAATGCTGTTGCTTCTTACCTTAATGCTCTTCTTTAGTAGCTCAAATTACCATTCACAGGGATTCAAGTTTGCTTTTAAGGCTTAGATCCCAAAGTAGCTTGTTGTGTATAACACTTTGTATGAAATGTCTTTTGCAGATGGTGGAAGAGTGGGTTGCCTGCACGCAGACTGTTACCACAGGCTGAAGAATACAGGTGTAGTCATAGGGTTAATGTGGATTTTCAGTCCAAATCCTACTTCAGTCTGCAGTTTCACTGGAATGGGTGAACTGTTCCAACTGGCCAAGACTGCTGGTTGTGCAGACAGAATCCCACCGAATGGGAATTTTAGGGGGGTGTGAACTGCAGGTTTCTCTGGAAAAAAGCGTGCTACTGTGTGTTCAGACCTGGTGCTGAAAACCTTTACTTAGGGGAATAGTCTTTGTGAATCCCAAGGGAAGGTGCTGTTGCAGCTCGTGTTCATGACTGGCACAGTCCGGCCTCTTTCCTGTGTCACTGTGTTCTGTGTGTCAGTGAAAATTTAGCAAGTGCTGAAGAAGCCACTATTTAAATATGAATGTGTACATCATTCAGAGCAATGGTTATTGATCATCTCTGACCCACAAGACTTAAGCATAAACAGTGCATCTGACATTAGGAGGGTGTGGGATATATGTGTTTCCATGATATCGAGTCCCATATGGAGATAAAAGTGTAGGAGAACTGTTTGCCTAACTTTGTCAGGGATCTTTGTGCACACTTAAATCCTCCTGAGCTCAATGGTCCTTCTTCTCCCTGTGTTGCAGATGTTGTGCAGACATAATGCCCCTGTCTGTTCTACCAGCCTAGAGAATATGCTTTATCTCACTGGAAGTTAGTGAATTTTGTTAGCATATTATATTGCCAAAGAAAAATATAATCTTTGTTTGTATTTAACCTCAGCTCATTTAAACCACATCAGAGGTGGCTCCCTCTCAGTTGCCTGTTGGTGCAAATGGGTCAGGGAAGCACCGGGTCTTTTGTGACTATGACTTCTAATGTTTTTAAAGGGTATTTAAATTTGGTGACTCACTTTTTTTTAAAGCTAGAAAACCCTGCAACATATCCTGCTTCTGCATTTTATCTGGGTGCATGTAGAAATGGAGATACTTGGAAGAAATGCCACAACTGCCTTAACAAAACGCAATTTGTGTCATGGGGGATTACATATATTCATACTAGAAGTTTTCAGCTACGTTTATCTTTCATCAATGCAGTATAAAATAATTCTGCTTGTGTTATGGGGAAAGAGTAACTGGCCCTCTGTTTGGCGTGTATCTCCTCTTACTAAAAACATCCAGGACTGACACTGGCCTCACAGCTCTGGCTCCGAGCTGCTCTCAGGCTTGCTTCTCACGTGCCATGCAGCTTGCAGGGTTTCAGATCAAGGTGATTGTGATGTCTTATGAACAGCTTCAGTTGAGAAATAGCTACTTCAAGGAGATTTTTACAGTAAACAAATATCGTGAGGTTGATTTGACGCACTGGATTCTGAGATTTGGGAGGGATAGCTTGAAAGATAGTATTATTATCATAATCATCATTATTATTTTTACCATTATTATTCCCCCAGACCTACTCCTGATTTGCCAGGGGATCTAAGTTTCAGACTTCAACTCAGTACAGGTCCAGATGTAAGCAACGTTTCCCCATCTTACTGCTAAATTGTTTAACCATTTAGCAAAATCTAATAAATCCATTTTGGTGATTATTTTATGACCTTTTGATTAATAACAAGTAGCAATAACAGCATTTGGGGTTTGGTTTGGTTTTTGTTTTTTTTTTTTTTAAATGACTGAAATTTGAGAAATATGCATGAGATACACATCAAAATTTGCTTTCCTTTAAAGTGGGAAGAATGAAACTTTTTATGACTTAGAAAATGTGGTGACGAGAAATAACGCCAGCTTGATTTCCACATTGTAAATAAGGACTTGTTAGTCAGATGGTTAATATTAGGAAATGGGAAAATACTCTTCTATGAAAAAAGCTGTATCTATTGAAAACTTTGAAGTAAATTAAATGAAACCTTAGAAATAAAATAAAAACCACAATTTCTTCTATTCAGGTAGCAAACGTTTCTCTCCAAAAATAAATGTAGATCTCCCTGTATTATTTAAGTATCAATATAGGTGACGTTCTGGTTGTTCTGGAAGTTACTTCTGCTTGCTTTCTGAAGAAGAGGGAAGAGTCACTCTTCAGCAACGACCACTAAAAGTCTTCTTCTAGATATTCACAGGGTCGTGTCCCCCCGCAAAACACAAAAGCAGGAGGAAGCCCCCCGCTCCCCATTGCGGTATATTCTGGGGCCGTTGTTGCGTAGCCCCCGGCTCTGCCCCGCTCCCTCATCGGGAGCGCTCGGTGCCCGCTGCCGGGGGCAGCCACGGCCAGACCGGGGGGCTGGGCTCCCCCGGGGCACCGGGAGGCTCGCCCCGACCGGCGGGCCTGCAGTGAAAGCGCCCCAAATCCCCCAAACCATGGCTTTGTTTGCTCCCGTTATGTTTTACTTCGCCCAACCAGGCACCACGCTGGAAACAAGCGCCCGGCGCTGGCGGGAGCGGCGCCGCCGGTGCGTGCGTGGGACGGGACGGGAGCAGCGGTACCGGCCGGCTGCGGGGGGCCCGGCCCGGGGGGCGGCCCGCAGGTCCCCCAGCCCCACACGGCGACCCCGGCGGGGCGCGGGCCCGCGGCTCCGCGGCGGAGGAGCCCCCGGGCCGGGCCCGGTCAGCGCTGCGGGCGGAGCGGCCCCGCCGGCCGGCAGGGAGCGGGGCGCCGGCCCTCCCGACTCTGCCGTCGCGCCGGTTCGTCCCTCTTCCGTGGGCTTGGCTGGTTGCTTTTGCTTTCCTGCCGCCCGTCCTTCCTGCCTTCTTGCTCATTCTTTCTTTCTCTTTCTTCTTTCCTTCTCGCTTGCTCTTTTCCTCTCTTTTTTCCTATTATTTCGCTCTTTCTTTCTCTTTTATTTTCCTTCCTTTCTTTCTTTCTCTCCCTTTCGGTTTCTCTTTTCCTAGATTTTAATCCAGTTCATCTTTAAAAAGAGTAAGTGGTGAAATCATATGGCTGCGGGCGAAATACCGATTAATGAATTCAATGTCTGTGCTAGTAGGACTGCTTTCCCCTTCCTATCGGTAATTCCTGGCTCCATCATGTTGGAGGGAGGGAGGAATGACCCGGGAGTCACTCGGGGCTGGAGGGCTGGATGTCTGCCTGTACCCCGATACCTGTTGCAGACCCGAAGTGGGTCACGCAGGGCCACGCATTTGCCTCTGTGGAAATCCCTTGTTCCCAAGGCAAACGCGCTCCACCAGTCCGAGCCTCGGGTCGGTGAAGCCCTCACAGTTTCTTTCCTGCAGCAAAACTCCCGGTGGAAATCTATTGGGATGCTGCTGGAATTAATCATCGCTGGTGTTTTTACAAGTAATTAACGAGGATTAGACGCTTCGTTTTGAAATGGGGCTGTTAACGACGGGGGAGGTGGCGAAGGGAGATGCGAATTTCCCCTCCCGTGGGTGAGATTTGCAGGTGGGCGCGGGGGAGCCGGCCCTGCCCTCCCCGTCGGCAGCACGGCGGGGTATCGCCAGCCCTCTCGGAGGTGCATCCGAAATTCGATTGCGATCTTTATAATCATTAACAAAAAAAAAAAAAAAGAAGGGTAACGCACGCCTTTCCCTCCCGCCTGTCTGCAGGGGGGGACCAGCCGGTCCCCGCCGCCGCGGCCGGCTGGGGGCGTGGGGGGCAGCCCCCGGGCCGCCTGCCCTCGGCCCCTGGCCTACCCCGCTGCCAGCAGCATGTGCTAGCCTG
This sequence comes from Falco peregrinus, assembly GCF_023634155.1. Classification (NCBI taxonomy): domain Eukaryota; kingdom Metazoa; phylum Chordata; class Aves; order Falconiformes; family Falconidae; genus Falco; species Falco peregrinus. Next base: position 9,472,717 of record NC_073732.1, on the reverse strand, counting down.
GAGTGGCAGCTGTAGTATCGCTTACTGGAGGGTCTGGTAGTAATCAGAAAGGTGAGGAGTTAGTGAAATACATGTTGTATTTATTGCCATTTTACAGGGAGAGAGAGGGCGGCCGGTGCCACAAAGGGAGCCATTTGTAGGCTTAAGTGCTCCAGCCTTGTCCCACGGACAGCATCGCCGGCCTGCGGGGAAGGGGATGCCGGCCCGGCCCGGGGACCCCCTCCCAGCCCGGGGCACGGCCGCTGCCTGGGCCGCGGGCAGCTGCCGCCGAAGGCCGGAGCCGTCGGGCGGGGGGGGGGGGGTGGGTCCCCGGGGTCTTTGCTCCCCCGAGGCCCCGGCGGCGGGGGCCACCTCGGATCTCCGCACCAGCGGGACCGCTCTGCCTTCACCCGCCGCGTTCCCTTTGCCGTGGCGCTGGCAAAAGCGATCCCCGCGGATGTACCCTGGGAAGAAAACTCCTTCCGAGGGGCAGCGGCACAGAGCCTCCCTTCCCCCTCCACCCGGACAGCGGGGGTCGCCTCAGGGGTGCCTGGGGTGGTTAAGGGGACCTGGGGTGTCCTGTCCCCTGTCCCTGCCCTTACACGGAGCCTCCTCCCGTGCCGAGCCGCCCCTGCTCGGGCTGCCGAACGCGCTGTGGCTGTAAATTGATGAAAATGTAACAAATCAAAAGGGGAGGAAAAAAAAATAATAAAAAAAGACGGTGCTGAGACGTGCGGATCGGACATAAAAGCGAAAGAAAAAGGTTCAAAGCTTTCGGTGATGACTTTTCAACCTTTATTTATGTGCCTATTAATGCAATATCCATCATGGAGATACGCATCTTTATCCTTTCAACTGATATGCTGGGAATCAATTGGATATGCAGATTACATTTCGTAAGTTTCCAAATGTTAATCTCCCCGGCCCTTTGCTGGTAATTTCTTTTTTCGCCAAATAGTATTATGTTTCTGCCACACAAAAAAAAAAAAAAAAAAAAGGCACCAAAACAATTAATCTTAAGGCTACTTGTCTCGAAATATTTGTTCGAGCCCAGGAGCCGGGCGGAGGGCGACGTTCCGGGGCCTTCCCGGGGCACCAGCACCCGGCCCGGGCTCCGCCGGGGCGGAGGAGCCTGCGGGCTCGGTGCGGCCCCGTGTCGGCGCCTGCCCCCGCCGTGCGGTGCTGGGCGAGGCGGGGGGCGTCCGAGCGGCTATTGCCCCCCGACCCTGGGGTGGGTCTGGCTCCCCCCCAGCGCTGAGCTCGGCCCGCCGCTGCCCGGCGGCTGGGTGAGCGGCCCGGCCCAGGGCCAGGCGAGCCCCGCACGTCCCCCCCCCGCGTCCCGCCGCCGGGGCGGTGGCTTCCCGGGGGGCTGCCCCCCCCGACTCACACGTAACGTCCCCGGCCACCGCTGAGACCATGGGCGGCCTGGAGAGGCTTTGCCCCGGAGGGCCCTGCTCGCCGGGCGGTGTGGCAGGGCGCTGGGTCTGCAGAGCTGCCTCTCGCTCCCGGCTGCCGCCGGCCCTGCCCCGTTCCGCCGCCCTCACCGCGGCCCCTGCTCAAAGCAGGACATTTATCGACCGTTCGTACTACTGTACACCCCCCACCCCTCTTTACTAGAACGGCATGGAATTTTCTCTGCTGTGGCGTTTTACAGGTCGGCGTCGAACCCTGGTCGCTCTCCTCCGAAAAAGTCGGTACCGGTTTGATTTAACCCGCCTCCTTTCTGGCCGGCAGCGGGGATGGACCCTCTTAACGGGGGGCTCACGGTCGGGCTGGGCCAGCGATCGCTGCGAAGACCGCAGCCCATTCCGCAGCCCCCAGCGCCCTGCAGCCGTCCGCGCCACCGGGCAGCCGCTTGCGGGCCTTGCCTGGCCCCGGCCGCCGCGGTCGGGCGGTGCGAGATCCCGCAAAAGGCGCAAACCCGCTCCCTCTGTAGGAAGGGGAAGAGGAGGGAAACCCGTGGAAGGAGACATCAGACAGCGGGTGAGACCGAACCGGCCGGCCCCGGGGCAGCCCGGGCACCCCAGACCCAGAGGGTGCCTGGGAGGTGTTTGCGGCAAGGGCAGCGTGCAGCTCGACCCAGAGATCACAGACACCCATACACGCCAGCCTTTCCTTCTCTCTTTTTCTTTCTTTCCTTCTTCCCTTCCTTCCTTCTTTTCCTTTCCTTTCCTTCTTTCTTTTTTTCTTTTTTCTTTTTTCTTTTTTCTTTTTTTCTTTTTTCTTTTTTCTTTCTCTTTCTTTCTTTCTTTCTTTCTTTTCTTTCTTTCTTTCTTTCCTTCCTTCCTTCCTTCCTTCCATCCTTCCTTCCTTCTTTCCTTTCTCTTTCTTTCCTGCCTTCTTCTTTCACTTTCTCTCCTTTGCTCTTTGATTTCTTCCTCTCTGCTCCTCTCCTTCCTTCCTTCTTTCCTCTTTCCTGCCTTCCTTCTTTCTCTCTTTCTCTCCTTTGCTCTTTGATTTCTTCCTCTCCGCTCCTCTCCCAGGCACACGTTTCTATTTACGAAGCTGCACTCTCCCCTTCACCTCCCCTGCAAATAGTTAGGCAGAGAATTCCCTCCGAAACCCTTAGGAGAAATTAATGTATGCGTACAAACCCGGAAACAGTATAATTGATTTATTTCTAATAGAGGAGAAACCAGTAGTGTTATCGTTCAGAAATGATTGCCTGTGTTCTTAATGGCTCTAATTTTCACTGTCCATTTGATGTGCTGCAGGTTTAATATAGAGTGCTTACTAATCCAATTAAAAGTGCACCTGGCCTGGAAGAGCTCTGTAATTAGCAGGAGCATTTTTAGCTATTTCCACTGGAAAACCGTGAAATCATCTCTGCTGGCCTAAAGGACTGTAATATGGGGGTGGGGGCGAGGAGGGGAGGGAGGAGCGGGCCAGGCATTCGTGCCTAATCTTTTTGCCTTGAATTTCTAACAGTTCCCGCGCGGCAGGATGCGGCCGCTCCGTCGCGGCGCGCCCGGTGCCTGGTAGCGCAGGACGAGAGTAGGTGGGTGACACACCGCCTCCCCCGCCCGGCCCGGGAGCCCGGCCTGGGGGACCGGGGGGCTCGGGGGGCTCCGGGGAAGCGGGGATCGCCGGGGGGCGGCGGGGTCCCCGGGGCAGCCTGGAGGCGCCGCGGGTGGGGGGGGCGCCCCTGCACCGGTGCGATCGGCCCTTGGCCTCCGCGGGAGCGGCGGCCGGGTCCCGGTGCGGCTCGTGGCACCGGACGGCGCGAGATGGGCCTGCCCCGAGCGCGGCACGCGGGCCCACGCGCGCGCACACGCCACGCAGACGGACGCGCGTCGCTGAAGGAGCGGGGGAAGGTAACTCACAGCAGCTGCCAGGCCCGCCTCATGCCAGGGCCGAGGGGCTCCGCTCCTCCTCCTGCGCCCCCGAGGGGCCGAGGCAGCCCCTCCGCGCCCCTCCTCGCGTGGACGTGGGTCACGGCCGAGCACCGACGGCGCCCAGCCCCTGCGGCCGCGGGTGGGGAAGGCTCCCGTTCCCACGGCGGGGGCCGCAGCGGGGCCGGGGGGCAGGGGGGCGGTGGCGGGGATGCTCTTCTCCTCGTACGCGCTCCCGTGCGTCCCCGCTCCCCGTCGCGTGTTTCCCAGGCACGAATTAAATCTTAAATAGCTTCGTCTTGTTCTTTTGGGGTTTGGTTTGGTTGGGGGTTTGTTGGTTTCTTTTTTTCTCTCCTTTTTTTTTTTTTTTTTAAATAACACTTCCGTCGCCTGCCTTCCTCGAGTAAAATACGCGTGGCGCAGAGCGCGGTGCCAGGGGTCCGCTGGGAGCCCCCCCGAGCGGCTCCGGGTGCCGGGGCGGTGCGGCTGCCTCGGCGCCCCCTCGGCCGGCGGCCGCGCTCCGCTGCCCGGCTCCAGCCGCGCCTCCCCGGGGCCGGGCGTTCGCGGGGCTCGCTGGAGGTTGTCTCCAAGCTCCGGCCATCGGGGTGCTTTGTACAACACACACGCGGTGTAAAATACGCCCTGACTTTTACCGCGCTGCCAGCTTTTCCTGCCGACCCGTCCCTTGCCCGTGCGGGAAGCTGCCCTGGGCAGAGCAGCGGCCGCTGCGCCCTCGGGGTTTGCGGGTTATTTTAACGCGTTTACAAGGGGGTGGCAGCCGCTGGGTTTGGGGGCAGAACCACGGGCCAGACGCTCCCGAGCGTGCGGGACACGGGCGGCTGCGGGATCCTCCGCCCCGGCACCCCGGCGGGAGCCGGCCGGCAAACGCCGCGTTCCCCGGGCGCAGCTGCCTGCGCCGGGCCGCTGCCCTTCCCCTTCCCGCTCCCGCTGCCGGGCGGACGGGGCGGACTCCCTCGTTATTCCGGCTCCGGGGTTCCGCCTAAATAACGCGAACCCCCGCCCGCCCCGGGGCCGGTACCGGCCCCGAAACGATTGTCCTGCCCGTGAAGTGGAAGCGGAGAGGGAGCCCAGAAAAACATTGTTTGGCTCGTTTCAAAGGGGGGAAACCTGAACGATTCTCATCCTTTTGATTGATTAAGGTCTTGAATAACTTGAAGCTCGGGAGTGACAGTTACTGAATAGACTATTGCAAATAAAGAGCACTGTGGAAAGCTGGGCTGGCACTTCAGAGTGTAAAGGAGGCGAGTTTGCTGGCACTTACCAAGTTATAAATAAAAGGCCATGCACAATAGTACCTTCTTTAAGGACAGACAGTCTTTACAACACTCCTGGCGTCATATCCTGCTGTGGTCACTTCAGCTCCTAGGCAGACTTTACCTCTTTTATTTTTCCAGCAGTTTAGTTTGAATACAACAATAAATTCCTGGGAACAAACGCTTGTTAGTAAGACTTTAACACGCACCGCCTCGCACCCGTACACACCCGCATACACACCCCCGTGCACAGGCGTGTGATGCAGGGACACTCTCGTCCCATCGATTTTTTAAGGCAGAAATCCCCACGGAGATCTCACTGGCAGCTCTCCCTCCAAAACCGTTAGCACTGTTTGGTCCAGAGACCTTTCCTCGGGACGCCGAGAGATTTGGGCGCAAAATAAATAAGCAGAAGGACGGACGGGAAGAAGAAGCATTTTCTCTCACAAAAAAAACCAACCCAAAACCCAAAACAAACCAAAAACCCAAACAACAAAACGAAACAAGAAAAAGAAGGGAGATTGGTCCCCTCTACCCCCCACCACTGGTGCTCGGGGGAGCGGAGCCAGGAGACAAAGCACTTTACGGGCAGGGAGGTAGGGCTGCCCCTCCGTGCCCGGCAGCCTGGCGGGGGCGGGTGGCGGCCCCGCCGAGCCCCGGGGTGACACGGGGTCCTTGCGGGTGCGGGATCCGGGCCGCCTCCGGCTGGTGCTCCTTTCCCCGGGGCCCGGGCAGCCGTCGGGGCACGGAGCAGCTCCCCGCCGCCGGCCGCTCTTTGCCGGCGGGGACAGCTTGGGGCCGAGCCGTGCCGTACCGCACCGGGCCGTGCCGGTCACGCTGCCGCCGCGCCGGCCGGGGCGATGCGGGAGAGCCGCCTGGCTCGCCCAATCAGCGGGGGCGGCGCGGCCGGGCCGGGCGGCGGCGGCCAATCGCGGCGGCGCCGCCGCGGAGCCGCGCCGGGGACGGAGCCGATAAATGCTCCCGGCCCCGCGGCCGCCGCTCCCCGCCGCACCGGGGACAGCGCCGCCGCCGCCCCCCGCCCCCGCCCGCCCCTGCGCCCAGCCTCGCCGCCCGGCGGGGCTCCGGCCCCGGCCCCTGCCCTCCCGGTGCGGGGCAGCGCGGGTCACTGACAAAGGGGCAGCGGCGGAGCTGCCTCCTCCCCGCCCCCCGGCGGCATCCCCCACCCCCTCCCGGGACCACTCCTGATTCGGTGGGACCGGCTGACAGCGCGGATCTCTCCTAGATCAGCCCTCACCTGGATATAACCCTGCCGGGCAGCCGCCGCGATGACAACTCTGGCTGGAGCTGTCCCCAGGATGATGCGACCCGGGGCCGGGCAGAACTACCCCCGCAGCGGGTTCCCGCTGGAAGGTAAGGCCGCGCCCGGGCTGCTCCACTCGGGGACGGGAGGGCTGCCCGGTGCTGGGAGGCCGGGGCGCAGCGACACCCGCCAAGGGCCGGCGGACGGAGCGCAGCCGGGCGGCCCGCGCGGCCCGCGCCCCCGGGCTGTCAGAGCCGCCGTCCCGGGACGGGCACGGCTGGGGCCGCTGCGGGCAGGCCCGGCTGCGGGCCGGCGGCTCTGGCCTCGCACCCCGGGCGCCGTCCGTCCCTTCCGACTGGCGGGAGCGGGGAGAACCGGCCGGGAGCTCGGCGGCGCAGCGGAGCCTCAACCCGCTTTTTAAGCAGAGCGAAGGGAGCGGTTTGGGGAGCCCAAAGTTGGGGGGAAAAGTGAGGAAAAAGTTAAATTTTTTTTTAAATTAAATAAAAGCCACGCGAACGAAATCGAAATGAACTCGAGGGACGGGGGCACTCCCGGGGCGAACGGCGGAGCGGGAGCCGCGAGTGCCGGGACCCCGCAGGCTGCGGCCCCGGGGGGGGGGACGGGCGGACCCCACCGCCGCGCCCCGGCCGGCCGGGCAGGGCGCGGGTGTCCCGCACCGGCCCGCCGCGCCGCGGGAGCCGGGCGAGCCCTGACCCCCGGCTCCGGTGCGGATGCAACAGGTGAAGCCGCCCCGCCGCCGCCTCGTCCGGCCCGCCGGGGAGGCAGCGAGGGCTCCGCGGGAGCCGGCGGGCTCCGGGCGCGCTGCGGGGCGGCTGGGCGGGCGGCGGGGGGGTGTGGGGGGGCGGCGAGTTGCCTTTTACAGAAAAGCAACGACAAAACTACAATAACAAAAAAAGACGCAGCAGGATCCGAAGGAGACGTTAACGCCATTTCCCCCTCCTGCCTCCCCTCCCCTCCTTTTCTAGTCTCTACTCCTCTAGGCCAGGGCAGAGTCAATCAGCTCGGAGGAGTGTTTATCAATGGCAGGCCTTTACCCAACCATATCCGACACAAGATAGTGGAGATGGCCCACCATGGCATAAGGCCCTGTGTCATCTCTCGCCAGCTGCGAGTGTCCCACGGCTGCGTCTCCAAAATTCTCTGCAGGTACCAGGAGACGGGCTCCATCCGGCCGGGGGCCATCGGCGGCAGCAAGCCCAAGGTGAGCCCCCCGCGCCCGCCCGGAGCCGGGCAAACCCCGGCCGCGGCGGGGAGCGAGGCCCGACCGGCACCGAGCGCGGGGCGGCCGCGGCCGGCGGGAGGCGGCAGCCTGGCCGGGGACCGGGGGCACCGTGCGGGGACCGGGGTCGGGCGCAGCCAGGCACCGGGCACAGCTCACGGCACCGCCTGTTGCTCTGAAACTTTCCGAGGCTTTCAAAAATCTTGTTGGGAGTTCGTGGCAATTAATTTTTTTTTCCAATTCAGAAAATGCAATTTGGAAAAATACCTTCTCAAACGAAAGCGGGGAGAGGGGGGTGGTTTCCCGACGCCCGGCGCGGCCGGGGGACCGATCGCTCCGGTGGCAGGGCCTGCCCAGAGCGGCGGGATCGGGCCCTCGCTTCTTTCGTTGCGAAGCGCAAAAACTTGACCTGCGTTTCTGTCCGCCTGCCTGCTGCTCCTGCTCTTCCTCTGCGCGTTTTTCAGCTCGCTCCAAAGCTGCGTTATTTAGAGTTACACCGCTAGAAAAGTTTGGGCTCACAATAGTGCAAATATGGATTCTTGTCTTCCGATCAGCCTCCCCCTCCTCTAGCTTTTCATTCCCACAAAAGCGAAGTAAAGGCTTTAGTTTCTGTCGCAAGTTGCTGCTACATTTTTTACCCCCTTTGTTGCTTCTAAGGTAGCAATGCCCGAACTTTCCCTTTGGGTGTTAGGGAGTCTAGGTGACTAGAGGTAACTTTTTAGAAGGGTGATTTTTTTAGAAGCGTGTTAGCCGAACGAAAGGCTATTCCCAGGCGGGAGACCTTTGTTTCGTTCGGTTTCGGCTTGATTTTACGTTGGCGAGGCCACGGGAGGCACCCCCGGCGCTCGGACCTATCGGCAGTTCGGTCACGCCGCTTTTTCTTTGGCGCTGCAAACTTTATTCAGCCGAAACTTCCACAGCTTGGAGCTTCGCTGACAGAGACCCCTCCTCTAATTTCCCCGGGATTTTCTTCTCTGCCGCACGGCAGCCGGTGCTGCCTAATTCGGGATTTTTTCTCGCCGAGGGCTCGATCCCACCTTTCCCCGACAGCCCCGGTGGTATTCCCGGGAGGTTTCCCTTCCCCCGGGGGTTGCGTGCCTTCCGCCGGCCCAGGGGTGCCTCTTCGGTCCCCTCTGACTTTTAACCTGCCCGGCCCCGGGGTGCTTCGCGGCGGGGTTGCGAGCGGGGTCGGCGCTGGCTGGCGGCGGGGCGGGGCGGCGGGCAGGCTCCGGCCGCACCGGGGGTCCCGGCGGCGGCAGCCCGGGCTCCCGCGGCCGCTCCCGGCCCTGCAGACCCTGCCCGCTCGCCTTGTCTTCACTGAAGCAGGTGACGACGCCGGATGTTGAGAAGAAAATCGAGGAATACAAGCGGGAAAACGCGGGCATGTTCAGCTGGGAGATCCGGGACAAGCTGCTGAAGGACGGGGTGTGTGACCGCAACACGGTGCCGTCAGGTACGGGCGGCGGGGGGCTCGGGCCGAGGGCCGGCGTGGGCGGCGGGGGCAGCCCTGTAGTCTGCGGGAGCGGAGCCCCGGCCGGGCTGGTGCCCGTGGAGCCGTCGGCGTTAGCACGCTGGTGCCGGCAGGCGCGTCCCGGGAGGGTTCCTGCTCTCGGCGGGGGTGTTTTCAATTAAATGGCAACTGCAGCCCCCTCCCCTCCTCCTCCCCCCGCTTCCCCGCCGGGCTGCTGCCGCAGGACGGCTCGGGGCTCGCCGGGGACCCGGAGCTGGGAAGCGAAGGCGGGAAGCAGCTCCCGGTGCCGGTGCCGGCGGATTGCTTGCTGGACGGGGGCGGGGGGGGGGCTGCGGAGCCGGGCGGTGTTTGTGCGGGTAGCCGTGGGCTTTTCTCATCACCCACGGCCCGAGCCTGGGGGGGGGGAAAAATTCTTGCGGGGCCTCTGTGCCAGCACTGGCGTGCGGTGCGGGACGGTGCCTCGGGAAACCCCCGCGGGGAGGGGAACGGGTAGCGCTACCGAAAGTCCCGACTGGCAGCAGCAGCCGGGGGGGGACGGGACGGGAAGGGATGACGACGGGGGATGTGGGACAGCGGCACTGATGCAGGGCTCGGCTCCACGGCCCGGCTGCCGCGGGGGGCTGCTGGGGGCGAGCCCGGTCACAGCTCTGCGCTCCCCCCGAAGTGAGCTCCATCAGCCGCATCCTGCGGAGCAAGTTTGGAAAAGGCGAGGAAGAGGAGGCCGAGCTGGAAAGGAAGGAGGTGGAGGAAGGTGACAAGAAGGCCAAGCACAGCATTGATGGCATCCTCAGTGAAAGAGGTAAAGTCCCATTTCCTCCCTCCTGCTCTCCGTGGAGCCCTGGGACTGGCCAGTGCCAGCCCCAGAGCTGGTGGGTATCGCTCCCCTGCTCCCGGAGGTTGTCCTGAGGCCGGTGCAGCAGGAGGTGTAAGGCGAGGAGCTAGCCTGACAAGGTGGCTAGCACATCCCATCCCGTTGCCTCACCGGTACGACCCTGCAATGTGTGGGAATGGTGCAGAGGTGGGAGCAAAGATGGGGGTTGCCGCTGGTTTGGCCTTCAATAGTAGGGAAGGAGGCCAGGGAGCAGGGGAGGGGTAGAGCCGGCTGCAGAGCCCCTGGCCCGGCCACGCAGGGGCTGCTTTCCCAGCCCAAGCCAAGCAAAAGGCCGCAGGAGAGGTGGATGTAGCCAAAGGCTGTGGATTCTTGAGTCTCTGTGGCCGGCATGCAGGGCAGGGAGCTGTGCATTTCATTCTTTCTCTTAAAACCGCTGGGAAAATCTTGTGTTGGTGGTTGGCCGGGGCTGTGAGGAGGTTGCAACCTGAACAAGGCGGAGGTAAAGTGCTGCTCCAGGGGGGAGGCAGCTGCTGCCCCCGCTGTGGTTGTGCCCGGCGCCCCGGCCAGGCTGGAGCAGAGGGGCAGGCAAGGGCTCAGCTGGGCGGCCTGTGCCTGGAAGTGGCTGCCCAGCACAGGCACAGGCACTGGAGAAGGCGAGACAAAAGTACCAAATGAGCTGGTCAAACATTTGTACAACTTTTCCAGCTTTTACAAAGAAGGCCTTCTATACACAATCTACACTTGGAGATGAACTTGGAAAACAAAGAGGGGGGAGTCCATTGAAACTCACACTTTGGCTTTGCACAGACAAAGCTTCAGCTAGCAGCAGCTTGATGTGAACAAAAGAAGGCAACCTTTTTATAATTCAAGGAGAAAAGAAGAGAAAACAGCCCCACAAAAGGCTGAGAAAAGACATTATGGGCTTGCAATGAGGGATGAATTATTCAATGAGCCCCTAATAGCTGATGCTCCACGCAGTTTTATGGACTCTGCTGTGGAAAAAGTAGCTGTTTCTACCTAGAAAATGTTTCTAGCATTTCTAGACATCTAGAGATGCCAAGTGCCATTCAGGAAGGACAACCAAAACCTGTTCTTTAACAGTAGGATATCTCCTTGTTGTGCAGGAACAAACCCAAAAGCACACCCGAAACTTGGTTTTCAACTCTGTTATTAAAGATTCCAGGGAAGCCTCATCTTCTGCCTGTCTGTGTTTGTGCAGATGTATTTAAAACAAACAGGCAGAAGATGCTAACCAAGTCAAAGGTGAAGGCCAGAAAGCACAGTCTGATTGCGCAGTCTAGCTGCCCCGGTATGATGAGTTCAGAGCTTCCTCCAGTATCTCCTTCGGCAGAGGACTGTCCCGAGAGGGGTGCGCAGCAAGGGAAACTCGGTGCCCTAGTTGTTGAAATAACTAGCGTTTCTGCCTTCCTGAATTTCTCAACAGAGATTAGAAACAGAAGATAGGAAGCCTTGATAATCTCCCTGCTTTATGGAACAAAGAGTAATTAATTGAGACTGCAAGAGAAAAAATATTATCGATATAACCCACCCCTCTACTTCTCTTTGAAACAGTCTTCCTGTTCTTTGAGTCCCCGCTTTTTAAAGTGGGGCTCCTGATCTGCCATAAATCAGTGTCTGGGCAAACGGCTGCTGCCCTCCAACCCCGGGGGAGCCCTGAGACTCTTGTGGGGAAAGCGCTGAGGCTGGCTGTGCCTTGCTGCAAAGGGGGGGGCTGGCTTGTGCCCCCACCACAGTTGTATGAGGAAACTGCATTCTGCCCTCCTGCGTACCCTCTCCTCGCTTTCTGTGGACACAAGTGTCCTACTTTGCTTTTGAGTTCAGTCAGTGGCAAAATTCCCCTTGACTAAATGGGGTAGCGCAGCCCTATCCTGTCCTTGCACATGCAGGATTTTGCTGCATGAATGTGGTCGAGCAGTTCCGTGCAAACGGCCGCTTGATAATCCCGTCTGTTCTGTGACAGTGCCTTGGAAGGTTTGGCAGTTGGAGGGAGAGTGTGCTCTTCTCCCCAACCCGCCCCCCCCCCGCCAGCAACGCCTGCTCCCCCTCCTTGACTAGCAAGCTGTTGCTTAATCTTATTACTGGGGTGGCTGGGATGCTGCGGTGTGAGAGCTGCTGCTTGAGAAAGGATTTGTTACCATACACATACCTTATGTATAGTGTGGTACTACAGGGACGACACAGCAGTAAGCTCATGACAAGAAAAAAATAGCTGTAAAATAAGTCCATCACTACTTGGTGTATCTGGCCAACAAAAAGGTTTTGCTTCAGCTCCCATTGCCAGCAGAGGAGCTTCGATTTCACTCCATCTATAAAAGTCATCAGGTCAGATCCTGCTCTCTTACTGAAATAACTGGCAGCACTCCTGGGGATTTTGATGCTGCAGGATCATATTTGCCTGCGCCCACCAGCCTGGCTGCAAGGCTGTGGCAGGGGGTGCCTGCTGACAGGGTGCCTTGGATGCCCTCTCTGACACTCGGGTTGCTTGCAGGACATCCGAAGGTTACCCCGGTGGTGTGCAGCAAAACCCTTGTGTGGCAGGGCTCTCCATGGGAGCACTTCACATTACGGCATGAAAAAAGCCTGAAGTCTTTTGCAATATGAGTAATTTTTATAGCTCTGGTCTCAGAGGCTCAAGGTGTTCCGGTAGCAGGAGTGTGGGTGCAGGGAGACGTAAAGGAAGGCTGTGGGACAGGTCAGAAAGCAAATCCTGGGGCTGAGTGTGGAGCAGGGAATCGCTCCCCTGCTCAGGAGCACACAGTGCTGGGTGTTTGCTGACATTGCCCGAAATCCCCTCCTCTCCATGGGCATTTGGGTGGCTTGGGGAAAGATGTTTTTTTTCCAAGGGCAAGGATAACAGCTGTCGTTTTAATGGTACCTAATTCAAGATTTGGGGAGTACTTAGAGCAGAGCGGGACTAGAGAGAAGAGAAACATGGTTGTTTTGAAAAATGTGCAATAGAAGTGGTATGTCATGTGGCTTGGGATTTCTCCCATCACATATATAAATGCAGGTAAACTTCCCTGTGCCCTGCTGTGATTCTGTTTCAACCTCTGTTCATGGACACTTAACTATGATTCCCTCACCGGCATTTACAGATGCTACGTGCACAGCCCACTTTGCTGTATTTCGGCACTTCTGTCAGTGTCACCCCCTACCCTGACTTCGGGCTTATATTTAAAAGCAATCTTGATTGTCACAGTGCCTATTGGGAAGCACCCAATTCTATAATGGCATATCTGTATTTCTGCATGTGTGATAAATTTTTCTTAAAGGCATAAGCTATAAATAACAAACATGGGAGAAGAACTTTTGTGCCTTTATATGGCACATCAGGGCATATTTTTAGCACAACCGCTACAGAAGAGGGAGTTGCTTGTACCTTTCACGGGAGTTGTGTGCGGCATGGTTTGCTGACTAATCTCATAACCCCCTCCATCAGATAGCTGTTGTTTGCTGGCAGAAACCGGTGGCTGTGGTGCTCAAGCGACGGGGTGTAGGGCTGCTCCTGGGGCTGCTGTGAGCGGGCGGAGTGGGCTGGGGGGGGGGGGCCGGGACCCCCCTGCCCGGCCTCAAAGGGGGCCTCTGTTCCCGGCCAGCGGAATTGGCCCCCGGGCCCTGTCCTGGCGGATCCTCCCCCAGTCATGCGCACCCGTCCAAAAAGGGCCCTACTCATCCCCAGCCTCTACCCTTGGCTGTACTGAGAGCAATTCAGGCTACAGCAGACTAAATTGCCTCCTTTATTTCCCTCTTACTTTCATCTTGGACCAAACCCTTCCCCCCTCTCCCTCCCCTTCCTCTTTTCTTTTTTTCTGTGTGCCTGAGGCTCACATTAATACAATTTCGGCACCACCCCTATTTTTGTGTGTGTATGTGGGGCGTTTGAAGCGGGGGGGTGGGGGGGAAGGACCTTAGCACAAAAGCCCTGCTCAGCAGCTAGAAAGTTCAAGCTGCTGCTGCTTCTCTAGCTGTGTGATGCTTTTCCTGTTTGTGAGTTTTGGGAAACATTTTTGCTTTGTACTGTAATGGAATTAGAGGACAGATGCTGACTGTAAATGGGACACGCGACTACCAGCCCCTAGCTTAAATATTTAGATGCAATGTTACAATTACTGACTTGATGCACAGGCTTTGAAGTGGTGGCACATGATCTAAAGGGTAGCTGGGGCTAGATGGGCTTGCAGATGTTTTGATTAGGGTTGGTCAGTATCACGCAGCCGGTTATTTTTAGGTTGTTAAACTAATAAAGGCAGTTTATTAAGGGACGGGATTAACATGCAGGCACCAGATACCACTTTTGAGTTGTGCCATTCATTTCTGTGTCATAGGCTGTTGGGTTAGTGGCCGGTGCATGGGACGAGGCAGGTGCTGAGTTAGGTTTTGGCTGCGATTTTCTGATGTAGGGCTCGTGTGGATTTTGCTGCAGCAGCTTGTCCCAGGGCACAGCGGTAAGAGGACTTACTGGCTGTGTGAAATACTGTTGTGTCTTAGGCTGAGAAGCACAATGTGTTCCCTGGCTCAGCGTGCCCAGTAAAGATTCACTTACTGAAATGCGATGACTGTGGCTGCAGGCAATTATCTTCTTGAGACTGGAATTTTATACAGTACTTTACATATTTGGTCAGCAGCAGGTCTAAGAAATCGCCTTGTGTAACTTGAACAGAATTTTGTTTCTGAGCCTCTCAGAGCTGACAAGAAAATAGGGCTTAATTAAGAAAAACTCCCCGGTGACTCCAGGATTTGGCTCAAGGCAGAGAACACTAACAGATTTTTCTGTCTCTTCTCCCCCTTTCTTTCCTCATATCTCAGTAGCGTGTGAGAGTCCTGCCCTGGACAGAAGCGCCAGGCGCTGCATGGGTGCAGATGGGTGCAGGTGATGCCACGCAAGCCCCCACCACAGCTTTGTTTCTTCTGCCTGACCGGTCATCACTGTGGGGCTCTGGGCCAGGCTTCTGCTTCCAAATCATTATTCTGAGCTAATAATAATAACTGATGACCTCAACGATCAATAATGACCTCGCCATCAAGCCAGAAAGCCATGTCCCAGCGTGCTGAGCGTTTTCAGAAAGGTGCTAAATGTTTGTGTTTTGAGTGACTTGAGAGTGGGGTTTGCTGCTCCAGAGATGCCGGGAGCAGCCCATGCCCTCCTGTCTTGAAGGCGAGCTTGGGGACTTTGAGGAGAGTGCTAATTGTCAGACTAACTGCACGCTAATCGCCTTACATAAGCACTGGTAATACTTCCAGCTGTGGGAACAAAGGGTGTTACTCAGCATAGCAGCGGCGCTCTGAAGTAATTACAGAAACATCATATCCCTCGCTTGCAATCATGATTTCATTAATGGGGTTGCATGTTTTGCCATCTTAGGGACACTTTCTTTGACTTAAAAAGAGTCAGCGTCTATTCAAACAGAACTGCTGCGGGCATCCTTTCCAGTTCTTCTAATTGCATATATCTAGAACAAAGGCAAATGTTATTTTAGCAAATATCAGGATTTCTTCACCTCTGTTAACTTGAATTTGTACCCAAGTTTGCATCTTATTTGGTAGCTCTGACAGTTGATTAGATTTACACAGTGTTGTTCTGGAAAGGCTGAGGCAAGAAACATGGTGGGTCGACTTCGGTGTGGCTAGGACTTGCTCCAAGAATGTGATTTTTATCTTTGCCTTTTTGGATTCTCCTACAATTGCAAAATCCTTGACGTCAGCAGGAATTTACCATGGTAGAGATCAGGCTTTTCTTGAAACCAGCTCTGTAATGTGCTGAGCAACTGCAGCTCTGGGGAAAATCCTCAGGTTTAGGATGTAAAATGGATTTACTGGATCGGGTGTCAGACCCCCAGTTCTGCAGACTGTCATACGTGGGTAACGGCAAGGAGCCCCACTCAAAGGGCCTATTCATGTGTGTAAAGTTACTCACGTGGGCTGGGGCAGGCAGGAATGGGGCCTGAATTTGTTCTATTCTGTTAATAGAAAGTACCCACCAAACAAGAGTGTGACTCTAATCCCGAGTGAAACTCTCTGGCAAAACCCTTATCAAGGGCAAGGATCTTTGTGTTTACAGGGAGGTAGTGATGGGCAGACAGACAGAGGTTTTAATTAGATAAAAAAACCAATTAGAAATTAACGCTGAAAGGAGAAGTTGATGCTGATGAAACCCTTAACACATTATTTTATCACAGGGTCTGATTTTGGAAAGTAATTCTCAGTTGTATCAAAGACAAGGCTTTTATCTAACACTTACTTGGGGAAGGTTTAGTTTGGTACTAGATTTACTTATTGATAAGAGTTGGAACAAGGTTGAGATGAGGGAAGCCAATAAAGTTGATAGTGATAAATTATCGCAAGTCCCCAGAGCTGTGTAATAAAACTGCATTGGGAAATGAAGCAGAACTACAAAGTGCTCCCTGGTTAATTTAAGAAGAAATTGAGTGAAACGCAAAGCAATAAATCAGAGGAAGCCAGTCAATGTGAATTTCTCCATGTAAATGTCACTTTAAATCCTATGTAACAAACACATGGGGCTAGAGAAAGAGCAAAATATATAAATAAAAATGCAGGACACTTCCAAGTGTTCTCCAAGCACTGAGCTCTCCGGCTAATAAAAATGATGTACAGTAACATAATTCACCATAAGACCTTGTTTAGCGTAGTGTGAGCAGGGCTTTTTACTTTACTTGCCCTGGAGTACTCCTGCCACATGCTGTTAAACTAATTCAGTTTAAATCACTCTGGCTAGAAAAAAAAAAAGTGGAGCGTAATGAAATTAAAACTCACTGAGGACACATTAGAGTTAAAGTGTGTCATGGCTGAGATTATTTAGTTAGTGGAGTTTGATGTAATTGTTGACAGGTCATTTATTCACCCTAGTAAATTCACGAACTATTAAGAATGTGCATATATAACTAGTAAGACAGTAAAAGGCAATTAAGCAGTCAGTTTAATGTCTTATCTTGCTGGTTGCCCTACAGTTGTTTTACAACAAGGAATTAAAATTTGAAAAGGAAGTTTTCAGTGTCCCTGGCCAAATATTGATTAAGTAGTTGTTTGCCGATGCTATTGTGGCACATAAAAAGGCCAGTAGTTCTGCCCCTTGTTCATCTTCCATTGTTGCTGATTCTTAACCTCGGAGATCAAAGGAGGATCATTTCAGTTTATCTGTCTTGGAAAATCCTTCTTTGCTCTAAAACCCCTATGGATTAATGGCCAAATTGTCTTTAATGAGATGTGAAATTTGAATGGAATCCTTATTTTGCATGGTCTGTTGGATGTATGCACTGTACACTCTCAGTTTTGTGGGGAGTTTTTCTTTAACATTATTGGATTTGGCTTTGTTTGAATCTATTTTTGGAGTACGATGCACAGTGAAATTTTACTATTACAACAAGTAAAATACATGGTATTTAACTTAATTTTAATAAAACTAATTTTGTTTCATGTAATCTTTGAGTGTAGCCTAAAGGGGGAAAGGGAAAAAAAAGTTGTCTTTGTATACCAAATCACATAGGAGATAAATGGGCTGCCAGTAAAAGAAAGGGAGTTTGAGGAGTCAGCCAGCTGTCCAGATCGGGCTGTCAGTATACAGGGGACACAAACTAGCTTGCAGCATTTTCTTCAGTTTTGATTTTATGGACCTGCCTTGCCTCAACAAGGACAGTTGTACTGCTCCTCCTCAAAAAAGGGGGCAAAGTCGGATCAGGCAGGCTGTGTGGAAAAATGAGCAAGAATCCTTGAGAATAATCAGCTCCTTGTTGCATTACAGCAAGCTGTACTTAGTTCAGAGATAGTAAAATGCATTCCACCACATCCTCAGTATAAGAGGCTGTGCAATCTGGATGTGCTACGTTGGCTTGTAATTATGATATGAAGTTTCATCTGAATTGTAGGGTATGTGAGCATTAGATCCAGGTCCCGCCGCTTCCACTGGCATATCTGGACACAGAAATTTAGCTTCACAAACAGTAGTAAGGCTCTGGTAAAGCCAGAGAGCCTCTCCTGGTGTGGCATTGATTTTTATGTGGGTGAGCCTCCTCTGCTGTAGTGACAAACAGCAGAGTAAGGGGCTAAACCAGAATTTTTTTAAATCAGCATTTTATCATTCCCTTTCTTAAATACACTCTGTTTTCGTTTTCTCTGGTTATTGCTGAATAAAATACCAGTCTGTGCATACTTCACAAGTACTCAGCTACTTTAGGAGACATTTTGCCCCAGAGTAACAGTTAAAATTCTTTGAAAGTGTTTTAGGCACAAATTTCCTTAAAATCCATGAACTCTAACTTGTTCATTTCCATGGAGAGCTGCAGTGAGGAGGACAGTGATAGACATTCTACTGTTTTTTATTTTTTTAAATGGATATTTGCCTGGATGTAGACTTTGCCAAACATGACCAATGTTTATATCGTGCAGAAGCCCATATAAGGACCTGTCTCAAGGATTTTTGTATTTATGATATGCCTCATGTTGGATGTCTGACCCGACAATGAGTATGTAGTAATTTCTTTATCAGATATAAAGTCACATAGATCACTGTGGTTTGAATAGTATGAGGAATAAACTGTATGCAGCTGACATTTCTGAGAGCAGACAGCTTATTCAGCCCCTGTCAAATCTTATTCACTGTATTTAAATGAGTAGGACTGCTCATGCCAATATAATTGGGATCTGCTCCATATACCAGCCCAGAAAAGCAATAACAACTACAGTTCTTCTGGCAAAATTACACTCTGTTAAAAATGTAACCGATGTCTAACCTGTGTACCCCCTGCAAGGCAGTAGCACCAAAGTGCTCAGTGTAACCAAATTGGGCTTAAAACTGCTTCCCATCTTCCCATCATCTTTGGCTCACAGAACGGTGGAGAAGAACATAGACAGGTTTTATAGAAACCAGGCTAACGGGGTGGCAGGGAGTGCTTCCACAGAAAATCCCTTTTCACTGAAGATGGTGTGGCAGGAGTTCCTTTCCGTTTTGACCTAAGGGCTGGTTGTTTGATCCGGTGCGAAGGGCTGGAGTGTGAGCTGGGGGGGGATCAGTGTCCCAGTGAACACTGACACCTACCCAGTCCCTGCCGTCAGGCTGAGTGGCAAGAAAAAGCCTGCACAGGACTAGCTGGTGGAAGTCAGGTTTCCACTGGTTTCATGAACAGCAAAATAAGTTGTTTTCAGAAAGGAGGTGTTTTGACAAAAAAAAGGGAAGTGGCAAACTTTTAGCTAAAGAAATGTGAAAATGGAAAGTGAAGTATGTTATTTTCCCAATGCAATCCTGCAAAGTGTGGATTTGGGGGTGGGGGGTGGGGAGAAATAAATATCCTGTGCATTCCATTTGCCAAGGCATAAATCAAGACTAATTCTGCTGTGGCTGATAGACTGATGCTGGTGTGTGAGCAAACACTGAATTAGATCATCAGTATTTACATGTAAGAAGGGACAGTTTCAAATAATTACCATCCTGCACATTTAACTTATCCATTTCTATCAGCTTCACCAAAACCAGAGAAGTTACTTATGGACTGTTTACACAAGGAGCGATGTTTTAAGTGTATATACTCATCAAACCTTTATGGTGCAGTATTTTGGAGGGCGGCAGGTCTACAAATTTTTCTGTACATTTTTCTTTAAAATTTTTAACACTTGCAGTGCAGAGAAAGGCATCCTGTGCTCTGACCTGTCTTGCTGCCTATGGTAGCTATTACGTGACTGGTATATAGCTTAAGTGCGTTCTTTGCTGCTGTCTGTGGAACTGGAAAATATAGAAGAAAACATTTAGGAGTCTATTTAGAAGATCGTACAATAGATGTTGCAGTTAGGAAAAAGCCCTGTGGGTTCATCCATGGTTTAGCACAGTCGATTGGACCCGCTCCCTTTTAAATCAACACGATCAAGCAAAAATGCTCAAATGTTTGGCAGCCCTACAGAAAAGCACACAAATGCCTGTTGCTTTAGCACCCACAATTTTTTTTCCAACAAATACAGTGCTACCTTTTAAAAAGTCCTTAAAACTGCTTGTCCACCTCTTCCAAACAGCGTGGAGCCCGCATGCTGTGTGTGCCATGGCAGGTGACACGGGCCAGCCTGCGCTGAGCTGGTGCCCAGTGGGGGCTCAAGCAGCGAGGACATCGCAGGCTCTCGGGATGGTCACTTCTCCTGGTGAAAATGCAAAATGGCTGCATGCAGCAGACATTTTGTTTATCTTTTTATTATTTCCTTTCCCATCTCTGTTTAAAAGCTTTCTTGAGACCAAATTGTACCGTCATTTACATCTGAACAATCCCCTGCTCTCAGCGGGGCTGTGCAGGTTGCTTCAGGTTGACTGTGGCCCTAATATGGAAGTTTAATTACATTTCAGGTTTGAGGGAACTTACTTTCTCAGACTTGGCTAGGCTTTATAGCACTAAACATCTATTTTCACTGGTAAATAAGAGATCTGTCATGGCAGGGAAGTGTAGTTAAAATAAAATGTTAAAAGCAGAGCAAATTAAAAAGAGCTGTTTTAGAGGGCTGCACTCAAAAATTTTCAAACACATGATTTAGCAAAAAAAAAAAAAAAAAAAAGGCAAACAACCCCCCTGACGCTGTGCTGCAAGAAGCTCTGTAACCAATCTGCTCCCCCAGTGCCAGCGGGATGGGGATGGGAGGCAGTGCTGCTGGCTCCATCTGCTTTCTGCCTCCTCCCTGGCTGAAGGGTATCACCCGGGGAGGCACGGCTCTGTCCCCCCAAACTGCACGCCTCCCCGCAACCTTTGATCTTAATCGGCCCTGCCAGTGAAATTTTGGGAAAGAAATCAGGAGCTCTAATTCAGATGGTTCCCAAACCCTATGCTGTCACAGGCATAAAGAGGGATTTTTTTTCCCAAACTCGTAGAGGTTGCCTGGCTGAGGAGGAACTTAAAACAAGCCAGGATTCAAAGTTGCTGTATTTCTCCCACGCTGGCAGTTTAAAAGATGGAACGATGATTGATGACATAAATGTTTCTCTTAATCTGACATCAGGAACAGACTTGTCAGCCTTGGAAGAGTATATTAGAGACAGAAATTAGAGTATTAAGAGTCCTCAATACATCTAGTATCTGAATCCTGATTAATGGTTGTTATAAATGAAAAATAAAACATTCCAGAAAAGTCCTATAAGGGGGGGAAAAAAGATTCTCCAGGTGGTCGAAGAGCAGACCAGGGGCTCATCTGTTTCCAGTCTTGGGTGTTAGCATGCAGAAAAGTCACTCTATTAAAGAAACTGGCCACCTGGTGCTTATTTTTTGGCCCTTGGCTGGCATGTGGTAGCCAGGCAGAATGATGGGTTTCCCAGGATGGTGAAGGGGGAACACTTTTGGATGCACTTTGTTTTCTTACTCTGTTACTCTTCCCATTTTAGCCTCCAGGGGTTTGAGGGGTGGCATGCCCCTGGGGTACTGGGACCTGTTTTGCGGGGCTGGGTCCTTTGGTTAAAAGACCCACTGTGCTTCTGTGAGTTCAAAGCAGCGCGGGGAGGCCGTGGGGTTCATGGTTGCGTGCAGTACTTTCAAGTTCAAGGGTGGCTTCTAGCCTAGGTGGGAGCTGGTGCTGCCTGGTTTCCAGCCTGGGGAGCTTCTTGCTCTGCCTTTCTCTTCTGGGAGGCAAGTGATTTTTTTTTTTTTTTTTAAATTTTTTTTTTAAACGTGAGGTTTAAATCTTCCCCGGGACTGCTGTGATCTCTAGGTGACGTTGTTGTCACAGTTGTGCTTTGTAGGTGGTGTTTTGCAGCTAGTGACATTCAGCTCTTTGAGCAGATGCCTTAGGTCCCAGTGATTTGGGCTCAGTGGCTTCCCCCCGATGGCACAGCTGGTGCTGGTTTGCTGCTGAAGTTCCCACAGCTGTGGGAAAGGGGCTGCCAAAGGCATCTTTCCATAGGCTGTAACAGTCTTGTTACTGGGCTTCAGTGAGTGTGGTTCTGCATCTTTGGAGTGGGATGAGGGAACTTTTTTAATACCCTTTTTGAGTAGGAAAGAGTGATCTTGGTGACTAATGTGTTTAGAAGTAAGTGATACCCCTAAACACAAACAAGAAAAAATGAGGTCGTAGCAAACTTAGTGCTAGAAGAGTTGTGTTTGGTTTGGAAGAGAGCTGGTTTGAGTTGGTAGAATTTGCTCTATAGAATGACTTTGTGTGTTGCCTGTGCCTGGAGCCAGCTGAGGTGGAACTGCCTGCTCCCCCTCCCCAGCTACTGGTCTCCGCTGTGATCCGCTAGAACAGGATCCTAGAAGCTGTTGTTTCTCACTTTCTACGTTCTCCTTAATTTTTATTTTTTCCCTCCTGTTGCTGTGCATCCTGGAATTTGTGCAGTGGAGAAGGGGCTGGAGTGTAGGGGATCTGTCTGTCAGCTGCTCCTGTTTGGCTAAATCTATTTTGTATCTTTGTGTGTTTTGTTGGTTTTGGGTTTGTTGTTTTTTTTTTGTTTTTTTTTTGTTAGGGATGGGACCAATGATATTTTCCTCTCTTAATGGTATTTCCAAATGTTTGGGATCCAGAAATTAAAAGTGCTATAGGGGTTCAGCTGCAATAGCTCACCTGTCAAAACTGCAAATCCAGGTGATGTTTTTGAATGAATGCTTTGTGGCTAGGAAGGATTGTAACCTGTCCTTGAAAGAGTGGTTAGGCTTCCAGCTTTGGGGGCTGCGGAGCTGGGGAGCACCGGGGTGGTTGTAGGGGGCCAGTGAGTGCCCTCCGGTCCAGTGGCCCTGGCTGTGGGGCACTTCTGCACTGAACAGTGACCCCTGGCTAGGAGCAGCACATGAGTGTGTTTTGATGAAGTAGCTCAAGATTCAGTATTTTTATTTCTAATACTTTTATTACTATTGTTTACAGCAAAAGCAGATCGATAGCTAGTCTGGGATTAAGCTCATGGATTCAGAGGTGGTGTCTCAATTTACATTGGTGCTCTGAGTCACAACGTGTTTACTGGAGTACAGCAATTAATGATACATAGTTTTTGCTGTTTTTTGCTGAGTTTCTCATGAATAGCCTGCAATTCTCTTAGATTTGTGGTGTGGAAAGTCTATTCAATATTATATGTAAATAATCTTTGGTTCTACACAAATATTCAGTGCTTGAAACTTCTGTGGTTGTGACTGGGCACGCAGGTCTCGCACTGTTCTTGCATTTGCTAAGAATGTATCGTAACTTCTGGATAACTGCTTAAAAATTTTATTTATTTTTAAATTGGATTTTCTTTTTTACAAATGTACTTGTTAAAATAGAAATATGAACTGAGAAGAAAAAGGAGACAAAAATCAAGCTTCACACATTCTTTTGTTGTTTATTGCTAGTATTTATAGTTTAAAGCTGTAGCTTTCAAAATCTTTATGCACCAATGCATTTTTCAGTGATGGGATTTTGTGTTATACACACTGATTAGAGATGAGCTGTTTTGGTTTGTTTTTAAGCTTTTTTAAAATGAAATCTGTGCTTTCTTTGGTAAGATTTTTCTTGACAGAGAGAAATAGTCTAGTGACTTGGACATAAAGTTATGAGCCAAAAAATTAAGGAGGCAGTTCCAGTTGATAGACTGGCTTGAACTTGTCAACGGGTCTTAAAAAAGATAAGTTTTTAGATGTGCAACTGCAGTACAACTTGCAGTAAGGCAAGATTTGATTTCCAGAGTTGCTGATGTTTTTACTGTTTTCTAGAGTTTCAAGGAAAATGACATTGTTACAGTAGGGTATTTTAAACAGTAAAATTGTGGGTTTTATTTTGTGTTTTGTGTTTTTTAACACACTAATTCTTCTAATTAATAGTGTCAAGCATGTGAGAATTCTCATAAACCTCAAAAAAGCCTATTGAATTTAATGGCAAGACTTGCATTGTCTTTAATGAAATTTGGTCAGACCCTATTTTTTTTTCCTCTCTCTCCCCCCCCCCCCCCCCCTTCCCTTGAGGGGGAAAAAGTTTTGGATTTTTTGAGGAAACTGGGGAATTCTACCATTCCTGGGCATGAGGGGAGAATACTGATTAGAATCAGGCAGAGAGCAAGCAGGTGCTGAGCATGTTCATTGCTTAACCCCCTGCCCTGCTCCCGCATCCCTGCCCTGACCCAGCACGCAGATCCTGCAAATAGCAGCAAGTTGCCAGATGTTGGAGATGTTTTCAGGGAGAACGATTATTCACCAGGTCTCATCTAAAACCAGGGAGTTCCTACAATGGCTGTATTTCATGTTTAAAGCTGGGCTGGATAAGCCACTGGAGACTATATTTGGGATAAATAACTATTTCTGTGGATGAGAACCTGGCTGTTGTGTTCCAAACTGCTGTACGTCTGTGGTATTCGTTTGCAAAAATTGATACAAAACCCCCCTAACAAGCAGGGTAGATTGCCTGAGGGGGAAAAGCTGTCTAATTTTATTTTTTTTTTTTTTTAATGAACAAAAAAAGATTTTATGGCTTAGAAACAGTACACCCTAAAGAGAGGTGTGTTTAAAAGTTAAGACTCGAAAGCTTTTGTCTGGAGCATAATACGCTTGGTGTAAAGAGCGGCACAATGGAAGTCTTTTCTTCTAGTTATGTATGGGCGAGCATCAGTCAGCCAAGGAAGAACTTCAAAGGCCAAAGTGAAAACTTGCTAGGCTCTTTCTTTCCTGACAGGTTTTTTGGGGGTAAGGTGGGGAGAGCTGTTTGTGCTGGGAAGTGGCGCGCTCCTCCTGTAGCAGGGGCGGCAGCAGGTCACCTGCAAGCCAAGGGACCCGGCTTGAACTGTCGCCGTCTCCAGGTGATGTGCCTTTATGGAAGCTGCTAAACTATCCCATCTCAGGAGTCTTGTATTGCTTATTCATAAAGAGGTCTCAGAAATTCCACTTCTGCCTTGCTGGGAAGGCACCATGCCAGATAGAAGGGGAAACTGTTTCCTAACCATGTTCTTAGGGAAGTTGATCTATTTCTCTGCCTCCAAAAGATACTTGTACGCTATAAATGTACACTATAAATGCCTTTAAGGTGGGAAAATATCCTCAATGTGCTTTAATATAAATAGTCCAAGAATATAACTGCTGCGCACTAAAACAGCCACTGAACTTTGTGTCTGGCAGCATACATGCAGAGTGTGAGGGTTTGTAATGGGGGTGCTTGTGTGGTAGGGAACAAAAACTCTAAATAGCATCCAGAGAAAGCTGGCAGTTCAACCTGAGCTTACATCATCATTTAATTTTGTGAATTTTAAAAGCTTTTTTCACCTAGGAATTTTTTTACAGGATGTTAGGCACAGTAATCTAGAGTCATTTCCCCAGGTTAAAAATAGATTTAAGCAGCAGTTTTAGCGTTACCTGCACTGCTGTGTTCTGGAGGCATCAAAAAATATGTGCTGCTACTTCAGCAGGCTGCATGTGTCCCATCAATCTTTGTTAAAGGCAGAGGCACCACACAGAAACCAGAGGATGTTTAAGGGAGAAAGCAGCTTTTCTGATTTCCCAAGACTGCAGAGCGCTCCATACCACAAGCCTAAACTATGCTGACGCTCCTGCTGATGCGCTCAAGGCTGTTCGCTTCCTGGGGAGGCGGGTAGGGAAAGGCAGTCACTTTTTGGAACAAATAAATATCGCAGCATCTTAGCTCTAACACTCAAGCAACGCTTGTACAGGCAAGAGAGCAACCTCTCTGCCAGCCCCCATCCGGGGCGGTCCAGAGCATCAGTGAGCGTGGCTTGGGCCCCCTTGGAGCTGCTTGTCGACCAGAGCTTTGGGCAGAGAGCACCACGTCACCTTTTGCATGAAGCACGTGGCAATTTATCTGCACTTCAGAGAAGGCTCAGGTAGGCTGTTCTCAGGGCATGTTTGGTCCTAGCCTGCATTTGGGCTTCAGTGCTGCAAGAGGAGACCGGTGGTGGTTAGTTGTGTGCTTGCTCTGTGTTTCTATCCTGTGCCAGACTTACTATCTGATTCCCTTTCCATGGCAGCCCTCGTTGTTAGCGATGCATTTGGTGGGGAAGAAGAACCAGTGATGATGAAGAAGCTGGCAACGTGTTTCAGTAACTGTTTCATATTGTGTTTGAGTTGATGGCTTCAAGAATGGAAAACAAGGCTTTGGGATGACGTGGGAGATCTCTGTTTGCATGCTCTGTCTTTTGGCTCAACCTTGTCGTACATGCTCAGGTGTCCTTGGCTTCAGCCAGGCTGCTTGAAGGAAACGTGGTTTCTGTGAGGGTTGGGCTGAAAATAAATGGTTTGCCCACAACAGTAGCAGTTGCGGCACTATTTGCTGGGAGCACATCGCATGATATATCTAGACGGACTATGGACAGCCTTGAAGCCATCAGTGGAAGGCAACCGAGAGAAACCGGCTTAGTGTTGTCTGGCTTAAGTTTGCTATAGAAGGATTCACACACCTGTTGAGGAAAACATCTAAGGAAAATTTCTGTAAGTGGGAAAAAGATGGGTGACCACTGCACTGATGGTTTCGTGTGAGTTCAGCTTCATTGCTAAGAGCGTTTCAGTTAGCGAAGCGAAGGGGTGTTTGTACCGCCAGGCAGTGCAGAACAAAGATACATGCAGTTGTGGAAAACAGTCATCTGAACGGATAATATTTTATAATAAATTTCAAATGCACAATACCACAACCTATTCATGTTTTTTCTTCTGGCGTAACGCAATGCCATCTAACTCTCTGAAAATCAAGTCTGTGAACAATCAGCTACAATTAATTTTATCTTCCATCTTGGGAAAAGGGTGAAAGAATAAATAGGAATTAGAGCTAAAAATGGGACAGCAGGCTTGGGTTTGGTAGAGCGTTGTCAGTAGGATTTTAGTTTTTCAAAAGTAGAGTAGCGTTTTGGAATCTAGTTCTGTTGTGGGCTGACAGCCTTAGACCGCTGGTGGGAATTGGATAACTGTCCTTGTTTTACATCAGCTGTACAGAGCTTAAAACATATTTGGGAAATGAGAGTATTTGGTTCCCGCTTGCACGGAAAATTTTTAGGCTCTTGCAATTTGAATATAATATTTTTGACCGTGATCATGTCTCTGTATTCTCATCTCCAAAGTACTTATTTATTTTTATAAAATAATAAATGTCTGATTTACCTAAGGAAAAGTACTAGATAAATTCAGGATATTATTTTTACCTCATTGCTTCTCCTAATGTAAACCACTGTCAATTTGCCAGAGATTGAGATAGGGGAAAGTTGAGGACCAGGAGGGATTCTTACTTTACTGTCACTTTTTATCAGACGTTCATCACTCGTGGAGTAAACGCCACAGGCACTTGCAGAGTGAGTCTTTACAGGTATGAAAATAGAATAAAAACATGAAAATTTGTCTGACAAGTTTTTGCTATGCAAATATTCAGGATGTATTTTAGCATTTATCTGTTTCCGTCCTTGATTGCACAAGGAAGAGAGCTGTGTAGAGCTCAGCATCAGGCTCAGTATGCTTAGATTCAGTTCCCATCCTCTCCTTTTTCCTGTATGTTTCTATAGTTGTTGTGTATCACTGATTCAATTTTTAGTAAGAGAACAATTTTTAATCTCCTTTTACATGTTTTGATAGGTTACAAAGAGGAAACCAGCATAATTTGAGATACTGACTTAATCTAATTACTCTTGTGAAACAAGAAATAATGGACTGAGGCGTCACAAATTTGTACTTCCACATACATGTTCCAATAAACTGGCAGGAATTAGTGCCATAATACAGAATGTTTTAAGACCAGATTTTGATCCTGGCATTGAATTTGATGCCTGCTGGCATCAAATCAGAGTGGTTCTTTTGTCAAAGTCCCTTGATTTCCAGCAGTGTAACAGAGATCTGAACCTGGCTTTATGGATAATTCTGTACAGTTTAAAGAACTGAGGACTTTCTGCTAAGCAAGGTCATGTAGGATGTACTGTCTGGTATAGGATTATCTGTCTTGTAAGGTTTAGTTATTTGCCTGATTTTCCTTTGGGGACATTAGTTGATGTTTGTAGAGGATCTTTAATTATATAAAACAAGTTACAGAATGAACAATGCCATGTTTTTGGGTAAATCTGAAAGATTTCTGGTCACTTTTAATACAGCTTCTGTAACAAGGTGGTAAAGCGCGTTTTAGTCTGATGTATGTGTTTATCTGATATTAGTCCCCTGGATGTAATGTTAAGAAATCTTATAGATCTTAAGGAAGGATGCTCTGTAACTTCTGCCTGTTGGGTGTGTGTCACATTTCATGTGCACAAGCTCGCAGACGTACGCAGCAGATACACATCAATTGTGGAGAGAGTGGGGGCAGTACTGGGGCAGAGCTGCGTCTGACCAGGGATGTTGCTTGTGTAACCAGAAGAAAATCGTGTACTTGTTA